>NC_064616.1:627859973-630259973 GCF_023898315.1 Schistocerca nitens | reverse complement strand
TTTAATAGCTGAGAGCTCCGGTCGCTGCAGCGTCTGACGTTACTCGCAGACAGTACGCTTTATGTGCTCTATCTTGCTCCAGTAGCCTGTCTGCTCTGCAATCCTTCCTTTTCTGCAACTAATGAAGAACCCCCATTCCACGTCTCCTCTACACCTTGTCCCTCCATATATAAACTGCTTGCGCAGTTCACAATAGAATTTTGCATGAAAATTTCAAATTAACTGAATCTCTCGTGAAGTCACCAACGTATCACGTATACAAATTTTTGTGGACGCCAGTATTAACACTGGCAAATAAAATATTTACACTGGTTACGAAAAGCCATAATCATAACCATTCGATATTACCTGAGTGAGTTGGCGGGGTGGTTAAGACACTTGATACACCTTCAGGTAGAGCGAGCAAGTCTCCAGGCGAATATCGGGATCGTTAAAAAAGACGTGATTAATTCATTTACTACTTCTCTCCCTGACCGGGTCTGCGATGTTTCTGTACTGACGTCATTGCCAATACCGTATGCACGTTACATAATTACTCAGTCAAAGTTATCTAACTCTGTTTATTCCTCCATTTCATACAACAGCACTATAGAGTTCCAGATATTTTTCGTGTAATACCGCGTAGAGTAATATTCACTGATGGACCAAAAAATATGACTACTGCACACAGCGAAAGCGAATCGTGACTTATTGCATGACGGGCACGTGACACTGTAAGGAAAGTAGATAAACAGAGCACAGACGAATGCTGAGTCATTTTGGCGATGCTACGGGTTGCAATAGGGAAATCCAATAACGTAAGCGAGAAAGGGCGTATTGTTATGGCCTGGACCTGGGAGTGAGAATGTCGGAAACGGCAAAGGTGATCGGCTGTTTTTATGCTACTGTCACACCTACGGAAATTGGTAACGGACGGTCACACCAGAAATAGACGACCAGGTGATGGACGTCGAAGCCTCATCACTGAAAATGGAGGTCGGAGGATTAATGACTCTGTAAAGCAGGATCGACGGCAATCTGACGCAGATCTGGCGACAGAATAGAATTCTGGTTCAGGCACAAATACCTCGGAGCACGCTGTTTTGTGTACGTCGTTGAACATGGGGCTCGGCAGCAGACGACTCATACGTGTTCCCTTGTTGATCCAACGACTTCGCCAATCATGACTGAAGGGGGCAAGCGATCATAGAGGAAGGACTTTGGATCAATATAAACGTGTCGCCTGCCTGGTTGATTCAGCTTTCTTACTACACCAGGTCGATGTTCGTGTCCGGATACGCCGCCATCCGATCGAACAGCTGCTCGGAACATGCATCACACCACATATGCAGCCTAGTGTGACCTGAGTTTTCATGGAACCTGCGGTAGTAATCGAAAGATCTATGCACGATTGCTGTGGACGACGTGAACGTTATTGCACACCACCTGCATCCCCTCATGCCTGATGTTTTCCCCATCGTCGATGGCATCTTCCAGCAAAACAACTGTGTATGTCGCAAGGTCACAATGTCACTGCCGTGATCTGAGGAGAATGGCTACCAAATTCGCCTGATATGAACACGATGGAACACATCTATGACGCTGTCGGTCGCCAGCTCTGCGCCCACAACGCACCAGTCCGTAATTGTGTGAGTTGTGCAAAAATATTTGGTATTTCGTACCTTCTGAAACATACCAAGAATATGTCGAATCCATGCCACGCAGAATCTCTGCTGTGTTACACTCCAAAAGTGGAGCAGTACGCTATATAGCATGTTTTGGGTCATATATATACCGGGCGATTCAGGTGCCCCTACACGTGGGTTATATGCAATTCGCAACGCCTTCAAGTGCCACAAGCAGGATTTTCACATTCTTCCGCTCGCTATCTGCAAACTATTAGTTCTAAAGAAAAAAATGAACAGGACCTTTTTGTACTAAATTTAATGTAGTAAATTTTGTACTGGCATGCATTATCACTAGAGGCCGTACTTCTCGAATAATTCAAGAAAAACGTAAAATGTGACCTCCAAATACGTTTTTCTTGTGTAACTCGAAATCCGTGGCCTCCAGCGAAAACGTATTGCAGTATAAACTTTAACTACGTTAAATTTATTACAAAAAAGTCTTGTTTATTTTTCTGTAGAGATAATAGTTTGCTCATAGCAGGCGAGAGAACAAGATAATCTTGCAATGGTATATACTGAAGGAAAAACTAATTAATTTAGAGGAATGAAATGTCTAAAATACGTTTGTCTAGGTAACACATTTAAGTGATTAACACACAGGTTAATGTTAGTGCGAGATAAAGCATTGCAAATGCGAAATGCTGATACTTTAATAACCGTGTAACCACCAGATGTTGAATAGAAGCATGTAAAAGTGCTTTCATTGTGTTGTACAGATGCCGGATGTCAGTTTGTGGAATGGAGTTCTGTGTCTGTTGCACTTACTCGATCAATAAAGGGACGGTTAATGCTGGTTGAGGATGACGCTGGAGTTCTCGTCCGATGATGTCCCATTGTGCTCGATTGGAGACAGGTCTGGCGATCGAGAAGGCCAAGGCAATGTCGATAATCTATAGAGCATGATGGGTTACAAACAGCGGTTTGTGGGCGAGCCTCTTGTAGCCCTGTTAAACGTTCAAACTCAGAGAGATGTTGATAGTGACGTCTTTGTCACCTTAAAGGCATTCTTGATTAATATCAACTCACCACGTCCAATTTCCATGGTAACTAACGCTCACGAACATTGCAGTGTATATTTAAAACAAACCTGATTTACATCGTCATGGTGGCGCTACTAGCGACACTCTTACGCGACTGGTGCAAAATAAGAACATGCATCTTTCAAATGTATATACATGCCTACGAACTTTCGTTCTGATGCTCAACTCTTCTTGGTGTTGCGACTTTTTTTCCGTCAGTGTATATGCTGTAATACCCTGTGCTATAAAATAATGTATTTTCTAATTATTCTGCGGTGAACGTTCAAGAGCATGGCTGACAGCAATCGCAAACCAACCTCCGTGTGAGCTGTTTCTCTTGCAGGTCCTTTTCAATTCGTGAATTCCAGTATTTCCCAGGTCTTTCTCTTTTCCGTGCTCCTAACGATCTCCGTATTCCGAGATATGTATCTACCATGCACACATTTCGTATGCCGATGCTATTCTAATTTATTCTGTCTATCCACTGTACCTATAGAGAAACCATTCCGATCTTTTCCTTGATGTCCTGCGTCTTAACAGTAGCCATCACTGTCATTTAGCTACACTGCCTCCAATTCACCATTCCTCTTGCGTGGATTATTTCTTTCATTTCCTTTGTTATTTATATTTCTTACCCACATGACACGGTACGTTCCAGAAAACTCTCGTGGAACTCCGCTTTTGTAACTCTGGACATACTGTCATGTCACAGTTGTGGTTGCAGTTATTTATTCTGCCTGTCACATTCCTTTCTTTTTATTCTGTATATCTTGATCACCCCTACCAATTGGTGTCATCTTGTCACTCAGTTAAATATATTCACAACAACTCTCACGGTCTATAAGTCATGCCCTTCGGAAGAAACGTCCATACACTGCTTTTACCCAACATTTATCTACACACTTCGCTCCTCATTTTTCTCCCTAATTTATTAAGCATGTGCTGGGTCACAGTGATACAGAATTTTTCGAAATAATACACCGCCGCTTCTTCTATGCAATCTAGATTTCGGATTTTATCCCATTGTCGAGTATGCCATTATGTTCTTAAAGGACTAACATGTCTTATCTGGTAAAGTCAATCCAAAGCAGGTCAAGCTTTGGGCTGACAGTACCAGATATGACGTGTTAATGGTCTAAGAACATTGTACTCGATAATGGTGAAAAGCCAAAATGTAGATTGCACAGAAGAAACATACAGTAGTATACAGTCAAATGGCGGTGTATTCTTCCCGAAATTTCCGTGTATTATTCGTAGGCCAATTCCTCGATTTGTTACTTCAACCACTTTTCTTTCAGTGAAACTGTCTTGACATTAGTGAAGACCCCTGTAATATGCTATCACCAAAACGTACAACACAAAGCAAAGAGAAATAAAAGAGCCCTCAGAAATTAAGGAACTATGATGGTGTAACAAAACGATGCCAGATAACGTGGGTCGATTGTGGAGGGTGTCTTAGAGAACGAATTGATGATGGGAACCCACGTCCACGTCCGGAAAGGTCATCTAACGATATTACGGATCATTGACGTCATAGGAGCCAAAATGTGCCACTAGAACATCTATTAAGCGGCAAGCGTGAGTTTGCACGCCGAAGGACAGCAAACAGCACGTCTTCTAGTGGATCTTACATGTTCAGGGTGCTAGATGGTGTCAGACGCATCCACTCCTTCACAACACTTTGGTCTACCATCGAGCGCAGTTACCTCAACATAAAAACTCTACAAGAATCGTATTCGCATTTGCGAAGATGATAAAACTCCAGCTGCACGATTTATTGATGACAATGGAAATTTCTGCCAGATCAGGACTCGAATCCACATTTCCTGCCCTACGTAAGCACTCGCAGTAACCCCTTCGGCTATCCGCGTACGATCCCTGGTCATACCCAGTCATCCATACTGTAGTAGACTACTTCTCACCGTGACGGTGGATGCCGCCTGGCGGCGTTGTGGGCACGTCATGCGGTGACAAAAGTATGTAAGCGGAGCAGACACCGACGGGGGGCTGCAAATAGGGAAATCCATTGAGATAAGCGACTTTGACAGAGGTCAGATTATTATTATGCAGAGCCGGTGGACGAGTACCTCGAAAACGGCGAAACTGGTCAAATGTTCAAGTGCTGCTGCCGTGAGGTTCTACGGAAAGAGGTAGGACAGTGAAACTACCCAATAGGCGCTAAATGGTTGGGTGTCCACGACTCTTCACAGAACGTGGGGTTCGGAGGCTTGTCTGCTCTGTAAAGTAGGATAGACGCTGATCTGTGGCATCTCTGCCGAAAGAGCAGAATGATGGTTCACGCACAAGTGTTTCTGAGCACACCGTTCATCGTTCATTGCTGAACATGCAGCCCCGCAACAGACCACCCCTAGGTGTTCACATGTTGACCCAACGACATCGTCGATTACGACTGCAGTGGGCACGGGATCATTGGGATTCGACCGTCGTTCAATGGAAACGTGTCGGCTCTTCGGGGTGAATCACATTTTTGCTACACTAGGTCGAAATTCGTCTCCACAAACACCGTCATTATGGTGAACGATGGCTCAAAATGTGCAGCGCGCCACGGTCACAGGCTGGCGGGAACAGTATTATGCTATGGGAGAACTCCTGCTATTGGATGCGACCTGTGGTAGTGACAGAAAACACGCTGACAGCTGCGAACCACCTGCACCCCTTCAAGATTGATGTCTTCCCCGACGGCGATTTCATCTTTCAGCAGTATAAATGTTCGTGCCTTGGAGCCAGAACCTTGCTTCAGTGATTCGAGGAGCATTATAGCGACTCATTTTGATATCTCAGCTATCAAATTCCCCTGATGTAAATCCTATGGAACACACCTGGGTCGCCGGCTGTTATGGCCGAGCGGTTGTCGGCGCTTCAGTCCGGAACCACGCGGCTGCTACGGTCGCAGGTTCGAATCCTGCCTCGGGCATGGATGTGTATGATGTCCTTAGGTTAGTTGGGTTTAAGTAGTTTTAAGTCTAGGGGACTGATGACCTCAGATGTTAATTCTCATAGTGCTCAGAACCATTTTTGAACACCTGGGTCGCTATCGGGTGCCATCACCTCTTACACAGATCAGCGGCCCATTATCTACGCGAGTTCCATGACCTGTGTGTAGATACAGCGTGACAATTATTGAACTGTATGAAATAAAATCGTCATAACTTCTGAACGGTTTGTGTTACGACGTTCAAACTGCACAGTTGGCCGATGGGCAAGATGGGAATTAATATGCTGTGTATGCTTTATTTTCGCGACGAAGCCCAGTTTCATTTGAATGGGTTCGTCAATAAGGAAAACTGGAGCATTTGGAGACTGAGACTCTACATATCGTGATAGAGATGTCTCTTCACCCTCATCTGGTGACTGTGTGGTGTGCTGTGTCCAGTCACGGAATAATCGGTGCGATGTTCTGTGATGGCACGTCGACTGCCGAACGGTACGTGAAGGTGTTGGAACATGATTTCATCCTAGTTATCCGAAGTGACCCTGATTTCGACAAGATGTGATTCATGCAAGACGGAGCTCGACCCCATCGAAGCACGAGAGTGTTTGGAGGAGCACTTTTGGGATCGCAATATGGCTCTGGGGTACCCAGAGGCCACTGGAATGGGCATCGATTGGCAACCGTATTCTCCGGATCTGAACACATGCAACTCCTTTTGTGTGGAGCTATATTAGAGACAAGGTGGACAGCACTAGCCCAACAACCATTGCTAAGCTGAAAATAGCCTTCAGGAGGTTATCATCAGCATCTATATTCCGACGCCTCTGCATATCATGCAGAATTTCGCTATTCGTCTGCGCCACATCAGCGCCAATGATGGCATTCATATCGAATATCTCATAACCTAAATCCGAACATCTGTAGAGACGTTTACATATTGATTGAAGTGTGTGCACACCTTAGTTGGTAGCTAATTTTGTTTTTTTTTTCTCTATAGTTCATTATTTGCCAACCTGTATCTAATGTCACATACCTCCATGAACTTACCAACAAACTTTCGAATTCCTGATGCGCAGAATCAGTGTTGTATTTCGTTCCAAAGGCGGAAAAACAAGCTATTAAGCAGGTGGTCGCAACGTTATGGCTCAACAGTGTATGTACAGTCGGTAAAGTATCCTACATTAGGTGTTATAATAAGGAATCGATGGTTGTTTATTAACAGTTAACGCAGAGAGACGTCGTGAATGATGAATGCGCGTGAGTTAGGCATTTGTAACTGCTTATGTTTTTGCACTGTCTTTGATGAAGCAACCTTGAAAAACAATACACAATGGTCTGTCACGCGATCACGCTAGGCAATTTAATTTCGTCAGGAAGTTGATAAAACGATGATGTACGAAACCCCAATGGAAAGATGAAACGAAATGTTAGGTAGGATTAAGTTGCGTCTACTTCTACATCTGAATCTACATGTGTGTGGATACTCTGCAAATCACAATTAAGTGCCTGGCGGAGGATTCATCGAACCACCTTCAGAATAATTCTCTATTATTCCACTCTCGAACAGCGCGCGCAAGAAACGAACACTTATATTTTTCCTTGCGAGCTCTGATTTCCCTGATTTCGTTATGATAATCGTTTCTCTTTATGTAGGTCGGCTTCAACAAAATATTTGCGCATTCGGAGAGAAAGTTGGTGACTGAAATTTCGTGAGATCCACCGTAGCGTGAAACGACTTTGTTTTAATGACGTCGACGCCAAATCCTGTACCATATCCGTAATACTCTCTCCCATGTTTCTCGATAGTACAAAATGTGCTGCCCTTCTTTCAACTTTGTAGATGCACCCCGTTAACCTAATGGCAAGGATCCCGCATCGCACTGCTTGACTCCAAAAGAGGACAGACAAGCGTAGTGTAGGCAGTCGCTTTAGTAGAGCTGTTGTATCTTCTAAGTGCTCTGCCAATAAAACGCAGTCTTTTGTTACCTTCTTCACAACATTTTCAATGTGTTCCTTCCAATTTAAATTGTTCGTAATTGTAATTCCCAGGTATTGACTTGAATTTACAGCCTTTGCAGTTGATTGGTTTATCGTGTAACCGAAGTTTAACGGATTCCTTTCAGGACTCATGTGGATAACCACACACTTTTCGTTATTTAAGGTCAATTGCCAATTTTCGCACCATACAGATATATTTTCTAAATAGTTATGCGATTTGTTTTGATCTTATTATTACTTTACTAGACGATAAACGACACCATCATCTGCAAACAACCTAACACGGCTGTTCGGATTGTCTCTTAAATCGTTTATACAGATAAGGAGCAGACAGAGTCTATAACTCCACATTGGGGAATGCCAGAAATCACTTTTGTTTTACTCGATGACTTCCGGTCAGTTACTACGAACTTTGACCTCTCTGACAGGAAATCACGAATCCAGTCACATAACCCAGACGATATTCCATAAGCACGCAATTTGATTAGAAGCCGCTCGTGATGTACGGCGTCGAAAGCCTTCTGAGAATCGAGAAATTTGGAACACTTTGTGTGTCTCGCTTTGCAACAGCAAACAGAGGCTCGTAGTTTTGCTCGTATGTAATTGCCTCTTTCTGTGTCCTAAACGCCGGACAGACCGTTATAAACCGCTCACCACAGAATTTCCCACCGTAGCCACAGGCTCTGCCTTTTGCCTTTTGGAGTGAAAATTTGCAAGCTTCCGGGAATTTAATCGATATCACTAAACCTCTATCCTGGAAAACTGTACCATGTACAGGTTACCTACCTAACGGCTTCTAGGGACAAAAAAAATTTGATTTTCAATATTTCACGTAATTACTGACAGAATTTAAAAATTTAAAATGACGTCATAAACTACTCATTAAGAGATATAATTATACGGCAAAGGTTTAATACAGTAAGACAAATATTAAAGTTTGAAATTGTGTTTATCGTAATGATTCGTAACTGACGATGAGCAAATACCCGGGTTCTGTTTATCCAGTAACTGAGAATGAGAGCGCTTAGCGACTTCCAACAAACTTTACATAAGATTTCAAACGTTTGTGAAACTTTTTCTCGCTGACACTTAACACAAAATGATGCAAGAGAAAAAATTTGTCGGTTACTACAATTTCGCTTTCGTGCGGTCAAACTTCAACATCAAGCATGACGTATTTGATTGTTATTTCTTTACTAACGGCTCTATTCGCAATTCACTTTGCTGATAGGATCTCCATATATCACTGAATGCACCCCGAAAATTATATCAATGTTCAAATGGCTCTGAGCACTATGGGACTCAACTGCTGAGGTCATTAGTCCCCTAGAACTTAGAACTAGTTAAACCTAACTAACCTAAGGACATCACAAACATCCATGCCCGAGGCAGGATTCGAACCTGCGACCGTAGCGGTCTTGCGGTTCCATTATATCAATGTACATTACACAATTCAGGAGATGTGACGTCGCAAATACTGAGATGCGTGAAAACTAGTTTTTGGTAAAAATGTAGCACAAATAACCCAGACTGTATTTTACGTCTGTCTCAATACTCTGCAAGCCACCTGACGGTGTACTGCGAAAAGTAATTCTGGGATCACTAACTAATCCTCTCATTCCCATACCATTCGCTAATGGCGCGCAGGAAGAATGATTTTCGGTTAGCGTCTGTATTAGCTCTTATTTCTCGGTTTTTTCGTTGTGTACATTTAGCGAGACGTATGTAGTTTCTCGATTTTCAGTAGTAAACCTCTCCGTGATGCATGACGCCTCTCTTGTAGAGTTTGCCACTGAGGTTTGATGAGCATCTCTGTAACGCTCTCGCGCCAACTAAACGATCCTGTGGCGAAACGCACCTCTCTTCCTTTCATTCTCTCTATCTCTTCTATCAGTCCTACCTGGTAAGGGCCACAGACTGCTGAACAATACTAAATAATCGATTGAACAGGCGCCTTGTAAACCATTTCTTCAGTGGATGAATTACATTTCCTTAAGATTCTTCCTATGAATATGTTTGGCATGTGATTTTCCTATTACTTTTTTAATGTGGTCATTCAACGAGAGATCGCCCCGGATAGATTTACCTATATATTTTATGCGATTGCAGACTTTTTCACCGAGCAAGGTGGCGCAGTGGTTAGACACTGGACTCGCATTCGGGAGGACTACGGTTCAATCCCGCGTCCGGCCATCCTGATTTAGGTTTTCCGTGATTTCCCTAAATCATTCCAGGCAAATGCCGGGATGGTTCCTCTGAAAGGGCACGGCCGACTTCCTTCCCTAATCCGATGAGACCGATGACCACGCTGTCTGGTCTCCTTCCCCAAACAACCAACCAACCAGGCTTTCTCGGTGTATTTCATCTATGAAATGTTCACGGGTTATCAGCCGAGTGGCGTCGTCTTCTAATCACAACGTTTCAATGAATTGCGTTTCCATCATCTTCAGTTGAAGATGGTTGATACGCAATCCATGGAAACGGTACGTCTAGAAGACGACCTCATTCGGTTTATAACCTGTGAAGATTTCATATATATATATATATATATATATATATATATATATATATATATATATATATATATATATTGTTGTGATAACTGTATCCACCAATTTGTCATCAGTAGTGTAGTTATATAGCAGTAAACATCTTTTCCTATGCACTCACAAGTTTTTACACTTATTTCTGTTCAGGGTTCACTGCAATTCCCTCTACTATTCATCCATCCTCTACAGGTAATTCTACAAAGCGTTGCTGTCTTCTGGCGTGCTGCCTTCCTATAGACAGCAGCATCATCTGCGAATGGTCTTAAAGAGCTTATGATGCAGCGTACTAGATAATTTATATATATATTGTAAATAATAACGGTCCTATCACACTTACTTGATGTACCACCGAAACTACCTTCACATCTATGAATTTTGTTCTATTAACAGCGACCTTTAGGGTTCTATCTGCAGTGAAGTCCAGTGAATATCTGGTGCGATACTCGGTAAGCTCACATTTTTCTCACTGAACGGCAGTGTGAGACGCTGTCAGATGCCTTCATGAAGCTGAAGAACATGGCATCAGCCTGAGGGCGCAGTGGATCTCATGGGCGAACAGAGAGAGCTGGATTTCGCATCCATTTGCCGGATCCATGTTAATTTTTGTAGAGGAGATTTTCGATTTCATAAAACGTCACAATACACAATCATAAAACATGTTCCATAATTATACAACAGATTGATGTCACCGATATAAGCCTATAATTATGTGCATCTGTCCTAAGACCCTTCTTGGAAACAGGAACGCCTGCTCTATTTCCAGTAGCTAGGTCCCTAGATATGGCTAGGATACTGATCCAGTTTCATAATGGAAGCACTTACAGACTTCCAACAAACTTCAAGCATAATTTCAATCCTGTCTTGAACTTTTTCTCGCTTACACGGTTAAAGTCAAATATTCAGCAGTCATTTCTAAAGTAATCAGACGTTTGAAGTTGTTTTATGAGTGATAGTTCATTGTAAACACATAGCGGAGAGTAGCCTTCACTGACGAGCTAATATCACTTATATAGAGAGACAGCAATCAATGAATCGTAGTATCAACACATACATTTACCAACATAGCTTAAATTACACTTGTATTATTAATGTGCTGGAAAGAGTTGAATTCACATTAGAATCCTAACATGTTAGAGAGAGAGCTGAACGCACGAGGTAACTATCGAGATGACAAAGGGTAATGGTTGTAAGGACTGCGTACCACATGACGGAAGGTGTCATCTCAGGGCAACAGCGTAGTCGCGCGATGCTATTGGAAACGGTGACACCTATACGTGAGCGACATTAATACCTTCCCCTCAGAGTAATTAACACCCAGTCTGTAATCTGACTCAAAGCGGCAAGTGCCCAGAGCGTTTCCCGTTCACCTGGGGTCGTCTTGCTGCTGCCGTTGGCCAGAAGAGAACAAGGAAAACTGGTGCTGGCTCTCCCCGCATCTTCCACCGTGTGATTTGCACATCTTTGGCGCTCTGATGAAAGACATGGGAGGACGTCGGTTTCATTCGGACGAGGAAGTGCAAGAGTGGGTGCGGTTGTCAATCCCTCAGGGGCTGACCGCGTTTGCGAAACAGTGACTGATTGTCACGTCTTCCAGTGGGATAAATATCTTAACGCGTGTGGTTATTGCTTTTGAATGGAATCGTTATATGGTCCTGTTGTGGCGGGTGTACGGTTTCCATTTGACTGCCACTTTTGAAATTGATAATCCTGTACGAAGTTCACTGGAGAGTTAGTCATTAAGAATGGGTCTGGAGTCCTCGTTGATTATTAGTTTCTCGAGGTTTCTTTATTTGTTAGTGGCCTCTCACGAATGCACGCGTCCTGCATACGGTTCCTGTACTACACCAACGTCCAGCATTAGACTTCACCGAGAAATTTTGGTTCCTGGATCAGCATGACAAATAGCATTAAAGCTAGGCTCTGTAAACTATTACACAAAAAACATTTCCACAAGCCAAAAATCTGCAACTTTATGCAGGGAACTGTCTCTGCTATCTGATGATGGAGCCTTGCCTGATCCTAGTTTTGAATAAACAAAACATTATTTGAGAACTAGCTTGACTGGTTGCAGTTCTGTCCTCTCTGGTATTTTCGAAAGTTACCGCGGTGTTGTCAAACTATTATAGATAAAATAAGTTAATTGTTTATGTCAAAAAAGTATTAGTTTGTGACGATTAGTTTCCCAACTCGGAGTAGTCAGTTTTGGTTCTTGTTCCATCTATATACATCTGATTCCAAAGATTGTAATACCCAGTATCGTCGGAAACTCTCTCATTTTAATCCAGAGTTTTTCGTAGTGACTGGACGTTACCGTGTACACTATTCTTGCATTATTGTCTCTCGAGTAGAGTTGCGGTCTACTAGAACTACGGTTCAGCAGTTTTGGTACAGTATATAAATGACCTAGTAAGTGGTAGCATTACCAGCAGTATTGGTAGTATTGGTAGACTGGTAGGGAAAGAAACATACATAAATGATTGTGTACAGGAGAAACGCTGATAATCTCGGCGTTGAGCGCCCATAAGTTCCTTCTTACTTTCGTGAGAAAGAAACTGGGAACCAACGACTTCACTTTGGTTTTTGTTTAATTTGCACGTAATCAGAACTGCATATCGTTCAGTGTTAGTCCATTGAATACTTCATATCCTTAAAAAATATAAAATTCATTTAATACGTAATAGAAATTGGTTGATCGTGTAACTTCTGCACTTTTGTGCAACCAAAGCACATTGGTTTTGATATAAGTATAGTTTACATGCACATACATAAAAGAATCTATATCATTATTATTGTTATTTTGTACTCGTTTGAATGTTCATGATCAAAGGCAAGAGATTCCTGTTATTATTAACAAGTGCGAATGTTGTTTAATAACAGAAACATTTTTATATAAACTCTGTGAAGTGTAGAAGCGATGTCTGATATGTTCTTATTTTGCGTTCTTTTAAATTTTATTGAGAAAATTGCGATTTCTAGGGTTGTATAATAAATATTTATTTTTAACAATTTTTACTACAACATCCCGCTGTTTCACGTTACAGATACACAAAGCTCGAATAAAACCGAAATTAAACACTGACAGTTCCAACTTTGCTATAACTACTATTTATTCTTAAGTAACAGACAAGAGTGTAACTACGTAGAACAAAAATGTTCCGTAAGTTACGTGGTCCTTTTTATAGCCTCACTCAGTTTCTAAAATGTTCACCGCTGCTGGTTTCTAGGGGAACCTAGTAAGAGACTCGTCGCATATGCTAAGAAGACGATCGAAATGAGGTAACGGCAGATAGTTATACAACACACGTAACGTGGAGGTAACGGGGTACGACCTTTACTGACCATAGCTACTAGAAAAACTACCGTAGGCTATGCTCACTGATGATAGTGTACGGTAGCCTACGGTAGTTTCAAAACTCTAGTTTCGATCCATTGTAATGGGGAGAATGAACTGTGCTTGACGAATGAAGTGGGCCAGTATGTTCCGCAGGGTGAGAAGCAGCTTGGGCAGTGCGGTTGGCAGCGGGAGAGCGGCGTATGTTTGCTGTGACGCCGTGTCTCTGCGGTGACGGCATTTGGGTTACGATGGACAACGCTCTGGTGTTGGCTGCAGGCCACACCGTGCGCCGTATCTTGCGCATAACAGTCCCCTCGCGCTCCTTGCGCAATCTTCACGCTCACCTGGCTCAGTTTTCACTCAGACAGTGAACCGACGCTCTTGTTCTCCCAGCAGCCTTGGTTTGTTAGTCGTAGCGGAAAAAATGACGGAAGGAATAAAAACTAAGGTATAACGTTCCGTCGACGAGGAAACTGAGACTGATTCCAAGATGAGAATCATCATCATCACAATCATCATCATCACAATCATCATCATCACAATCATCATCATCACAATCATCATCATCACAATCATCATCATCACAATCATCATCACCATCATCATCATCATCATCAACAACAACAACAAATACAACAGCAATGATTAAACCGTCTGTAGTTTATTCCACTATCAAGAATGTTACTGAAGACGGATTTTCAAGATACAGTGACTATTTCCGTTATCACATTTATTTTGTTTCTCATTACCGTTTTCGTATATCTTCACATGCATCTACGGAAGCTGCATATTTAGTTTATTACGTAAAACAGAGTGCTGGCATTTGTTCTCAAATTGGAATTTGCCTCATCTTTTTCAAAAGCTGATGTTAACACAGTGCATTATAAACATAAATTGCATGTCTTTCCCATGTCATACTGTATCTATAAAAACATATATGAGAAGAATCGGAATTTTCAATCGATTATAGCTATTTCCCCATCTTGATCACAAAACTGAGCTCTTAAAACCAACATTCACTATACACACTATCCGACAAAAAAAGTGAAGCTCTTAGAAGACAAGGTCGGATGTCAATGTAACTTCGTATACTTAAACACCATCGCCCGGTATGTAAATGACTGGAGTTGCAATTATTCTCTATGATACGTAGAAAGCACATCACAGAGCATTAGTACTATTCGTTTTCAACGTTGTCGCCAAGCGTGGTCAGATGTTGAGTAATCACTGTAAAGGACACGGAGATACCGCGTACTCGTATGAGACAGAGGTATCAGCACATGACAGAGTTTGGAAAGGGCCCCATTGTGGGATAGTGGGAGTCCATTTGGTCGGCAGGTTGAATTGTACTATTTTCAGATTTTTGGGGCATTCGGATGTGATAGCGACCCGATGTTGGATTGCATGAGACTGTTGGGGCAGGAATACTCTTCGTCTAGGTCCCGGTAGACCAAGTCTGATCACCAAAATAGAGGATTATGGGATTTTGCACTAAGTACATGTAAACCCCATCGCATCTGCGCCTGCTGTCTTGGATCATTCTGTGTCATCCCGCACTATCTAGTGGCAAAGAGCAGCAGCCGGAATAGGGAATGATTGTTCCATGCGTTGGCTGCCCTTAAAACCACAACACAAACGCCTGCGTCTGGAGTGGTAACGTGGCTGGGGACCGTGGAGTGCTGATGAATGGCATTTTATTGCGTTCAGTGATGATTCGGGGTTCTGCGCTATCCCTGATGATCCTCGTCGGAGAGTGTGGTGGCTATCAGGGGAGAGTTCCTGTTATTCCATTGTTTAGGAGAGGCGCAGCGGCGTTACTCCCGGTGTCATTGTGTGAGAAAACACCGGTTATGATTTCAGGACACGGCCCGTAGTGATTGAGGAAACTCGGACAGCTCTACGATATGTCACGGGCATCCTGCATCCTCGTGTGTTAGTTTTCATGCGACAGTATCGTGGTACCATTTTTGAGGAGGACAATGCTCGTCCACGCATGCAAAATGTTTCTGTGAACTGTTCGTGATGTGTACTCCTGCGATCAGCAAGATCCCCAGCGCAGTTCTGTCCCCGATAGAACACGTGTGGAACGATCTCGGACGTCAGATCCGTCCCAGTGTCAGTATCCAGGACATCAAAGACTTATTAAATTCCTGGGCCAGCTTGCCACAGGAGCGGATACAACTGCCTTATGACACTCTTCCCAATCAGATCAGATGCAACGTCATGCTGATGAGTGAGCTCATACTGACAATTTATTTGTAAATTTGACTCGATTTTATGATCACTAAAATAACATCGCATGCCCTCACAACGAGCGAAGTTTCATTCCGTTTCCTCCTCCCCTTCTGCGTGCTTCACTTTTTCTTTGTCAGGCAGTGTATTTAATTCAGCTGATTAAACCTTATGTTGGAGATGAAACACTCCGAAATGAGCAGTGAAGTCATAAACAAACTGTCTGGTTACATATGTTTGGGTGTAATCGATTGACACGAATGTCTCGGTGGCATTTAAAATTAATCCTTTGAATTCAAAACTACGTCAGTGATATACACCACTGACCATTAAAATTACTACAACACGAAGATGACGTGCTACAGACGCGAAATTTATCCGACAGGAAGAAAATGCTGTGATATGCAAATGATTAGCTTTCCAGAGCATTCACACAAGGATGGCGCCGATGGCGACACCTACAACGTGCTGACATGAGGAAAGTTTCCAACCGATTTCTCATACACAAACAGGAGTTGACCGGCGTTGCCTGGTGAAACGTTGTTGTGATGCCTCGTATAAGGAGGAGAAATGCGTAGCATCACGTTTCAGACTTTGATAAAGGTCTGATTGTAGCCTATCGCGATTCCGGCTTATCGTATCGCGACATTTCTGCTCGCGTTGGTCGAGATCCAATGACTGATAGCAGAATATGGAATCGGCGGGTTCAGGAGGGTAATACGGAACACTGTGCTGGATCCCAAAGGCCTCGTATCACTAGCAGTCGAGATACAGGCATCTTATCCGCGTGGCTGTAACGGATCGTGCAGCCACGTCTCGATACCTGAGTCAACAGATGGAGACGTTTGCAAGACGACAACCATCTGCACGAACAGTTCGACGACATTTGCATCAGCATGGACTATCAGTTCGGAGACCATGGCTGCGATTACCCTTAACGCCGCATCACGGACATGAGCGCCTGCGACGGTGTACTCAACGACAAACCTGGGTACACGAATGGCAAAACATCATTTTTTCGGCTGAATCCAGGTTCTGTTTACAGCATCATGATGGTCGCATCCGTGTTTGGCGACATCGCCGTGAACGCACATTGGAAGCGTGTATTCATCATCGCCGTACTGGCGTATCACCCGGCGTGATGGTATGGGGTGTCATTGATTACACATCTCGGTCACCTCTTATTCGTATTGACGGCACTTTGAACAGTGGACGTTACATTTCAGATGTGTTACGACCCGTGGCTCTACCCTTCATTCGATCCCTGCGGAACCCTACATTTCAGCAGGATAACGCACGACCGCATGTTGCAGGTCCTGTACGGGTCTTTCTGGATACAGAAAATGTTCGACTGCTGCCCTGGCCAGCACATTCTCCAGATCTCTCACCAATTGAAAACGTCTTGTCAATGGTGGCCGAGCAACTGGCTCGTCACAATAGGCCAGTCACTACTCTTGATGAACTGTGGTATCGTGTTGAAGCTGTATGGGCAGCTGTACCTGTACACGCCATCCAAGCTCTGTTTGACTCGATGCCCAGGCGTATGAAGGCTGTTATTACGGCTAGAGGTGGTTGTTCTGGGTACTGATTTCTCAGGATCTATGCACCCAAATTGCGTGAAAATGTAATCACATGTCAGTTCTAGTATAATATATATGTCCAATGAATACCCGTTTATCATCTAGATTTTTTTCTTGGTGTAGCAATTTTAATAGCCAGTAGTGTAAGATACGCTATTGTCTTTTGAAGTTAATTGAGTAACATCAGTATTATTCTTGGTTCATCTTTGAGTACTCACAACAGGCATCTGTTGACAAAAGCTCTGTTGACAAAGTATCTGTTGTGAATAACATCAGATAAAATATCGAATAATATTGAGCAATACCTGAAACTATTGGCTTTCGAAACTGGACCCACTACATTTTGTGAAACTGATTAACGAAACGCATAACCCGACTCCGGGAATACAACTGGGATAGTCCCTGTACCAATAAAACATGTTAAAAGTTCAAGGAAGAAGACAGAATTTTGCGTAGCACTGCGAAGCGATTTCTTGTGGCATAAGTAGTGATAATGCTAGGCTATTCAATTTTGCTATGAAAGCAAAATGTAAATTTGAATTCTCATAGTTAGTTGGTCAACCAACTGCACTGGTAAACGCCAGTATAAATGCCTTTCAATGTTTCCTCACTCCTTTCCGTAAACTGACGATAGAGTAAGAATACACTAAAAATTAATTTACACTTTGAGTATACATTGTCATGACCACAAGCTGAGAGATCTTCGAAACCAACGTAAAACGTTACGTCGTGGTGACACTGTGTGGGCTACGACGGGACAACACAGAAACACCTGACGCACACGAGACTGATAAGTGGTCCTGCAGTATTTCGTGTGTTCAGAAGTTGAGGGTACGGTCATCCTCAATGTGTGTTGAGAGCATTTCGCATACAGTAATCGAGCCATAAACCTCGTACACTCCCAGCGGCAAAGCAGTAGAACCAGTTTAATGGCTGTTCCGTGACATTTTTTTCGTATTACGCGACCGTCGTGATACAAAAGTACCAGTCTTAGGTGTTCCATGGAAAAAGGGGAACGTGAGACGAAGCTACGTGGCTTATTGTAGTCAGAACATTGCCAGAGTCAGTTGCTCAAATGGCTCTGAGCACTATGGGACTCAACTGCTGAGGTCATTAGTCCCCTAGAACTTAGAACGAGTTAAACCTAACTAACCTAAGGACATCACAAACATCCATGCCCGAGGCAGGATTCGAACCTGCGACCGTAGCGGTCTTGCGGTTCCAGACTGCAGCGCCTTTAACCGCACGGCCACTTCGGCCGGCGAGAGTCAGTTGCTACTTGCGTGCTATGGAGACAACATGAAAAAAAGATTTTCAAGCCCTCCCACGTCTTCGTGACGTAATATCCCAAGACCTCAAAAACAGAAGCAAATGGAGGTATTCTATAGAGTACTTCGCCAAAAAACAGGTAATGCCACACCAAGACATTGGAAACAAATACGCAACTTACAATCACGATCCAGGAGGGAACACAAGAAGTTGTGCGAGTGAAAAAGAAAATCTTTCTTCCCCGAAAGAAAGGAACTGGTTTGGTTACCATCCATTGCGATTTTTTACTTCAAGGTAAGGAACCCAGAGCAATTCGGCCAACATACTGCGATGAAGATAATACAGGCTCGCAGTGAAGTGCGAACATTTCATTTTATTTCACAAATCTTATTTCTAATTATGACTTCAAATTACATGCCTTCCTGATTAGTAAATAAATATTCCCACCCAGTTAATAATATTATAAAAAAAGGGAGGAAGGTTTATTTGTTTAGCAAGAGTAATAGAAGGCAGATTTCAGACTACCTAACAGATAAAAACGAAAATTTCTTTGCCGACACTGACAATGTTGAGTGTTTATGGAAAAAGTTCAAGGCAATCGTAAAATGCGTTTTAGACAGGTACGTGCCGAGTAAAACTGTGAGGGACGGGAAAAACCCACCTTGGTTCAACAACAAAGTTAGGAAACTACTGCGAAGCAAAGAGAGCTTCACTACAACTTTAAACGCAGCCAAAACCTCTCAGACAAACAGAAGCTAAACGATGTCAAAGGTAGCGTAAGAGGAGGGCTATGCGTGAAGCGTTCAGTGAATTCGAAAGTAAAATTCTATGTACCGACTTGACAGAAAATCCTAGGAAGTTCTGGTCTTACGTTAAATCAGTAAGTGGCTCGAAACAGCATATCCAGACACTCCGGGATGATGATGGCATTAAAACAGAGGATGACACGCGTAAAGCTTAAATACTAAACACCTTTTTCCAAAGCTGTTTCACAGAGGAAGACCACACTGCAGTTCCTTCTCTAAATCCTCGCACAAACGAAAAAATGACTGACATCGAAATAAGTGTCCAAGGAATAGAAAAGCAACTGGAATCACTCAACAGAGGAAAGTCCACTGGACCTGACGGGATACCAATTCGATTCTACGCAGAGTACGTGAAAGAACTTGCCCCCCTTCTAACAGCCGTGTACCGCAAGTCTCTAGAGGAACGGAAGGTTCCAAATGATTGGAAAAGAGCACAGGTAGTCCCAGTCTTCAAGAAGGGTCGTAGAGCAGATGCGCAAAACTATAGCCCTATATCTCTGACGTCGATCTGTTGTAGAATTTTAGAACATGTTTTTTGCTCGATTATCATATCATTTCTGGAAACCCAGAATCTACTCTGTAGGAATCAACATGGATACCGGAAGCAGCGATCGTGTGAGACCCAACTCGCTTTATTTGTTCATGAGACCCAGAAAATATTAGATACAGGCTCCCAGGTAGATGCTATTTTCCTTGACTTCCGGAAGGCGTTCGATACAGTTCCGCACTGTCGCCTAATAAACAAAGTAAGAGCCTACGTAATATCAGACCAGCTGTGTGGCTGGATTGAAGAGTTTTTAGCAAACAGAACACAGCATGTTGTTCTCAATGGAGAGACGTCTACAGACGTTAAAGTAACCTCTGGCGTGTCACAGGGGAGTGTTATGGGACCATTGGTTTTCACAATATATATAAATGACCTAGTAGATAGTGTCGGAAGTTCCATGCGGCTTTTCGCGGATGATGCTGTAGTATACAGAGAAGTTACAGCATTAGAAAATTGTAGCGAAATTCACGAAGATCTGCAGCGGATAGGCACTTGGTGCAGGGAGTGGCAACTCACCCTTAACATAGACAAATGTAATGTATTGCGAATACATAGAAAGAAGGATCCTTTATTGTATGATTATATGATTGCGGAACAAACACTGGTAGCAGTTACTTCTGTAAAATATCTGGGAGTATGCGTACGGAACGATTTGAAGTGGAATGATCATATAAAATTAATTGTTGGTAAGGCGGGTGCCAGGTTGAGATTCATTGGGAGAGTCCTTAGAAAATGTAGTCCATCAACAAAGGAGGTGGCTTACAAAACACTCGTTCGACCTAAACTCGAGTATTGGTCATCAGTGTGGGATCCGTACCAGATCGGGTTGACGGAGGAGATAGAGAAGATAGAAAGAAGAGCGGCGCGTTTCGTCACAGGGTTATTTGGTAACCGTGATAGCGTTGCGGAGATGATTAGCAAACTCAAGTGGCAGACTCTGCAAGAGAGGTGCTCTGCATCGCGGTGTAGCTTGCTCGCCAGGTTTCGAGAGGGTGCGTTTCTGGATGAGGTATCGAATATATTGCTTCCCCCTACTTATACCTCCCGAGGAGAACTACTTAAACCTAACTAACCTAAGGACAGCACCCAACACCCAGTCATCACGAGGCCCGAGAGAACAGACACCATCTTTATATATATATATATATATATATATATATATATATATATATATATATATATATATATATAGGGTGTTACAAAAAGGTACGGCCAAACTTTCAGGAAACATTCCTCACACACAAATAAAGAAAATATGTTACTTTCCATGTTAGAGCTCATTTTATTATTTCTCCTTAAATCACATTAATCATGGAATGGAAACACACAGGAACAGAACGTACCATCGTGACTTCAAACACTTTGTTACAGGAAATGTTCAAAATGTCCTCCGTTAGCGAGGATACATGCATCCACCCTCCGTCGCATGGAACCCCTGATGCGCTGTTGCAGCCCTGGAGAGTGGCGTATTGTATCACAGCCGTCCCCAATACGAGCACGAAGAGTCTCTACATTTGGTACCGGGGTTGCGTAGACAAGAGCTTTCAAATGCCCCCATAAATGAAAGTCAAGATGGTTGAGGTCAGGAGAGCGTGGAGGCCATGGGATTGGTCCGCCTCTACCAATCCATCGATCACCGAATCTGTTGTTGGGAAGCGTACGAATACTTCGACTGAAATGTGAAGGAGCTCCATCGTGCATGAACCACATGTTGTGTCGTACTTGTAAAGGCACATGTTCTAGCAGCACAAGGTAGAGTATCCCGTATTAAATCATGATAACGTGATACATTGAGTGTAGGTGGAAGAACACGGGGCCCAATCAAGACATCACCAACAATGCCTACCCAAACGTTCACAGAAAATCTGTGTTGATGACGTGATTGCACAATTGCGTGCGGATTCTCGGCAGCCCACACATGTTGATTGTGAAAATTTACAATTTGATCACACACTGACGAAACTAAACTGAGCTCTAACATGAAAATTAAGCGTTTCTGGACACATGTCCACATAACATCTTTTCTTTATTTGTGTGTGAGGAATGTTTCCTGAAAGTTTGGCCGTACCTTTTTGTAACAACCTGTATAGTTAAGGCTCACCGGCCACTTGACCATCTTCTTCGTCTGTGTTAATGCACAAAAAGTGCCCGAACACTTAGGGGAATCGGCAACGAGCCGCGAGTAATGAGTATAATGGGCGGGGACACTACGAATGTAGTGCGGGACAATACGTTGAGAATGAGAATGAGAATGTGGGTGTCGCGGGAGGCGTGCCAGAGATAAATCCCTGCAGTCGCGCTATCCTGTGTGTCCTCGGTGGCTCAGATGGATTAGCCGGCACGGTAGCTCAGCGTGTTCGGTCAGAGGGCTAACTGCCCTCTGTAATAAAAAAAACTGAGTTAATGGGTCAACAACGAACTGAAACGGGTGTCTTTCGACGTCCGCCCAGAGTAGATACAACGAACGAAAACGAACGAAATGAGATTAAAATTAAAGAAAAAGATGGATAGAGCGTCTGCCATACAAGCAGGAGATCCAGGGTTCGAGTCCCGGTCGGGGCACACATTTTGATCTGTCCCCGTTGACGTATGTCAACGCCTGTAAGCAGCAAAGGGTTGTCATTTCATTGTAATTTCATTCTAACGAGCTGCTTTTGTCACTGATGGTATCTGTTCTTTCGGACATGTCCGAAAGAACAGATACCATCTTACTATATATATCTGATTTTTGCCGCTTGATCCCAGTTATAACGTGTTTCGTTTAACAGTTGCCAATTTCTAAAGTATGACTGCGAAGGTGTGGGTACACGACTTAGATTCCTTTTTGAGTGCGTTGATATAACGGCCCCATACTTACCAATCATATAAAACAGCTCGCTCGACGAAACATCCGTACCAAAAGACTGGAAAATTGCACAGGTCATACCAATAGTCAAATAACGAAATGGGAGTAATCCGATTAATTGCAGACCCACGGCACTATCGTCGATTTGAGGAAGGATCTTGGAACGTATTCCGTGTTCGAACATCATGAATTATCTAGAATAAAACAATCTGTTGATCCACAGTCAGCACGGATTCAGAGAATATCGTTCTTGTGATACACAACTAGTTCTCAATTCACCTGAAGTAATGAGTGCTGTCGACAGGGGGTCTCTAATTGATTCCATATTTCTAGATGTCCGGCAGGCTTTTGACACAGTTGTGCGACTGGAGTTTTGTTTTCTGTCAGAAATGTCACAGTACGTAGTAAGCGAAATATGTTGTGTGTGAAGTCTTATGGGACTTAACTGTTAAGGTCATCAGTCCCTAAGCTTACACACTACTTAAACTAAATTGTCCTAAGGACATACACACACCCATGCCCGAGGGAGGACTCGAACCTAAGCCGGGGCCAGCCGCACAGTCAATGACTGTAGCGCCCTAGACCGCTCGGATAATCCCTAAGTGACAGAGAATCATCGAGTAAAACAGAAGTGATATCTGCCGTTCCCAAAAGAAGTGTTACAGATTCTCTGCTGTTCCTAATATAAATGACTTAAGAGACGGTATGAACAGTCCCTTTAGATTGTTTGCAAATGATGCTAATATTTACGGTCTAGTAGAGTCATCAGAAGATCAAAAGCAGTCGTAAAATTATTCAGACACGTTATCTGTATGATGCGAAAAGTGAGAATTGTCTCTGAAGAAGGAAAAGTGTGAAGTCATCCACATCAGTGTGAAAAGAAAACCATTACATTTAGGTTACACGATAAATCACACAAACTTAATGTCTGTCGATTCAGCTAAATACCTAGGAATTGCAACTACGAACAACTTAAATTGGTTCGTTTACGTAGATAATGTTATCAGAATGGCAAATCAAAGTCGGCATTTTATTGGCGCAACACTTAGAAGATGTAACAGATTTACTGAAGAGACTGCCTGCACTACGCTTGTCCGTTCTCTGCTAGACTACTGCTGTGCAGTGTGGAATCCTTACCAAATAGGATTGATGAAGCACATTGAAAAAGTTCAAAGAAAGGTGGCTGGTCTTGTATCATGGCGAAATAGGGGAGAGAGTGTAACACATATGATAAGGACGTTGGGGTGGCCTTTATTTTAATATAAAGGCGTTGTTCAGTGCAGAGAGATCTTTTCAGAAAACTTCAGTAACCAACTTTCTCTTCCAAATGCGAAAATATTTTAAAGACCCCCAGCTTACACAGGGAGAAATGATTATCGTAAAAAAGTAAGAGAAATCGAGGCTCATACGGAAAAGTTTGTGTTCATTTTTCTCACTCGCTGTTAGAGAGTGGAATTGTACAGATATAATCTGAAGGTAGTCCGAAGGACCCTCTGCTAGGCACTGAAGTGTGAATTTCAGAGTATTCATGTAGATGTGGATGCAGATAGAACTTATCGGGGCTATAAATATACAATGTCGCCCGACTTTGTCGCTAGGTGTATGCGAGACCTTAGGGTGGCAGGATAGCACGCCAATACATCTGGATGACGCCTGGCCATAACATTGGTACATAAGACACAACTGCCAGTGAAAGGTAGATCGAGAGTTGAAACTTCCTGACAGACCAAAACTGTGTGCCGGACCGAGACTCCAA
Source organism: Schistocerca nitens (assembly GCF_023898315.1). Classification (NCBI taxonomy): domain Eukaryota; kingdom Metazoa; phylum Arthropoda; class Insecta; order Orthoptera; family Acrididae; genus Schistocerca; species Schistocerca nitens. The sequence continues at coordinate 630,235,418 of NC_064616.1, read as the reverse complement.
GTCGGGAACTTTGCCTTTCGCGGGCTTTCGGGATGGATCATGAACTGTACTTGGGTAGCTCAGATGGTAGAGCACCTGATCGCGAAAAGCAAAGGTCCCGAGTTCGAGTCTTGGTCCGGCACACAGTTTTGATCTGCCAGGAAGTTTCATACCAGTGCACACTCCTCTGCAGAGTGAAAATTTCATTCTGGGATCGAGAGTTGCATGTTTATAGTAGTTTTACCCTGTGGATGAGAGTCCAGGAAGGAAAAACATTCAATGGCAATAAGAGAGAAGTCGACCACATGCTTCAAAACAGCACCTTAAGCTCCCAGAAACATGCAACCAGCACAGCACCTGCCTTGCAGCAACCACTACATCGCACATCTCCCGTAATACTATGTACCGTCATCTTAAAGAAGTTGCTTCGTGTGGACAGCATTAAATCAAGTTTATTCCACTCATTTTAAAGCTGTGTGTGGCTCGGCAAATGTCCTGTTTCTGTGGAGCATCTTAGGTGCTACGTGACAGTGCCCGATTCCCACATGATTTGCTTTCTTGCTTGGTGACTGGTTCTTATCAGCTCTTCGCCTAACTACGAGGGCGTGCTGAAAAATAATGTCTGGGAATTTTTTATCTGGAAGCTCTTAAAGCATTTTAAATAAAACAAACTTTATTAACATCGAACATTTTTATTCTTTATGTCGTCATATTTATTCCTCAACAGAGTCACCCTGGCGACGAACACATTTGTCCCAACGAGAGCATTTTGATTCCGCTGCTGTAGACGTCGTTGACGGGGCCACAAAATTTATCGAAGCGAAGTCCTCGAAGGTGTTCTTTAAGTTTCTTCTTTTCTTTTGGGGGTCAAAATCATGAACCCAGCTGTCATCACCTGCCACAGTGTTGTGAAGGAACCCATCACCGTCACGCTCAAAACGCAGAAGATATAGTTGACAGATGTCCAGTCTCCTCCGTTTCACGTCAGGAGTGAGCATTCGAAGCACCCACGTGCACACAATTTTCTGTACCGCACTTCTTCAGTGATGGCCTATACACGCTCTCGTGATATGCCACACTTCTCTGAGAGCTGTGCATATGTAATCCGACGACTTTCTCCGATGAGTTCATCAAACCTATTCCGATGAACGAGGTCGGTTGCTGTGCGTCAACTCCGAGCACTGTTATACACGTTGAGGTTAGCACCACTGTTACATTCATTACGAGCAGGAACAACCCAAGCTTACACATTACTGCTGTCGATACAAGCATCATCATACACAGCTTTCATTGTTCTATGGATATCAACTGGAGGAACGTTTTCAGCGGCTAGAAACTCTTTAACAACACGCTATCCCTAACGAACTGACATAGTTACATCATATACCGTCATGTTGTAACGTCGCGAGTCAAACCGCAATAGCATTTTTATTGCAGTGCTCTACCTTGCAGACCGAGCGAGGTGGCGCAGTGGTTAGACACTGGACTCGCATTCGGGAGGACGACGGTTCAATCCCGCGTCCGGCCATCCTGATTTAGGTTTTCCGTGATTTCCCTAAATCGCTCCAGGCAAATGCCGGGATGGTTCCTTTCAAAAAGGGCACGGCCGACTTCCTTCCCCGTCCTTCCCTAACCCGATGAGACCGATGACCTCGCTGTCTGGTCTCCTTCCTCAAAACCAACCAACCTCTACCTTGCAGTACGGGCTCGTAGCTTTGGAGTCGGCCGCTTATATCTCGGCGTGATTCACTCGCAACTGTCGCTAGCAAGACCATGGGAAGCGCTACTTGTGTCGGTTCCAGCGACAGAATATTCAAACCCTTAAGAATCTAAGTAAACTATGCTAAATCTTAAACAATTATTAAAATACTTTATATTTAGCCTTTTGTTATAAAAAAGCTGGTTGCAAAATATCATCTTTCTGGCTGGGTTACTTTCAAAGTTAGAGAAAATTACCAAAAATACCAAAAACCGCCACTAGTAAGATTAAAGTCAGTTCAGATGCATAACAGTTTTTCCTTTGCTATCAGTTAGAATGATTACTTAAGTTTACAAAATGTTAGGTCAGTATGTTTTAATTTTTATACTTAAATAACGTTCACTAATTTCCGTTTTAGTAATAGAGATTTCAGTAAGAATTAATTTCATTAAATAACTATTTGTTTTGTTGTGTAAATAAATGAGAGTAAATGAGAGTGTGTATGCGGGACATACGTCAAGATTCAATATTATATCGTGTTAAACATTATGTAACTTGCTCATGGGAGCCGGCCGAAGTGGCCGTGCGGTTAAAGGCACTGCAGTCTGGAACCGCAAGACCGCTACGGTCGCAGGTTCGAATCCTGCCTCGGGCATGGATGTTTGTGATGTCCTTAGGTTAGTTAGGTTTAACTAGTTCTAAGTTCTAGGGGACTAATGACCTCAGCAGTTGAGTCCCATAGTGCTCAGAGCCATTTTGCTCATGGGAAAGTGTGCAACAAGCTGTTGCAACGAAAGCTGTAATTCCTCTTACTTGCTGATGACGTATGTCTAAGTGTGCTTGTTTTTGTAATAAGGCAGCCAGAATAGTTATTTGTCGAGTAATGTTTTTCTTAAGTTATTTCAAGATTAGTTTTCGTTTCGTTTGGTGGAACATTTTATTACTATTTGCAGCATAAAATGACGTAAATGCATCTGTGAATGTTGACTGGAGTAAAACAGTTTAGGCGCGAATATGATCTTGAAAGATTGATCTGATTGGCTGTTTATTTGCTCAACCAATCAGAGTGAAGTCTTTCCCGCGCTCTATCAAGAAGTATGTGCGCTGTCAGCAACAGCATTGAGGCAGTCGTAGTCTAGCTGTCGGACGCTCAGGTCATGTTGAATGTGTCCGAAAGAGTTATGTGTAAAATGAAGAAGGTACTGTTATTTTGCGTTCGGTTTATATCGCCGTGAAAGCAGATGCATTTACGGACAGATTGTGAAAATTTGAGCTTTGTGAAGGAATTAATTGAAGGGATAAATGCGTGTGAACTCTCGGCCTTTGTGAAGAATTCCGCGAGGCATATTTCGTAATCGTTTAGGTACCGAGCAACTTGTTTTAAAGAAATCCACTGGAAAGGACCGAAAGTAAAACTCATGTTGTAGCTCAGTATAAACTGCGATAATCGCGTAACAATTCGGGTTGAGCTTTGGTACATTTCTGGCTGTTTTGTGTACTAGATGGTATGAGCTGTGAGATGAGGACAGTGATATTAACTGTTTGTTTCAAATGCGGGCTGATGACACCTATTTGATTTGGCATCTAAAGCAAATAAAGAACTATTTGCCGAATTTTGGCATTTTTCTAAAAGATGAAACAATCGCCCTCCACCCGAAAATTGTTATAAGATATTTACATGACATTTAGCTACGGAGTTAATGCGGACTGCACTAATGTAAGTATTGACGATGTTTTTTTCAATGCTGATTTTAACATCGTAAGAACAGTGTCTACGTTACAGAGAAGCTTGTTGGTGACCAGACGCCGTACTGAGGTAGGTGGAACTTCTGTGGTTGTCAGTACGACGAAAGAAGCAGTAAACAGTAACGCGTATTTTAACTCAGCAACGCCGCAATGTGTCACGCTACAATTCGGGGCAGAGGTTTGCATTTTGCTATAGCGAAGCGGGAAAGTTGGCCGCGTAATGGGCATTACATGTAATACCTCAAACGATATTAAAACGGAATAAAAATTCGGAGGCATTACTTTTCAGCACGCGCTCGTATGTCCGTATAATGGAAAGGGAGTGATATCGCGTTGAAGGTGTTATTTGATATTTCGGCTTCTAATTAAGATCGTATTCGCCACTGCGTTTTTCCTAGAAGCACTATGACGACTGCGGTTTTTAGGGATCACGTCTGGTATTTGTATTGGCTTTATTTTATGGTGCCTGTATACCTGGTTTGCATCATATTGAAATAATTCCCGGTGGACGTGAACCGCACCGTGAAAACACCACGTGTGGAGAGTGGCCAACTCGATCTCCGAACGTCGGTCTGACTGTGCATGCTCTGACCTCTCCAGGTTCGGAGACTTCCACCCACTGCCCCCACCACTGGCGATTGACGACTGACCTATAGTACGGGTAACAAAAGAATATCCTGTATCGGCATGTGAGCCAACGTACATCATATTGACGTCCTGCATGCCGCTGCTGAGGGACGCTATATATGGTAAATATCACTGAATATCCATGACAAGTTTTCTGGAATACTATGTTGTGGGGTATCGGCTGCGGTTGGAGCGTACACCAGGGATACAAAGTACCTAATCCAGGTGACCAAGAGAGTTAGGAACCAATCATAATCATCATACAAATTAATTTAAAACAAAGATACTGTTGAGCAACCGGAAGCGTATTATTTAAATGTATATAAAACGGGATGACCCAATTAAACAGGAAGCAAATGGGTACCACATCAATTACGTAGACACATAACGGGAGCAGCGACGTTTTAGCTATGCATAGAAACAAACTGTCGCTATAACGATTAGATTTATTGTCTTTAGACACGAGATTTACACATTGATATCCATAAAGAAGTATTGACGAATGGACAGGGAGTTATACACTCCTGGAAATGGAAAAAAGAACACATTGACACCGGTGTGTCAGACCCACCATACTTGCTCCGGACACTGCGAGAGGGCTGTACAAGCAATGATCACACGCACGGCACAGCGGACACACCAGGAACCGTGGTGTTGGCCGTCGAATGGCGCTAGCTGCGCAGCATTTGTGCACCGCCGCCGTCAGTGTCAGCCAGTTTGCCGTGGCATACAGAGCTCCATCGCAGTCTTTAACACTGGTAGCATGCCGCGACAGCGTGGACGTGAACCGTATGTGCAGTTGACGGACTTTGAGCGAGGGCGTATAGTGGGCATGCGGGAGGCCGGGTGGACGTACCGCCGAATTGCTCAACACGTGGGGCGTGAGGTCTCCACAGTACATCGATGTTGTCGCCAGTGGTCGGCGGAAGGTGCACGTGCCCGTCGACCTGGGACTGGACCGCAGCGACGCACGGATGCACGCCAAGACCGTAGGATCCTACGCAGTGCCGTAGGGGACCGCACCGCCACTTCCCAGCAAATTAGGGACACTGTTGCTCCTGGGGTATCGGCGAGGACCATTCGCAACCGTCTCCATGAAGCTGGGCTACTGTCCCGCACACCGTTAGGCCGTCTTCCGCTCACGCCCAAACATCGTGCAGCCCGCCTCCAGTGGTGTCGCGACAGGCGTGAATGGAGGGACGAATGGAGACGTGTCGTCTTCAGCGATGAGAGTCGCTTCTGCCTTGGTGCCAATGATGGTCGTATGCGTGTTTGGCGCCGTGCAGGTGAGCGCCACAATCAGGACTGCATACGACCGAGGCACACAGGGCCAACACCCGGCATCATGGTGTGGGGAGCGATCTCCTACACTGGCCGTACACCACTGGTCATAGTCGAGGGGACACTGAATAGTGCACGGTACATCCAAACCGTCATCGAACCCATCGTTCTACCATTCCTAGACCGGCAAGGGAACTTGCTGTTCCAACAGGACAATGCACGTCCGCATGTATCCCGTGCCACCCAACGTGCTCTAGAAGGTGTAAGTCAACTACCCTGGCCAGCAAGATCTCCGGATCTGTCCCCCATTGAGCATGTTTGGGACTGGATGAAGCGTCGTCTCACGCGGTCTGCACGTCCAGCACGAACGCTGGTCCAACTGAGGCGCCAGGTGGAAATGGCATGGCAAGCCGTTCCACAGGACTACATCCAGCATCTCTACGATCGTCTCCATGGGAGAATAGCAGCCTGCATTGCTGCGAAAGGTGGATATACACTGTACTAATGCCGACATTGTGCATGCTCTGTTGCCTGTGTCTATGTGCCTGTGGTTCTGTCAGTGTGATCATGTGATGTATCTGACCCCAGGAATGTGTCAATAAAGTTTCCCCTTCCTGGGACAATGAATTCACGGTGTTCTTATTTCAATTTCCAGGAGTGTAGATGTTAAGTATAACCATGGCACAAGTGGGTGTGGAGGATGAAACACAGTTACATTAATAATTTATGCACACGGCCAGTGACTGGACGAGTTGTTAATTAGATGTAGCGTTACTTTAAAATAGCATACTCGGCTCCTAAGAGGAGCGAATTAACTTCGCGTCTGAACGACGACGTGCGTGCAACAATTGCCCATCTCACCAGTACCTGCGGAGCGTGAGAAAAGTAGCCGGTGGCAGTAGCGTCTAGAGAATATGACTTCCGCCCTTTATTTTTACTTAGTGTTAAAGTACAGACGTCCTTCCAGTGGCAGCAAGACTCCTCTCATCAATCAGCTCTCCTGTCCTAACCTGAAGTCTTTACTGTACGAAAGACTTAAGAGAAGTGTTTACTCTACAAAAGCCTACAGTGAAGTCATTGTTTTACGAAGACCTAAAGCGGAGTGTTCTCTTTCTGGCTGTTCGGGAACTTCGCTATTTTCCGTCAGAGCAGGACCTCGCTGGTCGATGTTGGCAGCGATTCCGGGTGGTGACCAGCAAAATTCAAGTGCAATTGTCAAACAATTTACCACTATCATACATTTTCTCTTTGTTGAACCAGTAGAGATCTTAGGTGTTGAGAAAGGCAGAAAATCTCTCACACTACATGACAAAACTATGAAAAGAGCTTATACGATGCTCTGCAAGGACGCACAGCGAAAAATCGCTGCTCTTCCGAAAATGGTACTATGGTCTAATCAGAAAGGTGGATTCTGAAAGTTTAAACCGAAGGTTATTACGAGACAACGTAACGAACAATCACACACCCAGAGAGAAGCCGTCTTCGGTTGTTTGCAGATGACGCTGTCGTTTATCGACTAATAAAGTCATCAGAAGATCAAAACGAACTGCAAAACGATTTAGAAAAAGTAATCTGAATGGTGCGAAAAGCGGCAATTGACCCCAAATAACGAGAAGTGTGAGGTCATCCACATGAGTGCTAAAAGGAACTCGTTAAACTTCGGTTACACGATAAGTCAGCCTAATCTAAAATCTGTAAATTCAACTAAATACCTAGGTATTACAATTATGAAAAACTTAAATTGGAAAGAACACATAGAAAATGTTGTGGGGAAGGCTAACCAAAGGCTGCGTTTTATTGGCAGGACACTTAGAAAATGTAACGGACCTACTGAGGAGACTGCCTACACTACGCTTGTCCGTCCTCTTTTACAATACTGCTGCGCGGTGTGGGATCCTTACCAAATAGGACTGACGGAGTACGTCGAAAGAGTTCAAAGAAAGGCAGCACTTTTTGTATTATCGCAAAATATCGGAGAGAATGTCACAGAAATGATACAGGATTTGGGTTGGAAATCATTAAAAGAAAGGCGTTTTTCATTGCGACGCAATCTCCTCACGAAATTCCAATCACCAACTTTCTTCTCCGAGTGTGCAAATATTTTGTTGACACCGACCTACATAGGGAGGAACGATCACCACGATAAAATAAGGGAAATCAGAGCTCGTACGGAAAGATATAGGTGTTCATTCTTTCAGCGCGCTATACGAGATTGGAATAATAAGAGAATTGTGAAGGTGGTTCGATGAACCCTCTGCCAGGCACTCAAATGTGATTTGCAGAGTATCGATGTAGATGTAGACATCTCTTGTTTAGCTAACAGGCTTCTGAGAGAAATTCCCTGTTTCTTTCGACAGAAAGTGGAGTCCCTAGCCCTCCTGGAGAGCGATCGAGAATGGACGAGAGTGCCAGTCTGACTACTTTTGGCAGCGCTTTTGGACAGAATTCAACAGTTTTATAGCGCAAATACCTCTTAAAAAGACCCTTATCTCACATATCTGGTTTGAAATTTTCAAGTCATCCAAACCTCCACGAACTATGTACGAAAAGCAGAAAAACAAGTCTTCGAAACCTCAACAATCTATGCACCAAAAGCAGAGAAACAAACAGTGAAAGGAAAACAGTCACTGGTGATGCTAATTCAGAACTGCAATTAGAGAGCAGTGTAACTGAACGACTACTTGATCAAGGGAATTTGTAAATTATGCTCTGAAATATGTAGTGGACAGTTTCAGAGACAAATGGCCGCGTTTTAGTGTACAAACTCACATGTCATAGTGTATTTATTCTTTAAAAAGACAGGAGGGCCAGGTGTCAGTTACAATAAAATCTAACAAAAGGTTTTGTAATGCCACTCCAGTTTTGGCAGCTGTAACATCTGTCTATACAAATAATCGTATAAAGCGTCAGGAAATCTGGAAGTATTCACTTACTGTGGATTTTCACGACACGCTAAACTACAGTCAGGAGTGTGCAATCTACAAATTATTATGAAAAGAGTTAACGAAGAGATGGCCGTGCATTGTTAGAAAGAGAGCTAATGAAGAGATGGCTGGCTTTACATCAGTATTTATCTCCCCAGCTGACTGAACGCATAAAAGCCGCATTTATCTGCTTTAGTGTGCGTCCCTTTATTCCCAACCAGAAGGTATTATTTAAAATTTAATCTTCACCATGCCCCGTACAGCGGTTTTCGGAATATAGGTGTAGAATGAGGTGCAGGAAGGTCACGAGTAAAACCATACTGCGATAACACGTAAAGTAAAACGGACTTTAAGAAAGTTGCTGTGGGAGCAACTGAGAGTTAGGCAACCTCCTAGCTTCCGTAGTCTACATGTGTCATTCCTAAATTAATATAGCACAGAGCAGATAATATGCAGTTTGTTAAGTAAGTAAATTCAAGAGCTCTTGGAGTAGAATTAGACATCCTATGAAACGGGACGGGAAACGTATCATTCGATGCAAAGTTCTATCTTCGGTACATCTTCTGCAACAGCCATGAGCGTTCATATTTCTAGAATACTCCAGTCATTGATAGATGATACCCAAACCAGTTCCAAAAGTGTAGAAACACTTGCAGCAACATTTCTCAATGACGCCTGTAGCCGGCCAGGGCGGCCGAGAGGTTCTAGGCACTACAGTTTGGAACCGCGCGACCGCTACGGTCGCAGGTTCGAATCCTGTCTCGGGCATGGATGTGTGTGATGTCCTTAGGTTAGTTAGGTTTAAGTACTTCTAAGTTCTAAGGGACTGATGACCTCAGAAGTTAAGTCCCATAGTGCTCAAAGCCATTTGAACCATTTGACGTCTGTAAACCCAAAACGACGAACAGTGAAAACTTCAAAGACTAGTCCTCCTCTTGGAATTGGTTCCTTAACTGCGGATAAATACAGCTTTCATGCCTTCAGACAGAATCTGGGGAGTTAAATTTTGATGTAAAATCAACCATCTCTTCAATCCATCAGAATCTTACTGTGTTAGTTTATGAGATCCAGCACACAATAGAGGGGGGATCACGATATAATGTCTCATTTACTGAGTTTCGAAAAGTTTTTGATTCAGTTCCGTATCGCCGCGCCGCAGAGTAGAAGTGAATACGAAATATCTGAACACTTTCGCGACTGGAATGAACACTTTCTAGAAAACAGTAGAAAGCAATGCCCCCTGTACTCAAGGCTGCGTAAGATATTTCCCAGTCTGATGCGATTGTTTGACGGATGTAAGATGCAGCGTTGGCGACACAAGAACAGTGGAGATGTGCAGTCGCCAGATGGTGCACACCAGACAAATTTGCCGCGATCGCACCAGAGCTTCAGAAGCCATGGTAAGCAGTAAGAAACGAAATATCCTTCGATTAGTCGTTATCATCATGCCACCTGACAAACTCTAGACCGTTCTAGTACATTCGTCTATTGCATTTATCAGATAAATAAGGTAAATAACTCTCTTAGCTACGTTGTGCGTCTCGTATTGGAAAATTATATCATTCTGCGCTTTCATTCCATCATTTTGCAAGTGTAATTGTGGAAAACCCCGAATTATTTACAAAAAATTCTCATACATTTACTTCAGTTTAGCTATACTGTTGATGAATCATTTTCAAATAGTTCTAATGGTAGTGTGGTGTATTAGTTGTCGTTTCCGCGTCAATAGTGAGAACTCTGACAACAATCACTGCATGTTGTTTTGCGTTCGTCAGAGTACTGGTTTTCGATTAATTCGGGATCGATGACTCGTCCCAATGTAAATAGTACAAATTCTGCTTGTTATTTCTGTGGACATAATTGAGACATTGCGGAAACGAAAACTTAATCCTCATAGAAGTGCAATGAACTTAATTTTGGGTGCAAAGTTGGCTACCAGCACAAGGTAGCAGGCGGACATGTGACCGTCCACCAGTAAAGGAAGTGGCAGCGAGGCGGTGTGTATGTTCTAGTCCGTTGTACGGAGTCACTGCAGTAAGATCGATCGACGTAGAAACGTAACAACATAGAAAGAATGAGCTGTTGTTGTTGAACGTGTCCATGAACACACCGTGAGTAAAGTTGGCCGAGTTGTTTGTAATCAATGCATAGTGTACAACGTGTGTACGAGGAATGTTGTACCAGTCACAGATATCTACGAACGAAACGATTCTGACAGTCACGGACTGAAGGCTATATCTACGTCTGGATGATTACACTGCAATTCGCACTTAGGTGTCTGACAGATGGTTCATCGAACAACCTTCAGAGTATTTACCTTCTTTCCTGTATGTAAGAGTGTGTGGGAAATTCGAACAATTAAATCTTTCCATACCAGCTCTAATTTATGCTTTTTATTACGATGATCTTTCCTCCCATCGTATGCTGGTATCAATGAGATATTTTCAGATTCAGAGGAGAAAATTGGTGATTGAAATTTCACGAAAAGATCTTCCCGCAACGAAAAACGCTTTTGTTTTAATGATTGCATTGAGAGACGGCTAATCATTCTGGCTAGACGCGTCTCATACATGTAAGTGGTGGTGGAACGGATTAGTATGCTAATAACAGTTAAACGCGCCAATTTCACTCGGAATTTTAAAGAAGGATGTAACAGTGACTGCAGTGGCAGTACTAACTCTCGGTACGTTCATATCCTGATGGGATTTCACTCATGCCGTATAATGATGTGTAGATGTGGACAAGGTGCCATCACTGGAGAGCGAGAGCTAGGGAGAGTGACGACCGCAGCGGGTTCGTCCCTAGGGACGCAGCAGAAGATGTCCTTACAAGCAGGACAGTGAACCCACGGCCGGTGAATGCAGAAGAACGGAACTTTGTGCAGATCACTGAGCAGTCGCCGGGATGGTGCCAAGTCGCAGACCACCAGGACCAACACAACACCCAGACATGCAGCCACAGTGTTAAAGCGCAACCACCACTGTTCCCCTAGTCTAACCTACTGGCTGTACACTGTGCCCTCAGGTTAATGAGAAAATCTTTCCGGCGGGAAAAGCACAGTCCAGCATTGGTGAGCGGCCCGTGACTGGGGGAAGCAGTAAAGAAGTTGATTAGGAGAATAGTTCTACGGAGAAGCTTCAAGGACGACGAAAAACATTACAAAGCTATACCACTGGTCAGTGTTGGCGGTAAGTTTGGTTAGAAATTTTAGGCACACAAAAGACTGCCACCAGGCCGGGAAGAGTGCGTTTTGAGGACTACTTGGACGCAGAGATTTGGAAAAAGCGTGGTCGGAATAAAGATTTGCAGGTTCAGTAATACGCTTGTCTTTATTTGCTATCATTCCCACGCCTTGCAATCATTGCAGGCATCGCGATATAGTAACAAACATAGTGAATGGGAGTGAACAAATTGCAACACACGCACCTTAGAACCTTGCCAACCATTAGTTACTGTCAATAATGTAACAGTCTGTGTACCACTTGATTCGAAACTGTTTATAATAATCAATCCCTTCTATATTTAATATGACAAAGAAGTGGAATAAATTATAAATATATTTTATTCACTGATTTTCCTTTCGTAATTGATGAAACCCATGTCCATAGGCAGGAGTAACAAAGTTACTTCAGAGCCACTCAAAATAGTGTGCTCAGGACACCATAACTGATTCTGTAGTCTACTACAATGCGCAACTTAACTAATCATCACTGGCTCCTGAGGAACGATCTGTTTCCGTGGCTGTATTGATCAGATCAGTCAAGTGAAAACTCCAACTCGAGTATCATATTCGTCACTCTCTCATCCACGTATCACGATTATACGAAACAAGCGGCACTTCTTTGGAATTTTTCGATGTCCTCTGTCAATCCTTTCTGGTACGGATCTTATACTGCACAGCGTTAGTTTAGCAAAGAACGGAGAAGCGTCGTTTAGGCAGTCCCTTTAGCAGACTTTTTGCACCTTCTACATGTTCTGCCAATAAAACGCAGTCTTTGCTTTGCCTTCCCCACAACATTATCTGTGTGACCGTTCCAATTTAAGTTGTACGTACTTGTAATTCCTGGCTACTTAGCTGAACTGACAGCCTTTAGATCTGTGGGATATTCGAGTACCCAAAATTTAACGGATGTGGAAGACCTCACCCTTTTCCTTATTTAGAGTCAATACCCACATTTTGCACTATCCAGACATCGTGTCCAAGTCATCTGGCAATTATTTATGACATTCTAATGATTATACTAGACGTAAATGACTGCATCATCTACAAACAATCTAAAAGAGCAACTCAGATTGCCTCTTAAATCGTTTATATAGATTAGATACTGGAGCGGCCCTATAACACTTTCTTGGGGAACGATAGCTATCACGTTATCTTTTAATCGATGGATTTCCGTCGACTGATACGTACTGTGACATTTCTAACAGGAAATCACGAATCCAGTTGTACAACTGAGACGATACTCCACAGGCACACAGTTTGATTGGAAGTCTCTTGTGAGGAACGGTACCAAACGCTTCCGTAAATCTAGAAACTTGGAATCAATTTGAGATCCCCTGTCGATAGCACCCATTACGTCATACGAATAGAGCTAGTTATATTTAACAAGAACGATATTTCCTGAATCCGTGCTGACTACGTGTCAACAGATCGTTTCTTTCCACGTAATTCACGATATTCGAACACAATATATGTTCCAAAATTCTACAGCATATCAGTGAGATGGGTCTCTAATTCATCTTATTACTCCTGTTTCCTTTCTTGAGTATTTGTGTTGCCTGTGGAACTCTCCAATCCTTAGGTACGGACCTTCCGTCGACCGAACTGCTGTATATTGTCGCTAAGTATGGAGAAACTGTATCAGCATATTCTTAAAGGAACCTAAGCGCTATACAGTCTTGAATGGTAGACTTGCCTTTTTTAAGTGAATTAGTTTGCTTCGCTATACCAAGGAAATCTACTTCTGAGCTACACATTTTGGCAGTTCTTCTTCATTTCAGTTCTGGAATATTTACTTCGTCTTCTTTGATGAATGAACTTTCAGGAACAGTGTTTAGTAACTCCGCTTTAGTGACAAAGTCATCGGTAGCATTACCCTTGGCATCGAGCAGTGAAGGCAGTGATTGCGTCTTGCTGCTCGTGTAATTCACATATCACCAGAATCGCTTTGGATCTTCCGCCAGATTTAGATTCAGGGTTCCATTGTGGGTCGCACAGAAGTCAGCGCTAAGGATCGAGCTTCAGTTAAACACTGCCAGTCTCGATTATTTTGCGTTCTTTTCAATTTTCCATGCTAATTTAATTGATTCTGCAACAGTGTTCTGACTTGTTTTGTGCACCATGATGAATCAGCAACATCTTTCATCAATTTCCTCAGTATAAATCTCTCAATTGTCGACGACACTACTTTTTTTAAAAATTTAAGTGACGTCAGGTATATACTTACAAAGTTAGTTTAAAAGCAGTTCGGATTGTCTTTCAGGAATACGTTAAACGAATTTTTACCTGATTTTTTAAATAGGTACATTTTGCGTTTATTTTTGGTGAATTTGGATGTTACTGTGATGAAAATCGCTATAACGACCTTGTGGTCACTAATCTCTTTGTCCGTCATGATGCTCCCTATTTGCTCTGGATAATTTGTTGCTAAGAGGTCAAGGGTATAATCGTGACCACCTACACTTCGAGTGGGCTTCTGAAGTAATTGTTCAAATTAATTTTTGGAGAAAGCATTTAGTACGATTTTGGAGAAGGTCTTATGCCTATCACCGACATTAAACATCATTTCCGCCAACATATCGAGAGTAGGTTGAGGTCACCACCAACTGCAATAGTAAGACAAACATGACGCCTCTCGAATAGCAATCGATTCTTAAATTTATTTTTGGTGAAAAAATATATTATATCTTCCAAACGTAGCGCACTGACCGAAATATACCACAAGAAAGTATGCTAGAGACTTGTTATTACAAACTCAAAAAACAGTTGTTAATAACATAATAAATACTGGACTCGACGACATAACTCGATCGAAAGAAGACATCCTGTGTTTATCGTATACGTGTTGTATTTTGTCGTATGTAATTCACGATGTCAGTAAATTTGCAATCATGACCTTCCGTTTTGCTGTCAATAATCAACTCAAACAAATGTAATTAAATTTTTCGTCTAAGGATAAAAAAAATCTATCGCCTGATTACGTCACTAAATATACTATCTATTGCATTCCACGCTTTTCATCCTTGTAAATTTGAAGTAGGAGAAACAGTCATCCTAAACGCATTACTGATTTTGATATAGTGTTGATTTCGTAGTCTGCTTTTTATTTATTTAAATACTGAAGTTTATCTATTCGATTTCGCTAATTTAATGTCACGCGCAGCTCATCCCATTCTATCCTTATTCCTTACGTATGGAAAACTGATGAAACAAATGATGTAAGAAACACGATTCTGCGTTCCGTTATTGTGCCGAGTAATTGGGTGAATCCGACGTGAACAAGTAAACATTAACATAATGTTTTTGTGCTTGTAGTGCGCAAGAATTGCTGCTTGTTCAAACAGAATGTAAATTGTGTTTTGTTCCATTTGTCGCCAGTGTAAAGAAACACAAATTGAAATTTGTTTCGCAGAACGCGTATAGCTTGGAATCTATGAAAGCGTTTTGTGCAAAACAACTGTGGGGAGCAAAGCGTGATGGAAGTATTCCCGTTCTTTATGCGGCTGCGCTCCACTAGCGACCGCACCGAAATCATAAAACTGTCTGCCCTAACACGATATTTAGCTATACGCACTTCATTCAGCTCTATTACGGGAGCTCTGATCCTCCCACACCTAGGCTTAGCGCATATTACTATCAAAGCTACGACAGCCTCCTAACCCTTCAATAACATCTTGCGCTGATACTAAAAGTTTTTTAAATTGTCCTGTAGCTAATTTCTAATTTTGGTCGTCGGTAAATCTCTCTGAGACATAGAGACAATAGCAACAGGAGACGAGTTAAATGTCACCATCATCATCATCATCTGCTTCACGGGTTATGCCTGCCAGCCTGTTTCAATCAATCAGTCCATCTCTTCCTTGCAGAACAATCTCTTCAGTCATCTTCCCTTGTCATTTGTATTGCCCACAACGGATAAATTCAGACTTTCTGACTGACATAATTCCGACGTTGGAGGTATTTGTCATTTCATATTCACTTGTTCCAAGTTACATGAACATAGAGAACAATTCCTCGCAGACCTGAGAAACCTTAGGATACAACTTCCTACAAGAATTACTGGTATTTTACTACAGAACGCTAAAGTAGTTCTTAAATGTCTGATAAGATTCATCCCAATTAGCAAATTTAACATGACCACAGCCTGCAGAGAAAGAGTAATTACCATTTTTAGTAGTTAACTAAATTGTTTGTATCTCAAAGAGTACTGACTATAGAAAATGGTTTGTAAACATATTTTGAATAGAAAATTTTAATTATTACTTCTGTGTTTAGAACGTAATTATCTTTTTATTTATTATTAATTGTGAAGACATGCTGTTCAGTTATTTCGTATGTTTAAAAAAAATCCATATCTTGTGTTTCTTAATGACTAAATAGTGCAGTCCTTGAAGATTAATTAGTGTAACTGTTTAAATAACTAACGGTAATATTGCCGGATGACGTGATCGACAACTGCTTGTAATTGAACAGGTGCACACCTTGTCATTATCAAGACACAAATACGACAAGAGAGCCCTGTTCAAGGACATTTAAAGCTTCGGTATACAGAGCATATGCCGGAAGACAATCCCCCCCCCCGGCCCCCCACCAACCCCCCCCCCCCCCCACACACACACACACTGTATATACTAGCGCCGCCATACAACGAAAGACAACCTACGTCAGAAGTCATCGATAGTGAATTCCCATATGTTAAGTGTAATTATTGGTGGATAAGTAGTGTACTCACGTTCAAGACCAAATAAAAAATGAAAAAAAATCTGTTCTTCGGTCGTTTTCAACATATTTTGCCTATCGGCCGGTACTTATTAGGTTGGCGCTCATTGTTCATGTAAACTATGTGGACGATCCATTCCTGTTTTCTTGTTTTGTTTTCTTAATAGTGTTGTGAAGATCTTCTCCTTACGTCTTGGTTGCTGATTTTATCCATTCTACTGAAACATTTGATTCGTCTCAAAACCTTTATTTCTGTTACTTGTCATTGGTTTTAGTGACCCATAGCTCGTTGCACCAACAGAGGAATTAGGCCTGCCATCTGAGAGTGCTTATAACAGACTTAAAACAATTCTTGTAATTTTGGAATATTAAATGACTTTAAATAAACCTTGACTTGTCTTTATTTATTACGTGGTTAATCGATAACGGCAATATTAATTAGAGAGCAGAGTTCAAGGTGAAGGGAGGGAAATGTACATTATTGCTGTAAATGAACTCCTGGAGTTGTTTATTTTAAGTGACATCAGGCCCAGTATTATATATATATATATATATATATATATATATATATATATATATATATATATATGGGTGTGCGTGTGGTTCTACTGGATCTGAAGCAAACAGCATGTGTTTAAAAGTCTGCTAAATAATAATGTATACTATACGCTGTATGCTGGTCTGGTTATGAGTGTCGTATTTTACACGTTTGTGTTTTGTAAAAATGTCTTATTAATAATTGATTGTTTGAGGTGATCTCCTTATTGGTATTAAATTATTTTAGTGGACTAGTTCCTGCCGTTGCTCATCATCTGTAGTATTTGTATGACAAAAGAGACATACTTCTTAAAAGCTACAAGCACGAAATGTACAAGACATTTATATTTTATTAGTTGGTACAATCGGATAATGTAATTTTATAACTTTTTCGATCGCTTAGTGTGAGGTAAGAGAACAGCAGGCATGTAAATTGCAGCGATGTAAAACAAACTTCGCTAAGATAACACCCCACGTTTTCTTGAACTAAAACTTATGATAGTTGTTCAAAAATACGTGTAGAAGTAGTATCCAGGAAATTTCTTGTCGTTCCGGCTTTCGTAGTTTTGTTCCGTCTCGACTGCGGCTTTTCTGTTCAGAATGACAGCGATGGATTGTAGGACAAAGATATGACAACATATAAGGCTATTTGCCTAAAGCGAATTGATTAAGGCTCCGTGGTTTCTTCAAAGGAAACAGTTAGCGCCTCAAAGTATTCCCTCGATGGATATCTGCAAATGCAAAGCTCATCGGCCACTATCGCAACCACACAGTTTAGTTAAATTTGGTAAGATGGTCTTACTTTTCCAGACGCAACCCATACTTGGAAATAGCATTACTAATCTTCCAGACGATGTAAAAATTTAGATAGTTTGCAATATAGCATATGTAGAGCTTCAGTAATGCAACCAACGTCAACCTTTAAATCAAAAGAACGCTACAAATGTGCCAGAAACACCCGACAGTGTGTTAGTTTCGAAAAAGAAGTCGTGGGAGAGCAGCTACTTCGAGTTTTACCTTGTGCCTTAACCCACTTCAAACATCACCGGCAGTTGACGTTTGATGTGATGGCTGTCCCAAAAATCTACCGATAGCAGTCTTTGAAAGCTGGTTTCTATTTAGACTGGATAAAGGTGGGAATCTTCCGACACGATGGTCAGCGGACTTGAAGATGGCGTAATACATCGCTGAAACTGGTAGCCCAATAAAATAACATTTGAAAATTTAGACGGCTGAAAGGTATTTAGTTTCATATTCTCCAATAAATCTTTAGTTCAATGGCCATTACCACAGATTAAATATACTACAAAATTCATTATAGATTAGATTCCTGTGTTACAATATAGCATCTATGGTTAAATTATGTCTGGTTTGTGATATCCGTCTAATTATACGAACTCTCATAACAATAATATGAATGTTTATTGTTTTCGTCTTTCTCTGACGTTTCTTGCGTAATTTTTTTAGTGTTACTTTCTGTTTATAAACGAGTCACAATGGTAAAGTAGTATTATTTTGCACTGTAACCTTCGATATACTTGTATTTCCTCTTTATTTGAAATCCCAAATTCATGTTGTGCTTTTCGTTTTCTGTTGTTGTTGTTGTTGTTGTTGTATGGTGCAACGATGTTAAATGCATAACAGTAGCGTTGTGGACTTAGCGATACAGCACCATTATTCCGTAAATATTGAGGCGGTAGCATGTCTTGACTAGAGCACGCAAAGAACAGCTCAGGCAACTGACAGGTGACTTGATTAGAAAGGCTGTAGCAATCAGCCTGCCTTGCTCTGCTGACTCTTTTTATTTCTTCCTGCATTATAATAAAAGTTAATATTAACTGGGTCGAGAAGCCATTATGCGCTTAACTTCCCCAGACCTGGGCTTAGATTACTGTTCACACTACGTACTCTCATACAAACAGCCTAGAGAATAAAGTCGAAAGTTTCATGAAGCTTTTCGCGAATATACTGTTGTATACAGCAACGATGGAAAGTTGTAGCGAAATGCAGGAAGACCTACAGATGATCTACACTTCGTGCAGAGATTGGCAGTTGATCCTTAACTTAAGTAAATTTGGCATACTGTGCATAAATAGACGGAAAGACCATTTGCTGCATAAACTACACGACTGTCGGACAATTGCCCGATGCTGTCACATCTATAAGTTATGTAAGCTTATGTGTACGGAGCTGTTCAAAGTAGAACGATAACATGAAACTAACTGCAGGTAAGGCAGATTCCAGAGTGAGTTTCACTGGAAAAATTCTCAAGAAGTGTAGTCTAACCACAAAGCAGGAGCTTTACAGTGCCCTCGTTAACCTGATTTTTGAATATTGTTTGTCAACCTCTGATACTTACGAGAGAGGACTGTCAGAGTAAATAGGAAAGACCCAAAGAATGGTAGCGCGTTTCGTTGCACATTTACTTAGTAATCGCCAAAGCATCACGGAGACCACCAAACTGTAAGAGAAGAGATCTGCACAACCATTTCGTTTACAGTCAAAATGCCGAGATCATCCGTTTCTAGAATAATCAAGCAATGTATTGCTTCCTCCTAAGAAAATCTCGTGGAAACAACATGAAGGTGATTCAGACTCACTCAGAGGCTTACCTACGATTGTTTTTCCGCGGACCAATCGCGACTGGAACAGGAAAGGGAGGAAGTGACAGCGGGGCACAAAGTAAGCTCCCCCACACACAAAAAAGATGACTCACTGATTATAGATACAGATGTGGTATTAAGAACAGAAGGCTGGCTAAGATCAGAAGTGAATAACTATGATAATCTAAATTCAGACTGAAATATACACTGCCGGAATAAAAAGAAACACTCTCAATGTCAGTGTTTAGTGGCACCAAGGTACAATACTGAGAAGACCTGTCTGTGTACCCTCTGTTTTGACTCTGCAGACAGTAACCATGATGAGTTTGAAGGCGAACAGTATTTGCAACATACACTACTGGCCATTAAAATTGCTACACCACGAAGATGACGTGCTACAGACTTGAAATTTAAACGACAGGAAGAAGATGCTGTGATATGCAAATGATTAGGTTTTCAGAGCATTCACACAAGGCTGGCGCCGGTGGCGACACCTACAACGTGCTGACATGAGGAAAGTTTCCAACCGATTTCTCATACACAAACAGGAGTTGACCGGCGTTGCCAGGTGAAACGTTGTTGTGATGCCTCGTGTAAGGAGGAGAAATGCGTAGCATCACGTTTCCGACTTTCATAAAGATCGGATTATAGCCTATCGCGATTCCGGTTTATCGTATCGCGACATTTCTGCTCGCGTTGGTCGAGATCCAATGACTGTTAGCAGAATATGGAATCGGCGGGTTCAGGAGGGTAATACGGAACACTGTGCTGGATCCCAAAGGCCTCGTATCACTAGCAGTCGAGATACAGGCATCTTATCCGCGTGGCTGTAACGGATCGTGCAGCCACGTCTCGGTACCTGAGTCAACACATGGGGACGTTGCAAGACAACAACCATCTGCACGAACAGTTGGACGACGTTTGCAGCAGCATGGACTATCAACTCGGAGGCCATGGCTGCGGTTGCCCTTGACGCTGCATCACAGACAAGAGCGCCTGCGATGGTGTACTCAACGACGAACCTGGGTGCACGAATGGCAAAACGTCATGTTTTCGGCTGAATCCAGGTTCTGTTTACAGCATCATGATGATCGCATCCGTGTTTGGCGTCACCGAGGTGAACGATCACTGGAAGCGTGTATTCGTCATCGCCATACTGGCGTATCACCCGGCGTGATGGTATGAGGTGCCATTGGTTACACGTCTCGGTCACCTCTTGTTCGTATTGACGGCACTTTGAACAGTGGAGGTTACATTTCAGATGTGTTACGAATCGTGGCTCTACCCTTCATTTTATCCCTGCGGAACCCTACATTTCAGTAGGATAATGCACGACCGCATGTTGCAGGTCCTGTACGGGTCTTTCTGGATCAGAAAATGTTCGACTGCTGCCCTGGCCAGCACATTCTCCAGATCTCTCACCAATTGAAAACGTCTTGTCAATGGTGGCCGAGCAACTGGTTCGTCACAATAGGCCAGTCACTACTCTTGATGAACTGTGGTATCGTGTTGAAGCTGTATGGGCAGCTGTACCTGTACACCCGTCCAAGCCATGTTTGACTCAATGCCCAGGCGTATCAAGGCCGTTATTACGGCCAGAGGTGGTTGTTCTGGGTACTGATGTCTCTGGATCTATGCACCCAAAAGCGTGAAAATGTAATCACATGTCAGTTCTAGTATAATATATTTGCCCAATGTACACCCGTTTATCATCTGCATTTCTTCTTGGTGTTGCAATTTTAATGGCGAGTAGTGTACATTCTAGTCTACAACCATGTCCCATCGACGATTACGTGCTCCTGCTGAACAGCGCAGTCATCTGGAAGGAGTTGCATTTTGTACCTACTGGATGATGGATAGACGTATCAACCGACTCCTGCAGGTGTTGGACACAATGTATCGGTGATAAGTCGCTGCTTTCAGCAGTGGTCTGTGGATCATTCCCACTCCTGTAGATGAGGTTCTGGACATTCGCATAGCACAGGCTCACACCGAGATCGGTGCACTGTACGAGTAGCGGTGGACGACCAACATCATTCAGATATGACATTCGGGCACATGCTACGCCTACTGTGTCATCAGGGACCACCGGGAACCGTCTGCTGATGGCAGGATTAAGATGACACGTGCCTCCAGCCAGGATGCCATTGGCACCGCCAAGCATGGTTACCTGGAGTCGTGAAAGAGTTGACTGTAGAGTGGAATGGCATTCTGTTGCCTTCAGTGACGAGTGTAGATCCTATACCTATGTGAGTGACGGATGTACACATGTATGGTGTAGACCTGGTGAGCTGCCCATTCTAAAGTGCATTTGCCTACAGTACATAAGCCTCATTCCAGGCTAGATTGTGTGGGAGAACTATCAGTTACTACTCACGGTCACATGTAGTGTTTCTGTAGGATAATCTAACCAGTCTCTGTTACATTGCACAAGCCGTTATCCCCATGCTACTACAATTTCTTTGACAGGTAGGTGATGCTCTTTTTCAGCGGAACAAAGCACGGGTACACACGGCTGCTACGATGAAATATGCTCGTACTCGTTCTCTAGGACATGCAGGAACCATTGACGATTTGCGCCAAAAGGCGGAAGGTGCCTGGGACAGTCCACTGCTGGATTGGCACTCGGCATCTTTATGATCGATTTCACTTGAAAATTCAAGCCTGCGTTGACGTCAGAGGGGATACACTGTGTATTGATGCGATATTTGGGCACCCTTTTCTGTGATGTGTGTTCCTACAATGATGAACTACGTGCCACCTTACTTGTCAATAAATGACCTTGTCTTCGTGAGTGTTGCATTTTTTTGGCTGTGTACATCGCAAAGATAGGCTAGACGCCAATGGTGGCGGCGTTTTTATTGGTGTGTAAAGTTCGATAGTATATGAGTTTATACTGGTGATCAATACGTTGTTATAGGACAACGTAATACGAAAATAATCAATTTAAATATATGTTGTGATTCATCAAAATACACACTTCAACAAAAGTTTTGCATCACTCCTTTATTTCGATGTTCATGGCACAGAAAACCAAAACTGTCTCTGAGCCTCGCGAATGTATTCGTTTACAATGTGTCCAGATCACAAAATAATAATAATAATTAAAAAAGAAACATTTGTTAACGGCAACGTCTGTTTCCCGTGGGCTATTATTCTCAGCACTCCTCAGAAACGTCAGTACGTGGTGGAACGTCCCTTTGCGCGGATACAGGCTTGCGTTCGTCGCGGCGTAACGTCGATGTGATCATCAAGCCATTGCTCTTGTGCAAATTGTTCCTCCCTCCAATGGCGATTCTGCGTAAGTCGCGCAAAGTACGAGGTCGTTGTCGACGTCCAAAAACAGCTTGTTTCAATCGATCCCACACATGTTCCATTAGGTTCATGTCCGAGGAAGAAGCAGGCCACTCCTTTCTGGTGACCGTAGCATGCTGAAGGAACGTTTCCAAAAGAACAGCACGATGAGCACTCGAGTTATCACCCAACAATATGAAACTGTTACCGTGATGCTGGCGATGCTATCCCACTATTGGTTGCAGAATGTCATTCCTGTACTCCAGAGCAATGAAGTGGATCTCAACAACCACGAAAGCTGTACGGTGGCCTCATTTAAGGCCACATCAGAACATAACACCGCCACCGCCTTGCTGCATGTATGAGACACAGTGTTGGATTCGTTCGATATTACCAGGATGTCTCCAAACACGTTGTCTGCAATTGTCAGGGTACAAACTGGTCCGAGTTTTGTCCGTAAATAGCACAGACGCCAATCCTTGAGCGTCCATTCTGGACTATTTGTTGACCATCTGCAACAGAGTGTATGGTATTGTGGTGTACAACGTGGTGCTCGTCAAGGTAGTTGGGGATAGAGATTCCCATCATGTAATCGTCTCATACCAGTTTGAGGCGATACATCACGTCTTACAGCCACTTCGAACGCAAAAATCCGTTCTGGAATACTCAGCCCACGGTTTTAATGCAAAAATGTTCAAATGTGTGTGAAATCTTATGGGACTTAACTGCTAAGGTCATCAGTCCCTAAGCTTACACACTACTTAACCTAAATTATCCATAGGACAAACACACACACCCATGCCCGAGGGAGGACTCGAACCTCCGCCGGGACCAGCCGCACAGTCCATGACTGCAGCGCCTTAGACCGCACGGCTAACACCGCGCCCCACGGTTTCATTGTATTTCTTTTTTCACTCAAAATTCGCAGATATCGATTAACTTGTGCACCTCTCGAGCATGGACGGCCTGCATGCTGTAAGTCGTGAACACTGCAGGTAAACTGGAATCGATTCTCTGTCCACACCGCATCACTTTAACGTCGGTGCACGCGTCGAGCAACTTCCACCGTTGACAAGCCTTCTGCGCGCAACGTGATGATTGGTCACATCAGTCCATCGTGGCATGTTTACTGGTCGACAGAGGTCTCTAATGCGTCCATACTTGTGATTTTTATGTAACTGAACTGCTGCAGTCTATACACGTCCAGCGTCCTACCCATAGATGGCACTCGTGGTTAGCAGTGTGTATGTTTACAAACAACGTCAGGGGTTACTTTCCAGTCAGTGAAGGAACAGTCACAGCAGCAACACACCGACACGACATATCGAGGCGATGCAACACTTTTGTTGGTGTGTACATTAGGGGAGTATATTGTGCGTCAGGATTCAAATACGTTTTTTGTCCTAGTAATAACATGTTTCCACAGATTGCTTTGATGGATTTTAATTATGAACTGACACAAATAGAGCCGGCCGCTGTGGCCGAGCGGTTCTTTGCGCTTAATTCCGGAACGGCGCTGCTGCTACGGTCGTAGGTTCGAATCCTGCCTCGGGCATGGATGTGTAGGTCAGTTAGGTTTAAGTAGTTCTAAGTGTAGGGGACTCATGACCTCAGATGTTAAGTTCCATAGTGCTCAGAGCCATTTGAACCGTTTGAACAAAAATAGATATATATTTATGTAATACCCGTAAAATGTTGTTATTATGTGTGAAAGTACACTCAGAAAATTTTTCATTATTCTGCCATTTTTATGGAATTGCAATAAAAAATTCGTTTAATGCACTGCACAAATGTGTACCTTTACGTCAAGGCAACCCACATTTGAAACGACTTTCCGTGTTTCATTCATCATCTAAGGTACATGCAAGGCGCGGAACATCCTTGCTGTTAGTGAAGTCACGGGCTCTGGTACTCTGGGGCGTTCCGTCTTTGGAAATGAACAATCTTTTCATCACAATACTCCTCTTCTACTTCACTCTCTTCTTTCTCTTGCATTCCCTCGTGTGAATTGGGAAGTATACTGCCGAATGTTGACCCAGTAACAGATGGAAAGAAAAAAAAACAAATGTATCACCGTATTGTTGAGAAGAAATAAACGATAATTTATTCGAAAAAGAAGGGTTACAGTTCAATGTTATTAAAAATAAACAAACATTACCTTCATTTATCGAAGACATGCTGCCACTGAAACAAACAGCTTTCTGCAAAATGTTCAAATGCGTGTGAAATATTATGGGACTTAACTGCTAAGGTCATCAGTCCCTAAGCTTACACACTACTTAACCTAAATTATGCTAAGGACAAACACACACACCCATGTCCGAGGGATGACTCCAACCTCCGCCGGGACCAGCCGCTTAGTCCCTGACTGCAGCGCCTTGGACCGATCGGCTAATCCCGCGCGGCCTGGCTATATGTATTGCGTGGTAAGTTGATCGCTAAATTATGTGAATATTTATTGAATACGACCATTTCAAATTCATTTTATCCATCCTATGAAATATGTATCATATTTTGCCTTAACTTTTCTTTCTTTTCAATAGCTCACTTGTGTATAACTTTGTCTTGCCTTTTTTCCTGGTATCTTCATATTTGTTTATGTTATCTCTGAGGTAAGAAAGGTTGTTGCTGTCATCGTGCAAAATTTAGCCAACTTCTGTTGTTATTGATTCCTCTTAGAGAGATATTTTTAAATGTGGTGGATCTGATTCTTTAACGAATTCCGAATAAAGAAATAGTTGTTTTCTTAATTACATCTGTAATTTTTGGTGTAATAAAATTTCCTCTATACTTCCATAAAAACTTATTTCCGCCAAAATATTCCCTAATAATCTATTTTAATAATTTCTATTTACCTTATTTTTGGTGAAGACTTTTAAATTTTGCAACGTAGGGTGCTTTTGTACTACACTCATGTTCATAAATTAAGGATAATTTAAGAATGTGGCGCCACACAACGTGGCACTACACAAAACTGGCGCTAATAGCATAGGCACATATGGAACACACACGACAGAGATCTGTAACTCCACTGTCTTAGTGATAAATTGAGAGAACCGTCCCGAAACACACATGCTACAAAACGCCTCTGTTTCCTGCACATGTACCCTGACATCAATATGGAATATGATCACCATGCACTCGTACACTGGTCGCACAACGGGTTGGCATACTCTGGATCAGGTAGTCGAGCAGCTGCTGGGGTATAGCCTCCCATTCTTGCACCAGTGCCTGTTGGTTCGTAGGGGTTTGAAGACGTGCAGCCGGCCGCGGTGGTCTAGCGGTTCTGGCGCTGCAGTCCGGAACCACGGGACTGCTACGGTCGCAGGTTCGAATCCTGCCTCGGGCATGGGTGTGTGTGATGTCCTTAGGTTAGTTAGGTTTAAGTAGTTCTAAGTTCTAGGGGACTTATGACCTAAGATGTTGAGTCCCATAGTGCTCAGAGCCATTTGAACCAAGACGTGCAGTGATACGTCGACAGAGAGCATCACAGACGTGCTCGATGGGGTTCAGGTTTGGAGAACAGGCAGGCCACTTCATTCGCCTGATATCTTCTGTTTCAAGGTACTCCTCTACGATGACAGCTCGGTGGGGCCGAGTGTTATCACCCATCAGGAGGAAAGTGGGACCCACTGCACCCCTGAAAAGGCGGACATACTGGTGCAAAATGACGTCCCGATACACCTGACCTGTTACAGTTTCTCTCTCAAAGACATGCAGGGATGTACGTGCACCAATCATAATCCCACCCCACACCATCAAACCACGACCTCCATACAGGTCCCTTTCAATGGCATTAAGGGGTTGGTATCTGGTTCCTGGTTCACGCCAGATGAAAACCCGGCGAGAATCACTGCTCAGACTATACCTGGAGTCGTCCGTGAACATAACCCGGGACCATTGGTCCAATTACCATGTACTGTGTTCTTGACACCAGGCTTTACGGGCTCTCCTGTGACCAGGGGTCAGTGGAATGCGCCTTGCAGGTCTCCGGGCGAATAAACCACGTCTGTTCATTCGTCTGTAGACTGTGTGTCTGGAGAGAACTGTTCCATTGGCTGCGGTAAGGTCCCGAGCGAGGCTACCTGCGGTACTCCGTGACCATCTGCGGGCACTAATGGTGAGATATCGATCTTCTTGTTGTGTTGTAGACTGAGGACGTCCCGTACTGTATCGCCTGGACACGTTTCCTGTCTGCTGGAATCGTTGCCACAATCTTGAGCCGCCCGGAGTGGCCGAGCGGTTCTAGACGCTACAATCTGGAAACGCGCGACCGCTACGGTCTCAGGTTCGAATCCTGCCTCGGGCATGGATGTATATGATGTCTTTTCGTTAGTTAGGTTTAAGTAGTTCTAAGTTCTAGGTGACTGATGACCTTAGAAGTTAAGTCCCTTAGTGGTCAGAGCCATAATCTTGAGATCACACTTTGTGGCACACGGAGGGCCCGTGCTACGACCTCCTATGTTTGACCAGCCTCCAGTCGCCGTAGTAGTCTACCTCTCATAACGTCATCAATATGTGTTCTTTGAGCCATTTTCAACACACAATCACCATTAGCACGACTGAAAACGTCTGCACACTTACTCGCTGCACCGTACTCTTGACATGCACCAACACACCTCTATGTATGTGCACTACTGCCAGTGCCACCGTGCGACGATCGCAGGTCAAGTGCACCGCATGGTTATAGCTCAAGGTGATTTAAACCCGCAAATCGCCCACCAAAGTGTTGTTTCACCATGTACCAGCATTATCCTTAATTTATGAGCATGAGTGTATTTCAGCGTCAAAGTAGTACATATAGCTTTTGTAAACAGCATTAACTAAATACAACATATGTTTGACTTAATGGTTTTCTTTTCTCTGTGATATTTTTTCAATACTTCTCTCATGTACGTGAATTCGTGATTTACATATGCGCAATTTAAAACGAAGTTTTTAAATGTTAGAACAAGTTAGTAACTGCCTCCACTGAATATGAAGCTACTTACGAGTGATCTGCGATGTCAAAAAACCCACCAGGAGAATTTGTCTTCCGTACCCTAATCTAATTCTCCAGTAAATTTCGTTTTTCTGCTTCCCTTATCACCACAATCGAGTTGAAGAGCAGGGATACCATTATATCTTATTTTAAACACGTCTAAGAATATGGCCGTATCATTCAATTTCGCGTTCGGATTTGTTTCTAGAACGAGCATCAGTTTGAGTACCTTTCATTAAAAATTGCTGTTTTATCGTGAAATTACGTTAAGGATTCCCAAGTATTCACTCTTATCATTCACAGCAGACCTCACGCTCGCTCATGACCTGAGCAGTGAGCCCCGGTGGTAAAATGTGCCTGTCGGACCTCATTATGTAGAGTAGGGTGCAAACCGTGCGCCCTCTTCAGAGGAATGACGATATGTTAAGTTCGCTGCAGTTTTAAACGCAAGCGTATATACTCAATGGCGTAATGCTTGAAGTGGAGATTAGCTCTTTTGACCAGAAACAATTTATAACACGTCAGTGCAGCATGTCTGTCTACAGTTACAACTGCCAGACGTACAGTGTGACAGGTACTTGAGTGATAAGTTTCATAATAAAACAAGTATTACAGACTCGTGTAAACATTTTGTACCGGTACGACATTATTTTCCACATCTTCACAAGTTTGCAGCTGTGATTAATTCGATGTTTGCACGTACATATTTGTAGTGGCAACTTTTTACGCGACAATGAGAACGAAATTTATCTACAGAACCTCACTGAAAGACTTGAGTTTAATGTCTTATCTTAGAATTAGCAGTACTCAGAAAATGGTTCAAGACATTGATGATATAGTAAAAAGCTAAATAAGTAATATTTGCTGACAATTTGATTCTGTGTTCAACGTCTTAATGAAATAGTCACGAAATACATGCCAATGTCAATTTAAAATTCGCCTGAAAATGACATACATCATAAGGCTATATCCGTTGTCACAAACCGAGCGAGGTGGCGCAGTGGTTAGCACACTGGACTCGCATTCGGGAGGACGACGGTTCAATCCCGTCTCCGGCCATCCTGATTTAGGTTTTCCGTGATTTCCCTAAATCGCTTCAGGCAAATGCCGGGATGGTACCTTTGAAAGGGCACGGCCGATTTCCTTCCCCATCCTCCCCTCATCCGAGCTTGCGCTCCATCTCTAATGACCTCGTTGTCGACGGGACGTTAAACACTAACCACCACCACCATCCGTTGTCACAAATGTAATGTTTCGTACTTAGGTGCCCCACGATCTTTGTCTCATCAACTAAAAGAAATGTAAGTTTCGTTTAATGTCATTTCTCATCAATGCAACAGTTCTAGTAAATAAAGTTGCCTCGAAAGGCATTAATTAGCCACCATTAAGCGATAGATAAGTTAGTTGCCTTAGAATAGTCTCGTTGACAATAGATTGTCGCGCCCAGCTGCCTTGTGCCTATTCCTCCTCCCCTCTCCTCCTCTTCTCTACCCTGCTCTCCCCCTTCCATTGCTCGCAGTGTTCCGTCCGGTTGTTCACTGCTGAGGCGCGAGCGCGCACAAGCGGATCGGCGAACAGGCCTGCTCTACGGCATTCACTCAGTGTACACTCCACAGATCTGCACTTGAAAAATACGTTCTCTTTGATTGTGTGGAAGACGCAAAGATCTTCTCTACTTTAAAATATCCATTTTCAACAGTCTTACAAGCATAACTTCTTTAACCAAGAAATGAGCCCCAGATTTTGATAACTAAATAGGTTCCTCAAACCAGTTTTGGACGTTTCTATGAAAAGTGCTATTGATCGATAGCTACTTTCAAAATTCGCTTAGTTACTTATGTTAACATAATTCAACATTCGGTATTCTATCTAGTGAATCACTGTATGATGTCGTAGCTTTAATTCATGAGAAGAAAGGTAAGCGACTTAAATGAAACCATTTGTCTCTCGAAGGATAGTTTCTACAGATATTTAGTATTTTTAAGTATGGTATCGTTAGGAGAGTGGTATTAGGCATTCAACCGCTCCGCAAGATCATATCCTCATTATTCTGACGTACTTTCACTTTTAAGAAATTACCCTCCACTGCCATAACAAGTGTTATGCATTCTGATAGTGCATGTGAACTAAGAGTGCCCAAGAGCATATGACCTTACAATCTACTTCACAACAACTTTAAGGTCTCGAACCTGAAGGTTCGGGGTTCGTCCCCAACAGTATGTGCAAATATTTTAATTTTCATGTAATTAAATCGAAATTTCACAATAACGATTAGCGTACGCAATTGTTCCAAGTATTTTAAATTTCTAGCCTCCTGATCTTGGGTGCTAGTCCATTACCTCCAAGCCCCCTGCCCTCTAGGCCCTAGGTTCGACCTCTCCATACTTAAATACCGCAAATTCACGTAAATGTTGCCACGAAACAGTATAATTCTCTTAATTTCACAAGAATGTCTACTAGTGTTAATGTTACAACAAAAAATGTAATTGTCGCAATTTCACAACATCATTTAAGGTCCAGAGTCATGTGTAAATAGTTTAATTTGCAAGTATTTTCACATGATTAATTTTCGTATGAAATTTCATAACAACGCTAAAGTGTACGCAGTTGCGCTAAGAACTCGAAGCTTCAGTGGTTTGACGACTAAGGCATGTGTGCAACAACGTGTATTCCGTTACGCTCGAGGGCTTAGAGGTCAGCTGGGATATCATATTGCTGTGGAAATGTGAATAAATGTTGGATTGCGATCGTAGCACCAGTTCAGTTCAAAAAATGTTACTCTTTACCAGTACGTACGTGTTAACAGCATGTGTTTCTAAACGTATACCGAGCAAGATGGCACAGTGGTTAGCATACTGGACTCGCATCACGGAGGACGATGGTTCAAACCCTCCTCCAGCCATCCAGATTTAGCTTTTCCGTCATTTCCCTAAATCACTCCAGGCAAATTCCGGAATGGTTTTCTTGAAAGGACACGCCGATTTCCTTACCCATTCTTGATACAAATTCGACCTTGTGCTGCGTCTCTAATGACCTCGATGTCGACGGGACGTTAAACCCAATCTTCCTTCCTTCCTTCCTTCCTTCCTTCCTTCTAAACGTGTGAGTGTTGTTATACCACCACATCATGGTTATGCAGTAATAGTAGAACTCGATCATGTTCGATGTAACACTAAAGTGCGATTTACAGAGATGGAGTGGAGTGAGTTATGCAGACAGCTGAAGCACATCGACGATTTGTTGGCAGCAGAGTATGATCCAGCTCGTCTTCCTCCTCCGAACATCACCATCTTGGGCAACAAGGCACCCATCATGAACCTGTACGGAACACCTATTATGAAATTATCATCATCAGAGGGTCCTTCATAGCGTATTTATTTGAAACATTCATGTGTTATTAATTTCTGTTGCTTATGTAGTGCAGTGTGGGTTCGAACAGATAGTCTAATTCGATGGCAACCGTATATGAAAGCGTTATTCGACGTTGTTGTGAATTATGCACGTGAACACAGCATATAAGATGCTTGCTCTACCAAACAATAACTCCTATATGTAATAAATCTGTACAACTTGGAATTACAGATGTTGTTGTTGTTGTTGTTGTTGTTGTTGTGGTCTTCAGTCCTGAGACTGGTTTGATGCAGCTCTCCATGCTACTCTATCCTGTGCAAGCTTCTTCATCTCCCAGTACCTACTGCAACCTACATCCTTCTGAATCTGCTCAGTGTATTCATCTCTTGGTCTCCCTCTACGATTTTTACCCTCCACGCTGCCCTCCAATGCTAAATTTGTGATCCCTTGATGCCTCAAAACATGTCCTACCAACCGATCCCTTCGTCTAGTCAAGTTGTGCCACAAACTTCTCTTCTCCCCAATCCTATTCAATACCTCCTCATTAGTTACGTGATCTACCCACCTTATCTTCAGCATTCTTCTGTAGCACCACATTTCGAAAGCTTCTATTCTCTTCTTGTCCAAACTGGTTATCGTCCATGTTTCACTTCCATACATGGCTACACTCCATACAAATACTTTCAGAAACGACTTCCTGACACTTAAATCTATACTCGATGTTAACAAATTTCTCTTCTTCAGAAACGCTTTCCTTGCCATTGCCAGTCTACATTGAGAAAGAAAACTGGCATTCTACGGATCGGAGCGTGGAATGTCAGATCCCTTAATCGGGCAGGTAGGTTAGAAAATTTAAAAAGGGAAATGGATAGGTTAAAGTTAGATATAGTGGGAATTAGTGAAGTTCGGTGGCAGGAGGAACAAGAGTTTTGGTCAGGTGATTACAGGGTTATAAATACAAAATCAAATAGGGGTAATGCAGGAGTAGGTTTAATAATGAATAAAAAAATAGGAGTGCGGGTTAGCTACTACAAACAGCATAGTGAACGCATTATTGTGGCCAAGCTAGACACAAAGCCCATGCCTACTACAGTAGTACAAGTTTATGTGCCAACTAGCTCTGCAGATGACGAAGAAATTGATGAAATGTATGACGAGATAAAAGAAATTATTCAGGTAGTGAAGGGAGACGAAAATTTAATAGTCATGGGTGATTGGAATTCGTCAGTAGGAAAAGGGAGAGAAGGAAACATAGTAGGTGAATATGGATTGGGGGGGAAGAAATGAAAGAGGAAGCCGCCTTGTAGAATTTTGCACAGAGCATAACTTAATCATAGCTAACACTTGGTTCAAGAATCATACAAGAAGGTTGTATACCTGGAAGAATGCTGGAGATACTAATAGGTATCAGATAGATTATATAATGGTAAGACAGAGATTTAGGAACCAGGTTTTAAATTGTAAGACATTTCCAGGGGCAGATGTTGATTCTGACCACAATCTATTGGTTATGAACTGCAGATTGAAACTGAAGAAACTGCAAAAAGGTGGGAATTTAAGGAGATGGGACCTGGATAAACTGAAAGAACCAGAGGTTGTAGAGAGTTTCAGGGAGAGCATAAGGGAACAATTGACAGGAATGGGGGAAAGAAATACAGTAGAAGAAGAATGGGTAGCTCTGAGGGATGAAGTAGTGAAGGCAGCAGAGGATCAAGTAGGTAAAAAGACGAGGGCTAATAGAAATCCTTGGGTAACAGAAAAAATATTGAATTTAATTGATGAAAGGAGAAAATATAAAAATGCAGTAAATGAAGCAGGCAAAAAGGAATACAAACGTCTGAAAAATTCGATCGACAGAAAGTGCAAAATGGCTAAGCAGGGATGGCTAGAGGACAAATGTAAGGATGTAGAGGCTTGTCTCACTAGGGGTAAGATAGATACTGCCTACAGGAAAATTAAAGAGACCTTTGGAGAGAAGAGAACCACATGTATGAATATCAAGAGCTCAGATGGCAACCCAGTTCTAAGCAAAGAAGGGAAGACAGAAAGGTGCAAGGAGTATATAGAGGGTTTATACAAGGGCGATGTACTTGAGGACAGTATTATGGAAATGGAAGAGGATGTAGATGAAGATGAAATGGGAGATAAGATACTGCGTGAAGAGTTTGACAGAGCACTGAAAGACCTGAGTCGAAAGAAGGCCCCGGGAGTAGACAACATTCCATTAGAACTACTGATGGCCTTGGGAGAGCCAGTCATGACAAAACTCTACCATCTGGTGAGCAAGATGTATGAGACAAATACCCACAGACTTCAAGAAGAATATAATAATTCAAATCCCAAAGAAAGCAGGTGTTGACAGATGTGAAAATTACCGGACAATCAGTTTAATAAGCCACAGCTGCAAAATACTAACACGAATTCTTTACAGACGAATGGAAAAACTGGTAGAAGCGGACCTCGGGGAAGATCAGTTTGGGTTCCGTAGAAATGTTTGAACACGTGAGGCAATACTAACCTTACGACTTATCTTAGAAGAAAGATTAAGAAAAGGCAAACCTACGTTTCTAGCATTTGTAGACTTAGAGAAAGCTTTTGACAACGTTAACTGGAATACTCTCTTTCAAATTCTGAAGGTGGCAGGGGTAAAATACAGGGAGCGAAAGGCTATTTACAATTTGTACAGAAACCAGATGGCAGTTATAAGAGTCGAGGGGCATGAAAGGGAAGCAGTGGTTGGGAAAGGAGTGAGACAGGGTTGTAGCCTCTCCCCGATGTTATTCAATCTGTATATTGAGCAAGCAGTAAAGGAAACAAAAGAAAAATTCGGAGTAGGTATTAAAATTCATGGAGAAGAAGTAAAAACTTTGAGGTTCGCCGATGACATTGTAATTCTGTCAGAGACAGCAAATGACTTGGAAGAGCAGTTGAACGGAATGGACAGTGTCTTGAAAGGAGGATATAAGATGAACATCAACAAAAGCAAAACGAGGATAATGGAATGTAGTCAAATTAAATCGGATGATACTGAGGGAATTAGATTAGGAAATGAGACACTTAAAGTAGTAAAGGAGTTTTGCTATTTAGGGAGTAAAATAACTGATGATGGTCGAAGTAGAGAGGATATAAAATGTAGACTGGCAATGGAATTACAGATAGAGTAACGAAATATGTCGTTGCTCCTATTGGTTTGAAAGCATAGTTTATAGCATATAATAATCAGTTATTTAGACAATATTGTGCAGATGTAAGACAAAATGAGCACTAAGAAAATTAACATAGTAACAACGTATTTTATTCATGTATGTTAAATACGTTGATAAAACAAAGTTGTTAACATCAGTATGTCTTGAAGGTTGAGAGTGTATTACTAATTGTTACTAACAGATAAAACAGGTAGAAGTAGATGTTCCCACTGTGTTCTTCCGCATGAAAGTTACTACAGGATGTTGAAAGCTGGAGGTGTGTTACTAACAGATAGCACTTTACATTTGCCGTGCGCGGTAGCCGCACGGTCAGGGGCGCCTTGTCACGGTCCGCGCCACTGCCCCCGTCGCACGTTCTCCCTCGGTCATGGGCGTGCGTGTTGGCCTTAGCGTAAGTTAGTTTAAGTTACATTAAGTAGTGCGAAAGCTTATGGATCGATGACCTCAGCAGTTTGGTCCCATAAGACCTTACCACAAATTTCCAAATTTTAAATAAAACAACAAACTTAATATTCACGCTGTGTATGTCCGCGTGATATGGTGTTTCATGCAAAACGTAATAGCTTCACATACTGTGAAGAAAAGCGGTTTGTTGAAGATTGTACAACTGTTCATAAACTGATTAAGTGGGAGTATGTATGTCATGTTGCACGCATCAGTCTATGAGAACAAATAGCTCCTGATAGGATTAGATTAAACAAGGCCCCGGGAGTAGACAACATTCCATTAGAGCTTCTGATAGCCTTGGGAGAGCCAGCCCTAACAAAACTCTACCATCTGCTGAGCAAGATGTATGACACAGGCGAAATACCCTCAGACTTCAAGAAGAATGTAATTATTGGATTGGATTGTTTGGGGGAAGAGACCAAACAGCGAGGTCATCGGTCTCATTGGATTAGGGAAGGACGGGGAAGGAAGACGGCCGTGCCATTTCAAAGGAACCATTCCGGCTTTTGCCTGAAGCCGTCATCCTCCCGAATGTGAGTCCAGTGTGCTAACCACTGCGCCACCTCGCTCGGTATATAATTATTCCAATTTCAAAGAAAGCAGGTGTTGAAAGGTGTGAAAATTACCGAACTATCAATTTAATAAGCCACGGCAGCAAAATACTAATGACTTTACAGACTAATGGAAAAACTGGTAGAAGCCGACCTTGGGGAAGATCAGTTAGGATTCAGTAGAAATGTTGGAACACGTGAGGAAATACTGACCCCACGGCTTATCTTAGACGATAGATTAAGGAAAGGCAAACGTACATTTCTAGCATTTGTAGACTTAGAGAAAGCTTTTGAAAATGCTGACTGGAATATTCTCATTCAAATTGTGAAGGTGGCAGGGGTCAAATATAGGGAAATAAATCTCTAAGGTTTGCTGATGACATTTTAATTCTGTCAGAGACAGCAAAGGACCTGGAAGAGCAGCTGAAGAGAATGGACAGTGTCTTGAAAGGAGGATATAAGATGAGCATCAACAAAAGCAAAACGATGATAATGGTATATAGTCAAATATATCCACAGAGGCAAACATAAGCCACTACAAGGCAACAGTGAGGAATGCAGTATTATATGCATCTGAGACGATGACACTAGGAAGAAATGGGGCAGAACAACTAGAGAAAGAAGAGAGAAAAATACTGAGAAAAATACTAGGTCCCAAAAGATGTGGAGAGAGGTGGATGCGAAGACCTAGGGAAGAATTTTACTGGAACATGAGAACAATATCCGGGGAAATCAGACTCAAAAGGGCAAGGTTTGCTGGACATGTAGTTAGGATGAGTATGGACAGAATGACGAAGAGAGTGTGGGAAACAACAGGGAGGACAATGGGAAAGACAGGAACCATGTGGATTGTTGAACTTCCGAAGGACTGCTTGGAATTGGGAACCAAGATCGAAGAAAAGGAAAATTGGAGGAACAAATATACACCGACCAATATACCGGAGATCAATGACAGAGAAGAATACAGGAAAAGATTAGAGTGTCACCAGTGGAGCAGACAGGAGAAACGTACACTGAAGATATCGGAAGAAGAGCGGGAGAGAAGAGAGAAAGAATGAAGAGGTTCTGGGAGAAGAAGAGGAAAATGCAGTCCACGAAGGTGCTATCCGTGGTCCTAAAGAGGCCGTGACGCAAGAAGTAGAAGAAGAAGAAGAAGAAGAAGTAGATGATGGTCGAAATAGAGAAGATATAAAATGTTGACTGGTAATGGCAAAGAAAGCGTTTCTGAAGAAGAGAAATTTGTTAACACAGAGTATAGATTTAAGTGTCAGGAAATCTTTTCTGAAAGTATTTTTTGGAGTGTAGCCCTGTATGGATGTGAAACAAGGACGATAAATAGTTTAGAAAAGAAGAGAATAGGGGCTTTCGAAATGTGATGCTGCAGAAGAATGCTGTAGATCAGATGCATAGATCACGTAACTAATGAGGAGGTATTGAGTAGAATTGGGAAGAAGAGGAATTTGTGGCACAAATTGATTAGAAGAAGGGGTCGGTTGATAGGACATGTTCTGAGACATTAAGGGATCACCAATTCAGTATTGGAGGGCAGCGTATAGGGTAAAAATCGTAGAGGGAGACCAAGAGATGAATACACTAAGCAAATTCAGAAGGATGTAGGTTGCAGTAGGTACTTCGAGATGAAGAAGCTTGCACAGGATGGGGTAGCATGGAGAGCTGCATCAAACCATTCTCTGGACTAAAGTCCACAACAACAACATTGAAGACGTGGGAAAAATCTTAACACCTTTATTAAAAACGTCTCTTAGGTTATGGATGAAATTACAGCTCTCAGAAGCTCGAAGCCCTGGAGCTTAACGGAATACACGTTGTTACTCACATGCCTGAGACCTCAAGGCACCATAGCTTAGAGAACTTAGCACAATTTCATACATCTCAGCGTTGTTTTGAGATTTCACACGACAATTAATTATGTGAAATTAAATGCAAATTAAATTATTTACACATAGACTGATATCCAGAACATTATGACTACCGACATACTGTCGATTCAAACTCGTCCAGGCGATAGCAGAGCCACCTGGCGAGGAATGACTGCTAGTCAGACACACGCATGGTGCGTGAAGTATCATTCAGCGGACTGTACGTGTGTAGGATGGAGAAGGCGCGCGACCTAGCTGATTTTTACCAAGGGTAGATTGTTATGGCCCCGAGGCTCGGTATGAGCATTTCGGAAACTGCACGACTTGTCGGGTCTTGGAGGATTGCTGTGGTTAGCGTCTTCAGCAGGTGGCGAATCCAAGGTTAAACCACGTCCAGACGTCGTAGGGTTGGGGGGGCCACCCCACATTACAGATGTTGGACATTTTAGGCTGGGCAGACTGGTATAACATGACAGGCGACGAACTGTAGAAGGAGTAAAATCTGACTTTAATGATGGGCAGAGCAGAAGTGTGTTTGAACACACAGTGCACCTAACACTCCTAAAAGATGGACCTCCGCAACCGACGACCCTTGCATATATCAATGCTAGCACCACGATATCGGCAACTACGACTGAAATGGGGACGTGACCGTCGGCACTGGAAGTTGGCACAGTTACAGTGTGTTGCATGGTCTGATGAATCCCGATACCTTCTTCACAACACCTATGGAAGATCGCGAATCCGTCTTCTTCCAGACGAAAAGCTGCTTGACACGTGTACTGTGGGACGGAGACAAGCTGGCGTCGGCTCCATTATGCTCTGGGGAACATTCACGTGGGCATCTGTGGGTGCAATGGAGCTCGTGCAAGGCACCATTGACGACCAAGGAGTATCGTACACTGGTTGCAGACCACGTACGCCCCTTCGTGATGATCATGTTTCCTGAATGCAGTGGCATTTTTCTAAAAGATAATGTGCTACGTCGCAAGGCCAGGAATGTGATGGAGTGGCTCGAGGAACAGAGTGGCGAGTTCCAGTTGATGTAGTGGCCCCCCAGCTCGCCAGATCTGAACCCTACAGAACACATGTGAGATGGGACTGAGAGTGGCGTCAGAGATTATCGCGTTACTCATTTCTTCTTCTTATAACATTACTTCGTTATTATTGTTATTATTATTATTATTATTTATTTCCGTACTAAGTAGGATCACATAACGACTTCCCTACCTCTTCTTGTTTCCTTTGTTTCCAGTTCGCTTGCATTTTCTACCCATATTGTCGTTTTCTTTCTTCTGTTCATTTTGTTCCAGAGTTATCATTTCTTCTGCTTTGAATGTCTTCTAAATTTGGTATTTTATTTTTAAAAAGGTTTCTTTCTGTTATTTCAGATCGTCTGATGTTGTTTCAGTCCAGTGCTGTTCTTATTATAATTCATGTTATAGTCGATATACACTCCTGGAAATTGAAATAAGAACACCGTGAATTCATTGTCCCAGGAAGGGGAAACTTTATTGACACATTCCTGGGGTCAGATACATCACATGATCACACTGACAGAACCACAGGCACATAGACACAGGCAACAGAGCATGCACAATGTCGGCACTAGTACAGTGTATATCCACCTTTCGCAGCAATGCAGGCTGCTATTCTCCCATGGAGACGATCGTAGAGATGCTGGATGTAGTCCTGTGGAACGGCTTGCCATGCCATTTCCACCTGGCGCCTCAGTTGGACCAGCGTTCGTGCTGGACGTGCACACCGCGTGAGACGACGCTTCATCCAGTCCCAAACATGCTCAATGGGGGACAGATCCGGAGATCTTGCTGGCCAGGGTAGTTGACTTACACCTTCTAGAGCACGTTGGGTGGCACGGGATACATGCGGACGTGCATTGGCCTGTTGGAACAGCAAGTTCCCTTGCCGGTCTAGGAATGGTAGAACGATGGGTTCGATGACGGTTTGGATGTACCGTGCACTATTCAGTGTCCCCTCGACGATCACCAGTGGTGTACGGCCAGTGTAGGAGATCGCTCCCCACACCATGATGCCGGGTGTTGGCCCTGTGTGCCTCGGTCGTATGCTGTCCTGATTGTGGCGCTCACCTGCACGGCGCCAAACACGCATACGACCATCATTGGCACCAAGGCAGAAGCGACTCTCATCGCTGAAGACGACACGTCTCCATTCGTCCCTCCATTCACGCCTGTCGCGACACCACTGGAGGCGGGCTGCACGATGTTGGGGCGTGAGCGGAAGACGGCCTAACGGTGTGCGGGACCGTAGCCCAGCTTCATGGAGACGGTTGCGAATGGTCCTCGCCGATACCCCAGGAGCAACAGTGTCCCTAATTTGCTGGGAAGTGGCGGTGCGGTCCCCTACGGCACTGCGTAGGATCCTACGGTCTTGGCGTGCATCCGTGCGTCGCTGCGGTCCGGTCCCAGGTCGACGGGCACGTGAACCTTCCGCCGACCACTGGCGACAACATCGATGTACTGTGGAGAGCTTACGCCCCACGTGTTGAGCAATTCGGCGGTACGTCCACCTGGGCTCCCGCATGCCCACTATACGCCCTCGCTGAAAGTCCGTCAACTGCACATACGGTTCACGTCCACGCTGTCGCGGCATGCTACCAGTGTTAAAGACTGCGATGGAGCTCCGTATGCCACGGCAAACTGGCTGACACTGACGGCGGCGGTGCACAAATGCTGCGCAGCTAGCGCCATTCGACGGCCAACACCGCGGTTCCTGGTGTGTCCGCTGTGCCGTGCGTGTGATCATTGCTTGTACAGCCCTCTCGCAGTGTCCGGAGCAAGTATGGTGGGTCTGACACACCGGTGTCAATGTGTTCTTTTTTCCATTTCCAGGAGTGTAGTTGTTCAGAATTACAGAAACGTTTATTTGTTTAGCTTTTTCTTATTCATTCGGTACAGATGTATAAAGAAAGTTAACCTTCATATTGTCATAACTTCTGATACTTTTTGCATATTTTTGTAGATCTCTTTACTTCTTATATTCTGTCCATCTGTAATTTGTGTTGCACATATCATTTATCTGATGATCCATCTTTCATGCAACTCTATTCTGTACTATTTAGTTTAGTTTTTACATATATGTATATTATTATTATTATTAACACATAACTACATTTTTCTTTCTATATCTGTTTTACGTATCGAAACTGAGATGTAACACTTCTTTGTAAACCGTGAAATTAAAATGCTCTTCTTAATCACCATAAGTTTTCTGGAAAGGGTATTCTGTGTGTACTAACAACCAACAGTAAAATATAAATACTTCTTTTAACCTTGCTCTCATCATATGGTGCAAGACGCTGTCATGATTAAGAAACCGTGCATGCGAGATTTTGATGATTATGTGACATTCGCTTTCTATAGGAAAGAGTAATTAACTTTATTTATTTAAACTCATAATTAGTGAATAATGTCTTTTCACACGTGTCTTACCTTTTTTGTCATTTCTGTGTTAGTCAGTTGCTTGAAATTCGCTATTAACTTGTTTGTTGTAAATAAAAAAAAATGGTTCAAATGGCTCTGAGCACTATGGGACTCAACTGCTGAGGTCACTAGTCCCCTAGAACTTAGAACTAGTTAAACCTAACTAACCTAAGGACATCACAAACATCCATGCCCGAGGCAGGATTCGAACCTGCGACCGTAGCGGTCTTGCGGTTCCAGACTGCAGCGCCTTTAACCGCACGGCCACTTCGGCCGGCTGTTGTAAATCAGTTGTAAATCATAACGAAAACTCTGAATGATGTATCTGCGAGCACTTGCAGATACTAAATTTCTTCTTGTAGGAAATAAATGCCCTCCTTCGATAACGGAAGTGAATTTTTGTTCTAGGTCATGTGACTGTTAAAGTCATGCATTGCGGAATATTCCCATGTTAAGGACCAGAACAAGTCATCCAAGAGAATATAGTGACTGAAACTCTTTTCGTCATTTAATAAATATTTCTCGTATAAAAATTTTGTTAATATACAAAAATGATTTTTCATAGCACCGTTGGCGATAAAAGATGAAGCTACGTTGCTCTTAATTACGGTGAAGTTATTTTCGTCTTGCAAGTTTCAGAACACGACAACTCCTTACTACAAATTCCCATTATGCACGGTGGGCTACGTTTCACGGAGAAAAATAGAACGTATGTGTCTTAATCTGTTCCAGAGCTGTGTTGAAGCACGCCTCCCACTTCTTCCACACCTTAGTACGCAAACACACACACACACACACACACACACACACACACACACACACACACACACACACGTGCAAACAACAGAGGCGAGTAGACTGCCCATGTTGTCATCGTGTTTCACGGGAATTGGAACAAATGTTTCTTAATCTGGCTCAGAGATGTTCTGACGCACGCATATATCCACACAAGCGCATAATGTGATAAATGATGTTCACACGGCGCGCATACCGGCGTCGCATATGTGCTGGAAGCTGTGCGTAGCTGGTCGCACTGTTCACGCACCGGGCAGTAATTACAGAATAGTATTCATTATGAGAAAGAAATTGCACACATCCACTTTACTCGTTGTCGTAAGCAAGTCATTGTACTGATATCGATCGAATGAGAAGACAGTTGTAAGCACATTTTGTGTCGGACACAGTGTTTCCGTCGCTTCATCTCAAAGTGAAATTGGAGAACAATATTGCGACAGCTGGTCACTCTCTCTCTCTCTCTCTCTCTCTCTCTCTCTCTCTCTCTCGTTTTACTACTATTTGCTTTCTGTCCCCGTATTTATTAGTTGTCTGACGTACTGAAGACGCATTCGCAGTGACAGTGCTAGCAATAAGTTGATATGGCATTATCCCTTTGTCAGAAGTAAGTAAAGGAAAACGAAGTTTTGATTTTGATTTTACGCGTTCTGATAACTGGTAAAGGCGACAGTGTCAAGTCACTCTGTGACATGCTTACTTTATGAGCATAATATAAGACATTGTAGTGACAATGGTCACCGGATACCTGATAGCAAAGTTATGTCCTGAAAGGCTTCACTCAGCCGATTGAAGCGTAAGACTACACATTCCTGCAGAAGTATCTCAGTCTATATTCATCATATCGACTGCTGC
This sequence comes from Schistocerca nitens, assembly GCF_023898315.1. Taxonomy (NCBI): domain Eukaryota; kingdom Metazoa; phylum Arthropoda; class Insecta; order Orthoptera; family Acrididae; genus Schistocerca; species Schistocerca nitens. Next base: position 630,193,265 of record NC_064616.1, on the reverse strand, counting down.
CTGTAAATGCAGTACTTTCTTAAAATATTCTCCCAGTAAGACAAGAACCATCTTGTTCTCATGAAATAGCACCTTGTGATTCCTTCAGTGGTGAAATAAAGCACGCTATCGACTAAGTTCTTTAACTTAAACTTTTTCATGTCGTAGGATAATTTGATGTAACTTCACATACACTTCAGACTACAACATACATTCCTTGAAATTTCCTTTTTATTTTGACAGCACTGAATTTTCATTTATTTGTACAAACCGTTGTCACGTTGTGATTCAACACTCAACTTTTGTACAATGCTGATAAGATTTACTAACCGTCAAAACCACACTTCAATCAGAGTAAGATAACAGATTTTGTTGGGGGAAGCTTCCATGAACTGATTTCATCAAACGTATTATGTAAAAGTTATAACTTACCCCACTTTTATATGTAGTTAAGGGACAGATTATTGAAGTATTATTCTCAATGAAAACAGAAGGTAAAAATAGGTCAATCAGGCATCTTGTAACCTAAAAAAGACCATATTTTACTTGTTATTAATAAAGTAAAAAATTGGTACAAAAATATTGTTTTCAACAGGAGTTGTCAGGATATAATTCCAGATTCATATTCGCAGGATAAAATTGTACTGTTTTATGTTATAACTATAACATTCAATTTAATTTTTAATTTGCTAATGTAATGGGTGATTTAGTTTAACGGTTTAGTATTTCTATCCATATATCAATCTAGTTCAGTGAATATCATATAAACCTATATTTCATGTATATGATACCAACGCTTAGTGAGGGACATCTGCTTGCATTATGTAACAATAAGCATACAGTAAATTGGCCTCCAGTCTAAATTTTCGATACTCAATCTGAGCTAACAGACATGTCTTCATTATGACATTATAGCTCACGGACGCTCTAACAATGTCACAAGTTATAGTTTATGAAAAGATACCTCATCTGTAGCCGGCCGGAGTGGCCGTGCGGTTCTAGGCGCTACAGTCTGGAGCCGAGCGACCGCTACGGTCGCAGGTTCGAATCCTGCCTGGGGCATGGATGTGTGTGATTTCTATCTCTTGCTTAATAATAACAAATGAAATCTTCCCTTTGAAATTAATTCCCTTTCTCAATCTTCGCATACAAATTTAAATGCTGCTTATTAAAAGTGATTTTCTCATTATTTCGACGAAACATAGAATGTGTCGTCGTCGTGGCCCTCAGTCGTTACCTGCAATAACCCAAAATTGTTCCTTACCTTTTTTATTGTTACTGGATCGCCATCTGACTGCTACATCGAACTGTGACATGAATATACTTACTCTGTTTTACTATATTCTATTAGCTGCTGGTGGGCGCTCATAATAAGTGGCTGTTTTTATTACCAAAGCTAACGTTATTCTTTAATTGGAAAGCTGACGTTATTCTTTAATTAATTTGACTGAAGTTACGTAATTCATAGTTAAACTTTTTCTTGACAACAATAAAATTTTGCGAAGTTTTACGTTGATGGTTTTTTTGGGATGGATTATAATCAGTAATGCAATATTGCTGCCAAAAATTAATTATATTCTGAATGAAATGATTTTACAAACGTTCAAATGGGACTTACTTTTTATAATAATCTTACAACTAGCATTACGCAAACATACCTTCAGTAGTCTTGAGTTTCTCAATAAATAATTCATTAATATTAGTTCCTCTTATGATAATAGTTAGCTGATGTCTCTGTACATCCGTTTATAATCCCTTGTAAATCATAGCTGGTGGCTGACAGGCACACCGCTCCTCTCAACCTCTCGCTTCAGACCTGCTACCGACTCGCTTCACATCTCGCTTACTACTGAACGCTAAAGTGCGGTCTCTCCCGCCAACAATGCTTTCTGGTGCAGACAATCCCTGCTACCATTACAAAATGTTTCAATGCGCGGCCTTTCCCGCTCTTTTCTTAAAATGTATCCATACGCGGTCTCTCCCGCCCTTTTTAAAATTATATCAACGTGCGGTCTCTCCTGCGAACAATACTTTGGTGCAAACATTCCCTGCTAACACAATTATTTCCAACATGACAAATATTAATTATTCCTACTTAACCCTATTAATAAAATATAAACATCTTCCATAAATTGTGGTTTGACAATAGAAATATACACGTCGCACAACTAGAAAGAAATTTTCTGTTGGTTTTCTCTCCAAATCATATGTTTACACTTTTTTACGTATCTAACTTATTTCAGAATAGAGTACGCAGTATGCGTCATCGTTTCATGCCCTGTTGAAGCGATATAATTTTTTTAGCCATCACAGTAAATGCACTACTTCTACTGTGTGTTTGAAAACGACTATTTCATAGTTTAAACATATAAATTTAAACGATTGTCCATTATAGCCAATATTTGCAATCCCTCCATCTATAATGAATTCCTAGCTAGGAATTATTCGTAACCCGCTGAAATACAGAAAGGCTAAAAAATGGTTCAAATGGCTCTGAGCACTATGGGACTCAACTGCTGTGGTCATAAGTCCCCTAGAACTTAGAAATACTTAAACCTAACTAACCTAAGGACAGCACACAACACCCAGCCATCACGAGGCAGAGAAAATCCCTGACCCCGCCGGGAATCGAACCCGGGAACCCGGACGTGGGAAGCGAGAACGCTACCGCACGACCACGAGATGCAGGCTACAGAAAGGCGACAGAGGACATGGGATACCTTACAATTATGTGACGGACCTTCTTTTTCCCAGCGTAGAGCAGCAAATCGACGTGGCATGGACTCAACAAGTTGTCGTAAGCCCCTTGCAGAAATATTGAGCAATGCTGCCTCTATACCCGCCCATAATTGCGAAACTGTTGCCTTTGCGGGATGTTGTGAACAAACTGACTTCTCGATTATATCCCATAAATGTTCGATGGGACTCATTTTGGGCGATCTGGATGGCCATTACTCGATCGAAAAGTCCAGAATGGTCCTCAAATCAGTCGCCAACAGCTGTTGGCCACTGACATGACATAGTTGTTTATGAAAGTGAGGTCCATGAATAGCTGAAAATAGTGTCCAAGTAGCTGAACAGAATCATTTGAAGTCAATGATAGATTTAGTTTGACCAGAGGGCCCAGGCTATTCCATGTGAACACAGCCCACAACATTATGGAGCCACCACCAGCTTGCTCAGTTCATTGTTGACAACTTGGGTCCATGGCTTCATGGGGTCTGCGCCTCACTCAAACACTACCACCAGCTCTTACTAACTGAAATCTGGACACACATAACCACGCCACCGTTTTCCACTCGTCTAGGGATCAACCGATATGGTCACTATCCCAGGAGAGGCGCTGCAGGCGATGTCCTGTTGTTAGCAAAGACACTCGCGTCGGTCGTCTGCTGCCATAGCTCATGAACACCATATTTCGCCGCACTGTCCTGATGAATACGTTCGTCGTAGTTCCCACATTAATTGTCGCGGATATTTCACGCAGTGCTGCTTTTCTGTTAGCACTGACAACCCTACACAAACGCCGCTGCCCTCAGTCGTTAAGTGAAGGCCGTCGGCCACTGCGTTGCTCGTGGTGAGAGGTAATGCTGAAATTTGTTATTGTAGGCACACTCTTGACACTGTGGATCTCGGAATATTGAATTCACTAATGATTTCCGAAATGGAATGTCCCATGCGTCTAACTCCAGCTACTATTCCGCGATCAGTCTGTTAATTCCCGTCGTGCGGCCATCATCACGTCGGAAACCTTTTCTCATGAATCACCTGAGTGCAAATGTCAGATTTGCCAGTGCACTACTCTTTCATAATTTGTGTAGGAGATGCTACCGCCATCTTTATATGTGCATATGGCTATCCCGTAACTTTTGTCACCTCAGTGTACTTCGCAATGAAGTTGAGAGCAATAACTTTGTTATGCATTACATTGGAAACATGACGCTGAGCGCAATGAAGCCATCCTATAATGCAATTGTGTTTGCTGCATAACTTTTTGTAAATGTAGCCTAACATCACCATCACCCAATCAATCATATGATTCTGTAAAAATGATTCATTGCTTTAATAATGTTACTGAAATAGAAATTGAATTAGTTAACTAAATTATTCACATACTACGCGAAAGAAATGAGTGAAATACTGTAAACGTTATTTCATTGTCAAGTTGCATTTCAGTTTTGCTTATTGGGCTTAGTGGCCGACTTCTCTGAATCCAGTATCAAGGTTCTGCTTCGACCGTCTTAGAATTGTGACTGTAACTCAGAACCTACTAGAAAGGGAAGTGGTGGCCCCGTTTACTAGTGGCGGCATTAACGATCGAGAGTGGGGCGTCATTAGCGTCTGGCCCTCGAATACGGCCGTATAATGACTCCTGACGTAGGGATGGGAGCAGCGGCTATTGACCTACATGAAGATGGCTCCACGGTACAGACGTTCGTGTATTTCTCAATGATTAAGACCAAATTGGAAAAATAAAGTGTTACTTCGTTAGAACCTGTTTCACAACAAAAATATTCCTACAGTCATATTTTATCAACTGACAACGGAATAACTGGAATTTATTTGTTTGTTTATTTTGCGTTCGATATGCCAGATGCCTTACAGTAATATACACATTCAGCATGGGTAACTTAATTAACATGCAAATGTAACAAAACATTATTCTCTATAAATTTATACATATTACAGTACTTATAAACCTATAGTGCATACATGGTGTAATCTGACAAAAAAATAAACAATTAAACAGAAACACTTAAATTACAAAGCCAAGAAATGGCACAGTCTGTGGGTCTATGCAGATCCTCTAGTGAACCGTCCCTAAAACTACGAATTTCGCACTCGCTTTTGCGCTGCATCGTTTGTATTTCGCCGCAGTCACAGTGAGGGTCGTGCACGTAGCCCAACGTGGCCATCAGCTCTTTGCTCTTCCTCATTCTGTTTAGTGCCCCCCAGGTTCCTCGAGGGATGTTGAGGCCAGGAACACGATCAGCCGGGTTCTTAATGAGGTGTCCATTCTTAATATTTGCTTGTTGCTATAGGCGTTTCCATTCTGCTATGGTGTCCCGACTGTTCGAGGAGTGGTTCCAGAAGGGACTTCTTAACTTTAATAGTGTCGGGCCATGCAGGTCAGCGTGTTTCGGGAGTGTGGTGTTAGCAGCAACTTCTTGCATTTCTCTTTGGATTGCGTGCTGTCTGCGGAGTGAGGGAGGTTCAATGTTTGCCAGCGCAGGGAACGATTGTGTTGGGGTTGGTCTCACTGTTCCAGTTATTGTTCGCAAGGTGTCATTTAAGCAAACATCTACTTTACAGGCGCACAGTATTCTGCAACGCTGTAGACTAGAACCAAGGAGGAAGTTTGAAGGTAGAGCCTTCGAGTTTCTGGATGATATTGACTCTGCCTCTGAGTTTTTCGCTGACATCCTGCAGGTGTTCTTTGAACGTTAGGTTGCGGTCCAGTTTAACACCCAGGTATTTTGGTGCTCTTTCATGTCTTATATTCTGGCCTGTTATATTCAAGCGCAACTTCCTGTCTGCTTGTTTGTTATTCAGATGCATCACTGTGATTATTGATTTCCATGCATTATGGTTCAGATGCCAGGTTATGTAGTAGTTACGAAGCTGTACCAAGTCAGAATTTAGGCCTGTTTCCAATTGTTCGAATGACTCTCCATGCAGAGCAATAGCCAGATCATCGGCAGATGCGGACTTCCGTGATTTGAGTTCCAGCATATCAGAGATGTACAAATTAAACAGTAAAGCAGCTAGCACAGAGCTTTGTGGCAGTCCATTATTGAGGGTCTGGGCTTTTCTTGTTTTTCCATGTAGATGTACTCCGTACTTCCTTGTGGATAGCATATTATAAAAAAACTTTAACGAGTTCTTACATGTGACTACTGTAGCATACAGTAACCCTTTAAGCCATACTGTGTCGCATGCAGCTGAGAGATCTATAACTGGAAAACGTTGTTCGACTACACGTCACAATAATGATAATGGATTCCGGATAGAAAAACTAAAATATTATGAAAGTATTTTAAAAAAATCAATGGGTAATGTCAAATGGTAACACTATTTACGGAAAGAGGAAGTAAAAACGCGGAGGAGATAATAATCTTGCAATACTCCTGCAGTTTGGTATTAACATTATTAGATTTTTGACATCCACTGCTCGATATAAGCAATTCCTAGCGTTTCCCATGCATAAAGCCTTCAGCTACATGCAGTTTTCTAACATCAGCTACCCGCCTTTTATTAAGTCTGTGTGATAGTCTTAACTAATCTTATAGAAACTAGCAAAGAGCGTTCTCATTCTCTGTGCCTCATTTCGCCTTGTGAAATTTATCGCATACTTCTATTTTATTTTTATCACATCATCCACTCCAGTCCGTCCCGTAAGTCATTTGTTTGTTTTCTATTGTCCTCTGAACCGCTGAACAATGCACAAGTTTCGAACGCTCTGCTCCTTAAAAGAGTATGTTTCACTGCTGGAAGCCACAAACATGTGAAGCTTAGTGTTGAAAAGGATATTAAATTTATCAGAAGCGTTTCGGGACACTTTCACTTTTCTGTTTATTGCCTTTCTGTCTACTCCGCCGGCCGGGGTGGCCGAGCGGTTCTAGGCGCTACAGTCTGGAACCGCGCGACCGCTACGGTCGCAGGTTCGAATCCTGCCTCGGGCATGGATGTGTGTGATGTCCTTAGGTTAGTTAGATTTAAGTAGTTCTAAGTTCTAGGGGACTCATAAGTTAAGCCCCATAGTGCTCACAGCCATTTTTTCGTCTGCTCCGTCGTTATCTGCAGCTGCTCCAAATACAAAAGTCATCAATAGGGCATATGGCTTTTCTCTTAATTGGAGCTATTTTCTTCTTGATGTATCTCAAGGGCGTTCAAAAAGTTTTGCACAGTCATCTCTATTTTTTTTTATTTTTTGCAGTAGGAGAATGAAATTTTTTGTGAACATACTTGGAACATTTAGCTATATATTCAGCCTACTCATTGTAGCCTCCATCAGCTGTGACAAATCTGTCCCAACGTTCTTCCCATGATGTAAATGCATTTTGGTAAAATTCTGGGGATTGACTTTTACACCATCGCTTGACACAGGAAATACGGTCTTTCTCACTATCAAATGTTTTAGCGCGCAGGTGGGCTTTCAGACGACCTAAGAGGTAAAAATTAGATGGAGCCAAGTCCGAACTGTAGGTAGGATGAGAAACAATTTTACAACTCATTTTTCTGATTTTCTCCTGAGTCATAAGGGGTCATGGGGTTTGGCATTGTCATGGTGTAGTATGATGAGCCGGACCTGAAGCTGTGGTCTGTGGGTCTTGATGGCAAGCCGCACCTTGTATAATGACAAACAGTAACGATCCCGGTTAATTGTGTAGCCAGGTTCCAAAAAGTCAATGAAAATGACATCACACTGATCCCAGAAGAAGGAGGACATCACCTTACGGCCTGCTGTTCTTGAAACTCTTGGTTTCTTATTCCGAGGGGAACCCGGATGACGCCACTCCATGGATTGGGTTTTGCTCTCAGGTTCGAACAAAAAAACCATGTTTATCCTGAGCAATGACGCCGTCAAAACACTGTTCCACTCTTCAGTAAAGGTCTTCATGAGACCCTCGCACACATTATTCCTTATCGTTTTCATTTCTCCTATCAGTAATCTAGGCACCCAACGTGCACAGATATTTCTGTACCCTAGTGACTGTACCAGTGATACCACACTACCCAATGACAAACGAGTCGTTTCATCAAGCTCTCGTGTCGTCACACATGTCATTTTGGATGATTTGATCAATGGTCTCCTTATTCACATCACTCACTGCCGTCGATGGTACACCACATCGTGGATTGTCCAGTACAGAGAAATCGCCTTCTTCAAACCTATGCAACCACCGCTGGATACTTCTGCCATCCACTGTGTCCTCCCCATAAACAAGGAGCAACTTCCTGTGAATCGATATGTCAGAGTCATCGTCGGTCTTGAAGAGGAACTCCATCACCGACCGTTGTCGCAACCTGATATGTACTTCACTGATCATTATGGCTCACCTCTAAATAAAAGAAAATACTTTTGTATACCATATTTTAGCAAAATGTTCCAAGTATGTTCACTATAAATTTTATTCTCCTCCTGCAAAAATTTAAAAAAATTAGAGGCGACTGTGCAAAACTTTCTGAACGCCCTTTGTACGTAGGGGCTTCAAAAAGTAAATTACACATGTAGTCCCAGCTATTACCGATGCGCAAAAAGAGTTTCACATTGTCAGAAGAGAGAACATGGGCTTCCTGCAGAGACAGTTATCTTGTATTACGGATAACAGATACATCTTAGTCTGGGAGTGAAAGACACCTTAGCTGGAAACGTATTTCAGAGCTAATGTACGCGGGACATTAAAACTCTTGTGGGCTATACGTCTAAATTGCACACAGATTCAACTAGAAATTCTGGCGGCATATGGACCAATGTAGCGTCCAGCTGTTGTGAAATTCGATCAGCGGTCCAGATCTTTTCCTATGCCTTATCAACTGTTCAGCAAGCAGAAAGATCATCTGGGGGAAAGAGATTTTCCAACAAAGAGGACGTTCACATAAGGTTCTCGAATGGCTCTGTGACCAAGGAGCAGATTTCTGTCTATATTCGATGAATTTAACAATTGGTGCAACGTTCCGATCGTTGTTTAGAGAGACTGTTTGACTGCGTTGAAAAATGTCACACGATAGGAAGGTCTTCACAACGTCTCTTACCCACATTTCACCCCTTCTTTTGACGCTTCAGTGATCGAGGTTAGAACCGCGTTTACATCAGGCGGTTTTCCTAAGGGACCAACGAAAATATTTCAGACCCCCACAGCTTATAATCCAAACAAAAAAGTTTTAGGGGATGGCACAAAGGGCATCAGTTATATCACCGCCTCCATTGGAGCGTTGATTCTCACACATTTCGTGGTTGAATGGTGGGAAACGACATTTCGCAGTGTGATGAGCAACAGAATAACGCTACTGACAACGTTCGCTGCTGACACCACCCGAGCGAGTCAGCCCCTCTCTGAGGACATTGAGGAGCTGCAGCCCCATCGAACGTGATCTGAACCCTTTGGAATTTAGGGCGATCACAATTTTTACTTTGGTATATAGGGTGGAACCACTAGGAAAACCACTAGGAACCATGGAAAACCATTCAACGAAATTAGAACGTAATACGAAGTAAAAAAGGGTGTTTATGCTTTTTCAGCCTTCCTATTTCCCTATTTCCAGTGATGTAATCACGGGGAAAAATGAGTGGAGGAATGCAACATTGACAAGTGCGGAAGTAAAACGGCAATGGGTCCCTCCTCTAAGACGCACCACCCTCCCCCACCGCCCAATCCACCCCCCACCCCCAGTTCGGCAACAGTCTCTTTTAATCCGCGCACCTTTGTTGATCACATTAAAAACGTACCAGTACAGAAACTTCGACACTCATTCAGCTAAGTTGCCCTATACTGTTGGTCCAGCGCCTGAGGGAAGACAGCCCCACGGCCACCCACTATATTGTGTATTCCAGCAAGCAAGGCGCTAGGCCAGCAGTGGCGAGACACTCGTCTGAATGATCGTCCAAGTCCCTGTATAGTGGTGTGGTCAGAAAATGTGCTTGGGTACCAACGAGGGTGTTGCCGAACTGGGGCGTTTTAGGGACACCTTTGCTACTTTATTCACGCACTTGTTAATGTTGTATCCCAACTTCCTCAACCGTGAGTACGTCAAAGGATGGATTGAAATAGCAATGCAGAGGAAATTAATGTCGAATGCTTTTGAATGGTCGCTAGTGAATCCACCCTGTTTACCAGAGCAAAAAGGGGTCAGATAACGTTCGATGTGGTTGCAGCCACACGATGTCCTTAGAGAATGGTTTAATTGTCCGATGGTATCAGCAGGCCGACCGCGGTGGCCGAGCGGTTCTAGGCGCTTCAGTCGGAAACCGCGCGACTACTACGGTCGCAGGTTCGAATCCTGCCTCGGGCATTGATAAGTGTGATGTCCTTAGGTTAGGTTTAAGTAGTTCTAGGGGACTGATGACCTCAGATGTTAAGTCCCATAGTGCTCAGAGCCATTTTTTGGTATCAGCAGTGTCGAACGTTTTCAAGAACGTCATCCTCTTTGTCATCACAGTGCGAACCGCAAAACGTGTGGGAAGTAACTCCCCAAGAGAAGTTGTGGTTCCATTGACGCCCTTTGTGCCACACCCTGAGGCGTTCACGTGTCGATTCTGAGCAGTGGTGTGTCTGAAATATTTTTCTTAGGTCATGTGATTTAAATACTAGGCGTCGCGGTTCTGAAATCTATTTCAGGCAAATGCCGGGATGGTTCCTTTGAAAGTGCACTGCCGATTTCCTTCCCCGTCCTTCCCTTATCCTAGCTTGCGCTCCGTCTCTAATGACCTCGTTGTCGACGGGACGTTAAACACTAATCTCCTCCACCTGAAATCTATCGCAGAGGTGTAAAAAAAAAGGCGTAAAATTTGTGTAAGCGGGAGCGTGATGACCTCCTCATTGTGTGACACGTCTTCTATGGTATCGGACAGCGTTGTGGTGAGACCTGGTGGCAATGCGTCATAATCAACCCGCCTTACACTCACGTGAACTTCTGAGCTCTGGCCTTTTTGTCGTATATGCCGACATATTGTTGTTTGAAGCGTCGCTGAGCCCAAGGGTTACATCGCATGGTGCCACTCTTCTCAACGTTACAGAGGACAGTTGTAGGCACCTCGGAGCCAAATTTCAAACTTACGCATCACAGTGGAATACAATTACGGAGCCGGCCGAAGTGGCCGTGCGGTTAAAGGCGCTGCAGTCTGGAACCGCAAGACCGCTACGGTCGCAGGTTCGAATCCTGCCTCGGGCATGGATGTTTGTGATGTCCTTAGGTTAGTTAGGTTTAACTAGTTCTAAGTTCTAGGGGACTAATGACCTCAGCAGTTGAGTCCCATAGTGCTCAGAGCCATTTGAACCATTTACAATTACGGTGTTTCCCCTTTAATTTGTCATGAGAGACCCTTTGAGAACACTGCTGTGTATTACCAACAATCCAAAAGTAAATTAACGCTTGTAAAATTAAAATTATTACAATAACTGGCATTTCAAAAATGATAAAGTGTTGCCAGTCTCATTACTATCATAGACAACTGATATCGTAACTCTTTTTTTGCTGCGAATCAGATTTCTCAATAACATCAGGGCGTTCAAATTTCTATGATATTTCGAAATATTCTGTCTCTCTAATAGGTTGTACAATTACCTATTTCCCGATGTTTCCTTGTCGAGCAGTTATCTATAAGCTAGCTAATGAACAAATGATTTGGAAAAACCGTGGTTATCGGCATCAAACGCTCTATAAAATCCTCAGCATCAACAGCTTATCATTAGCAATTTCACTACACTAATGATGTAGCTCATTTGCTGGCGAGCTGTCAGTAAGGCAGAATTATTGAAAGCGTAAGTCCGCCGCCTTGGGCAATGCAGGACCAGGAAGGGCCGAGGGCGGCGGCTGCTGGCGAAGTAGGTAGAAAACAGCTAGGAGGAACAAATTGGCGTTATCCGCAATATGGGAGACATGACTATAAAATACATTGAAATTAAGTTGTATTTCACAGATGCATAGTATCACAAAATCAATATCAGACTTTAATAATAATTATATTAAAAAATTACAGAGGTTATTGCGCCACTGTAAATGAATAATCTTACACAACTATTATGAATTAATAACTATTGAACGCTTCATGCGATCTTTACCATCAAGCTGTTGGATAATACCTAAGGACACTAGCTATCGTCACTGACAACCACACATCTGTGTGTATTTTATTTACTGAGTTGTACCATGTTTTATGTTGTTTTAACTATGTAAATGTCTTAAAATATCACTTTCTCTACACTTACACAGAAAATGAACATATTGTGACATGTGTATGCAAACACGTATGACAAGTGTAATTTATTACATGATTTATTATTTGATTAATTAAATGTTAACTCTTCCTGTAATGAAAACACTCGTCATTCGAAAGTCTTCAGCCTGGAGTCTCACTGACTGGAGTAGAATTGACTTTGTGGTGAATCCCGCTTCGAATTTAGCCCCAATTACCAGCGACGACGTGTTGGAGACGTCCCGGGCAGTGGTGGGATATAAGCCTGACTGTCGCCTGCCATACGACCCGACAATTAGGAATGAAGGTCTGGGATGTCTTTTCATTTCATAACAGAACCCCTTTGGTTATTATCCGCGGCACTCTTACAGCACAGCGATACGTCGACGATATCTGTGACCCGTTTTGTTGCCCTTCATGGCAAACCATCCTGGGCTTACATTTCAGTACGATAATGTCCGACCGCACCGAGCGAGAGTTTCTACTATTTGTTTTCGTGCTTGCCAATTCTGTCTTGGCCAGCAGAGTCCCCGGATCTGCCCCAACTGAGAACATGTAGAGCATTATGGGCAGAGCCCTCCAACCACCTCGGGATTTTGACAATCTAACGCGCCAGTTGGTCAATATTTGGCACGATATCCTTAGGGAGGACAACAACGCTATAAATCAATGCCAAGCCGAATAACTGCTTGTATAAGAGCCACAGATGAACCAACGCATTATTGACTTGGTCAGTTTGTGAGGCTCTTTCTACTGAATAGATCATCTATTTCATCCGAAATGGTAGTATTTTGTTTGTCTGTAAATGTACAACACACCTATATTACCGTCCCATTCGGGTAATCCTTAGTGGTAAGTTTTTTTTTCTCTTTGTATTTTATATACATAAAATGTAAAAGCATCGTTAAATGGAGCTCAAAGGGACTGTTCTATTGAGTAGGCGATTCTTATTGTTCATCATGTATGAACAACAATTCCATTGGCATTAATACTGAACGCTTGTGCGCAGATTTCATGTTTTAAGTAATCGTGGACAAAATATTAACATAGGACATCGTGTATGGTTTGAAGGAGACCGGAAGAGAAAGACGCTTATTTTGTGCATTTTATTCATTTTTATGGTCATTGTAAAATCTGGCTCTCTTACCGAGGGCTTATAAGGGGGCGTGAATGACTGCTCCTGGTCATTCTATGTTGAGCGGTCATTCTGTTCGAGGCAGACTTTGTGGTAACTTGCGTGTTGGAGAGCTGTTAGAGTGGCTGAGAACTTGTAAAGTGATAGAGTTTGGGCGGCAAGTGGCCGCGCCAATACTTTTACTTTCTTTCATACTTACAAGAATTACGAGCTAACTCTGTGAACCACTTGAGAGACTAACATTTTGCGAGTTCCACGCGATGTGCAACATTGAACTGGAATTGGAATTATTCCTGGTTAGCCTGCTGGAATCTACTCATGATCACTCGAGATTGGATACGTCAATCGTTATATTGAACTTTATTTATTTGTCAGCTGACAATTATTTCGTATATAGTTTAAAGAAATGGGATTTCGTATTGCGCGAACCACTGATGTTTAGTTATTACTTGGGGACTGTGATATCACTTAAATCTCAGATAAGTACTATTAACTGCAATTTATTAATGTTGTTATTTTATTTCATGCTTAGACGCATATGTCTAGGACGACCATTTTAGTTATTTATGTGTTTTTTACTGATTGAATAAATCGTCAGATCTTTCAATATAAGCCCTTTGAAAAAATCTAACCCGTTTATCATTTTATTAACATTTCAATAATTTATAATTGTATATTATTAGATTTCGCATAACTTGACAAAATTTAGGTCTATTAAGACTGCAGGATCACGAGTCGAATCAATTTTTCAACAAAATTAGTTGCTGAGCATGAAAGCAGATGGTTCGGGGGTGGAAACTGAGACAATATCAAGCTAATATTTCAAATAGAGTCCTGAAATTGTCCAGCAGTGTGTGTAGTGTACCATCACACTAGAACTTCGAAATTGATTTTCTCATCCAGATAATCATTAGATCATTTGATGACGCAAGGCTATAGGACACACCAGTACATTCGCATATTTGTGATGGCACATGGTACTATGTGTAGCTCGAAAGCCCTCTATCGCACTTGTTATCCAGTACAAAGCGACAAATGTCTAAGGTGTTCATGCACGGCAAATTGTGTACATGTCTGAAACTTAAAAACATGCCAAACTGTTTGTACTGGATATGGATTCAAACCCAAAACGGTGACTCTTACTTACTGTTCTGTTCCCTTTGCAGTGTGATTCCTTGTTGATGCTGAAAATTTAAGGTTTGGTGTAGGAGAGTAAATGTACCAATTTCAGGTATGGGACCCTGGCTCCGAAACAAAAGGGTCAAAAGTTATAAGCGAAAATCGTTCTTATACCTCTGATAATCGAACACATGTACCGGTAATGTTGTTGCTAAGACTGTAGGGTAGGAAACTTTCGGAGATGGCATGTTTTTAAGTTATGGGCCAAAAGAAGAAAAAAATGGCTTGTTAAACATGCTCCATAATGTATACCTTAAGAGCTATGAGTACTACTTCATCTTCGATACTGTGAAACACATCTCTTCTAATGAACGCTCTTTCGTTTCTGTAATTTGGTGGAGGCAGTATGGACCGAAAAAAAGTGTCAGATAAATTTGGGCCCTAAAATGCATACCTTAAGAAATATGGACACTATATCAGCAGAAGAGATGTGTTTCACATTACCGAAGAATAACAGGCGCTCAATGCTCTTAAGGCATGCATTTTAGAGTACATACTACCAGACTTCTTTTTGGTTTGATGTATACTGTCACATCAGAAAGTTCCTTAGCCTACAGTCTTAGAAACAACAGTACTGGTACACGTATTTCACTGTCAGAGTAATATGAAAGATTTTCGCTTATAACTTTCGACTCAGTCGTTTCCAGACTAGGGTCCCTTCCATCAGTTCGATACATTTACTCTTCTCCATCTTCTCTGAAAGACTGAAACATCATCACGGAATCATCCTGTATAAGTATTTCTAAGCAACCTGATGTATTTCCAGAGCTGTTGTAGATATCCGACGAGTAAAAATACACAAAAATACGACTGTTTAATCAGCTCCTCCAACGATGAGGTTCACTGTGAACTTTAACGACTGTTATATCACTATTCTGCTTTTTACCTAGCCTTTCGAATATTTTTAAAGGTGGATAGTCCCATAAAAATCATAGGTCCTTCGGTATCTAGGTATGCAAAAATGCTACGTCATATTAACTGTCGAAAATTGCCGGCCGGTGTGGCCGATCGGTTCCAGGTGCTACAGTCTGGAATCGCGCGACCGCTACGGTCCGCAGGTTCGAATCCTGCCTTGGGCATGGATGTGTGTGATGTCGTTAGGTTAGTAAGGTTTAAGTAGTTCTAAGTTCTAGGAGACTGATGACCTCAGATGTTAAGTCCCATAGTGCTCAGAGCCATTTGAACCATTTGTCGAAAAATTTGTTTTGATACCTTCGTCTCGAGTAGCTCACATAATTTAAGCGGATGCATACACAACAAGTGTTTCCAAACGCGCCCTGCTAACATTAAGAACTTCAGAAATACAGTAATTAAAAACCGTACATCTATGCATAATCATTTCTACAACTCAAAAACAGTACTCTTGGAATTAATTTTCATCTGCAGACAGTGAGACTGTAGGCAAGCATGTAAAATAAGTTTACTCTCTGCACTCGTAAACTGGTCATCGTTTGCTGTTGAACGGGCAACCCTCATCGAACTTACAACATAGAGTGGATCTCTAATTACATAGGCCAGTAGCAGCAGGTCGAGGATGCATTACTTTATTGTCAGCACCGTAACTCCGCGGAACAGCGGAACATCACCACAGTTTGTGCTCTACGTGATATGAATTAAGTTCTGTCCACTTCAGCTCAAGCTGAGCTCGTTGGCTTCAGAGCTTTGTACCGCATTCTTCAAACATACATGCAAAACGCGATAGTTGTAATAGTCCTCTCGATCATCGGGACAGTAGGTAACAGTACAGTCCAAACAAAGAGCAACAACAGAAAGAAGGAAGACGAAAACAGGGAATATGTTTATTCAGTATATGTGCAACTAACTCAAATTTTCTGAAATTTTTATTCTATAAAATTAATCATTTGTAGTTTGCATCTTTGCCTGTGTCGTAGTGGTATCCGATGGACTGTGTTGTGTAGCTGCCAGCAATGTCGGAAATACTACTAGTTCTCAGCTGCATTTTCGTCTTCAATACTCTCGATAAAGATGGGAAGTTGAACTATGGCTTTCATTTTCCCCCGTAGCATACTCTATGTTTGACCTTCGTTTCTCCGATCGTTTTATTGTTGTTCTGCGGTGAACAAGTCCACATCTTTTCCTCTTGGGACAAACTAAAACAATGATGGGTGATACTCATCGTGTTTTCAGAATTTGTCGTGTGTTTAGAAGATCAATGGCCATAAAGAAATTATGTACTTTACATAAAGATATTTATTTTCGGTCTAAAAGTTACATATTTGTTGTTAGGGTAAGCAACCTGTACATGTGTATGTTATTGTACTCGAAACCGTTACGTATTTGAATAAAGTACTGGTTTTGGTGGAAAGATTGTGTTTTCAAGATATCAACCTTACATCTCTCGCTTGTTGTACCATTGTCTTCGGTCCTGTTTCATGTCTGTCATGTTCCACTATTGCCTTTGGTCATGTTTACATTAGTGTTTGACGCAACATCAAGTATTATTTGCGTATTACGAAAAATATCTAGTTTGTGTGATAAATCACAGAAAAGATCTTGTCAAAACGCCTTTTTCCCGTCCTAAAATGATACTTGCTCCGTTCATTAGCATAGTATTTTAGCCAAACGGTGATTTGCGGAATTATAGAGTTGATCAAGCTTGTTTGGTACATTGCACCATTTAGACCTAAAAATTAAATGTCAGATATCTGATTAGGATTTTATTTTCTTAGTCGCATGTTTTTTCTAGCAATTTAGACTTGGAAATAGCCTTGGGGTACTTAATTTGAATGTCCATTGTCATGTTTAAGGCATCAGTTTTGACGCATGTGTGAGTGTGTGGAGGCGGGGAGGGGACGTAAACTGGTGACACTTGACATAAATATTGCTTTTTGTGTTGCTGGCGCATTTTTTAGACATTTTGGACATGAATTAAGATTGTGATACCTGACAAGCATAATGTGTTTTGGAGAACAGTTTAGACGTGGGAAATATTTAATTCGAGGTTTAGCGCTCAAGCAATGAACGTTCATAAGTGCTGCTTAACCTGTAATGGTTACATATTTTTGATAAATAATTGGAGACTTTTGAAGATGACGCCAATTTACACAAAATCCAAATGAAGTTTAATTCTTTGCGACATGGAAAAATTGCAAATTACCCTCTTTACGTGACTTTTTTGATAAATATTTATGAATATAATGCAAATTCCAGATCATTCAGATATATTTGAATATGGCCAAGATTGTGGTTCTGTACCTTCATTATAACTAGATATCTCTTTTTTAATTGCCACAAAAGTACTAGGTTGTGATTAAGTGTTTCATTTTAACGGCCACCACCATTTTTAGAAATGAGGTGTGGCCTCATGAATCGTGAATTACGCCTTAAATAAGGGAGAGGCATGGCTTGTGACATCACGGGTGGGGGGAGTGGGGGAAGCACGAATTGCATTCATCGCATTCCAAAATGATCCAGAAACTCCAGTGCCATCTTGTTGTAGTTGATATAATTTTTCACTGGAAAAAGTCGATACAGTCGTGTGCAGCATTTCGAAACACCCACTACCAAATTAGAACTAACATAGATAGTGACAAACCCAGATCTCAATATGAGAATTATTAACAACTCTCTTTGCAATTTTGATGATTATTAACATGTATTTTTATTCATCGGGTGGTATGACAAAGTAAGACGTTGCTCTAAATTATTTTATATGCCCGCAGTGGTAATAAAGTAATAGGGTGCTATGAATCTCGTTAGTGGAAGCTAAAACTGACAATGATTATCCGTCCAAGAACGAGTTATTTTGCCAAATCGATCTGTCAGTGTTCTTTACAATTAACATGTTAATTGCAAAGTGATTTCATTGCCACATAAGTCTGATCTTTTGTAAAGATTACTGTTACCAATAGAAGGTTGTATTTTCTGCATAGGAAGTCACTTGCATACACTACAGAAACTTGTGTCTGCAACTCAGAATTTGTACACAAAATGGTTCAAATGGCTCTGAGCACTATGGGACTTAACATCTGAGGTCATAAGTCCGCTAGAAGTTAGAAATACTTAAACCTAACTAACCTAAGGACATCACACACATCCATGCCCGAGGCAGGATTCGAACCTGCGACCGTAGCGGTCGCGCGGTTCCAGACTGAAGCGCCAAGAACCGCTCGGTCACACTGCCGGCAATTTGTACACAGTAGGGCACTGTTGGCATGGGTGGTCCATCAGAAGTGCTGGTAGCCAATGACTGCTAGAATCCATCTCTTGAAGGACAAAATTTGTTTGCTATGTATTTTTTCCATATGAGATAGGGGGACGTCTGCAGTTAAGTACTTGGCCAGTTAATGTAATTCATCCTCCCTATTAGTTTCCGTAATTACTTAAGATAAACAAAGCGATTTTCAATTTTTATTTCTCGCAACTATTTCATGTCCAGCCCACTATGAAATGAAATTTCTTCTGAAGTCATCTCATTGCCGATGAGACATTAAGTACCCATTGCAAATTAAGCGAGCCAGTGGATCTTACACTACACCGCCGTAGGTTTATTCACTGAGTTTTGTATCTACTCAAGCGTAATGCGATAGTGGTATTATTTTTGCATCACTATTTCGCACATACGGCGACGAATTCAGTCTGGTGTTGTGTGGGCCAATGGAGAAGAGGGAAGAGGAGACCATCTCATCTGCGAAGGTGGAAGTAGTGTGTCCATTGCTACGCTTCGGCTGGCCTCTAACCCATCAGGGGAAACTAATTTCCTGAGCTCATTTGAATAACTGCCTTGTGTCAAACAGGGAGAAGCCTGTAGCGAACTGGGCAAGGAAAAATCCGTTCCAACATTATGCTCGTGCCTTCCCACTCTAGACGCGGTTACAAGCAGTCAGTTTCCCTCTAATCCGGCTGCCTCGAATATATGGAAATTACTTCTGGAAAGACGTTTGTAGTCTGATTGGCGTACTCGGTAGAATGTGTGACCTTTTTTACACACTATGTCTACATATATAGGTTCTCTTTGATGAAATTGTAACATACGAGTGAAATTCATGCTAACAGTATATTTTAAGCAGCACAAGTTGTGGTGCTCCCTGTGTGATGTGAGCTACATGCTGATAGTGGGCCGAGAGCAATGAAAATTTTCAGACACAGAACAAGCTACCTACTGAGGCTACAGAAGCTGATAAATAACAACAAATCCTACAATTGAGAGATTTTGACGTGAAAGGTGGATAAAAACTAAAGAACGATACTTCAGGTTAAAACTACGGGTACAGTATCAGAAATTGCAGAATTTACAGTTAAGAATATATTTTTTCCTTGGCGCAGTATTCAAAATGAAAAAAATACTAAAAGATACTAAATAGAATTCAAAATGACCAAACTGAATTAAAAGTGAAACTGTCTTGTATCAAACAACAAAGAAATTCTGCAGGATGTGGCGGTCTTAAGCCATTTCATAAATGTTCGGAAGCGTAGGATGTAGAGAGAAATAAGACACAAATTTAACATCGAAATAAATTATAAATAGCCAAAAATAATGTGGAACCATGTGTCGGCAAGAGAACTTTAAAAATTAAGAATGAAGTCACAGGAAAGGTTAATGAATTTTAATTCGTTAGAAGATTGAAAGTTATTCACTATGGATGGGAAAAGAAATAAGCAGAAGATTAAAAATGGTCTTTGAGTTGTTTTAGTAAACTAAATTCCTTTTGAAAAACAATCTTCCGCTGTTTTTCGAAATAAATGTTTACAACCAATAAGCATTATTAGCAGTGAATTAAAGTGATGTGTCACGAACCTTTAATGCGAAAAGCATTCTAAATCTTATGTTTGCCCAGCAAATATCGAGAAATTTATGTTGTTGATTACTAGAAGAAATACGAAAAGAAACAAATACATTATAGGTAGTGAAATCAGAAAGTAAGTTACACATGTCGTTCCAAACCAAGCTAATACAACTGCGCAACGATGGCGCCACAATGCGCAAAAGTGGCACACTTTCAGCAGATCGTACCTGCTCCGAGTTTCCTGTAAACACAGTTATTGTGCGGTGCAGAGGTGCATCATAGTGTGAGAGCAAAGTGCCATGGCATCTGGAAACGTGCTCCAAAGTTGAAGTACGTGGGTCAGTACGTTTCTTGAGGGCAAAACGTCTAACAGATTCACAGTGAAACTCTGGCTGTACGTGCACCAAATGCAATTTACCACCCAACCCTTTTGAATTATTGCCAACAGTACGAACGAGGACGCACAGACGTGAGTAATTCTTCTCGGGAAGACCAGATGTTGCACCATGCGATTATCTTCTTTCCTGTAAGCTGAAAGAACATCTGGGAAGAAAAAAGATTTACCATAGATGACGACGTTCCACAGCGCTGCTCGAATGATTCCGTGACCAAGTGATGTCTTTCTACTGTCAAAGAACTGACTTTTAGAATTTACTGATCGTTGCCAACAGAGACTTGGTGACTATGTTTAAAGAGTAGAATATATTAAATGAGTTAATATGAAGTGTAGTGAAACAGTCAATAAAAGTTAACTGACCTGTCATAATTATGTGTAACTTAATTTCTGAAGTCCTTTCGTAGAAGAGACTAGAGTGTAAGATTTATTTAAGATCAAAATGAAAGTAAAATGGAGGCTTGTGGGATATGTAGCCAGGTGAATAGTTAGTTGATGAACCAAGTATTTTCTCCGCTGGATTCGAAGACATAAGAAAATAAATGAAATTAAAATCCGTTAGGAGTAACATAAACTGGAGACCATAATGCATGGAAAAGTCTAGAGGAGGATTTATCCAACAGCGAATGTCAAATATCTCTTCATGATTATGATGATGAAGACCGAAGAATCTGTGAATCATCTGAGTACACTAACATACACTAACAATTCTACTTCGACTAACTTATACACGTTTCTTTAGTTAGTGTGTTGAAATATGTTTTAGTTATTTGTAAAACGAAGAAGGAAAGAAGTTTACGTTTTAACGTCCCGTCGACGACAAGGTCAATAGTACCAGAGCATGAGCTCGAATAGTACAAAAACAGGGAAGCAGATTGGTTGATCGTGCTCATTTTAAAGGAACCATCCATGCAATCATCTTAAGGTGTTAAGGGAAAAGACCAGAATGTGGTCAGACGAGGAAATAAATCATATTCCTTTTAATGAGAGTCGAGTGTTTTATCCTGCGTAACGTTACTATCTTGTGGCGTGTAAGTTGGCTTCGGCTAAAGAATGAACTTCTGTAACAGCATGTTTCGTCCACGAATACGTACCGTTAAAAGTAAAAGTAGTGCAGCGTACAAGGTGATCAACTTGTATCCGCTAAGAGGGGTTATAATATCCGCCTGTCTATCCTTATTTATATTTTTCTTCCTAATTCACTGCCGAGATTATTCCTTCGATAACGCCACTTCCATTTACATTTAAAAAGCTTTTTGTGCTAAAACTGGCTTTCTCTTTGCTCATCCGTTGTAGGTGATTTATTAAACTGTAACCTTCGACACATAAATAATTAGCAATTAAAAATTTCAATTCAGCTCAGAGATTCCTTCATAGCTAATTATACACTTTTGCATCCATAGAGCTACTGTACATATAGTAAATGGTGGTTGAGACTTTCATTGTACTAACGCTTTACC
Source organism: Schistocerca nitens (assembly GCF_023898315.1). NCBI lineage: Eukaryota > Metazoa > Arthropoda > Insecta > Orthoptera > Acrididae > Schistocerca > Schistocerca nitens. Next base: position 630,171,454 of record NC_064616.1, on the reverse strand, counting down.
TAACATAGGGCCTCAGAGGCCCGTCCGTGACGTTTAATATCTTCTCTGTTACTAACTATGCATTTTATTGTAATAAAAGTTCATCACTTTTCCTGATTTGTCAAGCTAGTCACAATTTTTGGAAAAAAATTTAAAAAAATTTACCTATGGCTTCGTGTTAAAGGGTTGGTGCATGTTTCTTCCTGTACAGACTTCACGGGTTCGTGCATTTAGAAGCAATTTTTCAACAACCAGATGTCTGCGCCACGTCTGTTACGTCATTTGTCATGGTTCACCCGCGCTGTTATTCCTTTAGAAATTTGTGTAAGGTCTTACGGGACCAAACTGCTGAGATCATCGGTCCGTAAGGCTACACACTACTTAATCTAACTTAAACGCTATGGACAACACACATACCCATGCCCGAGGGAGGACTCGAACCTCTGACGGTGGGAGCCGCACGGACCGTGACAAGGCGCCTTAGACCCCGCGGCTAACCCGTGCGGCCGCTGTTATTCCTTCAGTGTTAACAGTCCTTGTGATAAGTACATGTCTATTTTGGTGCATTATTTCATAACATCTGTCTGTCGTACAAACTGAAAATGTTACGGAGAACAGAACTATCAGATGAGGAGATAAGGTAATTGTTGTAGCCGTTTTCTGATTCTGGAAACCCACCTAGTGAACGTGAATTTTCCAGTGATGATGATGATGATAAAGTAGATGTCACTGAAAACTAAAAACTACACGAAGATGATGGTCATGAAGAATTCCCTTACGAAGATGGAGAAGAACAATTTAGTGCAAATTCTATTGAGTGTAACATATTGTTTTCTCGTAATGGGAATGGAATATGGGCTACAGCTCCTCAAGCTTGAATTTTTGGTAGGCGGAGAAGAAATGATTACTGAAAGGAGACCAGGCACCTACAAGTAACTCGATTAGGAGCTGTGATAATGAAGACTCTTGTTTTATGTTGTTCTTTCGTGTACTCCTCACACAGTGTGTGTGTGTGGACCAACAAGGAAGGTCGAATCATTTACAAGGACATACGTGAAATGAAAAGAAATTCTTGTTGTTCTGATCCTGACTGGAGTTTACAAGTCAAGAAATAAAGATATCAATCAGCTTTGGAGTGTTGCGCTTTGATAATGCAGAAACTCGCCGTGAACATAGGTCCAGTGATAGACTGGAACGAATCAGGGAAGTTTTTGAGATGTGAGAAATTACCCTTGCCTACATTCCAGGATGGTGCATGGCTGTGGATGAACAGTTGGTCAGATTTCGAGGTCGCTGTCCATCTAGACAACGCATCTCATCAAAACCTGGTAGATAGGTAATAAAGTATTGGGAAATTCGTGACAGTGTGACAAGCTACTGCTGGATGATAAAAGCGTATTTGGGGAAGGATTAAGAAACCAGAGTCCTGCGACAAGGGGAGAATGTCGTGCACACCCTGGTGATTGTACTTGAAAAGTCTGGGCACAAACACCTGTGTTAAATTTTTACATCTTTCGATTTAGCTCATTATTTTTTAAAAGATCTGACACCAGTAGATACTATCCGAGAAAACAAAGGTGAACTGCCCGCCGATTTTATTACACCTAATGGACGTAAAGTATACTCCATTTGGTTTTCAACCAGATGTGATGATAGCCTCTTACGTTCCTAAGTAAAAAGAAGTTGTTACCGTCCTTAGTTCGCTTTATGACCAACCAATGGTGTCATCATCACAGGTAAAGGAACCTGAACTTCTAATGACATAAAATGCCACAAATGGCGGCGTTGACACCGTGGACTTGAAGGCGTGATGCTACAGTGCGAAGAGAAAAACAAGGCGCTGGCCATGGGTGGTTTTCTTCGACATGACTGATGTAAATATAATAAATACATTCATAATTTTGATGGTGCTGGGTATTTGGGAAAGCAACTAGCAGGGACCGGCCGGAGTGGCCGAGCGGTTCTAGGCGCTTCAGTCTGGTACCGAGCGACCACTACGGTTCAAATGGTTCAAATTGCTCTGAGCACTATGGGACTTAACATCTATGGTCATCAGTCCCCTAGAACTTAGAACTACTTAAACCTAACTAACCTAAGGACCTCACACAACATCCAGTCATCACGAGGCAGAGAAAGAGCGACCACTACGGTCGCAGGTTCGAATCCTGCCTCGGGCATGGATGTGTGTGTTGTCCTTAGGTTAGTTAGGTTCAAGTAGTTCTAAGTTCTAGGGGAGTGATGACCTCAGATGTTAAGTCCCATAGTGCTCAGAGCCATTTTTGAACTAGCAGGGATAAATATTACTAGCACCGGATCTAGAGGGCAGTGAAACCACCAGCTAAGAAAAGGAGAAGATGTGTATCTTGTGTAGAAAAGAAAGATAAAAGCAGTCAAATTACATATTATTATGTAGTATTCTGCCTAGTGACAGGTCCATGTCTTCATACGGAGAATTTCTGATTCCACTGTTCCCTGTCTTCAGCTTCTTCCTTCAGTCTGTTGTATCTCCTTCCATGTTATAAGAGCACCAAACCTAAAAGGAAAAAAAAATGTTTGTTTTGAAATGTAAACTTTAAATAAATAAATTTATTTTAAAAGCATTTATACCTCAAAAGTCATTCACATCACAAATAGTACAAATAATGTCAGTATAAACAACACGTGCCGGAGACGCCCGATTTGTAGGCAACGCTATACAGACTTTCTGGTAAGCAGAGGGTTAATGTAATTAAAACAGAGAAATACGAGGAGCGTTCAATAAGCAATGCAACACTTTTTTTCTGAAAGTAGGTTGGTGTTATTCAGGGTTACAACACAACACATTATTCCCCACTCTTTTGGTTTCAAGACCCTGTTTTTCAACGTAATATCCATTAACTGTGACTGCCTCACGCCACGTTACTGGGAGGGCCTGCAGTCTCTCATGGTACTACTCTACTGGTTGACGTTTGAACCAACGTCTTGCTACATCAATAACCTCACCATCATCCATGTACTACACTCTTCGCGGAATACATCCTTCATTGGGCCAGACATATAGAAGATGAAGGGTGTTAGATCGAGGCTGTAGGGTGGATGTGGAAGAACAATCCTACGAAATTACGTGACGATGGTCGACGAAAAACTGTCACGGTCATCCTCGTAACGCGCAAGCAATTCCTCGCAGATGGTTCTTCACTACTCTTTATAGTCCTCTGTTAGACGGTGAGCAACCCAGTGCCACACACAACTGAAATGAAATATGTGGTAAGATCTTATGGCACCAAAATGCTGAGGTCATCGGTCCCTAAGGTTACACGCTACTTAACCTAACTTAAACTAACTTACGCTATGGACAACACACACACCCATGCCCGAGGGAGGACTCGAACCTCCGACGGGAGGAGCCGCGCAAGCCGTGCCGAGATGCTTAAGACCGCGCGGCTCACACTACTACACTACTGAATACCCTAACTAGTGGACGATTTTGTAGGCACTACCAACACAGACGTCCAGTTGAGCAACGAGTTGTTTGACTGTTATCCGCTGAAACACGTATGTTCGTAGCAGCGATGGCGAGGCATGACAGAATCTCTGACCAGAAAGTTATTTATCGTTGCTAGTCTGCGCTTGACCGCGAGAGAGTTCTGTTCAGTTGCGAGGCAGTTGTTGTACGTAGCGAGTCGCGAGAGCATGTAGTTCAGTCTGTGCTAGTAGCGCGCACGAGACTGTCGCAGTTGTGTGTGAGGAGTCGGCGGGCGTCCACATGGGTCTCTGGTCAAGGTTCGGAACGAGGTATATTTTTAAATAAGGTAATGAAGCAGCATTGCGCACATATGATAATGTATTGTATATTAACTGTAATTAATTTGTTCAAGAATCGCCCCAATAATAATTTTGTTCTCAAAGCAATCTTTTAAGAAAATAATCATTACAATTGAAACAATATTTCCTTTGCTTTTCCTCCCAGAATCAATTTATCAGGTTGATTTTAACGTTAATTTTGTGGGGACTTAATATTTTTGCACATTGTTATTATCATTGACTTTTATTATTGTGGGAAGCTAACATTTGACACTATTTGCAATTCTTATTCAATTCTTTTCATTTTCATATTTTTGTGGGAAGGTTACACATGGCTCTATTTTCATTATCATTTAAATATTGTCATTTACAAAAATTCTCCGGGGAAGTTACACCGCCGATCACTTCGAATGAATGTGTCCACACGTCCCAACATTGAAGGAATCACAGTTTTATGCGCCGGCCGTCACTCGGGAGATCGGACAGATTTGCGCGACCTTGTTACAATGATGACAGCCCCTTACCAAACGACTCACCGTGGTTTTGCTCACTACCAGGTCTCCGCAGACATCCCGCAAGCGCCTATGAATATCTGCGATGCTTTAATTCCCGCACCTCCATTACAGACGCCATTTTGAAAGCTACGTATAGCGTCACTACCAACAGAAGTTTCATGAAACTATAGGACCTGAAGTGGAAATACTTCACAATGCCCCACAACATATTCCTCATTTTTTCAAACGAAATTGGAGACGGAAAAAATCGTTGCATTACTTATTGAACGTCCTACGTATTTTATTGTTAATAACGGTGAGCGTAAACGATAAGAAAACTACTGCGCTGAAGCGTATAAGCAGTTGATTAAATCGTAGCAAATAACATTCAACTGTCTCTTATTTACAGCCTGGTAATTCAGGAACTGGACTATTACTAGTATTTCGGAGAATCGGTACGCAAATTATTGACCTCTCATTAAGGCATCGGTATTCTGCAGTTTACCTAACCTGCTTGTGTCTGACATCTGGTAGGACGCAGTCACTTTCCTTTCTCATCCTGGTTCCATCCGCACTTTCACTCCGTCTTTAACGAATTTGTTGACAATAAAACGTTAATATCAGGTCTTTCTTTTCTTTGAGGTGATGTAAACATGATACTTCCTTCTAGCTTTTTAAGATGTATTTTTAACATTGATTATGATTCTTTCGCCGGCCGGAGTGGCCGTGCGGTTCTAGGCGCTACAGTCTGGAGCCGAGCGACCGCTCCGGTCGCAGGTTCGAATCCTGCCTCGGGCATGGATGTGTGTGATGTCCTTAGGTTAGTTAGGTTTAATTAGTTCTAAGTTCTAGGCGACTGATGACCTCAGAAGTTAAGTCGCATAGTGCTCAGAGCCATTTGAACCATTTTATGATTCTTTCAATAACTAACAGTAGTTAAAATGCAAAACCAATGAAATTACCGGAAACGCAGCTCGCGACAATACCGACGGTTTTTATCTCACATTAAGCAGAAATGAATCCTTGTGCTATACAATATAATAACGTTGAAAAGTTGATTTTGACGAAAATTTAGCCTGATTTTGAACACTGAGTTCCGCTATTTATTTATTCATTTCTTTCACGTGGTAAGATGAAACAGTACAGAAGGAATCAGTATGGAGAAGAAGTTGACTGGTCAGAGGAAGAGCGACAAGTAATAGTTTAGGGTGAACAAATTAGATGGTAGGAAGGAAAGAGAAAAGAATAGACAGTTTAAAATGTGACAAATTCAGGTTCCCTGATGGACGGAAGAGAAACGGCTGGGATGGGCTGCGAGGGCACATACGTCTATGACGGCAGACAAAAGCACTAATCTCTTCTGAATGCAGAGTGGTTTTGGATAAGAGGTAGGTAAGAGGTTAATGTTTTCCACAGTCGTGTCACTGAAATGGAAAGGAGATGGAGAAACATTTAGTGTTATACGAAGGTGTAACCAAGATGATGAAAGTATCTGATGGATTTTATGGAATGTCGATAGATATATGAGGAGAGATACCGAGCACATCAGTGACTAGGAAACCAATGAAATAAACACAGGTGCAAACATAAAGCCTCCTGTCCACTCACACCTGAGTACACGGACTGATGTGATCAAACACTCTAATATTGCACACTTACCTTACTCAAGCTTAGCTGGCTCGTATCATCTGGAGTTTACTCTACTTGTGCAGTGTTGAACTACATCACAGTAGTGAAGCTATGAGCACAAGCAAAGGTAATGTTAACTACAGCTGGATATCGTCCTCATGTGTGTGGTATGACGAGAAAGAAACGCATATGCAGTATCACCGTGAAAGCTAGAAATATAATCGCTGAATCCCTGGGGACCCCAGAAGCTTATGTTTCCCTGATGACTTCTCCGTCTCACATACGACTAATTGACGTCTGTTTTTGAGGTATCTGTCGAATCACAGAATTGCACTCTTGAGGAATTCATCCATTTCATCTTAATAAATAATGTATCCAAATAAATAGTATCACTGAAATCAAGCAGCGTTAAAATGGTCGCGTGACGTCTGTGCATAGCATGTTTAATCTTGTCAAATATTTTGATTAATGCATTTCCTGTGCTATTACGTTTTCAGAAGCCTGATTTATTTTTTCGTGAAAGTTATAAGTTTTACCGTAAACTGTTTACTGTTCATTAACAATGAACTCCACTGTTTTAGGAAGTGGATAATATTCTGATCGTCCTATAGTCCCTGGTGATTTTCAGTTGTCATTCTTGGATACTCGTTGAATTAAGCTTTGCTTCCACTCGGTAGTATCATTAAGAAGAAAGAGATTGGCGATGTCTGTGAGAACTCGAACCTACTGAAGTTTTGTATTCACGGTGTTCTGCATTCCTTATGATGTTGATGAATGACATTATTTGAATACTCATAGACAAGGCTGCTTGTTTTCTTTTTATTTTGGCCGCACCGGCATCGGGCTACATGGCTGTCTTCAGCGGTCGTATACTTTATTAGAGTGCTCACGTGGAATTTTCGGAGATTTTTTAACTTTTACTTTGATTTTTAATTGGGTCTCAGCACGTCTCGTTTGTTACAGATGAGACAGAGTGGTTTAGATATCTCGTGTTCTACCGCGTTCATTATAATGATGAAGTTACACAATCTAGGAAGGAGTTTATTATTATAGTTTACATCTCGAAAGTACTGCACATTGTACCGAAGAAATCTGTGATACAGAAGAAGGAAACAATGTTCAGCATAGTTTCTATGAAGATGCAGTTCGAATAAAAAAATTATGAAATATTACAGTAAAAACGTTTTACGGTATGTGGAAGCACGGTGTCTTCACTCTAAGTTTCCTTTTTCCTGTACAAACTACTAAGGGTGTGTATGTAATAATTCACATTACTATAACCGGAATCCAATGTGTGAAAATTAAATTTGAACTTAACCTCTCCACCGTGTGGCTGGGTATTCGGTTTCCGTTAAAATTTCAGTTGGGTACGCAATATCTATTACCTTACACTCCTCTTCAGCACAGGAAGGTATACCCATCGTTTTATAAATTATTTTCTTTGGAACATAAAACCACAAAGATAAAATAAAACCATTATTGTACAGTGCTTTCCTGAGAAGGTTATCTCTACTGAATGTGATACTTAATAAGTATACTCACGTTCAGGAAAAACAGAACACCTTGAGTGACTACAGATAGAACATCCATATTCGCAGGGCATGTACAATAGCATGTTCTGCAGAAATGATTAGCTTTTAAACCATGTCGGCCCACGGGTTAAATATCAACATCGATATCGGGGTGCATTCCACCTACCGGTAAAATCTTCCTGCAGCTCTCTTTGTCTCTATAAACCGAATGAAACGGATCAGTGTGTCTTGAGCAGACGTGCAAGATGCCTCGCAGACGCAGTCGCGAACCGTATCGTCAAATCAGTGAGTTTGAAAGAGGACACACGCATTCATCCGGGAAATTGCTGCTCGTGTGGGATGAAGTGTTTCCGCAGTGCAACTGGTGTGTGCGGAATGGTTCATGGAAGGCCGTTTAACACAACGAGATCGATAAGGTAGTACCACCCACATCTACCCCCGAGAATATCGGCACCTTATATGAATGGCATTGCAGGACAGGTCTGCGTCCTCCACGGCTCTGGCGCAACAGTGGATCAGTGTAACACATTGTACACTATCGGGGGTGACAGTACGTTGCCGTTTATTACGGCATCGGTTAGTGTGCGTCGTCCACTTCCCCGCTTACCATTGAAGAATGTGCAGAAAGACGTTAGACAGTAATGGTGTACGGAACGACGTCACTGGGGACAGGAAAGGCATCAGATAATGTTTTCGGACGAATCCAGGCTATGTTAGTTTGAAAATGATGGCCACATTTTGGTTCACCGCAGACAGGAGGAGCGGCACCATAGTGACTGCATTGGCACAAGAAATGCAGCTCCAACTCAAATTCTTTTGGTGTGGGGTGCTGTTTGGTACAACCACCAATCACAGTAGGTGCTTGCGAGGGCACTGTCACCAGTGTGACCTAAGTGAATGACATCCAGCGACCCGTAGCCATACCCATTCTGCACAACACTCCAGACGCCAATTTTCAACAAGACGATGCATGACCATATATCACTGCACGAACAGTCACAGAATGTCAGCCTTTGGCCCTGGCCCGCCAGATCACCAGACTTGTTGACAATCGAAAATGTGTGAGATATTGTGAAAGGACGGGTGCAGCGTTGTGACCCAGTACCAGTCACCACGAATGAACGTTGTAACCAGGTGAATGCAGCATCGATGGCTATACCAGAGGACGATACACGCGTCGATGCCATTATGCATGGAGCAAGCTATCAGGGCCCATGGTGGACCCTGCGCCTACAGGACACATGCTAAACTACGGTGACTGAAATGCTAATCATTTCTGCAGAACATACGAATGTACATGTTCTGTGAATGGGAACGTGCTATCTCTAGTCGTTGAAGATGGTTTGGTCTTTTTTAAAATGAGTGTAAATAAAGGGGCACAGATTTTATCATCAGTCACAAGGATGTTTTTGAAGAATCCGCAGTACTTTAAGAACATCAGGTAAAAGTAGTTAGTACACACGTAGGATGTCGCAAAAGAACAAGAAACGAACCTGTGTTCCTCGCGTCGTCAAAAGTGACGCCAACCTGTACTTAATCGCTCGTTTGGCGTGTTGGTGGACTGCATTTTAAATTGTTTTATTTGTGCCAATGATCAAAAAACTTTTGTTGCTTGGACTACCAGTTTCAGTAAGCAATTACTGTCTTCAGATCTCGGTGCCAGTTTACTGAATCAGCTTACAGAGCCTTCTGACTCCGTCGTAACCCAGGCATAACACTGGTTTCACAAGTTGTGACATGATCGTGTATTAAAACAGTAATCAGGAAGAGTAGAATAAATTTGTTTCATTTCCGTCAATGATCACAAAATCCATGCCTGGCTTACGACAGATTCAAAGGAGTCTATAAACTAAAGCAGCAAATCAGCACCGAGATCTGAAGACGGACATTTCTGACTGACACCGTTTGTCTAAGAACCAAAAGTTTTATCACCATTCACGAAAATAAAAGGAATTCATTCTACCATTCCAAGATTACTGTTTCAATCCGCGACCATGTCACAACTTTTGACATATTTTAAATGTAATTAAAAGTTCATCCGTGTATCATATGAAGTCTTACCTTAAGCTACCTTTAATCTCCGAATGAGTTTTCATTCTGTAGTGGAGAGGGCGTCGCTTTGAATCTTTGTGACAAATTGGAACTGTCTGCTGGACCGAGAATCAAAAACTGTGATCTTTGCTGTTCGTGGGAAAGTGCTCTACCAGCTGAGTTATTCACACACGACTGAGGCATATCCCTAGCAGCTTCACTTCTGCCTGTACCCCTTCTCCTACCTACCAAGATTGGGGCCGGCCGGAGTGGCTGTACGGTTCTAGGCGCTACAGTCTGGAACCGAGCTACCGCTACGGTCGCAGGTTCGAATCCTGCCTCGGGCATGGATGTGTGTGATGTCCTTAGGCTAGTTAGGTTTAATTAGTTCTAAGTTCTAGGCGACTGATGACCTCAGAAGTTAAGTCGCATAGTGCTCAGAGCCATTTGAACCAAGATTGGCAGAAGTTCTCCTGCATGTCTAGTGGGAAGCCGTGTGAGGGCGGGTGGTGAGTTGTGCTTAGATAATTCAGTCGACAGAGCACTAACGCCTTAAAGGCAAAGGTTCCAGCCGCGAGTGTCGGTCTTGTACACACTTTTAATCTTATTTTGACGACCGTGCATTCCGTAGTAGTGAAACAGTGTCGGGACGAGGTCAAAGGCTGCAGCCACGTTCACACAAACGGCATAGTACGGCAGATGAACTCACAAGAAATAGGATGGATGTTTATACGAACACGTACAACGGTGATATCAAAGACAAATTTATTACGAAAAAAAAATCACATGTTCAATATAAAAAGTAGACAAATTAGAGAAATTGCATAATTTCATCAACTTAAAATAGTGGGAAACCTCCATTTCTTCTCTCTCTGACGGCCGGGGTCGCCGAGCGGTTCTAGGAGCTGCAGTCTGGAGCCGCGCGACCGCTACGGTCGCAGGTTCCAAATCCTGCCTCGTGGCATGGATGTGTGTGATGTACTTACGTTAGTTAGGATTAAGTAGTTCTAAGTTCTAGGGGACTGATGACCTCAGAAGTTAAGTCCCATAGTGTTCAGAGCCATTTGAACCATTTGTTCTCTCTCTCTCTCCGCTGTTCACTTTGAGTTTCTGATACTAAGACACAAGCTCTTACCCCAGGGGCGATGTTTTCAAGTCTTGAGACTGCATATCATTGCAATTTTTGCATTTTTCATACGATTTTATGTTTATACACTTTGAAAGCTACGCAGAAGTAGCAGGAGGCATCATCGAACGTGTTTCAGCTACACAACAGAAATTTTTGATAAATTTACAATTAAACACAGTGTTTACACTTTGGATGTTTAATGATAACTGCGTCCACGGCCTTCGTGAAACTTTCAAATGAAATCATACCGCTTTAGGCCGTCAAAACAGTTTCGACATGTGGTCATTTCCAAATATTATGAAAACAAGCAGTCGCCAATGTAATACACGTAATTATGAAATTGACAAACGTTAAAAACGGAAATTTTCAAGTTACTTATGTGGGATGCCGTAACCCACTCAATGATACAAAGCTGTGAAAGAGGGAACGATTGGCAGGACAGAGGTATCAGTACATTCAAGGAATGTGATGAAGAGGGAGTAATTAAAGTGGGGATTATTGGGAATGGAGAAGACATCGGAGAGGTGGGAATCAAAACGGTTAGTCTTACTGAGATCCTCAGAGAAGGAGAGGTCGTCATGGAGAAGGGGGTAATGCAGGGTGGGATGGTAATGCAGGAATTAAATATAGTGTTGGCCCACCCTTAGCTTCTACTCTCACAGGCATACATTCAATGAGGTGCTGGAAGGTCTCTTGGGGAATCGCTGCCCATTCTTCACGGAATGCTGCACTGAGGAGAGATATAATTGTCTGTAGGTGAGGTCTGACACGACGTCGGCGTTACAAAACATTCCAGCGTTCTGCTATAGGATTTAGGTCAGGATTCTGGGCAGGCCAGTCCATTATAGGGATGTTATTGTCGTGTAACCACTCCGCCACAGGCCGTGCATTATGAACAGGTGTTCAATCGTGTTGAAAGATGTAATCGTCATCCCTGAATTGCTCTTCAACAGTGGGAAGCAGGAAGTTGCTTAAAACATCAATGTAGGCCTGTGCTGTGATAGTGCCACACAAAACAAGGAGTGTAAGCCCCCTCCATGAAAAACGCGACCACACCATAACACTACCGCCTCCGAATTTTACTGTGGGCACTACGCATGTTGGCAGATGACGTTCACAGGACATTCGCCATATCCACATCCTGCCATCGGTTCGCCACATTGTGTACCGTGATTCGTCACTCCACACAGCGTTTTCCTACTGTTCAATCGTCCAATATTTACGCTCCTTACACCAAGCGACGCGTCGTTTGGCATTTATTGGCATGATGTATGGCTTATGAGCAGCTGCTCGAGCATGAAATCCCAGTTTTCTCACCTCCCAACTAACTGTCATAGTACTTGCAGTGGATCCTGATACGCTTTTGTGCTGTACTTGCCCCTACACGTTTCCACTTCACTATCACATCGGAAACAGTGGACCTACGGATGTTTATCACTGTCGGAATCTCTTGTACTGACATATGACACAAGTGACACCCAATCAACTGACTACTTTCGAAGTCCATGAGTTCCGCGTTGCGCCTCAGTCTGCTCACTCACGATGTCTAATGACTAGTGAGGCCGCTGATGTGGAGTACCTGGCAGTAGGGACAGCACAATGCACCTAGTATGGAAAACGTATGTTTTTGGGGGTGTCCAGATACTTTTGATCACATAGTGTATGTCACTGTAATTGCCGGTGCTGGAAGAGGGTATCCTGGTCATGAGTGCAGAAGAAAAAGCAGTAGAGTCTGCAAGATTCATAGAGATGAAGGATGGCCTATGGAGAAAGAGAGGAACATGGGCATCCACAGCTTCAGTGATGGTCTTCTGGAGGAAGGACGGGTCATGGGTGTCATCAGCGGGATGTTGGTGGCTGGCTTTCAACTGGGGTGACAATGGATTCCCGGTAGGCATCCCAATCGGCTCGGTGGTTGTCATGGATGAGCTTCAAGGGGGCAGCAGGGCAGGGGTAGGAGGTGGGCGATGGGCTGAAGAGATGGTGAGGAGGGCTGGGAGGCAGTTGCAACCAGTAGGGTCTACGACTTACGTGCCAATACAACCAAGGAGTTTGGGGGAAGTGAGGATGACATTGGAGGTTGAGTCACTTCTAGGATGAGTGCGCTGTGGGAGAGGAACGAGGTCACCTTGTAGGGTAGCATGGAACTAAAGCCACTTTCGATGGGTGGCAGGGTCGCAGCTGTGGATGTTGAGGTCTACAGCAATCACACAGGTGGAGAAGGTGCGGTCAACATGGGAGATGAAGTTGTAGGGTGAGAAACTGCTGGATGGACATAGATTGTGGCACAAGTGTCAGTGAGGGAGGGAGAAAAGACGCTGCGAATTAGGTGTTCAGTTGGGTAATTGAACAGGGGATGTGTCCAGACGGGGATAAGCTTGAGATGGCCAACAGTGACTCCACCTCATGCTATGGGAAGGGGATCACCGTGCAGTGAAGGGGATAGGGTGGGTTGTCGACAACATGGTGATGTTGTAGGAATGTTTCATTAAGGACGGCGGAGTCGACTTGGTGCTGGGACAGAGTATGCATGAAGATGTATTTGTTGGCAGGGAGTGAGCGGATGTTTTAGTAGAGTATACGATACTGTTGGCACGCTAGATGGGGAGGGGGGAAGGTCGTAGGGGGAGGAGAGAAGAGTCATAAACGAGAGTGTTGAGGGGGCTAAAGGTGAAGTAGGTGTGGTTGTACGAGTAGGTGGCATAGCTGTTCAAATGGAAGACAGAGTGGGTGGCAGGGGAGATCTGCTGGAGGGTGTGGGGGCGTTGGAAGGGGTGTATATCCTGGTGGACGATAGTGAGGAAATGGATGTCTTTGACCATAGTAGGCGGGTGGAGGGAATTGTTAGGATGGACGGGATGATTGAGGGGGCAAATAGGCACAGTAAGCTTGTGGTTGGTGGGACGGGGTTTGGCCTCGAATTTGTAGGAGTAGGAGGGATGGGATTCATAGCAGGTGTTGCAGGAAGGAGATGGAGCTACGACTGGTGGAATACTTCCCCCTCTAATAAATATAATCAGGGAGACCCCTACTGCATGGCGCTCCCTCTTCCGTTCTTCCAACAAGGAATTTACCGTCTTTGTCGCCGCATCATTAGTAATTAACCCACAGTTAATCTTATGATCTGAGACGCCCCCACAACGTGGTTGAGCCTTACAGACAAGAGCTCACGTCCTGCTGGAATGCCCCTCCTGCTGGCTCTCCATGCCAAGCGTGGTCTTCTGGACTCTTTTCCTCTAATATTGTCGGACAACGCGTGGAGAGTTCAACGGGTTTTTCGTTTCTTCCAAGAAAGTGGTTTTATTCTCAGATGTAACGTTTTAAACTGTTTTCGTGGTGCAGTCAGGCGGTTTCGATATCATCTAATGCGTGCTGGGTCTGGGAAACCCCCGACTCTAACTCCTCTGGCAGCCGCCTTGGTTACCATTCCCATACACTGTTTTAATTGCTTTTAGAATCGGTTGGACCCATTTTTTTCTCCAGTACCGTATTTCAGTTTTTAGGAGTAGCACTGCGATGAAGGCAAAACCTTAGTAATGCCGTATTCTTGATACTAACTGTTGGCGTAATAACTGCAGATCTGGTTTTTGTGATTCTTCCGAGAGAGTAGGTTCTATTCCCATCTTTAAATTTCGACTACAGCAGATGTGGGGTGTTGGAGGGATGCCCCCATCGCATGCTGAACCCCGGAGGCACTCGCCTGCGCCCACCCACCTACTGACCTGATTATTTCTGTTTATTTTACTGTTGTCGGTCCAACCCATGTTCATTATGTATTCCACCTTCTCACCTATACTATTACGAACCTCCTGGATGAAAAGCATTGTTTATTCTGTCTCGATGAGTGGTGAAGCCACCTACACTCCTGGAAATGGAAAAAAGAACACATTGACACCGGTGTGTCAGACCCACCATACTTGCTCCGGACACTGCGAGAGGGCTGTACAAGCAATGATCACACGCACGGCACAGCGGACACACCAGGAACCGCGGTGTTGGCCGTCGAATGGCGCTAGCTGCGCAGCATTTGTGCACCGCCGCCGTCAGTGTCAGCCAGTTTGCCGTGGCATACGGAGCTCCATCGCAGTCTTTAACACTGGTAGCATGCCGCGACAGCGTGGACGTGAACCGTATGTGCAGTTGACGGACTTTGAGCGAGGGCGTATAGTGGGCATGCGGGAGGCCGGGTGGACGTACCGCCGAATTGCTCAACACGTGGGGCGTGAGGTCTCCACAGTACATCGATGTTGTCGCCAGTGGTCGGCGGAAGGTGCACGTGCCCGTCGACCTGGGACCGGACCGCAGCGACGCACGGATGCACGCCAAGACCGTAGGATCCTACGCAGTGCCGTAGGGGACCGCACCGCCACTTCCCAGCAAATTAGGGACACTGTTGCTCCTGGGGTATCGGCGAGGACCATTCGCAACCGTCTCCATGAAGCTGGGCTACGGTCCCGCACACCGTTAGGCCGTCTTCCGCTCACGCCCCAACATCGTGCAGCCCGCCTCCAGTGGTGTCGCGACAGGCGTGAATGGAGGGACGAATGGAGACGTGTCGTCTTCAGCGATGAGAGTCGCTTCTGCCTTGGTGCCAATGATGGTCGTATGCGTGTTTGGCGCCGTGCAGGTGAGCGCCACAATCAGGACTGCATACGACCGAGGCACACAGGGCCAACACCCGGCATCATGGTGTGGGGAGCGATCTCCTACACTGGCCGTACACCACTGGTGATCGTCGAGGGGACACTGAATAGTGCACGGTACATCCAAAACGTCATCGAACCTATCGTTCTACCATTCCTAGACCGGCAAGGGAACTTGCTGTTCCAACAGGACAATGCACGTCCGCATGTATCCCGTGCCACCCAACGTGCTCTAGAAGGTGTAAGTCAACTACCCTGGCCAGCAAGATCTCCGGATCTGTCCCCCATTGAGCATGTTTGGGACTGGATGAAGCGTCGTCTCACGCGGTCTGCACGTCCAGCACGAACGCTGGTCCAACTGAGGCGCCAGGTGGAAATGGCATGGCAAGCCGTTCCACAGGACTACATCCAGCATCTCTACGACCGTCTCCATGGGAGAATAGCAGCCTGCATTGCTGCGAAAGGTGGATATACACTGTACTAGTGCCGACATTGTGCATGCTCTGGTGCCTGTGTCTATGTGCCTGTGGTTCTGTCAGTGTGATCATGTGATGTATCTGACCCCAGGAATGTGTCAATAAAGTTTCCCCTTCCTGGGACAATGAATTCACGGTGTTCTTATTTCAATTTCCAGGAGTGTATTTCTATGTCGATGGTGTTCGCTAAAATTGTTTAAAAGGATGTAAATACAAGAGTAATTGATTATTTCAAGTCACAAATTTTGTTGTCTAATGTACAGTTTATTTTTAGAAGCGCTTAACAACTAAAAATATTATATTCTGTTTCGTCTGAGAGCCTCTGGACAGATTCAATAAAAGGTTGTGAATATTACGCTGCTTCCTTGTTTTAACTAAGGCGTTTGATTGTGTTGATCACAAAATATTACTGCAGATGTTGGGCCGTTATGGAATAAGGGGAGCAGCTCGCAAGTGGTTCACCTCTTACCTTAAGAACAGACAGCGGAAAGTTGTCCTCCACAGTATTGACAATGGCTACAATGGGCTGTCCCAATTGGGTACAGTTAATGGGGGGTTGCCCCAGGGGTCACTACTGGGGCCGCTACCGCTTCTTGTTTATATAAATGATATGCTTTTAGCATTACTGGAGATTGTGAAATATTTTTGTTTGCTGATGATACCAGCTTGGTAGAGAAGTATGTTGTGCGCAGTACTGATACAGTATCAAATAATACAGTTCAAGACATACGTTCATGGCTTGTAGAAAATAAATTAATGCAAAATCAAAGTGAGACTCAGTTTTTACGGCTTCTAACATATAGTTCAACAAAAACTGACATTATGATCACACAGAATGGGCATATGGTTGGTGATACTGAACAGTTCAAACTCCTAGGCGTTCAGATGGATAGTAACATGTAGTGGAAAGCCCATTAAAACAATATCTGATATAACTGATAGTTCAGTACGAAATTTAGTCTACTTTATTTACTTTCATTAGCTTCTGACGTTTGGTAGTATTTTTTGGGGTAATTCTTCTGATTCAGAGAGGACACTTTTAACCTAGAAATGGACAGTTCGAGCATTATGTGGCGTAAGTTCGCGAACTTCTTGTCGATCCCTATTCAGTGTTCTGGGAATTCTGATATTGGCCTCTCAACACATATTTTCTTTAAGTCGTTTGTTGTTAACAAAATCAGCTTATTCCCAAGAGTTATCAGCTTTTATTAAGTTAATTCTAGGCAGAAATCCACTTTGCGTTGGAAGGAACCTCCTTTATTATTGTACAGAAAGGCATGAGTATTCTGCTGCATCCATTTTCAATAAGCTGCCACAAGATTTCAAAAATATTATCAGTGATACGCACTTTCAAGTTTAAACTAGTGTTTCCTCATGCCTCACTCCTTCAGTTCTGTCGAGGGACCCCTGGAAAAATTTAAAAAATAAGCTAATTTTTGTGTTACGCTGTTGATTGTTTGTTTAAGCTTATGCCTTGGTGTTTGCGTTGGATTCATATAATTTTCATTGTATGTATTACTATTCTTCTGTTATAATTTCATCTACTGACTCGCTACATGACCATGGTGGCTTGCTTTTCAACTTGACATACAAAATATAAAAATAGTTGATGAGAGGATCAGATGTTCGTGAGGTTTCTCCCACCACATGGGGGATCCTATGTCTGCTCTCTGATCTTCATAGCAGTCCAACTGAAACACATTTAAGTCTCTATAAATTATTTGTCATATCTGCCCCCAATATTACTTTCAGTGCCTCGATTTCACTAACCTTATATGTTATCATAAATCGATCAAATTTCAGACGGAAGACACTAACTCCAGACAGATTCCCTCTTGGCTGAAGGAATGATGAGCTCGTTGTTAATCCCGTGATCCGACTTCTTCTCCCATCCAAGCAACCATTGAAAACAAAGGCAATGGAAAGTTGTCGAATCAGATACTGAAGGATTTAAATGAAATATGAAACACACAAAGTAGCAGAAGATTCATGCTCTTTGAGTTACGTCTAGTGATGTGATTGACTTCTGTTGACACTGTCTTCAATGATTAAATCGTTTAGTTTTCGGACTGTGAGCAAAGCATTACTAACTTAATGGACTATGCATATGTGCACATTTGGAAACCGTTTCATAGCCAAAACTGTTCAGTAATACGATGGCTATAATTTATTCTTAAGAAAGACTTTTTCACTAACAGTCAGTGTTGATAAATGCTATCATTTAAGTAAACCCCGAATCTCGCACTCTTTGAAGGAATGGTGCCATTGCGCAGAGAGAAAGAAACCCATTACAGTTAGGTTGCTGAGCGTATGTCTAGGGGTTTCTCCACCAACGATGCTGTACTACTTTTTTTTTTTTCAACTGGTTCGTTGGTTACATTTACCGCAGACGAAATTCACGATAAACTTTGTGATGTGGAACGTGCCAATGGATCAAACATAGAACACTTATATGGCTATAGACTGGCAATTTAGAGTTTTTTTTCTTTAAAAGTGACTAATTGTCAGTACTCAAGGATTCCAGTATCATATCGAAGAAGTTGTTAAGAAAAAAACATCTTTAACCTAAATTTGAAAATACTGGTGCTCACAGTCATTTTATTTCCGTGGGCAGACTGTCAAAGAGTTTTGTAGCTGAGTGTTTCACCACTTTTTGTTTCGAAATTAGATTCATTAAACATGTATGCTGATAATTTTTTCATCTATTGTTATACTTCTGATTATCTCTGTTACTCTCAAAACTTAGATGGTTTGTTGACAACAAATTTCATAAGTGAGTAAATGTAATGTGAGGCTGTGGTTAATATTTCCAGCTGGTTAAAGAAATACATGCAAGATGTACGTGCATGAGCGCAACACATAATTCTAATTATTTTCTTGTGAACACTGATTACTTCTTTTCTAAATGAGGCACTTCCCCAGAATATCATCTGATAAGACATCGATGAATGAAAATATGCAAAACGTTAATTTACCGGCATCTACATGCCTATCGTTGGCAATTATTCTCATTGCAAAAGTTGTCGAACATAACCGTTTTAGCAGGTCTGCTATATGATTTTCCCGGGTTGTGTCCATCAATATACACACCTGAGAACTTAGCATTCTACCTCGTTTATCATGTATTGTTAGGTTAATACGAAGTGGTTTTTTTTTTTTTTTTTTTTACAGTACAGAACTGGGTGAACTGCGTTTTTTGTACGTTTAAAGCTGTCCCATTTGTGCTGAAACATTCAGTAACTTTCACTATACATCATTTGCTATAGTTTCTCTTTGATGGTTCTTTACTCTGCTTTAGAACAATGATTTTACTGTTTGCAAAGCACTAATTCTGCCCCCTGATTGAAATAAAATGGAAGACCATTTACGTGGACATAAAACAAAACCAGGGGTGGCCCAATGATCGGGGAACAGATCCTGTTACCACAAACGTGAGGAGAATATTTCATTGCAATATGAAGTGAGCATGTTTTCGACTACTGGTTAAGAGTGCGCCGCTACGCAGCCCATTACACGGAAGGCCTTACTTTGGATTGTAAACAGTGAATTTTATATATATGGCAGTAAAATCACCCGATAATTATTCTCTACATTGTTTATTAAACTCGCTGAATACGTGATCGTTCACTCCAACAGTAAGCGCTTAATACATGTCACTGCTGAGGTAACAAAGGTTTAGGTTTTACACCAGTCCGAGAAACCACTCCGACTTGGAATTAATGGTAATCTGCCGGTCGACAGTAGGGGCAGAGGGAGGCGACGAGCGGGCGTTTTCTGGGCAACAAATTATCGGCAGTGACCGCACAAGAACGTCAGGCCGGCTTTCCCCGGCAGGATTAATGGTGAGCAGTGTGGTGCCTCCGGGGACTGCTACTTGATTTCCTGCAGTTAAATTTACATGGCCATTAAACTTCCTAGGACTGGGCATTATTACCTAAAGACCTGCCATCGATTTACCGGGCGTCAGTGACGTATCACTGGTACTCAAAAAGAACTGGAGCTATCTTCTAATAGAGTGAATACTTGGCTTTATTGCCTTGTTCGATTGTATATTCATAGTTTAGCCAATGACACGATCCTGCTGTTTGCCAATTTTCTTAAAGATTGACGTATGGTAATTATTATTTGTAGCGATGTCGAACTTTCGAAGGCTACTGCTAATTTTAAAGGTAAGCTAAACGTACTGTAAATAAATTATTTTGCATGCTAAGGCTTTTACCTTGTTGTGCGTTCTCTAGGTTCTAAAGATTTGCGTTATAGACAGTAGGTAGAGACATCCACTGGTGGTGAAATGCTGTAGGCGTTAACACACTGATGCCGTTTCATTAAAGCATAGATGAATTAACAGCTTAATATGTGATTGCGTTTGGTTTACTAGGCAGATCAGTTGAGGCATCTCAAAACCGTTTGTTTGTTCTTTCTCTTAAAAGTGACGATATATTTAAAAATTGAAGGGATTTTTATGAGTAATGATTGTTCAGTATTACACCAGTTAGCAACAGAATTAGAGGTTGCTACTGAGTTGTAGAGACAGTGCAGCTGTAACCATGGCAAACGAAGTCGTTTGGCCTGTAAACCTACTGCAGTCTGTTCTGCCAGAGGAGATCCGTGGCAATTAAAGTGTACTCGGCGCGGTTGCTTCACGTACTTGCTATAGTCAGTGACGTAACACGAGTTTGTACATTTTTGTATGGCAGTGCCTTAATGTTCGCGCAGTTCTAGGTGACTATGGCTATGAGTCAGTGTTGAGGTGCGCTTTGTTCCGGATCTTTGTATATAAACATATTGCGTTTTTTTGTAGCAAAATTTTTGGCGTTTATTGCAGCGATGGCTTCTTGTAGCACTGGGAAAACGAATCTACCCTGTAAGTTAAAACACCCGAATCTGTTTACTTTGAATGGGAAAGGGGCAATGCTGCAGTCTGTAAAATAATCGAGATCATGGCAAAAGCGTTGGTTATCTACGCAGCTACGGCGAGAGAATGACACAAGAGAGGGAAACTGCCAATTCAGCTAGAAAATCTCACTTTGTGACGGCTGGAAAACAAAAATGAGGTTCTGCACTGTAGTTGTTATTGGCAGTTTTGATGAAAATGCAGTTAGGCAGGAGGGAGGTGGGTGGGGGTGGGGGGGGGGGGGGGGAGGATATACAGGGTGATGTAGCTGTCCCTACTACTGGATTTTATTGCAATCTGCAACGCCTTAAAATACCACGTGCAAGATTTTTATATTCTTTCGCTCTCTACGCTCAAACTATTAGTCCTACAGAAGACATGAACAGCACCTTATACTGGGTTAAATTTTGTACTAGGATAAGTTTTCGCTAGAGGCAGTAGTTTGCAAATTATTGAAATAAAACGTAGAAATGTGATTTTCAAATGCGTTTTTCTTAAATAACTCAAAACCGAGGCCTCTAGCGAAAGCACATTCCCATACAAAAATCAGCTACATTAAATTTCCTACAAAAATGTTCTGTTCATTTCTTTCCGTAGCACTAATAGGCCACGCGTAGCGAGCGAGAGAATATGAAAATCCCGCATTTGGTTTTCGAAGGCGTTGCGGTTGTATAAAATCGATCGGTAGGGGCAGCGAATAAACCTGTATATACAGGATGATTTTAAAAAATGGGAACAAACTGCAGGAAACGATCCCTAAGACGATAAGGAGCTAAAAAGGTGACACAGATATGTGGATATAAATGCGTTCTAAGGGACGTGCACCCACTTGGAGGAGATGAAACATCTTTGACAATGTAGGTGTCAATGATTGAATGGACACATGAACACACCAGGCAACTGAGAATGTTATGTCTGCACTAGTGTCTTAGCTCCACACTCAAGAAGGCCTGGAACGTGTCAATACTATGGGATCACCGTGGGGGCAAGTGTGCAGTTATGGCGTGCGCGCTTTGTAAGCGATGCGGATTGTGACAGTTATCAAAGTCAACATTACTGCCTTCACGACTGTGGAGCTAAAACCCTAGCACAGACAGAACATTCCTACTTCCCTTGTGTGTTCTCGTGTATGCTTTCAATCTGTTTATTTTTTATTTTAGCATCTGAGCAGCAGTAATAAAGGCAACATACACATAAATTTAATACACTGAAGAGCGACATACATACTGGATTTAAAATATTGTAGTTCAAAAGAAGCATAAAATTACTGTAGAATTACATTAAAATTTTACCTGTTTCCCCCCCCCCCCCAAAAAAAAAGGAATATAAAAGACCAGTAGTTAGTAATCAGCACAGCGTTCACTTTGTCAAATTCTTTGCTTTTGTATTTGGAAATTTTCTGCGATTCTGTTCCCCATCTCTCTGATTCGGATTTAATAACATAACTGCGTAGGCTTCAGTGGCGATAGTCAGTTAATACGAAATTATCTGGCTATGGAACTGCGTCATATCGTAAAAAACTATGACTGATGAGAACAACGTTTTTGTCACTATTGGCAGTGGCCTTCTTCTGGATCTAATGGTGTATTTTTGCTGTCCATTTTGTCATGACTGGTCTTACTTGGCATGGAATTACGTCAAAAGTTTATAAACCGTTGATTTAATTTCTCTCTTGTGACGGAAGGTGTGGGAACCTCTACTGCAATTGTTTACCGTGGTGAAGGGAATGGGGTCTGCTGTTATCTTTTGCTTCTTACAGTGTGTTGGTCATCGGCAAATGCGGTGATGTGGTGTGGACTCTTGCTTCCCGCATGCTGGGCGTAGGCAGCGTGGCGGCAGTTACTCGACAGTAACTATCGCATCTCGTGTTGTCACTGTGACTTCAGTGTCTCCTTGGTATGAACGCTGTGGCTGGTGTAGAAAAGAATCAAGTCTTTCTATGTGAGATACCGAAACTGTTCTTCGCCATACACAAGGTGGTCAGAAAGAGTCTGAAAAGCAAATAAGAATGTTGCAGGGTAGGCTGAGCTGAGAAGTAATTGTTAAGAAAAAATTCGATATGTCGCGCCTTTTCCGAGTTAGTTAGCATGGGAAGTAGTCACTCAGGCAGTTTCGCGCGAAAATTCAAGTGGCCCGCCACTTACAATACTAGTTTCAGTAGTTCTCATAGCTTAGACGATGGGGCACGAGCATGCTCAGCCTCTGGCTTGCGTTCGATCCTTAATATCGTCCAATGTACAATTTTTGTATCGCTCTCTCCTTCGGTTTTAGGAAAGCAAACGAAGTACACGTATGGCGACACCGTTCCTGGCAGGCCGCTTCAATTTGCGAGCACAACGACCTGACTGGAGAACTTCAATGTGATTTAAGTCTGAAACGGCGCAACGTACCGAAATTTTTTCTTAACAGTTATTTCTTAGCACAGCCTACCCTTGCGATCTGTTTCTAACCACCCTCTCTATATGCAGTATAGACACAGTTAGGTCCATCGTCTGCAGGCCACCATGAAGGGTGTCACTCACTGAATACAAACACAGGTTTCAGCATACTGTAAAACTGTTACATTTTATGGCAGCATATCGTGTAGGACCAATGGAAAGATACTAAAAAGTAGGTGAGGTATGACTGATCCCCGAGGTAGCCCTTCGTTTGTCATCCTCTCCCACTGACAGCCATTTCCACTTCTTACTACCAGTGACCAATGGAAAATGGGCCCGCATCTCGTGGTCGTGCGGTAGCGTTCTCGCTTCCCACGCCCGGGTTCCCGGGTTCGATTCCCGGCGGGGTCAGGGATTTTCTCTGCCTCGTGATGGCTGGGTGTTGTGTGCTGTCCTTAGGTTAGTTAGGTTTAAGTAGTTCTAAGTTCTAGGGGACTTATGACCACAGCAGTTGAGTCCCATAGTGCTCAGAGCCATTTGAACCATTTTTTGGAAAATGGATAAGTTTATTCACGAAGCTACAAGGAATTTTCTGCCTCCGCATTTTGACAGCCAGTATCGGTAAGATAACGTTATCTTACACGTTTAATTCAGTAAAAACACCGATGTAATATTCGTGATGGCTGAGACTTATTTGGCTATCGGTAACTAATTTCATCACTCCTGCTTTCGTGCCATGTCCTCTCCGAAAACCAAGAGTGGTTTTTAGGTTCAAAATGGTTCAAATGGCTCTGAGCACTACGGGACTATACATCTGAGGTCATAAGTCCCCTAGAACTTAGAACTCCTTAAACCTAACTAACCTAAGGACATCACACACATCCATGCCCGAGGCAGGATTCGAACCTGCGACCGTAGCGGTCGCGCGGTTCCAGACTGTAGCGCCTAGAACAGTGGTTTTTAGGAACAGATAATGGTGTTCGTACCACCACTCAAGTCCATGTTTCAACATCCCTTCCAGAACTATCTGTACGTAGCTCACGAACGTTATTAGTCTATAGAAGTTTGCTCCTTTAGGTGGTTTACAGTGTCTTCTGTCAGCACTACTCGTGACTTCTTCCATCCAGAGATATAAGTACATTCGTTCCAAATATTATTAAAAATTCTGCAGCGATGGCTTCTCTCTATTGGTGTTCCAAGCTCTACGTATATTCTTAATTCCTGCCAGATGGATGGGATGAGTATGGTTTTGATAAGGTTATTACAGAAGTTTATCCTTGCAAATTTCTTCTTCTTTTTCAAGAATCTACATCTACATGAATACTCTGCAAATCACATTTAAGTGCCTGACAGAGGGTTCATCGAACCACTTTCACAATTCTCTATAATTAGAATCTCGTACAGCGAGGGGAAAGAACGAAAACCTATATCTTTCCGTACGAGCTCTGATTTCCCCTATTTTATCGTGGTGATAGTTTCTCTCTATGTAGGTCTGTGTCAGGAAATATTTTCGCATTCGGAGGAGAAAGTTGGTGATTGCGGTTTCGTGAGAAGATTCAGTCGCAACGAGAAACGCCTTCCTTTTAATGAAGTGCAGCCCAAATACTGTATCGTTTCAGTGACACTCTCTCCCATATTTCGCGATAATACAAAACGTGCTGCCCTTCTTTGAACTTTATCGATGTACTCCGTCAGTCCTATCTGGTAAGAATCCCACGCCGCGCAGCAGTATTCTAGAAGAGGACAGACAAGCGAAATGTAGGCAGCCTCCTTAGTAGATCTGTTACATTTTCTAAGTGTCCTGTCAATAAAAAACAGTCTTTGGTCAGCCTTCCCCACAACATTTTCTATGTGTTCCTTCCAATTTAAATTGTTCGTAATTGTAATTCCTAAGTATTTAGTTGAATTTACGGCCTTTAGATTTGACTGATTTATCGTGTAGCCGAAGTTTAACGAATTCCTTTTAGCACTCATGTGGATGATCTCACACTTTTCGTTATTTAGTGTCAACTGCCAATTTTCGCACCATTCAGATATTTTTTCTAAATCGTTTTGCAATGTTTTTTGATCATCTGATTACTTTATTAGTCGATAAACGACAGCGTAATCTGCAAAAACCTCAAACGGCTGCTCAGATTGTCTCCGAAATCGTTTATACATATAAGGAACATCAAATGCCTGTAACACTACCTTGGGGAACGCCAGAAATCACTTCTGTTTTACTCGACGAGTTTCCGTCAGTTACTACGCACTGTGACATCTCTGACAGGAAATCACAAGTCCAGTCACATAACTGAGACGATATTCCATAAGCACGCAATTTCACTTCAAGCCGCTTGTGTGGTACAGTGTCAAAAGCCTTCCGGAAATCCAGAAATACGGAATCGATCTGAAGTCCCTTGTCAATAGTACTCAACACTCATGCGAATAAAGAGCTAGTTGCGTTTCACAAGAACGATGTTTGCTAAACCCATGTTGAGTGTGTGTCAATAGACCGTTTTCTTCGTGGTAATTCATAATGTTCGAACACACTATATGTTCCAAAACCCTACTGCATATCGACGTTAATGTTTGGGCCTTTAATTAAGTGGATTTCTCCTACTACATTTCTTGAATATTGGTGTGACCCGCGCAACTTACCAGTCTTTGGGTACGGACCTTCCTTCGAGCGAACGGTTGTATATGATTGTTAAGTGTGGAGCTAATGCATCAGCATACTCTGAATGGAACAGTCTGGACCAGAATACTTGCTTTTATTAAGTGATTTAAGTTGCTTCACTACTCAGAGGACATTTACTTCTACGTTACTTATGTTGGCAGCTGTTCTTGATTCGAATTCTGGAATATTTACTCCTCTTCTTTTGTGAAGGCATTTTGGAAGGCTGTGTTCAGTAACTCTGCTTTGGCAACACTGTCTTCGATAGTATCTCCACTGCTATCGCGCAGAGAAGGCATTGATTGGTTGTTGCCGCTAACATACTTCACATACGACCAGAATCTCCCTGGAATTTCTGCCAGGTTTCGAGACAAAGCTTCGTTGTGGAAACTGTTACAAGCATCTCGCATTGAAGTCCGCGCTGAATTTCGAGCTTCTGTAAAAGATCGCCAATCTTGGGGATTTGGCGTCTGTTTAAATTTGGAATGTTTGTTTCGTTGTTTCTACAACAGTGTTCTGACCAGTTTTGTGTACCAAGGAGGACTGGCTCAGTTGTTTGTTAATTTATTTGGTACAAATGTCTCAACTGCTGCCGATACTATTTCTTTGAAGACAAGGAGCATCTGGTCTACATTTATATCATTAATTTGGAAGGACCGAGCGAGGTGGCGCAGTGGTTAGCACACTGGACTCGCATTCGGGAGGACGACGGTTCAATCCCGTCTCCGACCATCCTGATTTAGGTTTTCCGTGATTTCCCTAAATCGTTTCAGGCAAATGCCGGGATGGTTCCTTTGAAAGGGCACGGCCGATTTCCTTCCCAATCCTTCCCTAACCCGAGCTTGCGCTCCGTCTCTAATGACTTCGTTGTCGACGGGACGTTAAACACTAACCACCACCACCATAATTTGGAAGGAGTGGAGATTGTCTCTCAGGAAAGGGTCAATAGAATTTTTATCTGCTTTTTTGAATAGGTATATTTTTCGTTTATTTTTGGACGATTTGGGCGTTACAATACTCAATCACGCTACGACAACCCTGTGTTCACTAATCCCTGTATCCGTTTTGATGCTCGTTATTAACTTAGGATTATTTGTTGCTAAGAGGTCAAGTGTGTTTTCACAACCATTTACTATTCGCGTGGGTTCATGAACTAACTCCTCGAAATAATTTTCAGAGGATTTGGCTAGCACAATATCGGATGATGTTTTATGAATACGTCCGGAATTAAACATGTTATTTCGCCAACATATAGAGGGTAAATTAAAGTCACCACCAACTATAATTGCATGAGTGCATGGGTGCGTGTTTGAAATCAAACTCAAGTTTTCTTTGATCCTTTCAGCAACTGTATCATCTAAATTGGGAAGTCGGTAAAAGGATCCAATTATTATATTATTCATGTTGCCAACAATGACCTCCGCCCATACTAACTCACAAGAACTATCTACTTCAATTTTGCGACAAGATAAACTACTTCTAACAGCAACAAACACCCTACCGCCAACCGTGTTTAGGCTATCCTTTCGGAACACCGTTAGACTCTTCGAAAAAATTTCGGCTGAGCTTATATCGGGCTTTAGCCAGCTTTCTATTAGCGCTTGGAGCTCTGGTACTTCCCCAACACAGCTACAACAATTTACAACTGTTATTCCAATGGTTCCTGTATCTACTTTATTCCTGTGTTCGGCCTGCACCCTTTGTGACTGAGGGCCTTCTTGTGTTTTCCTGAGGCCCTCTAACCTAAAAAACCGCCCAGTCCAAGCCACAAAGCCACTGATACCCGTGTAGCTGTCTCCTGCGTGTAGTGGAGACCTTACCTATTCAGCAGAACCCGAGTCTCAACCACTCGTTGGTGCAAGTCGAAGAATGTCCAGATTATACGGTCGCAGAACCGTATGAGCCTCTGAATCAGACCCTTCACTCGGCTCTGTACCAGAGGTCCGCAATCGGTCCTGTCGACTATGCTACAGATTGTTAGCTCTGCTTTCATCTTGTAAGCAAGACTGGCAGCCTTTACCACTTCTGTGAGCTGTTCGAAACCAGAGAGAATCTCTTCTGATCCAAAGTGACACACATCACTGGTACCGACGTGAGCAACCACCTGAAGTTGGCTGCACCCTGTGCTCTTCATGGTATCCGGGAGGACCCGTTCCACATCTGGAATGACTCCACCCGGTATGCACACGGAGAGCACATTGGTTTTCTTTCCATTCTTGGCAGCCATGTCCCTAAGGGGCTCTATAACACGCCTAACTTTGGAGCTCACAACTATCAATAATCTCACCCTCTGTGATTGTCCTGATCTTGCGGGCTGAGAGGTTTCCTCTGAAACAGGACAGGCGACAGCATCTGGCTCAGCGACAGTGTCAGCCACAGACAGCACCTGGAACCTGTTTGTCAGACAAACCGGTGAGGCCGTACGTGCGGCCTCTTGGGAAGTCTTTCGCCGCCTGCTACGCCTTAGTGCTACCTCCCACTCGACCTCAGGTGAGGGGTCAAACCTCAGTGCGAACAGTATCTGGGCTGGCCACCGGTGAGGACTGATCGAAGGACTCTGACGTGCTGGACGTCCGTTGGATCCCCACGGCCGGCCCACAACGGTGGTGCCCATTCACTGCAGTCTCAAGACGTGTAACCGAAGCCATCACAGCCTGAAGCTAAGAGCGAAGTGTCACCATCTGTCGTTCTGCTTTCGCCTGCAGTCTTTTGAAGTTCATGTGATTTTCTTCCGAAGCATGCCTGCTGTATTGTTCTAGAGCGTTCTTTCGGTCAAGCAATGCATTTTTGTATTCGTCGTTACAACTCATCATAACGTTGTAGTTTTCGGAATAAAATGTTTAGTTTGTCAGGTGGATGCCGTTGCAGCTTCCTCAATAAAAGGAATAAAGTTCTTGTAGTCTGACCTTGTTTCTCCACACTCAGAAAACTTATATATCTTTTCCGAAAGCGTAGTTGTTTACTTGGTCCAGCTTTCTGATGTTCCACTTGTAGGTTGTACGATACCACGGCCGGTCACTGTGGCCGAGCGGCTCTAGGCGCTTCAGTCTGGAACCGCACTGCTTCTACGGTCGCAGGTTCGAATCCTGCCTCGAGCATGGATGTGTGTGTTGTCCTTGGGTTAGTTAAGTTTAAGGGACTGGTGACCTCAGATGTTAAGTCCCATAGTGCTTAGAGCCATTTGAACCATTTTGAACGACACCACGCGACCACACTCCTGTGGGTAGATGATAAGATCGAAGGGGCTCTGCTACTACCTCCCATGTGAAAGTTTATTTTTAACTACGTGACACCCAACATATCTATCAAAAAATGATTCAAATAACTCTAAGCATTATGGGACTTAACATATGAGGTCGTCAGTCTCCTAAACTTAGAACTACGTAAACCTAACTAACCTAAGGACATCACACACATCCATGCCCGAGGTAGGGTTCGAACCTGCGACCGTAGCAGCCGCGTAGTTCCGATCTGAAGCGCCTAGAACCGCTCGGCCACCGCGGCTGGCGACATATCAATCGAAAGGACTCAATCCTTGATGTGGTGCAGTTATTCTCGTTGATGAGCCGTCTTTTGAAACGACCAGGTTATCGTCTTCGACAATATCTACTGTTATTTTTAAGATGCTGTTTTCGCAGTGTAAGTCCCAAGCAGGGTGATTTCCATTACAGTCACCTGAAATTATCTTCGAGTACGCCACAGAAGAGACTTATATACTTAGTTGTTGTTTCGTTACGCTCACCCGCAGCGATCTGTGAACTGACTTTACGGTTGTATAATTCCTGTTCGTATGTGATGTATATGCAGCGGCTTGAAGTGGTGTCTCTCATCTATCATATCTTTGAATTCTATATGGGATTTCTGTTCTTATGAGAAGTGCATTCCCCCTATAGCCAACGCGTTTTCGCTTGAATTACATTAAACCCCTAATCGGTCATTTGACAGCAACCACTTCTAGGTTGGGCATACGACACCACGCGTCACACCTGCAGCACATCTGAGAACAATGGGCAGATGATCAGATCGAAGGGGATCTGCTACTATGTGCAGACGTGCTACTGGTGCTCCAGCATGTGCAGATATCGCAGGTTCTGGTATCTGGTTGGAGTGTAGTGTCGCGGAATAGTAAAGAGTTGGAAACGTGGAATATTGTCAAAGTTTCGTTGCCTATGCCGAAAGCCAGAGGCAGTAGGTTAACCAAGAGCTAAGAGGATTGCACATGTATGGAATGTGTCGTCGGGCAGGGGCAATGGCCTGGTTACACACAGCAGGCGAGAGAGAATTGCTTAACACGCGGGTTTGTGTTAGACGGAGACTTTCGTAGAGTGCAAGACAGAGTTATAGCGTCAGCTGTACTGCATTTCACAACTTCGTGTAAGTCTGTCGCAACAACACGTAACTATGTCGCAAAAACACCTAAGGGGCGAGTACGACAGATGAATCAGCAGTATAAGTGGAACGAGTGCGGTCATTACAAACGAGCAAGACGTCAGGACGTCGCTCGTGCTTCCTTTAAATACGCCAGCTTTGATAGCAACAAGAGACTCGCACTCGCAGCTAGACTTGCAGTTGGATGTGTACTGGGTCACTGCGTAGCGCTCAGCTCGGTGATCGACATGTCAATCTTTATTAAGGGCGGCCCATCCAGCAGCAGACTTGATGGGACAGTACCAGCTCTGGTCCTCTCTGCTGCCGCTGTCAATCATCAACCCAGGATTAGCAGACATCGCGGCAGACTCGCTCGCCGCCAATGCCACATCAGTGAGCCGTCGTCGAGATCGTGCGGGGCCTAGGCCCGGAGCATCCGCCGTCACAATCGGGTGAGCCGACGACGCTGGGGGACTGCAGCCCGTTCCGCCCGTCCACCGCGGACGAGCCACCAGGAGGAGCAGGGAAGAAGACGTGGTGGGATAGAGTACACTCCGCACTACGAGAACGCCTCTCGTGCCGACAGCGTCGGGACTCCAGCCCAGAGCCATCTACGCGCAACGGCCTGCTGTCCGCAGCCGAGCCGCCGCCCAGCCGGGCGCCGCCAGTCACGCGCGGCCGATGTAAGGACATTCTTCCGCCGGCCGCGGTGGTCTCGCGGTTCTAGGCGCGCAGTCCGGAACCGTGGGACTGCTACGGTCGCAGGTTCGAATCCTGCCTCGGGCATGGATGTGTGTGATGTCCTTAGGTTAGTTAGGTTTAAGTAGTTCTAAGTTCTAGGGGACTGATAACCACAGCAGTTGAGTCCCATAGTGCTCAGAGCCATTTGAACCATTTTTTGACATTCTTCCGCTATGTCACAGCACGCGGCGCTGCGCTAGCAAGACTGCGCGGCCCGGATCTGGTGTCACCGCTACGAGTCAGCGAGGACTCGGGGAAGGTCGTGGCTATCACCCAGCCACATTGTATTCGACAGGAATAAAGTTGTTATGAGTTAATAATGTTTCTTTGGCGTTTCTGACTCTTCTACAGCCATTTCCTAGCATCCTGACAACTAGAGAGGTCACCGCACGGCCATCCAGTCCACCGTAGGCGACCGGGACCACCGGGGCGCCTACAGGAGCATACAAACCTTACTCTTAATGGAACGAGCGCTCCTCTGCGCTATATCTCCACAGATCCCACCATTACTGAGACCCAGACTCAGTAGCAATTCTGCAATGAAATCATTTGCATTCCTATTGTCCAATTCCGCATTTGTGACACCCATGACGTCATAATACATTAATTACTACACTTGAGTGAAGACATAAGGACGAAAGGATGATGTATCACTGGTCTAGACCATACATAGAACGAACCCCTAAAGTATGGTGGTAAACGTAAATAATGCGTGACTCGTTCAATAAGTAATGCAAAACTTTTTTTCCTGAAAGCAGAATGGTTTCATTCAGGATTCCAATACATCTTATTCTTTACTCTTTTCACTACAAAACTCTGTTCGTCAATGTAATCTCAGTTCAATGCAACGGCCTTACGCTAGCTTACTCCAAAGGCTACATGTTAAAGCCCTGCAACCGTGTGGCCTATGCGCGTGGCCCGCACTCGCTTGAGGTGAGGTGTGCGAGTGAGCGCGATAACACTTCGCGAACGTTGGCCGAAGTTGCCCAAGATTACCAATGCTAACGAATAATTTGTGAGCTCATGTACACCTACCACGCTGCTGGCATAGCCGCTTAATGGCTTGTCCGCAGCTACGCGGATTTCACACGCCTGTACTCACTTGCATATACGTTGCAAATTTGTAGTGTGCGCGTGAATGATGCGCTCCGTCTAACACCAAATTTGGGAGAAATTTATGCAAACGACGAATAACGAATACAGATATAATTTTCCATTCATTATTCGAAACATTATGCACTTACACGAATGAAAACACTTACTCGTTATGTATGAAAAAAAAGTGTGAAGAATAATAGATAAATCTGAAATACAATTGTATTTATTGCAGCAATTCGTTTTCATTTATTAAACTACTGTACTTTTCGTTTGTTTTAAATTATATGTCAGAACAACTCTTTTTCTGAAACGTCTTGTCAGAAACCGTATTTCATTCACAGAGATTTACCGTTGTGGCACTAAATAAAATAAGTTCTACGTATGAAATGCACTCTTGAATTTGTCATTAATCATGGATTCGATGTACGACTTTCAGCTCACAATCTTCTTCGGCAAAAACTGAGACATCATTAATTTTACTGGAGCTTTTGGCAAATAATTCGTCGTGATTCCACTTTAACTTGACTTGTCAAATCACATACCAAGTAAAATCATCTTTTCACGTCATAATTTATTCCAAATTCGTGACCCCATTTCTTGAGATTTATTTGGGTATTATGTGTCTGAATTTCGTTGTAATCCTCCCTTGGTTATGGACAGTAATAGAGGTGAACTACTTATTTTTAAATCGTGGGCAAGACTTTGCTGCAATACTTGTAGTTGGTATTATAAGGCGAAAAACGTCTTCCTATCATCTCTTGACGCTTTTAGGATACACAAGTTGCAAGTGCGCTGCAATATTGCGAACTATCCTCGAACCTAGTGTTTCTTCCGAAATTTTTGAATATGAAAGCTCTAATGGCAGGCTTACTCAGAGTTAATCCTAAAACACTTTGGATGACTTTAGACTTCAAGAAGCATTCCATAAACGTTTTAGGAGACTTCAGATTAAACGTGTAGTGATGTTAATTGTTAGGTACTGCAGGCTTCTTGCTTGGTTCACTCACTTTGTAACACTATAACGAAGAACTGAGTAATTATATAAAAGAGACACGCATATCTGATAGTGTCAGCAATCTAAGAAAGGTGTTGAAGATGGAGAGTTTTTGTTGGCTGCATTCTCATTATTGACTGCTTACGTAGAGTTCTTGAGCAATGTTAACAGGGGAGCGGGAGACGTATTAGCAGATGCAGAGACTGTTGAAGTGTGCCGTGTCGGTAGTGCAAGGGCTGTAAAGCACTTGGCTGGCCGTCTGCCGTAGCCAATAGAAAAATAACGTGCATTGTAGTCCGCGTACTGTGCAGCTGTGACAGCCAGCTGGCTCGATGCAGCCTGTTATGAGCATGGTGTCTCGTGGGGAACTAATGTGGCTGAATTCAGTCTCCGTGGACTTGTCGAAGCAACCAGACCTTGGTTGCATCCTGAAACAAATTTCATAATAACTTTCGGCAGCTTGTAGAAAAAGGGGGAAATTCCAGTTTTGGAGGGACGTACGATATCTCTACAAATTTATAGCCATTTCTTTCAGGCACATTATTCTATAAAACAAAGAATCCATTTAAACTACTGGCCATTAAAATTGTTACACCACGAAGATGACGTGCTACAGACGCGAAATTTAACCGACAAGAAGAAGATGCTGTGATATGCAAATTATTAGCTTTTCAGAGCATTCACACAATATTGGCACCTGTGGCAACACCTACAAAGTGCTGACATGAGGAAAGTTCCAACCGATTGCTCATACACAAACAGCAGTTGACCGGCGTTGCCTGGTGAAACGTTGTTGTGATGCCTCGTCTAAGGAGGAGAAATGCGTACCATCACGTTCCCGACTTTGATGAAGGTCGGATTGTAGCCAATCGCGATTGCGGATTATCGTATCGCGACATTGCTGCTCGAATTGGTCGAGATCTAATGACTGTTAGCAGAATATGGAATCGGTGGGTTCAGGAGGGTAATACGGAACGCCGTGCTGGATCCCAACGGCCTCGTATCACTAGCAGTCGAGATGACAGGCATCTTATCCGCATGGCTGTAACGGATCGTGCAGCCACGTCTCGATCCCTGAGGACGTCAGCAAGACAACAACCATCTGCACGAACAGTTCGACGACGTTTGCAGCATCATGGACTATCAGCTCGGAGACCATGGCTGCGGTTACTCTTGGCGCTGCATCACAGACAGGAGCGCCTGCGATGGTGAACTCAACGACGAACCTGTTTGCACGAATGGCAAAACCTCATTTTTTCTGATGAATCCAGGTTCTGTTTACAGCATCATGATGGCCGCATTCGTGTTTGGTGACATCGCGGTGAACACACATTGGAAGCGTGTATTCGTTATCGCCATACTGGCGTATCACCCGGCGTGATGGTATAGGGTGCCATTTTTTACACGTCACCTCTTGTTCGCATTGACGGCACATTGAACAGTGGACGTTACATTTCAGATGTGTTACGACCCGTGGCTCTGTCCTACATTCGATCCCTGCGAAACCCTACATTTCAGTCGGATAATGCACGACCGAATGTTGCAGGTCCTGTACGGGCCTTTCTGGATACAGAAAATGTTCGACTGCTTCCCTGGCCAGCACATTCTCCAGATCTCTCACCAATTGAAAACGTCTGGTCAATGGTGGCCGAGCAACTGGCTCGTCGAAATACGCCAGTCACTACTCTTGATGAACTGTGGTATCGTATTGAAGCTGCATGGGCAGCTGTACCTTTACACGCCATCCAAGCTATATTTGACTCAATGTCCAGGCGTATCAAGGGCATTATTACGGCCAGAGGTGGTTGTTCTGGGTACTGATTTCTCAGGACCTATGCACCCAAACTGCATCAAAATGTAAACATATGTCAGTTCTAGTATAATATATTTGTCCAATGAATACCCGTTTATCATCTGCATTTCTTATTGGTGTAGTAATTTTAATGACCAGTAGTGTATTATGGCAACTGCAAATTCTCAACGTCCACTTGGCGGTGAAAATTTCTCCGCTCTCTGTTCTCTGTTTATTTGCCAGAGTGTCAAAAGTGAATTCAATAAACCGCCTTGTCCAAGACAGTCAGTTTTTAAAGGTTCTCTTATAACTGCTTGCTGCAGAAGGATGCATTAAATTTTCAGATATACCGAATACTTGGTCTCCTACAATGAGGCACGACATGGGTAGTCCCTTGTTTGTATGGGTCTTTTCTCCAGTATTCATAAATTTTTGCTAATAAGATTTCCACGCGTAACTGATTGCATAAAAATAGATGAGTCACTATATTTTCCGTATTCTCCAGCATATATGTAATTCTGCTTATAATCCGCAGCATATAAAACAAGTAAGATCCGGAAAAATGATTTTTATAATTATAGTAAATTACGTTTATTATGAGAAACAAAGCGTAACGTATTCCACGTCCATCTCGCTCGGATAATCGGTCACGACTGACTGTCTGCTGGCTTCTGGATGCTCGCGGCTATCTAGTGCGTTATAGCCAAAATTGCCGAGGCCGACCGCTTATAAGCATCTTTGTGTTTCATTTGTTACGCTGTGAATCAAGTAAAACTGTGCTCAACTTGAATGATGTTTTCAGCACTCTAGTGCTTTAGTAGGCATAGTGGCGTGTCCTTGACTTCCTCCCACCTCTGAAGAAACTTACACAGCCAGTTAGAGGGGATCCTCATTTCAGCACATACTCCAAAATACCGTGAAACTTGAGGTGGAATAATTTTCGTTGCTATGCATGAAAGAAGCGATAAGAAAAGAGATAACCGGGGGACCAACCGGGGATCGATCACTAAGCCTTCGATTTATGGTCTGAAACTTAAGCCACTGAGCAGCAAATGCACATTTCCATACAAATCATTAGTAAGTTATTTCTTAAACAGAAACTGCACTGAGTCAAGGGAACAAATACTAGTTCTGTACAAGAAGTAAACTATGAAAATACATTGGCGATATATGGCATTTGTTATTTAATTTACAGTTAATTTATTGGTGAGTAAATTTGTTTGAATGACCTACTTATTCGAATAATTACCCAGGTAGAAATCTATTCGATTAATACTCAGCACTTTTCATCATTACACCTTACACTTCCTTTCTCTTTCTGTTCATATTATCAAATGAAAAGTGTCCTATTAGTTCATATACTCGATTTACTCACGAAAGCCTACGATGTAGCAAGAGTGAAGATTTTTTGCTCATTATAAAGTAAGTTGACAATTTTAGTCTGTTGTAACACTCAGCAACGTAAATCTTTTTCTTTTGTTCTGTTCAAAATATGTCTAAATGTCAGTGCGATTTTTGCATCTGACTGAAAGCGAGGATAATTTCATGCGTCATTATTTCACGGAAATATACAGTTCCACAGCTGAAATAATGACCTTCAATAACATTTAATATTTCGTTATCACTTTAATTTTCGTTATATTGTGGTAACACTTGGTGAATTTCAGGTATACAGCACACTCCTTCGTCAGATAAAAAGAAATTCTAACTTTAAATGCGTCTGAGCGCTTGCCAGGTTTTTTTAGTGCCATTACGTTGTGTCGAATTTGTATGGGCAGTCTTTGTTCCCTTACCCCCGTGACAAGGACACGTCCCTGTTGCCTGTCACTCCATGAGTGAGCGCCGCAGGATGCCGAGTGAGTGAACTGCCAGCCGCGTGCTTCCGCGTGCGCGTGCATAGCGAGTGATGCACATGAAAGCTACTCACGCGGATTCGCCATACGGATGCAAAGTTCCACGCATGGTGCCACTCTGCTTGTCGACATCGGAGCCAACGTCTTGATACATCAATAGGCTCACCATCACCCACGTATTGCTTGCCGTGGAGTGCATCCCCCATTGGACCAAACAGATGGAAGTCGAAAGGTGCAAGATCCGGGCTGTGGGGTGGATAAGGAAGAACAGTGCAGTGAAGTTTTCTTTTTGAGCTCCTCACATGTACGCAGACTGGTGTGAGGCCTTGTGTTGTCATGCAGAAGGAGAAATTCGTTTGCAGTTTTGTGGCTACAAATACGCTGAAGTCGTTTCTTCAGTTCCCTAAGGGTAGCACAGTACACCTCAGAGTTGATCATTGCACAATGGGTGAGGACACCAAACAGAATTGACACTTCAGAGTCCCAGAAGATCGTTGCTATGACTTTACCGGCTAAGTGTGCGGCTTTGAACTTCATCTTCGGAGCAGAGGTGATGTGGCGCCACTTCATGGATTGCCGTTTTCTTCCCGATTCTAATGGATGAATCCATGTTTCATCGCTCCTGATGTCCGATAAAAACTTTTTACGGTCAGTCTCGTAACGTGCAAGCAATCCTGCACAGAAGGTCCTTTGTTGCTCTTTATGGTCTTCCGCTAGGCGGCGAGGAACCCTGTGGACACAGACCTTTGAGTACTCCAACTGGAGGATGAGTGTGTCAGCCCTATCAATTAAGACGTCCAGTTGAGCAACGAGGTATCTGATTGTAATCAGTCGATCAGCTCGAATGAGAGTGTCCACACGTTACAACATTGCAAGTGTCAGAGCTGTTTGCCGCCGACCGGCATGCCGGAGATCGGACAGATTAGCGCATCCTCGTTGCAATGATAGACGCCTTGCTCAGCGACTCACCGTGCTTTTGTTCACTACTTGGTTTCCGTAGACATTCGGCAAGCGGCTGCGGATATATACGATGCACTGGTTTTCCGCAAAAAGAAAGTCTGTGAGAGCTCTTTGCTTGGAACGTACCTCCGTTACAGAAGCCATTTTGAAGGCTGCGTATAATGCTGCCACCTTTCGGAATTTCATGAAGCTATAGAGGCTGAAGCGGGAATATTCCACGATATCCCGCAACAAATTCCCCTTTTTGAACTGTAACTGGCCGAGAAAAAAATGTTTTCCATTACTTATTGAACGTATCTCGTAAAACGAGATCTTTTTTAAGCGGTGATACTAAGTTGCTTTAAAATAGTGAGAAAAACGTGGTATTCATTGTTTGTAATGAAGTTAATATATAATTTATTTTGCACAGATTGTTGATCCCTAGCTATTAAGTCCTTCCAGTCCTTAAAGTATTACTTTATGTTACTTAAACCAATATAACTAAGATAAGTACTGCCAAATGCACTTACCTAATGCGTGAGGGGCACAATGCCAGTTAAAATACATCAAGTCGCTTTAGCGTTCGTACAATGGGTATTGCAAATCAGCGTTGCCTGAAAACGATTTTCTCAGTTTAAGGATGAAAGTAGTTTAAGTCTGCTATCAACAAAGGACATTCAAATGGTTCTGAGCACTATGGGACTTAACTTCGGAGGTCATCAGTCCCCTAGAACTTAGAACTACTTAAACCTAAGTAACCTGAGGACATCACACACATCCATGCCCGAGGCAGGATTCGAACCTGCGACTGTAGCGGTCGCACGGTTCCAGACTGAAGCGCCTAGAACCGCTCGGACACACCGGCCGCCAACAAAGGACGTGGTGAACCGCCAGCGCAACTGCAGGATTCAGATGGTGCAACAGGGCATCGGTGCCATCGTCTGATGCTTCTTGGTATGAAGCATCTGACGACTCAGTACATCGTTTGTCAGTCTAAAAACACATTTGTGAAGACGATGCTGCACAGACGCTTCTGCCGACTTTCCCACAGGCAATTATGTCACCCATTCAACGAATATTCTCATCGGCCAAACTATCTCGCTTGCACAACTAGGCCATATCTCGACTACTACCCCACTTCGTGGTTAGTTTTCTTCGTGCTATAATTGGTGCGGTAAGTGGTTGTGAGATCTGACGGTTCTGATGCAATAAGTTGTTTCTCGTTCCACCAACATTTCTTCGAACAATATACAGTTAATGTCCCACTCCAACATTCACCAGAAGCTTTCTCAAAATATTTCTTTTTCATCTTTTAAGCTTTGCTTTTCAACATCTCTTAAGGGTGTTGCATATTATGTGCCAGCGTATAATGACTTTTTATAGGCAGATAAAAGCCTTTGTAACAAACAAGAGTTCCGCACCTACCGATCGTGTGAATTTAAACTTCCAGTTTTTGTTAACAAGATGCGGAAGGCTTTTCGCTTGTTCATAAAATTCGATCAGCTTCCATGCAAACCGGTTGGAAGTGGACACATGTTCATACGACATTTTTTTATTCGTGCTTTCATTCCGAATACTAACTCTGTTGCCTTCTTTTCCACTCTCTTTAGTACACAGGAACACAATAAAAAAATTGATATATAACAATTTTACTAAATTATGGTAAGAACAAGCCATGGTAACGCCAAAGCTAGGTGAAGTAACTACGAGAGTATGAGACGTAACAGTTTACTTAGGAGGAAAAGGCTTAAATCGAACAGTAGTCGAATGAAAGCGAAAATATTTCTATAATGCATTTCGCGTTAAATGATACCCCTGGCGCAGAGCGTAGACGACGTCAATGAGAAGCCTTTAAAGTGGATGGATAGCGGAGTAAATCCACTCCTAATGGCCTCCGTGTCAGCGTGATGTTAAACACCACCCACGCACGGGGACCTGCTGTGACATTCACTTCCTCTGACGGTGCCGGCAGTCCCCGTGACCACTAAGCCATAATGGAATTCTGGAAAAACACCCAAAAATTTTTCAGTGAACAATTATCAGAAAAACTATACAATCTTATTTAGCTCTTGCAGAGAAAATTTGCGGGTTCCAATATGCAATATATATAAAACTTCGCGGTTTGAGAGAGTATACGACGCTTTTGCAGTGATCACAAAATCGAGTCGAATTTACAAAGAACTTGGCAGTATGATTCAGTATGACCACCACTGGCTTAGATGTATGAACTGATTCGGTAGTGGAGGGTTTCATAAAGCCTTTGGTATCTGCTGCTGAAGCAAGTTGCTCCACAATTGTTGTAACTGGTCTTAATATCCTGGGTACTGACAATGAGACGGAGTTGACGTCCAAGCTGGTCCCACGCATGTACTATCAGAGACAGATCTAGGGAGAGTGTTGTCCGTTGTTGTATCTCAACATTACGCAGAGAATTCATCGGGAAATGTGACGTGTGGACGAGCATTGTCTTGTTGAAAAATGGCACCATTATACTGTCGCACAAGAGGTAACACATGAGGCGCAGTTCGTGACATAACGTTTTCTTGTCAGAGTACCCTTAGTTACTAACAGCCGGGACCTGAAGTCGTACCCGACGATTCCACACATAATGGCACCAGCAATAACACTGTTGCGTCTCTTCAAAATACTCTTAAGCTCGCGGCCATACTTGACGACGATAGTCGTCCGAGATAGTGCTGAACTGCAATTCACCGGTTACCACAGAGTCCATGCTAGTCGATAATGGCACCACTAGTAACTCTGCCGTTTGTGTTGTGGTGTTAACGATAGGAAGCGCATAGGACTGAAGTAACCTAGTTTGGCTGCTGCCAATCTTTAGCAAATGGTGCCGGATGACGTAGAACGTTGCCGAAAGTCATTACTTGTTCTCGAATAGCAGGCGCTGGTATGAAGGAGTTACGATGTGCCTGGTGCACAGCTCGGCTATCCTCCCTTGTGGTGGTCAGACGTGGTCGTTTGGAACTTTGACGACTGCTCTCACATTCAAATGTAGTCCAATATCTCTGTCACATCCGAATGCCCCACAAATCCGTATATTACACGATTCGACCAACCGACCAAATGGAGACCCTCAATGAGGCCCCTTTCAAATACCGGCAGGTGCTGATAACGCTGTCTCAGAGAAGTGCGCGGCACCTCCGTGTCCTTCATAGTGACCACTCAAAATCTGAGGTTATTCAATCCTCTTACACACTGAGCTCACAAAATTCATGGGGTAGCCATGTGCACATAGATATACGGATGGCGGTAGTATCGCGCACAAAGGGTATAAAAGGACAATGCGTTGGCGGAGCCGTCATTTGTACCCAGGTGATTCATGAGAAAAAGTTTCCGACGTGATTATGGCCGCACTGCGGGAATTAACATACTTTGAACGCACAAAGGTAGTTGGAGCTAGACCCATGGGACATTCCATTTCCGAAATCGTTAGGGAATTCAAAATTCCGAGATCCACAGTGTGACGACGAAACCAAATTTCAGGTATTACCTCTTACCACGGGCAACGCAGTGGCCGAGGGCTTTCACTTAACGACCGAGAGCAGCAGCATTTGCGTAGAGTTGTCAGTGCTAACATACTAGTAATACTGCATGAAATAACAGCAGAAACCAATCTGTGACGTACGACGAACGTATCCATTACAACAGTACCGCGAAATTTGGCGTTAGTGGTCTATGGCATCAGATGACCAACGCGAGTGCCTTTGCTAAATCACCCGAAATAGTCTACAGCGCCTCTCCTGGGTTCGTGACCGTATCGGTTGGACATTAGACAACTAGAAAATTGCGGTCTGGTCAGATTATTCCCGAGTTTAGTTGGTAACAGCTGGTGGTAGGGTTTGAGTGTGGCGCAAACTCAAGTTGCCAACAAACCACTGTGCAGGCTGGAGTTAGCTCAATAATGGTGTGGGCTGTGTTTACATGGAATGGACCGGGTCATCTAGTCCAACTGAGCCAATTATTGGCTGGAAATGGCTATGATCGGCTACCCTCAAACCATTTAGAGTCATTCATGGGCTCAATGTTTCGAAACAACGATGTTATTTTTATGGATGACAATGCTCCTTGTCACCTGGGCTCGATTGGTTTGAAGAACATTCTGGATAAATCTAGCGAATTATTTGACCACCCAGATCGCCCGACATGAATCCCATCCAACGTTTATGAGGCATAATCCTGCTGCGGCAACAAATGGCTCTGAGCACTATGGGACTTAACTTCTGAGGTCATCAGTCCCCTATAACTTAGAACTACTTAAACCTAACTAACCTAAGGACATCACAAACATCCATGCCCGAGGCAGGATTCGAACCTGCGACCGTAGCGGTCGCGCGGTTCCAGATTGTAGCGCCTAGAACCGCTCGGCCACCCCGACCGGCTGCTGCGGCAACACTTTCGCAATTATGGACAGCTGTAGAGGCAGCATGGTTCAATATTTCGGCACGAGATTTCCAGTTATTTATTGAGTCCATGCCATGTCGAGTTGCTGCATTACGCCGGGCAAAAGAAGATTTGACACGATCGATGTTAGGATGTATCCCATGACTTTTGTCACATCATTGTACACCCAACCAGGCCTGATAATAAGACTAAACACGTACAGAACTAATGCATTGTGGTGGCCGTTCTACGTGTCACAGAGAATTGAATCGAATCATTCAAATACATGCCGATAGGGTGTATGAGGAAGAAGATACACTGACATCCGACAATGTCTTCTACGTGCTACACTTTTTTTGAAGAGGAGTTCACCGCAGTTGATTATAAATTTCGAATTACAGTTTTGTTTATTTGTACATACTATTAAAAATTTTGTTTTGTAGTTTAAAAAATTAATATCGTCAATTTTCAAATTGTTTCATTAGATTTCTGTTCATAATGTATTGGCTCACTCCATGAGAGACTAGCTGTATCTGAAATCGTAATTTGGAACCTGTGAAATTGGTAATTTCGAATATATAACGACCAGAAAAAAAGACAATACGTAAGTACACACTGCCATTAGCACGTAGTCCTTATTTGGCGCTAAAGAAGGAAAACCAGTATTTAAAGAGGCAGTGGAACTATGCGTCAACGTATGATGTAATTTCTAAGTAAACTACCACACCATTATGAGTTTACACGAAAATAGGCAGAAACTATGCGGAATACGGCAATGAATATTATGCCGCCGACATGGCTCTCCTTTCTATTTCATTAACCTGCACACAGTAGCTTTACCCCACATCAGAGGTTCCAGCAACCGTGACAAGCAATGAAACAGAGCCATTATACACTGCGGTTAATGATGTCCCCTGTTGGTGTAAGTGCATGAGCAACGAACACACGAAACGTTAACGAGGCAAACCTATTTGCTATTAAATCATTACGGAGCGGTTGGCTTCAAACCAGTGACAGTAAAGATATTTCATGCTGTCCTGACAGTGCCATTTAATATCATATTTGATATGTTACAAGATTCGTTCTGTTGATATTTCAACACAAATCCAAAGAAGAATTTGAAATCGGTTTATTCATCATTTGTGGACATTCCATTAATGCCTGAAAAACAAAGATCAATTTCTCTGTGTTATTCTATACTGAAGCGCCAAAGAAACTGCAATAGACATACGTATTCAAATACAGATATATGTGAACAGGTAGAATACGGCGCTGCGGTCGGCAACGCCTATATAAGACAACAAGTGTCTGGCGCAGTTCTTAGATCGGTTACTGCTGCAACAATGACAGGTTATCACGATTTAACTGAGTCTGAACGTTATAGTCGGCTCACGAGGGATCGGACACAGCATCTCCGAGGTAGCGATGAATTGGGGATATTTCCGTAAGACCATTTCACGCGTTTACCGTGAATATCAGGATTCCGGTACAACATAAAATCTCCGAAATCGCTGGGGCCGGAAATATCCTGCAAGAACGGGACAACGACGACTGAATCGTTCAAAGTGACAGAAGTGCAGCCCTTCCCCAAATTGCTGCAGATTTGAATGCTGGGCCATAATAAGTGTCAGCGTGCGAACCATTCAACGAAACATATCGATATGGGCTTTCGGAGCCGAAGTTAGTCGTATACCCTTACTGACTGCACGACACAAAGTTTACGCTTCGCCTGGGCCTGTCAACACCGACATTGGACTGTTGATGACTAGAAACATGTTGCCTGGTCCGACGAGACTCGCTTCAAATTGTATCGAGAGTATTGACGCGTACGGGTATGGAGACAACCTCACGAATCCATGGACCCTGCATATCAGCAGGGGACTGTTCAAGCTAGTGGACGCCCTGTAATGCTGTGGGACGTGTACAGTTGGAGTGATATCGGACACCAGATATGTCTAGATACGACGTAAGCATCCTGTCTGATCACCTGCATCCATTCACGTCCATTGTGCATTACGGCGGACTCGGCCAATTGCAGCAGGACAACTCGACACCCTACACGTCCAGAACTGCTACAGAGTGGCTCCGGGAACACTCTTCTGTGTTTAAACACTTCTACTGGCTACCAAACTCCCCAGACATGAACATTATTGAGAAAATCTGGGATGCCTTCCAACACGCTACTCAGAAGCTATCATCACGTCCCCGTACTCTTACACATTTATGGACAGCCCTGCAGGGTTCATGGTATCAATTCCCTCCAGCATACTTCAGACATGAGTCGAGTCCATGCGCGTCGTGTTGCGGCACTTCTGTGTGCTCGCGGGGGCCTTCCACGATATTAGGCAGCTGTACCAGTTTCTTTGGATCTTCTGTGTAGATCTACGCGTATACTTCTCTTGACAGTATATAATTGGTGGACGGGGTACTTCGTACCACCAATAGTATGAAAAATCTATCCTAAACCAGTCGTGTATGTAGCGAGGGAAAAATAACCCTTTTGTGCCCCAGTCTCTTTTATCGTGGTTCCTATGCGAGATGGTGGCAGAACTGTCACACAATCTTCTTCCAGTAGTGGTTC
Organism: Schistocerca nitens; assembly: GCF_023898315.1. Lineage (NCBI taxonomy): Eukaryota > Metazoa > Arthropoda > Insecta > Orthoptera > Acrididae > Schistocerca > Schistocerca nitens. The sequence continues at coordinate 630,127,066 of NC_064616.1, read as the reverse complement.
ACTAAATTTACCGAACAGTTCTTGGCAAGAATGGTGTCGCCTCTCTTCCTTAAATTCCCACTGAAATTCCCCGAGCATCTCCATTACTCTTTCGTATGGGCTATACCGATATGTTACGATTCTAGCAGCGCGCCTCTTCAGGTGGCTACATGTCTCCAGTTATTACACGGGTGGACAAAAATGTGGAAATACCACAAACACAGCATATTACCATACCCAATACGGTGCAGGAAAACCGATGGCATTCGGTTCAGCTCTAGCTGACAAAGATCCTGTATAGTTTTCAAGGGAATCTTATACTATTCTCGCAGCGAAATAGTGGAAGTTGTGGTAACGATAATTGAGGTGGGCAGTCATCACGCACCCTTCTATCCAAAGCCGGCCACAAAAGGCCAGTAGTAAAGAGATCTGGTGACAGTGGTGGCCGGGGGAGAGACGACAATTCATTCTCGTGCTCACGAAACAAGGTCTGGACGATGTTAGCTGTCTGAACAGGGACGCTGACGTTTGGGAACACAGTATCAGAGACAAAACATTGTACCACTGGATGGACGTGTGTGGAACAATGTGAAACAAGACTCACACGACAGCATGACATTTTATCATTGCTCCGTAGTGCACGTTTTATGACTTCGGTGCCGCGTTTCCCTGTTAAGATCATTTGCATCACTGATGAGTGGTTTTGGAATTCTATCTAGCCTCCTTATGCAGCTCCCTTCGTATTGTTTTTGTGGGACATGGCTCGCGAGTGCGACATTCCGTTCTGCAGTGACTTTTTCAGCTGTTGTCTTCCTATTTTTCCTCAAAATGCGTTCAACGAGTATCAGTCACGATTACTCATCACACACTTTCGTCCACGCTATGACTTAGTGGATGATGTTTTTCCACTTCTCCTGCGCGCGGTATAAATGTTCGATGCGGTGCCTCTTGCAACAACAAACACTTCTGGTACCTTGGTTACGGAAGCGCCCATCAAAAGACTACCAGAAATTGTCCCACGTTCGAATTCACTTATCTCTGACGAAATGCACTCACAACTACGCAGAGTACTGTCCTGACTATGAGTGACACTTGCAACGTTCTGAGGACATTGCACAGAGTCCGTTCAGGGTCAAATACGACAGGGAACTTACGTTCAAGCATGCATTTCTCGCTGTTTTTCCATATTTTTGTCCTACCCCTGTTTTTGATAAAGTCTCCAAACACTCGAGCGCTAATTCAGAACAGCTCATACTTGCGTCTCGTATGTGATTCGCAGGTGGATTGCACTTTCCCAGAAACCCTCCAACAAATATCGGCCTTTATTTGTCTCCATGAATTTACTTTTTTTCCATTTCATATCAGTTATTACTGTTCTCAAATATTTAAACGATATGACGATGTTCACTACTAATCTTGCACTGGTCCACGATCATTATACCAAATGGAAAATTTGTCCAAGTCATAACTTATGTGATGTCACCGCCAGACACCACACTTGCTAGGTGGTAGCTTAAATCGGCCGCGGTCCATTAGTACATGTCGGACCCGTGTGTCGCCACTGTCAGGATTGCAGATCGAGCGCCACCACACGGCAGGTCTCGAGAGACGTACTAGCACTCGCCCCAGTTGTACGACGACGTTGCTAGCGACTACACTGACGAAGCCTTTCTCTCATTTGCCGAGAGACAGTTAGAATAGCCTTCAGCTAAGTTAATGGCTACGACCTAGCAAGGCGCCATTTGTACCATTGCATGTATCTCAAGATAGTCTCACTTGTATCATCAAGAATGCTGTATACCAAAGGACGATATAAAAGTTAAGTGTTCTAGTAGCTACGTTCTTTTCTTTATCACATTCATTACGAATCCTGTTCCAGACTTCGCGCCAGTCGGCGTGTGTGTACGTGTGCCCTTTCGGCTACCCGTCACTGTGGACTGGCTGCCTTGTCAGTCCACTACAACTTAAAATGAGTTTCTGTGTGTATTTTAAGACGTTTTGCAACTGTACTTTATCTCACAAAACGCGGTATACTCGTAAACGTTTCCACCTGCAGTCCGCATCTACCAATGTTTTGGGCCTATCCGCGTTGCGCACTTTTTGAACTCGCGGTGAACCAAGGAACAGCATTATTGTTGTCAATATAAAGGCAGTGTAGACAGATAGCCAGTTACCCTGTATGAATTTACCTTCTAACATACAATATTGCTATTTTGAGATCGTTTGGTTAAAAATGTGAACGTGATGAAGGCATAAATCTTATTTTTTGCTTATATTTAAAGCTGTAGATGGCAACTATGAAGATACTGTCGCTGACTGGAGACGTAGTCGTAGACACATTTTCCTCTTCCACGTCTAGGGCAAGTATAACGATGAAAAGACAATCATAGAATTACAAAGAAAGACCGTGGGTACATACAGGGTGTTATAAAATGGTACGGCCAAACTTTCAGGAAACATTCCTCACACACAAAGAAAGAAAATATGTTATGTGGACATGTGTCAGGAAACGCTTACTTTCCATGTTAGAGCTCATTTTATTACTTCTCTTCAAATCACATTAATCATGGAATGGAAACACACAGCAACAGAACGTACCAGCGTGACTTCAAACACTTTGTTACAGGAAATGTTCAAAATGTCCTCCGTTAGCGAGGATACATGCATCCACCCTCCGTCGCATGGAATCCCTGATTCGCTGATGCAGCCCTGCAGAACGGCGTATTGTATCACAGCCGTCCACAATACGAGCACAAAGAGTCTCTACATTTGGTACCGGGTTTTCGTAGACAAGAGCTTTCAAATGCCCTCATAAATGAAAGTCAAGAGGGTTGAGGTCAGGCGTGCGTGGAGGCCATGGAATTGGTCCGCCTCTACCAATCCATCGGTCACCGACTCTGTTGTTGAGAAGCGTACGAACACTTCGACTGAAATGTGCAGGAGCTCCATCGTGCATGAACCACATGTTGTGTCGTACTTGTAAAGGCACATGTTCTAGCAGCACAGATACAGTATCCCGTATGAAATCATGATAACGTGCTCCATTGAGCGTAGGTGGAAGAACATACTGACGAAACTAAAATGAGCTCTAACATGGAAATTAAGCGTTTCCGGACACATGTCCACATAACATGTTTTCTTTATTTGTGTGTGAGGAATGTTTCCTGAAAGTTTGGCCGTATCTTTTTGTAACACCCTGTATGTAGTACTGTTTCAACGGAGGAAAACTTACCGCGTCCTCGATGGCGAATGGTTGAAGGTATCCAGACACTGAGTAGGGGAATATTGTCACAACCGAGGATTGGTCTTTACATTACACATGAGATCTATTTGCTTAAGGTATATTTTCCTGCCACTCAAAAATATGAGAGATGCTGAGGCCGGTTAAGGACAATATTGGCCATAGAATCTCTGGAATTTATAACAGTGCTTGTGAAGCAATTATATCGGTTAGTCAACTCCACAGCGTCCGAACGTTGTCCGGAATACCAACGGAACATAAAAAAATTTAAAATCTTGATCTGATACAATGAACTGTTGCTAAGCACGAAGTGAAGAATGTCACACATCGTGACGAACGCATGTATCTACTGGTACCCTATCATCAAGTGGCTGTAGAGATTAGAATGTGCGAGAACTACTATTTTAAACAAGCTAGTGTCACTACATTCAGTGAGTGCGGATTCTTAACGTCGATACCCTGATGAGCCGAAACATTATGACCACCTACTTAAAAGCCTGTTGCTTCACTTCTGTAACGCAGTTCAGCTGTGATTCTGCGTACCATAGATTCGACAATTACTCGATAGGTTTTCAGAGGTTTGGGGCATCAGACGCTTACTCAAAGTTAGCGCATTTCTGGTAATTTACGAGCGGCTGGTTTGTGGGCGCGGAGCTGGTTCCCAATAGCGTACCAGTTGAGTTTCATCGTATTCATAAAAGCCGAATTTGATGGTCAAGACATCAACATGAGTTCGCTATCAAGCTCCTCAAACCATTGCAGCACGATTCTGGCCTTGTGAAAGGGACAGTTAACCTGCTGGAAGATGCCACCGCTGCTGTGGAAGATATCAAGCATAACGGGTTACAGGTGGCCCCTAATAAAGGTCACGAAGTCCACAGCTATCATCGTGCCTTCGAGTGTACCGCAGGTCCCATGGGAGCCCAGGTGAGTGACCCCCATAACATAATAGTGCTCCCACCGACCTGCGTCCGCGGCGCGCTGCATTTTTCGATCAGCCTTTCGCCTAGATGACTACGTATCTGCACACTACCATCGACCTGGTTTAACAATAAACGAGACTCATCTGATCAGGCCATACGGTTCCATTAATACACTGTCCAATCTCGATGATCCCGTGTACACTGTAATCATAATTGACGATGTTGTCGGGTCAGCAAGGAAACACGCAGGGGTCCTCTGCTGTGGAACACCATGTTCAACTCCGTGCGCTGAACGGTGTGCTCCAAAACACTTCTGCCTGCGCCAGCACTGTACTCTGTCGTCAGATCTGCCACAGATCGCCGCCTGTGCTCAATCAGAGAGCGAGAAAGCCTAGGATCGCTATGTTCTATGACGAGGTATGGACATTCAGTTTCTTGTCGCCCACTCCTGGTTTCATCATTCTTCAACTACTTTCCTTAGATACTCACGGCAGTAGCACGCGAACAACCGACCAGCTTCGCCGTTTCCGGGATACTTGCTCCCAGGTACATGGCCACGACAATCTGGCTTTGTCAAAGTCTCTTAAGTCGTCGGATTTCCTCATTTGCACCACTTACCGTCGCTAGAATCATTCACCATTCGTCTCTGCTCCACTCGTATACTTCTCTTACCGCGTCGCGTGTTGTCATCGCCGCCAGGCATCATACAATCTCGGTGTGGGCATGTTTTGGCTCATCGGTATATTCAGCACGGAAATACGTAACGTTGTTTACCTTCTAACGAGAGCGTTGGCACCACTTATCGCGGTCTTCTCTCGATCTTTGGCAACACGATTTCACCAATCTTGTTTTCGCACTACCTGCGGCAGTGATGCATAGGGAGCTGTAGTTGTTTACTAGTTTCCTCACTCACAAATAAAAAAAGGCATGCATCACCCGCCATTAAAAAGCTAAGACATTCTGTACAAGTTGAAGCAAGAATTAAATCGTAATGCATCTCCAAATTTATTGACAGCTAAAACCTGCCAAATCATTTCTACTGTAATCTAAGAGAAACAAAAAGGATTTCTCTTCTCGTAAGCCCATTGTATAGCAACATTATTCAATGCAGAATAACATGTCCCCTTGCATGAATGCAGGCATACACGCTACGTTAAATGCTGCCTCCGAGTTCATTTAGCCACTGGTGGTCTAATTTATCCTATTCTTCAATGACACTCTTACGTAGTTCCCTTAGATTCCAAGGTGGATCAGGACGTGCTTCCACAGCTCTTTTCAATCGAGTCCAAGCACGTTCCATGGGCTTCGTATTGGGGAAATATGCAGGCTAATTCAGACGCGCAATTCGGGTTCGATTGAAGGAATCATTGACGATACTTGTGCAGTGGACTCAATAGTTGCCATCCACGAAGTTAAATTATTCTCCGAAATGCTGATGAAACAGTTCATCGACAGGTTGGATGTTGTTATCCCTGTATTGTGGAGAGTTGAATATTTCCTGGATTCACACCAATGGCTTCCGACGCTCCCACATGATGCTACATCTTAACATCTACTTTGCTATATTCCGTTTAGGGGATGTCTCTGGCATGCAGCAGTACCAGGTTCCCCTTGCATACGTTGACGAAAGTCATCTGGAACCGTACACCTACGGTACTTATCTCCGAAGAGAGATATACGCCAAATTTCCATGGCCCATTTTTGGTGCTTTTGTACCCATTTGTATGCTGAACAGGGTGTCTGAGATTATGGACGGGCCCTCCATGGCCGCATACAATGTAGAGAGGCGTTGTGTGCTTTATTTGGTGAATTTTGTATAGGAACGTAGCTCCAAGTAGCCTTTACAAGCATTTTTTACCGTGATGACAGTCTGGTCCGTGTCACTGAAGACTTAAGTAGCAGATACAGGTCGTCAATCACCATTGTTGCCCTTGGGCGACCATTGCAGCGTTAGGTAGATCACTATGACCCCGAGACAAAGGAGCATTGCAACTAGCGGATACATCGGAAATCACCAGCGCTGAAAAAGTCGAAGAACCAATCATCAATGGGCAGAATAATGATAAATTTTTCTTGGGACTGCCATGGTATGGAGCCAACAGACTGTTCTCGTAAGGGGAAAGCATCACAGGTTCTTACTACCGAAATCTGACCCAGTTACGGGATGCTTTCCAGACGAAGCGTCGCGGGAAGTTGTACAAGGGGTGGGGAGGTGTGGGGGGGGGGGGGTGGTTTTACTTCAATACAACTCCTCAGCTCTCTCTGCACAGGACACAGCCACACATTTTGCTTTTCTGTGCTAGCAAATTTAATCTTCTCCCGGTATTCTCTCTCCTGACTTGGCTCCCAGTGACTTCATGCTCTATTTGCACATGAAGAAACCTTCGTGTGGCAGACGTGATTTCCGAGGTGGAAAGTTTTATGAGCAGCCAGAATGCAGACTTCTACAATCCTTGTCTGCACCAAGTCATCGATCGTTGTGGAAATCTCACAATGACGGGTGAATCCCTGCAGCTTCCCTTAATCTCATGATCGCAACTTGATTGTTTGGAAGTGATAATTAAAACATTATGACTACCCCTCGTAGAGTGACTGCAGTTTCCTAAGTTTCCCAGTATCCAACCAATGAACCTAGTTTCGTGCTTTATATACGACAGAGCTTATGTCTTCATTCTGTTTCATACTCCCACAAGTGTTTGTATGTATTATTTTATAAGCACTGCATGTCACAAGGAATCGGGCAGTAACTGGAAGGTGCTGAAGAACTCAAGTATAGTACAAAGCTCTACGTACAAACATACAACATTTTTCGGTTGGAAGAACGTATTTGCTTTTCATTCACATAATATAATCAATGTGAGGTCAACTACATTCAACCAAAATTATGTTTACAGGGATGTTGTTTTCACACATATATATAAACAGTAAAGTCAGATTATTGTAGCTTTTATGATTATATGAATATACTGTTACTAAATTTGATATTTAACTATATTGTCTACTGAAAACATGGGTGTGCTGAAACAGTATGGCAATCATATTATACACTGCCGGAAAAAAATAATGCAACACCCTCATGGTGAAGATCATTTTATTAAGTGAGATGACAGGCAATTCATCGTTGCAGGAATATAGGCTGATGAGCCAAAACATTATGACCACTGCCCACAATTACACTGAAAGCCGGCTGGTGGTGCTGTGGGCTCGTGACGCAATGAGGAAAGAATATAAGCTAGAGAGAGACGAACGGGCAGTCATTGTAACGAAGCAGCAAATGCGGAAATCCACTGGTGTAAGCTGTTTTGACAAAGGGCACATTGTCATTGCGCTGCGGCTGGAAACGACGGTCTTTGAAACGGCGAAGCTGGCCGCCTGTTGGTGGTGAACACCTATGGAAAGTGGCTGAAGGATGGCGAAATAACCAGTAGGCCGTAAGATATTGGACGTCCACGTCTCATCACAAAACGTAGAAGTCAGAGGATACGCCACAGTGTAATCCAGGATAGGCATCTATCTGTGGCAGATCTGACGACAGAGTACAGTGCTGGTGGAGGCACATTTGTTTCAGAGCACACCGTTCAAAGACCATTGTTGAACATGGATATCCTCATCACACGACTCCTACTTGTTCCTGTGTTGACGCAACGACATCATCCGTTATGACTGCAGTGTGCACAGCATTCCTGAGTTTTCACCGTGGGTCGACAGAAACGTGTCGCCTGTGGAATAAATCGCATTACTTGTTACACCTGGTCGATGGTTGGGTCCTTACACGCCGTAAATGGCTGCACGAAACATTCACCGCGCCACAGATGCAGGTCAGTGAGGGCAGAATAATGCTACGGGGTTCACTGACTTGGGCTTCCATAGGACCTGTCGTGGTAATCGAAGGCATCATGACAGCGATCAACTACATGAATATTATTGTGGACCACCTGTATCGCTTCATGCTTGAAATCTCCTTCTATCAAGATTCATCTTCCTACAGGATAACTGTCCGCGTTGGAGGATATGAATCGTGTTACTGTGATTTGAGAGGCACTATAGTGAACACACATTGATGTCTTGGCCGGCAAATGTGCCCGAGCTGTACCTAGTGGAACAAATATCTGGCGGCAGCTGCGTGCCCGTAAACCACCATCCCATAATTTGGTGGAATTGATTGACCTGAAAGTAGACATCTGGTACCATATACGTCTGGAATACGGCAAGTACTTTTATAATCCATGCCAAGCAGAATCTCTTTTGTACAGTGTTTGAAAAAATGGGCCGGCCGCGGTGGTCTAGTGGTTCTAGGCGCTCAGTCCGGAGCCGCGCGACTGCTATGGTCGCAGGTTCGAATCCTGCCTCGGGCATGGATGTGTGTGATGTCCTTAGGTTAGTTAGGTTTCAGTAGTTCTAAGCTCTAGGGGACTGATGACCATAGATGTTAAGTCCCATAGTGCTCAGAGCCATTTTTTGAAAAAATGGAACAACACACTGTTAAACAGGTGGTCAGAATGGTTTGGCTAATCGGTGTGTGTTAACAATTTCCTACCAAATGAAACACACACGTCACAATAAGGGGTGACCAGATTGTCGCATCAATACACAGTGTACCTCACTTTGATTCAGGAATGCTTCTTGCAAGCGTTGGAGAACGAGTAAGTTCCCGCTTCAGCATGTCTCATACGTATCTAATTGGTGAGAGATCTGGTGATCTTGCTGTCCAGGGCAGCTGTTGTACACCACAAAGAGCATGTTACCTCTCAGCAGCCGTAAGTGGACGTGCATTATCCTTCAAAAAAGGGGTTTCATCTTCCTGTTGAAGAAATGGCATGAGGATAACAGCCTGTGCAATGTAACGAGGTCTGGTTACTTTACTCTGCATAAACACGAAATGTGACCATGAGCTGTAACTGATGGCCCCCCACATCATCGTGAAGCTTGGAACGCGACCTGCCTGTCGTGGGCGAATACACATCTGGAATAGGCATGTCACCAGCTCTATGCCATACATGCGTACGTCCATAACGCTCATACCGAAAGACAACAGAACGCCATTCTACTCTTCAGTCGACACTCTCACGACACCAGAATAGCTGTGCTTGGCGCTGCCGTGGCGTCAGCGGTAACACGGCCAGAGGAACATTTGGTATTGCAAGTAGACAGTTTCCAATGGCTCCTGACACAGCAAGCGCAAAATGTGCCCGGATTACGTCTTGGATGATGTTCGGTTGGCCACCACTGCTCACAATACGTCGGTGAAGTGCATCTGTACTGTGTGGACGCCCAGAACTATATCTACATGTGGGGCAATGTTCCGCAAAGTGGTGTTGCAAGCCTCAACGCATCACCGATATATTGTGCCCAACATGTGCAGCAATCAGTCTACACATCTATCCAGCTTCCTGCAGACCCACTATGCAGCCCCGTCCAAATAATCAAAGTTGTTCAGCAGGAGTACGTACTCACTGATGGGGCACAGTTATACCGTAAAATGAATGTAGCAAACAATGTTCACCTCTAACTAGCATAGTTACTGCCTGAAGAGTCAGAATAGAGGGTGCAAAAACAGGCCTCCTGAGAGCTGACTGATCGCCAATCACCGCGACAAATGTATCGCTACCAATACAACCTCTCACTATGCCCATATATTAAAACACTCTGGTGCCTGTGAACACAGTCTTTGAGGGTGTTGCATTTTTTCCGGCAGTGTATCTTCGTATGAAGCGTTGTTCCGCCAATTTCAAAATGTCAGTTTATTCGTTGTGCAGAGCAGCAAAACAGTGTGTTATAGCTATTCCGGCGTGGGTTTAAACTTGTGTTTCGTAAAACATAAAGAGCTCATGAGTTTATTTAGGAGCGGGTGACGTATTTATACTAACAAGACCTAGAGATCTTTTGGAACATTTGATTGCTCTTTCTTCGATCGCTCGTAAACTCTCTGCACATCCGGCAGTTGTAATTTGGCGCTGCTCCTCGGCGAACAGAGTTCTGTCATATTCCACGGACGTATTGCCCCAGCTCTGATAGCAGCTTCAGGATACGCCGCAGACTGATTGTGTTTTATGCGCTGCTGGAATCTCTAACTACGAAGATGCGTATCTGCGCAGGTTCTTCAAACTCCTGCAAACTCAGACAGAAGTTTTGTAATTTAGCTAACAACGAGAGCACAGTTCGCTAAATTGGGAATTTGCAAAATATTTTATACGTATATGCAGACGAAGCAGTATAAAATTTCCCTTCTCTGCAGTTTTCTATAAAAGACAGTAACGAACACAACCATTCTGCAGAGCAATCTGCAAAATAATTTTATTTCTACATTCATACACCGAAGGTTATCTCAGGCTCTGTGGCAAAGAGTGTTTCAGATAGTGCCGACATTTCCTTGGTCTCCTATTCCATTTGCGAATGTTGTCTGGAAAGAAACCACATGAGCTCAAATACCTGACTTTCAGGTAGTCGTAATTTTCCGAGACGTATATGTGAAGATGTAATATATTGCTTGAGTTTCCTTGGTGTGTTAGCTCTCAGTAAACTACTCGCTAATGCACAACGCCTCCCCTTGTAGCGCCTGTTTCTGGAGTTCGAGAAGAATCATCGAAAAGTTCTTGCCCTTACTGAACGGACATGCGATGAAACGTGCGCTATTTTCTGTCTGTGTTCCGTATCTCCTCTTTTAGTCCTACATGTTATGTGTTCCATAAGAGTAAAACTCAAGAATCGCTCTAACGAGTGCTTTGCAAGCGACTTCTTTCGTGTATTAAGTACATTGCATTACACCTTTCCCCGTTCTAGTTTTACTGTATAAACTACCTCAAAATGGTTTTGATCAACCCCGTGACTAGTTTGTGTTTTTTGACCGAAAACCTCTTTCCCAGTACTCCTTTGACCACAGGAATAGAGGTAAAAGAAAATATCGGTTCTCAGGGCAGTTCAGCAGGGTGCACTCCGTCTCCATAACGTAAACCCTCCTAAGCGACTTGATAAGTCTGTCGAGATGTCTCGATGGGTAATCAGAGAGTTAGACCCTGCGCATTGCCACTCTACGACAAGAAGATTGTTAGCAAGGGTAGCTGCATGCCGAGTTTGTGTTTTCAGGCATCCCACTGTTATATTGAGACACAAAACTCAGAAAAGTACCCGCTGATGAGTGGTACGTACAAAATATGGCCGGAAGGTACGTTGAGGCGAATGCAACACTACGAAGCGAAGTCTCTTCAATGGCAACTGAGAGGGCTGTGTCCAGCCAGGCAGTACAAAATCAATTCCGAACGATCAATTTTGCTTTCAGGCAACCATTGGGAACAACAACACAAAACTCCCAACACTGTGATGCAAGTCAAAATTTATGAAGCGAACATCTGGAATGGAGCCCGGATCAGTGGCGTCTGTTTCTCTTTGGCCGACACCTGATGATCGGCGTAGGGGAGTGTGTAGGAGGCTAAGTACCAATACAGATCTCGGGTATACAGTCGTACAGGGAAAGCAGGGAAGTGGAATTAGATCAGTCACATTTTAGGTCGGTATTGTGTACCGATCTCGGACTTTTCTTACCTCTGTAGCGGGTACTTCGGGAATTATGATGTCGCGAACAGTATCCTCCAAACTATTGCCCGCCGATACTGTGAAAATTCTGAAAATTGGCTACATTTTCTAGACGATACTGTACTTAACGCACCTCGTGAGCATTATTACACCTGCTAAAGTGCAATAAACATTCTTTATTAAACAGTCAGCATGGATACATAATTGTCAATAGACCGTTGAAACTACTATTCTGCGACAGACCGCCGGAAACCTGTAGACACACACCAAGAGAAGAATCTAGATAGTCTGTGATCATCGAATTCCATCAGCATCCATCTATTCGCAGTCCAAAGAGCTGTCCAAGCGAGGTCCAGTACGCAGCTGAGTCACGTACGCACATTGTCAGCGAGGTGGATATTGTGACAGAGCGCGATATAAACTGAGTTCACGTTGGGAAGGAGGATGGTTTTATTTTATGCACGATGTAGAAGTCCAGGCTCGTGTGGGTGCTCTTTGGCATCACTTTTCAGCCATAGTCTTTCGCAGCATATATCACAGATTACAGACCTTGCTGTCTCAGCCGGCCGCGGTGGCCGTGCGGTTCTGGCGCTGCAGTCCGGAACCGCGGGGCTGCTACGGTCGCAGGTTCGCATCCTGCCTCGGGCATGGATGTGTGTGATGTCCTTAGGTTAGTTAGGTTTAAGTACTTCTAAGTTCTAGGGGACTTATGACCTAAGATGTTGAGTCCCATCGTGCTCAGAGCCATTTGAACCATTTTTTTGCTGTCTCAGGACGCAGATGGAGAATCAAATGGATCAAATGGCTCTGAGCACTATGGGGCTTAACATCTTAGGTCATCAGTCCCCTAGAACTTAGAAGTACTTAAACCTAACTAACCTAAGGACAACACACACATCCATGCCCGAGGCAGGATTCGAACCTGCGACCGTAGCAGTCCCGCGGTTCCGGACTGCAGCGCCTAGAACCGCACAGCCACCGCGGCATGCGATGGAGCATCCCTCCCTTTTTAAATAGCCTATAGGGTTTGAAGATTTTCTGTCAGTAGAGGGATCGCCATACCTGCAGAGGGAAAGTGTGGGTGGGCAGCTAGGCGTTCTATGTCCATATCGACGTCGGCTATTATCTGTGGTTGCGTTGTGCCCTCTGTTCGGAACATCATCTTCGTCATGGTGCTGGTGCCGGCTGGTGCTGGTGTTCCAGTCTCCAGGTCCCCGATGGGAGCCTCTGGTACTAAATGTGGGAAGGGGCGCGACTCCATGAGGGATCTGCTGCGATTTCACTGGACCTGTGGTTGTTGGCCTGTCTTTGTCTGGCATCTAAATTTGTAGCGAACTGGCTCTGGAGATGCTGGTAATTTGCTCAATGCAGATTCCGCACAACGTGAGAGCATCTGGTCTGCATCCCATACCTACATGGCGCCATAGGCTTCCACAATGAACATCTGTCGTCCCTGGCTGGTTCTGATAACGAGTGGTAGCCTCCCTGGAACTTCCCCCGAAGGTATCAGCCCACACCTCAGTGCCCAAAGAGTAACTGGGGAGATGGTTGGGCTGATGCGGGTCGTGTAGGACGCAGGAGTACGAGAATGTCCTGTGTCAGCAGTTGTGCAGCATCTCCGCCAGAGAGTGTCCCTGGATTAGTGCTGTGCTGTAGGAGGCCAGGTACTGGATGAAGCCTTGGCTTTAGGTGCAACTGACATCATTTTTCACATCTTTTCGTCAAAAATGCGGAAGTAACACTTGGATTCTTAATTGGAGGCTAGGTAGATAGTCACCGAGCGACAGTGTTTACAGCGAGCGTGCTCGCTATTTCCTTCCGTGGTGAGGCTTGGTAACTGTAAGCAAGAGTAAAAATGTCTTTGTCACGGAAAACAAATTTGGGGTTTAGCTTTGAAAGGAACAGTGCATCCATTTCCTTTCTCCTTTTGGAACGGCCTGGTAAATGAAATGAAAGTGACTGATTAGTAATTTTCCAGTCGTCAAATGGATAACATCACAAGAAACGAATTTTTGAAGTGTATTATGCTGAAGTTTGTGAGAGACTAGTACAAAATACGAACGGTACCGATAAATTTAAACACGAAGAGGGTTCAGTAAGTACTGTTGCAATTGCTTATGCTGGTTTAAGTTTACGATCGTCAAAGTTTCACCTGACAAAATAAAAGTTAATCTGAAGAATTATGCTGCTATCTGTGTTGTTAGGGAGGATATATTGGCAGATAAATGTATGTACGGTAAACTAAATAGTCCAGGGTATCCAGAGTGAGTTTTCAGAAGTATATCTACTCCTAACCGTTTATTTGTGGCCACAGAACGTATGTAACATACAGTGGATGTCCAGGGAACCACGGTGTCTGCATGTACAGGACGCAGTGACGGAGGGCGGGACTGTTTCCTTGTGGAACGACCGAGGGCGTCAGAAAGACAGTGCTGGATATGAATACATCTATTGTCAGGTTTTATACAGTGCAAAATAGGATTTCCATGGTGTGGCAGGTGGCAGCAGAGGAGCACACTTGACTGGGAGTTGCCGATCAGCCCGACTCAGTAGGCATTAACTTGCCGTGGTCAAGGAGTCACTCAGAGGCAGGGGCGTCAGGCAGGATGCCGATCCGGATGTCTGCAGGCGTTGCCTGTCCAGCTGGGATGCTAACAGCTTGATGACCCGTTCGACCAAGGCGCTCTCGAGGTCATCCTGTACCCATGAGAAATATGCGCTGGTCTCCAAACAAGAGACGGCCAAGACACCGCTAGCTGCTCACAAGTGCTACCAGGGGCAGCACCTTCGACTAACGCCCAATGGTTGCTGGTCGAAGGCGCTCAAGTGTTCACATCAGTGTCAACAAGGATGGCAGCAATGGCAATCCAAGGAAATGGAGTGCATCAGGCTAGCTGATTGGAGTCTTGTAGCTGCATGTATAGGACGAGCAGTAGGCGGCACATCACAGAACAATTTCGGCACTGACTCACTGTTCCTTCCAAGACTGAGTATCGACTGATCCCATGCTTCAAACCGAGCGAGGTGGCGCAGTGGTTAGCACACTGGACTCGCATTCGGGATGACGACGGTTCGATCTCATCTCTGGCCATCCTGATTTAGGTTTTCCATGATTTCCCTAAATTGCTTCAGGCAAATGCCGGGATGGTTCCTTTGAAAGGGCACGGCCGATTTCCTTCCCCATCCTTCCCTCAACCGAGCTTGCGCTCCGTCTCTAATGACCTCGTTGTCGACGGGACGTTAAACACTAAGCTCCTCCTCCCCATGCTTCAAAAGTCCGAAACTATACTGGTTAGCTCGTGCCTATGACATTACGAGCTGTGGCAATGAGGATACTTGGCCTCGTTTTCTAGGTTTGTCAGCGCTCTGTACCAATCAACAGTGTCCAAACTGTTGGTTTCAGATCTTCAGCTTGGCGCTCTTGCAACGACTTTATATTGTGGAGAAGCTCTTGCCTGTATGTACGTTGTCTTACTTAACCTTTCGGTGCTGCCAGAATGACATTATAGTGTGGTCATTCTGCTGCAGTCGCATTCTGTTCTCTCGCTCGATTTTGTGTGGCAATGCTACCGTGTTGCGCCTAGCTATTCGCAGAACAGGCTTTCTTTCCTGGTATAAATTCTGACAGAGTCATTGCGTTCGAGCCTGTCTTAGCCCGGCTCTGTGGTTTCCGGGAAAACAGAATTCCAATCTGTGGTGCAACATACGAAAATCTGCCCTTTACTTGTTCAAGATGCAACTCAACGGAGCAGTTAAGTATTTCTTCTAATCGCAGAAGGCTTGTACAACTTCCTAGTGGTACGGGATACCAGCAAATAAATACGTACACAACCTTTTTGTCAAGAGAGAATCAAATCACAGCACTGCAGTCCAATCAAGAGAAGAAAGTGGAGCAAGTAGAAGAAATGAACAATGCAGTGAAATCGAATGAAGTGGAAATAAAGAATAACTCTATTCAAAACTGACAAAAGTAATATCGAGCAACAGTGTCAAGGAAATTTGAATGAGCAGACAAGAGCTAAAAACAAAGCGAGTCAAATACAACAAACTGAAGGAACACTTGTTGTAGAGGAGTTTCAGGACAACAGTATTTGGTAGTAAACCCATGTCCAGTAATGTGCCATCTGGAAGATAAAAAGCTTTGAAAGAATGTCAGAAGATATGTGGGACGTGCATCAACCAATTGGTACCTGCGTGAACTGCTACATGTGATCGAAGTGACGACCACGAATTTCATTGCATGCAGTGTACCTGGGAACAATGTTGACATACACAAGCTCCAAAAATCCCTGAGTTTCCTGATTGATCTCTGCTGTAGCCATTACATGGGCAAGGAGATTGTCCCCGTGACACCCGTGTAGAGAAACAAAGTCCCCGAATATTTGATGAATGTGCTGACGGACGTCGCGTGAAAAGTGGGCTGGAACGCTATCGTGCTGGAACTATATCGTCCGACGGATGTGCAATGGCAGAGCCTCCAAATGCTGCACCAGCACGTCTTGCATGCAGACCAAATAGCTGTAACTCGTTAGGCAGGGCGGTAAAATACACAACCTATCAGACGACCATAGACAATACATTCCCACACATTAATACCGAAACGATGTTGAAATTCATGGTGATGTGTGGCATGAGCGTTTTCTTCATTCCAAATGTGGCTGTTAAGACAAATGATGAGATCTTCGTTTGTGAAATGCACTTCATATGTGAAAAGAATGATCCGAGGAAAGTCTGGAACGCTGTGGAAACCTTGCGCAGTATCAGACACGTGGCGTAACATCAGCTAGACACAATCCCTACACCCTCTTGAGACGCAATCCCTACACCCTCTTGAGGTTGTATGGGTGAATTTGCAAAATGCCGTACATGGTTCTCAGTAGGGTGTGTGATGAACACTAACGGCACTGCATACTCTGCAACGCACTCTAATACTCACCATAAAGATTAGTAGGGAATTCTTGTGCTAGGGTTTCCAGTTCCTCCCCCAACTCGGTTGACAACTGCTGGATGGCACTTGGTGCATGTGAACGTACTGTACTTCATCTCCCAAATGCATCCCACACGTGACCGATGGAACTTAAATGGGGGGAACGGGTAGGCCAGTCCAAGAGTCCAGGAGCTGCTCCCACCTGCGGCGTTCGATGTGGTCGCACATTGTCATCCGCGTTCATAGATTTGGAGGTCAGCACGCCCCTGCAACGCCATAACATGTAGACCACCAAAACGATCATGTTCAGCAAGTCTGGACGTACTCTCATTTGGCAAGAGGTGGGAGCACGTAACGCACCCAGGAACCTTGTCTAACATATTGGTTTTGGTGCTCCAAGTGTTACGGTATGGTGAATCATAATATCGCATGTGCATACCGACCTTAGAATGTCTCAACATGTTACACTCACCGGTCAACACTATTGTGACACAGTAGTCTTTTTCCCGTATGCGTCTTTTCAGGGGTGCATTCGACCCTGACTTCATTTTAATGGATGACAACGCGCTACAGCATGGAACAGCATAGGTGGAGGAACCCTTTAAGGATAGGATATTTGGCGAATGGACTTGTATGCCCGTTCCGCCGACTTAAATCCCACGAGAACGTGTGCGATACTTTTGGGATACATACTGTAGCACTTCCCCGAGACCTACGCCCATGCGGCAGTAGTCACCGCGCTGTATGAGGAATGGAACGCCCTACAACGAGAACTCCGTACGAGCCATGTGTCGAGTACTGAGCACGTTGCAGAACATGCCTGGTCTTCTGTGGTGATCACACAGCATATTAAGTACAATGTCCAGAGGACCATCATAAATTACGGTGACTTCAGTGTAATTTTTATCTTTGAACAAAAGTTTCATTTCTGTTTGTTTCATTATGTATTTCAGTCACAATCCATACTTCACTATACTGCAGCAGTTCTGTGTATGGTTCAAGTTCCATCGAGCTACATTACTTGGCAGGGTCACTTCAGAGAAAATTACTTTGGTCCTTAAGTTTTAATCACCAGTGTACTTGTTCTACACTTGGTTACAGTGGTCACGTAGCCGGCCGTAGCGGTCGTGCGGTTCTAGACGCTGCAGTCTGGAGCCGAGCGACCACTACGGTCGCAGGTTCGAATCCTGCCTCGGGCATGGATGTGTGTGATGTCCTTAGGTTACTTAGGTTTAATTAGTTCTAAGTTCTAGGCGACTGATGACCTCAGAAGTTAAGTCGCATAGTCCTCAGAGCCCACGTTGGTCACGTCTCATTATTAGCCGAAAGCATATACTGGACGACGTTTTGTAGAAAACAATTGCAGTGTTAAAATGCAAGGAATAGCCTTGTGGAGTCAGAGTGCGCTAATAATATTATTATTATTTGACGATACAATATCTCACATGTCTTAATATAAAATTTGCGTAAGAGTCATGCTCCTACAATAAATTGGCGATTAGCACACTATTATAACTACTGTGAAAGCTCACTACTGTCGTTAATTTTTGTGATTCTGCTCTGACGCACCCATCTGTCTTTTGTCTTCGTCTCTGGCTCGCGCAGGTCTTGGAAAAGTCAACCTACTTTGTCCTTCATATTAGCGTTTACGTGATTGGCGCGACCTCCACTTTATTGCGTTCCTAGATATACTTCACCAGACCTGGACCTGCGACTGCTCCTGCAGATGCTGCTCAGGGTCCCAGGAACGGCGGCTATAACAAATTCCAGGAAAGGTTGTCAGCAGCTAGTCAGAAGCAAAGCTACAGGAAGTTATTGCGCAACGTCCTCTTATTCCCTCTAGCTTGACTTCGCCGTGCATTTCTTCGTGTGATTGGCCCACTTCTGCGAGGCCACCTCGCGTTTCTGCAGGAGCTACTCCGATTCTTCTTTATTCCAAGTAGATTTTGTACTTTTATTTCGTTCAGTCTGTGACGAAGCTTTCTTCCCTCAATATTTCGTGCCCTGTGTTATAGTGAAAGAAATTTCTGCCACCATCGACTACATGTGGCTCTCCACTATAATATGATGTTGAGTTTCTGAATATCACAATCACATACATCGCTCTGTATTTGGATTATGCTTGTTTTATATCTTGTTGGCGGTTCGTATCTCACGGGAGAACATCTAATTACGACTTAGGCTACGTTTATTTTAAGCTGTTCAGTTCCTTCAGATTCAGACTGTAAATTATACTTCGTGATGTAGCTGTATTCCGGAAAGCTGGTTTTCGTAAATAGGGCGTATTTTTAGAATAGATACACTATTCGATCTGTAGCCCGACTCTTAGGGGGCACCTGTTCAGTAACTGAGGTAAATGATACCTAGTTGGTGATACTACCTAGCTTCTCTCATTCACTGGACCAACTGCCTTCCAATTGGTAGCATCCTGCTTACACTACGAAGCAGTAAATCAAACGGTGCACTGAGTAATTGATCCTGCTAGGTCCTATTTAAAGACTCGATCCCAGCAAGGAAACAGCATACTTTCGTAGCTGACATTATTTTCTGTGGCTATAGTAAAAAAAGTAACAAGGGCACTTTTGAAAGCGAATTGTGTGGGAACTCTATTGGTGTGTTAGATTGCTGTTACTGTCTAGTGTTAATCAGTAACCACCTACGATCAGAGGGGTCTTTGTGAGCAGTGTGTCCTCTCTGATACGAAGGAACCTATCTAATGGTCAGAAACATCTTAGCGGGAGTTAATAATTGTAAATGGAGAGTAGTTTCATCAGAATTAAAATCTTCCAAAATACTTCAGCACGTAAAGAATAACACAACTTCCTCTTCCCTCTTGTCTCGAGAATTATAGAAAATCATTATGTAAATTTTATCACTGGTTAGTTAATATCTTATTATGTAAACAAAATCACAGTTCAGTCTAATCGAGTGTCCATGGATTTTAGGGCACTTATGCAGTTTAGCAGGTACGGAAAAAATTTTTCATTTTTTTTTTCAAAATTTGATCGATTATAGTCAAATGTGATACGCTGATTACGAATACGATATTTATTTTCGCCCCAGTCAATTATTTACATCAAAAAAATTGTTTTAAGAACTTTAACTTTTGTCGCTTAATCTAAACGCAACTTTTCTAAGTCCAACATGGCAAAAAAATGAAATATCGAAATTTCGAAAACCTAATACATGGTTTGATGTACTCTTGTTTAAAGAACATGTATACGTAATATGAAGCAATTTGATGAACATATTGATCTGTAGCGTAGCCCACTTGAGGTTAGGTTGGGAGTTTTTTTTTTTGGAATGCGGCCGCGGCAGCGGCCGCCTATGATTCGAAAATATTGATTTGACACTAATGAAGCCTGTGGGGGGATGGGGGGGGGGGCACTGCAGACTCCCCCCACCGCATAACGACACATGATGATGAGTCAGATCAAATTTTGAAAAAAAATGAAAAATTTTTTCCGTACCTGCTAAACTGCATAAGTGCCGATTTTAGTTTTACAGTTGCACTGTCATCTCCACGCCTTTGGGTGCCACACTAATACATCCTGGACCAATCGAGGTGGCCGAGTGCTAAGACATTCGGCTCTTATTCCAGAGGATGGCGGTTCGAATTTCCATCTGCCAATCCAAATTATAGCGTTTCGTCATTTCTCAGGGCTGGAGTTCGGACCGTTCGTTTAAAGAAAGCGCGGACGATTCCATTTCGTTTCCTTCCTCAATCCGAGCTTGTGCCCGGTGTCTTATGACTTCGTCGTTGATGGAGCGGTAAACTCTAATTTTCCTTTCTTCCTTTTCTTGCAATGTCCTCAAATAATTTCAGAAAGTGTGTCGCTAAGAGCTAAAATTTCCAGTACAGCGGTCAACATATGCGGAAACACTTCTAACCGCTCGTATGTTGTGTATCTATTCACTCGTCTGTAGCCTGTGGAAACTGTATTGGTGTAAGATATCATAAGCGTAGGATTAGGTTCCGCTTGTGTTTGAAAACTGCAGAATCTTGTTAACTTACTTTCCTTCCCAAAACATGTTACAGTAAATACACAAGGTGTCATCAAAAAGTAAAGAGATTTTTTTAATTTCGCTGCTTTATGCATCCGATTCTCAATTTTTTTTATTTGTTGCTACACATGTGCCTGATGTATGCTCACATTTTCAGTGGTTTAGAAAAGGTTAAACGTGTTTTCAAGTGTTCGGTTAATTTTTACTTTCGAAAAAGATGGGTCAAAGAATTTGCATTAAATTTTGCTTGCAATATAGAATGAAGTGCAGCACCACATTAGAAATGTTGACTTTGGCTTTTGGCGAAGGTACTGTGAGTAAGACAAGAGATTACGAGCGGTATAAACGTTTCAACGACGGTCGAGAAGACGTGAAGACGACGTCCTTCCTAGACGCCCTAGGACATCAGTTACTAACGACAATATAGAAGAAGTAAAGAAAATGGTTCTGAAAAGTCGCCGAGTCACGATCATAGAGGTTGCTGATGATACTGGCATATCCTTTGGCTCATGCCAATCAATGTTTTCACATATTTTGGGCATGAAACGTGTGGCAGTGAAGTTTGTTCCGAAATTGTTGAATTTCGACCAAAACCGACGTCGCGTAGACATTGTTCAGGAATTACTGAATAATGTCGACAACGATTCAGAACTTCTAAGAAATATTATAACAGTTGATGAAAATGTGTATACGGGTATGATGTCGAAGCCAAGGCCCAGTCCTTCCAATGTAAACATGAGCCAAGACGAAGAAAATTCTACAAATTTGATAACATTCGGAGATTCTTCTCATTGTTTTCTTCGGTTACAATGAGATAGTGCATCATGAGTTCCTGTCTTATGGTCGTACGGTCAATAAGAAAGACTGCCTGGAGGTTTTGCCCCGTTTGCTTGAAGCAGTCCGAAGGAATCTACCAGAATTGTTGCCAAAACACTGGTGGAAACTGTATCAGGATAATGCTCCCGCTCACACCTCAATGCTTTCTCGAGATATTTTGGCAAAAAAGAAAACCTTTATGTTGCCAGAGCCACCGTATTCGCCAGACATGGTCCCCTGCGACTTCTTTCTAATCCCGAAGCTAAAGAGAACCATAAAAAGACGACGTTTCCCTACCACTGACGAGATAAAAACAGAATCGCTGAAGGAGGTGAGTGAAATAACGAAAGGTGAGTTCCAGAAGTACTTCTAACACTGGAAAAAGCGCTGGCACAAGTGTATTATGTCTATGGGGGGTTACTTTGAAGGAAACCAAGTTGAAGTTGATGGATAAAGAGTCTTTAAGGAAAAAAAGAACTTCCGTTAGTTTTTCCTTACACAGATGGTGGCACGAATGTGCTGAAAAATGTTTGGGCAAGTACAGTTTTCATTATGAAGGGGAGCAATATCATATTTTTTTCTAGAAACACAGCTGCTATTCGAGTGCCAAGAAGCAAAGGATAGTTAGGTAGAATAATAAGAAATTAAATTAATGGATCGATGAAATGTGGTGCATAACAACCTGATATTTCAAACATGCAGGCATGGCCAGACACCAAAACGTTCGGGCGCACAGCTGTGTTTTCTTCTCTTTCGCTTCCTCCCTGTGAACAAAATAGAATGCGAAATATTCCAGCGACCCTGGTTCTTGTTGACACGCTGCGAGTTTTTACACACACACACACACACACACACAAATACAGGCATAGTGGACGCATTGTAGCACGTCGAGATTCTAATGCGCACGACGCTGTTTCCGATTTACTGATGCAAATTATGAGTTGCCACGCGCCTGATTGCAGGGCGTATGGGTTTTGTAGTTCAGCTACGCGGCTGCATCGCCTCCCATGGGTGTTATTACGCGTTGTTTACATGCGTGATGCTAGCTGTTTTTCACTGAAATCGATAACGCGCCGAGGTATTTTACGGAGCGATGGCCGACCCCGCATATCTCGATGTCGAGTAATACTCCTACACTTTTTATTTTATTTTCTAGCATAAGAATTATCTGATAAATTACAAGCAAACACAATTCTCGTTTTCCTACGGTGATTACTCAAGATGTTGTGTAGATGTGTCCTGCCTATGTTTCGAATCTCTCTTTGCAACACAAATTCTGCTGTATTTCTGTCTGTTAGTAACACAGACATGAGCTACTTCATTCCTTCGCAGTAAACGTATTCTTTCAGAAATGATGTAAGAACTGAGTAAAAAAATAAGAACGGACTTACAGCAACGATGGAAAGTGATTTTTATTGACTTCTGTTGCTGAAACCTAAAAGCAACTTTTTAAAGTCTTATTATCTATAAGGTGGCCCAATCACATACTTACAAACATAATAAAGCTAAAATAAATACAGGATGTATCTAAGTACAGGGCGTATCTAAATTCCGTTTACAATCTTCGAGGATAGGTCTCTCACACCAAAACAAGCCAAAGTCCAGTAAACATAAGTTCTAAACTGCGTGAAACACATCTCTTCCAGTGCGAACTTTTTGCTTTCCGTATTTTTGGAGGAGGTGGTATGAATTAAAAAAAGAAAGAAGTACAGTAAATATGGGCTCTATAATGCATACTTTAAGAGATACGAGTACTTGCTCATCTTCGTCCCTGTGAAACATATCTCTTCTATTGAAAAGGTGCTTATAGCTCTTAAGGTACTCATTTTAGAGCCTGTGTTTACTGAGCACTTTTTTTTGTTTGGTCCATACTATCTCCTCCCAAAATATGGAAAGCAAAGAGCTCGCAGTAGAGAAGATGTGTTTCACAGTATCGAAGATCAAGAAGTTTTCATAGCTCATAAGTTATGTATTTTAGAGTCCATGTTGATATACCTTTTTTGTTCTTTCTTGTGTAAGTATCCTGGCCTCCTGTCCTCAAAAGCCCGTAAAGGAAATTTGTCAAAATCTTTATATTAAGGTGTTACATGATTACAGTACCCAGCTTGATAACTAGTTTACAGCTATAGCAACTGCGATTCCTGTCACATTACAGCACTAAAATATTTAAGAATTATCTCTTATATAGTTTTTATTCTGTTTAAGAAGATGTGCATGTTCTTAAAACGTGTCTTGATGCTGATAGCACTGGGATTGTGATCGAGAACTGATTCTCCAATCGACTGATGTCCCTTATTAAAAGTCCCATATTCTTTCGTTTTACGCAGCCAAAGAAATTGTGGTGTAAGTTTTCCTCTTTACCGTCTTTTTAACGAAACATGCACTGTCGCTGAGCGTCAGCTCCGTGCTATCTGTTCTGAACACTCTTGTACCACGTGCCATTTTACTATCTTTTCACTCAGCTTGGGAGGAGGTATAGCCATTGTAGATGCCGCGCCACTAGTTGCCGAACAGTATGCGATGTCCCATTCGTCATGTAGCGTGCAAGAAGCGAAGTTTCACTGGTTGACCTGGAGCCAGTGTTTCCCCTACCCGCTCCTTTGACATCAGACTGTAACGGAGTCGGCAGCTTTAGATAGCGTCGACCCCGTTGGAGTGTGAGTGGGTAGGTTTAAGCTTGTCAGGGTGGTTGCTCTGACGCCATCAACCGGAAAGTATTGTTTCACCAGGGAGGAGCAGGTGCAAATTTAGCAGTACTCATTTTGCAACCCGATACATGTGTGGTACAGCAAAACTCCAGACCCATGTTCTGCAGGTTGGAAGGGGATCGAACCCACGACTCTCTATGGCGGTATACTGTCAGGCCCCCAGCCACGGCTGTAAACAGTACGACATGGCTCAGAGCAGAGCATACCGGAGGCACCTTGATTGCTTAATGAATGCTGGCGGCACAGCAGTACTTCATTGCCACATGGTGAGTAGATGTTGCTAGCCTCTTCGGCAGTAGTGTGTGACGAAGACGGTGTCATCCAAGGTGTGATCTCGGGCTACTAATATTTGGCTGGTAATGTCTGAGGATGGCAGTCACTAGGTGTCCGATGGTTGGTACGGTTCCAATTCGACCGTCAACTCTGTTGGTCCTAGATGCAAGACATAATGGCAAGTGGTCCCGTTGAACGATGCTGATTAATGCTGACGGCTGCACCAGTGGGAGGTGACTGAACGACGACGCTTTCCCGAACCACATGCACATAGCGCTCTCTGCAGTAGTAGCTGACACGTTATCCTTTGCTGGCTGGGCGGGAGCCATTCATACAGGATCTGACCTAGCGTGTTCTCCTGGTCTCCAGGTCTCACCCAGTGTAATGCTGAACTGCCGTCCTGGATTTCGGTAACACCGCTGATTGCCGAACGGTGACCGTAAGGGCTGGGACCTGACGTGTGGCGTAGTGCTGAGACAACTGCTTGCAGTAGCCCATAGCAGCTATGCGGTCATCGAGGCAGCACCTTTAACGAGCTGGCTAGCAGTGTTACACTAATCTGGACTCTATCACGACGACTGCGAGCAAAAGCGTAAAACTGAGTGTTCGTTTGGTGACATGACATGCTAAATAGTGAATCGCACTGATGCCATGCTGGGCCCACTATACATGGAAAGTCGTGCAATTTTGTTGATCATGTCGAAATACTCGATCTTCTGTTGAAAAGCTAATATAAAAAAAAATAGTTTCACTTTCATCTACGTTTATTGAACGAATTTACTGCCTTTGAATTTTAGTCACACAGCTACCTTGACTCCATGACCTTTTCTCTCTTTTACAGTTACACTTAAAGTTTTACATCTTGTAACTCCCTCGTGTCATTCAGTTCATAAAACCGAATGGTCGGTGCCGTTAAGTAGGGGAACAGGTTCATAACGTCCCTTACAAAGCTGAAAAAATGTTCAAATGTCTGTGAATTCCTAAGGGACCAAACTGCTTGGCCATCGCTCCCTAGACTTACACACTACGTACACTAACTTAAACTAACCTATGCTAAGAACAACACAACGGGAGGGACCGCGCAGTCTGTGACATGACGCCTCAAACAGCACGGCCACTCCACGAGGCTCTCACAAAGCTGCTAAAACGTTGTTGTTGTTGTTGTTGTTGTTGTTGAGGTCTTCAGACCGAGGACTGGTTTTACGCTGCTTTGAAGCCTAAGCCAAAAAATGCTGGGATGGTTCCTTTCGAAAGGCTACTGATTTATTTCCCCATCCTCCCCCATTCCGAGCATGTGCTCCGTTTCAACGATCTTGTCTAATGACCTTCGACAGGACATTAAACATTAAAATTATTTACTTTTCCTTTCTTCCTCTTAATATTTACAGCGTCAATACAACAGACTTTGACACCGCTTGGGAGCCAGTCCGTTGTAATGTGTTGTTATTTGAAGAGATTCACTGCCATGAGTCTTGTTGTGTTCAACACGAAGCAGGAAAAAATATGAATTTTTAAACTGCAAAATGAATACGTTTGACGGTAATTCCTCCACGTTGATACTTTGAAAGTATGTTTGGTCTTTTCTCTGTGTCATGTAGAAGTAGATGTGCGTAAGGGGTGTTATGGGTTACACCACAGACATCGAAGCAACCAGAGATTCACACGAAACATCTGAATTTCCGAAAAACAGTTCTGGCGCTTGATGTGTGCACATCATTCGTGTCTATTGTATCAATTCACGAATTCACATAATCAAATTCTCTCGACAGTTTAGCGACCTAATCCACCGATCTGTCTATTTGAGATTGTGTTGTTTAGCACAGAGATAGCCTATCTAAACTGCTTGTTGAATAACATAACCTCGAGCGAGTAGCCAAGATTAGAAGACAGACACTTCACTAGACAACTACCAGAGATCTCTGCCGAAAGGGGCATTACGAGTTGGAAAAGTATGACGTGTATGTATATTCTTAAATTAGGAGGATAATTTTCAGGTTTTATTTACTGCAAAATTTAAAATTTAATTTTATTATTCAGAAAATATATAATATGTCTCAAGAGATATCTATCGAAATATTGTCCCTGTGGGTAATATCGTCCACAAGTGTGTTGACTGCAACATTCACATGAACTCTGGTTTCATGTGGTCATCTACGAAACTTTGGAGTACCACTACACACGACGCAAACTTTACGCTCCATATCAGTAAGAGAAAAGACCGTGGCAGAATTGAGGCCTTGTTCACCATTCCTTTGCTTCTATTTCTCCTCGGAAACGACCAGATAATAACTAGTAATGTCCTGTTGTTGATCCCTTTGGAAGGGACTTAAATGGTAAAGCCAACTGATAACATTTTGGAAAGCTTTTTATGCCCTCCCTTTCTTAGGTCTGTCGAATTAACAGTGTGCTTAATATATCCCATAAGCAAAATATATAGGAACCTTCATATTGTGTGTCATGTGCCAGTATACGCTATATTTTTTCAGTTGCTTTACCTCAATATTATCTGTTTAATATATTGTCCATTTTTAAGTGCAGCGTTTCTAAGCTCCAGAATGATAATAACAATAGGCAGAAAATGTCCGATTTAACTTGTCAGACTGCATATTGAAATACCTGGAACTTGAAAATATGTTTGGAGGACAAAGGTCAACTACTCGAGACTTCGATAGAGACGGCAAATAAGCGGAACTCAGTAGAAAGCACGGAGCACGATAGACAGTAACTATAGAAGCTGAGCTTCTTAATTACAGTACTATAATTAAAATATTATTTTCGGTGTTACTCGGAATGGCATAAAGCATCGTAACGAAGTTATGTGGAACAATTCTTCCGATTCATTATTTTTAAACCAACCAATGTTGCCAACCGCAGGTACTCAGTCTTTTAGGAGGTACGATAATTGTTTTCGCTAAAAAAAAGCGAGGTTTTCTCAATCTTAGAAACAACACTTAAAAAATATCGATTAGACCATGTTGTTTTTCAGTTATATATATTGAATCCACAATGGACTGTGTTGTGCGAACTTCAACTGTTAATTGAAATGAAATAATGTAATCCTCTATCAGTGAAAAAGTTATTACGCCATCCACTACGCGTTGCGACACACGTATTGGGTAAAGAAAACACTTTGAGACTGACATAGAATTAAGTATTTTCTTATGTTAAAGTATGTCTTGGTCTTTATATGAAATCACTACGCACAATGCAGAAAAATCTTGATTTAGCTATAAGTACATGTGTAGAACTGGTAAGTCTTATAACAGATGATCCGCATTTCACGTGACAGAAAATGTTACGAAGAGAGGTAGGTGAAATTACAGATCATTTTCGGAAATAAGCAGTTCCGAGTTTTTCAAAATCGGTTGAATAATTTCACCTAGTAAAAGTACAGAAGAAACGGATTTTTGTAAACTGCAGTAGGATCGTTATGTGTGATACTTATTAAGTTTTCTTCTTCATCTCTACTCACAGGAGGGACAAATAAAAAGTACTCATGTACGAGCACTGTCACTTATCTGCGTCAAGCTTCAGGCAGTTTGATGATGACTAGGTCCACAGCTTTCGTGAAGTTTTTAAGAAATCATTCCTCTTTTGGCTGTTAAAACATTTATTGCTACTGAAAATTCGACATGCGGTCATTTTGAAGCGTCATGGCGTACCGTAGCCCACTCAGTAACACAAAGCTGTGAGATACTGTGTAGGAGAATTTACATGTGGTGTTGTGAATTCATCCGTCGTTCCATATACCATACGCTTTATAAAGCTGATGAAATAATCATACAAACACTTAAGTCTAAATTTCATGTATCAAGCGTATAAAATGGATCACAAAAGTGTCAGAAACAATAACATACATATCAACATGTAAATATAAATGATATTTTAACAGTCAAAAGCGGAATCATTTCATTTCAGATCTTTATGTAATTCCGCCGCACGGTTGCATGACGGATCATTGCGCAATTTACTTAAACTGGCATAGGAAAACTAGTTTTAGCACTCATTTATTGAATTCAACGCTGTTTCTAAAGGTCAGCGTCCCGCCCCGTACTTTGTGCATAGGCAAATTAGTTGCTGCGAGCTTAAATTTTGCTCCTATTCTCTGTTAATGGTAACAGAAGCAGGAAGAGTGGGGTATTACGATTGCATGATTAGGGCTGTGCGATTAAGAGTTACTATAACTCTTCCAGAAAGTTTCAGCGTTCCCGGTAATATGAACTAAATGAAACGTGTCAGTTTAGAGTGGCATCTAGAGCTATTCATAAACTCCGTTTCATGCTAAAACACAACATTTCTTGTCAGTTCATAAATAATGAGTAAACTATTACGGAACTTCTGTGAATATTTTTCCAGTACTCATTTGCTTCATACGCTGTGAATACTTGCTCCAGTACTCCGTTTATTGAAAAAGCTTGTAGGTATTTTTTTTAGGAAATCGTATTCATCTATACATGGAATTCACAAATAGGGTCTAACCGATAAGTAATGTGCGTGTTTTTAAAACACTGACTCAGATTTCCATGACCGCTAGTGGAAGAACATGTTATTTACTTATTTTAGCACTGTTCATGACCTGTTAGCTGCTGAGACATGACTGATGCTTTACACTTTACAGTAACGCATGTGTCCGAATCCAAATTGAGTTACTCAACTTCACTGCATTAACAGCGGACCAGAATAGGCAAACTAAACTCTAATATACAATAAAGCAAGCAGTCTGGCAGGGCTATATCCGCCCATCTGTTACCAGTGACTGGGCGTCGCGTTCTGGAACGAAGATATGACACGTAAAAGAACCACTGAAATATCGTGGCTACCCATTTTACGTTCCAAACAAATTCCCAGTAACGACTTAAAATCTTACTTGCCTGTGTGTAATGAAAAATTATATATTTTCTTGGTTTGGTTAATTTAAACAATGAGTGCCCAAATTTAAAAATTGGTAAACATTGTTACATTAAAACTGAATTAACGGTCAAGGAAATATTTAATACCGAAGGTAAAAGGAGGAACTCTTATTGCTTTCGTTTAACTTCAGAGCCCCATCAACACGGTCTCTGAAGAAGCAACAGAATTTAATTTAAGTTTAGAAACAGAGAGGGAGAGAGAGAGAGAGAGAGAGAGAGAGAGAGAGAGAGAGAGAGAGAGAGAGAGACAGACAGACAGAGAGGGAGATACTAAGACACGCTAGTCTGTTGAGAGGTAAACCCTTTTATAGGAATTATTGAGTAGTGCAGATGAGACGAAAGCTGCTATTTGCGGAGGTGAAGTAGAACAGCGGCTAGAGAGTTTCTTTACCAGCGCCTCGGTCTCGGCTGCGGCTCAAATCTTGTAGTGCGTGTTCCGAACAAGGCAGAGAATTTGTAGCGTGAACGGCGCCCACTTGAGGGCCAAACGTAGTGAGACGGCATATGAAATTTCTGCCTCCCCTTATTTCCCAGAGGATTCTCTTCCTCGTGAGATACAGGAGAACAGGTAACAAGATGAGAGACGACTGGACGATGCGTCGAAGAGGACAATCTCTTTATCCAGTAACGACTCGGAATGTGCATAGGAATAGAAGTTGATTTCAGGTTAGAGGAGCTAATTCTATTAGAAGTGTTTTCTGCAGCATAGTCATAATATGTATTTTGCAGAGAGATGCTTCAGCTCGTCCATGAACATACACACAAACGCAAGAGGATAGCATTCTACAATTACAATTACCTTTCTCTTATGTTTATAACTAGCACTGTTTCCGCCATAGTGCACGTAGGGATGCGTAACATGTTTCTGGTTTAACAACACGGCGTAAAAACGCAGAAGGGTTCGAAAACAATTACGTTGACATGTACGAGTACATAACCCAATGAAAACGAACTATTTTGAGTGGTAAAGGTGGATTTTAACGCTGTTATTTATTTACTTAACCTGATTTGATTAGGACCATCAGGTCCTCGCTTACATTTGATCAAAGTTTCACACACACAGTACTTTTTTACATCATAGTTTCCTAAAAATAACTATTTTAGTGTTAGAAATAGCTTCAAAATTATTTGAGTGTCTGAACTGGCAATGTGAGTTAATTATGCTGACTATGAATCAACCAAATCAATACTGGCAGTACTTGTACTACTGTAGCTGCGGCCAATAACTGTGATAATACAAATAATAAACAATAATGACGATCTTAATGCCAATAATGATTGTGGAAGACATGAAGGAGACGGTACCAGCCAAGAATACTGGGAAAAGACAAAGATCTTGTTGGAAAGAAGTATTTACAAGGGTAACTAGAGCTTACAGGGAGAGTTGTAACCCTTATTGTGGCTTTAGTAGATATATTATTAACTGTCTTTTGAAGCTGTGGATATTATGCAGCTCTCAAATATCTATAATGTGGGAGGTTATTCCAGAGTCGGATTCCTGCTACTGAGAAGGACTTCGAGATAGTGGCTGACCGGTGGAGTGAGACGGAAAGGATTTTGCTGTGATGGGAACGGGGGTTTCTGTCATGTTATTCAGATAAGAAAGTTAACGTCGAGGAGAGATATGAAGGATAGTGTTCGCTGATAAGACAGTGGAGAACACAGAAGGTATGGAAATCTCTACGCTTGGCTGCAGGCGGCCAAGATAGCTGTGCATATAGTGGTGAAATGTGATCAAGGAGACGAACATCACAGATATAACGAACACAGTCATTCATAATCAGATTCAAGCGTCGTGAGCTTCCGTGGGAAAGGGCTTTCAGGATAACATCGCTGAAATCAATAACTGGAAGTATAAATCTTTGTACAAGTTTCTTTTTCAGGTCAAGAGGGAACAGCTTTTTATATTTTTGTAGGGCATAGGGAGATTCTGATGCATTTTGCACGTTGCAGTTGCGTGATCAGTCCAATTCAGATTTTCATCTATTATTACTGCTAGACTATTTGCTAAAGTAGAGAAGTCGATGTTTATCCCATTTAGGATCCAAGATGGTAGAGATTCCCGATATTTCGAGCTAACGAGCCTAGAATGACCAGCCAGTACCGCTCGGGTTTTGGACTAGTTGAGCTTCAACCCTACGTCCTTGACCCATTTTTATAGTGCACATAGGCCATATTGAGATTCTCGATAGTTGTCTTCAGGTTTATTGCTTTTGCCTTTAGACACAACTGGAGGCCATCGGCACACATCATTTATGTACGGTGAAAATAGTATAGGACATAAATACCGACTCCTGGGGAACGCCTGACACTACATGCCTGCATTGGCATCATGGTGTCGGACGTCACGCATTGCTGGCGAGACGTCAGTGAAGAGAGAAACCATTGCACTGCTCTTGGCGCGAAATTTAGGCCGCCAAGTTTGGCAAGTAAAATTTTGAAGTTGAAAGTGTCAAAAGCTTTGCTGAAGTCTAAAAAGCACATAATAGTTGCCTCTTGTGCATCCATAGCAAGCTTCAGACCATCTGTTAGCTTCATTAAGGCATACGATGTGCTGCGATGTTTACGGAAACCTGGTTGGTATTCGTTCGGTAGATTGTTTGTAGGTATGCAGTTTGTTAGTTGGTCGCAGGCTATATATTCTAAGCCTTGGGCAGTGCAGTGAGATGTAAATAGGTCTATAATTTTTAGGTAGTGGCTAAACTAGTCCCTGTTTCCAGGCCTCCGGCAAAATATTTGTGGTTAAGGACCGGTTGAATGTATCTGTTACATTGAGCGGTAGTAGATCAATAATAAGCTTATCATTTGACTGTGATGCCATTATGTCCAATGTAATGACGATCTGATACGCATGATGGCGTTTTTCGATGGTGTTCTGCCCGCATCTCGTGGTCGTGCGGTAGCGTTCTCGCTTCCCACGCCCGGGTTCCCGGGTTCGATTCCCGGCGGGGTCAGGGATTTTCTCTGCCTCGTGATGGCTGGGTGTTGTGTGATGTCCTTAGGTTAGTTAGGTTTAAGTAGTTCTAAGTTCTAGGTGACTCATGACCATAGATGTTAAGTCCCGTAGTGCTCAGAGCCATTTTTTTCGATGGTGTTCTAAGTAACATGCTTCAGATACAGTTTTGCGTGGCTACAGCGTTTATCCCCATCATGTAACCAAGTAGTCTCTGTTTAGTTTGTAGTTCAGTTGTGGGTAATGTCAAGTATCGCTACAGTTCTTCAACTGGGACAATGGCTTCAGCTGCAGCGTTAACTTTGCCTATACCTAGACAACGCAGGTTTTTGCATAGGACAACTAGTCTGTTTCTGTTGTCGGTTAATGTAAGAGCATCTCTCGGTTATGCATTTCTCACAGATGTCTGACTTCGTTCCTCTTCTGCTTGTAAGCAATATGATTTTTAGGCGTGTGGTGTAGTTATTATGCCAGATGTGCAGCGTGTTTGCAATCCATGAGCGGCTTTAATTCTTCAGTTAGCCAAGGTGAAGGTTTCCTTCTCACTTTACCAGTCTTTAGGAGAGTATATTTATCATAAAGCTGAGTAAGATTGCCAGTAAATCCATGAAGTTTTTCGTGTATGTCCGAGAAGGGAGTAGAAGATACTCACCCAACTACTTCTTGCAAGGCATTCAAGATATGCTCAATAATGTTCATGTCTAGGGAGTTTGGTAGCCAGCGGAAGTGTTTAAACTCAGAAGAGTGTTCCTGGAGCCACTGTGTAGCAGTTCTGGAAGTGTGTGATGTCGCATTGTGTTCCTGGAATTGCCCAAGTCCGTGCACAATGTACATGAATGGACACAGGTGATCAGACAGGATGCTTACGTACGTGTCACCTGTCATAGTCGTATCTAGACGTATCAGGGGTCCCATATAACTCCAGCTGCAAATGACCCATACCATTACAGAGCCTCCACCAGCTTAAACAGTCCCCTGCTAAGATGCAGGGTCCATTGATTAATGAAGATATCTCCATATCCGTACACGTCCATCCGCTCGATTCAGACTCGTCCGACCAGGCAACATGTTTCCAGTCATCAACAGTCCTATGTCGGTGTTCACGACCCAGGCGAGGAGTAAAGCTCTGTATCGTGCAGTCGTTAAGGGTACACGAGTAGCTTCGGCTCCGGAAGCCCATATTGATGATATTTCGTTGAATTGTTCGTTCGCTGACACTTGTTGATGGCCCAGCATTGAAATCTGCATCAATTTGCGGAAGGGTTGCTCTTCTGTCACGTTGAACGATTCTCTTCAGCCGTCGTTGGTCCCGTTCTTGCACGATATTTTTCTGGTCACAGCGATGTCGGGAGTTTTGATGTTTTACCGGATTCCTGATATTCACGGTATACTCGTAAAATGGTCGTACGGGAAAATCCCCATTTCATTGCTACTTCGAAAATGCTGTGTCTCATCGCTCGTGCGCCGATTATAACACCATGTTCAAACTCACGTAAATCTTGATAACCTGCCATTGTAGCAGCAGTATCCTATATAGCAACTGCTCAGGCACTTGTTGTCTTATATAGACGTTTCCGACCGCAGCGCCCTATTGTGCCTGTTTATATATCTCTGTATTTGAATACGCATGCCTATACCAGTGTATTTGGCGCTTCAGTGTATATTTCACTTGTTTATTTTCATTATTGTTGAATATGCGTAGAACAATAGGTGATAAATCAGAGCGTTTGTACACCCCTACTCCTGCCCTCGTTGGTTGCATCTGTTGTGCCTTAGAAAGATATGTCCGTCTTGATTTACCAAACTTATGGGAATGCTTGGGTAGAGCCGGTTCTCAGACAGAAGCATTACATGGATGTGTATATACTATAATATATGACGGGATTTATCGAGATATCTGACAGAGATTGGAAATTTGCGTGAGCAGTAAGGAGCTTAGCGTATTCACGTGAAAGCTCGCAAAGTTGTCGCTGCAGGACATAAACGACCCTGTGTCACGAGGGTGGTGGAACAAAGCATACCGGGGCGCTCTGCGGTAGGGGAGAGAGGGTTCCCGGAAGTGGAGGCGACGGGCATCTTCAGGGAGAGGCGAGATTCTGTGGCCGAGGACAGCAGGCTTTGACAGCGCTCGTTAAACAGGCGACTGGTGTCAAGAGCAGAAACTTGCTAAACATAGCTAGAACGATCTGGGTCGCAACAGTCTGAAAACAATACAAACGGAATAAGAAGAAAGTGTACTATTATTGGTTCTAATGATGAGTAATAACAGTGATGCAATACGAAATTTCTAAACAGACAGTAAAATTAATAGACTGAATAATTACGAGGGTAAGTCAATTATTATCCGCAATTTAGTTACATTTTTGTTTATTTTTGTAGTACTGTTGTTTTACGTTGGTGACACATGCTTTGTTTATTTGTTGTTATATCTTTGCAATTTTTAAGCTGATAGGTTAGTTTCGTTATCGTTGCCATGCTGTTAATCATGGCTGCTCCGCTGTCTATTTGCACCAAAGAAGAGCAACGTTCAGTGATCGGTTTTTTGTGGTCGGAAGGCGTATCAGGGGTCGAAATTCATCGAAGACTTTCGGTACAGTGCGGCAGTGTTTTGCCACAATGGAGTGTCTACAAATGGATTGAAAAATTCCGAAATGGTCGCACAAGTGTTACGCACGACGAAGGAAACGGACGACCGTTTACCGCCACAAATGATGAAACCATTGAGCTTTCACATGAAATGATCTCTTAGACAGACTATTAATTATTGACGAAGTAGCACATCGTATGCACGTTAGTCACGGTTCTGCCTACGAAATCATCCACAACAGACTTGGATTTCATAAAATTTGTGCAAGGTGGGTCCCAAAACGACTCACCCAGTTGCGTAAACAAACGCACTTGGACATCTGTAAAAAACATTTTGGTCGCTATGGTAACGAATAGGGCAAATTCTTAGACAGGATCATTACTGGTGACGAAACACGGATCCATCATTACGAGCCGGAGAGTAAACGGCAGAGTATGGAATGGAAACATCCAAATTCGCCGTGAAAGGCAAAGTTCAAGACCCAACCGTTTGCAGGAAAACTGATGGTTACTGTTTTTTGGGCGCACAAGGTTCAGTACTGGAACATTATGGGGCGAGGGGCACAACAATGAACAGTGTACGTTACAGTGAGATGCTTACCTCCAGACTAAAACCTGAAACTAGAAGCAGGTGACGATGATTGCAGTCAAAATATGTTGTGTTGTTGTCCGACAATGCTAGTCCGCATACTGCTGCCCACACTGCTTAAACGCTCCAGAAACTCAAATTTGAAGTACTGGATCATCCTCCATATAGTCCCGATCTTGTCCCTTCTGACTATTATTTGTTTGGTCCACTCAAACAAGCATTAAGGGGCTGTCGATTTGCCTCGGACGAAGCAGTGAAAGAAGCGATGCATTCCTGGCTCGCAGCTAAACCGAGAACCTTCTTTTATGGCTCAAATGGCTCTGAGCACTATGGGACTCAACTGCTGAGGTCATTAGTCCCCTAGAACTTAGAACTAGTTAAACCTAACTAACCTAAGGACATCACAAACATCCATGCCCGAGGCAGGATTCGAACCTGCGACCGTAGCGGTCTTGCGGTTCCAGACTGCAGCGCCTTTAACCGCACGGCCACTTCGGCCGGCTTCTTTTATGAAGGCATCAGGAAGCTTGTACAACGATGGACCAAGTGCGTTGAAACGCAAGGAGACCATGTCGAAAAATGATGTTGTTGTAAGATTCCCATTTGATTACAATAAAATTTTATAACTACTTTGCGGATAATAATTGACTTACCCTCGTAATCATCTGAATTATACCTGGATCTAAATAACAAAGTGACTGACGTCTAGCTCGTCACAGGGCTACTAACATAGCAACAGCCAATCAGAGAACACGCTTGACCGCGCTTCGTGTTCCGTTCACCGTTGTTAAATCTTTTTGCTACTGCAGGTAGCGGCTACTCTAGTCAGTTGTAGACGGCGCACGCGGCCAGTAACCTAAATGGTTGTGGTCTGTTTCGTTGTGTGCTTTGTTTCCCTGTGCGGCGAGTTTATTTTGCGCTAGAGAACGTCTGAAACTTGTAGTGGATGTGTGCAAAAAGTGTGGCTGCTAAACGGAAAGTTCAGCGATCTACTCAAGTTTTGCGTTTTCGGTGCGGGAGTATTTCGAGGAGGAGAGAGACAATGGTGCAACTCTATTGCCTCTAACGAAGGTAGTCGAAAGAATTGCAGACGCCTTGGAGATACGCAAAAATACTGTCATCACAATTTGTAAGGAGAAATACTGTGCAGAAGGGGAAGAGCCTGGTCCATCCAAACTGTCTACACCCGGTAACAAGAGAGGGACAGAACCTCGCTTAACTAAGTTGAACTCTTTTCAACAAGACAAGACATTTATGGATATTACTAGGAAAACGAATATCCAACTATAATAAAGCTGTGCGTTTCTCTTCGCGAAGCTGAGATGTTCAGTGGCAGCAGGAAGTCTTCGTTAACGGTTGTCAAAGCTCTTGGTTTTCGGTTTAAAAAATTAATGGACGGAAAATTAGAATGGAGAGTGAAGTCACATCGTGTCACGGTGCTGTCGATTTTTAAGAACTATCGTTAAAGTGCTGTTTGAAGACAATGTGTGGCTCGACGAAAGCTTGATAAACGCCGGTCATTCTGTGAGAAAACATTGGACACATGGTAGCATATGTGGAAGTTCTGCTGTTCCAGTGGGAAATGCAAGAATTATGTCTTGCATGCTGTAACTGCATCTTGTTTCGGACCTACGGGCAATTACTGGAAAACTTAAATGGGCCGTTTGTCATTGTAATGAATAATGCTCCATACCATTCAGTTATTAACGATAAAG
Source organism: Schistocerca nitens (assembly GCF_023898315.1). NCBI lineage: Eukaryota > Metazoa > Arthropoda > Insecta > Orthoptera > Acrididae > Schistocerca > Schistocerca nitens. The sequence goes on along the minus strand of NC_064616.1, from coordinate 630,089,911 downwards.
CTCCAACGATGGCAACGCAAAAAGTCGAATGGCTGAAACGCCATAACGTGAAAATTCAGGACAATTTATGTAAGGCGGAGCTCATGGAAATAGTGAAGAAAAGTAAACCACAGTTTCAGCAGTATGTTGTGGACGAGGTAGGCAAAGAACATGGCCACTGGTTTCTTATGCTTCCACCAAACCACTGCCACATTAATGCCATCGAAATGATTTGGGCACAGATTAAAAATTACGTGGTAACAAATAACAAAAGCTTCACTGTGGAAAAACTTGAATGACCTGTTAGAGGAAGCAGTGGCACAAACAACGCCACAGAAGTGGTGAAGTCTTGTGAGCAACACAGAAACGGTTGTTAAAGAACCATGGAAAAGTGAAATGAGTGTAGAACGAGAGTGTCGTGGAAGAAAGTGATTCTGAACTAATTGACATTTGCCTTAATTCGTCTTTATTTTTGTGTTTGTGTGTCGTATATTTGACTGAATGGTGTATACAGCACTTACATAATAAATCTCATCTCATTATTAAGGAATACTCCTGTGCACAAGTATGACACTCTGCATGTACACTACACTGATTGGTAACTACTGAAGCTTGGTAATTGTATTGATATGAACGATTCAGAACCATTTTAACAATCGAATACAACTGAACGTGATTCATTCTGGTTATTGTAAAAGCAGTGCGTGTCCCGTTGCTTTTGTTGACATATACAAATAATATGAATACGCTATCGTTTTATACACGGCAGTGCGTTTGTTAAGCCACAAGGATATAAAGATTCTGTAAAGCGAACTCAGTACCACACATGAAAAGGTGGTACGAGAAGGTAGTCCAGTAAGGAACCGCACAGCTGTTGCTGCTATAGCAATAATATATGCGCACGCACCGGCAAACCAACAGTATCGCCCCCTTCCACGCTCAGCTGAGCTTCGCTGTCAATCACTTTGTTATTCTGAACCAGGTTATAGGCAATAGTGAAGTATTAGTGAAATAACGAACTATATTGATAAGGGAAGTATGAAAACCGAACAGAAAATTTATAATTAGTAGTAACAGTAAACCTAAGCCGGCCGCGGTGGTCTAGCGGTTCTAGGCGCTCAGTCCGGAACCGCGTGACTGCTACGGTCGCAGGTTCGAATCCTGCCTCGGGCATGGATGTGTGTGATGTCCTTAGGTTAGTTAGGTTTAAGTAGTTCTAAGTTCTAGGGGACTGATGACCACAGATGTTAAGTCCCATAGTGCTCAGAGCCATTTTTTTGAACAGTAAACCTAAGAAAACAATTGATAACATCAGGAAACTGTCTGAGGGAAATTATTACAAAAATGAACTATTTCATTGCGAAATAAAGACCCAAAAGTAAACACACAAATAAGGGGCAGCAAGAATTGACATTTTCTTAGCTCTTAAAGTACAGGCATCCGAGTTTGTCTGCACTGCATACTGATCTTATCCCGTTTTCGGTCTTCACCATTATCCGGCCATCATTTGCCCACGCATTTTGCAGCCCAAATGTCTAGATCGCACTTCGATATTTTTAGTATTTCAGAGGTGAGATCCTCCCGTATTGTCATACCTCACTTTGCGAGTTACTTCTTCCCTCTAAAGAAGTCAGGTCTTTACTTGTTTGACACAAGCTTCACTGTTACTGATCTATGTAATATGGATTCTGGTAATTTATGGACTGACTACGACAAGAAGTAAAAAAAATAAATAAATAAAATAAAAAGAACACGAATACAGAGTGTTAGAATGTTTAGAGGAGATAGTAAGAAACACCTTTCTTATGTAATAGAAAAAAATGGCTCTGAGCACTATGGGACTTAACATCTATGGTCATCAGTCCCCTAGAACTTAGAACTACTTAAACCTAACTAACCTAAGGACATCACACAACACCCAGTCATCACGAGGCAGAGAAAATCCCTGACCCCGCCGGGAATATGTAATAGAATGCATCGTTTCGTCGCTGGGTCCCATGAAGATTTGATGCTACTGATGTCCAGAGAATGTTTTCAAACGCCCGAAATTTTAGAAATTTTGCTCAAAATATCGTTTGTTTACGTTAATACATCGACCACTTCATTTCCCCGCACAAAAAGAAATCTGCAGGACCGAAGTCGAGAGATCGTGGTGGCCTCTCGCATATCCAAGAATTGGTGAAAACATTGTCTAAACGTTCTCCGGTATCAGCGGCAACGTGTGGCGAGGTCGCTTCGTTTTGTAACCATAAACGTTGCCTGACAGCTAGTGGGACATCCTCCAATATTTCCTGTAGTACTTCAGGGAGACTTCTACGGTAATTTCCTCCATCTAGCTTGTTATGCAGATGGTCCGTCCCAGTAAGATGCTCGTGTGCAAAACCAGCCCACATATTTATGGTAAACCTCTGTTGAAGGTGGAACACATGAGTTGTGTTAGGATTCTCCAATTCATAGAGATGGCTATTGTGGCTGTCGAGTATTCCTTCCGTTGTGAAGGCAGCTTAGTCAGTAAACAAGTCACACGTTTGGAAGTCAGATATGTTTAAATTTCGTGTAGAAACCATTGGTATAATGCCACGAGCTGGGCATATTCTTCAGTTGATAGGTCTTTTACCTTCTGATATTTGAATGGTTACATGCCCGACTCGTACAGGATGCTGGAGGTATTTAGTTCCTTGGCTATAGATCATGAGCTGGTGTTGGGATTGCCAGTAATTCACTGTAACGCAGCATCCTGAAACTGAACAGTTCGCACACTACGACATCTACAAGATTCCCATCGGTATGATCTAAGAGATCCTGTTTCATGAAGATGCATATCGACCCTTTTATATGTGACATGATATGGTCACATCCTCCCTGGTAATCGTTCTACATTTTCGCACCTTGTTTTACTTTTGTTAGAATTTTGCATTTTGCCTCCCAACACATGAGATGCATGTAGATAACTTGGTTACAGTGTAGTCAGCCATCAAATACCTGTAAACATCAGAGTAAACTTTTATGCAAAAGTAAAATAACATAACATAAACATTAATAATGTAATTACTTATTCGGGAAAGTGGACACTGTTAATAGTATTCAAAACGTACCCTTTCTAATAGCAAAATGTAATTGTGTTGAAAATCAGATTCCATTGTCAATGCGTTGCATAAGAAGTAGTAGAAACAACCGTGAATGTTAATCTGATGGGAGAGCAACGTCAAACCCTCTAAAGGATCCTACGAAGGAAACGGTGCTCCTGTGACTTCAGTGCAACGTAAAAAATAGTGTTTCATTTTATCTTCTCTAATAATTCTAAGGATGTGTGTAAGGAGTTTTTGTAGTTGCTGTATTTGCACCTACCTATCACTTAAAACTTGTACCGCAAATATTGCGGAAATAGAACGTGCTGGTTCAAAATGGATCAAATGGCTCTGAACACTGTGGGACTTAAATTCTGAGGTCATCAGTCCCCTAGAACTTAGAACTACTTAAACCTAACTAACCTAAGGACACCACACACATCCATGCTCGAGGCAGGATTCGAACTTGCGACCGTAGCGGTCACGCGGTTCCAGACTGAAGCGCCTAGAACCGCTCGACCACCCAGGTCGGCTAGAATGTGCTACTGATGTGCGATCTTCACAGAATGGATTGGCAGTCAGAGGCTCGTATTGTTAGCCAATAAACAGATAATAATAACGCTTGGAAAGTGTATGTTTCGTGCAAACAAATACTTTTTTTAATGGAACAATGCCTACTGACATTAACAGACTAAGAGTAGGGTAATTTAGAAATTCCGTGTTGTTCGTTGCAGGATTCTAGTGCGAGTTGTTTACGAGATATAGTGTTTTGAGAAGTTTCTACACCGACACTTATTTGTGCCATTAAAACTGCGTACTTGCTAAGTGCTTGTGTGTTCCTTCGGTGTACTGCGACTTGCTAGTCAGTGTGTGACAGTCCAAGCAGTAGCTCGTGACAGGACGATGGGACTTACCAACGCTGAAAAAACCGAGATGCTCCTGGTGCTTGGAGAGTATAGGAAGAATGCAGTTCGTTCTGGTACAGTGTAAGGGGCACGATATCCCAACAGACGTCACTCACCTCGGCAATTACTTATCAACCTCTTCAAGCAGTTACGTGAAACTGGTAGCGTAAAACCTAGGTAACGTAACAGAAGTGGCGACAGAAGACAGGGAAATTAATGTCTTGCTGCTGTTGCAGTTGATACAAACGATAGTTCCCACGCAGTCGCACTAGCAAATGGCGTGAGTCAAGCGAGTGTCCTACGCATTATCCACCAGCATAGATTCTACTCCTATCACATATTTCTCCGTCAAGAGCTGCATGGTAAAGATTATGAGAATCGTGTTAATTTCTGTACATAGGCATTAAGGTAGGATACTCTAGTCTAGATGTATCATGTATTCGTTTAGTGATAAAGTGACAGTTACTAATCATGGCCAGGTAAACCGCCAAAACATGAACTATTAGTCGTTGAAAAACCCCGTCGAACCCAGGTCGAAAGTCAGCGTCCATAAACTTGTGGTGTGGGGTACTGAACCATCAGTCAATAAGCTCGTTTTTCAGAGACGGAACACTGAATGCGCAGTTATCGAAGCCTCCTGATAGACCATCTTCCACAGATGCTAGAAGACGTTCCTCTGCAGACTAGGATGAAGTTATGGTACCAGAATGACGGCTGTCCGGCCCATAGTGCATGAAGTACTACTGTATGTCTTCACGATTTGTTCCTAAATCGTTGGATTCGACGCAGAGGACTTGTACTTTGACCGGTTAATTCCCCGGATTAGACGCCTGTAGACATTTTTCAGAGGGGAAAGCTGAAAGACGCTGTCTGCAAGGACAGACCAGCTACATCCTATGGTATGAGACGTCGTATTACTGCAGCCTGTTCGGACATCTCCGCTGAAATTCTAGCACGTGTGCGCCAGTCGATCCATATCAGACTGGAAGCGTGTATTGCTGCTACCGGTGGCCATTCTGAACACAACCTATGATGAGCAGTTGTCTCGTTATTGGACAGAACACGTATAACTGGTGTATGCACTTGCATTGTTCCTTAGTTTGTGCTACCACAGGTCTTGTACAAGTGTTGGTGTGGGAACTTTTCAAAATACGGTATCTCGTGAACGACTATCATTACAGTCCTAGAACAAATATCACTGACATTTTAGCTAGTTAACGCCAATAGGTATTGTTCATGTAAAGAAATGTATGTTGGGCCAAAAATACACTTTCTAAGTATTATTACAACACCTGACTACCAATTCATTCTGTGAAAACCACACGACAGTACGTTCTACATTTCCACAATACTGCGATGCAAACTTTAGGTGATTCACCATATATAGAGGGCCGCGTAACATGCGAAATATTTTTATTCTGTGTAATTAAATTCTTAGCTGGTACATGAAAATGAACAGTATTTGTAGCAAAATTTATATTTTCAATGTTTATTTCAGGTTATATTCGAAAATTATTGATTTGTAACGGGAAACAGGAATATTGTAGCAAAAATAAAAAAGTATACATATTTATTATCTAGCGCTAGAAAACGCTATTTCCTAAAAAATAAGTAAAATTTAAAATAAACGCAAAAGGGAAACATATCAAACACAGCTCCAATGCTACATCGAGCTTATGTGAAGCATGTTTCTCTTGTTCACAAACAACTTTCGCATTTATCGGTAGTAACAGGAAACTCTTGTCTTTGACGATGATGAAGGACGTTGTGAGTATAAAATAACAACAATAATTACATAGATTTTTATGTTTGTGCATGTGGACTGTACTTGAGTCAGAAGTAATTGCATTGATTACATGAAGTCGCAGAAATTATGAAATAAACTAATTTTTGTTACTTATGAAATACATCTATATCTACATGGATACTCTGCAAATCACATTTAAGTGCCTGACAAAGGGTTCATCGAACCACCTCCACAATTCTCTATTATTCCAATCTCGTATAGCGCGCGGAAAGAATGAACACCTATATCTTACCATACGAGCTCTGATTTCCCTTATTTTCGCATTCGGAGGAGAATGTTGGTGACTGGAATTTCGTGAGAAGATTCCGTCACAACGAAAAACGCCTTTCTTCTAATGATTTCCAGCCCAAATTTATGGCTTTTAGATTAGACTAATTTAACGAGTTCCTTTACCACTCATGTGGATGACCTCACACTTTTCGTTATTTAGGGTCATCTGCCACTTTTCGCACCAGTCAGATATCTTTTCTAAATCGTTTTGCAGTTTGTTGTGATCTTCTGATGACTTTATTAGTCTATAAACGACAGCGCCATCTGCGAACAACCAAAGACGGCTGCTCAGATTGTCTCCAAAATCGTTTATAAGGAACAGCAAAGGGCCTATAACACTACCTTGGGGAACGTCAGAAATCAATTTTATTTTACTCGATGACTTTCCGTCAATTACTACGAACTGTGACCTCTCTGACAGGAAAACACTATTGGGTTTCTACTAACTTCCAATCTGTTCATTAGGGATGGTATTACCACTTTACACTGACTCCAGTATGCCTTACGTATGTTATAGGAGCAGCAGCAGCAGCACTTCGTCTTCAGGCCACAAGTGATCCATCGGGACCATCTGACCGCCGTGTCACCCTCAGCTCTGAGGATGCGGATAGGAGGGGCGTGTTGTCAGCACACCGCACTCCCGGCCGTTAAGATGGTTTTCTTTGACCGGAGCCGCTACTATTCGGTCGAGTGGCTCCTCAGTTGGCATCACGAGGCTGTGTGCACCCCGAAAAATGGCAACAGTGCATGGCGGCTCGGATGGTCACCCATCCGAGGGCCGGCCACGCCCGACAGCGCTTAACTTCGGTGATCTGACGGGAACCGGTGTATCCACTGCGGCAAGGCCGTTGCCCATGTTATAGCAGTAACTGTTATATAATCTATATATCAGAGATGTCTGGTAATCATCTGAAGGTGACTGGTAAATTGATCCAACTAGGTATTTGTTTGTTTGTATTAAACACTGCTTTCTTTATCAACTAACGGTAGTTATAAACATGAAATAGCGTTATAAAATGCATGTCTTAAAAATTTAAATAAAGATAAATATAAGAATATGAAAGGGTTATTGCGAGTTAAAATTAATTTCTTGCTGAACTTAAATTTTTTCTTGTAAAGTATATTGTTCTCTTCTCTCTCTTGCTTCACTCTTTCAACAGTCTTCGAAGCAAATCAGAGGCGGACTGCTAGATTTGCTACCGGTAAATTTGAGCAACACGCAAGTATTATGGAGATACTTTGAGAACTCAAATGGAAATCGCTGGCGGGAAGGCGACATTCTTTTCGTGCAACACTACTGAGAAAATTTGGAGCACCGCCATCTGAAGCTGACTGCAGAACAATTGTACTGCTGCCAACATACATTTCGCGTAAGGATCCCTAATATCTGATAGGAGAAGTCAGGGTCCGTACGGAGGCACGCAGTCGGTTATCCCTCGTTCTGTTTGTTATTGGAACATGAAAGGAAGTGACCAGTAGCGGTACACAGTTCCCTCTGCCACACTTCTTACGGTTTCTTGCGTAGTGAAGAAGTGGAAGTAGATGTAGAAGAACTTGTCGAATTCATCCCATGCAGACTCGCTGCTCTATTGCGTTTCAAAGGTGGACTAACAAATTATTAAACAGCTGGTCATCAGGTTTTGATGATTGGTGTTCCCCCCCCCCCTCAAAAAAAAAAAAAAAAACAGTAACGACACTATGTAATCTGCTGTTCATCGGATACTCATTGATGTTAGCCGGTCGAAGTGGCCGTGCGGTTCTGGGACCGCGTGACCGCTACGGTCGCAGGTTCGAATCCTGCCTCGGGCATGGATGTGTGTGATGTCCTTAGGTTAGTTAGGTTTAACTAGTTCTAAGTTCTAGGGGACTAATGACCTCAGAAGTTGAGTCCCATAGTGCTCAGAGCCATTAGAACCAACTCATTGATGTTATTTAGGTGTACCATTTGATTGTACTGAAGGGGACACGATTTATGAACAATAGATGGATATGCTGTCGTCATTGGGAACCTCTCCGCTATGTAGACACGGTAGCTCTCACATTTTGTGGGCTGCTAATGTGCAACTGCGTAGGGTTTAATAGGCGTGGCATTCACGACAGGAGCTTGAACATTTGCCGGATTTTCTGTATACAACATAGTCGCCGTTGGAGCAAGCGTATTTTTAGGCGCGAGAAATTTGGACTGGGCCTGACGGGAGTACTCCATATGGCAGCAATTAAGCGCTCGACAAAGGAGAGGCAATAGAGTAATCAAAATCCGCAACAAACGAATTTTAACTTCTGTCTGCTATAAAATAGGAAAAATGTAGCCAATGTCTGTAGACAGCAAGTGGTTACAGCTCTTCCAGTTTTACTGCACAACAGACATGACAAGATTAAAAATTACGAAAAGATTTTTGCGGATTATTACGTGACCCTCGAAAACAGTCACGCAACTCCCAGGAATTCGTCACTTCTGGTTTAAGAAACTGTTGAGTAGAAGACCAGTCGTACGTATTAAATGAATTCTGACGTTTTACAGTTGACTCGTACATTTAATTTATTTGCAATTTACTTTCTTGTCCTTCCTCTTTAGGCCGTATTATTTTCTCAGGGTCTTTTGTCGTTCTTCCTGAGTTCGGTAATACGTGCTTCTTGTTCAATAGAGAACGTACAGAGTTTCGACCGTATGACGACGATGCGCTAGCTGGGACGGTTGACTGACACTGATTTATTGTTGTAGATAGTTCGCCATTTTTGCGAGGCAAATACCCAACTCGAATGGCTACAACCGAATAAGATAATTTTAAAATAACGATATGTCTGTTCTACCGCCAAGCAAGGCCTTTTATCTGTATAACTGTGTATCTGTGTACAGTCGATCTGTCTATGTTAACCAACTTAAACTACATGTCTCTGCAGAACAACATCGTGTAACAGACAATTATGATCGACAAATTCACAAAAGTCATAAATGAGGTATTATTTGTCGAAATACTTACAAACATATTTTCCAAAACAGAAATTTCTCCATTGTCGTACAGTTTTCCGTTATTCACCATCGAAGTAAAAATTCTGAGTTCCAGTGAAATGATTAAAACACAAGAGAATGGAATGGAATGCACGCTGACGAGGGAAACGTAATAACATCCTACGTTAACGCATAGAGAGAAAATAAAGCCACCCGTTTTTAACCACGCAGAGGGACATGCTAATAAAAGTTCAAATAAAACAATGTACCTGTGTCGGTCATCTTTTAGTTTCTCCCACGGCGCGTTTCGAGAATTTATACTCTCATCTTCAGATGGAAAATAGCGGTATTTCGTTACATGTGTACCAGCTGTATGCAGTTAGTTGATTGTTTGTTTTGGTTTCATTTTGCTGCAAAGAGTACAACAGGCACTTGTTATCGTCATATGGCACTAAGATTATTCATTTGAAATGCTGATATGAAGGTATGACGATAACAGGTGCCTGTTATACTTGTTGTAGCAAAATGAAACCAAAACAAATAACTAGCTTCGTCCAGCTGGTACACATGTAACAAGATATCGCTGTTCTCCACCTGCCACAGATGAATTGTTTTATTTGAACTTTTGTTGTCAAAACAGTCGCATTTTCCTTAAAAAATATGCAACATGGACGACATAAGGTAAAGGAATAAGCTTGCTTTAGTATTTATTGTATCACAAGGGAGTATTTGTCAGCCGTGCAGGATATTAGCGAACGGGGCAGTGATTTGAATTACCAGCATGCCCGGGATTCAACGATTTTGAGAAAGATTTTGATTCTGCTTCAGTAACTTCCATTAGACTACAACAATACAGTAAGAAATTCAGAACTGAAACAGACATCAGTGAAGGAGATTCAACATCACTTTGTTAATACAATATATCTAAAAAAATATTCCTCTGATAACATGACATTGTTTGGGTAAAGAACAGATCAACAACGAATAGAAAAACTTGACAGAGTAAGTTTAAAAATGCATTACAATAAAAGAAAATCAGTCACTCACCAACATATCGAAAAAATAATAGCCCAGTTTAAGAATGAGGTCAGAGAATCAGTAGAAAATATTTTATATTTAGGTAGTTGACAACAATGGCTGGAAGGACTTGCAGAGAAGTAAACAATAGAGTCAAAGTATTCTGGAGTACTTTTGTTGAACAAAATTCGGATTGCAAACCTTCCAACGTGTCTGAAAAAGACAGAACACAGTCAGCACGTCTTACCAGTTATGACTTACGGCGATGATACACAAGTCTCCAATGTAACACCCATTCAGTACGTGAAGAGTGATCAGCGAACAATGCCGACATGGTTGTTGAGGATTACTAGGACACACACACACACACACACACACACACACACACACACACACACAGTCACACACATGACGTAATTACGGCCCTTAATGAAGGTGAAGCCAAGAAGATGACGCATTGCAAGATGCGTAAATGGTATTAGTAGACAAACGGAAATGATGTAGATGCATATAGCTCAATAACGTGATCTATGGCGAAGTCCGTAAGACATCTTTATCCTACTTGTCAGATGGCTACTGATGAGTTTGCATCCTGACTTACAACGTAGTATTCCAGGTACACCAAATCAACGAATATCAGACAGTCGCCTCTTCCGAAAATTTCTATCCCGACCTCTTCTCCCAGTGTGTGAGCAATTTTTCGAGGAAAATACTAAAAGGCAGCAGTGGCATTTGTGTTCTAATCCAAGATCTCTTTCAGCCTCTTTGAGCGGTAAACGGTTCTGAAACCGTAGCCATAAATTTACTTGTGATATCGTATTGATGATTTTTCGCTGGATTACACAGCTAATATTTTCAAAAATCCCGAGATCTTCTATTTGACTGATATAATTTTGTATACCAAACAAAGGATATTCCTAAAATTATTACTGTTGTTTTTCTTGATCTAAAGATGTACGTCTATTTGTGCATAATTCAAATGTGTGAATTCTTTCTTTCAGGGTACGTACTGCAGTCCTTATGTACGTCACAGAACCACTGGTGCATATTGCAATCCCTGTCTACGACACAGAACCACTGTATCTTCTACGAAGGTCAGGCATGTCATTAATCGAAAATGAAAATACTATGAGAACGAATACCATTAATAAATTTTCTAAATTATGGAAATATTATTAACTCACATTCTTCTGAACTTACGTTTACATAGTGCAATGTGTCTATATTTGAATAGTTTAGGATATATATAAGTTAGACCAGTTACTTGATTTTATGTATTTATGTCGACTAACAAGCAACTGGTGTTATACAAATTATGCTGATGACTTTTATTATTGTCATTATGTACAATGTTCCAGTCTTATATGCGTGATCATAAGTTTACGCTCACTTGATAATTATCGTTGTATTGTGATGCTCAGCAGTGTCAAAGCATTTTCATAAAATATTGTCCTTGGCAGAACTTTAGCTTCTTTGAACTAGTATCAGTTATTAAAGTTTATTTGAACAGGCTTTACCATGCCTTACACGAAAATCAATTGAGTGTATCGCAACCGGGCACAATCTATTTTTATTTACACTATCAATTTTGAAATTTTAAACCTCTATCATCAGGTGGATTTATGCCATTTAATAAGACATGAGTGTGTGATGTGTACGAGTATTACTGTTGGGTAAACTGAGTCACTATCTAATAGCAAGGGATAAAAAACTGAACAATATATTAATGCAAGGCTCAAAGTTTTATCGAGGTTTTGACATCGAAGAGTCGAAGATGAACAGTGGTGCAAATTTTAATACCTTCATTAGTCACAGTATCATTTCCATTTTATTTTTACGTCAGGTCTTTCTTTTTCCATATACTTATTCCAAGATTTTCATAGTGAGAGCTCACAGATACGTGAGTGGCTCGAAGACTTCTTAAATAATAGAATCCAGTATATTGTCCTCGAAGCCGAGTGTTCAACAGAGACAAGGGTATCGTCAGGAATGCCCCAAGCAAGTGTGATAGAACCGCTGTTGTTCTCTTCATACATAGATGATTTGTCGGACAGAGTGGACAGCTGTCTGTGGTTGTTGGCTGATGATGCCCTGGCGTTCTGTAAGATGACCAAGTTGAGTGACTGTAGGAAGATACGACTTAGACCAAATGTCCAATTGGTGTGATGACTGGCAGCTATCCATAAATGTGGAAAAATGTAAGTTGATGCGGATGAGTAGGAAGAACAAACCTGTAATGTTCGGATACAGTATTACTAGTGCCCTGCTTCACGCAGTGAAGTCGTTTAAATATCGGGGCGTAATGTTGCACAGCGATATGAGATGGAACGAGCATATGAAAACTGTGGTAGGAAAGGCAAATCGTCGACTTCGGTTTATTGGGAGAATTTTAGGAAATAGTGGATTACCTGTAAAGGAGACCGCATATAGGATGCTGGTGTAACCTATTCTTGAGTACTGCCTGAGTGTTGGGAATCCGTAGCAGATCGGATTGAAGAAAGATATCGGACCAGTTCAGAGGCGGGCTGCTAGATTTGTTACCGGTAGGTTCGAACAACGCCTAAGTGTTACGAAGATGATTCGGGAACTCAAATGGGAATACCTGGGGGGGATAGACGATGTCCTTTTCGATAAACACTACTGAGAAAATTTAGAGAATGGGTATTTGAAGCTGACTACCGAACGATTCCACTGCCGTCAACATACACAGCGAAGGACCACCAAGATAAAATATGAGAAATTAGGGCTCAAACGGAGGCGTTCAGACAGTCATTTTTCCCTCGCTCTATTTACGAGTGGAACACGCGGAGAAATGACAAGTAATGGTACAGGGTATCCTCCGCGACGCACGGTACGATGGCTTACGGAGTATCTATGAAGATGCATATAAGTAAGTGGATTACGTCGCGACATTGTACCTAGTATTGCGGTGCGACGTTTTTCAGTAGACTAACTCTCTTCGTTTCGGCAGAATCGTGATGTCATCACCGTTTACTGTCCGCTATTTGTTTGTGGTATGAAGGAGGTTCACAAGTCCATTGTTTTTTAAATAAAAAGAGTCAGTCTAGCCATGTATCGTCACAAGCTTTTAAAAATGTGTGGGCTTCACGGATAAGGATTTTGAAGAGTCTCAGTATCTACAGTATTATGCAGTGGCATAATCGACAAGTACTGCAAATTTGCTATGAAACTTCAGAAAATGTTGTAGAAAAAATTTAAAGATTTAGTTCACAATATGAAACAATTACAAAGATGGACAGATTTAAATCATTGTTCTGTACATCAAAAAGCATTTGTGCTAAATTTGCTGGCATGGAGCACGTGATGAAATTGGTGGGAAGAATACTAAAATTTCAGAAGTCCCACGCTTTATTCTACTCTCAGTTGCAACAGTTTTCGACGTAACTGAACCAAGGGTATGGAGACCTTATATATTACTGAAAAGTACGTTGGTTTAGTCGAAGGATATACCTGGAACGATTTTTCTATTTAAAAGCCGCCATTGTTCAATTTATGAAGGAAAATGAGAGTAGGAACGAAAATTAGAACATCCGGAATGGATTACAGATCGCCCGCATCTCGTGGTCGTGCGGTAGCGTTCTCGCTTCCCACGCCCGGGTTCCCGAGTTCGATTCCCGGCGGGGTCAGGGATTTTCTCTGCCTCGTGATGGCTGGGTGTTGTGTGATGTCCTTAGGTTAGTTAGGTTTAAGTAGTTCTAAGTTATAGGGGACTGATGACCATAGCTGTTAAGTCCCATAGTGCGCAGAGCCATTTTTTGGATTACAGATCGCGCGTTTGAAGTCGACTTCAGTGCACACTCCCTATAGGAAGACATTGCAAAGTGAGAAACAAATTATTTCTGATTTGCTGGGGAAGCCTTTAAAAGATGACGTTATAGAAGGGACAAATTCTCAGAAACACAGTACAGTTCCCTAAGTTCACTACTGATAAAAGAATCTCAGAAACACAGTACAGTTCCCTAAGTTCACTGCTGACAAAAAAATCGGAGGTTTGAAGAAAGAATTCAGTTTTTGAAAGAGGTGCAAGAATAGTTTTCGAAACGTTTTTAGGACAGAAAGCGTCCCTGTGCATGTGCTGGTATGAATGCTTGATCTGCATTGTAATTCCTGTTTTACAGACAAATGCTTTTACGTTAAAACTGTCCAAGACGTCTATATTGTTTTCCTCAGGTAGCGTTTCCACACCTGCAGAATGAGATTGCAAATATTCCGGTCAACATATGTGTGCAATAAAACAGTCACTACAAAGTGGCAAACTGAGTGTGAAAATCCATGAAATTGTCAGCATCTGTGCACATACCGACATTTTGTACCGGATAACAATTTTATTATGTCTTCAGCAGGTCAAATTTAATTAAGTAACACTGAAAATTTACTTTGTTTTGATCTATGTTGTTCAGAAATCTGCAATATAAAACCAAGTCGTATGCAGTGCGACTGCAACACCATTTCAATGCGTCACGTTTGCAGCTTCTCCCTCTTCCCCTCTAGACACTGCGCTGTGGTGGTGGGGGAAATGTGCAGACAGGCTGAACACTACGGCACTCATGCCGGTAATGGCTCGCGAGTCGAATACGTGGCTGTCTCTGTTGTAGGGGGCCAAGCATACGAGACTATTCAACTGCAGAAGATTCGCCAAAATAGACCAACGTTTGTCATATCTTTGAAGAAGTGCTTATATTCTACTCAAATAAGGAGTTTATAGTAACAATGTCTTCGGAGTAAAAGTATGGGTTTACAGAAAGTACATATTGCATGGAACAGAAGGTGGCTTATTTGTTCCAGTAGAGCTTAACTTCGTTCAAGTATGTTTGCATATCAAATAATTCGGTTACGTTCAGTGATTAAAGCCAGACTAATACTTTTAATTCGATAATTCTACTAATCAGTAGACTCATTCACAGAAGCAACTGGAAGGTTACTTCAGTTTATTAATGTGCGCTGTCCTCAATCACGTCGCATTATTCCTAGAATGTTTTTGTAATCTGGAAATTGATTGAGCATATACAATTTCGTTAATGACAGTCAGAGAAGAATTTCCTCACGGTATACAGAATTTATATCAGGGAACAGATCTGATGCCTGTGAGGCTGCTGACGAAGAAACTGATATAAGTGATCACAAATGATTACTAAAGTAAAGAGAACAAAAGCACCTGGGAAACTGAATGTAAGCCGTACACTATGTGCAACCCGTAAGGACGAGAGTAACTATTGCATGACGCCACTGCCAAGTAACATAACTCGATAAAAATTGAATCATACATAAAAAGTACTGCAATACTATAGTAAAGGGGTTAACTGAAAGAAATACGCAATTATACGAATAGAAATGACATTTTTATTCCAAGACAAAAAATATAATAAAGTCACCGTGATTCATGAAGCTCATCTGGACATTAAAAAAGGCACATCTTTCTTAAAATGGCGTTTGTTCATCACGGATGGCAGTACATGTTTAGCGACGTGCTTCTATGCTGGCCACAAGATTGGTAAGGGGTTATTATGATAGGGCGTTCCATTACTCCACGAGCGCCATTGACAATTGGTGGCGGTCGTTAGTATTCAGTGGGATATGCGTCTGGGGAACGGGCATGGCAGTGCGCTCGCCGAACATCATCTCATTCCAAGAGCTCGTCCAACTGCGTTCTTCGATAGATTCGCGCATTTTCATTATAATAATCAGCGCCGAATACATCCCTGAGAAAAACCACATGGGGAAGGAGTGCAGTGTCACAATAACGTTTCCCGGTGAGTACACCCTCTTCAATGATGTGGAGGTTAGTACACCCATGCAACATTATGCCTCCCGCCACAACACATGGACAGCAAAACGATCATGTTCGATAACGTTCCTGGGCGCATTACGGATCCTCATATGGTCAGAGGCTGGAACATTTAGTGCGAGAAGATATTCGGTGAATGGACTAGTCATAAGGCAAGTATGGGATGCGTTGGAGAGACGTCCACTTGCACTAAGGACCATCCAGCAATTGTCAGCCGCGCTGGTGGAACGTCCTACCACAAGGAATCCTTACCAAACTTGTGGCCAGTGTGGTGGCACGTTGCAGAACCTCGTACATTGCCATCCGTGGTGGTCACACACCCTATTAAGAACCATGACTCTCCTTCTGCAATACCCGGGAGACGAGACCATCATTAATCGCGATGACTGCAGTGTATTTATTGTCCTCCAATAAAAGTGTCTTTTGTGTTAGTCTCATTGCGTATGTCTTTCAGTTACTTTCTGTACTAAAGCGCAGCAGTTCTTTGTATGTATGCTCCAAGTTTCATTGATCTAAGTTACTTGACAGTAACAAATCATGCGACAGTTACTTCCCTCCTTACGTTTTGCACACCACTGTATTATCCCTAAGGCCAGAAACAGTGAATTGTTGTGTAAAAGAACTGTGGCCCAGATACATAATTATTAATCATTCGTCACATGTATGTACCTGACAGAGTAAACATCGTTCGGAGAGACCAAGCAGTGTGTACAAATAGTGATAGGAAGTATGTTAAGAAACAGATTCTGGAGCGTAGCATGTACTAATTCAAGCATGTGATAGTAGACAAGTAATTGACAAATGTTAACTGAATCGACTGGTCGTCATTATGGGACTTAAGATCTACCTATTTACGCAAAAAAAAAAAATGTTCATTTAGTCCCCATTAATGTTTCTACACCTTTCTGCCTTCATCAGTAAGTACTTTTATTTCGTTCAACGAATATATTTTAAATAATTATTATGAGAAACTGAGGCTAAAAAATATGTTATGACTATTCTGTTTTCGACCTCATTTTCTAGAACATTAATTCCTGCAAGACTTTGCTAAAATTAGTGCATAGCTTGCCATCTGCAACGAAATGATGCTATTATTGTTTACAAGATAAACGAAACTTTGTTGCTCGAAAATGTCTTGCTACTGTAATTTAGGAATACTTATAGTTATTTTTTTAGTGTGTGTCCTCATCTGCATGCTCATTTGTTATGGAAATTCACGGAAAAACAGGATACATGTTTTTTAAAGAACTGCACTCGCAAGTTACACTTTTTAGAACTTCACAAAACACAATATTTATGTTGCTGCTGCGAGTTTGGTCTGTGTTGATGTTCACCTGTTTTTCCATTGCGTCTGGCGACTAATTTTAACTTCGTTGACTTTACCTCATATATATATATCTCTCTCTCTCTCTCTCTCTCTCTCTCTCTCTCTCTGTGTGTGTGTGTGTGTGTGTGTGTGTGTGTGTGTGTGTGTGTGTGTGTGTTTCATATGCGTTTGTGTTGCATTTCTTTGATACTTCCTTTAATGTGTTAAATAGAGTGCTATTGCATGATGTATAGCCGTCGGATTTTATTGCCTTCTGTATGTCGACTGTTTCTTCTGTGGTACTATAAGTTTTTGGCGTAGGTTATGGAGGATTTTAGTACTGTATGATTAGACTATTAGGTGGTCAGAAAATGTGCTATTTGAGCATTTACTTTCTAGGGCTCTGAGGTGTTAAAAGTACCTTCTTCTAAAATTTCTGCGCATCTGTGCTACGTATATTGACTGAAAAGAGTTGCATATTAGTTGGGATACGTTTCATCTGTAGAAATTTACTATGAGTCTTTCGCGTGTTCTGAGTTTTTCCTTGTTTCTTCTTGTTTTCGTGTTGTCTGTTCTGTATCTTATTCGAAATCCTTGTTTCTTAAAAGATTTTGTGAAGTATTTTATTATTATAGGTAAGTATGTGCAAATTTGTTTTGTGCGGGAAATGTGGCGTCCTGTACATTGGGTTGTTCTGTACTGTTGTGTGTGGTCTTACGTGCATATGAAGTGTTCATTGCCTGCCTATTTGCTCGTTTTATAGTTTAGTTTCTCTGTCGAGTAGCCATGCTTCACTTCTTGTATTTTATTGTGTTTAAATCATGTGTGGTTTGATTGGTTGTGACCCGTGGTTCTTATGACAGTGGGTTTTCGGTGTACTGTCAAATCTTGTGTGTTTGCCCTTTGTATCGTGAGATACAAAACGTTTACTTTAGGCTCTGTATCTGTTCCTGAAATTAGATGAATTATAGAGCGAAAATTGTTTATTTCAGTATGTAGTTGTTTCACCTGTGTGAATAATCTTCAGTTAGGCACAGTATGTCATCGACATAACAGGACCACTACATGACTTTCTATTTTTTGGGTTCTATTGTCACGCTAAGGAACTTCTTTTCCAGGTTGTTCATGAATAAATTGGATTACTAGTGAGCCCATTAGCTGTCCACCATGAAAAGAGAATAATTCTTTTTGAACACAAAAAATGTTTAATTTGTGTATGTGGCATGTGCTCTTGTTTTCGTCTTTGTGTAAAGGTATTTATTGTTTCGGCTACTCAGATACAAGTGTACATTGATGTGAAACGATATAAGGCTTTACTAGTGTCTTGAATGCCTGCGTTCTTGATCCTGCCTGTTAATTCCTTGAAGTTTTCTAGGACTCTGTGTTTTACTTTTTCTTTCTTTTTTTTTAAGAATTTATTCTCTTTAGTAACTTGTGTGCTAGCGCGCGCGCGCGCGTGTGTGTGTGTGTGTGTGTGTGTGTGTGTGTGTGTGTGTGTGTGTGTGCACATGGCCTTGTGATGCTTCAGTTTTTCGATGTAATTTCTTCAGGTGTTCTACTTTCCGACATTTTCCCTTTAATAAGCAAAACCCCATGCAGTTTTTCAGATGTATTGATTTTGGAAGTTATTGAGGATTTTGATTGTTTTGAGTTTCTCTTTTTGCCTTTAATAAGCAAATCTCCATTCAGTTAGCCAATTAGTAAAAGTAGGTGACATAAATGTCGGTATTAGGGTTGTTAAAATACTGTCGAAGCTTCTAAACGTCGAGAGGAACTCAGGGGCCAATGAAACATCTGTCAGATATTGTACAGAAATTATTATTTTATGCACCCTTCGCATAATTCACTCAAGATCTCTCGAAGGCGAGCTATTCTGAGAGGACAATGTTATTCAGTTCCAAGAATGGCAGTGACGATAATCCACAAACGACGCATTTTACTCGTATTGATATGTTGCAGAATTTGATAACATGTTCACTGCTCACATATATTGGCATACGTGGGTCATACTGATATTCTTCTCGCTACTAACATGAATCATGGTAGCACTTATCCTTGTCAAATACTGATGATGCCCGTTACACATTTTATCCTGGGACGGAGTGTCTAAAAGAATGAGATGTGTTTAGCAGAGTACGTTGGCGTTTTAATGAGACACGGTAAAACCACGGCCACAATACCCTTCCGGTCATGGAGATTTATGTTTTCCATGGTCTCCCTTAAACACTTAACACAAATTCCAGACCAGATCCTTTGAAATGGACACAATATTTGTCATTTCCCTTCCTGTTCCACTTGCAAATAGAGTGAAGGAAAAACGACTATTTGTACGCCTCCGAATGAGCCAAAATTTCTCGTACTCTATCTTCATGGTCCTTAGGCACAATGTATGTTGGCTACAGTAGAATCGTTCCGCAGTCAGCTTCAAATATCGGTTCTCTAAATTTTCTCAATAGTGTTTCTCGAAAAGAACATCGCCTTCCCTCCAGGGATTCCCATCTGAGTTACGAAAGCATCTTCGCAACACTTACACCTACCGGTAACAAATATAGGAGCCCGTCTCTGAACTGATTCGATGTCTTCCTTCAATCCGACCTGCCACGGATCCCAGACACTTGAGCAGTACTCAAGAATAGGTTGAATCAGCGTCCTATATGCGGTCTGCTATACAGGTGAACCACTCTTTCCTAAAATTCTCCCACTAAACCGAAGGCGATTACTTCCCTTCCCTACCACAGTTTTCACATGCTCGTTCTGTCTCATATCACTGTGCAACATTACGCCGGGATATCTAAACGACTTGACTGTATCGAGCAGGACACTGGTAATACGGTATCCGAACATTACAGGTTTGATCTTCCTACTCATCTGAATTAACTTACATTTTTCCACATTTATGGCTAGCTGCCATTCGTCACACCAACTAGAAGTTTTATCTAAGTCGTCTTGTATCTTCCTACAGTCACTCAACTCCGTCACCTTACCGTACACCAACGCATCATCAGAAAACAACCGCAGGTTGCTGCCCACTTTCCCCGTCAAATCATTTATGTGTATAGAGAACAACGGCGGTCCTATCACAATTCCGTGGGGCACTCCTGAAAATACCCTCTTCTTTGATGAACACTCGTTTTCGAGGACAACATACTGGGTTCTATTATTTAAGAAGTCTTCCATCCACTCAAATATCTGTGAATATATTTCACGTGCTTGTACCTTCGTTAACAGCCCGCAATGGGCACCGTGTCAAATGCTTTCTGGAAATCTAGAAATATGGAATGTGCCTGTTGCTCTTCGTTTTATTTCCCAAATGGTTCATATGGCTCTGAGCACTATGGGACTTACCATCTGAGGTCATCAGTCCCCTAGTACTTAGAACTAATTAAAACTAACTAACCTAAGGACATCACACACATCTATGCCCGAGGCAGGATTCGAACCTGCGACAGTAACAGTCGCGCGGTTCCGGACTGAAGCACCTAGAAGCGCTCGGCCACCGCGGCCGGCTTTTATCTCCCATTCTTCCTGAAATCGAGTTTTTGCTCCATCTATAATGATGCTATTATTGATGAAATTTTAAACACTATTGATACTTGCTTTACTTTTCATATATTTTGTTGTCTTTGGCAAACGTGTTGTTTCGGCACTGCATCGATGCACGCTGCAGACTTAGGTTCGTGTGAATTGCATGCGAAAGCTCGTCACTGGTTCGTGAAAATCTTGATAACGTGATGACCCAGATGCCCAATCACCCCCAAACTAGGAAATAAATCTAAATATGCTCCAGGGAAGTGTGATAGTGCCTATCTACTTTTGAGATGTAAGAAATAAATCATATGAGCGGTCTTTCCGATAATACTCATGTACTTCTATCGAAAAAAAAGTCCTGTCAACGAAGATCCATGAGTTTTATCAATGTGTTCTGTTAAAGTAATGCAAAAATATTGGCGAACGATTACATGAAATATCAGTTTTTTGTAAGAGAATTGCTTAGTGAAAATTGTTGATTGTAACCCAGTAATGATCGTAAATATTCAATTTGAAGGAAGTCGCTCGGCTTAAGGCCTCAATACGTTACTGTGTTGCAGCAGCTCCTCAAGTTTCATGAAAATTACAAAATATACTAGCAAGACGCTAGATGTATATTAATATTGACTTCACTGTTGGTTTACAAACTTCGTAGTTGATGAGGCGTAATGTGTCGTATGAGCTGTTGTCAAATAACGTTAATAGTATTAAAATGACATGGAGAGCCTACAACTGATCACTTGATTCTGAAGCTCTGTATGAAATCCTGCACATAGTATTATTGAATTGCTTATGCAAAGAAACATTCAAATATGTAATATTAAGGTACAGTAGTTACGAACAGCTGAAAACTGTCTAAGTTGTTTGTAGAGCTTTAGGATAAGAAATAGCCCACTTCGTACAAAACATAATAATTAAGTCATTACTGTTATTAGAAAAGTCATGAATTTAAATTGACTCTTAAATATCTCTCAACTAGACAAACACTTTATAGAATACTAGCAAATCAGATGTTTAATTTTAACAAAAAATCTTCTTTCTGCGAAGCACAAATTACTTTTAATAGGTGCATCACAAGATTTTCTTAGTACAGTAGTTCGTAATTATGGCGCATTCCTTTTGCTTGCTCATTTCGAACAACATACTATATTATCATATACTGGCAATAGTAATTACCCTCTCACTTCCTAGGAAGAAACCGGAATAATCGACACCGTAAGCTACAATCGTCATGAATATTACACATTTATTTCTTCCACGTAACAAAACATTTACGGGAAATAACAGGCACCCTGAACATCCACAAAATAGGAAAACAGATACTAACAGTATTAAAAAAACTAAGAAGCACTACAATTTTTATCAGTAAACAGGCGATCTTCACTATGGCAGGTCTACATGTTTCAAATAAGCTCTAGTTTGCTCTCCACGTAAGTTCGTTCTATTGCTCTAGTTTACATATGCAGTATTTCAAAGCAGTACTTTAACTCGTGATGTAAGTTATTTGCAAATTAAAGTTTATGAGATGAACGCTACCTTTGATGTCTCTTACACATAAACATTCGAACAATGTGCGTTGTGTACACACAGTCGCACAAACACATAAGCAATCTAAATTGTCGCCGCATTTCATGTTTCACTATCCTTAAGACCATTTTATGTATATTTACGCCAAATATAAAAAAAATTTCTCGTAAGTGTACCAAACTTTGAACGAACTTTTGTTTGTCGTGGTGTAAAAACCAATAACGCCTACAAAATGAGGTCCCAACGGAGAAGAAGGAATGTTTGTAAGATTCACCTAAAGATGAATTTGTAAGAAATGGGAAACCGATGATTATTGAAAAAAAATATTTTTTAACTATACTTGTGACTCGTTCCTGTTTAAAATTATAAAACTTATAACTATGAAAACAGCTACAGTTCACGTAATGCCTACTTACGACAAAACGGAGAGGTACTGTTGGTTGTCCAGGAAATTATCTAAGAATTCCTTCCCTGTGTTGAGTGCATGTTTGTGAGACCTGGAGCTTAGTTTTTACTGCAGTTTCTATAAGTTCTCCTTGGGAATCAGCTGCTTCCTTTCTATTATGATAGAGAATTTAGGATAGGGGCCTCGTGTGCTATTTTACGTTGGACCCGGAATTTAAAAATGCAAGTCTTTTTCAATCTAATTATAGCATTATAAATAGTAGTAATAACATTGTCATCTACATACATACTCCGCAAATTACCATATGGTGCATGGCGGGGAGTACCTACTCATTCGCTTTCCTGTTCCAGTCACAAATGGAGCCCCAATTTCTCGTGTCTTACCTTCGCGATCATTACGTGAGATATATTTTTGTGGCGGTAGAATCATTCTGTACTCCTTCTCAATAGCTTTTGGCGAAAAGCACAGCGTCTTTCCTCCGGAGATTCCAATTGAAGTTCATGAAGGATCTCAATAACACTCAAGTGTTGGTAGAGCCTACCGGCAATGCCTGTGGTTTGCTTCTATGTCTTTCTTTAATGCGATCTGGTGGTAATCCCAAATGTTCGAGCAGCACTCGAGTGTGGTTGGCACAAGTGTTCTGTACGCTGTCTCCTTTGTAGATGAGATACACTTTCCTAGAACTCTTCCAATAATTCGAGGTCGCTCATTCGCCATCCCTAAAAGTGACCTTACTTGCTTCTTCCATTTCATGTCACTTTGCACGTTTCGCCAAGATATATATATAATCGACGAGTCGGTGTCAGCCAGCTAATACTCTGTTCGAACTTTATAGAATTCTTTTTCCTTCTCATCTGCTTAATTTACATTTTTGTACATTTATAGCGTGCTGCCATTCGTCATACCAAATAGAAAGTCTGTCCTATATCCTCTTACAGCCATTCATCGATGACAGTTTCGAGTACACTGCAGCGTCAACAGCAAACA
The DNA here is from genome assembly GCF_023898315.1 of Schistocerca nitens. Classification (NCBI taxonomy): domain Eukaryota; kingdom Metazoa; phylum Arthropoda; class Insecta; order Orthoptera; family Acrididae; genus Schistocerca; species Schistocerca nitens. The sequence goes on along the minus strand of NC_064616.1, from coordinate 630,066,355 downwards.
ATCGCGATCAAAGCGGAAGTGAAAATATAATTTGAAATAAAAGTTCCGTACATCTAAAGCCGTTTAGAATGACAGTTTGTCAGCCATAGTGGCCGAGTGGTTCTAGGCGCTTCAGTCTGGAACCGCGCGACTGCTACGGTCGCAGGTTCGAATCCGGCCTCGGGCATGGATGTGTGTGATGTCCTTAGGTTGGTTAGGTTTAAGTAGTTCTAAGTTTTAGGGGACTGATGACCTCAGAAGTTAAGTCCCATAGTGCTCAGAGCCATTTGAACCATTTGACCCAATAACAGTTTGTCTGGGAACTAATAAAAATGTCAATACTAGTACGTTCTGACATATTTTGGGTATTTCCACTCAATGATGTCTTGTGGAATAATTTTCTGGGGTAACTCATCACTTAAAATGAAGTATTGATTGCACAAAAGCAAACAATGAGAATACTTTCTGGCGTTTACGTGCGGTCGTCATGTAGATACCTCTACAAGGAGTTGGCGTTTTAACCTTATCATGAGAATACTATATTTGCTAATTAAATTCGTCATAAATAGTCCATCACAAAATGAGAAGGACAGGGAGGTCTGTACCTACAGCACTAGAGGTTAAATAACCTTTGTTATCCATTATTATTATTATTATTATTATTATTATTATTATCATATGTCGTTAGTTGCGTGTTCTACAGATCATTTGAAAAATGGTTCAAATGGCTCTGAGAACTATGGGACTTAACATCTGTGGTCATCAGTCCCCTACAACTTAGAACTACTTAAACCTAACAAATCTAAGGATATCACACACATCCATGCCCGAGGCAGGATTCGAACCTGCGACCGTAGCGGTCACGCGGTTCCAGACTGAAGCGCCTAGAACCGCACGGCCGCAACGACCGGCACAGATCATTTGAACAATTATTTAATCGAAAAGATGCGGGACGAGTCATTATACAGGATATGTGTACATGATTAGTGTTAGTATTAACTCTCACGTTATTCTTTAGTACTACTCATGCAACAGCACTTAAAAACTAGTTTTCTACAGTCTACAAGTTTTTAAATAGTAATTCATCCACACAATAGATGGACTCATCCAGGACAAATAATGTGAGGTCAGATTTAAAAATTGCATTGCTATTTGTCATACATTTTGTTTTACTGAGCAAATGATAAAAAAAACTTTTTGCTTACTATTGAAATCCTTTCTGAACCACTGACAGTTTTAATAATGAATAATAAAGGTTATTTAACCTCTAGTGCTGTAGGTACAGACCTCCCTGTCCTTCTCATTTTGTGATGGACTATTTATGACGAATTTAATTAGCAAATATAGTATTCTCATGATGAGGTTAAAACGCCAACTCCTTGTAGAGGTATCTACATGACGACCGCACGTAAACGCCAGAAAGTATTCTCACTGTTTGCTTTTGTGCAATCAATACTTCCTTATTAAGTGATGAGTTACCCCAGAAAATTATTCCACAAGACAGTATTGAGTGGAAATACCCGAAATATAATAATATAAATATTATTATTATTATTATTATTATTATTATTATTATTATAGCGACCGCAGAAGATAGAAATGTATTGATGGGTGTCCAAAACAGAGATTTTAAACCTAGTGAGTTCTACGAGAAGGAAATTCTAATAGACTGCTCTATCGACGTGCCCAGGGAAATGAGGTAATGACGGAATGGGTAGTACTTATAATGGGGAAAGAGGTAGACAAAAAAGGAAGACGTTAATCTTGTTTAAGTATCAGATTCACATGAACCTTTCTGAAGCTGGAAATGTGATTAATATATCTGATGTTGTTTCTAATTCGCGTTCCTTCTACTAAAAGGCACTTAGAGAAAGCCATTATGTGATGCAGTGTGACGGAAAGGGTTTGGTTCAGACTGAAACGGTCCTGTTGCTCAAGTCTTCCTGTAACCCCAGAGATGCGTCTGATTCAGCCAGTTACGAACAAACGATAGTACCAATGGGAATACTTCCCGTTACTTTGAATTAGTTGGTTGATACGTGTCAACCAACCGACTACGCCAAAGATCTTATCTCAGAGAGGTCACACAAATAATAATGTTTGTGACGTGTGTTTAAATGTATGTTATTTTGCTGGAGAGACAATAGATTAGTGCGTGAGTGCGTGTATGCGTGCAAGCGTGCGCGCACGCGCGCGCTTGTGTGTGTGTGTGTGTGTGTGTGTGTGTGTATGAGTGTGTATTATTTATGTAGTTACATGCTCCATAGATCATATGAACGATGCTTTTACCTAAATGACGTGGAGCGATTAACATTGCAGAATATGTATACATTATTAGTATTACCAGTAATGAACATATATTTTTTAGCTCTACTCGTGCAAAAGTACTTAATAACTAGTTTTTTTGCAGTCTAACAATTTTTAAATGAAAATTCGTCCATAGAATAGGAGCTGTGCAGGAGAAACGACCTTTTATGGTATTGGGCAAGTGATCAAAAATTTTTGTTGCTGCATATTGAGCTCCTTTCTGAGCCACTGACAGCTTTAATAACGGATAATAACGGTCATTTTCCTCTGTTATTGTACATGTGGACGTCACTATTTTTCTAAAACTTCAATAGCTGTTTGAAGCTTCGTTATGTGTGAACAAAGCTTAGTCCCTTCTTAAGTAATAAGAAACTGACTGACAATTTCTAAGTACGTAGAGACAACGCCATCTGGCGTACTATTTGTGTGATGTAACAGAAGTAGCAGAAGTAACCGTAATAGCGAATGTGAGCTGTCTAAGAATAGTAATAACGTATTAAGGAGGAAAAGATTGAAATTATATTACATTACATAACTTGTATTCCGTAGATCACTTGGACAGGGATCTCTCGTACATGGAAAGAAGTCAAAGACGCACATTTTATTCAAGAGAAATCGAATGTGCATTAACATAATGAAATGTTATTGTGCTATAGTGATAATGGCCAGTAAAAATAACCTAAACATTAACTTGAAGAGTTTCTATGAAGATGTTCTTTGCTGAAGTGTGAGTTGTCCAATAGAAAGTTCTATAATTCATTCTTAAATTCCATCACATTATGCATAAGATATTTGAAGTTTTTCTACTGTTTGGTGAATACATCTTTACCGAATTATGTTACTTGTTTGTCTATTAATTTTAGAGCCTCTAATTCTTTTTAGAGGTGTGTATAGTCCTACTTTTAAATTAATGTTTTTCCTAATTTTTGAGAAGTATTTGTAACTACAAACGACATTTATGAATGTATGTACTGTGAAACTGTTGTCAAAATGCGAAGCTCGCTGAAAATCTCTTAGAAGGCGTTAAGCACTATCTTCAGATGAAATGTCACGTGGCAATGGCCTCCCGTCGGGTCGACCGGTCGCCTGGTGCAAGTCTTTTGAGTTGACGCCATTTCGGTGACTTGCGTGTCGTTGGGGATGGTATGATGGTGACGGCAACACAACGCCCAGTCCCTGAGCGGAGAAAATCTCCGACCCAGCCGGGAATCAAACCTGGGCCCCTTTGCACAGCATTCGGCCGCGCTATCGAGGTGGACGCTATTTTCAGATGTAAGTTGTAACGCGTCCTCTTATATTATTATGTTTTGCTACTGTTATTGTTAGAAAAATCTTTATTCAGTAGGTCGTCGAAATTTTGAAATAAAAGTTATTGTGGATGTCGAGTAATAAATATTTCGCGTGAAGCGCTGTAGCGACACAGGCATAGATCAGTTATGGAAACTAAGCCACTGAATTTTACAAATAATGTTATTAAAGAATACGGCCGATTGACTACATCAAATAAGAGGGCACGTACATTCGCGAATGAGTGGTCAAGAATAAGCGTTAATACTGTGTAGGAAATGAGTCTTAAATATAGTTACGCCTGTACACTCTCAAATGTATGCGAACATACGAACGGGATAGAGGCACGTACATGTTGAGTGCATTCATCTCACATGGGCTGGATAAAAAGAATTGCAGTTAAATGCATTTATTCATCTCAGAACGTAAATGGGTGGACTTCGAAATGAAATGAAAAGTGAGACTGCATGTTCTGAATGGCACAGCAAATATATTGAAATTGACAGTAACGGCCACGAAAGGGTTCAAATGGCTCTGAGCACTATGGGACTTAACAGCTACGGTCATCAGTCCCCTAGAACTTAGAACAACTTAAACCTAACTAACCTAAGGACAGCACACAACACCCAGTCATCACGAGGCAGAGAAAATCTCTGACTCCGCCGGGAATCGAACCCGGGAACCCGGGCGTGGGAAGCGAGAACGCTACCGCACGACCATGAGATGCGGACGCCACGAAAGGGAAGAAGATGAACACATTCACGTACCTCTATTGTTGAAGATCGTCAGCTCCATCTAAATTCTCTGCATGAAATTAAAATAATAGTAATAATTTTACAGAATTTCAGGATATGGGACCAATGGTATCATAAAAGACGAAATCTCTCTGCTTCAAAATCACTTTCATCATTTAATCCAATTTTATCGATAACAAATGGCACAACACGTCTCAACACTAGGACAGGATCAAAGCGAAAGGTAACTTATTCTAAAACTGATAAACGAAGAGCGTAAAGCTTCTTTTGTTCAGCAAATGCTTTACGCATTAATCTCTGGTAGTTGAACTAGTGTATATACATTCATAAAAAGTTTTAAATAATTCCTTTACAAAGTCTTATAACATTCTAATCCTGTATGTTGATTTTTTCCCAGAAAATAACGCCATAACTAACTTGGGAACCGAAATAGACAATATAAATTAGTACCTCCCTTTTTGAATGTCGTACAGCAGTAAACATGCGTCTGCATATGTAGCTGAACAAAAGGGCTTACTTAATTCTAGGGTGTGGTTTTCCGAATTAAGAGCGTGATCTAATGTAGTTGAAGAATTTCGTCACTATCTACATCGTCTATTTTACTTTTTGAGCAGACTAGTTTTATATTTACCCGTGAGGAAAGCGACCTAAATTACTGAGTTTTATGCTATAGTGACTGGGATTATGTACTTCAGTACATTATCAAGTGGGCTGCGACTGTCTGGGACGGGCACGGGCACAGGTCGGTGGTATTCAAACTGTCATAGGTTATTTCTTGGTAGCGCACTCGTATTTGGAGAGCGAGATGTCGGATACGCCGAGTGGACTCTTCTCATGCAAATCTAATCTTCTTTCTCGACCCCCTGCTGCTGCACTGCCCTCCTTGTTCGAGAACATCTCCATCGCAGTCTTTTCCTTTCCATACTCTCTGATATTATTAGCGCACCCTGCCCTTCCCCAAGTTTGAATCGAACCTCAGACCATGAATGGGAATTTCCGCTGTTAATTTCTGAGCAGATGTTTTTCGTGTTGTTGTTGCTTTTGTTGTTGTCTTCTGTCCCGAGACTGGTTTGATGCAGCTCTCCATGCTACTCTATTCACTGTGAGCCTACCCATCTCAGAATAACTACTGCAAGGTACATCCTTCTGAATCTGCTTACTGTGTTTATCTCTTGGTCTTCCTCTATGGTTTCCGCCCCCCCCCTCCCCCTCCACTTCCCTCCAATACTAAACTGGTGATCCCTGATATCTCATAACATGTATTATGAACCGATCCCTTCTTTTGGTGAAGCAGTGTCACATATTTCTTGTCTTCCTAATTCTGTTAGTTGAATGATCTACCCATACAATCTTCAACATTCTTCTGTAGCACCACATTCCGAAAGTTTTCTCTTTTAGTGTAAACTTTTCATCATCCATGTTTCACTACCATACATGGCTACACTTCAGACACACACTTTCAGAAAAGACTTCCTAACACTTAAATCTATATTGGTTGTTAAAAAATTTCTGTTCTTCAAAAATGCTTTTCTTGCCATTGCCCGTCTACATTTTATATCCTCTCTATTTCGGCCATCATCAGTTATTTTGTTGCTGCCCAAATAGCAAAACTCATCCACTGCTTTAAGTGTCTCGTTTCCTAATCAAAATCCCTTACCACAACCTGATTTAATTCGACTACACTCCATTATTATTGTTTCGCTTTTGTTGATGTTCATCTTATATACTCCTTTCAAGGCAATCACCATTCCGTTCAACTGCTCTTCCTAGTCCTTTGCTGTCTCTGACAGAATTACAATGTCATCGGCAAACATCAAAATTTTTATTTCTTTTCGTTGAACTTTAATCCCTAATCCAAATTTTTCTTTTGATTCCTTTACTGCTCGTACAATGCACAGATTGAATAACATCGGTGATAGGCTACAGCACTGTCTCACTCCCTTCTCAACCACTGCTTCCCTTTCATGACCATCGACTCTTATAACTGCCGTCTCGTTTCTGTAAAGATTGTAAATAGCCTTTCCTTCCCTGTATTTTACCCCTGCTACCTTCAGAATTTGAAAGAGAGTATTCCAGTCATCATCGTCAAAAGCTTTCTCTAAGTCTACAAATGCTATAAATGTCTGTTTGCCCTTTTTTACCTGTCTTCTAAGATTAGTCGTATTGCCTCGCGTGTTCTTAACCTTTCTCCGGAATCCAAACTGATCTTCCCCGAGGTCGGCTTCTGGCAGTTTTTCTATTCATCTGTAAAACGTCCGACTGCTTATTAATTGCATATGAAGACAGCAGATGATGTGGAGGCGCCACAAGACGGAATTTTATTTCACGATTCTCCGCGAACTTTCTGTACAAGCGCCTTCATAGGTTCGGAGTGCTGCTATGAAACGAGCGCAGGCCCAAATAATTTCCATAAAGCGACGCCGTCTGGAGGGTGTCGCAGTTCGCGCAAGGGCCTTTGAACTAATCCGTGGAGAATCATCGTCGATGTATCACGTTATCAGAGAAAAACAGCTTAGCCGCAGAACCTTAATACAGACGGTCGTACTGCCGGATGATCGCCGTATGACAACGCAAAAAGACATTACCAACGCCTTTGCGTAACAATACGGTCATGTCTATGCAGAAGCGGAACGCGATCAGGCGGCCTTCCAAGATGTCCTACGAACGCTTCCGCATGCCACGACGTGGCCGCCGACCGAGAGTTAACGGGGGAAGTCGTAGACGATGACGTAATAGAAGCGCTCGACAAGGGAGCGTCTAACAAGTCTCCGGGGCCCGACCGGTTTCCATTATAGTTTTATCGTACATTTAAGGACTTCATGACTCCGCGATTGACAGCCATGTACCGCGAATTGATGTCTCCCAATGTGCCTCTTCCATCCGCCTTTGTGGAAGAAATGATCATCCCTATCCAAAAACCATCCGGCGACACAGGGATACAGACCTACCGGCCACTGACCCTTCTTAATTGCGACTACAAGATCTACACCAGGATACTTGCAGCACGATTAAAACGCGTATTGCGCTAAGTGATATCACTCGACCAAACCCAAACAGGAGGGGACAGCAATATACAAACGGCACTCAGGGACTATCGTTATGTTACCGCGCTAGCAACCACATGTCATCTCAGGGATGCACTGGTATCGATAGATTTCGATCACGCCTTTGGCAGGGTGAGCCACGCCTACCTCGTGGAGGTGATGATGCAAATGACGTTCCCAAAGAGTTTTGTCACCGTCATTAAGCGACTACTCCACGGCGCCTCACCCAGAGTGCTCATCAATGGATGCATGATGGGGCCCATCACCATCTTACGGTCAGACAAGGATGTCTGCTGTCGACGATCGCTGTCGAGCCGCTGCTCTGCGGGCTCCGGATACGACTCCAAGCAATGAAGATACGGCACAACAAGTTTATATGCAGAACATACGCGGATGACCTAGTTTTTTTAGCACAGTCGGGCGAGGAGACAAGAGCGGCTTTGAATTGGATTAATTTGTATGGTATGACAACGGGTTGACGTATGAAGATGGTAAAGCTGGGGGCGATGAACACCGGGAGAGGACTCCTATCGGGGAGTCTTGCACCGTTACAGCCGATCAACAGGATGAAATGCTTGGGAATTATCTTCACTACAGATATTCGACGTAAGACGGCACTGAGCTACATACATCTTCTTCAAACAATTCGTGCCAGTGTTAGAAGTCACAGGCTAAGGGCTCTGGACATGATACAACGGGTCACCTTTGCCAACACTTATCTAGCTTCTCACATCCCCCATCTGGCCCAAGTTCTTCCTATGCCGGTTGTCTTGGCGCGCCGAATCCTGGGGTCATTAGGGTGTTTTGTGAACACAGGGTTGTTTTTTTAAGGTCGGATACGAAAACATCACTCTTCCAAATAGTCATGGAAATCTTGGACTAGCCCACGTCCACGACCGATCAGTGGCTATTTATGTAAGCACGATGATAAAGATGTGGAATCGCCACCAGACTAGTCTGACAGGCACCTTGATAGACGAACTGCCAACACCTTCTCATCTGGCACCGGTAGCGGTGGCTCACATCTCACCATCGCTTGCCCACATACGAAACTTTTTTGTGGAACACAGTTACGTACATTTGGAACTACCGACTACCAGGACGTCCACGTCACGTGATATGTATCGCATTTTCACTCGACGACGGCCGAATAATGCCGTAGAGAGGCGACAACCAGTAGTGACATGGTCAATGGTATGGCGTCCAGTGCGCCACGTACACCTTGATACGGGGACTCCCGCACTGTGGTATCAGGTAGTAAATGGAAAATACGTGGTCCTTACGCGAAATGTACGTTGGGGGCATGAGAACCGTTCTGCAGTCAGCATCAAATGCCAGTTCTCCAGATTTTCTCAGTGGTATTTCGCGAAAAGAGCGCCATCTTCTCTCCGGCGATTCCCATTAGAGTTCACGAAGCATCTCCTCGCTTGTTGATCAAATCTACTGTTCCGACAAGCGGCAATCAAAAAGCTTCCTTTCGAAAACCCTATGACAATGAGGCAAAATTGCCGTGAACACTGAGGCAATCATCACAACGTCGCACCAGGATGAAGATACCCGTTTGGTAAAACACCGTGTCCTACTGATTGAAGAACTTCGTAACTGCCTGCTGCACATCCTCGTCCGACAGGAATCGTCGACCCATCAAGCCCCTTTTTAAGGAACCCAAAGAGAGATAATCATATGAGGAGAGTTCAGTACTATAGGGTATATGCTCGTGTGTTTCCCACTTGAGTTGGCTTAAGTTATGAAACTTACGATATGGGGACGTGCGTTATCATCAAGCACCAACACCCCTGGTATTCCTCAACAGTGATTTTCGACAGACACACTGCTTCGTACACATTCTTCATTCTCCGATGGATGTCTACTAGCGTCTGTTCTTCGGCTGCCGAGGAAAGAATAGCAGCACGTTGGTTTGGACGCATTCGGTAGTAACGTTGTCACAGTTGACGTTTCCGCATTTACCACATATACGTCGGAAAGAGACGAACTCCACACTGATCTCTTGCCTACATGTCGGCGCTTATATTCCATCATCGGAGTCACACTATGTTGCATACACACTACAGCAACGGCCTCAAATGGAACTTTTCGCCGAACCTTATATATTAAGAGCAAGTTCATGATTTTATCATATTTGCAGAATTGGAAGCACATTGAACAAGGGCTAGCTGAAAAGTAACGCCTCCAATTTTTTGATTCCGTTCTCAGTATCAGTTGATGTATTACCTGTCACGCACTTGATTTGGTCGACTTTCCTGCTTCGCTGTAGCAAGTTGTAACCCTCTGTCGCTATACGGCTCCGAATTGTAGCGTGTAACATGGCGATTAATAACGTAACTGTGTCGGTGCGCGAGTAACTGCGTGCTGTGATTGAGTTTCTTACCACAAAGACCGTATGTCCTATTCAGATCCATAGAAGAGTGAAAGCTGCGTACGCTGATGACTCTGTCGACATCAGTCAAGTGCGACGTTATGTTGTTCATGCTCGTAATGAAGCAAACGGTAGTGTTAACCTCCACGTGTAAGACAGAGCTTGGAGTGGATGACGTACAGTATCCGATCTGACTCATCGGAATTGGGGTTAATGAACTCGTCAGAGGAAATCGTCGGTTAACAGCCACTGCTTTCAGGGAAATGTGGCATATCACTAGAGCCTGTAAAGACCATCATGGCAGAACTGTGTTACAGGAAACTGTGTGCACTCGTGGCACGAAGCTGAGGAGACTGGACATCTGCCACAAATATCTTTTGCGTCTGATTGTGAGGGTGATGGGTTCCTTAACAACACTGTGACAACTTTGTTCACCATTTTGACTCCGAAAACAAGAGAAACATGAGAAGCTGCATCATTGTTCGAAACTGTAATGTTCACAATACACCCGAAAAACACGGACGGGCCTTGCTGAATCACGTACACTCCGACTTTACTACTCTGACTAACTTGTGTATCATCAGTGGCCTTATACCCCGTCGCCGAGAATGCCTAAATCTCCTCCTATAGCGTGGCTTCTCCGTTCGCCGTTCAATGCTGTCGCACGTGCAGTTGCACGACGACTGACGCCGTCTTTCCAGTTCATTACTTATAGCGTCGCGGGCCGGCCTTCAGCCACATCAGAATCCGCCCGGACCAGATGCAGAATAAAATCGCGCACTCTTGGTAAAACTAGAGAGACGGCCGAGCGCCACACCCAAAGTGACGTCAGAGCAGTACTGCGCTAGCGCAGATAATGAGCTGCACCTCAGATATTCCCAGAGGTGCTTCCCAAAGAGAGCTTCCCAGGGTGCCTCTGAACGTACGACACCAAGAACAATCGCCTCTCCGCTTTTGGCAAGATGAATGTATAGTATGTTTTCTTCTCTTTTCCTTCTTTTTTAAAAAATCTCACAGGAGACAAGGAAAGGAAAGTTACGTCATTTCATTGTCGATAATACAAGATAACATCAACAGACACTTCAATTTCCTTACAAACACCATCGCCTTTAAACCATACAACAACGGACTTTGACTCATTTATTTTACGATGATCCCTGGCCATAAGAACAAACGGCTTCGTACTTGTAAAATACTCACTCAATGGAGTTGTGCCACAAAGGACCACCGACGCCAAGGAAGTCCAAGACCATGCCATCAGCAGTCAAAGTCATGCCGACAGTGTTCTGGGTTGTTAAAGGGGCTGTGCGTTTGGAATTCATACCTAAAGGCACCACCATAAAATCTGAGAGGTACTGCGAGACGCTCATATAACTGAAAGGACGAATTAGAAGAGTTTGTTCACACGTGGAGCACCCTCTCCCTTAGGGTGACAATAGCAGTCCACACACGAGCGCAGCGACTTTTGATCTGTTTCCAAAACTTAACGAACACCTTCGATGACTTTGATAATGATGAAGCGGCGCAAGCAGACGTGAGGTGACTCCGCCAACGGAGTCGAACATACAACAGTGACGGCATCAACAAACTGGTTACTCCTTGGGAGAGATGTGATCATCGCAAGGGTGACTGCTTTGCGAAATAAATATGTAGACGTTAAAAATACGGATGTGTAATGCTAATAAAGTTTATTTTATTTAAAAAAATTTCTATAGTTTTCACATAAAATCTGTAGAGACATTACTTTTCAGCACGTCATCATATTAGTTCTCGAAGATCATATAGCAATAGGAACTCTAAATTTGTAGCAACGAGATATAGGGTGCCTCGTGGACATGTTTTAGCTACCTTTTACTTCTATTATACAACGCGGGCCAAAATCACTGTCAATGATTTATTTTGTTTATTCTTGTCTCCTTTCTTTTGTTTCATATGAAGGACGGGAGATGGCCGATTAGTGGTCGTTAACTCTGTGAAATGTCACTGGAAACTAATGATAAATAAAAATTCACAGTTATAACCGTATCGTGCCATAAATGCTTTTCTCTCAATGTAAAATGATTGCGTGTCGTGTCTTGTGACCCATAACGAAAATATGAGTCCAAGACTTAGTGCAAACGTTTACGAGTCTTATGTAACATCACAGAAGTGAGATTCAAAAATGCTAATAAAAATGCATTACCGACGGGCACCAACTGATTTTTCTTTGCTAAATCGAAAGTCAGGATTCATCTATAAACGGATATGTAGGGGAGACCGGGGCTAGTTAGCATAGTTCTTACTTTACGATTTTTTTATTTCTTCCTATAGCACTTTCCGCTTATGTGATAGATGCCGCAGATAGTCGTATCCCTTGGTTATTAATTAATTATGAAAAATCACTTAGAACTGCATGCTGAATTCGTAAACAAACGTTTACTGAAACGCTATATCTATGCCAATTTACCCCACATGTGGGGCAAATTGGCACATGTGCTGCGGTAAGTTGGAATGGTTCACAGGTTCTGAGGAATAACCAAAAGTTAGTAACCAAGACACTTTTATTTCAATACAATATGAAGGACAAATGGTTTTGATACTTTCTTACTTTTGTATTAGTGTCTGTCCAAATGGCAACAATATTGAAATATTATTAACTCAATAAATGAACATAGAAAAGTTACATGATAATAAAATAAAAAATAGCAACAAAATTGTAGAATCACAACTTCATGTCCACCAAGAAAGTAGATTGCTCACTTGAACTGGTGGTTTTAGTTTTCGCACAATTTTGCTTCTGGTATACAAATCGAGTCAGGAACGTCAGGCCATTTTCAAAATTTCCTTTCTTTCACCATCAATTTCCAGTATCTTTCCAGGATACAAACGTGCACTATACTTCACCATCACGAAGTATTCTACGTGATACTGCTCCGAGTTGTCTTCTTGAACTTTATTGATGCTGTTCTCTTTACTACTCGGTGTTGGTGGCCATACTCGAGACGTTGGAGACTTGGGCTCATATTCCTCTTCAGTGTCTGTATTTATTGGTAAATCGAGGATATCCTCAGAATCAACATAGCTTATTACATCTGACGTATCGTCTTCAGATTACGTCATTTATTAATCATTTCCCCGAGAACTTTTTCCCTTCCTCTTTTTTTGAGTTGCAGCACTTCTGCTTGTCTTCTCTAAAATAGACCCACTAATTGACACTAGCTTACTTTTTGCCAGTACATTTTTGGTAGGAGTGTCTGTGTCTCCTTTTCCTGCCACGGTTAGACAGTTTTCGTGGGCCTGCTTTTGAAAAAGAGAAAATTTCTTCTGGTGGTACAATTCGGGACGATGGTGGTGTGCTTGAAGTAGGTGCATCAGTGGAAGACGAGATGGAAGGGCTATATTGGGGAGGCGGATCAGATACAACGTCAGCATTCAAAGTCTGGACACAAACAGGAGGCGGGCGATCAGTGACACAGATGGTGCCAGAAAGTCGAATTCATGAAAGATGTCAGGGTTGAAAGGGCAAATCCCGTTTACTCTAAACCCTGCGATGATACTAGATGGGGTTGCTGCAAGCGGAAAATCTGTGTTCTCGATTTATGTCATAAATTGAAATCGTTTGGCCAGGGTGAATACTCATCCAAGCATCACAAGCAGTACTAATATATTTTTTAAGTGACCCAAATTCGCTACGGTCCAGAGGCTGCAATTTATGACTGCAGTGTGGGGGAAATGATAGGACAGTGTGCCCACTTTCTTTCCATAAATCAAGTGCTTCAGTAGACAAATAAGAGTCGTGATTGTCAAGCAGTAGAAGTTTTGGGCTATTCTTCGAACTTCTAGCATACTGAATGAAGTGCTTGGAGAACTTAATAAAATATGTTTCTACCATTAACCTGACTTGTTGGTATCACAGAGCCAGCTGGAGCGTCTCTAACAATATGTGGTTTGTATGTTGCTCTAGGAAATATGAAGAATGGAGGTATACCATTACCTCAAGCTGATACACTTGTTGCTAGGGTTAAGAGACTGCCTCTTTCAGCAGAGGTTATCCTTCCAATTTGTTTCAGACCTTTCCGTGCTACCACTTCGTCTAGTTTCTGTACGGTTGTGATCCCCGTTTCATCCGTATTCCATATATCTTGAGCTTGCAAATTTAGTCTATCCAAAACATTTTTAAGCAAACTGAAGAAATTTTTCACATTTACTTTATTAAAACTGGTGGCCCTGGCTAGGCTTGTGGCTTCAGGTATTCGGATGCATAAACTCCGATGCCTCTTCATAAAACACGTGTACCAGTAAGGTGCCGTCATGTTCTTTAGTACGATAACTTCATTTTTGGTGGCGTATTGAAAAGCAAATTTTCTAACCTCCTTCGGGCTCAAGACGAAATAAATATCTGAGCATTTCTTAACGTATTCATTTAACAGATACTTCTGTTCAAGAGAGAAAACCTGTAACACAAAATACGAAGTATGTCATCACTTGCGAATCTGACACTCTGACAGGCATGTGTAGTAGCTAGATATATGGCCCTGGAGTTCAACAGGCTCACAGGGAAAAGCTTACATAACTATTTTTTAAAGGTATGTCACTTAGCTGATGCACACTTTCCTAGAAGTTTTTATCCACTTAGAAGATCAGGGACTTCATCAGTGGAAGCATCACATTCTCTCGCGTTTTGGCAATACCTGGCTAAGCTCCATGCAGGGATATTGAATTCTTCTGCTGTGCCGGCTAGGCTTCTTTTGTCGTTTATGTGAGCACGTACGGCATTCTTTGCGTTCTAAGCAGTATCCTTTTCTCGTTCCGTCTTTGTTCAAAATGTTCAAATGTGTGTGAAATCTTATGGGACTTAACTGCTAAGGTCATCAGTCCCTAAGCTTACACACTACTTAACCTAAACTATCCTAAGGACGATCACACACGCCCATGCCCGAGGGAGGACTCGAACCTCCGCCGGGACCAGCCGCACAGTCCGTGACTGCAGCGCCCTAGACCGCTCGGCTAATCCCGCGCGGCGTTCCGTCTTTCTGTTGTAATTCATCATGGCAGACTTTCGACAAAATGTATCAGAAAGTAATTAAAAAACGTCAGCAGATACCTATATGAAAAAAATGTGAGGGGTAAGTTGGCATACGCAACATGGTCTATGCCAACGTGCCCGTAAGCCATTATGCCAACGTGCTACAACAAGGGATTTTAGAAAAGATGGATGCCCCACTGCAACACAGAAAGTCTTACGAAGCAGTTCGGTACTTGAATACAATTATTATTGTCTCCTCTACCCACCACAGATGCATAAAAATCTCAGACTTATTCTAGAGCATCACGGCATAACAAAAATATAGAGCGAAAAATAATAATCACCCGTCTGAAAAACAAGAAACATGAAGTCCTTCCTCTCTGGGAATTCTCATCAGACTGAACCTACAATGGAAGGTATAACGTCGTTTGTGAGTTTGACGGTTGCTATCCTGGCGCTCAGTCCTTATAGCGGAAGAAAAAAGAAGCAGTGTGCCAACCCACCCCATATGCCAACTAGCCCCGGTCTCCCCTATGGTGTTCACAGCAATTCTTCTGATAAACAATATTTTCCGACTCACTTTTTGCATAATAGACAGCACTACTATGCCTTACCTTGCACTGGTCAAATTACTTAATGCTTTGTTAGTGCATATATTCAAACATTTGTCTTAAGTCGAACAGTAAACTTACCTGCACCTGATCATAACAGAAATTATTTTATTTAAAGGCGATATCTCCAAATACAATAAATCCCAATATCTGAAAATTGCACGTTGATTACTTGATGTAGAATTTGAATGTCAAGTTACCATTTAAGATATTGCTTTAATAATTTTCCGGTAGCGACTGGCCAGTTCAACATTTTTCCAGAAAAAATTGGGGAGTGTTGAAAAGCAACACGTGAAGCTGTGTTGCATTTTAGTAATTTGTAATCTACCTTGTTAAAGTTAAAAATGAAGAGGAGCTTGAAGAAGCTACGAATCTTGTTTAATGTGAAACAAAGCCATTGTATGTTTCAATAGACGTTTTACTTCTCTAACAGGCTTTCCTTTCTTAATCTGTAACCGCAGATGCCCACATAACAGCAATATATTTCATCAGATGCTTCAGAAGTTTTACAATAAACTAGCAGTGTCTGCTTTGAATTCAGTAAATGTTGTAAGACGTGTATATTTCTATTGTTTATTGTCAAATCACAATTATGAAAGATGTTTATATTTTATTAATAGGATTAAGTAGGAATAATTAATATTTGTCATGTTGGAAATAATTGTGGTAGCAGGGAATGCTTGCACCAAAGTATTGTTGACAAGAGAGACCGCAAATTGATATAATTTTAAAAAGGGCGGGAGAGACCGCGTATGGATACATTTTAAGAAAAGAGCGGGAAAGGCCGCGCATTGATACATTTTGTAATGGTAGCAGGTATTGTCTTCACCAGAAAGCATTGTTGGCAGGAGAGACGGCACTTAAGCGTTCGTAGGATGTCAGTAGTAAGCGAGATGTGAAACGAGTTGGTAGCAGGTCAGAAGCGAGAGGTTGGGAGGAGCGGTGTGCCTGTCAGCCACTAGCTATGATTTACAAGAGATTATAAACGGATGTACAGAGACATCAGCTAACTATTATAATAAGAGGAACTAATATTATTGAATTAATTTTTTGAGTAACTCAAGGTATGTTTGCGCACTGCTAGTTGTAAGATTATTGTAAAAAGTAAGTCCCATTTGAACGTTTGTAAAATCATTTCATTCAGAATATAATTAACTTTTGCCAGCAATATTGCATTTTTAATTATAATCCATCCCAAAAACCATCAACGTAAAACTTTGCAAAATTTTATTGTTGTCAAGAAAAAGTTTAACTATGAATTAAGTAACTTCAGTCAAATTAATTAAAGAATAGCGTCAGCTTTGGTAATAAATACAGCCACTTATTATGGAAGCCCACCAGCAGATAATAGAGTATAGTAAAACAGAGTAAGTATATTCATGTCGCAGTTCGATGTAGCAGTTAGATGGCGATCCAGTAACAGTAAAAAAGGTAAGGAACAGCTTTCGGTTATTGCAGATAACGACTGAGGGCCACGACGAAGTCACATTCTATGTTTCGTCGAAATAATCAGAAAATCACTTTTAATAAGCAGCAATTAAATTTGTATGCGAAGATAGAGAAAGAGAATAAATTTCAAAGGGAAGATTTCATTTGTTATTATTAAGCAAGAGATAGAAATCCTAAGGAAAGGTTTCATAGTTTATTGGAAAAGGGAAGGTTATCAATAACAAAAGAGATATAGAGGAGACGGGAAGGTTTCAATGTGTATTTGTTCCACTCTCTCCTCAAGAGAAGCATTGTGCCACATACCGCCTAAGCCTTACAGCAGTCGTTGTTCCATGTTAAAAGTGATCCATAATCTCATTAGATAACCTACTATCGTCAGTAAATATAACTTTTTGCAATTCATTCCGTCGATTACACATTTAGTTTCCCTGGCAGAGACGGGCTGCACGGTGACGAAATGCTGAGTAAGCTTAGCCACAGACTTCATCTATTCTTGCCCAGCTTCTAACAAACGTTTCTGGATGGCACTTAGTTGGCAAATTTAGTTTTAATTGGAGCTACGTTGCTTCTAAGATCAGCAGTGGTTAGTAATATGATGGCTTCGAACACTGGCGCCGTTGTTGACACAGACCCGACAACTCATATCCAATGTGTTGACCAGTTCTACAGTAGGACCAAACAGCTTCCAAGAAGTCGAAAATGAATCCTCAGCGAATTCTGATTTGTGCTGGGCAGTGCCGTTGTGGAATGTCTGTATTGTACACTAACCTAGAAATATGCTCGAAGCAACAGAGTTTATCCAAAAACAAATACAATTATTTCCAGAATGAGATTTTCACTCGGCAGCGGAGTGTGCGCTGGTATGAAACTTCCTGGCAGATTGAAACTGTGTGTCGGACCGAGACTCGAACTCGAGACCTTTGCCTTTCGCGGGCAAATGCTCTACCAACGCAGCTACCCAGCCACGACTCCCGAGCTGTCCTCGCTGCTTTAATACCGCACTTGCCCTCGAAAGGCAAAGCTCCCGAGTTCAAATCTCGGTCCGGCACACAGTTTTAATCTGCCAGGAAGTTTCAAATACGACTGTGATCAACTTAGCATTATTGTATTAAATAGATGTTTCCAACTCAATCAAAAGTACTGTGCTTTTAATTACTGCCTTTTTGGTTCTCTACCAGTACCCAATACACATGTAATGTTTCTGTTATCTGAAATCAGAAGTGGTAGTTGTCTATTTCGATCTAATGTTTATTTTCCAATACTTCATTGCCTGTTCAACTGACATTACCAAGCTCTTACCGTAAGCTATGGTTGCGAAACACACACTGATATTTCCTGATGGATTAAAACTGTGTTGAAATGGGACTCGAACCCAGGACCTTGCCTGTCATTCGTAATGATCTTACCGACAGAGCTATAGAATCATGACTTGCTATCCGCCCTCACAGGTTTAATTCCGCGCATAGCTCTTTTCTAATTTCCAACCTTAGAGACGCTGAGAGAGTAGGTCGTGCCTGGATAGCTCAGACGAGTCGTGCCTTAGGAAGTCCGGACAGCAAGAGCATGGGCCATGAAAGATATTGTTCTGGTTTCGATGCCCGTCCAACACACAATTTTAACCTGTCAAAGAGTTTCGAAAAGGGCTTCACTACACAGCACAGTGAAAACTTTATTCTGGATACCACAAGCTGTTACCTTATCGTATTCTCGAATTTGATATTTTAGTGGACATGGTTAAGATGCCTGCAGTAACGTAACCTCCATGGGGAGCCTGCCTGGCGCTTGAAATTCATGTATTCATATAGACACTAATGAGAATGCTCAGTGACCGCTCACGGAATTTGCCTATCTACGATATCCGGTTTAAAAAATCTTTGATGTCCAGTGATGCAATAGGGGGCGTCTAGCAGCAGAAACACGGCCTTCACCCAGGCAGTTCACTGCCCCAACCAGCCTCATACTACCTCCTCAGTTACCAAGTTCCATGTTGCATAAACAATATTCAGGAGATACTCTGCGATGTTGAACGTGTCAATTAAACAAAAGAGTCCATAGGTAATTAAACTTATTTTTATGGGTAAATGCTGACACTCATAGAATTGTAACTGACTGTTTACATTGCCGAAAAAAGAAATACAGCATCCACAATCATAAGGACCTTTAATAAAAACTGATTTGACAGGTAGTTCAACATTGCAAGAATATATTATAACAAATTCAGACCAAATGAAACACACATTTCACAGTAGAGGATGCTCAAACAATGGCTTTAATACACTTTAACTACCTAAGGTGGCAACGCAGGCGTCTATTCTCACTTGCAAACGATCATAAAGGTGTCGAATGACATCCTTCAATAGGAAGTCCCAAGCACCCTACATCTCTGTCGCAAATCAGCAGTGGTTCTTGCAGGCTCTGGAGGACGAGTAAATTCCCACTTCACCATGTCCCACATGTATTCAATTGGCGAGAGATGCTCTTCCTGGTCAGGAAAGTTGTTTTACTCTAAGAAGAGCACGTTGCGTAGCAGCAGCCGTATATGGGTGTGCATTGTCCTGCTGAAAAACCACATCACCTTCCTCCTGAAGAAATGGCAGCACCACCAGAATAACAATCTGTGCAAGGTAGCGGTCACTGGTTGCTTACCCTGCAGAAACACCAAATGTAATTGCGAGTTGTAACTGATGGTTCCGAACACCATGAAGCATGGGTGATACCTGTGCATCGTGGGTCGCATGCACTCCAAAATAGGCCGCTGACCACATCAACGCCGTGTGCGTATACGCCAGTCACTTGCATACAGACAGATTCTTGGCGGTTGCATGATGTCTGTGGCTACCTGGCTAGAGGCGCACGTGATTTTAATCCTGCTACTGGCAGACGATTGCCAATGGTCTTCGGTCACACAGCAGTGCAACAGTTGCCCGAATTTCTTCCCTGGATGATGATAGATCGGCCACCACCACTCGAAATATGCGTTGATGTTAATATGCGTCTGTGTTACACCTACGTCCAGAACCTGGTCTACAGATGTGGAAATGTTCCACAGACAGCTGCTCTCACAGCAGCGACACATCACCGATACATTGTGTCCAAGTACAGAAATCCGTCGATGCATCCATCTCGGTTATCGCTGGCCCTTTCAGACGGCTGCAGTTGTTGAAATGGTTATGTACTCGACAGTGAGGCATCGTTGTACCCTGGAACGAACGCCGCACTCACTGTTCATCTCTAAGGACAGTTACTGTCTGCGGAGAAAAGCAGAAGGCACACAGACAAACCTGAGCGCCACCTGATCGCCGACGACCGTGACAAAGGAGTCAGTAACACTGTAGCTTTTCAGTATGCACATATTGTTCCCTGGTGCCAGTGAATACAGTCGTTGAGAGTGTTGCATTTTTTTCGGCTGTGTATTTCAATTTATATACCTACTCCACAGAGCGTGTGATAGGCTGTTCATTTTGCTAAACGATTACTTTAAGAAGTGTGACGAATTTTTGGATATTAGTGATCACAACAGTTCAGCTGATTTGGCATGGAAAACCACTGCAACGTGTGAAGTGCCTTACGCTTGACAGCACCCACAACGGGAGAATTTTTGCCGATGATTTTTCCAATCCGTTTCCTGTCTTTTGTGTTTTGTTTACAGATGACATAACGTTTCGAAGATACGAAATAACAAATTTCCTCAAGCAACACATTTGCGCCGATGGCAGTCCTCATGCTAAAGTACAGACTAGACATCATAGACAATTTAAGATTAATGCGTAGATTGAAATTGTAGCTGGCTGACTGGTAGAGCCATAGATTCTCCCAGCACGCCTTACAAGTGGTGTCTACGGGGACTTTATTTAGAACACCCTCCAAAACCTACTAGGTGATATGCCCCTACATCTATATCTGCATGACTTCTCTGCAATTCACACTTAATTGCCTGGCAGAGGGTCTTCCGACCGCATGCAGACTTTCCACTCTCTAACAGCACGTGGGAAAAATGAACTGTGAAATATTTCTGTACGTGCTCGGATTTTTCTTATTTTATTATGATGATCATTTCTCCCCATATGAGATGGCGACAATAACGTATTTTCACATTCAGAGAAGAAAGTTGGTAATGGAAATATCGTGAAAAGATCTCACTGCAACCAAAGAACACCTTTGTTTTAGTGATTGCCACCCAGCTCGTGCATCATATCCGTAGCATTCTCTCCCCATTGGTTTACCTTCTCCACAATGTTGTGTATGTGATCGTTCCAATTCAAGTTGTCTGTAGCCGTAATTCCTAGGTATTTAGTTGGATTAAAGCCTTGAAATCTGTGTAATTTATCGAATAATCAAAATTTAGCGGATTTCTTTTTTTACTCGCGCGATGACCTCACACTTCATATTCAGAGGAAATTGCCACTTTTCACGCCATATACTTATCGTCATTAGTCATTTTGCAATTGGTTTTGATCTTCTGATAACCTTAATGGATAATAATTGCCAGAATTATCTGCAAACAATCTAAGCAGTCAGCTCAGATTGTCTCTTATATCATTTATATAGATTAGGAACAGCAGAGGGCCTATAACATTTCATTGGAGAACGCCTGCGATCACTACTGTTTTACTCGATGATTTTCCATCGATTACTACGTTCTGTAACCTTTCTGACCGGAAATCATGAATCCAATCTCACAACTGAGGTGATATTCCATACGCATGCAATCTGATTAGAAGTCTCTTATGAGAACGATATCAAAAGCTTTCTGGCAATTTAGAAACATGGAATCAATTTGAGACACAATATCAATAGTACTCATTACTTTCTACGAATAAATAGCTAGCTGTGTTTCACAACAAACATCTTTTCCAAATTCTTGCTGACTATATATCAACAGACAGTCACCTTTGAGGTAATTCATAATGTTTGAATATAATGTATGTTCCTAAATCCTACTCTAAGTCGACGTCAGTGATGTGGGTCTGTAATTCAGCAGAGTTCTTTAGTGAGTATTAGTGTAAGTTGTGCAAATTCCCAGTCTTTTGATACGGATCTCTCGTTGAGAAAGCTGTTATATGTGACAGATATGCAAGGGGCTACTCTATCGGCACACTCTAAGAGAAACCTAATTGGTTGCAGGCGCCGAAGAGTGACTTATTATGTATTAGAAGAACAAACGCTGGCCATAAATCGTGACACTTTTTGAGACCAAATATGATGGCCGAAGCCTCTTTTTCTATTCGACTGAAACTGCGTTGTCCAAGTGTCAGAGTTTTCGAGGGGAATGTAATCCGGAATTCCGCTCTATTGACTTTGTGAGAAAGAACGATCCCAACTTCGCAGGGTCGTAAATCATGCGGCCCATTTGCTGGAGGAGCGCCTACTTTAAGTCCCAAAAAGCCTTGTCATAAACGGGGTGCCAATATCCTTCTTGTTTCTGCCAGTGACGAGGATATCATTCAGGTAATTGGCTGTGCCCAGAACTCTTTCTGTCTACTGTTCCAAATATCTTGCAGGCAGACTGGCAATGCCAAAGGGCTGGCGACAGTATAGGGAAAGTCCATCTGGGGTATTAATTATTGTGGTGTCCCTCCATGTGATACAACATACGAAGATGGGTGGCCAGGAGTAGCGGAGCAGCTAACTGTCACCCTAGGGATCTGGACAAAAGAAAAATAATTAATCCACGGCAATACGCAATAACTGAATCTCTACTTAACTTTGATTCAGTCCGGTAGTGCAATCATGTATCCAAGTTTCACCGCAATCTACTGCAACACAAACACACAGTCACGTAGACAGCAGGTGATGTACTCGTCTCTAGCCTACGACCAAATGAACTGTTCTTTGGCCGCCGCATGACTGAATTATATCCAGTCCGCAGAGGTCGTTATTGTCGGCAGCCAAGGGAGACCGGATCCAGGGGCCATGCATCATTGCTCACGGCGTCGTCTTGCGGGACGCTATGGATGTCAGTGGAATTCTTGCGAGGTGTCGCCAACTACTGACAGGCGACGCCTCCGTTGGTATCGATTGCAACGGCATCACGTCAGTAACTGATGTGGTGGGAGACTTCATCCAAAACAGCCACAAATGGACCTCCTTTACATATAGTTTTGCACACAGTGAGCCACCGCCAAATTTTGCCATGATATATTCTACCTTCGTGATGAGGCATGTGTCGCTGACAGATTGCGCATTTAATGTGGGCTTAAAATGGCCACAAATTCGTAAAGATCCATTTGGTTTTTCGATTGTCACGACAGGAGGAGTCCACTGCCAGTAGGCTACTGTAGTCAGGATTCCTTCTTCTTACAGTCATTTTAGCCCGAGGTGAAGCTCGTCCCGTAGTGTGAAAGCGACATTTCGGGCCTTAAAAAAGCCCGAGGGCATCAAGGTGACGTGCGCTTCAAAGTCGGTGAGGAAAACAAAGGCATTTTTCGAAACAAAGTTCTTGAAGATGGCTACCAGGCACAACAGTTTGGATGCAATTCGTCGAATTATGGACTAACAGACACTGAACATTAAAGCGATCTGAACACAAGATATCTGTGACTTATATCGAGACAATGGCCAAAGTACAAGCCGACAGTGATGGCGCCAAATACTTAAATTCAAGGGAGTATAAGCCCGCCACCTCAACTGTGTCATAGCTGTAAATCTTCAGTAGTTCTTCAAAGATTTGTAGTGATGGTGAACCAATGCATGATGGTGGAGGCGGCGCCAGTAACTATTAGAAAGATGATGGGGAAGGTGTTGATTACTACCTACAATGTAAACAACCTAGTGGGGATGGGCAGATGGGTTGCACATGTAGGACATCCATTCCGTGCACGCAGTCCACTAGGTGTGAGTCAGTCGATTGTTTCCAAACTGTTACTATCAATATTTATTTTGGGTGTGGATTGTCAAACCCCTGCCTTGTTGTCTAGTTTTGCCATATGCTTTGTACTTCGCATTGCAAAAGCAGCATTGCTGGTGATGATTTGTGATGCAACTATTGATGCACAACGATAACATCTGAATGTGTCAGCAGCCCGTGATGTCTTTTGTAACAGGAGTACAAGTACCTGTGGTGAGTCTTGCACGTGTGGCAGCAGAGGACTCACCAATCAAAAGCCTGAACGAGTAGGAAGCCAGTTGGTAAATATAGGTCATTTAATTTGAGAAGGTCATTCCGGAGCCCTTCATCTGGGGAATGTACTATACTAAAGCGCCAAAGAAACTAGTATAGACATTGTTATTCTGTTACGGCGTAAAGCCAAGCTCCGGCACGCCAGTCGCGAACGATAGAGAAGAGATGGCTGTGAGAAGACGTCAGTCAATCGCCCGCTGACGAGTCCTCTCCAAGACAACCCGACAGCAGAGGCCCCTATGTGAAGAGGACATAAGCGCCGCGACCGACTGCTGACGATCCAGTTGCACAGCAGTTTCAAGTTTAGGCACCTGTAGAGAAGCGTCAGATTTAGAATCCCATGTATTCTCTGAGTATCACAGACTTGGTAATTGTTTATACTGAAGAAGGTAGCTGATTTTGTATGTGGCCCTTTGCTTGCGACACATCTGTATAATTGCAAAAGTTAAGTATCGTCTCTTTTTTTATGTAAAAAAAGTCATTAATACTGTTTGAATGTTATCCAGCGAACAGAGTAGGCAGGATTCCTAGACACCACATGTTTGATAATGAGGCTGGAAGTAATATATTCAGATGCAGAGATATGTAAAGACGCCTAATACGGCGCTGCGGCCGGCAACGCATATATAAGACAAGAAGTGTCTGGCGTAGTTGTTAGATCGTTTATTGCCGCTACAATGGCAGGTTATCAAGATTTAAGTGAGTTTGAAAATTGTGTTATAGTCGGCGCACGAGCGATGGGACACAGCATCTCTGAGGCAGCGATGAAGTGGGGAATTTCTCGTACGACCATCTCTCGAGTGTACCGTAAATACCACGATTCCGGTAAAACATCAGATCTCTGACATCACTGTGGCCGGAATAAGATCCTGCAAGAACGGGATCAATGACGACTGATGAGAATCGTTCAGCGTGACAGAAGTGCAGCCCTGCCGCATATTGCTGCAGGTTTCAATGCTGGGCCATCAGCAAGTGTTAGCGTGCGAACCATTCAACGAAACATCAGCGATATGGGCTTTCGGAGTCGAATACCCACTCGTGTACCCTTGATGACTGCAAAAGACACTAAGATTTACGCCTCGCCTGGGCCCGTCAGTACCGACATTGCACTGTTGGTGACTGGAAATATGTTGCCTGGTCGGACGAGTCTCGTTTCAAATTCCATCGAGCTGATGGAGGTTTATGGGTATGGAAACAACCTCATGAATCCATGGACCCTGCATGTCAGTAGGGGACTGTTCAAAATTGTGGATGCTCCGTAATGGTGTGGGGCGTGTGCAGTTGGAGTGATATGGAACACCTACCTTATACGTCTAGATACGACCGTGACGGGTGACACGTACATAAGCATTCTGTCTGATCACCTGCATCCATTCACGTCCAGTGTGCATTCCGACGGACTTGGGCAATTGCAGCAGGAAAATGCGACACCCTACACGTCCAGAATTGCTACAGAGTGGCTCCAGGAACACTCTTCTGAGTTCAAACATTTGCACTGGCCACCAAACTCACAGACATGAGCGTATCTCGAATACCTTGCAACGTGATGTTCAGAAAGATCTCTCCCCCCCCCCCCCCCTTGTACTCTTACTGATTTATGGATAGTACTACTTCAGACATTAGTCGAGTCCATGCCACGTCGTGTTGCGGTACTTCTACGTGCTCACAGAGTCCCTATACGATACCAGTTTCTTTGGCTCTTCAGTGTAGTCATATC
Source organism: Schistocerca nitens (assembly GCF_023898315.1). NCBI lineage: Eukaryota > Metazoa > Arthropoda > Insecta > Orthoptera > Acrididae > Schistocerca > Schistocerca nitens. Next base: position 630,040,704 of record NC_064616.1, on the reverse strand, counting down.
CCTAACCAACGATTCGGCATGTGATTGTGTGCACTTAGCATTGGAGCACTGAAAATGGCAATCCCAGGAAAGTCATTGCAATTGAGCTACCCACTCCTGGCACGATTCTCCGTTCCATTTACGACAACGAAAATATTCACGGCTGGCGGCTGCCACACGAACTTGGGAATCAATATATCCTAACAAACAGGTTTTCAGATCTTCATAGGTCAAGCCATGTTGTTGTGCCTCTGGATTTAACTGGAGCAAGAAGCGATAGACATTAGCACGACATCAGCCCTTGCGTAAATACGCTGAAAAGTGCGTTGTTGAGTCTCATATGAAGATACGTGGACAATGAAATACTGTTACAGGTGGGTGACGTAGTTGGCCCATGGTTCTGCTTTACTGTCAAATGAAGGAAACGGTGGTGGCAATGCCTAGAAGCTCTTCATCTGGAGTATCCAACATCAGTTCCTGTACATGTTGCATGTTGTACGAAAGCAGAATCGCTAAGGTAGTCACGTCCGTGGATGCCGTGGAAACAGAGATCTGATGTATGCATACCAAATATAAACACGTAATAACACCGTCTACCTAGGATGCAGCACAAGAGTTCAGTCTAAATTCTCATATAACGACGCCGCCAATTGAAGTGGACCTCACTGGGCTTCGTGTGGAAGAACTTACGCACATGTATACAATAAACAATAGGTTTATTAATAACAATAGAAATTCACTCGTCTCCATTCTGGAGCAATAATTAAGAAGAACATAAAAGAGTTTAACGTAAGGGTAACTTCTTAACGGCCGGCCGGGATGGCCGAGCGGTTCTAGGTGCTACAGTCTGGAACCGCGCGACCGCTGTTCGAATCCTGCCTCGGGCATTGGTGTGTGTGATGTCCTTAGGTTAGTTAGGTTTAAGTAGTTCTAAGTTCTAGGGGGCTGATGACCTCATAAGTTTAGTCCCATAGTGCTCAGAGCCATTTCAACCATTTTCCATAACTTCTTAACAAGGGAAACTCCCCATCGCACCCCCCCCCTCCCCCGCCCTGAGATTTAGTAGTAAAATGGGATGGGCAGTGGATAGTCCATCAAAACACAGATCAAGCATGAAGACAGGAAGAAAGTGTACTGAACTGTGGCAAAAGAAGCGAGAGCGAAACAGACAACAGTCCAAGCTCAAGACGTGTAACACCGAGCGAACTGCAAAAACCGCCACCTCGTGATTGTGTGATCACGGTGCTGGACTGTGAAGCGGGAGTTCCGTGCTCTACTCTCCCTCGTGCCCCATTTATTTTTTCACAAAATTACGAACGTTCCGTCCGGTCATTGACGTGTCTGTTCTCCCTCTGTAGTCATGGCAATTGTCATACTATACGTTGGTTATAGAATATGAGACATGTGGTAAGAATATAATACTGTCGCAAGTAAATCTTATGAATAGTGAGAACAGCACTTGCTCCCTCGACTGCATTTTTGTGCAAGTGAGTTAAAAAATAACGTACCGTGAGACAAATTATTACTCGGAGCTGAGATTCTGCTGCAACCAAAGGCAGCAATATTTTTTTGGTTCAGATGAATTAAATTCTACAAGTGCTCACCCTCTCCGTTCCAGGAGGGAACGCAATGTGTCTAAAACAAAAAAATAAAATAAAGATCTAACGGTGAGGGGTGGACCACCTTTATATCAATAGCAGGCGGTTCTCCTTGCACAAGTGTTTTTCGTAATATCTGCCACAAGTAGAGAAAACTACGGTAACATTAAATCTGAACCTGGCTCCTCCAAAATACGAAGCTAAACTATGTTAAATGCCGCACTACGTGAGAGGACTGTTTTCATATGATGAGCCCTGACACATACTACCATGACTTCTTCATACCCAATGACGTCAAAAACTTCCATTTTAAAGTTGACTCTGTCACTTCAGTGGAGCAGTATGAGATTGGAACAGTGTAAGGCAATCGGATTTCTTGAGAGATATAACAAAATCGAAGTCAAAAGTTAAGTAACTGAAAGTAAACAACGAAGATTCCTAACTCAGAGGAACACGATTGCAGCGGAAGGTTGTATTATGTGGAGTAAAGCTGTCGGTCGAGGAGCTGACAATTCTTAAAATCTAACAAAACTTTTTTGTGGAAAAATATCTGAAATTTAATGAAAAGTAGAACCACTTTCATTGTGTTCTGAGTGCACCTTTCGTCATTTGGCCACAATAATGTACTTATACATGTTGTGACGGAAATCTTGTGAATATTTCTACACACTCGTTTTTCAATTTCCGTTATTATACTGTTTAGTTGGCAGAGAATATGCTAATGGTACCAAAAATGTTGAAAAATGGGTTCTCAAGAGATTTTTTATATTAAAGATAAGAAAAGGAAACTGAAATTTAAGATACCCCTTCAGAGTATTGTTCACGATGTACGAACCAGCGCATATTCAAAACATACGTCCACCTACGATTTTTGTCTCACAAATAGTGTCAAATAGCGTAGCCTTAATTTAACTTAAACTACAAGATATTTCATAAATGTGGGACATATCTGTATCGTACTTGAAGCTACGTATACTGAAACCGAAGTAAATACATTAAACAGCACATAATTTATTATTTTTATCCAGATCCTGTTACCATGAAGTGGCATGGAAACTGTTTTATTTCTTAAACGGGGTTTTTAGAACAAGAGTGAGAAATGTTTTTAATCTAAAAATAACTGTGCGCAACTCGAGGAGCTCGGGTAATTTTCTCTAACTGCGGATTTGCGAGTCCGTGCTCCTCTACACTAGGATTGCTCTGCCTTCAGTTTGCGTAAGCTCTGTGAATGCCTCGGCGTCAACAATTACGCGTGAAGGTGGAAAATTGTGTCTCACAGAGAGGGGAAAGTAGACTTCGTGGATTTCATTATGAAGCTGGTACTTTCAACAGCACAAAACATTCACCGAGAGAATTAACAGGTGGCGTAACAGTGCTGCACAGGTATGACGCATGAAAAAGAAACATATTCGGTTTTTAGTCAACATTGCCTCACTCTTAAAAAATAATATTGTCTGAATGTTATATGAAAAATGCCTCATAAGTACAGAAGACCTATCGCAAAAAGAAACATCTGCATATCTAGAACGGAGTCGTAGACACAATGCATGATATGGAAGGAAAGCTATTCCTTCTAGTGATGTTCAATATTCAGACTGTCAATAAATAGAATGCCAGTTTGGAAAGCACATTTGTTTCATTTCGTTTTCCTGGTTGGTACACACGTGATTTTACTCCAGAATTTTAGGTCCATGATGCTATTACACCTGTCTGCTCTATATCGCATCAAACATTTTCTCAGTTACGGAGACAGTCATAGTGGCTACGTCCGAACTAATTCCATCTCTAACAATTTACATAAACTGTGTAACACGTAAGCCGCTAGAGTTCGTGGAGATCTTTGGTTCTAGCCTTAATTAGACTAGTGTACTTCACTGTTGTTGTGTGATTATTCACGGGAAATGTCTACCATAAACCGAGTGAACTCAGTGCAGCACACGTTCCACAGAAACACAGACTTATCGTTCTCCTTTGAGATTAGTTTATGGCTTCATGAAGAACTAATGCTTATGAAAAGTGATGTATTAAATATTCAACATGATTTTATCCAGAACTGGATATTTTTGAGGCCAGTACAGTTTTGTGACAACATGATGTTTGCTGATGTCTGCTAAGACCAGTGTCAACATTTGGACATAGGACTTGCAAAATTAACTGTCAAAACTGCTCAGGGTAGTATGATACTTGAGAAAAATTAAACTTTGCTGTTATCTGCCATTATGATTAAAATTTGGCGCCAAACCAAAATGAATTACACGGATATTACCACTATATTAAAACAGTGTATCTAAAAACCTTAGTAAGGGGTTGCATTCTCAGAGGAACACAGTATTTCGTAAATTTTAATAAAGGTACATGACTCCAGCGAGATTTATGTGCTAAATAACTTACTGGTAGAAATGGAAATTAATGAAACATTAACTGCTAGGAATTATAAGAGCAGCTCTGACTTACTCCAACTCCAAAACAAAATTCTAAGCATGATTCTTTAAATCCTTTCAAATCGAAACAAGTCCGACAGGGCAACTATCCAAATGCGTATTCGGAAAAAAGTAAAATAATGGTGCCAGGAAACAAAATTCCTTAACCTGTTTAAATATTTAAGGGTATAAACTAATAACGGTCTGTGTAAATAACATGTTTATCTTCTTTTGCAGATGATATAGCCATAAGAATAAAATTTTGAAACAATAACAGAACAAATTAATGTATGAAAAGAAGTAGCAAAAGAAACTGGCTTTCAAATATACTTCAAAAAATCCCGAGTATTGTCAAGCATAAAAGACAATAAAATTCGGTTAAAAATTACATATCGAACAATAAAACACATGAATAGATGAAATATATTTTGAAAGACGTCTTCGCCACCCCAAGGATTCTATTTCTGTTCTCAGTCATGTGGAGTTTGGAAAGCAGCTTTCTGTCAAAATGCACACCGAGGTTCTTGAAGCGGTTTGTCCAGGTGATTTCTTTTCTGCTCAACACCGATCGGTCCCAAAGGTCGGGTCTGCAAATCATAAACATTATGACCCTCGTTTTTGTGGCGTTGAGTTGAGTGGTGATGTCAGCTGCCCAGTTGGCCACGAGGTTCAGTCTGTTGATGACGACGGTAATTCGTCGACTACTGGTGAGTAGGTTGTACCGTTGGTGAATTGTACAAGCACCACCTGGGAGAGCACCGGTACGTCATTGGCATAGATTACAAACAGTTTGGGCGACAGCACTGAACCTTGTGGAATTCCTTGATGTGAAGCCATGATAGTAGATTGATGTCCATCAATATTGACAAAATATCTCTGTTCCATTAGAAAGCTGAAAATAACTTTCACTAGGTAATCCAGGAAAGTGTGAAGGTTCAGTAACTGAAGGAGAAATTTTCCCTTACAGACCCTATCACACGCCTCCTCCACATCCAGAAACACCGCTGCTGCATGACTGACACAGTTGCGGTTGTAGGCGGTGTTTTCTGAGTCCCACAGCAGTTGGAGTTTGACGGAGAGGGATGGCTAGAAAACAAATTGGTCTGGCCATATGACGTCATGAGTGGTGAGAAGGAATTTCAGTCGTTGCAGTAACAGCCATTTTAAGACCTTGGCCATGCTAGGTGAGTAGCTGATGGGTCAGTGATTTCCTCGTTGACTTAAATCTTTGCCCAGTTTGGAGATTGGCACGATCCTTGCTATGTTCCAGGAGGATGGAAAGTAGCCCACGTGGAGGAAACTATTGAAAATCCTAGTAATCAGGATCTATGGCTTTTCTTGGTAACTGCTTCAGTGGGCGTTTGTAATGCCGTATGATCCCAGCATCAAGTGAGTGCCCAGCTGTCGGAGGATCGTCTTGATCTTGGCGTTATGTCAACCTGCAGATCATCCAGATGAAGGTCATGCAGCCATAGATACGCCCTGTCCACTTCAGCGTTGTCATCTTGGATGTCCAGAGCGTCCTGACGTTTGTAGGTCTTCGTGAAGATTTCTGTCTTTGCCATTGGGTCGCAGACAGGCAGGCGGAACCCTGGACTGCATGCTTTGGTGCACGAGAGGTTTTCAATGCCTTTACGAGCGACCATTCGTCACGAGACTGAAGTATGAAGTTGGCCGTCTGTCCTCCCAAACTTCTGTGCAATGTTCGACGACGTGATTGTGTAACTCCTGCGAGAGGCGTTTCATCTCGTATCTTTCTTCTGGTTTTTGGTAGCACTGGCAGCATTTCCAGGTTCTGTTCGTCAAGGTCTGCATGTCCTGAAGCAAGGGAGACAATTCGTATTATTGCCCAGTAGGCTGTGCAGATCTGATGGTGCTTTGTTGGAACGACGTGTGGAGTTTTCCAGTGAGAGTGGAAATCACTGTTGGCAGTAGTGGAGATATCTTGAGTTGGTCTGACGTTGTTACTGAGCCGTGTGCTGTACTGGTGAGAGTTTGTATTGGTGGTCCAGGATGGGTAGAGTTGGTTGACAGTCTCAGAGATTGTAATGAGCACTGGACTGTAGTCTGAAATTAATTCTGTTACTGTGATAAGATGAAGGTCCAGGCACAAGTTTTTTTTCCATGGCGATGTACAAGATATCTGGTGTATGGTTGGCTCATCAGGACCAAAGGTAACTGCCTCAAGGTGTCCTTCCAGTGCATACAGATAGTTGCCATAGGGGTTCCATGCGAAATGCTTCGGGTTCAGGTAACCCCCTTCGAATATTTTGTCCAAGCTATCGAACAGCGCCATAAAATTGTCCTCTTCGAACGTCCTATTAGGGTTAAGGCAGGCTCTGATGAGTGTAATGACGCCACATGCAATGGAAATGGCGATCGGCATGGCCTCCAGTGTTTCTAGTTGTGGCAAGGCGACTGGGCGCGAGTGATGGTCCTACGTCCATAGATGATCATCCGCACATCATGGTCGTTGTCTCTGTCAGTGTGATAGTCCACCATTTTCTAAAGCTTGCATGACTGCATTGGTTGGAGACGTGTTTCTATGTGTAGGGGGATGTCAACATGGTGAAGGTGTAAGAAGTTTTCTAGTTCAAACGTCTTGATTTAGAGATCTTTGGCATTATATACACAAAATGTGAGGTTTTCGGTCTGTGAAGGTGTATGGGCCATGGCTTGGGCGAAGACGTTAATGACTGCCTCAAAGGCGGCTATGATTTTCATCAATGTGGTTGATACTGCACAGAATTTCTGGAATGTCTCCTTTAGGCTGCTCCAAGTTCACCAAGGACCCCATGATGCTGGCCATAATGGACACAAGAAAGTCGTTATTGGGTGAGATCTGCTCTGGCTGCTAGTTGCTTGATGGTTGTCTTCCTCCGACTTGTTCGTTGGTCTGAGCGGTCGATGAAAAAACTGACAGCTTTGTTGGTAAGTCTGACATGTGGTTCACTGTTGGTGGCACTTGCACTGCTGCTTGGAACGCTTGTTGTGTTCTTTCCTTCGCCCGTTGAACAAGTACTGTGTGTGTGCAGAACACCTGTTGAAATGCGCTGCACCCTCTCCAAATGGCCAGGTGACCCCTGTTACAGCTGACGCACTATCGGATGTCCGCCTGCCGTACCCTGAGTAGTCGTAACTGAGGCAGCCGATGGACCAAGCCCAGCTGAACGGCTGTCAGGCGACTCCTGCGCGGTCGAGACAGCCGCCTCGACCAAGCGTGCACCACGATCCGCACACTGTGGCATAACGCCCTCGTCTGTGACGTTTGCACCACAGTGTGCAGAGGTGGATCTCTGAGTGCGGCAGCTTAAAAGGATTCGCGGACCAATCACAATTGCAGATAGTGAGGTGAACCGAGTTCAGCATCCTTTAGTGGCGTGTGAAGCGCCACCTGGCGGAGTCTGGCGAGCCCTCTCTGGTAGTGACTTACGGCAGTCAATTTAAATCTCTTTCTGCGGAGACGAGAGCAGCGTGCGACGATCAGGGTGCGGTCAATGGCGACGACATCGATACCTCAAAAATTACTTACTAAGTGTCAAAAATGAATGAGATATTCCCACATTTCACCTGGAAAGAGATTGTGTAACATGCTATCGTTTTCGTGTAGTGTGTCAGTAATAAAACGAACTAGTGGAAACATTATAATAAGGCGTAGATAGAAAGTCCAGTAAGTAAACTATTCAATGCTGTGCAAAACTGAAAATTATATTGTCTGGTGCGAACATACATATATATAAAAAAAAGCTTTACATCATCTCGGTTCAGAGAGTTCCGGAACCTGTGCAGAAAACTGGAATAGAGATCAACATAAACATCATTTCCGCCCTTCTTATTTCTCATGAAAACCACACATTGCATGTTGTACACCATAGAGCGAAACCTTCAGAGGAGTTATCGAGCATTGCGCTCTTATTTAAATATATGGCCAAAAGAGTCAGCCTACAGGAATTGTGAAACGAATCTTGTCGTCCAGGGCCGTGTGCCACAAAAGGCGCAAATTCACCACGTGATGGGGAAATTCACAGGCGTCTATTGTCTATTGTGGCCTAAGCGCTGTAGTGTGTGAGTGAGACAGACGAGAACCTACGTCATTGGGAAACTCAGCAGAAGGCATTTGTGTTACATATGGAGGACCTAAGATCGGCTGTAAAGGGAAACATTTATGGAAACTATTTAAATATGTAGTACTGCTGGGAAATAAGCCACAGTTATTTTAATCTACCATCCTTCATAAATTTTTATGGTGACTCCAATAAAACTTGAATATTGATCACAGCTATAATAGTTTAGGATTTACTGTTAAAGTGAAATTCACAAGTTTTGTAACAAGGACTAGAATGCTAAAATCTGAACGCTTTGGTCGATCTTAACGATCGACATTTCATACAGAAGCGCATCATTAAAATGAAAAATTTTGTAAATATCAACTCTGTAACTTTATTTGTTTAAAATATATATATAGTAAATTTAAATTATCAGTATTTTCAGTTAAGCATCAGATCATGATTTCCTCCACACAAAACACATTGAACGATGACAGCATGACACCTTACTGAATGATTAGGTAATAGAATATTTGTCGCAAAGTTTAGTGCATAATAACTACTTTAGTTCTTTATTTCTTTATCAGAAAGCACATTGGTGCAAGACTACTGGCAGTGACATTCGAAGTTAAGAAGGATTTTGTATTTGTTTTCTGTAAAAGAATTTAACGTTTATTATGTAATGGATATTATTGTTATTTTATTTAGTACATGAAAGTGGTCAGGCTTCAATTATTTAAATATGTTAAAATGTAAAATAATGTAGAATGAACTGTAGCCAATCAGATGGACGGCCTCATCTACACATGATGTCTTCTTTGTTCGAGTGTTCAGAGACAACTCCTGGCAGAACAGTCTCCTCTGGTTCAGACAGGTAGTACGCTGTCCCCCGCCGGCCATTGTGGCTTAGGCTACCTTCAGACAAGCAGTTGTATGACACCGAAATTTTCCGAAAATTCCAACCATTTTTCTCGTTTGTAGAACAGTGCTTCGAATCCTAGAAGAATCTTTTGGACATCTGATCTGCTGTGTGTCTGTGTGTTTTTCGCCATCTGTTGTGGATTTCGAAATATTTCATGAACTTTTAGATAAATAGTTCTTCTATGCTTAGATACCAGTGTGGATTTCCCATTGTAGAGCTGTGATTCGAAAACTGAGGAACCCCTGACTTCAGCAGCGAAAGTAAACTAAGAGCACTTAGCGTTTCAGAAAACTGAAAAACACCACAGAACTCTGAAATTTTTTTCTGTCTGAGAGTGCCTCCAAACAAGCAGATAAAAATCAAAAGGCGTGAAGGGGGGGGGGGGGGGGGGGAGTTCTCAGAAAGTGGGAAGTTGCTGCAGAATAGTTCAGAGCACCCTATGCTGACGTTATAGTGGACTAAGGCAGTCGAACGTACACATGTGCAATCAGAAGAAGTGGGTGTGGGGTGCGGCGGAATGTGGGGGCGCGGGATGGCAGACTGTAGAAGAAATTTCCTCAGCAGGATAACACCACTAAGAACACATATCCCGCCAAAATAAATAAAAAAGATTTTCACAACCCTCCTCCCTGCAGCTCAGCATGGACTGAGACTTTTCCTGCCAGTCCACTAGTGGGGGTGGGGGGTGGGTGACGTTATAGGAGTTGGGGGAGGGGGAGAGGAGTTAGGTTAGTGGAGGTAGTCCAATTGACCTATTTCCCGCTATTTCCAGGGGCTGGAGGGTGGTGTAATGTCATAGAAGTATACGGTAAATCTAGCCATCATTTTGAATAAATTATGTGTGCCGAACGCACTTCATCCCACTATTGTCCTCCCCCTCATAGAGATCATTAATATACTCTTTACATCTGTCTGCTCTCTCATTTGGATTTAACAAACGATTTCCCATTGCGCTCTTAATGTTACCGCCATTGGCTTTAACTTAACCGAAGGTTGTTTTGACTTTTCTGTACGCTGAAGCAGTCCATCTGACAGTCATTTCTATTTCGATTTCTTTGAATTTTTCATGTGGCCATTTCACCTTAGCTTCTCTGCCCTTCCCATTTAGTTCATTCCTACGTGACTTGTAATTCTGTGTTCTTGAATTTCCGTGATCATTTTTGTATTTCCTCGTTTTGTCGATCAACTGAAGTAATTCTTCTGTTACTCATGGTCTCTTCGCAGTTAATTTCCTTCTATCTGTATTTTTCTTTGCAACTTCTGAGATTGCCCTTTTTCGAGATGTCCATTCCTCGTCAACTAAACTGCCCATTGAGATCTTCCGTATTGCAGTATCTAAAGGCTCAGAGAACTTAAAGCGTATCTCTTCATTCATTATTACTTGTGTACCTCACTTATTCCCACATTAATGATACGTGGTCAGTATTATGTATGACGACAAGCTTGAGAAGAAAACATATCACCACACTGTAGCGGGCCAAAGCTCTAGCGGCATGGAAGGCAGCCCAGAACGGAAACCAGGTCGCAGCCATAGTCAGCTCATTGAACAACGCCCCTACTAGAACTGCAATTTGCAATTTGGCAGGCACCGACACTTTGGTAACTGCTGCACCCATGTACAAATGGAACGCCTTCAGGAAGCTTCTGTAATTTCACCGACTGCCGCATGACAACTGCTGGACCGCAGTCGCTGGCCTACACTCCAGAAGTTTCCAGGCGACATCTCATCCGCAAACCCAGTGCTGGGCCGCAATATTTAAACCCCCAAGTCCAGTCTGTAGTCATCGGTACAGCTATGCCCGAATATGGCGTACAACCCATGCCCGTCATCGCCGTACGTATGACGCCAATACGTTTGTCGCCTCTGGGCTGTGAAGCAGCGTCTTTCGCCTGACTGCCTCAGCCCGGGGCTCCAGCACATGCCACCGTGCCTTCCGGACGGTCCAGCAAGGCCAGCTGGCATTTCCGTGTTCATCTCTTGGATACTGCTTCGGCCACTTCCTGGTTGCCACCTGGCTTGTCGCCGCCCACAATGTATTGTCTGCCCGCTGTAGATGGACCGATCTGCATTGCACGTGTGATTATCAATAACAGGTTTTTGCAACAGATTGGCTGCCTACATCGTTGGCATCTCCATCCACCTCCAGCAGAGGACCGCTCGCCCACACCTTCGTTTTATAACAAACTGTCGCAAATTCGTCGGGAAATGGACCGTGAGTTTGCAATAAAGCAATTCGTACTGCTACATTGCGTGGTATTAAAAATATTGAAAGTCGCCTACACGGAGTGTGTTTCGGACATGGATTGCCTCACCATCTCGAATGTTTCAGGCTTTAGCGGAGCAGTGTCATAGGATAAATGGACACGCAGTTCAGGATTTTCAACCCTTTTCAGAGGTCCCCCCTCTCCAGTGCCCCCCTTCCCCCCCCCCCCCCCCCCACCCCGCAAAAAAGTTCAAGCGGGTTAAAATTCGGTGATTCGGTGACTGAGATGGCCAGGCTAAGAGAACTCATCCTACCCATCTCCCTCGACGATGTTACTGAGGTGTTGACAAAGAGTGGTACGGAAGTGGGCTGGTGTTCCATTGTACTTCAATCACATTTCCTGTCATACCGACAAACACTTATTTTCTAGCGAAAGAGACAGAGTGTTCTGCAGGTATTTCACAAAGGCCCCTTCGTGTGACCATTAAGGCGCTGCTGTAAAACAAATGTTATAGGTACTTGTTCTCCAGTTACCCCTGCCCAAATTCTAATGTTAAACCGTTAAAATGGCTCTGAGCACTATGGGACTTAACTTCTGAGGTCATCAGTCCCCTAGAACTTAGAACTAATTAAACCTAACTAACCTAAGGACATCACACACATCCATGCCCGAGGCAGGATTCGAACCTGTGACCGTAGCGGTCGCGCGGTTCCAGACCGTAGCTCCTAGAACCGCTCGCCCTGCCTGGCTGGCTGTTAAACCGTTAATGTGACGATTCAGTCATACCGTCATGATTGTCTATAGCTCACAGAACACGACTGTGTAGCTTTATTATGTCACTTTTATAAAAATTCGCTTCATCGCTGACCAGTACTGACGGTAGAAATCCTATAAAGATGGTAGTGTGTTGCAACAACGGACGACCAAACGTTTCACGTGGAGAAAATCCGTTGCCTGTATACGTTGCAAGTGATAGAGATAGTATTGATTTTCATGAAGGGTATACAACACCGTTCTTGACTTACTTCTTGGTGGTGGGCCATATGCCTGCATCTTGTGCTGGATTGGTCTCAATGTCGTGTGGAATATATTGTTCTGGAGCTGGTGTACGAGCATCAGGAGACCAAGCGAGTTATTTATCTCTCTAAAAGGACTCATGCCAAAACAAACACAAATATTTTGTAAGTTGGTGATAATGTCTTTGAGGTTAAGTGGCTCGATAAATCCGTAATGCCTATCAGCCGTTTCCACGTGGTTGACCATAGCCGAAAACCATTTAGACTAGCTCGTGGAATGATTTGTTGACCATCGCGATTCGGCTTAGCTAAAATCGCACAACCTGCAACATAAAGTTCGTCAGTGCCACCTACGTTGGAAAATATGCGTTTATTCACTGATAAATTAATACTACATAATGCATGATGTAATATAACGCTACTAATTGCTTTGTTGCAGACTCACCGTCCAGTTACATAAATTTATAATCTTTTTTCCATCGTTTTCCTGCTACGCAACACCTTCAGATTTTCGTCACCTGGTATTCAATCTAATCAAGACAGTTTTAACAAGACGTATTCAAATACAAACCTTTAACTGGTCTTTCCTACCAATGATTTTTCGAGTTTGTCTTACTGCGTGTTACTTCATAGTATATCCCCTAAATATCTGAAAGACGTCCTATTACATTTCTTTTGGGTACACCTGACGTTACCTTAATTTCAATTGAACATTCGCCGTCTAGCATAAGGTTAATCATGATACGCTTAGCGATTTTGCAGCCTACCGAATCTGAATGCCCGCTAGAAGTAATGAACATAGGCGATAGGTTGCGAAAGTAAGGGACGGTGATAATTAAAGTGCAGCTACCCACGAAGTTTCAGTGTGGGCTGTAATTATTGTATGGCAGCGAAACTTAGTAGATATGCTAATGCGTTAATGCCACTAGGGCAGGTTAATACAAAACAGTGAGGCTTATTAACGAAAACAGGATACAATGTTTTAAGAGTAAGTTACTATGGGTTGTATGGGATGTGGTATTTGTGGAAAGATATGCTAATGTCAAATTCTATTTATTCCTTAAAAAATTATCCAGAAGATCCATCAAAATAGTAAGATGTGGATAGCTAAGCGAATTAAATCTCATGTAAGAGGAAGAGGGAAATTTACGTAATGGCCAGAGTAAGTCACGCTCCGACATTACTTGCATACTACAAAAAATTGTCATATTTTAAGGAAGGTTATTGAAATGTCCAGACATGTGCATGTCCTGACAGAAATAAATAACGCCGATAGTAATATTCAACCTGTATGGGACATTGTCAAATGGGAGAAAGAACATCCAGTCAGTGTTCAACATTCCATAACAATTAAACTAAATGACAGTGTGTGACTGATAATTCGTAACTAGCAAGTACGTTTAACAGTCACTTTCTAAAAATAATGTACTCCAGAGCAGTCGCACACTTAAGCGGAAACAATTTACTTGACATATCAGAGTTTGGATCATTGAAAGGTTGCTCCACTGGGAATGCTTTTTATACATTCACTCACTAAAGAGTACAAGCCTTAAATAATAGTATATTGCCAGCTGGTGTTTTTTGTGATTTTTCCTATGCATTTGATCGTGTATATCATATTTTCTCAGCAAAACTCAAGTTTTATGGAATTGGTGGCTATACTCGCAGGTGGTTCGAAACATACTTAAGAAACAGAATGCAAAACTTTGCACTGAATAGTTCAAACGATGTTGGAGAGGTAGGAATTTTTAGTCAGTGGGAAAAAAAAAGAAACACAAAGATAGTCCCGCAGGATTCAATTTTGATGCCACTTTTATTTCTTGTACTCGTACATGTGAATGAAATTCCAGTTACCATTCATCAACCGAAATTGATACTTTTTGCAGACGACACTAGTGTTTTAATTAACTCAAGCGAAATCAATACAAGAGTTGGATAATGATATTTTCCAAACATTATTACTTGTTTCTCTGAAAATGGACTCTCCCAAAATAAAATGGGACCAATGACTTTGCTGTTTGGTCCCCTCCCCCAAATCAACCAACCAACCAAAATAAATAACAGAACATTACATTCAGTTCCGTGCAACAAATACAGTCATACCAACAACTGAAGTAGCACATGAGCAGGAGTCAGTAAGGAGGGTAAAATGCAGCATATTTTCGGTTTAGATATTAATGAAAAGTTGAACTGGAAGAAGCATATTACTGACCACCTGAAACAATTAACTTCAGCCACTTTTGCTTTTCGTGCAGTTCCAAATCTTGGAAACAAGCCTATCAGCCTCCTCACACATTTAGCATATTTCCACTCAACAATATCTTACAGAATAATTTTCTGGGGTAACTCATCACTTAGAAAGAAAGTACTGACGACACAAAAGCGAGCAGGAAGTGTAATGTGTAGTGTTCACCCACGGATGTCTTGTAGGTACCTCTTCAAGGAGCTACGCATTTTAACTGCGCCCTCACAGTATGTATAGACTTGGAATTCGTTACAAACGATCCATCACCATTTGAGAAGAAAAGTGATGTCAATACCTGCAACACCAGAGGGAACATGATCTTTATTACCTATCGTTAAAGCTGTTAGTGACTCAGAAAGGAGTTCAGTATGCTACAACAAAAAATTCTGATCACTTTCCGAATAAAAAAAAGTCTGACAGGTAGCGAAGGAAGTTTTAAATCTAATTTAAAATCATTTGCCCTAGAAAACCCTTTGTATTCATTGACGAGTTTTGACTGACAAACTGGTAGCCAGTAAAATAAATAAAGTAGTTAATAAATAATTTTTAAGTGTTGTTGCATGAGTAAAGCTAAGAAAATGACGTATTCATAAGCAAATGACATATACACATCATGTAAACTGATATCATTTCGATAAAAGAATCGTTCAAACGATCTATAGACGACGCAACTCCTATCTCGCGTGAGTACAGTAGTTTTCAAACAGTTGCGGCTTTCCAAAGCAGTATCGTCTCCATAGCACGTAGACGTCACGGTAAACCTGACAGGTCCTCTGGGAGTATTCTCTTCAAACAAGAACGGACCAAGAATAAAGGTGCTTCTGAATCCAAACCACACAGTCACATACGGCGAGTGCAGTGGCTCTGCGTGAACAGCACATTGTTTAATACTAACCGAAATTCGGCAGTTAGGTGTATTCGCAGCACTCTGTAACGTAAAATGTGCCTCGTTACTCCATAGAATATTGCACGGTCAGATTTCATCAACTTCGATTCGTGCTAGAAACCGAAGAACAAATTCAGAACGCTGCTGTGGACCATGAGGTTTCAGTAGCAGCACCGTCAGTATCTTGTACTGGTACCAGTTTAAAATAGATCGTAAAACTTCCCGTACTGTTGACAATGGAATGGAAAATTCTCGTGACACTGCACAAGTACTAACAGCACCGGGGGCACTTACTGCATGGTCAGTTGTAGCAAGAGCAACCTCGCCCATAACTTCCACCGGATAGCTTGCCATCTTCTTCGATGTGCCACTCCAAGCTCACCCTTGCTTTCCTATTTTATTATCATCTTCTTTGACCATTTAATTGCGTCGAACGTTTAGACCTTTTAGTCGGCGGTATTTGGTCAATGGAGCAGCGTATTTGCTGCCGTTCACAAAAAGCAGTTTCACTAACAGTGCATGCTCTCTCTTCTCAATAGCCATATTGCTCACTCACGTTATGACTTGTCAAACGACAGCGTGGGTGTCATACCGTCATATATGCAGTGTACAGCGCCAGATTTGCACCTGGGGGCCAAAACTGAAGCAATTTTTCTCTAGCGTACACCGGTTCCGCATTAAAGCATTATCATATCTCCCAAGTTTCGTTGCCATACATTAATTACAGCACACCCTGGATCTCCGTGAGAGCTGCGCTGCAGTTATAATCACCCTGTATCTGCAAAGCGCTGCAATCGCCAAGATAGCGCCACCCATTAATTCCTCGCGTGAATGCCCCGAACAACAGTTCTCCCGCGGCCGAGGTAAATGCTGTCGCACGGCCTGCGATACGTAGTCAGGTATTCGCTGCAGTTGTGTGTCTGACTCCGTAACGTCCCTATTACATCACTGCATCGTCTGGGTTTCTCGTTTGATAGCTCTTTCGAAATCTGTTTGGTTGTCGTTCACTTATCGGCGTCGCGTTTTCATCCTGAACGTCTCGCCTCGAACACTTGTTGTTTGTTCTTTTTGTCAACCTCAGGATCTGCTTGGGTCCTCTCCGGCTTCAGTCTCGAGTAGGTTTCTCTCATTTCGTCTGAGATTCAGCCTTCTTGCAGTTTCAGAATTCTCCCTCTTCAAGAAAATTTGATTTTCGCAACAAGGGATAGTGTTGACTTTCTGTTCTTTTCCGCTCGTAGTTTCCCTGAGATCTCATAAATTTGTCGCTCTGTTCACACATTTTACTGCCTGCACAATTTAACTTGCGTCTAAACTCTTCAAAATTTTCTTTATACTTGCAGAAAAGTTTGCGAAGTATTTCCCGATACCCTTTATGTCATACCCGACCATCTAGGGAAATATACTGGAGAGGCGAAAGGCTGTTCACCGGTCACCACCAAAAGTTATTCCTGCCTTTGACACATTTCTTTCGAATGTCAATACAGCACTCGAACCAAAACACAATGAACATTCTACGTTACTGCCTGTCTCTTGTGGAAACTTTGGGTAACCATATATCTGTTACGTTATGGTAGAAGCGATTTTCCGGTTTTGTTACTTTCTTCACACGTGTACTTTTAGTGCTGAAACTTTTCTAATTACATGTTACGCCAAATAACTGGTGACTAAGCTTCACGTGGTTACTTAACACTTACAACAGCCCGTTGAAGAAATCGAGGATGTTTTAAAAAATATTCTTCCGATTTGAAAAGACTGTCTTCTGCATGAGTGAATATAGGAACTACGTGTACAATTTAACTTACGCAAATGATGATGAAATTTTTATTTTCAAAAGAACTGTGTACATTTCCAAGGGTACATCTTTAACGTGTACGAATGCCCTATGTAGAGCCTAAGGTACGTTCTATAATTACGTTTGGGATCAAACTTTTTATTTACCCTAAAAATTTACAATATAGTCCACCTGCTTAGCTGATTGGTAACATGCTTGCCTCCCAAGCAGCGGGCCCGGGTTCGATTCCCGGACGGGTGGGAGATTTTCTCCTCTTGTGGACTGGGTGTTGTGTTGTCCTCATCATCATTTCATCCTCATTACCGGCGCGAGAGTCGCCCAATGTGGTGTCGACTGAAATAAGACTCGCACTCAGCGGCCAAACTTTTCCGGTTGGCGCCTCCCGGCCAATAATGCCATACGATCATTTCATTTATTTTGTATAATATGCTCTTCACAGCACGCACTAAAAACAACCGCATGATCGCCAAACTTGTCTCATATTTCTGCGAGCATGTTTGGTGTTAACAATATTCACTGCTGTTGTTATACTTCGTCGCAATTCTCCATAATTCTGTATTGGCTTAGTAAGTTTATGGCTTGTGTTGCCCCGATGAAGAAGATGAATCGCACCTGGTGAAACGCAAAACGTAAATCGCCCTCTGTTGCTTTGTTACCGCCAGACTAAGTGGACGCCACTGGGTAATGAACGAACGAGTGAGTTCGCTAACTGTGCCAAGGAGATCGTACAAGCAACCACATGAGTTGGCAACTTACAACTTGCGCCTACGTACACCTCTAATTTCGGTCCGTAACAGAAAAATCACCCAATCTCTATTGGTCTAGAAAGTTTATTTTTCTGAAACCCAATTAATTTGAAAGGCATTGTATTCTCACATTTCGTGATTGTATTCAACCTCAGAACACTCGTCCTGTAAAAGATGTGGCTCCATTGCTCGAGTGGATGAATGCGTTGGATGAGCGTTTGCTACAAAAGAAATTTCATAGGTTACACAAAAAACTTTTAATCTCTCTGGTTAGAGATTAATCTCTCTGCTGATGAGTGACAGCTTCCATCACCGAACATCTAAGGCTTCTCTATAAAAACAGAAAAATGTGATCATTCTCTCAATTTTTTAGACGTATCAACACTTGCCAGCCATCTGCAGTTTTATTCATATTTCGTTGATCCGTAAATCTTCTACATCTCTAGACAGCATAAAAGAGGAAAAGATCAGAGTAGTAATTGAAAGATCGTACCACTGTTCTTACGTAACAGATTACACGTATTTGCACCAACATGTGTGTGACATACTACCTATTATCGTCTGTGTATGGGGGTGGCTTTTACGACATTTGTTTGAACATCAGTGTACGCTCTAAAGGTTTGTACACACAAAACGGAGTGCAATTACGTTAACTAAATCCTTTGCTGCTGTCCTATGTGTATTCGCGTATGGAACACGCATTCAGATAGGTCAATATTTCTCTTTTTCCCACCATGGCAGAGTAAATGTAAAACTCTAGAATTCAAGTAAATATTGTATAATGTTCTTGTGTGGGTGATTCATTGATGATTATGAAATGCAGTTATTGAGATTCTTGCAATTAGCTTCATGAAGGCTTCTAATTAAGAGAAATGAGAATTTTCAGACGCTGCCTCTTACTAAATGAGGCGAAATAACTGATGGAAACAAATTAGCATATTTGTTTATTTACGCAAATTATTGGAAGTGCTCACTGTTCAGCAAAAAATATCAAACTGCTGTCACTAAACATGGAAGTAAGTGGCAGTCATATCTGAGAGTAGCACCCCACCCTGTGGAGCTTGATCAGTAGTTTCCATCTAGTACATCTACATCCATACTCCGCAAGCCACCTGACGGTGTGTAGCGGAGGGTACCTTGAGTACCTCTATCGGTTCTCCCTTCCATTCCTGTCTCATACTGTTCGTGGAAAAAAAGATTGTCGGTATGCCTCTGTGTGGGCTCTAATCTCTCTGATTTTATCCTCATGGTCTCTTCGCGAGGTATACGTAGGAGGGAGCAATATACTGCTTGACTCCTCGGTGAAGGTATGTTCTCGAAACTTCAACAGAAGCCCTTACCGAGCTACTGAGCGTCCATCTTGCAGAGTTTTCCACTGGAGTTTATCTATCATCTCCGTAACGCTTTCGCGATTACTAAATGATCCTGTAACGAAGCGCGCTGTTCTCCGTTGGATCTTCTCTATCTCTTCCATCAGCCCTATCTGATACGGATCCCACACTGCTGAGCAGTATTCAGCAGTGGGCGAATAAGTGTAGTGTAACCTACTTCCTTTGTTTGCGGACTACATTTCCTTGGGATTCTTCCAATGAATCTCAGTCTGGCATCTGCTATACCGACGATTAATTTTATATGATCATTCCATTTTAAATCACTCCTCATGCTTACTTCCTGATAATTTATGGAATTAATTGCTTCCAGTTGCTGACCTGCTATATTTTAGCTAAATGATAAAGGATCTTTATTTCTATGTATTCGCAGCACATTACTCTTGTCTACATTGAGATTCAATTGCCATTCCCTGCACCATGCGTCAATTCGTTGCTTATCCTCCTGCATTTCAGTACAATTTTCCATTGTTACAACCTGTCGATATACTACAGCATCATCCGCAAAAAGCCTCAGTGAAATTCCGATATTATCCACAAGGTCATTTATATATACTGTGAATAGCAACGGTCCTACGATACTCACCTGCGGCACATCTGAAATCATTCTTAATTCGGAAAACTTCTCTCCATTGAGAATGACATGCTGTATTCTGTTATCTAGGAAATCTTAAATCCAATCACACAATAGGTCTGACAGTCCGTATGCTCTTACTTTGTTCATTAAACGACTGTGGGGAACTGTAACAAACGTCTTGCGGAAGTCAAGAAATACGGCATCTACTCTGAGTCTCGTGGACGAATAGCACGAGCTGGGTTTCACATGATCGTGTATTTTCGAAAACCATGCTGATTCCTACTTAGTAGACTTCTAGTCTCCAGAAAAATCATTCTACTTGAACCTAATACATGTTCCAAAATTCTACAACTGATCGAGGTTAGAGATACAGGTCTATTGTTCTGCACATCTGTTCGACGTCCCTTCTTGAAAACTGGGATGACCTGTGCTCTTTTTCAATCTTTTGGAACGCTATACTCTTCTAGAGACCTACGGTACACCGCTGCAAGAAGGGGGGCAAGTTCCTTCGCGTACTCTGTGTAAAATGGGACGGGTATCCCATCAGGTCCAGCGGCTTTTCCTCTTTTGAGCGATTTTAATCGTTTTTATATCCCTCTGTCATCTATTTCAATATCTACCATTTTGTCATCTGTGTGACAATTTAGCGAAGGAATTACAGTGCAGTCTTCCTCTGTGAAACAGAGAGAAAACTACACATGATCTTTTATCCACCCAAGCAAACCCTGTAACTGCCTTTTGAAAATGAATTCAACCAAATGTTGTGAACAAAACTAAATAAAACACAGAACTATAAAGTTAAATGGATACAAAAAATTTGAAAATCATTTAATTATAAAATTTTATCTGAGTATAAAGGTGATTGGAAATCTTGGACATAGAAAAATTTTAAAGTTGAGAATTAAGGGATTGCAGCATATATAAAGTTAAAAATTTTCTGTACATAAATGGATTCCTTCCTTAAGAAGATGAATAATTCTAATTCTTTCAAAATTTATGGCATTAGAATTAATTTTTGACTTAATGTTACAGCTTTGGAATATTTAAATACTAGATATGGTGATAACATTTTATAGAGGTTAACAATTAATTTAAAATTATTTTACTATAGCTATCAAATAAATTTATTAATGAATATGATTTTAATTATTTTTGAGAAATAAATATTTAACTACAACTTAAAGTAATGAAAAAATAGAAATAATGGAGTTTGGCAACACAGAATTTTTAGACTAAAAACTAAAAAGAAAGACCTCAGTTTTTTATTTCTATAAATGTTACTTTTATGTTTTTGAAATCTAACAAATCTTTTATTTTAAAATTTGCTGTCCCAAAAATCAAGTATTAAGATACTCTCAAACTTTCTTCATTTATCAGAAGTAACAGAAATGAAAAACCAGAAAATTAATCATACAAAAAACAACAACCTAAAATAAAAAGAGTAATTCTAATAAATATTTTTTTCATATAAATGAATTCATTCATTAACCTTGTCAATAACAAATTTAATTATAATGATACCCATTCTTTAATGATTACTGATAAAAATATTTACCTTGGTTTAAAGCTAAAGACGTTGGTGAAACTGTAGAATATAATGACCTTGGCTATGCAATTGGACAATGTGTTGATAAGGAAGAAAAAATCACATTTGAAAATTTAAATGCTGAGGCACTATTTGAGTTAAAATGTGTTGGAAAATCATCAACATTTATCTTCCAATTGGAAGGAGCAAAAGAATTAAGAAAAATGGGTTATACATGAAGATATAAAAGCGATTCATAAACATGAGGAATATAAATTTAATAAAGAATTAATACAATTATATAAAGGTCATGTATAAAATATAGAAAAGGAAGAACTCCAAATAAATCATTTAAAGGAACTGAACAGAATTAAGGATAAATATATATAAAAATCATCATAGAAGCTTTAAATGAAAGAATTGAAAAATTAAATAGAGCGCTATCACACCTTGTGCAACGAACTGAAGACCATAATTAGCCCAACTTTTGTTATTTTAAGATTAAATGATGATAACGTTTGATAAAATTATTATGCAATTGTAAATATACATCGTCATTGTGAACAAATTCGTATCAAAGAATTACAGAAAATTCAAGAACGTAATATGATCACAATTATTTACATATATTAGGTATACCAGTACAATTTATTTCATGATACATTAAACTGAATTCTTCAAATGATTTAACTAACATATTAACTAACTGTTATAGTAGTAACATTAAAATCTATCTACTTTGTTAGTATGGTGTTGTACAAATCTCAGTGGGTAGACTATAAGAAGTCATTGAAGTAAAGACTTTGATATTTCAAACTTTTGTTGAGATGTGTATACAGAAAAATTTTTTAATTTGTAAATATTATTATCCCTTCGTTCTCAAAATTATAAACCTTTTTGTGTGCAAGAATTTTTAATTCAGTTAAAAATTTATGTTTAACAGATTTTGAATCACCTTTATTTTCAGTTAATATTTTATAATTAAATCCTTTTGAAATAATTTTATATATGGTTAAATTTATAATTTTAGTGACTTTTTATTTAGTTTTGTTCATTATATTCAGTTAAATTAAGTTTTTAAAGGAGGCTGGAAGGGTTGGTTTGGGTGGAAGAAACAGAGCGGTAGTAATAGATGAAAATTACCAATCGCACGACCCTGTGAGCTCGAATCGGAAATTAGAGTGCACCTTGCGTCTTAGGCTTTCCAGTTTCCATTAAGGCGTTTGAAATACGCTTATTTTGATTGAGTCTTAACTCTCCAGAAACATTCATTGGACACGTCATCTACTCCAGAAGCAATGTCGAACTTTTTTAACATATTTATCTAAGAAGAAAACACCAGGCTGTGTCACATTTACTTCACAGAGAAGATAATGGTTTCACAGCTTGTCGACAACGACATTATTAGCGACGGAACATAAGCTCGCACTGGCGAGGGCTGGGGAATGATGTCAGTCGATCATTCTAAGCAACAATTCTGTTATTATCCTTGATCAATGTACGGAATTCACGAATATCAGTAGTCATTTTAAAGAAACTTGTAACTAGGCACAAGAGCGACTGTATATCTGACGGGGTATTCTCATTGAGGTTTGATTACAGGACAAGAGAGTCTTCATTTTACCACCAGCAAAATAAGACATAATCACATAAAAAATCCCAGATCTTTGAAATAAAAGTAATAGTTTACATTTCAAATTTTTTGTCCTCAGGGCTGTCTCCCATTTATCACATTATTTGAGAATATGCCACTGACTGTACCAGTTTTAAACAGACATGATTTTGCGATTACGCATACCACCTATCTGTAGACATAAAATACTGAAATACACAAAATTCTATTAATAGTATAAAGAACTGTCCAGACATTTATTTTAATCAATAGTTAATCTTATCCTAGGACGTTACTGGAACAAATTAATGTACATCCTAGAATAAAACAGTTAGGATGTCGTCAGAATTTTACTGGCGATCATTCACAGTCTAGCTTAATATGGACAAGATGCGTGATAACTTGAAAGTGGCTACATATAGGGTGGCCACCACACGAGGCATTCAGTGACCAGCAGATAGATGTACCACTGTCCAGAAAATAGTTCTCTTATTCGGTGATAGAAGAAATGGATGAACAGTTAAGTGGTGAGGAAACTCGTCCTCGCTTTAGATCATGGAAACTCCACGCAATACAGGGCGCAGATATGAGTACGGCGCAAGGACACTACTGATGTCAGAGGCTCTGAGTATGTGGAGGGGACGCCTGTACTGATGAGTTGGGTTACTCGTTGATACGTGCCAATTACGAGATATGGATGTGTCGAAAAACGCATGAGATTTTGTCTCAACATTATAGCAGTATACGGTTCAGGTGGGTGATGGTGTTCTCGTGTGGAATGTTGACACGGGATGAAATGAGGCTTCTGATATTTCTGCTCTCCTTTCTCCCTAGCAAGCAATGCAGGAACGAATCACAGTATTTAAACAAAAGTATCCAGATACCGCTATTCCCTGACTTCGAACGTGGAACAGTCATCGGATGTTACCTGAGTAACAAATCCATCAGGGGCATTTCATCCCTTGTTAAGCTGCCCAAGTTGATACTTAGTGACGTGACTGTAAAATGAAAGCAGGAGGGAATAACCACAGATAAACCGGGACCAATCATACCTCCTACAGACATTGTCGAGCATTGCGGGGATTGGTTGTAACAAATCACATGAAATCAGCGGAAAGACCACTCACAGACGCAATGTAGTACTAGCAGTGACTATGCGTAGGAACTTCAAAATAATGGGTTACAATGTTCGAGGGGCTCCTCATAATCCACACATTTCTTTAGTCAGTGCTAAGTGGCGCTTGAGATGGCGTGAACAGCAAAGCCACTACACAGTGAATGACTGGAAACGAGTGATTCGGAGCGATGAATCGTGCTATAGACTGTGGCAGTCCGATGGAAGGGTTTGGGTTTGTCTAACCACTGGAGAACGTTAACTGCCATCATGCGTAATCTCAACAATTAAGTTCACGGGAGGTGGTGTTACGTTATGGAGGTGGTTAGGGTACATTCCACATATTGTGTTCACAAAAACGCTATATGTGAGGGGATATACACTGGTCTTCAAAATAAAAAACAAAAAACGGAAATTTTATAAGGTTGCGTTTATTTTGTCACATAACAGTATAAACAGGTGACAGCAATGTAGAAACAGGGTAAAGAATACAGAACGTAATCAACTGTAGCATGTTTATCAGTAGAGCAAAATATTCCTCGTCTTTTTAAACTTAACGGATTTGCACACACATTCCGACTAGTGTTTAACATGCTCACTACCGAGTGTGACCATCTCTGCCAGCAATACAGGCCTGATAAAGACGGAGGATGCTGTGAATGATGTCATTAATGTCATGCTGAGACGAAAACGCCTATTCCTCCTGCAGAGCTGCTCGCAAATATTGGAGAGTGGTTGGTGGATGCTGACGTGATGCAATCCGTCTCCCTAGTGCATCCCAGACATTCACTATGGGATACAAATCGAGAGAGCGAGCATTCCACGCCCTGCGCGCTGTATTTTCCATTATCAAGGAAATGTCCGTTGCGAGACTAGTTGTACTTACTTAATTGCAAACTAAAAACCCACCGTAACTCATACGACTCTCTACAACAGAACAGCATAAAAACAAACGACGAAACAAAAATCAGACACTGCACCAGAGATAATAATTACAAATGGCAATCACTCGCACACAGCATTACACTGCACGCAACACTGCACTTCACCACTCCCCCCTTAGCATCAACGGTATTTTCTGTTGAAACGGACATGTCCTCCGGACCGGGTTACAACGGGTCGTGCACAGGCTGCTGATGGTGCATTAGAGGTAGCCTCAGACGTCCGTTGAGGCTGACCTGTGACGTGCAGTGGAGTGTCTCTAGCTTCGGTCATGTCCGTACCAGTGTAGGGAGCGCGGAAGGCTGGTTTGAGACTGTCGACGGAGACGGTGGTTGGTGCATCCATCACATCGACATTGACTGTCTTGTCCTCCCTACTGATGACACGATAAGGTCCGTCGTAGGATGGCTGCAGCGACATGAGAACTGCGTCTTGCCGTAAGAAGACATATTGACATTCCCGTAGCTCGTCAAACACAAATGGGCGACGGGTCTGCTGATCCCTTAGAGCAACGGGGTGTAGTTGCCGGATTTGTGTACGCAGCTTTTGTACAAAATCCGAAGTGTCAATGCCGTTGTCTAGCACATTACCAAAGAACTCGCCAAGAAGTCGCATCGGTTGGCCATAAACAAGATCTGCAGTCGTGGCGTTCAGGTCTTCTTTCAGCGACGCACGGAGATCCAGGAGGACAATGGGCAACGTCTCTGTCCACCGCTGTGAGTCGTGACAACGAAGCGACACTTTCAGTTGGTGGTGCATGCACTCAATTAAACCATTTGCTGACGGATGGTAAGCTGTAGTTCTAATGCGCCTTGTACACATTAGGATAGAGAGTGATTTGAACAAATACTACTCAAAATGTCTTCCCTGGTCTGTTGTGATTCGTAACGGCATTCCAAAACGGGCGATCCATCCCCTGAAGAACGCAGTCGCGACAGTTTCGGCGGTGATGTCGGCGATCTTGAACACCTCGGGCCAGCGTGTAAAACGATCGATGGCTGTAAGGCAGTAGAAGTATCCTTCCGAAGGTGGGAGAGGTCATACTAGGTCTAGGTGGACATGATCAGATCTCTGATTTGGAGGAAGAATTGTGCCAAGAGGTGACCTAATGTGCCGGCTAACTTTATTCCGTTGACAGGCCACACATTTTCGCACACTTTGCTTGCAATCTTTGTCCATGTGTGGCCAGACAAAAGCTCATTTCACCATGTTGGTAGTGGCTTGTATTCCAGGGTGCGACAAGTTTTGTAAAGAGACGATTGCCTGTTGGCGAAAGTCAATAGTCACAAAAGGCCTCGGTTTGTTGGTGTTGACATCACAATACAGCAGCACAGTTGACAGTGGCAGTGTAATACAGCGGCTATGCAGGCCCGATGGTTGCGCCAATAAATCTCGGAGGTTACTATCAGATTGTTGCGCTACGGCGAAAGCTTCACAATCAACTGCTTCACTGATTGCTTCAATCCTGGAGGGTGCATCAGCTGGCACATTCAGTTCTCCTTCCACATGGACAATATTGGTGGTGAACTGTCCGATATAGTCAAGGTGTCGCAGCTGACGTGGTGATGCATTCTCAGAACGCTGGGGGAAAGCATATGTTAGTGGCTTATGATCTGTGATGAGTGTGAACTGCTGTCCTTCCAACATATGACGAAATTTCTTAATAACAGCATATGCAGCATACAGTTCACGATCATATGTGGACCAATTCTGTTGAGGTAGCTTTTTACTGAGAAATGCTAAAGGCTGCCAGTGCCCGTCTATTTGCTGTTGTGGTGCAGCACCGATTGCAGTTACAGATGCGTCGACCATCAGGGCGAGAGGCGCCTGCGGAACTGGCTGCGCTATTACTGTAGCTTCTATGATTTCATTCTTCAGCTTGTTACTTGTCAACTTGGCATCACTGTCCCACTGGAGTTTGTCTTTCGGCTTCTGTGAACCTTGCAAAAACTTATTCCGTGGTGCAGCTATGAAGGCATGGTTGCGAACGAATCGACGGTAAAAATTTGTTATGCCAAGAAATCTAGCAGTCGTAGGCTGGAGACAAGTAAGTATAGCGTCTACCTTCTCCTGTGGTGGCCATATGCCTTGAGAGTTGATAGTGTAGCCTAGGAAATGTACTTCAGCTACTCCGAAAATGCACTGCGACGGATTGATGAGCGGGCCATGTGCATGTAAACGAGTGAAGATCTGTCGTAAGTGTGATAGGTGTTCTGCCTCTGAATTTGACATGACCAAAATGTCGTCAATATACAAATAACAGAAGTCTAAGTCACGTGTCACTTCATCCATGAACCGTTGAAAAGTATGGGCAGCATTACAAAGTCCAAAAGGCATTCGGGTAAATTCAAAGAGACCGAACGGCGTGCAGATGGAGGTCTTAGCAACGTCATCAGGTGCCACAGGTATCTGGAAAAACGCACGAACTAAGACCAACGTAGAAAAGATTCGCTTACCGTGGACATTGAAAGTAAAATCTTCGAAATGCGGGACTGGATAACGATCTGGAATGGAGTTGGCGTTGAGCTGTCTGTAGTCGCCGCATGGACGCCATCCGTTATTCTTCTTCGGTACCACGTGTAGAGTAGATGACGAACTTCTGCTTGATGAGTGGCAGATTCTTTGTGCTAGCATTTACGAGAATTCCTGCTTAATTATCTTCAATTTCTGGGGGTGTCAAGCGGCGCGGTCGAGCATGTAGTGATGGCCCAGGTGTAGTCAAAATATGGTGCACTGTCGAGTGCTGCACAGGTGCTCGTGTGGGAGTCTGCCATGTGATCTCTGGAACTGTCTGACGAGCTCTATAAATGGAGAATCATCAGTAACCACTCGTACTGCTGTGTCTTCCACACAACGCGTTCGACTTTGGCTTGCTAGGATGGTAGTAGTGTCGAGAAGGCGTCGGTGATGGAGGTCAGGCAGGAGTCCATAGAATGATAAAAATTCCGCTCCAAGTAACTCATACGACTGCTTTACTAGAAAATTATACAACAGAACAGCATAAAAACAAATGAGGAAGCAAAAATCAGAGACTGCGCCAGAGATAATAATTACAATGGCAATCACTCGCGCACAGCATTACACTGCAGTGAATGCTGCACTTCACGTCAATCACTCGTGCTCTTTGAGGTCGTGCATTATCGCCCATCAGTACGAAGTCTGGGGGCACAGCACCTCGCAACTGCACATGAGTTCCTAAGGCCTCCTCACGATACCTGACAGCAGTTAAACCTTTCCGATTCACCTATAGAATTTCATGAATAGGTGTTCAAGTGATTAACGTAATCGCTGCCCGCACCGTTAGCAGTCGTCTTTGATATCGGTCTATCTCCACAATGCTCAGGTCTCGAAATCGTATTCCACATTCCCTCCATATGCGAATCCATCGAAAATCACTCTCCAGACAAAATCGGGACTCATGTGAGAAAAGAACACTGGGTCACTGTTAGACTGCCCAGGTGGCATGTTAACAAGTCCACTACAGACGTTCCCTTCTGTGAAAACATGTCAGAGGCACATATACAGCAGGTACTGACGATAAAGGTCACTATGTCAGAGCCTTCTCTGCACCGTTTTCCTCGCTACAACACTTCCAATGGACGCTGCGAGGTCAGATGCAAGTTTCTCTGCAGTACTAAGGTGGCGCGGTCGTGCCCTTACAGCCAAATAACGGTCCACCCTTTCACACGTGATTGGCCTCGCCCTAGTTTTTAGGATACAGTTTCGGCCTCTATAAACTATTTCCACATCCGAGAAACAATAATACGATTCACATTAAGCCATTGGGCACATCAGTTTGCGAGTGTCCTGCTTCCATTCTTCCTATGGCGCTCCACCGTAGAGAGTCTGGTAGGCGTCTTCTTTGTGCAATACTGCACCATCTGTGACTATATACACAGCGATTGTGGACCTGAGACTACCCACAAACACCACTCCGTTTGATATGTGCACTGATGTCATTTTTGGCGCGGTTTTCCGTTGACCGAAATGCCCTCCACTATGCAGAACACGATGGTACGGACATCTGTGGACAGTTTTTATTATTATATCGTGAATTAGACACATGATGGGGAAATTGCGGTTTGTTGCTTTAATTTTGGACTCCTGCGTAAAACAAAATTACAGAATTTTGTACTGCATACATTAGAGAAGTTTTTGGGGCACGATGATCGTTCGAATCACGTCAATACACTGTGTCATAATGCAGAACGTATGAAGCAGTACTGAAAAGGATTAGCCTGCCCGGAGTCTAGACCTGAAGCCAATGGAACACCTTAAGGATGAGTTAGAACGTCGACTTCAATCCAGATCTAGCGTCCATCACCACTACTAGGTCAAGTTTCGACTTTTAGGGAAGACTAGGCTGCCATTCCTCCACAGACATTCAGGTACCTCACTGAGAGTGTCCCTGGAACAGCTGAAGCCGTCATGAAGCCGTAGGGTGGATATACCCAATTTTAATGTCCGAATCAGTTGTCCGGCTACTTTTGGTCAGAAGCAGTATGTCATGAAATCGAATAAGATGTGCACGCTACGGACTCCTCACCAGCCAATTTCTTTGATTTTTGAACGACGGTTGAGCGGTCATGGATAAGTCTGAGATGCTTTTGGTGTCCCAGAAGTTCTTACTGAAAAGAATCACCACTGCCATCAGTACCAAAACGATCAGCAGGTGTCGCTATAGAGATATGAAATGACTAATGTTTTAAGATTTGCAATTCTGCAGTTACAACAATGCAGCTTAGTGTTACATGATTGTTACATATACACTGAAGAGCCAAAGAAACTGGTACACGTGCCTAATATCGTGTAGGTGGCTCTGAGCATTATGGGACTTAACTTCTGAGTTCATCAGTCCCCTAGAACTTAGAACTTCTTAAACCTAACTAACCTAAGGACAGCACACACATCCATGCCCGAGGCAGGATTCGATCCTGCGACCGTAGCGGTCGCGCGGCTCCAGACTGTAGCGCCTAGAACCGTTCGGCCACTCCGGCCGGCAATATCGTGTAGGGCTCCCGCGGATACACAGAAGTGCCGCAACACGACGGAGCATGGACTCGATTAATTTCTGAAGTAGTGCTGGAGGGAATTGACACCATGAATCCTGCAGTGCTGCCCATAAATTCGTAAGAGCACGAGGGGTTGGAGATCTCTTCTGAACATCACGTTGCAAGATATCCTCAATAATGTTTATGTCTGGGGAGTTTGGTGGCCAGGGTAAGTCTTTAAACTCAGAAGAGTGTTCCTTGAGCCAGTCTGTAGCAGTTCTGGACATGTGGAGTGTCGCATTGTTCTGCTGGAATTGCCCAAGTCAGTCGGAATGCACAATGGACCTGAATGGATGCATGTGATCAGACAGGATGCTTACGTTTGTATCACCTGTCAGAGTCGTATCTAGACGTATCAGGGGTTCCATATCACTCAACTGCACACGCCTCACACCATTGCAGAGCCTCCACCAGCTTTAACAGTCAACTGCTGACATGCAGGGTCCTTGGGTTCATGAGGTTGTCTCCATATCCGTACACGTCCATCCTCTCGATACAACTTGACACGAAGCTCGTCCGACCAGGCAACATCTTTCCAGTCATCAACAGTCCTGTATCGGTACTGACGAGCCCAGTTGAGGCGTAAAGCTAAGTGTCGTGCAGCCATCAAGGGTACACGAGTTGGCTTTCGGCTCCGAAAGCCCACACCGATGATGTTTCGTTGGGTGGTTTGCACGCTGACACTTGTTGATGGCCTAGCATTGAAATCTGCAACAATATGCGGAAGGGTTGCACTTCTGTCATGTTGAACGATTATCTTCAGACGTCGTAGGTCCCGTTTTTGCAGGATCTTTTTCCGGCCGCAGAGATATCGGAGATTTGATGTTTTACCTGGTTACTAATATTTACTGTACACTCGTGAATTGGCCTTACGGGAAAATCCCCACTTCATCGCTGCCTCGGAGATGCTGTGTCCCGGCCGCCCGGGGTGGCCGAGCGGTTCTAGGCGTTACAGTCTGGCCCGCGCGACCGCTACGGTCGCAGGTTCGAATCCTGCCTCGGGCATGGATGTGTGTGATGTCCTTAGGTTAGTTAGGTTTAAGTAGTTGTAAGTTCTAGGGGACTGATGACCTCAGAAGTTAAGTCCCATAGTGCTCAGAGCAAGTTTGCTGTGTTCCATCGGTCGTTAGCCGACTATAGCACAACGTTCAAACTCACTTGAGTCTTGATAACCTGACACCATAGCAGCCGTAACCGATCTAACAACTGTGCCAGACACTTATTGCCTTATTTAGGCGTAGTCGACCGCAGCGTCGAATTCTCCCCTTTTAGATATCTCGGTATTCGAAAACGCATACCTATACCAGTTTCTTTGGCTCTTCAGTGTAGCTGTGTGATACTGCTTCATTTCTCTGTCACTACGTAATGGTTATTTTATTGAGAATACCGTTGATGTTTACTTGGAGTGAAAGATTAGTGATTCTCTCACTGGGAAGGTGCGCTACTGGCGTTGTTTCCAGTTCCTGTTTGTTGGCAAAAGGAGGTCAGTGATTCTTATTTGGAGGGGCGAGCAGCCCCGGAGAGGTTAGCAGTTCACTGGAACTGGGTTCGGAACCCACTACCTACATTTGATGGTTAGTGCTGGTGCCTGCCATCGCTGTGACTGCCATGCAGCTACTGCTGTCCCGAGAGAATAATTGAGGAGGGCATTTTTATCTTTCCTGTATGGACATCAAAGGAAGTGACACCATCGCGCCGACCGAAAAGTGTGAGAAAGCTTGTTACTTTTGCTTCAAATTTTAGGAGTATCCAATTGAATGTGTCACTCCGCCATTGTCTTGACGCGAAGAGCTCACCCAACTGGTGCGATACTGATGCCGGCTAGTACTAACCTCTTGTATGTTAAGGTGTGTTTTTCCTGGAGAGGACGTTTACGCTGTTATCCTCTCTACTTACGTGCAAAAACAGATATTTTCGTTCGTCGTGTTGGCAACAGCCCTGAGTCGCCCCCTCCACGCTGAGTTTTTGAAAGTTGTTTGTTGAGGCTGGAGAAGGAAGTTTCAGGGCTATTCGTCTACCAGCCGCCGTCTGGTGCTAACTGGCACACTCTGCTGATTCTGGGGAAAAGTAAACGTTGCAATTACGGTAGCCTGATCCATATTCTGAGCAGCTCGGAACTTGCTTGTTCTTACACGCAATTCGTACTGTCTGTTTGGTTACATTGTTGATCTCCTCTTGTCTCGTTAACTTCGAATCCACGAGCTGCCCAGATGAGGAAATCTTGCTGCTTTTTCTTTATACAGCCTTCCTTATAATTTGGTACCTCCTACAGTTTTAGGGACATAATGTGTAATTTCCTTTGAGATTTCAGAGGACTGTTTCCCCTGTCAATTTTACTTGAAGTCTGCATCATAAAGAGCAAATAAAACTCTGCTATAATCAGACCTGACTTACATTTCGAAGTCTCTTAATTGTTCTACTACTTTTCCATAGCTAGGCAACCCACAAATAACAAATATAACCTGTTGTATACTTATGTTTGTTGCTCTCATTGCGACGCTGTTTTCGTTGTGTTGTGCCCAAACATACCCAACTGCTGTTTGAAGTTAAAGAGAGACACCACCGAGTTTTATTAGAAATCGGCCGAATAGTTTGTTCACAGGAGATAGTTGTAAAATTGGAAATTTCGCGTTAAGTTTTGGAAGCATTATTTTTGTTACGATTTTCATAAGCGTCTAAATCAAAAATAATTTTCAATATTTGGTAATGTGACACCATCAGAACAAATATTTTTGATGACTGGTATATAGAATTCTGCCTTCGTTATACTCACGTCTGAGATGAATTTCGTGAGAGCGATCAAACTTTGTTGTTGTTCCAAAAAACATCATGATTGACGGAGATGGGCATACACTGTCTGTCTAAAAAGCTCCCAGACTGATATCATTCCTGGCTTAAATGTGACGTCAGCGCAGTAACAACGGTTGCAACATGAAATAACGTCTGTAAACGACATATGTACATTCGGCGAGTCAGATGTGAGCCGGCAGTGTTGAGCAGTGGACGTGTAGCCGTAGAATGTCGACGCTGTTGTGTCACAAATAGCAATGGAGCAACATATCAAGATCACGTGTTCAAGACATTTTCCAGAATATTTTGAAGAAGAGACAAGTGTGTGCAGAGCCCGTCCCGTGCGCCTTGACTCCCGAACAAAAACAACGCGTTTGAACGGCCGCCTCTATCTGATTGAAATGCAAAATCCGGACAATTCTTTTCTGGAAAAAATTCCTACTTGTGACGAGACATGGTATCATCAATAAGAACGTCATAAAACGACAAAGCTCGATAATGAAGGTAGAACACTTTGACGATATAGCAGACATTCAAACCAGCATGACACGCGAGTTGAACATCACAGAGAAGGACATTTCTGAAAGTTTCACATCTTTGTATGAACGTTCTGCGCATTCTACCCTAGTGAGGGAGAATACCTGAAACATTGAAACCACCTTATTAATTTTTCTCTATTTTTTTTATTAATTCAACCTCGCAACATTTTGAAATCACAGGATATTACTTACCGCGAGGTAGAGGCATCGTGATGCATGTTGAAGACCGCAGTACATTATACTCTGAACGTAAGTGTAGCTGTGAAAAAGATGTGTTCCGGATAGATTCTGCCCGATTTGACCGTAGCTCAACCACAGGCTTGGGCCAAACGATGTAAGGAAATGCTCAAAGAATTCTACCAAGACAATGTAAAATCCGTATGCAGAATTGTAACAGGAGACTAAACGTGGATATATTCCTGCCGTACAGAAACTATGCACAAATCAACAATTTCGATGCTGCAAGACGAACCAAAACCGACATAAGTGTTCCTATTATGAGGTGCTCCCAGGAAAAGGATAGCTTATTTCTTCGGTCACACCTCAAGTTGCACGCCCAATGCTTTGCAGGACAGAAGAGCACTTAATTTCGAATGGTATATACAACGAAGTATTTGGCACAAGTTACCAATGAAATCGGAAAAAATCTGAGAACGCCCTTTTATTCGCCATCAGTACAATGCCAACTGTCACACAATTCTTTGTCTGACAGAGAAAAACATTAAATAAATGTGTCATTGCACGTATCTATCTGATTTATCGCTTAAAACATCTTTTCGTTCCTTTATGTCACACAAAATCAGCATGGGCAATGATCTTCATAACCTCAGGAAGCTATTGAATCTATCCAAAAACATGGATTTTTTCCCCAAAACTGACTAGAACTCAAGCAAGAATGTATTAATTTTAAAAATGAATGTTTGATAAACATTTAACGATTGTGCGAAAAATGATTTTCTTACATTGTTTTTGTAAAAGCTTAAATGTGGGACTGTTATCTAACATCTCTCTACTGGCCCTGTCGGGCCATTCCGTACCGACATACTGCCATGTCACCCTCTGCCATAAGCGACATTCGGATGGTATGTGGAGCGGCATGAAGTGCTCTCCCTGTCATTGTCAATTTCCCAAACTTTCTAGCCGCTACTTCCCACTCAAGTGCTCTATTGGGAGTACGATTCTGAATGCAACCCGTTCCAGTCCTCCCACCAAGGAAAAGTATCGGGAATCGAACTCAGCTCCTCTGGACAGCAGTCATACACGCTGGCCACTTAGCTACAAATGGTTCTCGTATCTAATAGAGTTTAGTTCTATTGTTCATTAGCGTAAAAGGAAAAATTCAATCAAATCATCATGCTCAAAGGTGGTAAACTTAGGGACAGTTTTGAAACTTTTTGCAAGTAGTTGTACTCAAAAGAAGCAATATGGTAACAAAATCGGTATTAATAACAAAAATCAATAACGAAATACTCAAAAAGGCAAGTAAAGCTTGATACGGACAACCTCTGCTTGTAGTGTTTGGAACAAAGAGGAGGCAATATCAGTGACTTGAAGTATTTGAGTACTGTTACAATTAAACAAACACGAAATTTTGGATCGGCTCCAGCTCTGGAATAGATTTTCGCTCACGTGACAAATTCAACGACGCTGTCTTGAAATGTTTCACGTCTTGAAAACTGTCCCAACCATTTCATTGGCAAGCGAGTTTATGACGATCTATGGTCTATACAGAACATTTGTAGGACAAAGATAAGAGATGCGAGACAGTTTTATGTCCTATACTCATATCGGTATTAAGAGTGATAGCTATTTTTAAACTACTGACTAAAAACATTTCGCAGCTGAATTAGTGGCATACATGATATAACGGAAAATAATCGGATTTTACTGAGAAATGTACTTCATTCACTTCAATATTTTAATTAAAATCTTTACTGCCTTCAGTATTTCAGTCATTCAATATTTTACTCTCTTCATTATATGCGCTATACTACAAATTATTTTGTAACATGCACAAGATTACATGTGTAGACAGAGAAACAGAAGAGAGGGCATTGAATCGAGTTATGGAGAAAAGAGATTACGGCACAACTTGGCTAAAGAAGCCGATTGTAGGACACAGTCTGAAGCATGAAGAAACCAATTTGATAACGAAGGGAAATGTAGATGGTAAAAATAGTAGAAGGGGACCAAGCCTTGAATGCGAGGTGTGGCTATGAAATATCGCGACTGATGCGGAACACAGAGAAAGGACGAAGCGCCGAAGATGAACGACCAGTAACTGTGAAGTGTGAAGCCTTCTCAGTCGGATTTGATATCTTTGGTGCCTGTAGACAAATCAATGTGGCCATGACCTTCATTTGTGAAGATCTGTTATTTTATTTTGCGGAAAAAATTATATGTGTAATAACAGAGCAACGAATTGTCGTAAAGTTTCACATAAGGCTGGGTAAAACTGATACTGAAATGTATCCTCTGCTAAAAGAAGTGTATGGCGAAGACGGTTTAGAATGTACGGAAGTTTCTTTGGCATCGAACCGTCACCAAAATGGCCGAGGAGACGTTGAAGATGATTCAAGCCTTGGACGCTCTTCAACATCAAAAATGAATAACAAAAAATCGAAAAGTAGGCAATCTGATTCAAGCTGACAGTTTGATTGCTGAAACTATAGGAATTGACAAAAATGCATATGGTAAATTTTACATAACCAATTTAACATGAGAAATTCTAACGCTCGAACAAAAAGAAGTTCGCGAAAGTATTTGTACCGACACTTTCAGTACCACTGAAAATGATCCAAATTTCTTGATAACATGTGACAAATTTTGGTTTTTCACTAATGATCCAGAAACTAAGCGCCAACCCAAACATTGAAAAGGCCCAGATTCATCGAGGGCGAAAAAAGCTCGAATGAGGAAATCAAGATTCAAAGCGATGGAGATTTTTTTCCCGTGTTGATGGAATTGTATATATCCTCTGCGTTCATGAAGGTCAAAGTATTGCTCAACATTGCCTTCTTGAGATTCTTGCTAAACTCCGTCGGAAAATCAGAGAAAAATGACCCGAATTGACGCACTGGCTCATTCCGCATTGTCTGTTAATAGGTTTCTAGCGAAGTACAGCGTTCCGTTGTTAGATCACCCACATTATTCGCCTGACATAGCACCACGTGATTTTTATCTGCCCCCAGGTCAAATCTGAATTAAAAGAAACAATATTTCAATCTGTTGGAGTGAAAGAAAATGCGGCACGCGTCATCGAGGAACTCACAGCACTGTTTTCATCGATGGAAAATTCGCATGGAATGTTATAGGGGTAGAAGAGGGGATTGTGTTTAGGATGACAATAACTAAATATGTACGTTTTATAAATAAACTGTTTAAGAGCAATAGTCTCGCTATCGTATATCCCCACCCCGTAAAGTAAGCACGTTCAAAGGGATTTATAACAGTCTGCAATTGTTCATCAGAGATGAAGGGACTTACAGAGGACAGAATAGCGTAGAGAGCTACATCAGTTCGACCTTAGGACTTAGAACCACATCAGCAACGTACAGTTTAATGCTTGATTGCCACTGGATGAAAAATTAATCTGCAGGGGTTAATACAAATTTCAAATGCAACCTGAGTGTGAATCTGTTCAAGCGAACAATCATATCTTGTTAACCTATGTTGTAAGCATACGGTTCAAAAGGGTGATATATTGTTATTAGCTTGAAAGAATACACTATATTAGATGATTACTTTTATTTTACATGATATATCGAGTATCTCCTTCTGTACGTGAAGTCAGATGAACAATAGCTCTTCCACCTCAGTTTGCGGGAAGGGTTTGCAACTCCAGATCACCGCCCTCCTTGTTGTACTTAAAGTGATATAAGGGTTCGCGTGTGCGCCTCTGCGGGGGACACTGTGTTGCGTGTAGACACCAGACGGCAGAACGACTTAACACTCACTGCGACCATAATTGTCAGTGGCGTGGCTGCTTTATGGAGAGTTGCTTTTCTGTTTCCTCCAGCAGACCGATCCCGTCGTATTAGAGAGGATTTACCGATCGAGCATAGCTGCTCCCAGAAAGGCATTACATGTCGATTCAGAGCGTAGTGGTGCGATTTTGTGAGCGATAAATACAGATTCTGTACTAAGCGATTCCCACGGCTACTGTGGAACGTCGTGAGATTAGAAACTGTATAGTTTCCCTTTCTAATAATTACTGCAAAAGAGTAACAGCCGTGTTTGCATAATAGGTAAAATTTCCGTATCAGTCAAAGTCGCAGTACTCCCAAGAAAGTAGATGCAGTATCACATTCTCGTGGTATGTATGCTATTGTCTTTAGTTACTGCATATTCATGGCAACGTTATGAAGTTTAGCTCAAATATAACTAACAAAAATAATACATAAATTATCAAGTCACAAAGCATAAATCTAGTGGCGTTCAATATACATTCATTTTAAATATGAAAGCCATGTTTTCCAACTCAGCTGTTTCCTACGTTACCTATAAAATTTTATTCAATGCATATATATGGTTGACAGTAATAGGTCATTTTAAAGTGCGGTAGGTCCATAGAATCAGTGCGAGCGTGTAAGCACATTCAGAATATTGGATTTCAATATCTGTCGTGGCAGGCTGATACACGAACAGTCATGTTGTATCGTAATACGGCAACGCTCTTCATTCATGATATTAGTACGTTATTATGCACTCGGTATATTGGCTTTCGTTTCGACAAGCAAGTAACAATTTGATGCATCATATTTTACCATTTTCGCCTGCAGCTGCGTGCGTGATTGAGGTAGTCTCTCGCGCAGTACAGTCAGTCAGGTTATGGTTAAATCCGCATGCTGATTGCATTGGTCGAGGTTGTCCCTTAGACACAGTTTTTGGAGGTTTACAAACACGGACTATGGGTTATGTTGCAGATACTTGTTATGTTGCATATCCGATTCTAAATATTAACTGTTATTTTCGATAATGTAGTTGGTGGTTGTCTAGCTTGACAGCACTTTCGGATTTATGACCTTATCTTAATGTTCAGGCCACGGTTTATGGTAACTCTCTTTCTTCGCAAGTTAGTATTTAAGTTTCAGTTGCACCTTGGCATTCTTGATCGTTCTGGGGTTACCTAATGGACTAAAAAAAAATGGTTCAAATGGCTCTGAGCACTATGGGACTTAACATCTTCGGTCATCAGTCCCCTAGAACTTAGAACTACTTAAACCTAACTAACCTAAGGACATCACACACATCCAAGCCCGAGGCAGGATTCGAACCTGGGACCGTAGCGGTCTCGCGGTTCCGGACTGACGCGCCTAGAACCGCTCGGCCACCGCGGCCGGCACCTAATGGACTCTTATGAATCGACAGTGAATTATATTTTGGAGTTTGCTTTCATTACAGCGGTTTTACTTTAATATTAGTATATAGTTGGTGTTATTCAGTTTTTATATTAAAGCTTATTACGTAATATTGGCATGGAGATTTTGATGCATGGTACCTTTGGAAGTAATGCCTTGTGAGTATGGTTATTACTGTGCATTGAATTACTGAGTTTATGGAGACTGAGACTTCGAATGGCACAGTTAATTACTTCGAACATGTATCGCAAAACGAACAAAATTTGAGGCCTGTAGCTTTTACCGTTATGATATCAATTTTAAATACACTGGTGTAATTTATCTTTGGTCTGTATAAACCATGTAACTCTGTTTTTCGTGTAGCTGAAGATGGGAAAGTAATCCACCTAAGCTGATAGCGGTAGCAATGGTCCATTGTGGAGGAGATAGAATTTTACTACATTTAATGACTGCTATGGACACGTCACTACATGTATCCGCTTCGAACTTAGAAATTTCCCAACATAATGTCTAGGACGAAAAGTAGTATTTTTAATGGACCAACGTAGAGCTACAAGTAGAATTCCTCCTTTTGGTTTCCAGCAGATGTTAGAGTCGGAGCACAATAGGAAACTTGAAACGTAGTGTCATGAGCCCTTTATTCATACCAAAAGATACTTCCTCGTGGTGATCAATTGCTGTGGCAAGTGCGGTAATTTTGAAACCAGCTTGGACATGAAAAGAATAAATACAGACAACGTGTGAAAGCTTCGTAGTTGTTTCCGTGACACTGACAATAATACGCATAATAATAAAATAACAATAACAAAAATTGCAGTGATATTATAAATACTGTATTACGAGGAAGAAGTACTGTGACTGAATTAACTTTGCCTTACCAGAGTCAGAATATTATTAAATGCACTCCCACGTTCTGTTTCCCGCAGTAGAAAGTCTTGTGTATTGTAATCAAATAAGTCACCAGATTTAGCATCCATATTGGATACTGAAAAACTATAAAAGTATATCTTCTTAATACAATCGAAAAAGATAGACTGTAGACTCGACTGCGAGGTTTTAGTGTTCCTAACAATACTACTTGCTCCATTTCATACTAGGTTACAGATACCTCGATGAAGGGAAACAAATCAAGTACGAGTATATTTCTTTTGTCTCTTTCGCATATAGTTGGCCTCTAGTTTACATTATTGTTAGACATCAAAAGTTAGGAAGTTATAAACATTCTCTGATCATTTTTCCGTAAGAGAAACCTAGGCTACAGTTATACGTTTATAAATTATTGTAGACACAATACAGTTAACGCGTATCAAAGATGTTTATATGTGATGTCCTGTTATAGCTATTATGCGTTCACCTACTTGTACCTACAACGCAAGCAGAAACATTACATGATCTTACGGATTTGCTAGCGATTTGCTGTCTACTTGCACAATGTTTTGACAACGTAGCTCATTATCATCATCATCAGGTGATCCCTGACTTACAGTGGCGTCGGTGGCTGCTCTTCGCTTTATACATGCCGTTTATCCTCTCCGGAGTCCTGGCGTCTGTGTTCCGTATTTAGTCAACTCCCAAACGCTCTATGGAAAGCGGCCGATATGCTGTGTGCTCCCATCGACAATAACTGGCATTTTGGTGAAGTGTCAGTGGCTCATTACCTTGTTTGCAGCGTGAGCTGAGCTTCGTGAAGCTCATTTATTGGTTTTAAGTCAGTCCCATGCCTTTCTGCATTTATAGTCAGCATCTTTGTTGATAATATTGTATTCCAAGTTAATCTAATCGCCTCTCTAAGAGCTCTATTCCAGAAGCTCGATGTCTGAGCACGGATTTTTTCAGACTCATAATTCATGGCGTAATTAAGTTCTAGGCTGTATTCAGTGAAAGCTGATTTGCTTGTTTCCACCAGATGTGTTTGGCGTTCGTGATCCTGGCATCGGGCCCACTCTTCTACAGTAGTTGTCTAGCCAATATATTACATACCACACTGAGACGGACTGCTTTAACTTCCACGCTTTCGTACGTCAAAGTCATCTTTAGAGCTTCTGAGTTGATTGCTAGTTCAGTTAACATTATTCGGAAGCGGACCTAAATGTTTCTCTTCGAAGAAATATTTATTACCGTAAATCGATTCTGGCGATATTATAATATTTTCTAGTATTTTCAGTATAATTCTTCTAAGCTGTAGATCGCGTCATCATGTGAAATGACGTATTGCCGTGTCAGCCACTGTTTCATGTAGTTTTCAGTAGGGTATGCATAGGCCGCCACACGCGAGCGATGGAACACAGGAAGACGTTGCCAAGTCGCGCAATCTGTCCATATGCAACACGTGTGTGTGTGCGTGTGTGTGTGTGCAAATCGTAGATTGCAGCGGTGGGCTGTTAATCACTTGTAATTCCCACTCAATATAAAAAAAAAAAATGGTTCAAATGCCTCTGAGCACTATGGGACTTAACATCTGTGGTCATCAGGCCCCTAGAACTTAGAACTACGTCAACTTAACTAACCTAAGGACATCACACACATCCATGCCCGAGGCAGTATTCGAACCTGCGACCGTAGCGGTAGCTCGGTTCCAGACTGTAGCGCCTAGAGCCACTCGGCCACTACGGCCGGCCCCATGCAATATAATGAATGGTATTCGACAGTCATGTGTGACAATATAGCCGCCTAGCTAGTTTTGTTTCTTTTCGCTAGAAGTTATAATGACTCAGGGAACGCTCTGAAAAGTGAAAGTGCAGGCGGCGTTGCAAATAATATTAAGGAAAAGTACAAATCTGTAAAATTGGTACTATTAGATTTTACAGGGAGCAGCATTTCGAAGGTTGCGCTGTAGAAGCAGACATTCAAGTAAAGTCACAATATACTGGGGTACAGTTTGTGACATTGATTCATTTATGAAAAAACTAAGTAAATTGTTGTATTCACCGAAACGACTCTTGCGCCCAACATACAATGTGTTCTCGAAGGCACAAAGAATCAACGCAAGTTTGTACGTATCCTTGGGGGTCATGTCCACTCTTGCGTAGTTTATTTTTGGTTGGCACGATGGAATCTCCAGCAGGACAATGCAATGAGTCACACAGCTCTCAGCATGCGTGTGCAATTTGAAGAGCGTCAAATTCCCAGGGTTTAAACGTAATCGAGACTTTGTAGGACTACCTCTATCGGGCTGTACACGCCATGGATCCTCAATCGAGAAATCTGGCGCAGCTGATCAC
Source organism: Schistocerca nitens (assembly GCF_023898315.1). Taxonomy (NCBI): domain Eukaryota; kingdom Metazoa; phylum Arthropoda; class Insecta; order Orthoptera; family Acrididae; genus Schistocerca; species Schistocerca nitens. Next base: position 629,998,730 of record NC_064616.1, on the reverse strand, counting down.
AACACTGGAATCGGCGTGGTCCACATCTCTGTCAGTACCTTCCAGAACCTCGCTGACCCTGTTCCTGCCCGCCTCGCACCAATCCACGCAGCAAAAGGTGGTTATTGAGGCTTTTGACTAACGTGACTGAATAGCGTATGTTACGCCCTAGCTGCTATCGTTTTACTTAATCCTAAGATTTTTCCAACACTCTAGGTGAGTGAACAGTCACGAATGCTTTTATCGTGGCAAAATCGGCTATGATCTGCGCGAAAAATGTCCGTCGTAACGACGCATCTGCCTTGTATGAGTCGCAGTAGGCGTAATTAAGTTTGGCCTCTGCGCTCTGTTGGCTGGTATATCAGGCAACTGCGGGCGGCAGCGACGTGTTTTGCGTTACAATGTTCAGTAAACACGTCGGCTCTCCGTCGTGCGAGTTTTGGGCAGTTCTCATGTTTTCATTCGTAGCTGACGCAACGAGCTCTGCTATGCCATTGTTTGCTCCCATGATTATACTGTAGACAATGGCACTGCATGACTAGCTGAACAGTGGGCAATAACTGCGCAGCGCGAACCAAACAAGTCAACGCATTCTGGAAGTAGATGAGATTTAAAATTTGAGACACACAAAAATAATGGTCGAATCTTTGCTTCTGTGTTTTCAGTGATTGCCTTTGTGGAGTGCTTTCAGTGAAAGACCAAATATTCTATTGTTGCAAGAATATCAGTTTTCCGTAAGTCATGATTAACATTGTGAAAAACGTCTCGTTTCTTTGTTAAAGAATGTGGATGTAAGAATCTATATTTTTCTGAAGAAAGACGTGTAGCAATTTTAAACTGTTTGCCCATTTCCCGGTTTTGGTTTCAATTTCCTAACAATATGTGAATTCTTAATAATTCTTTTTATTAGACACTATTTGAAGTATATCCTTCTTATGGCATGTGGGAGTTACCGTTTTCACCTTTTACAGAGACTACGTTTGAACTTACGCCCACTCATATTGATGATGTTTGGTGTGTGGGTTGGTCAACTGCGCGCTCATCAGCGCCCGTACAAATTCCCAATTTGTACACAGTTCAATTTTTACACAATACAATATAGCGACTGTCAGAAATGATGAGAACAACACAAACACCCAGTCCCCGGGCATTGAAAATCTCAAACGTCGCCTGGAATCGAACCCAGGACCCCTAGATACAGAGGCAACAACGCTAGCCACCAGACCACGAGCTGCGGACAACTTACGCCCATTGATTAATACATGTTATCACTGCTAGTATGTTTCGTGTTACTAGAAAAAGTACTACATTTTGCAGAAGTTGCACAAATGGTCACTGCATTGCCGTAGGTATTACAGCTAATATCCTTTAGGTACTTGGGTGAACTATCACCACGTGTTTCAGCACACTGAATTAACAGGCAAGTTATTTTCAATGATTGCAACAGACACAACAGACATTAGCTGCGGTATCTACCAATCTACATAAACTACGACTGTACTCTTACGCATGTTATGGTTTATTTGGCACATATGCAGTGAGATCTGGTAACTGCAATTGTTGACAACGAAGCTTGTCTTCCCTTTGTCGTGGGATGTCAGTCACCTCCCAATGCGACTGATTTGTTATATCTGGCACATGCAGTTCTGATAACGTTGATCTCTGGGGTCTGGGAATTACGCAAGTCATTCCCAGGAAGGATATCAATTAACGAGAATTTACTTGTTGAGCGTATACATTATAGCAGGAAAAATCCTTGTTTTAATTTGTTGGTGATTTGGGCTCGTACAGAATGAAATATTTAGTACATAGAGCCGCCACCTCTGGCTGTAAGAAATGTTCTAAGCAGGATGGGCATCGAGTCGATCTGAGCTTGGACGACAGATAATGGACGTCATTCCGTGTTGCTTCATGCAAGATCTTGAGTAGGCTTGAACATTGTCTCACTCTTTTCTCAACTATTGCTGCCTTTTCATGACCTTTGTGTCTTATAACTACAGTCTGGTTTTGAACAAGTTGTAGATGACCTTTCGCTCCTTGTATTTTATCCCTGTTGCCTTCAGAATTTCAAAGAGCATATTCCAGCCGAGAATGTCAAACTCTTCCTCTGAATCTACAAAAACTATCAATGTCGCTTTATCTTTTATTTTCTCTATCTTCTAAGACAAATAGTAGGGGCGGTATAGACTCCTACGTCGCTACCTTGCTCCGGAACCAAAACTAATCTTCCGTAAGGTCAGTTTCTGCCTGTTTTTCCAGTCATGAGTAAATAATTCGTGTCAATATTTTGAGGCTATGATTTATTACATTGATTGTTCGGTTATATTCGCACCTGTCAGCATTTGCCTCCTTAAGAATTGTATCTACGTCACTCTAATGGTATCAAAGTGGCTGCCGAGCTGAATGCCTCTATCCAATGGACAGATCAACATCAGTAGTGTCGCTTTCCATTACTCCATGGGAATTTTAGGGCAGCTTTAACTACTGCTTCCCTATGCAGCGAAACACTGGCGGTGAAAATTTCTTCCACAACCTCGACTAAGGAGGAACGCATGCTACCGAGGTACGAGTAAAACTATACTACCTTCTACTACTCTAGCTACGATGTTCACTCTTCCGTGCTACGGCCAAGAGAAAGAACATGAATCGCAGAATATGCAAGCGTACGTTTAGCAGATTTGTTCTCGTGAGGGAGCTTTGAATGGAAATAATGTGGGGAAATAAAACTGTTTAACTTCCTTATAAGGTCATCTTACACGAAATGAAATGTCATTCTGGTGTAATTTTCTTGTTGAATAACATTTTATTGTAGAGATGGCCTGAAAGTAATACCAGTACTCGGATGCGTACGTGATAAATTATGGATATAAATCATCTGTATCATATTTCTGTACACGATTTAAGTGTTTGGATTGGGATACTTTTAATCCACAGTTTTAATGTATCTACTTAAATCGGAAGTGAGCCTCACTTTAACAGGATAGCCCCCACAGCGCCTCATGATTCTTTGATGAGGACGTGCGTAGCAAGCATGGTGGCCTAATCTACTTCAGCACCTACTTTCTGTCTTCTGCTGCAATCTTTTATCTTCTATTATACTTCAATTTTGTATGATGGCTGCCTTTGATGTTGACCTGGCTATCCTCTAGGTTCTGCTTTCCCTTCTCGATAAATTTATTTATCTACTTTCTTCACCTTTCACCTGAAGTAATTTTTGGCCCCATTCTGGGTTTTATCTCCGTTCTCAAAATGTTTTTCTGTTGCGTATACCGACTGGCGAACAACTGAAATAACGCCTACATCTTGCAGTGACAAATGTCATCTGCGTTCAATAGCTGAGTAAATCCACATATGCACTTAAAAGGCAAAGCAGTAGCCAGTCCGACATGGTGGAGACGTTGAGTACCCTTTCGTTAGAGCCCACTGGAAACACAGGGATCACACTGCTGATGCCTGAGCTGTTAGCTCCCCAAGCACGTCAAGTAGTTGATGCCGATATTCTTAGGCACCAGGACTTCCAGCAGTGGACATCGGGCCAGAATACCTTTACTGTGGCTGGGTGGCTCTCAGTAGTTGAGCCCTTGATCAGAGTGGGTGGCATCAAGGTGGGCGTTTCAGACATGAAACATATCACATTAAACCAAAACAAGGGCCTTTTTTATCTTGCTGTCTCGTCAGGCAGCTCCTAACCAGGAGCGAATTTTATAATAGCACCTGTGTGCTTTAATAGTTTACTTTCTTGTGTTTCTACGTGTTTATTTAATACCTAATAGCCACAGTTCTAGCGTTCTCGTTTGCGTCGGAAAGTAAATCGATTTTGTGACATATTACAAGTTCCTAATCAGGGGCGAATTATGTAGTTTCACCTGAGTGCTACGGGGTGTTAATCTAATTTATTAGACACAGACACAAAATCTCCAATATTGGCGATCTTATATAGAAGCTCGACATTTAGCACGGACTTCAATGCGAGACGCTTATAATACTTTTCACAATGAAACTTTGTCTCGAAACCTGGCATAACATCCAAAGAGATTCTCTTCGTACGCGAAGTATGCTAGCGGCAAGACACAGTCAATGCCTTCTCTACGCGGTAGCAATTGAGATGCTATCGAAGACAGTGCTGTCAAAGCATAGTTACTAAACATAGCCTTACGAAATTCCTTCACCAAAGGAGACGAAGTAAATATTCCAGAATTCGAATCAGCTGCCAACATGAGTTACGTAGAAGTAAATATCCTTGGAGTAGTGAAGCAACTTGAATCACTCAATAAAGGCAAGTCTTCTGGTCCAGATTGTATACCAATTAGTTTCCTTTCAGAGTATGCTGATGCATTAACTCCATACTTGGCAATCATATACAACAGTTTACTCGACGGAAGATCCGTACTCAAAGACTGGAAAGTTGCACAGATCACACCAATATTCAAGAACGCTAGTAGGTGTAATCTACTTAATTACAGGCCCATATCATTAACGTCGATTTGCAGTAGGATTCTGGAACATATATTGTGTTCTAACACTATGAATTACCTCGAAGAAAACGGTCTATTGACACACAGTCAATATGGGTTTAGAAAACATTGTTCTTGTGAAACACAACTAGCTCTTCATTCGCATGAAGCGTTGAGTGCTATTGACAAGGGATTTTAGATCGATTCCGTATTTCTGGATTTCCAGAAGGCGTTTGACACTGTACCACGCAAGCGGCTTTTGGTGAAATTGCATTCTAATGAAATATCGTCTCAGTTATGTGGCTGGATTTGTGACTTCCTGTCAGAGAGGTCACAGTTAGCATTAACTGACGGAAAGTCATCGAGTAAAACAGAAGTGATTTCTGGCGTTCCTCAAGGTAGTGTTACAGGCCCTTTGCTGTTCCTTATCTATAAAAACGATTTGGGAGACAATCTGAGCAGCCGTTTAAAGTTTGTTGCAAATGACGCTGTCATTTATCGAGTAATAAACTCATCAGAAGGTCAAAACAAATTGAAAACGATTTATAAAAGATATCTGAATGGTGCGAAAATTGGCAGTTGAAAGGTCTCTGTTGGATTCCTTTCATGTTAATTTCTTAAATCTGTTGTCATTTACGGCATAAATTCCTCTTCTAAATTTACTGTGGTGTTTCTGACTATCTGGGAGGAGACTGAGCAGTGAAATGTGTTACTTTTACACATAAACAAGAACGATCTGTCACACTACTACACTTTAAAACACAGTTTATATGTAATTCATGTCACACAGTCTCATACGGAATCTACATCCGCTTTCTTTTATATACTGTATATTATAAGATACTGTCATCCCCCTTCCCCTCTGTGTGAGAGAATGAATGAGCAAATGTATTTCTAGTTGCATGCTAGATGGTAGCAGACAACCCTGTCTGCTAGAGAACAGTAGGACCAACGTCGGAACAGGTAGCTACGCTTTCTAAAAGCAAAGAGGTTTTTATCCTTAGTATGGTCCTGTCCGTCCCTTGTCATGTTGGTATAGGAAGCTGCCTCTCTGGCCACTTCCGTTTGTATTTGTGAGCCACCCTCAGGAAGGGACCAGGGCAGTCTGTCCGCGGCGAGCGTCTGAAGTGGTAAGATCTCGGGCTAAGCACGTGTCTGCTAAGTCCGTAGGACAATGGATTTCTTAAGTTCAGCCTAACTGAAAATTTAATCACCTTTATTTCAGGTTTAGCCCAAAAATATCCAATGTTATCTTAAATTGCAACGCAGTGTAATTCGAGTGTGAAGTTCAGAATATATTCCGGTAGTTGCTTTGTCACTACTTTGTGAGTAAAGTGGAACCACGTGTTGATCAGTAACTCTAACTAAGATCATCAATCTTAAATGCGAATGTGCGTGAGATTATAACGTCTTGTCTTGACAATATTTTTCAATATAGCAACTTTTCTTTATGTTCAACCCACGTGGGGTGTACTTTGTGAGACCAGTACCACGTGCTTACACAATTGTTTGACCCATCAGGTTAATAGTAAGACGATAGTAACTAGTTCGAGGTTTTTCTTTTGTAAATTGCTTTTCGATCTAATTTATTTTAATTATCAAAATTATTGTGGAGTTACACTCTTTGTGTAAACCAAGTTGACCACGTGAAGCATGCGGTGTAATCGTCAAAGTAGCCCTCAGCTATTCTTTTTGGGAAGATTTCACGGAGAGTTAGTATGAATTTAGTATACCAGTGTGTGGTAATTACATGACGGACAGGAATGCGCTACGAACGTAACTTCTTTGGGTGAAAATTGAATCGGTTGGTTGTGGTTAATTTCCTCTTGCATATGTTTCAACGTTCTTCGTGTGTTATTTTATGAATGCAGTGTTTTATGCAGTCTCCCAATCTTGGCTCCATATTTGATGTGTTCCGTAAGATTACAATCTCACATTTCCACAATCCTAAATAAGGCAGCAGTTTAGTTATGAATCAAGTTTAATATGCTGAAATTTCAATGATCAATGTTAAAATAAATTTCCAAATATAAACTGATTTATTTCTTTTTATTAAGAATCACCAGTTGTCGTATGACTATTAAAAGGTCATAATTAATGTCAGTCTGGTTGGGAATTTGGTAAGCTTGACTGGATAACTGGTGAAACAGTTGCGCAGTAATGCAAGGTTAACTTCCCCACATAGCTCACAGCTTTTAAACCGCTTTTACTATCTTGAATATCAGCACCGCTTACACCTCAAATTAAAGCAACAACATTACACATGGCGACGCTGTTCTCTGATTCCGCTAGACTCTGGAATCTCTGAAACGTTAGATTGCGAGCGTTGTATAATCTTAATTTTTTTTCCCTGCAGCGCTAAAACAACTTCTGCGTTGTTTCTGAGCAGTCTTTCAAAAGATTCACGGCGTTGTTGAGCGGCGTTGTGTTGTTTGTCTTGTTTTGTTTTCTATATTTGTGTGTTTTATATGTATGTGTTTTTTTTCTCGCTTGTAAATTGCATTGACTTCGATCAAAGACATAAACTTGTTTTGCGTGTGAAAAAGTGCGTACTAGGTTGGGTACCTTTCGTGTGACTGTCGTAAATTTTGAGGGATACATTTATTTTGATTAGTGTGTCACGTACCGGGTATAAATTGAACTAATGCAGACACGTAACAAAGCTAAAAGTAGGCGGTCCAACAACTTAAGCAATATGGACCAAGGGGATAATTTGATTTCGAATATTAACGCGTCGGACGGTTCCAAAAATGCATTGGGGAATACTTCAGAGGAAATGCAAAACAGGACGAATGGGCTCACATCAGAGCCAGAAATTAATTTGCCTCCAACTAACCGAATTCATTTGGCAGAACTCATGAAAGCCTCATTGCAACAAAATAAAGAAAACGCAGAGAAATCTGAAAAATCGATCCGAGAGCTAGGCGATCAAATGACGCAGAAATCTGAAAAATCGATCCGCGAGCTAGGCGAACAAATGACGCAGAAATCTGAAAAATCGATCCGCGAGCTAAGTGAACAAATGATGCAGAAATCTGAAAAATCAATCCGCGAGCTAGGCGAACAAATGATCAGTAATCTAAAAAATCGATCCGCGAGCTAGGCGAACAAATATACAAAAAACTAATTCAGCAGACAAATAAAGTCGACAAGTCGTTGCAGAGAGTGTCCGATGATATCTCACAAAGAATAAACAATCTGGCAAGTGAAATAAAAAGTGATATTATGAAAGAATTAGGCCGTACATTTGAACAAATCGATGGTCGTCTGCAAGCCTTAGAACAGGGCAAGCAGGGTCGCGATGCGGAATCGAAAGAGAGCGAAGAACAGCTACTTAGGAATTTCCAAGTGCTGAGAGAAGAATGCCAAAGGGAACGCCAGCAGGTACTGTCGAGGGTCCAGGAGGCAGGAACGCATTGTCCCACATCCGTTAGCAACACAGTAGCGGGCAACAGTCAAGCGATTCACATACTCGAACAGCAAGTAGAACAGTTGAAGCAGACTGGGGCGGAGGACAACAGACAAATACGTGATAAGATTGCGGCATTAGCGGACATCGTAGGCACGATGAAGGTGACAGACAGCGATAACAATACTACACCGGTAGCGGTCGCACAGACCGAAGAAGTGCGTTCGCTTCTTAGATTTCAGAAGGGACAGTTCGAAGTGAACAGGTGGCACAAAGCTGTAACAGGCGAATTACAAGAACGGGTGGCGCATCTGGAAAGCCGCATTGGGTGTGATTCCGAACTCGCCAATAGCACTAAAAATAGCCGTAAGAACAGTGCAGAGAGGGACTCCGGCCACGAGGGAGATTTTGACGACAGGGAAGAATGTATTTTGAGGGGCAGACATGAGAAAAATAGAAACATTCAAGGGCCTCGTCGGGAGGAAATGCGGGGATTTGATTTCAAACATTTCCTTACGGTGAGAAAGTTTGAGATATTTCGAAATTCGCAAAAAGAAATACATCCACGAGCATGGCTCGAGCAATTTGAGTTCTGTCTTCCCCCCGACTGGGCAAGTTCACATAAGATAGAATATATGTGTGGCTATTTGGAAGGCGACCCGGCGATTCGCATGAGGTCGGCAGCACGTCACTGCAACTCCAATCGGGAGTTTCGACAAGCCTTTCTGTCCGCCTATTGGTCGGAAGCGGCACAAGATAGGGTGAAGCATGGCATAATTATGCTGCCAAATTTGAACCAGTCTGGTATCGGCAGCCCAGCACGCCTATTCGAGCACATGCTGCATGCAAATCAATTTCTATACGACCCATACGGGCCTGCGGAACTAATTAGGATATGCCTCACCAAATTGCCGATGCACTTGCGCCACGTCATTCTTGCGGGACGATGAAAAGAGGACGCGGAAACGTTTAAGACACTTCTCCAAGAGTTGGAATATAATACAGCAGAATGCCCGCCTAATCAGGCACAAAGTTATTACGGGGTACAGAAGCGCGATCGCAGTCGTGGCCGTAGTACTAATCAACGGCGTGACTGGTCGTCGCGACGCGAACAGAGCAATAATCGGGACCGGCCGTATAGAAACTGGGGTAACAGTCGCGAACACAGGTGGAACAACGCAAATGATCGAGGACGTGGACAAGATCATGAACGCAACAGATACGGCAACCAGAATCGATACTACGGTGAACACGGTGGGAATAGGACTGTAGGCGGAGCACCACGTGATGGTGAAATTCGACCGGCTAGCCCTAGACATAATTCAGCAAATGGAAATACACAAAACCGGCAATGACAAACGATCAGCGCTGAAGGCGCCCCATCGGAACAAATGAGCGACATGGCAAATGAGTACATAGGGTTTATAGAGAGGAGAATGAATTGATTAGTTTACATTTTATGACATATGCATTTTGAATAATATAATGATAAAGATGTTTCTATGTGATTGATTGAAGTGATGTTTATGTTTTTTTTCCCTTGTGCAATTAGGATTTATGTTGGTTCAAATGTGAAGATAAAAGGTTTCTTTGTGAACGAGTGAAATGCTGTTTATGGTTTTTTTGTGTAAACTGAAAAGAGTCACTCCTGAGAGAAGCAAGATCTGTGTTGAATTAATGCAAAACTCAGGGGAATATCCGATCTGTGGGTATTATGGGACTGGCAAACCCAGGTCCCCAGCTGTTAGTAGCCTTGTTTCCGATTTTCTGCTTTCAGTGCTACTATCACTCTATTACTATTCTGTATCTGTCAGTATAAATGAGGATCTCTTACTGTAGTATGCGTGCTGTATGAATATTTTAAGATAGGAGAACTCTGAGAAAGGAATGAGTAAGTTTGGAATCTTGAAAACAGGATGCGATAATACGATTGTTTAACCAATGGCTTCCCAATATACGCTAATATGTTAATATTGATGATATATGTCTTTTTTGTTCTTTATAGCTGAGTACGTAAAGTGCTGTCTGTGGATTTCGTAAGTAGATTGATTCCCTTCAAGGTGAAAAAAGAGTTGTGATTTGTGTAATTTACGTGACCCTGAAATAGTATTACGGCAGGCAAATGACGAGCAGTTTTCCAGCAAATGGAGAATGGAACGGAAATAGGGATCCTTTTTGTAGTCTTGACTGATGTTGAGCCAGAGCCTGAAAAATTATTCTGCTTTAATACTTGTCCTAGAAAAGCGACGTTTATAGCTGAGTACGTAAAGTGCTGTCTGTGGATTTCGTAAGTAGATTGATTCCCTTCAAGGTGAAAAAAGAGTTGTGATTTGTGTAATTTACGTGACCCTGAAATAGTATTACGGCAGGCAAATGACGAGCAGTTTTCCAGCAAATGGAGAATGGAACGGAAATAGGGATCCTTTTTGTAGTCTTGACTGATGTTGAGCCAGAGCCTGAAAAATTATTCTGCTTTAATACTTGTCCTAGAAAAGCGACGTTTATGTGTTTTGCTGATGCTGTGAGCATTACAGATTACTGTTTTCGCTGGTGCAGGATGCACTGCAGCCTATATGATTTGTACTGAGGAAATTTACCCCTTGAAGGTAGGGAAAGATTAGATAATTTTGATTATGGGACCGAAGGAAAGCTTGGTTTAAGGTAATAAGGATGAAGCAAAACATTTGTCATTTAAACTACAGGAGGATTCGGATCTTTTGTGTCTGTTGTAAGTTCAATAGGATGTTAAGATGAAACTGTTTTACAGAATAGAGGAGACCACAACTTTGCCATTAATGAGAAATGAATTCAGAATAACCACCACAGGCGAAATAACTGATTTGGAAGCGAAAGGTAACTTACAGAAGGAACGAAATTGCAGCAAAATGGGTAAGAAAATGTAGTATAACCTGTATGAAGAAAATATTTTTACCCTTCTCAGAGTCATCTATGTTATTAATTCTTGTGATAACGTAATTTTAGATAAAATTGTCTTACTGTTTTATGTATAAACATATGAGTATGATAAATGTATAATTGCGAGTCTCTTATCAGGTGTGTCAATTGGTATAAATGTTTTGGCGTGTAAATAACCATTGTTCTTTTTACTGTGTATGTTTAAGGAAAGTTTCTCCATATTTATCAAGTGACAAGACATATGCGGCGAGTGTCAGGAAGAGGACGAATTAGAACAATGTTGTAGTGGTATAAACACTGTGTTGAAGTAGCATTGAAGTACCTTGTTGGATTAACTAGTAGTGCATTGAAGTAGAATTTTGAGTAATACATGTTTATGGGTAGTTAGTTTGTAGTATAGACAACAGGTGGGCATGTGTGTGTGTGTGTGTGTGTGTGTGTGTGTGTAAATAACATGTGAACCCTATGCTGTCCTGACCTATACTTGCACAAGGCATAATCCTATTCATTTTAGTGAATTAATAAGTAGCATTTGATTTATTAAAACGCAAGTGAATCACATTAGTGATGTGGATTTAGATATTATATTGTCAGTTCATTTAATTTTTATTTTCATACTGTCAAGTCATTTCACTTTTTTTATATTGTCAAGTCATTTAACTTTTATTTTTATATTGTCGATTCATCTAACTTTTTTATTTAAAAAAAATTAAGTCTCACTTTTCTTCTTAAAAATTGTGAAAGAAAATACTAAGTGGTATTATGTATGACATTTTGTAATCACATAACTATGATGAACAATTTCTGTGAATGCAGTTGAGAACGTGAAAGCGAACTAGCTAAACTCTTACGAGACAGTGGGAGCAGCGAGGAGGAGGGCTAGTTGTAAACTGGCGGGTTTCCCAGCAGGACACACTGTCAACCAGGCCACTTCGGGAGCGCGGTCGACCACAAAAGAAGGGTACGCGGCAAACACTTTCCCTTGGACCCCGAGCTAATGGCCGGCCGCACCAGTGCGACCCTTCGTAGAGGCGATGACCTGAGATGGCCGAGCGGTCCACCGCGCGGAAGTCCATCTGCTGGCAAGGCACCACACGCACGCGACCGTGACGAGACGGCCGCAGTGAAACGACAAAAGACAGGGGATAAAGGGTCGTGGAGCCTTTTGACAGGTACTGTCCAGAGAAACTTGCAGACGTCGACGACGCCTATCGACATTTCCTGGCGGATGACCACTGTCAAGCGACAGTAAATCATAGTTCGATGTTCTCTGGTAGCTAAGGGTGGCACAAAGAAGAGCCATTAAGTGTCATCCTCGCCCAGGAATATCAACCTGGCGTGTCAAACGAGGATTCCGCACGAATTTGACAACACAAACATGGAACCAAATCGAAATGTACGTGACACGGGCCACCAAGAGAAACTTCATGAGAGGGCAGAGATGGCGGGATTGCACGCAACAGATGGACAAAAATCCCTACTGACAGCTGCGGTGACGAACCCCCCCCCCACCCCTTATATTGTGCCTTGGAACAGTGGAACTACTGAGTGTGTCAGTGAACAGTGATTATACGGTTCTTAGTTCAATGCATATACGTGTGTTTCTGTAAGAGAAACTTTGACTCGTGTGTTTTGTAGGGGTTCGATTTAATGGTGTTTATTAGACTGACTCTTGTATTTTGCAGGTGTTCTATTTATTCTTTTTGTTTAGACTTTGACTCTTGTATTTTGAAAATGTTTTATTTATTGGTGTTTTTTTTTTAGATGTTGACTATTGTACTTTCAGAGCTGTTTTATTGATCAATGTTTGTTCTTGTGTGATGTATTAGATTTGTGATATTTTGTTTCGTAAATTCATTCCTGTGGCATTGCTTCGTTTGTCAGTCAGATAGCTATTCATTCTCGTTGGACTTTGATCGATTAGCCTTTGCTTGGGGCATATTTATAGTGAAAACCCCATAAGGGTAACAATCACATAATTCTTGTAGTTTCAGTGTAATGACACAGGGCCCATTGTTTGCTAACTAACTGAAATATAGTAGAGTGATTAAATTAGTGCCACAAAGTTATTTTAATTCTACAAATTATTAGTATTACAAGATATAGAATTTTTTTGCGATAACCACTTTGTAAAACATGTTTTTTCTCTTATCTTTTTTTTGCTTTTGCGGATAGTGCATTGTAATGTTCCGCTTTATTATACTGATGTTATTTTCATGTTTTTTTTAATTGCCGTGGCACCTTTGCTATTTTCATAAATTTTACTTGTTAATAAACAGTCATAAATTTTCCTGTGATCAGTTGGCTCTTGCAATGAGCAAATACTGGTGAACTCCATAAGGGTAACAACCAGAAATTGTTTACATATTAATGACACAGGAACCATTGTTTTTACTTGCTGACCGAATTAGGTCTACACTATCTTATAAATAGGTGTCACAGATTGTTTTTTTTTCTCTTTGAAATTGGTAGATTCTAAAGATGTGTTGAAATTATTGTGTTTTAGCAAGTACTGGTGACCTTTTGCCTTTTCTTTACATTTTTGGTTTAAGTTGGGTGTGAGAAGCCTGCTTGGGAATGCCATTTTGCACTTCCTGTCGATCTCATTTTTGAGACGTTTGTATTCCTTTTTGCCTGCTTCATTTACTGCATTTTTATATTTTCTGCTTTCATCAATTAAATTCAATATTTCTTCTGTTACCCAAGGATTTCTACTAGCCCTCGTCTTTTTACCTACTTGATCCTCTGCTGCCTTCACTACTTCATCCCTCAGAGCTACCCATTCTTCTTCTACTGTATTTCTTTCCCCCATTCTTGTCAATGTTCCCCTATGCTCTCCCTGAAACTCTGTACAACCTCTGGTTCTTTCAGTTTATCCAGGTCCCATCTCCTTAAATTCCCACCTTTTTGCAGTTTCTTCAGTTTTAATCTACAGCTCATAACCAATAGATTGTGGTAAGAGTCCACATCTGCCCCTGGAAATGTCTTACAATTTAAAACCTGGTTCCTAAGTCTGTGTCTTACCATTATATGTATAATCTATCTGATACCTTCTATTATCTCCAGGATTCTTCCATGTATACAACCTTCTTTTATGATTCTTGAACCAAGTGTTAGCTATGATTAAGTTATGCTCTGTGCAAAATTCTACCAGACGGCTTCCTCTTTCATTTCTTACCCCCAATGCATATTCACCTACTATGTTTCCCTCTCTCCCTTTTCCTACTCTCGAATTCCAGTCACCCATGACTATTAAATTTTCGTCTCCCTTCAATACCTGAATAATTTCTTTTATCTCATCATACATTTCGTCAATTTCTTCATCATCTGCAGAGCTAGTTGGCATATAAACTTGTGCTACTGTAGTACGCGAGGGTTTCGTGTCTGTCTTGGCCACAATAATGGGTTCATTATGCTGTTCGTAGTAGCTTACCCGCACTTCTATGTTTTCATTCACTATTAAACCTGCTCCTGCATTACCCCTATTTGGTTTTGTATTTATAACCCTGTATTCACCTGACCAAAAGTCTTGTTCCTCCTGCAATCGAACTACACTAATTGCCACTATATCTAACTTTAACCTATCCATTTCCCTTTTTAAATTTTCTAACCTACCTTCCCGATTAAGGGATCTGACGTTCCACGCTCCGAACCGTAGAACGCCAGTTTTCTTTCTCCTGCTAACGACGTCCTCCTGAGTAGTCCCCGTCCGGAGATCCGAATGGGGGACTATTTTACCTCCGGAATATTTTACCCAAGAGGACGCCATCATCATTTAATCATACAGTAAAGCTGCATGCCCTCGGGAAAAATTACTGCTGTAGTTTCCCCTTGCTTTCACCAGTTCGCAGTACCAGCTCAGCAAGGCTGTTTTGGTTAGTGTTACAAGGCCAGATCAGTCAATCATCCAGACTGTTGCCCCTGCAACTACTGAAAAGGCTGCTGCCCCTCTTCATGAACCACACGTTTATCTGGCCTTTCAACAGATACCCCTCCGCTGTGGTTGCACCTACGGTACGGCCATCTGTATCGCTGAGGCACGCAAGCCTCCCCACCAACGGCAAGGTCCATGGTTCATGGGTGGGGGGTTCATGTAGCGCAGATAAAATGCAACAAGTAACGTAAGAACGTAACAGAGCGAGTTTAAAACTGGTGTCGGCAGTTAATCACAATGAGACTGAAATAACGTATACGTAACCAGCATACCGAATACGAACACCAGCTAACTCTGAAGTCATAGATATAGTTGATGTTTTTTATCTACAGCAGCTGAAGACAATGATTGGATGGACAAAGAAAGAAATAAAAGAAAGCTTTCGAGGTGTCTAAAAAGGAAAGGTGACAATCTGCATATTACAAGTTGTTTCTTATGGCTTTGAGAAACGGACTTTTAACGCAAAAACCATTAAAAAGCTGACACATGCACAGCGAGAAATGAAGAGTTACATGTTTGAAGTTACTTGAAGAGACAGGAACAGAAATGGATCGCTCAACACAACGGATTGGGATATGCAATTATGACTACAATGAAAATGAAATGGAGATGCGCGAACCATGTAAGTAGGCGAATGGACGGTAAATAGACAAAGTAACTTCCTTGCTGGATTCAAAGAGTAAGACGACTACCTATTCGAATATGGGTAGATGACATTAGAAATACACAGAGCAACATGTGGCAGGAGCAGCTGAAAACCATAAAGCCAGTTATGTAATCCTCACTTCAGGGCCATCTACAATTATTGAGCACAAACTTCTGTAATCATTAAAACACTCTAAAGTAATTATTAACCCAAAAGTGAACGTCTCATGATCGATTGAAGATGATGATGATTGTGGAATTCGGACAACATTCCTAACTGGTGTGAGGTTGTCGAACTACTAATAAATCCCATGTAACTCCATACAGTATAATGAGTTTTGAGGACATTTCTTTCAGAAATATCTGATTCACTTTCCGTGTGAAGGTCTTCCAAGAAAAATATAGAAAAGAATGCTAGAATTTATTGCTCAGTCTTCATCGAGGATATCGAAGACGCCTCATTAGTGTGACTGGCTGAGAACAAGGGAAGGAATCTGTCGTCAGCTCACTGAGGTGATAGGAGGAAATTCTAAACCACTGCGATAAAACTGGATTTGATCTCCAGTTTCCTGAAAACAGTCCACTATATTTACAACCGTGCAACTTTTACATTGCCTTGCTGATTTGATGAGATACTATTATATGGGACTCATGCTGTTCAAAACGAATATTTTAAAAGTACTTCATAGTTGGTTCCATAAGCATTTTAATGTGAATGTCAAGAATCTTATTCCGTTACTTTAGTTAAGAAGAGTAAGTGAGAAGAACTGTGTCTGCCGGATGCGTTATGCACTTCGCTTTTACAGCTGGGAGCATAGCCAAATACAGATTCCAATCCATTAGTCGAATTAACCGCAGGCAGTTTGGCAAGCTCAGCCACTATTTGATTTGCGGTGAATTTTCCAGTTCATATACGATTGAAGAGTTGAATAGCTATAGATTTCGAAATCAAACACATGCCATACAGCCAGATAAAGAAATAGAAGAAGGAAAATGAGAAGGGGGGAGAGAGTGCGACACACACACACACACACACACACACACACACACACACACACACACGCACACGGAGGGAGAGAGAGAGAGAGAGAGAGAGAGAGAGAGAGAGAGAGAGAGAGAGACGGGGTAAGCGGGGAAGAGGGAGAAAGAGAGAGAGAGAGAGAGAGAGAGAGAGAGAGTTGAAAATACACCGCGAGTAAGAATGTGTACTCTACACAGGCTCTGAGAGAAGTCGAAAAACAAAAGAAAGGGTTCATAAATGTTAGCTACGGAATTTAGTATTTCTTGTGTGTGAGAAAACAGTTGACAGGAGTAACGAAAGAATATCATTGCAGAACAGAGAGGCTAATTTTTCGACAGGTTACTGGTACACTATGTGATCGAAAGTATCCAGACTCCCGCAAAAATATACGTTATTCATATTAGGTGCACTGTGCTGCCACCTGCTTGCAGGCACTCGATATCAGCGACATCAGTAGTCATTAGACATCGTGAGAGACAGAATGGGGCGCTCCACGGAACTCAAGGACTTCGAACGTGGTCAGGTGATTGGGTGTCACTTGTGTCGTACGTCTGTACGGGAGACTTACACACTCCTAAACATCCCTAGGTCCACTGTTTCCGATGTGATAGTGAAGTGGAAACGTGTAGGGACACGTACAGCACAAAAGTATACAGGCCGACCTCATCTGTTGACCGACAGACACCGCCGACAGTTCAAGAGGGTCGTAATGGGTAATATGCAGACATCTGTCCAGACCATTACACAGGAATTACAAACTGCATCAGCATCAACTGCAAGTACTATGACAGTTAGGCGGGGGGTGAGAAAACTGGGATTTCATGGTCAAGCGGCTGCTCATAAGCCACACATCACGGCGGTAAATGTCAAATGACGCCTCGCTTGGTGTAAGGAGCGTAAACATTGGACGACTGAACAGTGGAAAAACGTTGTGTCGAGTGACGAATCACGGTACACAATGTGGCGATCCGATGGCAGCGTGTGGATATGGCGAATGCCCGGTGAACGTCATCTGCCTGCGTGTGTAGTGCCAACAGTAAAATTCTGAGGTGGTGGTGATATGGTGTGGTCGTGCTTTTCATGGAGGGGCCTTGCAGCCCTTGTTGTTTTGCGTGGCACTGTCACAGCGCAGGCCTACATTGATGTTTTAAGCACCTTCTTGTTCCCACTGTTGAAGAGCAATTTGGGGATGGCGATTGCATCTTTCAACACGATCTAGCACCTGTTCATAATGCACGGCCTGTGGCGGAGTGGTTACACGACAATAACATCACTGTAATGGACTGGCCTGCACAGAGTCCTGACCTGAATCCTATAGCACACCTGGATCCTGTAGCCGACTTCGTGAGAGGCCTCCCCTGTGAACATCAACATCCTCAGTGCAGCACTCCGTGAAGAAAGGGCTGCTATTCCCCAAGAAACCTTCCAGCACCTGATTGAAGGTATGTCTGCGAGAGTGAAAGCAGTCGTCAAGGCTAAGGGTGGAGCCACACCATACTGAATTCCAGCGTTACCGGTGGAGGGCGCCACGAACTTATAAATCAATTTCAGGCAGGTGTCCGGATACTTTTGATCACATAGTGCGTAATCTCCATGATAGGCATCGGTATTATTCTTTAACTAACAGCGACTTTTGTTTTATGTAGGGAGCAGAGTTATAGGTGAATAGTGTGGGCACTAGTTCAAGTGAAGAGGCTATGCGGCGTATGTTGGTAGGAAGAGCAGTGGTGGTGATTCATGGGCCTGTGATCTCTATTTCTGTAGCTGCGAAAGATTTTTGTGCTCATAATCTATCGAATTGGAGTGGGGCTTCTATTTGCTGACAAGATAAGTTTCCAGCGAAATGGAAAGGTCATCTGACTCTGATATCCTGAAGAAATGGACTGAAACGTGTGACTTTTGAACTGCTATTATTTTCTTCGCTTTGTTGAGTGGAAGATATCCTTACGAAAAACGTTCATGCGTTCAGTCAGATACAGGTAAGAAGAGAATGTAGAAGTTCAGTTTCTGTTACGTCACTGCTGAGGACATTATTAAATCTCAAATTCGTCACAAAACGCCTAATCCATCCTGTAATGTGTAGTATTTTGCAGTAAGAGTTTTACTTTGTGAAGTCAAAGACCTTTCTCTTGGTGTTAAAACGAGCATATGGTGGTTTATATTTCTAATCTCTGAAAGGATCGAGAAGGGTATGCCTGAGAGAGTGGAAACTGTCATCAAAGCTAAGGGTGGGCCAACACCATATTGAATTCCAGTATTACCGATGGAGGGCGCTACGAACTTGTAAGTCTTTTCAGCCAGGTGTCCGGATACTTTTGATCACATATTGTACATTGTTTACTTTTTGCATAGAAAACCCAAACAACATGGCACAGCAATTAGCACACTGCGCGCACCTTTAGGAGGACGGTGATACAGATCCCTGAGCGGCTCATGGATTTAGGTTCTCTGTGGTTTCTCTCTAACGATTAAAGCAAATTTCGGGCTGGTTCCTTTGAAAATGGCTAGGTCGATTTCCTTTTTCATCCTTCCCCCAGTACGAACTGTAGCTCCATCTCTAATGATGGCTTGTCTTTGAAACCCCAATAAACCTTCTGTTTCGAAGACAGGAATACTCTGTTAATTTAAACAAACAAGCAAATTTTGGTGATGGATATATAATTTCATGCCTGTCACACAACCCACTTACACTACGTAAAAAAATCTCTGAATAGTATAGTTGAGATCCACATGAAGTTTTTTTATGTGCTTGAATGAGGAAACTCAGTATTGTTTTTAAAAATTTTTTTGCACAAAAACCGTGTATTTTTATTTTATATTACTCTGAAAATTATATGTTATTCCCTATATAATTTTAGCTCTCCCAGTACTTCCAACTCTCTCTCTCTCTCATCCTTCCCTTGTGTCTATTGCTAAAAGAATGTTCCAGCCAAATTAGTATCATGTTGTTAATGTGTAGTGACTAACAAAATTCTATGCCAAGCCTGGAGCAGAGCCTCAATTTTCTCCTATTTGTCAGTAAGCACCCTACTTAAGACTGTGTGATAATGTCTCCAGACATGACTGAAATTTTCATTGTCACTATTGTTTCCACCTATGGGATAGAAGAACTTCTTTCAGAGGTTGCCGTGTGGGAGTAGCACCACTTCGTAGTCGACAGCGGACGCAGTTGCTGTAATCTATGTAAATACGAAGTGAATTAAACGCACTAAAATGAAATGAATTCGTGATAAGGATGAAATAAATGAAGATCCAATTACATGTATTGAGCGTATGTAAGCGAGGAACTGTCAGACACGCAAAACCCGCAACGTAATAGATACGTCGTGACAAATGACGATCTGCGCTAGACTGTGAATGTCGGGGCATATTCATTTCACTACAGATTCAGCATTTCTGAACAACGTCTTTAGATATCATTTCATCTCATGGCCATTCCATCGATCTAAAGCCCATCATCCATTCAACTCATTCCATCGAAACTAACTCTTGATAGAGTGTAATGTTGTTTTATTATCATTAACAATTTATTGATTGTTGTAAAGAATCGTAAACTCAACTGGTTTTAAACAAAAACATATACAATTCCTGTTAACAACAGATAGTTACCCTACCAAAGAAAGCACGCGTCAGTGCAAAAGTCAAATTATCCACTTAGGCATCTACGTAACTTATTAACTATTCCGTCGTTAATGCCAGTCTTACCGAGACTTACCAAGATTAGACAAAAGACGAAATATTTAATCTATGTCGGTGTAGGAACAGAGAGTTATGAGAACGTGAATAATACATTCGCCAGAAGGTCGTGTGCCACGATAGAGCATTGTTCACAGACGGCGGTTTTTGCTCTTCTTTTTTTCTCTCCCTCTCCCTCCCTCTCCCTCCCTCTCAGTCTCTCAATTTCCGTTCCTCGCTGAAGCCTCTCTTGAAATCAGCTTTGTCGAGTGTGGAATTCAGTGAATACGATGGAAATAATTCACCTTTGATACTGGAGATAAGTACAAGGGTTGACTCGCTATAAGAATCCCCTGGTACAAAATGCCTCATTGACTTTACTTTTTCACGGAATTGTTAGCACCGCATTGATATCATGTTTTCTTTTTCTTTAGTAACCCATTTGGAGGCATCGAATCATAGTGGCCCCAGACTGATTAGGGAAAATCTTACGACCACATGCCTAATAACGTGTTGGTTCACCTTCGGAAAGTAAAACAGCAACGGTTCTGCATGGCACGGATTCGACAAGTCGATAGGTTTCCAGAAGTATGTGACACCTGATATCTACGCATAGATAAAGCAATTTATATATATTACGAACAAGTGGTTTCTGGCTGGAGAGCTGGCGTCCGATAGCATCCCATATTTATTTCGTCGGTTTAGATCAGGCGAATATGATGGCTAAGACATGAGAGTGAGATCCCTTTCACGCTCCTCAACCAATATGGCACAGTTCTGACCTTGTAACATGGACGGTTATGCTGCTGGAAGATTCCATCGCCATCGGTAGGACATCAAGTAAGCAGGATTGCAAATACTACGCCGTAATGTTGACGCAGTCCACAGATGTCACGGTGTCGTCGATTACTACTACAAGTCCCATGGAGACTCAGGATCATTTCCCCCATATCAGAACAAAGCCCCGGCCAACGGTCTTGCTGCAGTGGTAACACCGGTTCCCGTCAGATCACCGAAGTTAAACGCTGTAGGGCTATGTAGGGCTATGCTAGCACTTGGATGGGTAACCATCCGGTCTGCCGAGAGCTGTTGGCAAGCGGGGTGCACTCAGCCCTTGTGAGGCAAACTGAGGAGATACTTGATTGAGAAGCAGCGGCTCCGGTCTCGTAAACTGACATATGGCTGGGAGAGAGGTGTGCTGACCTCATATCCCTCCGCCGGCCTGAGTGGCCGTGCAGTTCTAGGCGATACAGTCTGGAACCGCGTGACCACTACGGTCGCAGGTTCGAATCCTGCCTCGGGCATGGATGTGTGTGATGTCCTTAGGTTAGTTAGGTTTAAGTAGTTCTAAGTTCTAGCGGACTGATGACCACAGCAGTTGAGTCCCATAGTGCTCAAAGCCATTTGAACCACTTCTCATATCCCTCCACATCCGCATCCAGTGACACGGCGGCCGGTCTGTATCGTTGGCCCTTCATGGCCTGTTCGGGTGTAGTTTTTAGTTTATAATACAGCCCCACACGGATACTTCTACGGCGAGGTCCATGTTTCGAGCAAGTGTTCGCCTAGATGAAGGCATATCGTGACACTAAAACGATCTCGTATAACCAGAACGTGATACATCCAGTAAAGCGTCACGTTTCCACTGATCCACGGTCGAATGGTTCAAATGGTTCAAATGGCTCTGAGCACTATGGGACTTAACTTCTAAGGTCATCAGTCCCCTAGAACTTAGGACCACTTAAACCTTAACTAACCTACGGACATCACACACATCCATGCCCGAGGCAGGATTCGAACCTGCGACCGTAGCGGTCGCGCGGTTCCAGACTGTATCGCATAGAACCGCTCGGCCACTCTGGCCGGCGCACGGTTGAATCATGCAGGTCCTGTGCCCACTGCAGTCGTCATTGACGATGTAAGTGGGTTAACATGAGAGCACGTAGAAATCGTCTGTAGCGGAGTTCCATGATCAACAATTTGCACTGAACGGTGTATTCCAAAACACCAGCATTGTACTCTGACGTCAGATCTGCACCAATCGCTGCCTACCTGCTTTAGGCATACAGGTTGTTCAAGCCTCTGACCTGCACGTTCTGTGGTCAGGCGTGGACGTCCAATACCTCGCTGCCTACTCCCCGTTTCACCGTGCTTCAGTCACATTTCATAGAAGCTTACGACCATAGCATGCAAACAACCCACCATCATATGCGTTTCCAAGATGCTCCTTCTCAGGAGCTGGACCACAACAATCTGCTCATTGTCTAAGTCCTTTAGGCCAGTAGATTTCTCTCTTTGCTGCCTGAGTCGTCGCTAGTACCCCACGCTTGTCTGCAGTTCTTACACACTCTCTAATCACAATAACGGACCACCTGACAAAAGCCTGAACAACCACCTTTTGCATCGCGGACCCCTGCGAGGTGTGCAGGAAGAGAGTCTGTGAGCTTCTGAAAGATACTGACAGGGATGTGGATTCATGCTGTTCCAGTGCCGTGGCCTACTGCACTAAGTACTCGACTAAGGATCCACGGTGCGAACAGTCCGCACTAGGTGGCCCCACAGGTTCTCGAGTGGGTTTAAATCCGGGGAGTTTGGAGGCCAGGGGAGTACGGTAAATTCATCCTGGTGCTCTTCGAACAACTCACGTACACTGCAAGTTGTGTGACACGTTGGATTGGCCTGCTGGTAGATGTCATTATGTGTTGTTGTTGTGGTCTTCAGTCCTGAGACTAGTTTGATGCAGCTCTCCATGCTAATCTATCCTGTGCAAGCTCCTTCATCTCCCAGTACCTACTGCAACCTACATCCTTCTGAATTTGCTTAGTGTATTCATCTCTTGGTCTCCCTCTACGATTTTCGCCCTCCGCGCTGCCCTCCAATGCTAAATTTGTGATCCCTTGATGCCTCAGGACATGTCCTACCAACCGATCCCTTCTTCTTGTCAAGTTGTGACACAAACTCCTCTTCTCCCCAATCCCATTCAATACCTCCTCATTAGTTATGTGATCTATTCACCTAACCTTCAACATTTTTCTGTAGCGCCACATTTCGAAAGCTTCTATTCTCTTCTTATCCAAACTATTTATTGTCCATGTTTCACTTCCATACATGGCTACACTCCATACAAATACTTTCAGAAACGACTTCCTGACACTTAAATCTATACTCGATGTTAACAAATTTCTCGTCTTCAGAAACGCTTTCCTTGCCATTGCCAGTCTACATTTTATATCCTCTCTACTTCGAACATCATCAGTTATTTTGCTCCCCAAATAGCAAAACTCCTTTACTACTTTAAGTGTGCCATTTCCTAATCTAATTCCCTCAGCATCACCCGACTTAATTCGACTACATTCCATTATCCTTGTTTTACTGTTGTTGATGTTCATCTTATATCCTCCTTTCAAGACACTGTCCATTCCGTTCAACAGCTCTTCCAAGTCCTTTGCTGTCTCTGACAGAATTACAATGTCATCGGCGAACCTCAAAGTTTTTATTTCTTTTCCCTGGATTTTAATACCTACTCCAAATTTTTCTTCTGATACCTTTACTGCTTGCTCAATATACAGATTGAATAACATCGGGGAGAGGCTACAACCCTGTCTCACTCCCTTCCCGACCACTGCTTCCCTTTCATGCCCCTCGACTCTTATAACTGCCATCTGGTTTCTGTACAAATTGTAAATAGCCTTTCGTTCCCTGTATTTTACCCCTGCCACCTTTAGAATTTGAAAGAGAGTATTCCAGTCAACATTGTCAAAAGCTTTCTCTAAGTCTACAAATGCTAGAAACTTAGGTTGGCCTTTCCTTAAGCTTGCTTGTAAGATAAGTCGTAAGTTCGGTATTGCCTCACGTGTTCCAACATTTCTACGGAATCCAAACTGATCTTCCCCGAGGTCGGCTTCTACCAGTTTTTCCATTCGTCTGTAAATAATTCGCGTTAGTATTTTGCAGCTGTGGCTTATTAAACTGATAGTTCGGTAATTTTCACATCTGTTAACGCCTGCTTTCTTTGGGATTGGAATTATTATATTCTTCTTGAAGGCTGAGGGTATTTCGCCTGTCTCGTACATCTTGCTCACCAGATGGTGGAGTTTTGTCAGGACCGGCTCTCCCAAGGACGTCAGTAGTTCTAATGGAATGTTGTCTATTCCCGGGGCCTTGTTTCGACTCAGGTCTTTCAGTGCTCTGTCAAACTCTTCACGCAGTATCGTATCTCCCATTTCATCTTCATCTACATCTCTTCCATTTCCATAATATTGTCGTCAAGTACATCGCCCTTGTATAGACCCTCTACATAGTCCTTCCACCTTTCGCAGCCGTCGTTCACCCCTGGCATTGATTGCCCTTGGTGGACCACGCTTGCCTCGGCACCGGTTTCGGATAACGCTATTTTGTCACGCACGGTATACCTCAACCATAGTGGCACGTGAACAGTTTTCGAACTCATTCGTTTCGGAAACGCTTCCATCCTTGGCGCGAAAGCCGATAATCATACCCATTGGACGTCAGATAAATCGCTACGTTTCCTCATCACGCGAACGACGGCATTGTTTACTGCGTTCCCACGACATGCTGTACATAAACTCCACTGCTAGTGCTGCCACCTGCCGTCTATGAGTAATTATTGACGTCGAAAAAAAGGTGGTGGTCACATTAATGTGACTGGACTGTGTTTATTTTGCTCACCGCGTCACGTGCCTACAGCGCCATAGGTTACATTCAGTCTCTCGGTGGGCAGTGGTCATAATGTTTTGGATCAGCGGTGTATCATCGTTGTGGTGTTGCTCAGTTATTGTGTCTAAATTCTGGCAGACTGTCCCAATCCTTTCAAGCAAAATTTTTACAGACAATATTTTTAACAACGGTCTGAAATGAATATTTTCTGTGGTATGAGCTATCACGCGAAGAATGTGTTAGAGACGCACATGTATAATATGGAAACGTTGATAAGAAACAAACACTTGGCATATACATTTTGATGACGCTACGCTGAAAACCAGTACGCGGTTGGTTGAGATGTGACCACGGTAGAGTTTATTACAGCGTACACTCCATTACTGTTAATCGAAGATGGGGCGTTATTCGTTATTGAAAATTGGAAGCACGCATTTAATACGTACAACAGCAGGATGCAGTGCCTGGAAAGTCGAATGAATGTATGGACAAAGGTTTCGTAACCTGCGTCATTCTTATAGGAAGAAAATATCTTCGTTTGATTGTTTACGAGGAAGTTAGCCCTTTAAGCGTGGTAGAGCAGGGCAATGTACTCGCCTAAGTTAGTATCAGATAGTATTGGATCGAATGTGTGAAGATTTTACTGTCTCTTTACGAAAAGGGAATTGATTATTTTTACAGTCAGAGGCAAATTTATTCCTAATCTCAAATAATTAAACAAACTAAGTTCACAAACGTTTGAGAAAACGCACAAGCCATAACCCAAAACTTTGTCACATTATTTCTAGAGTTGTTACTGAGGTATGTTCAGCAACCATCTCAGTAATATTTACTTGCAGGTAACTTTACATTATTTAAGGAAGAACACAGACATTAACTGTTTCGAAACTGCTCCCTTAAGTCTCTAATATACATACGACGATATCATTATTGCCAGTAACATGAAGTTTCTGTACAAGAGCACCTCTGTTGTGAAATTCAAGCATTTTATTTCTTCTACAAATGTGACAGTAGTTCCGTTTGCGCCTACCCATCACGCTACCAGTAATCACTGTCTCATACTTTTACTGGCAACGAAAACCTTGGACAAAGTAATTCGTAATCTTTAAGTATCTTCATCTGGCATCTATTCTCATGACGTGATTTTAATGCCGTACTCACTAGAATGGCAAAGAAACAAACTGCAACTTACGACATACACATAAAAACACACAAGTGTGTGCACCTTGTAGCGGAGGCGCAAAAATTTGTTTGAGAGAAGATTTCCGTTTCATTTCCGTACATAAAATACAAATTTTACGGATTTTCTAACAAACGTGTGCAACTACATGACAATTATGCTCCCCTAAAGTCCAGAAACTTGAGAAAAAGCCTTGGCTTGGCTAACTGATGAGGTGAAACAGTTCATAAATCATAGAAACCTTGCGAACCGGGCATACAAATTACGCTCAACCCATGAAAATCATATATATTACAAGCAGATTCGGAACAAAGTCAGAAAAATATGTGAAAAAGGCTAAACTCAGGCATCCCTATACAGTAATCCATAACAGTCGCAGAGATCATATTGTTCTATCGAGAAATTAAACCGATATTTCACTTTACCGACAAGCAGAACTGAACTACAAACAAAGCAGAATTATTGATTACTTCATGGGGATAAATGATCAGCATATTTAAGAAACATTCCACCAATTAAATTAAAATTAATATTTATGAATTCAAATAGAATAATTTTAGGAGCATCGTTACCAACTATGTTTCATTGGCTTCAAGAGTTTGTCTTCTAAGTCTAGGCACACTAGCAATACTATCTTTTACATCAGTGTATAATATGGGAGACTATTTACGCTGATAATGAGGCAGAGGAGACAGATTGTATAGAAATATCTATGCTTGTCTGTACGTAGCCAGGATAGCTATGCATAGTGGAAAAACTGTTGCACAGCATAATCATAATAACGTTTCTTTATGTAAGTAAAGATATGTTTTCGACAAATGCTGCCTCGTCACTTACAATTGGTTCCACTTGTATCTGTTAGTCACCAGCAAATAATTTTACTTATATGCAAACAGTGATCTCCAGCAATATAAACATGTATAAGAACGTATAAACACCTGAGAATGGGCACAAGCCCGAAACCGGTCGTGTGACAAATAAATAATCTTTTATTGGGACAAGTAGCGGAATAAATTATCTTTGATTATGACTCGTGGCGGAAATATTTCTACACCCTACAAAGGAACAGCCACAGAGTTCAACTGCATCCACTATGGATAAAATTAACATTATGACCACCTGTTTAATAGCGTGTTGTTCCACTTTTCAAACAGAGTGTAACCAAGATTTTGCTTCGCATGGATTCTACAATTCTTTGACAGGATCCTGAAAGTATGTGGCGTAGGTGTCTGCACACAGGTCAAGCAATTCCTACAGATTACGGGATGGTGGTTTACGGACACGCAGCTGGCGCCCAATGTGTGTTCCAGTGGGTACAGATCAGGTACATTAGCTGGCCAAGATGTCAATATGAGATTACTGTAATGCCCCTCAAACCAGTGTAGCACGATTCTGACTTTGCAACACGGACAGTTATCCTGCTGGAAGATGTCAACGTCATGTGGGAAGACTTCAAGCATGAAGCGATGCAGGAGGTCTGCAATAATGTTCGCGTTGTTCACTGCTATCAAGATGCCTTCGATTACCACCACAGGTCGCATGGAAGCTAAACTTAATGTACCCCATAGGGTAATTCTGCCTTCACCGGCCAGCATGTGTCGCGCGGTGCATGTTTCGTGCACCATTCGCTTGGATGATGGCATGTAATGACCCAACCATCGACCAGGTGTAATGAGAAATGCGAATTATTCGACAGGTGACAAGTTTCTATTGATTACCGGGGAAAACGCAGTGATGATGTGCCCACTACAATCATAACTGACGAAGTCGTTTGGTCAACACGGGAACACGTACGGATCTGTGATGTGGAGCTCCATGTTCAACAATGGCCTTTGAATGTGCTCCGAAACACCTGTATCTGCACTAGCAGTGTACTCTGTCCTCAGATCGGTCGCAGATCGCTAACTATCCTGGGTTAGACAGGGGGGGAACCTCCGACCTCAGCGTTTTTTGATGAGACGTGGTCATCCAATACCACAAGGCCTACTCTTTATTTCACCATCCTTCAACCACTTTCCATAGGTGCTCACTGCTGTCATGATGCGAAAAGTCGACAAGCTCAGCTGTTTCAGAGATTCTCAATTCCAGGCCAGGGCCACAACAATGTGCCCTTTGTCAAAAATGCTTACATCGGTGGATTAGCTTATTTGCCGCCTGTATCTTCCCTACGATGACTGCCCATTCGTCTTTCCTCCGCTTACATTCTTTCCTTACTGCGTCAGCCGGCCGCGGTGGTCTAGCGGTTCTAGGCGCTCAGTCAGGAACCGCGCGACTGCTACGGTCGCAGGTTCGAATCCTGCCTCGGGCATGGATGTGTGTGATGTCCTTAGGTTAGTTAGGTTTAAGTAGATCTAAGTTCTAGGGCACTTATGACCACAGATGTTGAGTCCCATAGTGCTCAGAGCCATTTGAACTTACTGCGTCACGTACCCACAACACTACTAGGAAGCTTCCAACCTCGCTGTGGGCAGGGATTATAATGTTCTGGCTTATCACTGTATTAAAATGAATTGTATCCATATTAATAACATTTTATCACTATTATTACGTTAAAATTGTCATTTCTTAAGTAACTAAGTTGTAAAACGTGCTCTATGTGTCTGATGTGAGACACTGTTTTTGAACGTCCTAATGGGACGTCCAGTAACTATGTAATGTTTATTTTTTGACATCTGGACCCCCCTATTCTCCTCCCTTGCAGAAATTTGGTGAGCTATGGTGCGACCCACCTCCCCCTTCAGGTGAGGCTTACCCGTAGTCTGCAAAAGTACGTAAAAAGGAAATCTCAATTTTAAAAAAAAAATTATTAAAACTCTTTAATAAAAACGTGTTTTGTTTGGAAAATTTATTGAATAATGTGTTTAGAACGTGATTAAAAGACTATTTTAAACGTGCCAACCCTGAGTAGTATTCGGACAGGCAGACAGGGAGAGACGGACAGAAAGGCTCCGAGATGGTAGTATAAACCGTTTCCACAGATATCGAAAAAACTGATCTTTTATTGCTGTTTTATGTACATTACATGTCTTTTAACTTCTATTTAATTTACAAGTGAAATACAACATTATTTGTAGCTTCGTTTAAACCATATAATTGCGTGGATTTGCAACCTTCTGATGTCTATAATCACAAATAGAATTCTCGTCAGTGTACTTCGGTTTAGCTTTCTTCCACAAATGATTAAGTTCTTGCCCCTAAGATTGTTTCGACTTGTCGCCACGCCTCTTAACATTCACACTGTAAAAGGTTTTATTCAAATTCATGTTGAACACAATAACATCGGCTTTCTTGTGTTGCAGAATACCATGACTTATTCACTGACCGACTCGCAGTGATGGCGACTGGCGCGGCAGGGAACTTCCTGAACGAAATGTGACAGTCGTTGCAAATCGGGGACTTCGGGGCATGCACACGTGTAAACTGTTCAGTTCAGTTCAGAGAGACCATGAAGATTGGTGGATTGTGTTGAGTCGCAGTGGTCTGCTTGGTTGATCGTAGTTTGATGCTTGCTGGATTTAGGTTCGGTTCTCACTCATGGCGTCCATTTTTAACATTCACGAAAAGATCTAATTCACCTATGGTAAGTCCAGAATGTTAGGTCGCACAGTGGTTCAGAATCCGTATTAAGCACAATACCCCTTCACTACCAACAGCGCCAGAACCTGTTTAAATGGCGCCATAATAAAGGCGGCAGCCGCCGAAGGCACAAACTCTGTCGCCAGTAAACTAGCACTAAAAAGTTTATTTCATTTAATTTAGGAATGGTTATTTCGTTCACAGTGTTCATATTTAATTTGAACTTGAGACGTTGCAATTTTTGGTCCTCGACCAAAATCGAATTCGGATCTCTGGGAATGGAACGTATCTGGGTTGCAATCCTGGTCCAGCTGAAACATATTCATAATTTCATTTTGCGGCCTAGCATGTGCACACTGACCTACCACCGAAAAATAATTTGCATATTTAATGTCTATTCATGTATAGTCAACAATAACGATAGGTACCGTTATTTCTAGTGAAGCATACGACCATTCACTACTGGTGAGCAAGCAGTTGATACTTAACGACTATTTATGGATGAGAAACAGCGACAGTATGCGCCGGGTTCGATTCCCGGGCAAGCAAAACAAATTGTACCCTCATCTCATATTGATACAGCTCGTTGCTGGTAGATAAATTCGATTTCTAACATCTGAGTTTACTTAGTTAACAATCCGATAACGTGCTGGGTAGGAAATCCCGTTACAACATTTTAAACCATAGCATTCCAATTTTCAGCACATGCATGCTTGGTTACTTGTGAAGGAGAGTATATTAAACGTCTTTCATGGTTAGTTAACAGGGAGATAATGGTTTTGATGTAGTAGAAATAATTTCGTCATTTCATGTCACGTTCAGATGTGTTATCTAATATTGGTGAAAACCTGTATATTTCACGTCTCTTTATGGCTAGTCAGCATTGATGATCGTTGCCTTAATCAAGTCCCGGGCCGGTGCGAAAGTGTATTTTAGTTAGTAGTGGCAACGTCTGCTGGATTTCTGTAAAGAACAAGTAGCTGTAGATGTAGGAAGTATGCAGCAGACCTCAGCAGTTACGGTGGCTAGGACAGTTGCAAAGTCTAAGAGAAAGAAGAAGGTTCTGCTGCTAGGTAGTTCTCATGGAAGAGGTGTAGGCCAGCAGTTACAGGAAGTTTTGGGGAGTGAGTACCAGGTCACCAGCATTGTGAAGCCTAATGCAGGATTGGCTCAGGTGACTTTTAACATAGGGGGGTTATGTAGGGATTTTACTAAAGAGGATCAGGTAGTGATTGTGGGTGGGGCTGGTAATAGTATTGATAGGGATGGGGAGTATGACATAGATGGTGACCTGGAAAAGATAGCCACTCAGACTGGCAACACGAATGTGCATTTCGTGGAACTGTTTCAGCGTCACGATCGGCCTCATCTTAATACAGCCGTCAGGCGTAATAACATGAGACTTATGGGTGCGCTGATGACGGAAGGCATGAGTCACATTTCAGTGGTGTCGGTGGAGTCTATCAGCAGGACGGGTTTCACTAGGCATGGCCTGCACCTCAACAGGTATGGGAAGGGAAGGTTGGCAAAACTTATAGGTGACAGCATAGGTGGGGGTGGTGGGATCACTCATGGGAAAATTCCGGTAGTTGTGGGTGTTAGAGCTGTACCTTTTTTAGATTGAAGTCAGCTGATAGGTATTCCTGCTTAAGGGAAGTCTCTCTAACAAAGAAACCACTTTCTACGAAGCTTGGGTATCCGATTAATGAGGGAATTAGTATATTTCATCAAAATATACAAGGTATTAGAGATAAAGTTAGTGAACTGCTTATAGATGTTGACTCTGAAATTATTGGTATATCTGAACACTTCTTAAATAAGGAGATAATTCAGAGGCTTCCTTTACCAGGATACAGGTTGGCTGGCAGCTTTTCTAGGAGCTCTTTGCGGTGTGGGGGAGTAGCCATGTACGTGAAAAACGGTATCCCATTTGAGTCAATTGATGTTTCAAAGTACTGCACTGAAAAGGTGTTTGAATGTTGTGCAGGTGTGGTTAAATTTAGTGGAGCTAAACTTCTTACTGTTGTTATTTATAGATCCCCAGACTCCGATTTCACAACATTTTTGCTAAAGCTAGAGGAGGTTCTTGGTTCACTTTATAGGAAATACAAAAAGTTAGTTATATGTGGTGACTTCAATATTAATTGTATAAGTGATTGTGCAAGGAAAAGGATGCTGGTAGACCTCCTTAATTCATATAATCTTATGCAAACCGTATTCTTTCCAACGAGAGTGCAAGGGAACAGTAGAACAACCATAGACAATATTTTTGTTCATTCGTCATTACTAGAAGGGCATTCTGTTAGCAAAAAGGTGAATGGCCTTTCAGATCATGATGCACAAATTTTAAGTCTAAAAGATTTTTGTGTTGCAACACATGTTAAATATAGTTACCAACTTTTTAGGAAAGCTGATCCAGTTGCTGTACAGACTTTTGTAAGCCTTATCAAGGAACAAGAGTGGCAAGATGTTTATAGTGCTGATACAGTAGACGATAAATATAATGCTTTCCTCAAGACTTTTCTCGTGCTCTTTGAAAGTTGCTTTCCGTTAGAACGTTCAAAACAGGGTACTAGCACAAACAGGCAGCCTGGGTGGCTGACTAAAGGGATAAGAATATCTTGTAGAACAAAGTGGCAATTATATCAAAACGTTAGAAACAGTCAAAATCTAAATGCAGCAGCCCATTACAAACAGTATTGTAAGGTGCTTAAAAGAGTTATTAGGAAGGCAAAAAGTATGTGGTATGCAGACAGAATAGCTAAGTCTCAGGATAAAATTAAAACCATATGGTCAGTCGTAAAGGAAGTGGCTGGTCTGCAGAGGCAGGTCGAGAATATAGAATCAGTGCGTAGTGGGGATGTCCATGTTACTGATAAGTCGCATATATGTACAGTATTTAATAATCACTTTCTGAATATAGCAGGTGAACTAAATAGAAACCTAGTCCCAACAGGGAATCATATAGCGCTCTTAGAAAAAAGTGTTCCGAGACTGTTACCTGAAGTGCTCCTCCATGATACTGACAAGAGGGAGATTGAGTTAATAATTAAATCACTAAAGACCAAGAACTCTCATGGATATGACGGGGTATCTAGCAGAATACTGAAGTATTGTTCCATGTATGTTAGCCCAGTACTTAGCCATATCTGTAACTTTTCCCTTAGGAGTGGTCGGTTTCCTGACCGATTAAAGTATTCGGTAGTGAAGCCACTTTATAAAAAGGGAGACAGGGATAATGTTGACAATTATAGACCCATTTCTATGCCATCGGTGTTTGCTAAAGTTATCGAGAGGGTTGTATATACAAGGTTACTGCAGCATTTAAATTCACATAATTTGCTGTCAAATGTACAGTTTGGTTTTAGAAATGGCTTAACAACTGAAAATGCTATAGTCTCTTTTCTCTGTGAGGTTTTGGACGGATTAAATAAAAAGTTGCGAACGTTAGGTGTTTTCTTTGATTTAACGAAGGCTTTTGACTGTGTTGACCACAAAATATTACTGCAGAAGTTGGAACATTATGGAGTAAGGGGAGTAGCTTACGATTGGTTCGCCTCCTACTTTAAGAACAGAAAGCAGAAGGTAATCCTCCGCAATATTGAGAGTGGTAATGATGTTCAGTCCCAATGGGGCACTGTTAAATGGGGCGTTCCCCAAGGGTCGGTGCTGGGGCCACTGCTGTTTCTTATTTATATAAATGATATGCCTTCTAGTATTACCGGTGATTCAAAAATATTCCTGTTTGCTGATGACACCAGCTTGGTAGTGGAGGATCTTGTGTGTAATATTGAAACATTATCAAATAATGTAGTTCATGAAATAAGTTCGTGGCTTGTGGAAAATAATTTGATGCTAAATCACAGTAAGACTCAGTTTTTACAGTTTCAAACTCACAATTCAACAAGAACCAATATTTTAATCAGACAGAATGGGCATGTTATAAGCGAGACGGAACAGTTCAAGTTCCTAGGCGTACGGATAGATAGTAAGCTGTTGTGGAAAGCCCATGTTCAGGATCTTGTTCAAAAACTAAATGCCGCTTTATTTACCATTAGAACAGTATCTGAAATAAGTGACATTTCAACACGAAAAGTAGTCTACTTCGCATATTTTCATACGCTTATGTCATATGGTATTATTTTTTGGGGTAATTCTACTGATTCAAAAAGGGTATTTCTGGTTCAAAAACGGGCTGTTCGAGCTATGTGTGGTGTAAGTTCGAAAACCTCTTGTCGACCCCTATTCAATAGTCTGGGAATTTTGACATTGCCCTCACAGTATGTATTTTCTTTAATGTCGTTTGTTGTTAGCAATATTAGCCTATTCCCAAGAGTTAGCAGCTTTCACTCAGTTAATACTAGGCAGAAATCAAATCTGCATGTGGAATGCACTTCCTTGAGTCTTGTGCAGAAAGGAGTGCAGTATTCTGCTGCATCCATTTTCAATAAGCTACCACAAGAACTCAAAAATCTTAGCAGTAGCCCAAACACTTTTAAGTCTAAACTGAAGAGTTTCCTAGTGGCTCACTCCTTCTATTCTGTCGAGGAGCTCCTGGAAGAGCTAAAAAATTAAGCAAATTCCAGTGTTACATTATTGATTTTCTTTATTTAAACTAACGACTTGTCGCCCGAATATGTTTCTTATATTTCATTTTATCTGTTTCTACAATCGTGTTATAATTTCATGTATTGACTCGTTCCATGACCATGGAGACTTCTCCTTAATGTGGTCCCACGGAACAATAAATAAATAAATAAATAAATAAATAAATAAACAAAAAATTTCGTCATGTCATTTATAGTTCAAACATGCGGGCAAATAATTCTTCATGAATAATGAGTACAGTGACGTTACTCATTATAATCCATTAATATTGCGGTTTCTATAGAGCGTTTACCACTGTTTATCATGTTTTCTGTAACTAGTTCCTTTAACGATCAGTTTATGCAAAAACTAATCGTCACTGGGACATTTACAGGGTGTTTCAAAAATGACCGGTATATTTGAAACGGCAATAAAAACTAAACGAGCAGCGATAGAAATACACCGTTTGTTGCAATATGCTTGGGACAACAGTACATTTTCAGGCAGACAAACTTTCGAAATTACAGTAGTTACAATTTTCAACAACAGATGGCGCTGCGGTCTGGGAAACTCTATAGTACGATATTTTCCACATATCCACCATGCGTAGCAATAATATGGCGTAGTCTGTGAATCAAATTACCCGAAACCTTTGACAACGTGTCTGGCAGAATGGCTTCACATGCAGATGAGATGTACTGCTTCAGCTGTTCAATTGTTTCTGGATTCTGGCGGTACACCTGGTCTTTCAAGTGTCCCCACAGAAAGAAGTCACAGGGGTTCATGTCTGGCGAATAGGGAGGCCGATCCACGCCGCCTCCTGTATGTTTCGGATAGCCCAAAGCAATCACACGATCATCGAAATATTCATTCAGGAAATTAAAGACGTCGGCCGTGCCATGTGGCCGGGCACCATCTTGCATAAACCACGAGGTGTTCGCAGTGTCGTCTAAGGCAGTTTGTACCGCCACAAATTCACGAAGAATGTCCAGATAGCGTGATGCAGTAATCGTTTCGGATCTGAAAAATGGGCCAATGATTCCTTTGGAAGAAATGGCGGCCCAGACCAGTACTTTTTGAGGATGCAGGGACGATGGGACTGCAACATGGGGCTTTTCGGTTCCCTATATGCGCCAGTTCTGTTTATTGACGAAGCCGTCCAGGTAAAAATAAGCTTCGTCAGTAAACCAAATGCTGCCCACATGCATATCGCCGTCATCAATCCTGTGCACTATATCGTTAGCGAATGCCTCTCGTGCAGCAATGGTAGCGGCGCTGAGGGGTTGCCGCGTTTGAATTTTGTATGGATAGTGGTGTAAACTCTGGCGCATGAGACGATACGTGGACGTTGGCGTCATTTGGACCGCAGCTGCAACACGGCGAACGGAAACCCGAGGCCGCTGTTGGATCACCTGCTGCACTAGCTGCGCGTTGCCCTCTGTGGTTGCCGTACGCGGTCGCCCTACCTTTCCAGCACATTCATCCGTCACGTTCCCAGTCCGTTGAAATTTTTCAAACAGATCCTTTATTGTATCGCTTTTCGGTCCTTTGGTTACATTAAACTTCCGTTGAAAACTTCGTCTTGTTGCAACAACACTGTGTTCTAGGCGGTGGAATTCCAACACCAGAAAAATCCTCTATTCTATGGAATAAACCATGTTGTCTACAGCACACTTGCACGTTGTGAACAGCACACGTTTACAGCAGAAAGACGACGTACAGAATGGCGCACCCACAGACTGCGTTGTCTTCTATATCTTTCACATCACTTGCAGCGCCATCTGTTGTTGAAAATTGTAACTACTGTAATTTCGAAAGTTTGTCTGCCTGAAAGTGTACTGTTGTCCCAAGCATATTGCAACAAACGGTGTATTTCTATCGCTGCTCGTTTAGTTTTTATTGCCGTTTCAAATATACCGGTCATTTTTGAAACACCCTGTAGCAGGTGCGGGAAAACCTTATACAGAGGAAAAATACTTCGAACTGTCATAGACCTTTAGTAGTCTAGACATTGTCTCAGAATATCTTGTTCATGCAAACATTTATTTTGTTTAAGGATTGCTACGTACTTTATGTGCCATAGTTAGTTGTTGCAGATTGTAATGAGATGGTAACGCTTTTGAAAATCATTGTAACCTGTACAAGCGTTAGGGACTAACTCATCTCTAATTACGTGTTTTTTCTACTTTTTGCAGTTTCATAGTGTGATGTTACATCTCACTGATTGCCTTAAAGGACAGTGTTGTCTAGTGGTCTCTCGTGGTATCAATTTTGTGTAGTCTAACGACTGTACCGCAAAGCGATTAGAGGGCCCGCTAGACAGCTACGTTATGTTGGTTGCATGCAAATCAGGCAGGTCACAATTCAGGTCTTTCGGACACTTCTGCGCATGACAGTGCTTTGACATCTATATCGTATACCTACACATATCTACCAACAAACTGCTGGATCCCTGGTACGTAGAATCAGTGATGTATTTCGTTCCAAGCACGGACAAAGAAGCTATTAGGCAGGTGGTCATAATGTTTTGGCCCATCAGTGTATATTGTTGCTTATACACGCTCATTGGAGTCGTGCTACGTTGCATATACGTTGCAACAACGATCTCAGATGGCATCTGTTGTTTAGCTACTGCCATAAAACACCAACCAATCAGCGACGAGTGTGCAAAATGGTGTGTATTTAACCTCATGCACTACACATGCCCATCGAGCTAAAGAACGCTGTTTAATGGTAAATTACCTATGATTTTTCTGACATTTACTGATTTTACTACTAAATCAATCATCTATATGTAGAAGTTAAATAATGTAATTTCATTAATTTGTTAAGATAATAAGTTAAACTACAGGATCAGCATTACAATAAGTTTATCGACAAGTGCCGCTATAAGGTGCAGTGTATGTATTAATGAACTCTCAATGCCACTTTATGTTCTAATAAGTAGATCAGAAACTGTAAACTAAGTTTCCGGCAAACAGAAAACAGAAATTAAACTTAAAACACGTTCGTTTCCTCAGATATCATTATTTGCAGTAAATTCTGGAAATTTTTGCCTATAGCATAGTTTCACATTAGAAACCCTAAAAAAAAAAAAAAAAAGAATTCTTGGCTCAAACATTCCTGCGACCAGCTCCTCACAGGTGTTTAGTTTCACGCACTCGTCACGGCTTAGCTGCTCTTTTGTTGGGTTATATCTACAACTATGCGTTCTCCACCTATGGTTCTGTGGCATATTGTGCTCCCTTCCTAATTTTCGTTTCAAATAGGGATTTTTTCTGCGCCCTGTACGAAAGTATCAACTTTAATGTAAAGAAACTTCCTGGCAAATTAAAACTGTGTGCCGGACCGAGACTCGAACTCGGGACCTTTGCCTTTCGCGGGCAAGTGCTCTACCGACTGAGCTACCCAAGCACGACTCACGCCCCGTCCTCACAGCTTTAATTCCGCCAGTACCTCGTCTCCTACCTTCCAAACTTCACAGAAGATCTACTGCGAACCTTCATTCTAGAAACTTCATTGTACTTGATCTCCTTTCGGGAGGATTTGAGAGAAAGTTCTTTCTTGTTTTGGTGTCCTCCTGTTTGCTCGAGTTAATTAGCTTAAGCGATGCAAGTGGCTGTCATTTAATGTGTTTAGCCTGAGAGCCATCTCTACCCTTCTGATGACACAGACGTCTGTAGTGAGCTGGAATGTCTCTAGTCATCCATAGATCCCGGAATGAAGTTGTCAATCACTTGCAGTGACAGGATGCATTTACTCTGCATTTATACTTTGTTTAAGGAGCTAATGCTCCTATACACGTGTTATTCCTGACCATGGCGTATATAGCCTCTACACACATTGGACTGCACACGTCGATGTAGTATGACGAGCATCCTTGCCACCTCTGGCTTAACGTGCCAGGTCGCGCATCCTGGGACCGCAGTGAAATATTGGCCGTGTCTCCGTGCAGACAAACCGCCTACGCGATCGCTGGCATTTACGTCCGGCGTGGGGGTATACTACATCTGCATACGCCGTATACTGGAAATTTCATACTCAGGGACATTTGCAAGACCTCACGTCATTCTATGGACTCACAGTGAAACACTAGCCGTTCTCGTAAGTGTGAAGGCGAATGAGAATTTTTTACAGTCAGCCAGTCAGTCAGTTAGTAATGAAAGTGCATTCGTACTTCACGTGCAGCGGATGCTGTCAGTCACATAATCTGTGCAAAACCTTCAATACCAAGCGGAAACATGTGTATCAAGAGCAGTTCACATACCAAATTTTATTTCACCAGCTCTGTTTTCGCATGTTGCAATTTTCACAAGCAGCTATGAATTCTGTTCGTTTATGATATTTTAAAATGTGAAACTTTTGTTTATGTGAAGCTAAATATAGAATAAAAATATACATGTAGCAGAGATATGCTTAGATGGTTGGAAGTGTTCATTTTCCTCAAGTTATTCTGTAATTGCCGGCTATTATGGCCGAGCGGTTCTAGGCGCTTCAGTCCGGAACCGCGCGACTGCTACGGTTGCAGGTTCGAATCCTGCCTCGGGCATGGATATATGTGATGTCTTTAGGTTAGTTAGGTTTAAGTAGTTCTAAGTTCTAGTGGACTGATGACCTCAGATGTTAAGTCCCATAGTGCTCAGAGCCAATTGAACCAACTTTTTATTCTGCAGTTGGTAGTTGATAAACAGTTTAATTCTTCGTACCGCGCCCAAATATCTTTATACTTTATTAAAAAAGATATGTATTTAATTCTTGTTTGTCTGTGGTTTTAGAATGTCTAATTTTTTAACGTCATGGGAACTGTTCTCTGTAAAATTTACTTCAGTTATTGTTTGGTTAAAATATATACTAGAAACAATTATTACACAATTATTTTTGACGAAGAGAGAGAGAGAGAGAGAGAGAGAGAGAGAGAGAGAGAGAGAGATAGAGAGAGAGAGAGAGACTAACACCATTTGGGTCTCTCATTTCATTAAAAAATGAACAATTAGAGAGGCAGAGGAAAAAGGTAAATTGGAGTTTGAAGCCTCGTTGACAATAGAGCACCAGATACAATTGAGAAAGGATATGGAATGAAATCGGTTGATGCTATTCAAAGACAACATCCAGGCACTTGCTGTAGGTGACTTACGGAAGCCACGCGTCATTGGAATGGCAGAAGGAGAATTTGACCCGCCACTCTCCCGTGAACGAGTCTAGATTTTAAACCACTCCTCCATCTTTCTCATTCACTTCAACAAACCTTACATGTTACCATCGATAGTAATTCATGATCAAACAAGACTTATGGAGACCTCGGAGCAATATAAATAGTTTAACGGATGTAGGGTAAGGAAGAAATCGGGTATCATGGTTGTGAAGTGTTCTCTACTTTTGTTGAATTACGTCACTATTAACGACTTTGCCAGTGTAGCGTTCTGAAACTACTAGAGAGAAGCCAAGAAAAAAAATCCCTTATTGAGTAAAACTCCTAAAAATCTTGACATGAAATCTGGTGCACTAATATTCTGTAACTCAGAAACTTAATCCGTGACAAGTTATCACCTGTAGTAATGTCTTCCAGAAACTACGTCCTTAATGGGAATACACCACTAGGGCTGTAGTG
The DNA here is from genome assembly GCF_023898315.1 of Schistocerca nitens. NCBI lineage: Eukaryota > Metazoa > Arthropoda > Insecta > Orthoptera > Acrididae > Schistocerca > Schistocerca nitens. The sequence goes on along the minus strand of NC_064616.1, from coordinate 629,959,069 downwards.
GTTCCAATAACCAATTTACTGACATGGTGTATTCCAGTATGGCGTCTCTCAGTACCCCATAGCACTTACAGATAACAGTAATTAAAACTTCCGGGCTAAGAGGCCGTGGTCCAATAGTAGAAATACTTCTCCCTGACGCTTCGTTGCCAGCTGCGGGCAACATCATCTGAGGTGAGTCTACGGTCGTAGACTCGCCTCAGATGATGTTGCCCGCAGCTGGCAACGAAGCGTCAGGGAGAAGTATTTCTATTATTGGACCACGGCCTCTTAGCCCGGAAGTTTTAATTACTGAAGACGCCGGCCGTAAAAGCCTACACGCTATGACTTACAAATAACTTCGTAACTGCGACTTTCGCCCGTAGAACACGACTGTTGACTGCAGGTTTAGATTCCAGAATACTACTGTGACTGTTTCTGCAGACCTCGGACCGTACATTATGACCCAGCGGCTACAGTGAATCCACGCGGTTCTCAGTCACTGCCAGATATAACGAGCAAATTGTGCGTTGGCCTTCCTGGCCTGCTGATGTCATCATCGACACTGGTTCGTGTCCATTGAAAGTGTGGCAGAGAAGACCCTTAGTCGAAGGCGACCTCTGTTGAACAATCGCATAGACTTGGGTTGCTCACTGCGCTTACTGAGAAGGCAAGCCAGGCAATAGAAATATGGGACGATATGTATCCGGCAAGGGTAGCCAGAAGATCCAACACATGTATTTCGAGATTAAAAGCCGTTCTTGTCATAAGTGGTCATTAAACGATGATTTGTTGAACATGTCCTCATTTGTCATTAAAACTGTGGGCTCCTCTCCATGCCGTGAAGGCCCAAGGGATGTTCGTCAGCCGCTCTATTACCTCTGCCTTGCGGGAACATGTGGATGCTAGATGGAGCGGCATATGGTCAGCACACTGATCTCATCGCCGTTTTGCAGCACTAGTCGTTAACGAGAAAAATAAGAATTAAAGTGAATGAGATTTTCACTTTGCAGCGGAGTGTGCGCTGATATGAAACTTCCTGGCAGATTAAAACTGTCTGCCGGACCGAGACTGGAACTCGGGACCTTTGCCTTACGCGGGCAAGAGCTCTACCAACTGAGCTACCCAAGCACGACTCACGCCCCGTCCTCACAGCGAGGAAGTTTCATATCAGCGCACACTCCGCTGCAGAGTGAAAATCTCATTCTGGAAACATCTCCCAGGCTGTGGCTAAGCCATGTCTCCACAATATCCTTTCTTTCAGGAGTGCTAGTTCTGCAAGGTTCGCAGGAGAGCTTGTGCAAAGTTTGGAAGGTAGGAGACGAGGTACTGCAGAAGTAAAGCTGTGAGGCCGGGGCGGGGGGAGTCGTGCTTGGGTAGCTCAGTTGGTAGAGCACTTGCCCGCGAAAGGCAAAGGTCCCGAGTTCGAGTCTCGGTGCGGCACACAGTTTTAATCTACAAGGAAGTTTCAAGAATTAAAGTGTTTTTTTTATGTTCAGACACGATTACTCTGAAAGCTTGTGGCTGGGCTCAATGTAAAGGATGTTTATAAATGAATGTCGTGGATTTAACGCTTCATAATACTTATTATATCAAAATTGCAATTATAAATGATATGTCAAATGAAAGAGCAACTCAAACAGTTTTTCTTACAATTATTCAGTGTGAACACCGATCACACATCGAGTCGATAGGCGATTTGTTCCGAAACCTTGATCAATGTGTCGTGAGTAACTGTTGAAATAACACTGTTTCTAAAGTCGGATAGATGAGCTAGTATTGGAGGCACATACACATGATCGATCCAGAGTGTGTGTGAACGTAGAGGGCAAGCATAAAATGCTGTGTCAACCGGCCCCTTGCCCCCAATCCACCGGTCGGATACAACCGCGTTTAACCAGACGCTTACTGACTTATGAAAGTGAGGCGGCGCACCATCTTGCTCCCAAATAAAGATGTGTTGTTCATTTCTTCCCATTGAAACACGGGCCATAGCTGTAGCACATCAAGATAAGAAACATCATACAGTTGATTCACCGAAAAAAAAGGTTCAAGCATCTGAGTAGTGTAAGAGGAAGAGCACTGGCATTGTTCAAAGTATCTGCTTTGGTAGTAATATGCATAATTAACAAAAGAAATCTAGCCATAATGTGCATAGATAAAACTAATTGTAATTACTCGTTAATATATTGTATAGAATTAGTGTGTAATTGCTGTTTGTGACTGTTCATATGTAACTTAGCTGAAGAATCTCCTTCATGATGGGATCTAAGTAACTCGGTATGGGAAGAAATGAATAATTCATAACAAACTGCTAAAGGAATTTACTTTCATTGTGGCTTACCTGAGCGACGACTTCTAAACCCTTCCAGTACTCCCAATGGTAGCACAGGTAGACATTGTCATTTTAGACAATAGAAATTTCTCTGCAGTGCAGTGCAAACTACCTGTTGATGGTCAAGTTGCATACAGCGGTATAATGTAGAGCAATGTAGCCTTTTCGTGTTTGTGATTAAGTACACCGAGTATGAGACAGTCAGTCTCCTTTATCATTAATTCTTAATTCCCTATGAACTCGTCCGTATAGGTAAAAGATGCACATTGTCATTGACCTGGCACCCTTCATAACTGCGCTATTGAATAGTGTGTGCAAAGAAACAGCTTTAGCGGTGACACGAAAGGAAAAGATTACATTTTTGCTTTGACTTTCTCATCTTCGACCACCTTTCGATTGCAACAGGAGTTACACTATCCTTCTCGCATTCGAGGATGCTATTGGAATCGAATATGAAATCTCAAAATTCAAAAGATATCTCAAACATATTTTAACGGAATACGGTTTAGAGATGGGTTCTGATATTGGCTTTCTTTCTGCAGTGCTTTTTTGACGATGTCTCACAGGCATGAGTGTGTTCAATACCTCGCCTGAGATGAAAGATCGTTTCCAGCGCAGATACGCGCTGTGACTTACAGAGGCTGAAGTAGAACACACATAACCAAAGTATTTTGTTGTTAGAATAATTCTTACTGCTATGATTTAAGGGGGGATGGTAACACTGCTCCATATACATTGTTTGTAATGTAAATTTGTGCACAGTACAGTAAATTACACTGACCTTAAATATTGTTACTTTTTTCGATGCAAACATTTTCTGAGGATGGTAACTTACTTGTCGAATAAATCGAATGAAACTGGAACTACGCAGAATTTTTATGCTAAAACCTCACTTATATTACTTTTGTGAAGAAACAGAATGTTTATGGGAATTGAAATAGATGTCACTTTTAAGATATTTCATGTGTCCATATAATTCTAATTCTAAGCATTTGAGGTGTTTCTATACGAGTGTAAGGAACCTCGCGCAGTGTATAAATATGTATCTGTTACTAAGTATGTGGAGGAAGAGTTCCGATGCATTCAAGGAGCTTTGCTCATTTTACTGTAACAAGTAATGTTTCCACAAGAAAGTTTCGTGATCATGAAAGTTTAAACCTCTTATACACACAAAGTATAAAATATATCGTTTCAGATTTTATTCCGTATTGGATATGTAGTCTCAGGAATAAAATTTGATCGAATAATTCGGCTTTAGTGCTTACGTACTTACAAAAGCTTCGAAATGAAGTAGTTAAAAAGTTGTCCTGCAATGGCAGAGAGCGAGGGATCATATTTATCTTCTTTTTAGGTCTGATTCTGGCGACTGTAATCTCAGTTCTCTCAGGACGGTACACTGGAGAGCTTTCCAATTTATTCTGCAATGTTTTTATTTCGGAAGGAAAGCCAATCAAGAAATGAAACTAAGAGCGAATGCAATAAAATTGTGGAGAAATAGAAGCAATTACTTTCTGGATCAGTCACATTTATATTTCTTTTATGTCGAGCAATGAGAGTTCGGCGTTGCTGTGAGAGTCAGAGACAGGGAGCATGCGTGATGAACCTATTGCAGTAAGCACGAAAAGTACTTTTTCAATGCACGGCAAGTCGCTTAAAACGTAATAGCCCTTCTATTTCATGTACGATTCAACGTATAGAAACAAGGTTTTAGGAGAGTGATACTATGCAGAGGAGCAAGTAATTTTGTTGCATAGTTAATACGTTTAACTCTTCTATTAATCGAGATACTGAATCAACTATGTTTCTTTAATGGAATTGTACATTTTTAACGGCTTTTGAGAGAACTTTACAATGCAAGTACAGCAATATAAGGCTCACCAGTGTATTGCTGAAACGTTTTGCTACACAATCTGAGATGTGTGCCAATACTGAGATGGAAGATGACCAAAATCCGTTACTGATATGTGAAGACCGCCAAGTGGGGATATTAGGCTGGGCTCCGTCGTTAACTAAAAACCAAGAGACTAAAATGCAAACGTTCCTGTAAAAACTATTTGCTTGAACATGAGGACACACAAATGTCTGAATTACTTTTCCTAAGGTCCATCTTACTTGCTAAAAATTATCAGCATTGTATAGTTACAAAAGTCATAGCTGACCCAGTGCCTCTGAAGTGTAAAGTAAGGCTAGATAGAGATGCTTCTTATCTAATCAACCATAGCATACCTTCTTGCAGCATACAACGACGTTGATGGGTATGAAAGCACCACAATAATGTATTCCAGCTTTGTTTACCACATTTCCACTTACAATGCAAAAATTTTCGACGCCAATTTTAACCAATTTTACACTAAATCGCCAAAGAAACTAGTATAGGCATGCGTATTCAAATGCAGTCGGCGACGCCTTTGTAAGACCACAAGTGTCTGGCGCAGTTGATAGATCGGTTACTGCTGCTTCAATGGAAGGTTATAAAGATTTAAATGAGTTTGAACGTGGCGTTATAGTTGGCGAACGAACGATGGGACACAGCATCTCTGAGGTAGCGATGAAGTGGGGATTTTCCCATACGACCATTTCACGAGTGTACCGTGAATATCAGGAATTCGGTAAAACATCAAATATCCAACATCGCTGTGGCTGGAAAAAGATCGTGCAAGAACAAGACCAACGACGACAGAAGAGAGTCGTTCAACGTGACAGAAGCGCAGATTGCTGCAGATTTCAGTGCTGGGTCATCAACAAGTATCAGCGTGCGAAACATTCAACGAAACATCATCGATATGGGATTTCGGAGCTGAAGGCCCACTCGTGTACTCTTGATGACTACACGATACAAAGCTTTACGCTTGTCCTGGGCCCGTCAACACCGATATTGGACTGTAGATGACTGGAAACATGTTGCCTGGTCGGACGAATCTCGTTTCAAATTGTACCGAATGGATGGACGTGTACGGGTATGGAGACAACCTCATGAATCCATGGACCCTGAATGTCAGCAGGGGACTGTTCAAGCTGGTGGAGGCTCTGTAAGGAAGGGCAATTGAAGTAATATGGACCCATGATACGTCTAGATACGACTTTGACAGGTGACACGTAGGTAAGCATCCTGTCGGATCACCTGCATCCATTCAGTCTCTGTTGGTCCATCATTGACACTGGACGTGGGCTGGTTAAGTAACTGTCAAGTCAGTGAAATTCACCAACAACCTTGTGTCTTAAGATGTTATTATACCTTATTTTGAAAGCTACCAGATTTAGCATTTCACTGTGCCATCTTCAGCTCCCATATGCATCTCGCCCAATAAATGAAAATGTCATATAGAGCCATATATGTCTGGATGACGTGAATTCAGTCGTTACACTAGTGCTTCGTTAGAAGACTTGATAGCAAGTTGAATTGCTATCACGTCGTAAAATGAAGCCCTAGTGAATCGATTCAATTCACGACATCCAGAGATTTATGGCTCTATGTGATATTTGCGTTTTTTTTTTTAGAGATGCATATGGGGCCTGAAGATGGCATAGTGAAATGCTGAAACTGGTAGCCTTCAAAAGAAAATAAAAGAAAATCTTAAGGTACACTGCTGTTGATGAATTTCATTGACAGTTGCATCCATTTTTGTCCATTGTGAATTTCGACGGACTTTAACAATTATAGCAGGATAATGCGGCATCCATACGTCCAAAATTGCTACAGAGTCACTCCAGTAACACTCTTCTGAGTTTAAACACTTCTGCTGGTCGCCAAACTCCCCAGACATGAACATAACTGTGCAGAGCATATCTGGGATACCTTGCAACGTGCTGTTCAGAAGAGATCTCCACTCCCTCGTACTCTTACAGATTTATGGACAGCCCTGCAGGATTCATGGTGTCAGTTCCCTCCAGCACTACTTCAGACGTTAGCCGAGTCCATGCCACATCGTGTTGTGCCCCTTCTGTGTGCTCGCCGGGTCCCTACACGATATTAGGCAGATGTACCAGTTTCTTTGGCTCTTTAGTGTATGTCAGAAAGGTCAACTTTCCAAGAGCTATGAAATACCGTTAAAAAGTTTTGACTAGTTAAGGGTATTAGCTCCGTAACATGATGATGCGCCATCCCTCCCCCCTGTAGTCTCTTTTTGGTGCCTTGAATGGTTCACCAAATAAAACGAATGTTATGTCTTACGAGAATCACCCAGTACGTAAATCCTGATTGTGTCAGTAATACGTTCTAAGTTATCTTTTCACCTGTCATATAGCATTTAACCCTCGTGACAAGGCCAAATCAGTATTCTTATTTTGTTGCATGTGATATGACATTCAATTTCTGTTCGAAGTAGTGATACATAGAATGTTTGTATGTCTGTACTATCCCACAGATTTATCATAATTAATGCGGCAACGGAGGCCCATGATACTGCCATGTAAAATGCTACATCCCATAAAACTCCTTGCAGTATGGTTGCTACGTACCTGAGATTAAATACGTCCATGCCCATAAAAAAGTGTTGTATACCCCATTACTCACCTGACTAACAGATCTTCTGTCAGTGGTCAGCTATGATGTTGTATTTATCGTTGCACGAAAGTGAACCCCATGACTGTGTTTCAGTTCAGTAGTTTAAATATGCTAGTGATTGTCGTGATCCGGAATAGATTGCGAGTTGACTACTACTACATTCGTTAGGCATTGCTCAAGTGTGGTGTAACATTATCACATATTACCCACTACATCCTGTGTTCACAAATACAAGTAACTGTGTGATGTGAAGTGTACAGACTACTTAAGAAAAGTGTCCCATATTCTTACAGAAGATAATTCTGGTCAATAAACCAAAAAGTGCTGTAAATATATGTCTGGAGGCAAGTACATATTGAGATATGCGCGATATTATTCTATGGCAGCTATCTGTTGCTTTTAACTAGAACAGCTGCTCACTGAGGTTACTTATTCGTTCTTATACATCCTTCAGCCTTCTTTCGCACAGCATCACGAACAAGTGCAAACATACCAACCTGCCCTCTGATGTGGCCAAATGTATGGGATACGCTCCTGTAAACTGTACGCGTTGTCGATGGGTGTGGAATACATCAATGATTTTAAATATCCCCTCCGCCATAAATCTGAGGGATTGTTGCAAAGTGAGTGAAGAAGCCATGCTACTGGACATCCTCGACACAAATAGGTTGCTAATTAAACCTGCTTATTAGGTACTATAGTACAGGGCGTCGAAAACTGCCTGGTATCGTATCGTAGAAGGCAGTTGTAAGTGCTGTAAGCCTAAGTGCCATAGAGAGGAAACTAATAAGATGACCAGGCCGACTCGTCATCACCGACGTGGTCCAAACTTATAGCATACCCAGCGCTTGACCAGAAATAAGACTGACAGCAGTAGGACCTCCAGATGGCCAAGCGTTTAGAGGAAATAGAGTTTCTGGCACAGGTCGGGCGAGAGATGAGCCATTAATGTTAGGGTCGTCTCCAGTCAGCGGTTGGCACAGTGGAAAGAGTGCAGATCAAAGCCTCTGCGCCGGCCGCTGTGACCGAGCGGTTCTAGGCGCTTCAGTCCGGAACCGCGCTGCTGCTACGGTCACAGGTTCGAATCCTGCCTCGGGCATGGATGCGTGTGATGTCCTTAGGTTAGTTAGGTTTAAGTAGTTCTACGTCTAAGGAACTGATGACCCCAGATGTTAAGTTTCACGGTGCTTAGAGCCATTTGAACCATTTTTGAAAGCCTAAGCAATGCTGTTCGGGTTTAGGGAATATATCAAGTGGGCTGAAGAGTGAATGAGAATTTGGACTGAGGAAGGAGGCGTGCTAAGGTAGTCCGTGCAGCTGTGTAAAGCTACTGTACCAGACTGGCGTAGTAGTTGGCGCATCCGACGCTTGAGCAGGAGACCCGGGTTAGAATCCCGGCCTTGGTACATGTTTCATTCACCGCTTCAATTTGGTTATATAAAACCCAAGGTTATGGGATCGGGTCCCAACCGCTGCCTGCAAATGGCGCGCACACAACGTGATCATGACTCATCCAAACAAAGCCAAAAATGCCATTTTTCTGCAACGCTTGGCCGTTTCACACTTCCGTCACATTCATTTTCTAGTTTTGACAAGTACTACCCCCTTCCATAAGAATACAGACCACTTTTTTAAACACCATTTAGTTGTGCTTGACACCTTCTCTCTTAGCTGTAGTTACTACAGCGACTCGGAATGCTCTAGAGCCAGATGAACAATTCTTGATTGATGAAAACTGTATTTGTATACCACATTGTAAGCGAAACATATCCACATGAACCAAGTTCTTTGGGAGACGAAAATTCACTGCCCATTGTATTAGTGACAATGCGTATTTTATGCTTTGAGTACGCGTGAGTTTTTTGAGCAGTTACTGGAAGTCAATACGAAATTATGGGAGTGGAGACTGGCAATATATTTAGGAAAAGTGTTATAGTGAAGTAAATGACAACCATAGGTAGAAAATGCATATGAAATAAAAGTATTAATTATAGAGTAAGGAGAAAAAATGGCAATACTGTGACGTTACGGAAGGTGGATAGGAGTTTAAAGTAGCACAAAAGTGTCATTGGAGTGATAAGAAACAGTTTTCCGAGACGAAGTGTCATTCTTAACTTCAGTGATTTTCGTTTGCAACTTCCTAGTTTGGCATTAATTGGAGTAAAAACAGTGTTGCAAAAGTAGTGACGAGAGAAAGAGTGCGAGCTGAAACCCTTCACCATTGAACATTTTGTGTGACAAATAGTGGCTCCAATTACTTAAGACATCACTATGAGTGACTGAATATGAACTATTTGCATACCACCATATATTAAGGAGCAACGAACAATAATAAAACAGTGTGAAAAGAGCGAAACTGAGAACATGACATTAGAATTACAAATATGGTAACGGCTCTTAACTTTCCCATATTTACATGTACACGCGATAGCACAAAAAGTGGGCCACCCCTTAATTCCAATATGTTACCCACACCCGACTGTATGCAACCAACGGTAGCAAAGCTTAGTCGTAGGTCCTCTAAACCTTCTGCAGTACAGTCGTTTGACTATACACAGGAAATACCACAAGAGACAACTAGAGAAAACTGCTCATTATGGCAGTTAAATGGTTCAAATGGCTCTGAGCACTATGGGACTTAACTTCTGAGGTCATCAGTCCCCTAGAACTTAGAATTACTTAAACCTAACTAACCTAAGGGCATCACATACATCCATGCCCAAGGCAAGATTCGAGCCTGCGACCGTAGCGGTAGCGCGGTTCCAGACTGTAGCGCCTAGAACCCCTCGGCCACCTCGGCAGGCTATGGCAGTTAGTCCAGATGTAAACCAATACCATCACCCAACAAGTATTAGAAAACACGTTATTAGAGGTGCGACAGTCCTTAGCGCTTGTAACTTAAACTTCAGTACAGTAAGTGACAATGCAGAAGTCTTATCACACGCACTAAATGACATGACAAGTTTTTATTCGTTATCTAAATTTGAACCCACTGTTAACCGAACAAAATTTGCATGTCTGATCGAGACCCTACCAGGCTCAAGAAAACGTAAAATATCTAACTGTTCACCAGTATCAGTCTACAAAGCTGAATGTCTGAACGTGTAAATAAATGACGATACGTTTAACACTGTTCTGGGAAATCCTTGCAGCTTATATTGCCCCTGAGAAGTAACCACGTTAGATACAGGTATGTAAGAAAGTGCAACGCACAAGTGTGAAACACCATGAAGCAAATTTGTGTTGATTGACCGGAAGTAGAACCCAGTACCTATATGAACTGTTAATTGCGCACAGTCAGATGCCAGATATTAAATATGTTCACCAACAGAGTGATACTGAGAACTCAAATAACGATACAAATAATTTTTACCTGGCAGCGATTCGAACCCGGCAGCTTTCGCGGAATATGTATAGTTCATTCACCAGTAGCGTGATGTGCACAAGTTTGGCTGGAGGTGACGCAACGAATATTTCTGTTCTGCCTGGGACTCCGACTCCGCACATATCGTCGATGTTGAACCCACACGAAGAGAGGTCAAGTATCAAACCCCTTTCCATTAGTAGTTAGGATTGCGCCGTTCATACAGATCTGGAGGAGTTTGGCACTGTGAGGAAACAACTAAATGATGTGGCAGTATCATGTCGAAGGGTTCAAATCCAGAGTAAAATTGGAATGGGAGCATGAATCCCAGTCCAGTGCTAATATTTTCAAATTATCACGGTGAATTAAATTAAGAAATTAAGGTCCTATGATGTTATATGATGATTGGTTCGTGAACTAAACATTACAAGTATAAAAACGCTTAGTAGAGACAGAGTTTCTGCAAGCCGCAGCTTCCACCTATGACAGCCGAAACTAATCTAACTCCTTTCCTGTCAGCAGCGATGTTTAAAGTTGACTTGGAACCATGGCACAGTCCTGCGTTCTTCAGTTGGCGTTACTGGAGGTAAAGAGGGTACGTTTGTGACTGATAAAAACTGCTACCCAGAGCAGGAATCGAACCCACTCCTTGGCCATCAACAGCAAACCTCACTCCAAAAAACCACCGGTTTCTAATGTGTTAGCGTCATGTTTTTGTCATAATGGGATGTGCAGCACACGGTGTGAGAAGTGTTGCCTCCAGCCTTGGTGTTGTGAATACCCTATTCGCGGTCCAATAGTCAACGTCGTGCACTGTGAACGCAAGGCTGTGATAGGAAACCCTTCCTTTTCCTTTATTATTTAAGTCGTATTCAGTTGCTGTCCATGATGTTGACGCCAATCGCGGGGAGCTGCTGCTGAACGAATGCAGACTTGCAAACGGGATAATGGTTCTCTTGCAAACTGAAGTCTCTTTTTCTGTATGGCATTTACACTGCTGAGAGACTCCATTTTCCAATGCCTGGGAGTACTGCTTGCTGTCGAGAGTTCCTTCTACCCTGTGAAGAATTCCTGTACCTCTCTCAGAAGGAGTTGTTTGGAGGAGGGGACCAGACCGCGAGGTCATCGGTCTCATCAGATTAGCGAAGGACGGGGAAGGAAGTCGGCCGTGTCCTTTCAAAGGAACCATCCTGGCATTTTCCTGGAGTGATTTAGGGAAATAACGGAAAACCTAAATCAGAATGGCCGGACGCGGGATTGAACCATGTCCTCCCGAATACGAGTCCAGTGTGCTAGCCACTGCGCCACCTCTCTCGGTCCTCTCGCAGAAATCCATCCCTAGTGGGAAAAAGATAGCCGCCCACTTATTCTCATCGTACTTACTTAGTCACGTCGATGGCGAGTCCCTTGCGTCCTGTAAACGGCTCTTGGACCGTCGTTACTGGTGGAAAACACTTCTTCGTCAGTGAAAATCACTTTTCCCAAGACGCACTCAGATGGAGCTGTACAAATGCCAGCCGGTATAAAACATTGTCTTCGCTGAGCCCTAGTGTCATGGTGGATCGTCGTGCGTGCAGCCCAGTGTCCATAGTGGCACTGGAGGCTGGGTGGTTCGTGTCCCATCACAACTGCTTCGCGTTCAGAAAGTGATTTTATCTGCCCATAGACACTAGCTCCCTGTCCTGCTGTGAGCTCGCTCTCTTCCTGCCTGGTACCTCTTCCAAGGTAGTTCCTCCACCATCTCATGGCAGTGGTACATGGCACGCCACAACTTCTTCCAGCTTCTCTGTTGGAACATCCATCTTCTTCAATAAAAAGTGACTAATCCATCTTAAGTTGACCTCTTGTAACGTGCGTGTGGGGGCACACAATACTCGTTAAAGCCTGTACTATGGTAAGTGAACGGGCTTCACCTTATGAGAAAGGATTTTCGTATAGATATCGACCGCGTGTACCTGAATGGTGGCAAATCAGACTTACACCCACTCTGTAAGAACAATGATACGTCAAGTAGGTTCGAAATGCAACTACACGTCAGGACGGACAAAAAACAACACACAAGATGCTACCAATTTGTTAATAATACGGTCACCAGCCTAATTAGGCATTAACTGAGTTTCTTCCCTGTACAAGTTGGCAGATATTCATGCAAAGCAACAAGTAGTAAGACTGCATAATATAGTAGAATTTTAGAACCAGAAAATCTATTGAACTGATAGTTTCACGTTCTGTACTGATATGGAAAAACCATAAATACATAACACTACACTATAATGTACACTACAAAACTTTGTACTATCTATTGATCTGATTAAAAACGGGCATAGGTTACCCTAGAAATAGCACTTTCGAATCACACACACAATGTCAATTTTGATAAAGATAAAACACTGATAAATTTTGGCTTTTATATTGACTTCAACTTTTGCTGGTCAAATCAATTTAGAACACTTCAGAATTCAAATGAATAAAAAGGGGGGGCGGGACCCTGAAACTGTCATGATCACTATATTAAAAAATTTGATTACTGAAAATTTTATGCATTCAAGATTTCCAGTATATGAGTTACTACTCTTTTTATCTTATTTACTGCTCAATTAAATACCTTTATATCTGTCTCGAAATAATGAACCTTCATTACTATATCAATATTAAAGTTATCTTTCAACTACGTTAGACCTTCGTTATTCATTTATTGGTTCATTAACAAAACAGTTTTTTAAACACCATTCTTACATAGTTAGGTCTACAAGTAATTATTAGTAACACAAAATTTAATTTTTCATTTCGGGACACTCGGATTGCACAACATTTGGAAAGGACCCTATCTAGGTTAGTTGTGAGGATAATTAAATGATAGGAAAGTTCTGGTAAAATTTAAGTTGTTATTGGATAGTTCACTCTGGTTCATACGAATACAGTACTAAAAGTTTCAACCTGCTTGTATCGATGCGGCGGTCGGCGGGCGGCGAGATGGCGAGGCACAGAGCACACATTCAACCACAGCTATGGCTCTTGACGTATCGGCACTTTATTTCTTCATAGCGTCGCAATACTTTTCCATTTAGTGCCTATGGAATATTGCCGTGCTGTGTGGGCGTTGGAACGGCATACCCGAGGCTCAGTGAAACTACGTATTCCAGGAGAGCCTCCTCGCTCCAGATGGTGTTGCTCAAACAAGTGCCAAACTCCAACTACTACTGCTGAGCCCGTTGTGCCGTACAACGCCCGCGTGCATTTTCCCGCGCTCGCCTGCCATCCACCTTTTACCGCTCCCTTACAGACAGGGTATTCACCCGAGGTTTTGCAGTCTACATATCCTAACACATTGCCTACGAATGGACCAGACGCACAGTTACAATTTTAAACATCTTACAACAGTTTCAACATTTGTTACATTTCAATTATATTACAATATTAATTGACATTTGACATAAACATTAATATTCACATTGAAACTCGTTTACAGTTTTCTTAACACAATGGCATGAAACAAAAAAGAAATGAAATCAGAACATCAATTACACTAGTTTATCGAAAAATCAGATGGAAAAAAATTTTACTTATATGTACAGTAGTACAGCGTCGTTGTTGTTAACTCTCCCAGTGAGCCATTGCAACAGATTGTCTGATGTGTATTTCTTCTTGTCGCTCTGATACTGATGCCAGAAGACGAAGTAAATATATTTACAAAAAAGGAGCAGCAGAGGCAGAGCCATGCTGGCCCGTCCTGAGGGATGGGGGTCGGAAGGGGGTTGGGAGGCGTGGAGTCTGATGACCTGCCGCAGCCGGCTCGCTCTGTTCGGTCTCTCCTTGGTAGCAGCGTGTAGTTGGCAGGCCAGCACGTCAGCCATCCAGCCTGGCTGGTCCATAGCATGTAAGCCACGTCTAATAGAGGCCCAGGCAGCAAAACCACGTTCACCCTTTGAAGGATGACACGTTTCACATACCTTACCAAAGTCTGCAGCATAAACTAATGCGGCTAGAGCTACTTTGCTATAAAATGAGGAGGTAGTTGAATGTCTTAGTCGGTTCTAGGTAAGTTCTAGCTAAGTACCTCACTCGTACCTCCAGAGCTAGCTCACTAGATCTTATCTAGAACCTACTGAAACATTCTACTACAAACAGCTTTTCAGGTTTAACTCACTTAATTTGATTTAAATACATCTTTCTAATCTTGTAGGCTTATTCTGTTTTTGACAATACATTTCTTAACTCCTTTAGACTTTTTCTCTGTATTATCATCAACGTTAGAAGCATACATTTTTGCTCTTGAAACACATAACTCTTCCATTATATTTCCATTACATTCATCTTTCATTTTTTCTACAGTTTTCTTGCTAACTTGTGGAATACCAGAAATACTGCTGTCAGGAAAATCACTAGTATCAAATTCATCAATCATCATATTCATATATTCATAAAAATCTTCAGTTTATATATTATAGATATGACTGTCTGTATCTTGATAGCAAAACCCAGTATTTTCCCCATATTTTAGTTTTGTTACTGCATAGTGAAAATCATGCATCAGTTCTTTAGATAAATCAAGTATACTCATACCAATATTGATGACATTATTAAATCGAATTTCTGACTTATTCATATGAATAGCAGCTGGATTTTCATTAAAGATAGTTCTTGCTTTAAAGTTTGGCTTTCCTATTAGATTATCACATTTTTCTCCATCTAACACTAATTTTATATGACCTATATTTCTACTATTTTCCTTTGTCTTGCAACAGACTGAATTATTAATTAACTTATAGAAATCTTTTTCAATATCAATTTTGGCTTTAGTTCGCATTTCTATATTTAAATCTACATACCAATTCAACTGCTTAAGTTTTAAAACTCAGTTTATCTTTGTTGATTTCATTCATAAAGACACATACTGTTTAAGATTTCTATAGTGACCTACATAATTACTTTTGGTTTCTTATGTAGTTAACAATTTGGTTTCTTTAATTCCTCTGTCTCTCTGAAATTTCTTAACAATGAAATGCAAACATGCTGTAAATATTTCTCAAACTTTTTTCTAATTTTTTATTCATTTATGTAGCTAAAAATGTTCAGCAAGTATTCTGTGCTGTGCTTCATAAGTTAAATTGTTATTATCATACATTTTTACATTTTCGTAAGTATCTGCAGGAATTTTGTTGTTAAACATTGAACAAAGTTTCATAGTCATTTTCTGTGAAGATCCAATATTCTTTCTATGAGTCATATTAATCACATTTATAGGAAAGTTCGTTATGAAATTATATGGAGTTATATAAGTGGCTGATTTGGGTAGTGTAACTCACTTAGAATCGAGAACTGCATCATACACTTTAAGAAAATTATTTGATGGATTAATATTCCACATTTTCCGTGAGAAAATTTCATTTCTTCCATTTTTCCAGTATATATCATGTAGATTAACATAACCGAATAATGAGTCAATAATGATCAAGTCAGGTGACTGATAATTTTTTGGGATTTGTCTACAATGTAACAAATAAGAAATATGGCATATCAAGTTCTACAGAATTATTGTAATTTGTTACATCTAGATCCAAAATTTTTCTTGTTAGTCAATCCTGCAACTTCTACAGTTTGTAGTTCATAAAAAGATATTGGAACTTTTGGATTTTTCAGTATACTTTCTCATTGTTCTGACTCGTAATTTGCTTAATAGTTAACAATTGGTAAACGAATTTTCGTCGATTCTATTACAATTTTTACTTCCTTAGGAAGTGCATCTGTAATTTCAACTCCAGCATCATTATAATCTGTCCATCTAAGAACTGCATCTCCTGAACTAGAAGGCCTAGTATAAATTATGGTTAAATCTCCTTCCCACATAATTTCTTTATAATTTATAAAAATCCACCAAGATTCCAAGTGGATAAAGTACCACATTTTTCTTACTCCTTATTTTACCATAATTAAGAATGTCCTTTCAAGGTTATTTTAACTGTTACAGATGAAGACAAATGTAACATAGCTTTGATGGAATGAAAATATGTTGGATTCTAGATAAAGCAATATTTGCTTTCTTTATGCCCACAAAATCAAACACTGTCACCATATAATTATCGATTGATTTTTACTGGGTTTTCCATCTAATGTTTGATAATCTGATTCTGATCCATCTGGATTAGCTAAAACAGTTCTAAACTTCGTATATCATTGTGAATGATTTGGATGAAGCCACCTATCTCCAATGTTTATTTCAATCCCTGTATCCTTGTTCGGTGTATTTAAATTGTTTTTTGTTTTCTCATCACAGGGTATGAGTAAAAGTGATAACACTCGTTTTTCTTCATGATTCATTAAGGATAAAGATTTGTAAAGACTTCTTTAAACAACTGTTACACAAGCACCATTAAAATCAATCAGATTGCCTATTTCATCAGATTTAGTGATTTCTAAATCTTGAATAGGATGAACATCTGGCGTAACTACAGGATAATGTGGTCCATAAATTATTTGGTTCTCAAAATTCAGCATCTGGTTTAAATGGAGAAATAATATTAGCTTCTTTGTGAAAATGATCTGCATTTTTACGAAACTATCCACCAATTAAATTAAAATTAATATTTATGAATTCAAATTGAATAATTTTAGGAGCATTGGTACCAACTATGTTTTATTGGCTTCAAGAGTTTATCTACTAAGTCCAAGCACACTACCAATACTATCTTTTACATCAGTGTATAATTTTACATAACTGTCGATGACAATTCTATTTAAAATTTCATCTCCCTTAATATGAATATCTGGGTTTTTCAAATGAATAAATTTTTCTAAATTTTTTAAACTGTGTTGACAAATAGGAATTTCTATTACTTCTTCATCACAATATTGTTTGGTATTTGGCGATCTAATGTTTGGAGTTGGAAAAGTTGAATAAAAGACAACTAGTTCAACATCTTATAAGTTTCTCTTATTGGCATCGTTAATATTTTTTTAGATGATTTAATAATCAATTGAAATAGACATTCTATTTATATCAATGAAAATGTATTTAAATAAATGACAGATTGGGAATCAACAAATAAGAATTACAGAAAAGAAATTTAATTATAAACATAGTAAACTTTTACCAAATTCTATTCGACGTGCAGTCATAGGACCAAGTGAATGTGCAAAAACTACAATAATGATTCTCAGTTATTTATAGCTGAAGGAAGGGCGAATTAGAATAAAGTGAGTAATCTGTATGTTTATTCACCAAGCTTAGATCAGTCTAAATATCAAGAATTTATAGAAAGATGTGAAAAAATTGAAGATAAGATTACTACTTTTATTGAAAATAATGAAGCAAATATTCCATTAGATCAATATCTAGATAATTCAGTGGTAGCCTTTGATTATTTCAATTCTGTAAATCTGGATATAGTTAATGAATAGTTTTGTAAAGGAAGGCGTAAAGGAATAGATTGTCTTTATTTAGTCCAAACTTATTCAAAAGTACCAAAACAATTAGTCAGAGATAATCTTAATTTTTAAAATATTTTCAGACAAGATGACACAAACTTAAACATGTCGTGAGTTTGTTGATGGTGATTTAAAATTTGATCATTTTAAGGAAATTTGTAGTAAATGTTGGAATGATAAATTTGGGTTTTTTACAATAGATCTGACTAGAAATACAAATGAAACTGAGTTCAGAAATAAAATTCAGAAATTCATAAAAACATGTACTTCAAACAAAAAAATTAAACAAGCCAAGTGGGAGCTCTTGCTAGCACAAGAAGGTTAACCATTAACATTAGATGTTACAAGTGATTAATTACTATTTGTTCATCTCTGATAAATGTTTGTGAACCACGCCCCACAAGTTGTTAAAATGAAATATAAAGAAAGCTGAAGAACTGAATGAGCAATTCAAGCTTTGGAAAAAACAGCTATGAACAGAATATGAAGATTATATAAGAAAGATCAACCACTTATTGATGCTACTGAACAGTTTTGAAAGCTATTGAAGAAAATAGAGATGGTGAAAAACAAATGATTCCATACCATTATCAAAATGAAGATTTTGGGAAACCCCAGAAATTAATTCTAATGGAGCATCATCTTACACTGGCAACAAAATCCAAAAATTCATTGTACATTAAATGAGTTAGTAATATAGGGTGTACTGGAGAAGTGTGGAGAAGAGACTAAAGGTAAAAACAAGACAGTTACTGTTACAAAAGTGATGCTACAAAAATATATGTTAATGTATATTAATCATAGTAAAGATGAAAGTTTTGGATTAAAACCCATTGGTATATTTAATTATGATGGTAAATTACCAGTTGAATTCAAAGGCGGTAAATTAATTTATGGTGGAGAGGAATATGAAGGAACAGGTGGCTTAATGAATCTCTTAAGTGAAAAACAGATTACTATAGATGAAATGAGTAAGAAATATGATGGTGCTGATTTATCTAATTTTGTAGACATATTTATCAATCAGGAGCATTACATTTCGAGAGCAATTAAAATATAATTGAGTAGAGGTAGTAAATATAAATATTGGACAATAATTGTTGATGACTGTTTCTCAAACTTCTGAAAATCAACTATTCATTCTTCAGAATATTCAGAAACACATTTACCTGAGAAAATTGGTAAAGTTTAGTAAAGAAATTTTCAGAAAAACCCATCAAATCTGTTTGGATAAATGATGTTAGAGATATAATCGATATATTAATAGTAATTTGTGGAGAAGAATTAGCTGGAATTAAAAATTATCATAAGGAAAAAGTTGGAATAACACAAACGTTAAAAAACAAATATAGTGGTTTTATTATTAATGTGCCCAAAGTAATTCCATATTTGATTATATTTTTGAATAATCTTTCTCACACATTTTGCAAAATTGAGAAACATTAAGTAGGTCTAGTAAATTGGGTTTTTTAATAATCTACCAATGCCAGAGATGCATCTACCAGGATATAATTAGTGCCAACAGTTAACTAAGCTTGAACAAGACTACCATGTGGTGATCCAGGAATTAATGTATTACATGAAGCTAGTTAAAAAACATGATATTGCCTATAGAGATAATGATTATTTAGAAGAAAGGCACGAAACACACAAAGAACTTCGATTACCTGCAAAGGAAAGAATACATATAAGTAATACTTCATTAGGAGGAATAATGTTTGGAAAACAATAATTGTGAATGGATTTAGAGGTAGATGAAAAAGGTTGGAAATTATAAAAAATTGCAGTAGCACCATTTCAGTGCTACCTATAAAATATATCGATATAAATGAATAGTTTCTCATTTGATTACACTTTGCTACCAAGTGTCAAAAATAAACCTAAATCAACTAAATTAATGAAATTAAATAATGAACAATTATGCAGTATTGAATCATTTTTAACTGATGCACAGAAAAGAAAGAGAGAGAAAGAACTGGTGGAAATTTACTCACTACATTCGGTATTCATGTTGTGAAAAAGATTATAATATATCTAACAATAAAGAATGAAGGTAAAGGACTAAGAAACACGAAGATGGTTTTCTTCCATTTCTATTATCTGCATTACCATATCTAGCAACTATTGTTTCACTAGCTGGTGGTTCTGCAGCAATCAAAATGAAGTAATAAACAAGAAAAACGGCTATACAGAAATGGAAGAATAGAAAAACAGAATCAAGCAATGTAGAGTAAAAAATTCGTACAAATAACCAAAAAATATAATAATCCTACATCTAATTTGATATAGAATAACTAGTTAATTAATTAGAAATTAAATATTTGTGTGTCGTTTTTATGATTGATGAATTACCTAATGAACCAAAAAATTTAGAATGTGCCATACTTAATTTAGATTCATCTGATCATTTTGGTACTCACTACATCTGTTATTGTAAGGAAAAAATAAAACATTTGTATTTGATTCATTTGGAGGAATTATTCTGTAAGCATTGGTTTAATAACTTCAAGTGAGTTGTACTATAAAGGACAGCGAATTCAGAATTTTGATAAAGTAATATGTTTACCCTTTTGTCTATTTGTTATAAAACTATTATGCATAATTATAATTTTAGTGGTTTTCAGACTTTAATAAATGGAAATTTTTCGAAATAAGGCTCAGCCTAAAGGTCACACAGTTAATGGTCAAATAAATTTAGAAAATGCAAAAATGAATTAGAAACAAAACTTGATCCAAAAATAGAAAGTTTAATCAAACAATTCCATAAAAAAATATGTGTCACTTTTAAAGAAACTTAAGGACATATCGATTTTAGAGGTAGAAGAAAAGTTGATCTAAAATATCCAGTAAACGGGTATGATGCAGTTACTAAACAATACTTAAAGACATAATTCTAACACAATTCGATAATTATGTCACTAAAACACATTTTAATGAAAAAGTTTCACAGATCCATCAAAATAATATTAACTCTGTAACAAGTATTGATGAGAAAATGAAAAGTATGCTTTATGTGCTTTACATAGGTGTCAAAGACTAGAAAATATAGGATATGATACAGACATAACTGAATTTACTTTTATGACTGGAGATGAACAAAAAATACACAATTTTGAATATGATTCCAGGCTTGAAGAAATTATTGTTATTGGTAAGAATACAATCAGATATTTGAAAATTGAAGATTTTGGTATTATGGTATGTGTATCTGATAAATTACATAAACTAATAATAATCAGTCAGTAACACTAAAGATATCCAGTTTTCTAATTACAAGATTAAAATACTTGTTAAAACTGTTCCAGTTAATGTAAAGTTAATTATATCTGGTGAAATAATTTGACTCTTATTAAATTTTTATACCATATAAATGGAAAACCATATCTACTGCTTGAAGTGTACAAAATTTACTGAAACACATAATCCTCAGAGAGTATCAGCTAGAAATGGAAGAGAATGAATTGACAGTCTTTGTACAGTATGTAAAGCTAAAAAGAGTAAATTTAATAAAAAAATGTAAGGAAAGAAATAAATACATAGAAAGAAATTACTATTGAACTATATAAAACAATGAGTAAAATTTTTAAAAGACGAAATGTAATTTTTCTTGATATAGACGATTTATGACAAGCTGATTTAGCTAAAATGGATTCAGTTAATCTGCAATGAATTTCAAAAGTAAATAAACGGTATAAGAATTTATTAACTAATACAGATGTTTCGTGAAAATTTGTTTGGGCCATTCCAGTGAAATGAGAAACACATAAGAATGTAGTTGATGGTTTTGAAAAAATATTTAGATAACACCACAATCCAAAAAATTTACAAACAGGTAATAGTAAAGAATTTTATAGTATAGAATTTCAAGAATTAATGAAAAAAATTAACATTAATCGTTATTTAACGTTTATAGAATTAAAAGCACCTATTATTGAAAGATTTAATAAAACACGTAAGAAAATATGTGGAAAAAATTATCTCTTCAAGAAAATTATAAATCAATTGAACTAATTTCGAAATTAGTTGATGCATATAATAACACAAAACATTCAGCTATAAAAATGAAACCGATAAAATTTGATGGTAAGGATAAGAAACCAACTGTTGTTGTAGCTAAAGGTAAAAATAAATTTACAAAATGGGATACAATTAGAATAAGTATACTTAAAAGACTTTTTGAAAAAGAATATAGAGAGAATTAGTCAACAAAAAATTTTGAAACTGAAGATGCTATTCATTCTAATCCAATCACATTTAAATTCAAAAGTTTCAAATGGTGAGGAAGTATGAATTAGATAAAATATCCTGATGGATATATAGCTGGAAAGCTTTTGAAAAGTAAGATCAAGTTTATATTAAATGTTTGGGTTTTGATAACAGTTGGTTGAATAAAGATAAAATTGTTTTTTTAAATTATTAAATAAAAATTTCATATATAAATGTAAGACATGGTACTAATGAGAAAAACAGCACTTTGATGTCTTCTAGGCATATGTTATCCAAATGACAATGACGATATAATCTCTAAATTTATAAATGAATTAACTAATGGAAATGTGAATTATGTGTACAATCTTAATGGAGAAGGAATTTGTTTTGTCTGTGAATACCTTAGAAAACCAACTGCAGGCTGATTATAAATACTAAAATTCAGTGGTCGGTTTTCCCAATTGCTGACATTCGTTATATTTACAGAAGGTGAATTTTGGTGGAGGGACCAAACAGCAGTCCACCTATTTTTTATTGAAAAGTTAAATTTTTGTGAGGCTTATCAATAGATGGGTTTAAAATTACAACTCAGTTTGATGAAGATTTGTTATATCATTAATCAGTTGTTGTTGTGTATAGTCATCCATAGTATTAAAATAGTCCAGATGACCAACACTCCTGAAATTTTCTTGCATTCTTTGGAACAAATTTATTGAACTAGGATTGTACTCAAGACTCAACATTTCGTCACAGTCTGGATGTCAATCTTTGATTCTATAAAACCGTTTTCGTAAATTGTTTATCTGAGTTCTAATAACATACTATGTATATTCAACATCGTTGTGAAATAATTTCAAATGAATAAAAGTCGGTTTGAAATTTTCATTAACACTTTGAGGTACAGCATGAGATAACAATGTATTTATTTCTTGCCTTTTTCGTTTATTATACCAAATGCCATATGAGTTACTTCTCTCAAACCATCCATACTTTCGTCTTTGATTTTTTAAATTCTCCAAGTTGGTTATTCTCTCTTTCATTTTATATTCTCCATGTCTTCGAATTGATGGTAAAACTTTTCCACAAACCCATTCTTGAAAATCTTCTGCAAAAGGAATTTTGGATCTCGTAACTAAAGAATATAGACATGGTTCATTAATAAAATTTGTTGAATTTTGAATATACAGGGTGTAGATAAAGCTTTGGAATACTTTCAATAATTTATTCCACAAGAACCAAACATTGTACAGATGTCATACATATTGCATTTTGAAGAGGAACTCTGAAAGGTTCTTTTTACAATTATATAATACGCAAACTATGAGTGACCCAGCAGACATCAATATGGTAATAGAATTCTTGCCATACCCATCCCAGCAAGGCATCATTGCCTGATGCAGTTGCTTCCTTTATTCTCTTCCGCATCTCTGCTACATCACATGGTAGAGGCACTACATACACCAGTCTTTAATGAATCCCCACAGAAAAAAGTCACACGGAGTCAGATCTGGTGACCGAAGAGGCCATTTCATGATACAGCTTTCACCTTCTGAAGCACAGCTGATCCTCTGATGCGGCAGCTCCATGTCTAGGTACCCACAAACTTCACGATGGAAGATGAACAGAGAGACTGATGGCATTTGAGGCATCAGACAACCAATTTCTTTGGGCACATTAAGAATGTCTCTCATACATACTTCACTCACACTGGGACGTCTGCTTCTCTTTGGAAGGCACAAGTGCTACTGACAACATGACTTGTGCATATGATGTTATTTATATATATTTTATGATGCTGGTGCTGACTTTGCCTTTAACATTTGATGATGCCACTATGGCTGCAGTACATTAGGTCTTTGTTTTTATAAAACAGATCTGATTTGGTCATTATAGACCAAAACCGGTAATCTGTTAACAAAATGTTTGTGACCATAGACATAAATTTAAGGGAACTTATTGCATATATGGGTCACTGTTTTATTTGTGACAATGTCACAGCTCGTGAAATTAACAGTTATGCTCCATTCTGAGGATCATCTTACATCGATTTTCCAGATAAAATTCAAAATAAAACAGTATGTGTTACTGTAAAACATAGAGATCAATGCGGTTTACTGTGGGCTATAAAATCTGCATTATATTCTGCAAATAAAAATTCAGAAGGTGCCATGATATAAGAAAATGTTGGTCTTGATGGTGGCCAGAAACTTGAAAATTTTTAATTTCTGGTAGTGGCTGAACATATTCCAAAAATTGAAAATCAAATTAATATATCTATAGGTATTTATTCATTGGATAAATTTATCAGGTGTATCAATTAAAAACTACAAAAAGTAAGAGGAGAAACATTTAAATCTCATTCACTGCAAGGGGGCAAATAATTAACCCTATTGTTGTATAAAAAAATTATTTAGGTTTGAGTCAAATCAATAAACATGAAGAAGTAAACTTTTTTCTGATAAGTGTTTACTCTATTTCACTACAGAGAAAAATTACGATAATCACACATCAAGCTGTTTAGTTAACAAACCATTAAAAGTACAAATTCCAGAGAAAGGTTCTTATGTAAGTTTAAAAACTATCAGAATATGCAGAAGGTTCCATTTGTTATTTATGGTGATTTTGGAAGTTTACTATTAAATATGGACAAGTGTCAACTGAATCCAGAAAGTTCTTATACAATGAAATATCAAGAACATGAATGAAGTGGAATCTGATATTATAACAAATATGTAAAATATGTAAATACTGTTGTTTTTAGAGGTCCAAATTGTTGTAAAAATGTTACTGAATACATAAAAAGGAGGTTGAAGAAATTGAAAGAATCTTTTTTTTATGTTGAAGATATGAAACCATTAAATCCTGAAGAACAATCAAGATATGCATGGGCAAAGAAATCTACAGTGTGTAACTGTTAAGATTCACCTAAAATAAAAAGGTTCATCATCATGATCATTTGACCTGAAAATATATAAATCCATTATGTAATTAACATAATTTAGTTAAAACATCAGAGTTTTGTAGCAAAGTATTTACGTAATTTAGCTGTACATGATTCACTTCTGTTTGTGAAAGAACTTGCTTCTTATTGGAAAGAAATATATTTAATACTAAAGAATGAAAACAGATACATTCGTTTTGGTAAGGAGACAGAATGTTTGAAAATGAGATTTGCTATCAGTTTTGAATTTATGGCTTCTTCAGTTGATAAACTTCCATCGAATTTGAAGAGAGATCAGATGAAAAACATAAGAAAACTTTTCCCAGAAGAGTTATTCGATGTAGTGATCAGAAAAGATGTATGTCCATATGATTACATGGATCCTTGTAAGGAATTGGAAGAAACACGGTTACTAGCAAAAACGGAATTCTGTAATAAGCTGAATGACAGTGACATAGTTGATGACATTATAAACATGCAAAAATAATTTGGAAAAAAATTAATATTACAAATGTATGTGAATATCATGATCTATATCTTAAAACTGACATACTGTTATTGTCTGGTGTATTTGAAAATTTTAGAAAACCTCATATGAGGGTGTATGATCTTGATCCATCTTGCTATTTTACTGCACCAGGATTATCTTGGGAAGCATTGTTGAAAATGAATAAGCAACCCCTTGATTTATTACATAATTATGGTATGATTTTAATGGTTGAAAGGGGAATAAGAGAAGATATACCACAGTTTTGTAAAAGATATGCTAAAGCTACCAACAAATATATGAAGGATTTGATAGCAAAAAGATATAAAATTTTCTAACTTATTTAGATGCAGATAATTTATATAGTTATCCTATGAGACAATATTTACCATATGGTGGATTTGAATGGGAAAAACGAGATAATATTGACTTTAATACCAAATACTGATAAAATTGGATGCATTTTGAAGTAGATTTAGAATATCTCAAAAGAACATGATAATTTATATTAAGTTTTACTGCTTGTCCCTCAAAATGAAACAGTGCTTTGAACTAAGGAAAGCCAGTTGTTAACTACTTTAGAAACAAAAAATTATGTAGTTCACTATATAAATCTTAATCAGTATCTGTCTCTAGGAATGAAATTAACAAAAAACTCATACAGTTTTAAACTTTAATCAGTCAGATTGGTTGAGGAAGTATATAGATTTATATACAAAAATGAGAACTAAAGCCAAAAATGATTTTGAAAAATGTTTCTATACAGTGACGAATAATTCAGTATTCGATAAGGCATTGGAAAGTACAAGAAAGAGAGTGCATATGAAATTAGTGTTAGATGGAGAAAAATGTGATCAATTAATAGCAAATCCAAATTTAAAGCAAGAACTTTATTTAATGATTTGAATACCCTGTAGAATGAATTTTTTAACAAATTTTATGATATGGAATTCATTCTGCAAAAATTTTGTACATTTGATAACGAATCTATTCATGTATTTACTTTCTTATAGTCACTGTAATTCGTTTTATTTTCTTAAATTCACCTTTTTTTAAAAAATGTTAAATTTTATATCCTTAAGTTCACCTTTTGTGTGAAAAATAATTATTTTGAAAATTTGTGATTATGATACGAAAAAATATTCATTTTTATTAATCTTGGAATTAATTTAACAGAAAATATACTTTTTAAAATCAAATTAAGTGAGTTAGACCATAAAAGTGGAGTATAGTAGAATTTTTAGTAGGTTCTATATTAAGTTCTACTAAGCTAGCTAATGAAGTACAACTGAAATAGTGAGCTACAACTGAACTAGAACCTACTAAAGCATTCTACTGGAGATAGATATGTTTTGGTACTTCATGCAAATATTTAACGAAAAATAAATTAAAAAACACACTCATCATGATTGTAGCTTCCACAAAGTATTTCAACTAGCTAGCAATCTTACGACACAGGAAACTACTGCTTCTTGCAAGGTCTCTGAATCGGACCTCGCCATAAGAAAATTTGTATACTACCAAGATAACTAAGAGAATTTGAAAAGTAAGCAGTTTTGGATGTTGCCTCGCCAAATAATTGTGTGTACGTACTATATCATTCAGATTTTGAGCTCTTATAAAATGTAACCAGTGTCTCTGAAACAATAAGTGTTGCACAATGGAAATTACATTCTGCTGAGGTACTGCATTAAAATCGCAATGATACACAATTACTCTGTAATTCACAGTTAAGTATTTCGTAAAGGGTTCACAGAATCTCTTTACTTCCTCATCCGTTCCATACACATACAAAGCTCGAGAGAAACGAACACCAAAATCTTCAAGTGCGAGTTCGAATGTCACTTATGTTACGACAGTTCTAATATCATCGTTTGAAAAACGATGATATTAGAAAATAGAAAAAAAAAGAAAAAAGTTTGTTTTCGTAACAGAAAGGTAGTGTTGGAAATATCTTGGAAATCACGTGCCATAGTGAAAAAGCGTTTCTCTTAATATCGTGTCCACAACTCATCCTCCTACCCCTCCTCTCACCTATGTCAACGGAAAAAAAGAAGAACATCCACGACACTCTCCCCATAATTCCATAAATTACAAAATCAGCAGCATTCTTTCAACGTTCTTGACGTCCTCCATCAATCCTGTCAGGTAATAATAGCACAGTGCTCAACAGTATTCCAGAAGAGGTTTAACAACCACAGAGCTGGGAGACTTCTTAGTAGACCTTTTGGGTATTTATCGGTTTTGTTAATAATACATTTGTTTTATCTTCGCCACAACATGTGATGTTTCCCAGTTATGTTGTTTATATTTGTAGCGATTAGGATTTTCATTAGATTTGTAACCTTCAGATTTGTTTTACTTCTCGATTCCTCGAAGTTTGACGAAACCTCCTTTTTAGTCACGTGGAGAATCTCACACATTTTATTGTTTGGAGTCAACTGTCACGTTCTGCACCATGAAGATACGATTCCGACATCATTTTGCAATACGCTTTGCTCTTCTGAGGAATTTACTACACAGCAGCATTACGCGACTCAAATCTGAGAGGAATGTTCCGATTTTCTGTATCTCAGAAATAGCAGGTCTGCATTACCTTACTTGTGGAACCATACTCATGACTTCTGTTTCACTAGGTGACATCCTGTCAGTTACTGCGAACTGTGACCTTTCAGACAGGAAATCACGAATCCAGTTGCACAGCTGAGACGATAGTCCATAGGAAATCAATGTTGTTGGAGGCTACTTATCTCTAATGACACCAAAAACCTTTTCGGAACTCCATAAATATGGAATCAATTTGACAGCGCCTGTGTGCGGCACGTCGTGCGAATTAAGTGTCAGTTGTGTTTCACAAGAGTTATGGTTTCCAAATACATGCTGCATAGAAGTCAATAGACAATACATTTTGGGGTGTTTCATGACGTTGGAACAAAGTATCAGTCACACGTCCTGCTACTTGCCGATGTCAATGAAACTGATTTGTAACTCCGTGGATTACGTTTATTTTCTTTCGTGTGTTTTCCCGGTGATCTGAGAAACTTCTCGTTCTTCTCCCTCACCATTTTACTAGAATACTCCTCATGGTGTCATAGGAAAAGTAATTAAGCCGCTGCACCGTTGATGCACTATACCCACTACTAAATTATTAGCGCACTCAAGGAAGACGTTGCCTGTAGAAATATAATGTCCTGCTACGACTATGATAGGGTCTTAACAACATAGTGGAACATGTCCGGTGACGCTTTGTTACTTTCTCGAATGACATCGAATTATCTTGGAAGATTCACTTGATATATTCGTGGTATACCAATCAAAAATTCTGAAATAAATCCATTTTGGTGTGTCATCGACTTATTAAATATGTGTTTACAGACAGGGGAGATTACTTTCACGCTGTAACTATAACTAATCTCGTTGTCTACATTGTGAATTACCGGCATCAGCCATCACAATGGCAATGAGGAGGCAATGGACACTGCAGTTGGTCGCTTGCTCCATTAAAATGTCGATGCACTGTAAAGAGTAAGAGGTAGTAGCTCTCCGTTCCAAATTTGTACCAGCTTAACATATTACGTACCCTGTGACAGAGTTACAAACAACTATATATAATTTAGAACGACGTCTTTAGAAATTTTGTCATCATGAGACGTGCCGCTATGTTCAGTAACAAGTACATACAGAGGTAAGAAACATAAAGTACTGCGTAACTGCTACTGAAAATACACAGATCAGTTTATGAAATCATATCACAGAAAACTCTATTATCCGTGTTTCGTTCAGCAGCTACTCTCACAGCCACATTGTCATAATGACGGTGCAGTCCGGTAAAGCTTCTTGAATATGACCGGTAAAGCTACTTGACTATGACAAAAGGCTTCGCGTTTAATTAAGATCGCCGTTGCTTGTATGGTATTATGATCAGACACCAGTTGTATTAGCGTAGCGCATATTAATACCATTTCCCGTTAGGTTATTGAACGAAATAGACACAAATACCAGAGAAATAGCCAACAGTGTATTCCACCTCGTGGTCTAAAACCGTCTGATGTTGTGCAGCAGGTTTTTTGATCCCACGCGTGTGGCGACTTAAGCCACGTTCAAAGCACGAACCCTAAAACGAGCCAAATAAAAGAAAACAAAAACCAACTTACTTGGTAGTTGATCGATAAGGTATACACATGTGGGTGCCAAATTAAAAATTGTGTGGTAAGTGTGTTTGCCAATCAGGCTTCCTCCTGTGTCTTCCCGGTCGCATTTTCTACTATGCGACTGCAAGGCACCTCATTTGTTGGCGACAAATGTCGCATATGAAGGACACATACCTCTGAAGTAGTTCGTAACGCAAAATACCTTCCTTGTGCTACCAGATGTATATCAATAACCATACACTGTGTGGATGCATACAGGCTATCGTTTGATATATTGTTTGTTATGGGTTACCCACTAATTTCGCCTCATGAAGCTATCATACGGTAGTTCAAATCACGATAAGGTCACGCTGATTTATGTTTATGATGACCTCCTCAAATCTCTTACGGCAAATGCAGGATCAATCCTTTGGAAGGACTTAAACGACTTCCTTCTCACCCTTTCCCAGTCTGAGATTCTGCTTCGTGTCTAATCGCCTTTTTGGTGGGACATTGTACTGCAATCCTCCTTCCTTTCTGTTGACCTGAATATGACTGCAGAAGGCAAGTGTCTCACGGAAGTTAATTGATTGTAACACTTGCCAATTATTGGATACATTGTCATTGATCCTAGTAGTAAATTGCAGAAATGTCCTTCATCAATGTCTGTTTGTCGTCCTGAATGTGGTGATTAATTTATCTCAGAACGATCCTATTTGGACGATACGATTTGACTTTCACGATAGCACTGACTCCATATAGGGCACGGGTGTTTCGAATTGCCTCCACTGCTTTCGAACTTTTATTAAACACAAACAGAACACAATGCCACAAATGTTAGACTTCTCTCCGTTTATGATTACGTTTCCTAATGTATAAACGACGCTCCACAATACATTATCAGTTTGCTAATGACGCTGAAATTGGTCTTACCATGACAGACTTCCACGAGCCCTTCCACAAACATGCTTCCACAATATTTTCTGTTACTGGCTGGATATAAAATGAACGAAACTGTCTCTGACCTTCTGACAGACCGATCCTCTTATCACACAGACTGAATACGGCTTAAGAAATAAAAGGGAAAGGATGGGTTTGATTTCAAAGCTTTGCGTTCAAATTGCATGACTTTGGCTAATAGACCACGAATGGCATATTCAGAACAACAGTGCAAGTGGAAGACAACACTGCCCATACCGTGTGCTGCGCAACCCATTATGACAAAAAATGACGCTAACACATTTGATACCGCTGGTTGTTTCGACTGAGGCTAGCTTGTAATGGATAAGAGTAGGTTCGATTCCCGCTGTGGGTACCAGTTTTTAACAGCCACAAACATACTCTATTCACCTCCAGTAACACCAAGTAAAGAAGCTTTCTTACACTTCTAATGTTATTTTAGTTCACTAACCAATCATCATATAAGGTCATATTACCTTCATTACTTATTTTAAGTCACCTTGAGGTTTTGAAAACATTAACGTTGGACTGGGATTCGAGCTCCGATTCCCATTTTTCTCTGAATTTGAAACCTTCGAGATGATCCTGCCCCATTTCGTTGTTTCCCTACAGTGCTTAACGCCTACAGGTCTAAATGGCGCGATCTTAACTACTAGTGTAAGGAAATTTGATAGTTGACTCTTCGTTGTGTTTTGTTGGTGTCCGAGGGAGCACTGAAATATTCGTTGGGTTATCTCTAGCCGAACTTGTGCACATCTAGCTACTGGTGAGCAAACTGTAAATATTTCATGTTTATTCATAGCTATAGGAGAATTGTTATAGGTGCCGGGTTCAAATCACTGCCAGGGAAATCATTTGTTATCGTCGTTTCAGGTTCCAATATCAAGCTTCTGGTGAATATATTTAATATATAACATCTGGTTGTGCTTAGTTAACAATTCACATAGGTACTGGGCTCTACTCCCCGTCCAACAACACAACTTTACTTCATAGCGTTTCACACTTGTGCATTGCATTTTATTACATACCTTTCGTGGTTATATTTCTCAGGGGCAATATAAGCTTCATGGGGTTCGCAGCGCAGTGCTAAGCGTATCATCATTTATTCCTATTTTCTGACGTTTGGCCTCGTAAGCTGATACAGGTGATGACTTTGATATCTTATGTGTCTCTATCCTTAGTCGTGTGTCGACCAGGTATGCAAACTTTGTTCAGTTAACAGTGGGTTCAAATTTAGATAACGATTAAAACTCGTCATGTCATTTATTGCGTGTGATAAGACTTCTGCATTATCACTTATTTTACTGAAGTTTAAGTTCAAAGCGCTAAGGACTGTTGCATCTCTAATAACGTGTTTTCTAATATTTGTTGACTCCCAGTGTTAGTTTACATCTGAACTGACTGCCATTCTGAGCAGTGTTCTCTATCGGTCTGTGGTGATAACCATTGTGTTATGTAGGTTGTATTCAGCAGTGACCCAGTTTTTTTGGTGTCAGGTGTACCGCAACACTTCTCTCAGCAGCTAAATTATGTCCAATTCCCTTTCATGAGCGTGGGAATCGCTGACAGCGATAGAAATATAACAAGAAGGGCGTGGAAGCTTGATAGTTTGTTAGTTCAGTTTCAACGCATGCATTGTGGACATAACAGAAGATGAAGTGGTACGGGTGACAGAGATTCAAGGCAAGACTCACCGCATTGCCTTTTAACTGTCCAGGGTTTCATAAATGCAATTAACACTAACATCCTCGCATACGCAATAACGGACAAAATTTTATTAAAAAAGTCCGGATTGCGGAATGTCTGCATCTCCGCCTGCGTCGTTTTCCCAGAGGAAGTTGCGGGTCGCTATGTGCAAGTCTCCAGCACACTACCAGTTAACGAATATTTGAACAAAGCGGAGGTACGCTTTGTGATGAAGTAAGAGACATAGTTAAAAAGTATTCAAAGTTGTCATTACGCTTCATACACAGAAACTGCTTCCAACCTGCGAAGTTTCTTCACATTCTTTTCGAGAGTCCGCTCTTGGTATGTGGAGCGCATATTGTATGATTACGCTCGGTGTCTATCATTTTATTCCAGATATGTCTTCTAATGAAGCCCATTACACTGGAGCAGCTCAGAAAGATTCGGTTCAGACTGAAAGTATCTGAGAAAAAAAAAACTGCTTCTTCTGTCTTGTTAGCTGAACCCATTTCCGCATCAACCAGAAAAAAGTCTTCATCAGAAACTCTGGGAAAATTAATTTAGGGATATTGTTAGGCAGCACCTTCAGGAAGAATCAGTATTTAAAGAATACTCACCACATTCAAAAAATGCACAAATAAATCAATCAAACCTTTTACAACAGTTCTGCCTAAAGTCAGTATATCTTCCTCAGATTTATGTTCCAGCACTGACCAGTTACAAACCCGTATTAACATGGCCGTTGAATAAATTATTTCAAGGGCGCCGAAAGTTGATTCACAATGATAAAGAACGTTTATTGCTGTCTTTTCAGTTTTAAAAGCACATTATTTACTGAGGTATCAAGGACTGAAACCAAACAGAAATAGCAGCTAATTTGTATAGATTCAGCCCCTCTTGAATGGAAAAACCGAAACCTTTAAGTAAATTCTAAGTAATTACTGAACAGTACAAAACGGTTTTCAGGGATGTGTTTAACACATGTGACAAAATACGCACCTTAGCTAAATTTTGTCTTAGCCTCTGTAATTTGGAACTGAAGCATAAGTCTGAAGATAACTTGTATTGCATACATTCTAAACATTGTCTGCACTCTGGAGTCAAACAATGTATTAGTTATGCAACACTACGTTTAGTGATGTGGCTCAATCGTAGATCAGGCAAGCGGTAGAGTTCGGTTCATTGACGGATTACTAAGGAAATGTAATGATTTTACAAAGTAGATTACTGACAAAAGACTCATGTGACCCATAGCAGTATTTTGTTGGTGTGTGTCACCATGCCAAATAGAACTGGCAGGGGTTACTAAAATTATATTTGATTGCAGCAAAAGTTCGTAGCGTTTTCCTGTAAGTTTAATAAACATAACAGATACACACAACTGAGACTGTAGACGTCAATAATATATTCTCCTTCAGTATTTATAACTGTCTGCCAACGCTGGGGTAACTTTCCGATTCCACGACTGTGGAAATCACGTGGTTTTCAGATGATGAATCCGTCGAGCGGTTTTCGGAACTCATTTTCAATTAGAATGTAAGTTCCTTGAAGGTTATTAGAGAAAGAGTGGAAAAGGTGAAAATCTGAGGGTGCAAAATCAGGCAAATAAGGTGGGTATGGAATGACTTCCCAACCCAAATTCTGTATCGTGTTTTTAATCAGCCTAGCAGGAAGCGGGCGGTCGATGTCATGTAGCAGCATCACTTCACGCAGACTTCCTCATCGTTGTACTTGCATTACGTCTGCAAAGTTTCTCAGTTGTTGAAAATAAATGGCAGCAGTGATGGTTACAACTCGGGGAAACAATTCTTAGTGCACCACACCGTCACTGTTTCACAAGATGTACAACATTATCTTTTATTGATGCGTGGAGCTCTTTGTATGGGGAGTTGCTGTTCTGTTTCGCTAAACCATTGTTTTATTTTCTTTATAGTAGCATCAAAACATCATTTATCATCACCAGTAATGATACAGGATACGAATGGTCGGTGTTGTTCTCGAGCCAATTCATGATGCAAATATGGCCGCCTACTGATTTGTGTGATTTTGTCTCAGAACATTCGGTGCCCATACACTCGTTTTTCCACCTTCCCCTTTGCATGCAAATCTCGCACGATGGTGAAATGATCACATTTAATCGATGCGATTTCAGTCTTTCTCGGCGTATTCCTCTGATGAATTCTTCTCGGGTTATCAGCCGAGTGGTGGCGTCGTTTTGTTGCAACGTTTCACTGAGTTTCGTACCCATCATCTTCGTCAGATAACCCGAGGAGAATGCATCACATTTAATCGAGTACACTGACGTGTATCATTGTGGATTAATGCATCTAAACATCTTCATTAAACCCCGAAGGTATTCCTGAACGTGGAGGTTCACTAATGTCCAAACGATCCTCCTTAAAACGAGAAAACCATTTTTCTACCGTGCTCTGTCCAATGTCATTATCCGCATACACGGCGCAAGTGTTTCTGGCTGCCTCCATTGCTGTCACCCCTCTATTGTACTCAAACAGTAGAATACGTCAGAAATGTTCCGATTTCTACAGTTGGCACTCAATTTTCTAGCGTCTACAACTCCACTCAGTGTATCCAAATGACAAAATGACAATATGTAAACTCAAACAGCAACAGTGAACTGCAAGCAAAAATGGCAGTCGATAAGTAAACCCATAGCATTCGGAATACGAACATGCAAAAGAAAAGCGCTGCGAACTTATGAATCACCCTAATACAAATAAGGGCTGCACAATGTCTCACAAGTTTGTTTGACCGATGGGAGAGCATCACGAACATAATGAAAAATTCTGAATTGCAGACATTCTTCAACTATTCCGCTATAATCTACCTACAAAGTTTAAAAAAACCAGCAGTTTGTGAAGAATCTAAGAAAATGCTAAATTCCCCTACGTAGCGATCCTATAGCGGCCGTTAAGACAAAGTTAGACTAAATACACTGTCAAGATGCAGTAGGATAGCCATACTTTCCGCGGTCCAACCCCAAACGGAACAAGAAAGAGCCCTTATAAAATACATGGTACATTGGGAACTAACCTCTGCCATGTACTTAAGGGTAACTTGCAGAATATAGTTGTAGATGTACAGTGTGTTTATAATTAAACTTTCTTTACCTGTGAGGTCCCCCATGGAAAAAAAAAAAAAAAACAGATCGTATGGTAATGAAACGTTAGGGAAGTATTTGTAAGAACATACGTGACAGAAATAACGCATAAACCATCGAAGGAAACACATTTTAATGTCCACGTGAGAGGGTGACATTCGTTAATTGCGTTCTATATTTACGTTCCAGGCTACATACGTTGGCGACTACGACGACCATCATCATCCACGACTGTTTGGAACTGCGGTAGAGATTGCTCTAGTGCTGTCCGATTTTTCAAACAGTGAATTGCGAAATATTCAACTGTCGTGTCACAGCTCGTACGCTCTTGAAGGCCCCACATTGCGTCCAGCAGTCTCAGCCATAGCAGAATTAACTCCAACAATATATGGCGCAATTGGGTGTCGGCAGTTATCAGGTGCAATTACCAAATCGCCAGTGAACTGAAACTTCTGTATTATGTTCTTCAACAACGGCGCAGAAAGACGACTTCTTCATATTCCTTTAACACGTCGATGCAGGGGAAGAGCAGTAGCACTACTGCTGTCATTTTGATAAAACAGATTTAAGAGTAGAGCCCTGCTCATCTCGTCCAGACCTATGTTGGCTGTCTGCAACTGTAGTTCACACTGATACCTGTGTTTCAAACCTACGTCGCCGTACCCGTACCGGCTGCTAACGGCAAGACATCCACTAACACTAGTAACAAGGGAAATCCTGTAGCTCACTATCCGAACTTCACTCCCATGAAGGCGGGCTCTACTGCAGGTTTGGGTGTTAGATTAGGTCTGAGGTATTCCTGCCTGTCGTAAGAGGCGACCAAAAGGAGTCCCCTACTCTTCGGTCTTCAGTATTACGGTTCATTTTTAGGGTTTGACCTCCACATTTTCAAAATTTTTCAGAAGTACAGGCCATTAGTGGAAGTAGTCCTTAGGTGGTGCATCATATATCCATCATACACTGAGACCTTCTGCACCTATTTTTGTCATGACTCTGCAACGCCATCAGTAATCCAGCTGTTTGGGTGAGGACACCTTATTGGGTGCATCATCTGCATCCATGGTCCGCTGTCCACTTTTGCACACATGATAATGATGGATCTTTTTGCACCCAATAGCCAGCATGGTAGCCAGTCCATCGTGGAGGGTTCGTCATGTATCCTCTTTATTGTAGCCCTCTGACAACAAAGGGGTCACACTGCTGATGTCTGATCTGTAAATTCCCCACATATGCCAAGGAGTACATGCCTCACTTCTTGGGACATCTGGATTCCCAGCAACAACCATCGTACCAGGTGGCCTCTGCTGTGGCTGGGCGGCGCCCATGGGGAGAGCCCTTGATCAGAGTAGGTAACTTCTGGATGTATGACCCGCAATGAAACAGACCATGTAATCTATGCTGGTGGCTGAATGGCCCCAACAGTCTCTAAGAAGGAGATGCTAGAGTTCAGTGCTGAGAAATATGACCCCAAACATTTCCCCTCCCTTGATGCATCATGGGAGGAACGTAGGGCTACAGAAAAAAGAGAGTCATATTCGCCTCAGTATTTAGTTCGCGACAGAAAAAAGTCTCTCTTTATTGTTCAGAACCTGGAGGATGAGTTTGGGGTAGTAATGACACTCTCCAAAATGAGAATTGGGTCAGTCCTGATTCAAACAGCATCCCCAGCACAGTCATGGCCGTTGCTCGCCTGTGACAAGTTGGATGATACTCCTGTGTTGGTGATTCCCCATTAAAGCCTAAACATGGTCCAGGGGATCTTCTTCATCGAGACCTCCTATAGCAGTCTGACGACGAGCTACGCGCCAGTTTAGAACGATTGGGTGCTCACTTCATCTGGCGCATCTATAGGGGACCTAAAGGTAATAGGGTTCCTACTAGTGCCTTCACCTTCGCCTTTGTAATTCGTTTCCTGGAAAGGTCAAGGTGATGGTATACCAATGTGACAGAAAACCATACGTCCCTCCCCATATGCAGTGTTTTAAGAGCTGGAAATGCCTTCCTGGTGCAATTCGAGAGCCACATGTTGACTGAGGACACCCATTACATCTGAATACTTCATGTGCCTCTCTTCCCACCTATATCGACTGTGGAGAGTATCACTCTCCCTGCTCGCTGGACTGCATGGTTCTTTGAGAGGAGAGGAAAATTTTGGAGTACAAGATCCTGGACAGGCTGAGTTATCAAGACGCTAAAAAGAAATATGATCGCTTGAACCCCATCTGACTGACATCCTCACATGCTGCAGCTGCAAAAAAGATCGCAGTCGCTGGCGATGGTAGCCCCTCGTCTCTGCCTCATACAGTGGGCCCTCAGGGCTGCCCAACTACATTCCCCACTTTAGTGGTTGGAGACACTTCTTCTTCCATTACTCCCAAACCAACTACTATGCGAGCAGTACCCTCCAAAATGCCAGGGACATCAGTCCCCTCCCTTGAAACTCTACCTTCCAAGGTCTCTCCCTCCCACTTCCCCCGCACCACCTCAGTGTAAAAGTGGACATCAGCCAGTGGTTGAAGGAGCGACAGTTCGCTCGTCAAAGGGTTTTGCAGTCTTCATCTGCATCTGAAACTACTTCAGAGAAGCCCTATCAGCGAGCCACTAATGGGAAGCAGGAGGGAAAACAGATGAAAAAAAGTCTTGTAAGAAATCAGAAACTCCAGGGTCCCCATACCACGACTCCCTACCAGTCCCGTATCTGAGGACAAAGTGAAGATTTTAGCATCCCCGAGGACCAACATCCCACTGACGCCTCAGTAGCGATGGTCACAGATACAAGCACCCAACAGGTGGCCACAGATGACAATGAGGCATGTTCTTCAACAGCGGCGCAGAAACAGAGGCATTCCCCAATTTCTCAGCTGTCCCCAAATTCTTACTTTTGGGTGATTTCAAATTCCATAACCTTTGGTGGTGTGGAACTAAGATTACTGGCCATGGTAAATATCCCGAGAATCAGCTCGACCTTTTCCTCCTAAATACAGGTACCCCCACTCATTTCAGCGTGGCACATGGCACATTCTCGACCAATGATCACTCAGTTTGTAGTCCTGGCCTCCTACCATCCATCCACTGGAGAGCTCACGACGACTTGTGTGGAAGAGTCCTCTTTCCACTCTTCCTGTACCTACCTTGGCGTCTCTCACGTGGATACTTGCCCAGATGGGCTCTTACCAAGGCTGACTGGGATGCTTTCGCCTCTGCTACCACTGTTGGATCTCAATTGCTTGGTAACATCGATGTGGTGATCCAGAATATTACTACGGCCATTGTTTCTGCAGCTGAATCGGCAATCCCTTGTTCCTCAGATTGCCTCTTGAGGAAGACATTGCCTTGGTGATCACCGGATATCACTGTGGGCATTAGAGATCGTAGGCAGGACCTCCAATTTCATAAGCAGCAACAATCAATGGAGCAACTCGTTGCCTTCAAATAGCTCCATGCCCAGGTCCGTTAACTAATTAAAATGGAGTCAGGAGTGCTGGGAACAGTACACTTCCACCATTGGAGCACGAACCTTTTCTTCCCAAGTTTGGAATAAGATCAGGTGCCTTTATGGATATGAGAACCCTGTATGTATACTTGGGATTTCTACGAGTGCAGTTATCTATACCGACACAGCCGCAGTTGCAGAGCGTTTTGCTGATCATTATGCTCAAACCTCTACATCCAAGAATTACCACCCTGCCTTCTGTATGCTCAAACAGCGCGTGGAACGACACTACCTGTCCTTTAGTACGTGCCACCCTGGGCCATACAATGCTCCATTCCGTGAGTGGAGCCGCGCGTGGTAGCCGCTCGGTCTATGGCGCCCTGGCACGATTCACGTGTCTCCACCCGTCGGAGGTTCATGTCCTCCCTCGGGCATGGGTGTGCGTGTTGTCCTCAGCATATGTTAGTTTAAGTAAGACTAAGTAGTGTGTAATCTTAGGGACTGATAACCTCAGCAGTTTGATCCCATAAAATCTTACCACAAATTTCCAAATTTTCAGTGAGTGGGAACTTACCAGTGCCCTTGCACACTGTCCCGACAAAACCCGTGGGCCAGACTGCATCCATCCACAAATGGTTGAACATCTGTCAGTGGATTACCAGCGCCTCATCAATGTCATCTGCAACCGCATCTCGAGCGATGGCGAATTCCCGTCGCAATGGCGAGAAGGCATCATTTTTCCAGTGCTAAAACGTGGTAAGAACCCGCTAGATACAGATAGCTGTCGTACTATTAACCTCACCAACGTACTGTGCAAGGGGCTTGAACATACGGTGAGTCGGCGGTTGTGATGGCTCCTTGAGTCTTGGGGCATTCTTGCTCCGTCCCAGCGCGGTTTTCGCCTAGGTCGCTCCAACACTCACAACTTGGTATACCTGGATTCTGCCATCCGAATGGCCTTTCTCGCTGACATCACCTAATTAAAGTCTTTTTTGACCTGAGTAAAGTCTGTGACAGCACTCAGGGACACCACATCCTCACTACGTTACACGATTGGGCCCTCTGGGCCCACTCCAGATTTTACTGAACTTTTTGTTGCTTCTTACCTTCAGACTTCGAGTCTGTGCTTCACACATTTCCCCCCATATACAAGAGAATGGGGTCCCTCAGAGCTCTGTACTAAGAGTCCCCTCCTCTTAGTACCCATTAATGGTCTCGCAGTGGCTGTGGGATCCTCAGGGTCACCCTCTTATTTGATGACGACTTTTGCATTTCCTTTTGTTCATCTACTACTGGTGTGGCTGAACGTTGACTATAGGAAGTCATACAAAAGGCTCAGTCATGGGCCCTCACCCACAGCTTTCAGTTTTCAGCTACCAAGACTTGCATCATACACCTTCGTCGCTGTCGTACATTTCACCTGCACTCACAAATTTATCTTGATGACCACCTCCTTAATGTCGTGGATTGTTATTGCTTTTTAGGCCTGGTTTTCGACGCCTGCTTAACTTGTCTTTCTCATCTTCGTCCGCTTAAGCAGCACCTTAACATTCTGCGATGCCTGAGGCACACTGGGGCGCAGATCACCCTACACTGTTGCTTTTGTAAAAAGCTCTTGTACAATCACATCTTGACTATAGGAATCTGACGTATGGTGCAGCATCGCCCTCAGCCCTGCGGATGCTGGAACCTATACACAACTGTGGAGTTTGACTTACAACGGAAGCTTTTCGAACGAGCTCTGTGAACAGCCTACTCGTGGAAGCTGGGGTTCCTCCTTTGCATCTCAGGCGACAATAGCTGTTTGCCAGTCTCGCGCACATTCGCAGCTGGCCTAAACATCCGAAT
Organism: Schistocerca nitens; assembly: GCF_023898315.1. Classification (NCBI taxonomy): domain Eukaryota; kingdom Metazoa; phylum Arthropoda; class Insecta; order Orthoptera; family Acrididae; genus Schistocerca; species Schistocerca nitens. The sequence goes on along the minus strand of NC_064616.1, from coordinate 629,918,653 downwards.
TACGATATCCTTTTCTCTAACACGGCGATCCTTCTCCTGCAATGGTGGCCCAGATCAGGGATTAGAACTGCAGTCTATGTCTGCTTTCTTCTCACTGCACTTCTACCATCTCTCCTCCAGGTCCACTCACGTACACCTTCATCGTGTACCCCTCGACCACAGCTTTGTCTGGACCTTTCACAAGTCCCCAAAGACTCAGTTCATCCTGCAGTCCTCTGCCCCCTGTTTCTCTCTATTCTTAAAGAAGCTACTCGCAAACAGAGTCTGGAGATCGGTATACCGGAAACTCATCTTCGATCGTTATTAGGCGTCAAGGTTTTTGGGCTCCAGAATACAGAATGACGCTCCCTGACTTTACCGAATAAGTTACGTTTGGAAAAGCAGACGAAAATGTGTGGAATTCCTCCATGTGAGCCTCTCGCGAGGACTTCATTGCCCTTTTCCGGCACTCCATCTATCATACTTGGCTGAATCACGGTCACCTCCGAGGTTGCGAAGACCAACGTAGGTATCGCTGTGGTTCACACTTGACGGTGGTTCACATCTTGTTGGACTGCCCAGATTTAGCCGCACTGTGTGGTCTTTTAATCTCCCTGTCGCGCTCTGTCGGCTTTTAGGTGACAATTCCTCAACGCCTAACATGGTTTTAAGGTTTAATCGTGAAGGGGGTTTGTATCATTCTATTTAAGGGTGGGCGTCTTACCCTCATCTTCCAGGCCCTAACTTCGCTGAATTTTAGCTCTTCCTCGCTCCCTCTGGTGCTGTCTGTTCGACTTGCTGTTCGTCTTTTCACCATCTGTGTTTCTCCTGCCTTGTGTTTTTAGGCTGGGGATTTTAGTGTGCTGCAGAGCAGGTAGCTCATCCTTTTTTATTCTTGCGATCAGCCAGCTGTGGCCATCTGCTACATTTTTTCAATACCTTTTACCGCTGTTTTCCTTTTCGTTAATGTTTTCCCAACTTTGGTTTGATACTTTCGTTTCCTACATCAGTGCGCTTACACAAATAGTTTTACATATCTTGTTCATTTCGGGATTTCAAGCAGTAGGATTCCTTGCGGTATGGTTTTAATCTGAGACCTGTTTCACTAAGGAAAAAGGTGCTAATAACCATGCAGCTTAGACCCTTTAATCTCCAAACGAACCAACCAACAAAAGTTGGGAATCCATATGGTAAATATCTTTCCGTCTATAATGGGTCAATTAGTGAAAGTTTAATTACAACAACGCTGTATATTTTAAATGTAAGTGTAGGTCTGCTCCGGCCCACAGGTCAGTGCACACATGCATAGAGCTCGAAGTCATCTTTGCCTCAATATTCATATTTTCTCGTTAACCTTTTATGAAATAGACAATCATTTGGTACAAGCCATATTTCGTAAAGAATTCGTAGAGTATACTCACAAGGGAACCTCCACATCGCACCTCCCTCAGATTTAGTTATAAGTTGGCACAGGGATAGGCCTTGAAAATCTGAACACAGATCAATCGAGAAAACAGGAAGAAGTTGTGTGGAACCATGAAAAAAATAAGCAAAATATACAAACAGAGTAGTCCATGGCAGCATCAAGGATAGTGTCAGCTTACGAGCGCCGTGGTCCCGTGGTTAGCGTGAGCAGCTGCGGAACGAGAGGTCCTTGGTTCAAATCTTCTCTCGAGTGAAAAGCTTAATTTTTTATTTTTAGATAATTATCAAAGTTCAGTCACTCACACATAATCAACTTCGTTCTCCAAAATTCCAGGACATGTTCATATTTGCTTGGACATATACAGGATTTGACGGTCTACGCACGGAAACATTTGAAAACGTGAAAAACATATGTTTTGACAGAGCACAGGGAAAACTGTGCGACTGTGAAACTGTTGCATTCATTTGTTGCAGTTTATGTGACAAACTCTTATGTTTTCAACACTTTTTTGGGAGTGATTATCACATCCACAAGAAAACCTAAATCGAGCAAGGTAGATTCTTTTTACCCATTCGCCAAGTGTGCAAGTTAGGTGGGTCGACAACATATTCCTGTCATGTGACGCACATGCCGTCACCAGTGTCGTAAAGAATATATCAGACGTGTTTTCCTGTGGAGGAATCGGTTGAACTATGACCTTGTGATTAAATGTTTTCGGTTCCTATTGGAGAGGCACGTCCTTTCGTCTACTAATCTCATGGTTTTGCGGCGCGGTCGCAAAACACAGACACTAAACTTATTACAGTGAATAGAGACGTCAATGAATGAACAGACAGATCGTAACTTTGCGAAAATAAAGAAAGTAAAATTTTCACTCGAGGGAGGACTCGAACCAAGGACCTATCGTTTCGCAGTTGCTCACTCTAACCACGGGACCACGGCGGTCATCATCCAACAGTGTCCTTGATGTTGCGTATCTTGCACATGGACTACTCAGTTTGTATAATTTGCTTATTTTTTCATAGTTCCACACAACTTCTTCTTGTTTTCTCGATTGATCTGTGTTCAGTTTTTCAAGGCCTATCCATTGTGTCAATTTATAATTAAATTTGAGGGGGGTGCGATGGGGAGGTTCCCTTGTCAGTAGTAGTGCACATGCATATGAAACGTTAGAAACCTACTTGAAAAGAAACTAGAAGCTGCACATTAAGTAGATTTCTTTGTACGTTGGTTTATTGTAGCCTTTTAGACAGTGCACGCATCTTGATAATACATTTCGTGCGGGTGTTCCACTAAGTAGGAAGCTTATTTAGTGACCTCAGTATGTTAAATAATAGTTGTGAATCGCGATTATCCTTTGCCGATTGCACAATCATATACAGGTATTGTAATTGGACCTTATTTGATCAATGAAACGCCTGCTTTCTCCCCAGTCGTCATATTACCACGTAACTCTAAAATACAGATACATTTTCCAACTTTGGCATCTAAGGCACTGAATAGTAAGATATCTTCGACAGATCGATAGTAGATTCGGAACTAGATGTAAAGGACATGTCACTGCATTTTCATACATGATCTTTTAGTAAATCTGTAACAGCTACTCACTTCAGTTATATGTGGCATGCTTCTAATAATGTAAACAATAACGCAATGTAGTTTTTGTTGTTGCTTTTGCGGTCTTCTGTCCAGAGCGTGTCGTGATGGTGTTCCCCACGGTAGTCTATACTGTGCAAGTTTCTTCACCTCTGCATAACTGTTGCAACCGATATCCAGAAGCAACTGCTGTTGTAGTCAACCTTGATGTATGTCTACAAGTTTTTCCTCAAACTCCCGCCCTCACCCCCTTCCATATACAAACCTCCATCAGTTATCTAATTAACTATGCTTTAATGCTCTGGGATGTTTCCTATCAGCTGATTCCTTCAGCTAATCAAATTGTGTCATCGTTTATGCCTCTTATTCGATGCAATAAGTCTCCGTTATTTATCTGGTATGGCCATATAATAGTCAGAATTTTTCAACACCACAACATTTTCAAAACATTTTATTTTTTTCTAGTGTGAGCTGTTAGATGTTAACATTCCAGTTCCACATAAGGCCACAGTTTCGATAAATGCTTTCAGAAGGACTTCATAATCACAGTACTTAAATTTATATTCGTGTTAACACTTGCTTCTTATGCAGTAAATATTTTCTTACTATGATAAGTCTCCATTTTATATTCTATTTACTTTTGTTGTCATATATTATTTCAGTCTACAATTAGCAAAAGTTGTCTGCTATTTTCAGTGTTTCATTTCCCAATTCAATGTCTTCCAGATCTCCAAATACAATGTGACTACGTTCCATTGCTTTTGTCTTATTTCTGTTGATGTTCGTGTTAAACCCGACTACCAAATCACTTTATATTCCTTTCAACTTATCTTCTAAATCAACTTACAGGTTTTTATTTCATCTCTGTGAACTTAAATTTCATGTAAAAATTTCCCTTTTGTTTCCTTCACTATCTGTTGCATGCACAGACAGGCAAAAAAAGTAATTCACTCCGTTCTCAACAACTCTTGTGCCCTTCGAAAAAGAAAACATGCAGTCCTGTTTCTGTAAAAGTTGTGACTAGCCCTTCGCACCTTGTATTACATACCTTGCTACTATCGTAATTTAAAAGAGTTTATTCCAGTAGGAAAAGATTTCTCCAACCTTACAAATACTTACACGTAGAAACTTTCTGAGAGATTAAAACTGGGAGCCGGATTGGGACTTGAACCCGGCACCTTTGTTATTTGTGGACAAGTTCTCAACCGATTTTTTGAATGGAAAAATCCCTTTTTGTGGAAATGTGAAGTATTATGAAAGAAAATAAAACTGCAAACAAACTGCTTCGACTTCTGAGCCAACATTATTTAAATATATTGTTTGAGGTATCACACAAAAATCAACCGTGTAGACGTACTATGTCCACTTTGATTTTATTTATACTTTTAATAACAGATTTATCTCCACCAGTAAAGCTAGTATTTGCGCGTTATCCACTTAATTTGTTGTAGGGTCTCTGCCTAACACTCTGCTTGTTTTATATTTTGCAAATAGTGAATCATACATATTCTGATTTAGGGAAACGGATTCAAAATGAAACTGAACTTTACTCACAAAAAGAACAAGATTACCGAAAATAGTTAACAGGTACAAATGTTTTGTCAGGAAGATACAGAGGATGCAAGTGAGAGTAACAAAGAGGTCTATAGTCAGCTTAAGTGAAATGACCATAGTAATAACATAACACGAAAAAGAGAAGGAATGTTTCCGCTTGTAAATTCCTCAGGAAAGAAATTAAAGTTCGTGTGTAACAAAAGTGACAGCATGTGACAAGGAGTATGGTATTATCATGTGCGCCCTACATATACACTAAAATTACAACATACCATCACGAAACAGATCTAAGCATTTACTAAAAATTGTTGTCCAGTTCTACTTTTTTAGCACAGTATTCCACAGGGCACTGTTGAATTATGCCTCTTGACAACTGCACCACTAACAGGTACTGCTAACTGTTACCAGCACTGTCTCCACTTCCCTAGGATTCACCACCTTTAAGTATTACTCCTTTGTGTTTCCTAGGTTTATATTCTTCCCAGGGTTTACGTTCCAAATTGATAAATCTTCCTCATGTGCTGTGAATTGCGGATATGTTGCGAGCTTCAGTAGTTCACCACCCTTATTGTTGCCACACCGCCTTGTAGTGGTTGAGGTAGCAGAGGGTGAGGCTAAACGGAGGGCAGATGGGGCCCAGAGGCTGACTGGTGGTTGGTAAGACCCTTTATTACTTTCAAATACAACGTTTCTTCAACGCCAGTGAGAGGAAGACAAGCCCCATTCCTGCAGGGCAGGCTGGCGGTGGTCAGCATGTGGCACAACTTCACCCCTGTGAGACGGTTCTTGCGTCAGCACCCTGCAATGCTGACGTCAGATCTGGGCTGTGAGCCAGCGGCCCATCAGAAGGCCAGGGCCCCGACGTCAGCAGCGCGCTCCTCCTTCTTGCTACACCTGCCTTCTGATGTTGAACGCCGATGCCCAGGTGACCCAGGCGTGTCTCGTGTCTTAGATGGTGATGAGGGATGACTGCTGTGCACAGGGCACAGCTTGCTGCTTCCAGGCAGGCATCTGATGACGGCTGGCAAAAATGCCAGGTCAGCTGCACTTTGCTACCAAGTCCCTCAGGGTGGACTTAGTGCGGTATGCGACCCCCATGGCCCTGTCTTGAACCCTTGGCTGCAGCTGATGGCTCCCAGTCATCTCACTGTCTAACGTGGCCGTGGCGTCGAGGGAGAACTGTTGGGCTCCGAATGACTCTGTCTTAGAATTCACAGTTATACTGCTGCACTATTGCCCAACTATCAGTCACGTAGTTCAAACAAAATTTTAGCCCTGGTATGGTTACACTGTCCTGTCTGCTCAGACTTTTAGCGCTGCGCAGTGCAGGTTTCGCAGCGTGCGGCTAGACTCTCTCACGGCTCTTTAGCTTACGTATTGCTGTAATACACATGTTGTGACACTCTGCTCACAGGCCATCGGTAGCTTATGCAACACTGTAAACACTGTACAGCAGCTTCTTACAAAAAAATGGCTCTGAGCACTATGGGACTTAACATCTTAGGTCATCAGTCCCCTAGAACGTAGAACTACTTAAACCTAACTAACCTAAGGACACCACACACATCCATGCCCGAGGTAGGATTCGAACCTGCGACCGTAGCAGTCCCGCGGTTCCGGACTGAAGCGCCTAGAACCGCACGGCCACTGTGGCCAGCTAGCTTCTTACAAATTTGACCTGTAACTAGGTAGCAATGCCACACGCCGTTTAATGAATTTGCGTGTTTTTTAATCCATTATGAGGTTTCATTAAAAAACTTTGATCCATATCATCCGGCGTGTTTTTAGAAGAGTTCTGATCAAAGTCTCTCCAAATAACGCCAAATAGGTTTACCTGCACAACTTCGTACAGTGTAGTGTATATTGATATCATTTACCTGCACAACTTCATACAGTGTAGTGTTTACTGATATCATTGCTAAACTGTCTAAATATCAAGCAATATTATAATCGGGGTCAGCTGACACCCTAATAAGCTTAATTTTTTCTTCTCTCCACAACATACTTTTTGTAGACCATATAACAGTTTGAGAGTTTCTATAGGCTGATGTTTGAAATTCATAACCTATAGCCTCATCGATTCATACTCAGTTTCAGCAGTTAACCTGTAATAAATTAAACAAGTAGTTTTCGACCTGTGATCAATTAAAGTATAGTCAATATATAGGACAAGTGTATTTTTCCAACTCCTGGTGAGTTAAAAAACTAACTTTGTAATCACAAATACGTCGGTCAATTTTGGTAAGATAAAAAGCTTTATTCTCTTTAATCGCTTCCTTTTCACTATCAACTATTTTTAGCATGTCTTCAGGAGGAACACTGACACCTGCAATACTCTTTTCAAGCGATCGAACAAAAATATCTTTAGAGTCGTTTCAGCTTTAACGTTCCCATCTGACAATGATCAAAGTTCTTTTCTCTGGGGAAACTGAACTTTAGGCGACTTTGAATACATATGTAGATTTTCCTCAGCAGAAGTTTCATAAGAAGCTCAGTACATCTCCGTACAAGAAAAAGAAAACCTATACAAGCTAATCGAATTAGACTCAATAGCTTGTACCTTTTAGTTTGAAATGGAACAGTTCCCGTCTTCCTGTGACAAACTCCCGTTTCCTTTTCAATTTCATTCTTCAGAGCCTTAACAGTGTCTCTCTACGGAATATTTTCAATGTGGTACTCCTCCCCACTGCATTTCCCGACAGTAATAACATCGTTTTCCATCATGTTTTTCCAGTCAGCAAAACAAATTTAAAATACCGCCCTCTATCTGTTACATATACAAACACAACAAAGTGGCCAACATTGATTTGACTGAAATATCCAGACACAGCTCACAACCCACCCTCACAGCTATATATCCTCCAATATCTCTTTCCTACCTTCGATACTTAACGTAAGTTCTGCTGCATACTTCGAAGGAACTAACACTTCAGAGTGAAAATTCATTCTGCAAACAGTCCTCTAGACTGTAGCCAAGCCATTTGCTCCTCAATATCCCTTCCCCTAGGAATAGCTGGTATGCTGGAGAACTTCTGTCAAGTCTGCGAGGCAGGAGAAGATGTTATGCCGTAAGTAAAGCTATGAGGGCGAATCGTGAGTCGTGCTTGGATGGCTCAGTAGATAGGTGGCACGAGCCGGCCGAAGTGGCCATGCGGTTAAAGGCGCTGCAGTCTGGAACCGCAAGACCGCTACGGTCGCAGGTTCGAATCCTGCCTCGGGCATGGATGTTTGTGATGTCCTTAGGTTAGTTAGGTTTAACTAGTTCTAAGTTCTAGGGGACTAATGACCTCAGCAGTTGAGTCCCATAGTGCTCAGAGCCATTTGAACCATTTAGATAGGTGGCACGGTAACTCAGCGTTTTGATCACGCCATTGGCCACCCTCTGTAATAAAAAAAGGAGTGAAGCACTCATCGATCATGCGATATCGGTACACAAATACTGACGAAAAATGAGGAAGAGACAGGTGGAAAGGAAGAAGATATAGAAGGACGTTGAGCACTTAAAGACAAAGGTTCCAGGTTCGAGTCCTGGACCGGCACATAGTTTTATTATGGGAAGTTTCAAACAGGAGCAGGCTCCTCTGAAGATGGAAAATAAATAATAAATTCTGGAAACTACAAGGAGCGACCAAAAGTTTCCACTCGAAGGTCTTACAGTTCAGAATCATTATGGGAGATAGGCAAAATCGTCATGAACATTGAGGCAATCATCCTACCGATGCATCAGGTTGAAGACAGCCGTACGACATAACACCATGTCTAGCTTCGTGATGGAGTTTGTAACTGCTTGCTGCACGTCCAACAGGAATCGTCGACCCATTTTTAAGGGACCAAAAATATGATAGGTCCATGGGGAGAGAGCAGGAGTATAGGGCGGGTGCTCTAGTGTCTCCCAATTGAGTCTCCCGTTGAGGCTGGCCTTCCAGGCGTCTTGAGTCGAATCGTGACCAGCAAGTAACCTGGGGCGTCATTTTCGGTGGTTTCCTATAGACGTGCTGGCCCATATACATTCTTCATTCTTCAATGGGTTTCTGTCGGTATTTGTCCTTCGGCAGCCAAGAATACAATAATAGCACGATGGTCTTGTTTGGACACATTTGGTAATAACGTCGCCATAGTTCACGTTTTCGCATTTACCACATACACGTCTGAAAGACACAAATTGCACACTAATCCGTTGCCTATATTTCGGTGCTTATATACCCACATCGGAGCCGCGATAGGTTGTATATATGCTGCAGTAACGCCCTCAAAACGGAAACTTTTTGACCGCCCCTTGTGTACGCATAGGTTTGCCCTTATTAGTCTATCTTTTAAAGCAGGTGGTTTGGTTAGCACGATATATCTTCCCAAGTGTTCCTAAATTTTTGTGGAGCCCAAGCTGATCGTCTACGAGGTTGGTTTCTAACAATTCTTCTGTAGATAACCCGTGTTAGTATTTTGCAACCGTAACGTGTTAAACTTATGGTTCTGTAAAATTCATATCTGTGGGCACATGCCTTTTTTGAGTTGAAGATCATTACATATTTCTTGAAGTATCCTGCTGACTGACTCGAACAATAGTGCAGTGGTAGGTGGTCCCAAAGACCTTAATAATTGGGAAAATCTTTTACTCTAGGCGCCTTATTTCGAATTAGGTCTTTCAGTGCTTTGTCAGTCTTCTCGCTGCAGATCATCCCTCATTTTATCATCATCCACTGGTTGTTCCCTTTCAGAATTATATATGTCTTCAAATTACTTTCCTTTGTATAATTATTCTGTATGATACACAAAAAAAGATACCCAAACGAGACATTACGCTAATACCGCCGCTAGCCTTGATGATGACGGAAAAGTGAATCCACAAGTTTTTTCAGGTAATTTATATAGAGCTGATGTTTCTTACTGATAAGTAGAACTACCAAGTTGCGGGGATGTTGACTGCTACGTTTCACCAGCAGTTTCGAATTGTCGCAGGGACTAATGTCGGATGATTTAGTTGGCTACTCGAGTAGCAGTCGGGTACTCGACTGTTCGTCATACCGGGAACTATGCTTGCAGCTCTGTGAAATCAGCTGTTGTCATCAGGGAATGCTGGAATCTTCCTAGCATACTCCTCTTGAAGGTTTAGAGGGAAGGGCCCTCCTTGGTCAGCGAGAATGCTGAAATTAACATCATCGTTCAAGTTCACGGTATCCTGAGTGAGTGGGCCCACGTTATAATGCGAAAAACACTCCCAAAGCGTCACAGAAGCATAAACAGTTTGAAGTAAAACCTCTTCACATTGCGAGTTAGATGCCTCATTGGGCCAAATTGCACTCGACACCTTGTACCATTTGAACAAAGGCTAAATTAACACTCATCGGACCACACTACAGGCCGCCCATCAACGTCTGTTCACTTTCTGTGTTATTTGCCCAATTGGTGACGTGCAGCTCCATGTGCCACTGTGGGGAATGATGCTTTGTGAGTTACCCGCCTCTGAACTTCATTTTGTAGCACGTCGACCGTATTCAGTCAAAATGCACAAAGTAGGAATTAGATTACAGGAGATCCAGCAGCAGGCGAGCGTGGATGTCATACCCTACAAAACACAACAAAGCCGTCCCACGTTGCGAGCCGACTCGGCCTGGGGAGGTGTGGACATAACTGGCAAAGCAGCACCTAAGCGGAAGAAGGCGGAAGCCTTTCCACACCATCAACCACTGAAGTATTTAATACACATGCCGCAAGCCATAGAAAATCCCAAACAAGCGTGACCTGTGAGCACATAAGTATATAGCAACTTTTGTACAGAAATCATCTTGTGTTAGAATCACACCACTACAACCACGGAGCTGTGACACTTCGTCGCCATCCTGAATTCTCTACACAGTCCGCAGTTCGACGCTGCATGAGGGCAGCCCGCCCTGACACACGAGATGTAGAGCTGCCACCGCCGCAGGGCCAGCTGAGCCCAGCGAGATAGCATGCGAGCCACAGTGAGTCGCAGTCTCTGAATCACCCGTTGCCGCCAGCCGGGCAGCACTGGAGACGTCAGCTGCTCCTCGGCTACTGTCGTCTTAGCTGCCACTCTGGGGACGTTGCTGACAGAAGCAGTGACGTTATGACACCACTAGGCCATGCTGCACTCTGTCAGCAATACTGGACTTCACACACACACACACACACACACACACACACACACACACACACACACACACGTGTGCGCGAGAGACAAGGGAATACATCAACCATACTGCTGCTGCTTCTAATGAACAACAGCAGAGAGCTGTATTAAATTAATTTCAAAATCGCGGAACAATGTCTTTGACTCCGGCCTTTTTCACATTGCATGCAGTTCCCTTCACAATATTATCTCTGCAACTTGTCGAGATTTGCCGGCATTCAATGACAGCAGCAATTGCTGTCGGATTTGAAACTGAATGTCATTTACAGGGTGTGATACTCGTCTTCGGTTTCTGTCGCTTTGTATCATTTCACAACTCTAGTTTCTATATTGTGTTATGTGGCTGCGAGTAGTACAAAATTCTGCACACACTGGACAGCATGTGTTGATACACCGACAATTCGGGAACGTCATTTACTTCGTGGTGATTGGCACATCCAGACATAAAAGTAACTTTCTGCCATTCTGTCACAACTCTTTTAACTACGTTGATTCCACACTCACGATTGACACATACGAAGCACGTCATTGCATGATGCAAATCAGTGACTAAGTGTAACATGACTACCTGTTAGCCGGCCGGAGTGGCCGTGCGGTTCTGGGCGCTACAGTCTGGAACCGAGCGACCGCTACAGTCGCAGGTTCGAATCCTGCCTCGGGCATGGATGTGTGTGATGTCCTTAGGTTAGTTAGGTTTAATTAGTTCTAAGTTCTAGGCGACTAATGACCTCAGAAGTTGAGTCGCATAGTGCTCAGAGCCATTTGAACCATTTTTTTTTGACTACCTGTTATCAGGTCTACGCCACGTATAGCGCTCCAACATGATCAGTGTCCTCTTTGTAGGGCAGGTGACTAATATTTTGTCCGGTAACCTTATACTGTATATACTGAAGCGCTAAAGAAACTGGTATAAGCATGCGTATTCAAATACAGAGACATGTGAGCAGGTGGAACATAGCGGTGCTGTCGAGAACGCCTATATAAGATAACAAGTATCTGGCGCAGTTGTTAGATCGGTTACTGCTGCTGCAATAGCAGCTTATCGAGAGTTAAGTGAGTTTGAAGGTGCTGTTACAGTCGACGCACGAGCGATTGGACACAGCATCTCCGAGGTAGCAATGAAATGGAGGTTTTCTCGTACGACCATTTCACGAGTGCACTGTGAATATCAAGAATCCGGTAAAACATCAAATCTCCGACATCGATGCGACCGGGAAAAGATCCTGCAAGTACGAGACCAACGACGAATGAGGAGAATCGTTGAACGTGACAGAAGTGCAACGCTTCCGCAAATTGCTGTAGATTTCAGTGCTGGGCCATCAACAAGTGTCAGCGTGCAAACCATTCTACGAAACATCACCGATATGGGCTTTCAGAGCCGAAGGCCCATTCACGTATTCTTGATGACTGCACGACACAAAGCTTTACGCCTCGCGTGGGCACGTCAACACCGACATTGGACTGTTGATGACGGGAAACATGTTGCCTGGTCGGAAAAGTCTCGTTTCAAATTGTATCGAGCAGATGGACGTGTATGGGTATGGAGACAACCTCATGAATCCACGGACGCTGCATGTAAGCAGGGGACTATTCAAGCTGGTGGAGGCTCTGTAATGGTGTGGGGCGTGTGCAGTTTGACTGATACGGGACCCCTGATACGTCTAGATACGATAATAAGTCCATCTTGAGAATGTTGCATAACTTGCGCGTCTCTGATGCACCTTCTTCGATCTTGGTGAACTTTCAGAAACCCATTCTGCACTTTGTAGCTTGTCATTTTGGGGTGGATTCGTATTGATAACACGAAGTCTCGTCACTCATTTTGACTTTTTCCAAAAAATAACTCTCTGCGATTTTCATTTTAGTCAACTCGCGGGATGAGTACTCGCTTCGATGTTGTACAACTTGCTCGTCACTAATGCACCTTCTTCGATCTTTATGCTTTGACAGAGCGAAGAAATTATTTATTCACTTAGTAAATGAAAACTTTGGAACCCCACTGTGGCATGAGAATTTAGCAAGTACTACTGAAACCTGTGACCATACTCACGTGAGATAAACTAGAATATCGATATTTCGGGTAAATATTACAAAGCTGCACCAATCACTTAACGTATTGATTATTAACTTCTTCCATGACAAGCTCATTAATATTCTTCGGCCAGTCGAAAGTGTTTTATTAGACATGAACGAGCAGACTTAACTATCAAATATCTATTAACGTTTTCCTGCTTACGCATCTTAGCTGTTTCTAAAAGTTCAACTGGTAGACCACTCACGCTTAATTTCGCAATTAAAATTATTTTAACATAGCACAAAGTTGGACAACTGCCTCCATCTATGATGAGGGTATAGAAGACATGATAGTTTCACGGTTAAAAGCCTTAATAAAGAAGAAAAGCTGTTTAGTGTATTAAAAGAGAATTAGAGAATAGCAAAATTGAAGATTCACATAGTGGATGCACTACCACCGGTTGTTAACTTTTATGAGGAATCGCCCATTACATCTTGTGATGCATTCAGACCTACGTTTCTAAAAAGCCTTCCAGGACACTGGAAAGCATTCTAAGTTTGAGTTCAGGAAGAAGTGCTGTTTTCGAACATTAATGTAAATTCTCTTCTTAAAATTCAGAAACAGAAGGAATAGCAATCACACCTACAGAACTATAGACAAATTTTAGCAGTGTGGAAACGAGTTTCTTAGATGAGGGTGTAGTTGATACCCAACATTACAGAATATGTAAAGGGAAACAAGGAGTAAGAGCAATGGAAAACATGTAAATGTTAGGAATAGCATTTTACTTCACAATAAAGTGCATAATTAAAAGCTATGCCCTTACAAATTGCCAAGCACCTATAAATGATATCAGTATAAATCTGCAGAGAGTAAATCAATATCTGGATCTTATGGAATCAGAAATCTCCAACTTATCAAAAACAACGTTAAAGTAATTTTCAGTGACTTAAATGCACAATTTGGAAGGAAAAGAAATTTAGGAATATGATAGGCGAATATGCAGTATAAATTAGTACCAACAGAAACGGGGAAAAACTGTTCAACGTGTGTAAAACGTTCCAGCTAAAACTGATGTCCACACATTTTCGCAAACTACCAAGAAAAGCCAAAATTTGAATATCACCAAATGCAAACCTAGGAGAAATTCAGCTCGATAGCATAGCCAGATCTAAAAGCAATATCATGAAAATTATGAGAGAAATAGGGGAATTTGATTCAGATCATTATAATTCTAAGATTAAAATGCGGTTTCTCACATCTAAGACAAAAAAAGACACCGAAGAAAATTATTAACCACTCCACCATAGCTAATATTACAACAGAAAATACAGAAAGATTTGGAGCAGAAACTCAGACAACAAAAAAGGCGACTAACGGAGCAAAGCAAATTTAGGATTGGCCAAGAATGTGAAGAAGACATGGTAGAATGAAGAGTGTGAAGGAACACAAGAACACAAAATTTAGAAAATGGAGATATTACAAAAAAGGAGATCACTTATAACAATTCAGACAACAAAGAAACGAAACATCAAAAATAATCCTGAAAATGAATCTTCATAAGGAACTACAAGAAAGTTTCACCAAAAAATACTAGAAATTCTTAACAAACTTTTACAAACATGTACTTAAAGGCTGTAAAGCATCAGGTACTTGTTTCAAAGACGAAAACGGCAAAATAAGATTAAATAACACAGAAATTTGTGAAATATTAACAACATTTTGACAGGCTATTAAAATGTCCCGTTTCAATAGTTATCCTGGCACTTACAGCAACACTACAAAATCTGGTGGAAGATTTCCCATCAATAGAGCTAGAAATTCATGATGTCATCAAAGCACTAAAAACAACAAAGTAAATGGTTAAGACCCTATTCTGTAGAATTATTGAATTGGTGAGTAACAAAGATTACAAATGATCTACAATGACCTTTTGAGAATATTTGGAGAAATTTAGAGATTCCAGAAGAATAGAAAGCAGCATTAGCCATCAACTACATAAAAGGGTGACAAACAAAATGTCAAAAATTACATAGGAGTGTCACCTCTCCCAGTGACATAAGAAATGTTATCAAGAATTCTCCTGGACGGAGTTGTAGAAACTTTAGACAAACAACTGCGAGAATATTAGGGATGTTTTCGAAAGGGAAGGTCTTGCACAGAACAGATGTTTAATTTAAAATCAATAATTCACCACAGAATGTTAGCCAAAATATGTATAACAGTATCATTTATTGATTTCAGGTAAAAATTTGATTCGGTAGACAGAGAAACACAGAAAATCATTAGAGAGTTTGGTTGGAAAGCAGAATTACCAAACATAATTCCTGACACTCTAACAAGAAGATATCTGAAGTTAAAAACTTGGAAAGAAGTATCATAGCCATCTAAAATAAAAATTGGTGTTAGACGAGGAGTTTATCACATTTATTGTTTAAATGCATTCCAGAAAAAATGTAAGGATTCGGAATTTGCTGCAAAAAAATCAAAAAATTCGGTCAATAATGATGAGAAAGAAAGCAAATGGAATTAAAGCAAACTGCTCGGATTTCGCAGACAATATTCCAATACTTTCTGAAACTCTGACAGAAACAGCTATACAAAAAAGTTTCCTGAAAAAAATAAGAGATAGAACTGGTCTCAAAATTTCAGCTGAAAATCCAAATTGATGAGAAATACAAAACACGTTCTAAAATTCATAGAAACACAAATAGGTAAAATAGAGTGAGTAGATAAATATGAATTTTTTGCAGAAACTATACAACAGAATGGACTAGAAAAATGGGAAATAGATGAAAGAGTTCACAAAACAGAAAGAAGATGTGCTTTGACAAAGTATATTTACAACAAGAAATGCATTTGTATGGAAACAAAACAAAACACTGTGCAATGGTAGTACGACCAGAACGTTTATATAGATGTAAATGCCTTTGGTGAACTATAATGAACAGAATAGAGATACTGGAAAGACGGACTATTAGAAAAACAATAGGTTCAATACAAACAACCGTAGATGCTTGGCAGCTGAGAAGTAATGAAGAAATCTACAGAAACATACAGAAACTATCAGAAGTAATGGCTAAGATAAGATTAATCTTTCTTGGAGACCTCTACCAAACGGTTGAAGACTGGCTAATATAAAATAAATATTCCAGTATTTCTGGAAGAAGGAAACGACAACAGCGTGGATTACAGAAATACTGACAGAACTAGGAAGAAACTACATCAAAGAACGGAAATAACAGAAAAAAAACTTTTGAAGAATAATGTACTAAATTTAAGTTTCCAAATGGCTCTGAGCACTATGGGACTTAACATCTATGGTCATCAGTCCCCTAGAACTTAGAACTACTTAAACCTAACTAACCTAAGGACATCACACAACACCCAGTCATCACGAGGCAGAGAAAATCCCTGACCCCGCCGGGAATCGAACCCGGGAACCCGGGCGCGGGAAGCGAGAACGCTACCGCACGACCACGAGCTGCGGACGAAGGTTTCCAAAGCAGAAGATATAAGAAATCATGGAAAACATGGACAGAGGAAAGGAAAAGACAACATGAGGAGAAAATGAGGGAATACTGGAAAAATAGGACACAAAACAAAAAAAGAAGAGGAACTGAAGTTGTTACATCGGCGTAGTTGGTCAAAGCGAAAAGAAAGAGTTATTGTCTCAAAACGTAGTTGAACTATAGAAGTGGGGAAATGGGGCTAATGGGACAGTCTACATTGTTTCGAGATTTCCCATGACATTGAAAGGTGTGTGTGTGTGTGTGTGTGTGTGTGTGTGTGTGTGTGTGTGTGTGTGTATTTGTCAAAGCTTCAAACACTCCCATAGGTAGTGACGACGAAACCCTGGCATTCTCGTGATATGCAAAATGAAATATATAATGCCCAAGAAAACTTTCCTAACGTTATCAGACTCACATAAACACAGCAACCATTTTCATCTGAAAGAGTGTAACAGCATGATAAGGGTATGATTATCTCAAAATAACACAGAGCTCATAAGTGAATAGCTCCAGGTAAGCAACAAATTACACTAACATGTGTTAGCTTGTAGCTGCACTATGGAGATGTTTCCACAATCATTCATTCCTCAGGTCAGAGCGAACCATCTGAAAGATATTTTAATACTGCTCGAATGCATATTGTCACTGAAATGGTCACAGTTCTGTAATACCGTGTTTGCACATATGGAATCCAGCAAAGAGTGACACAAAAATATACTTCGATTGACCTTACTCAGTTGATGAAAATCTAGCTGACATGGAAAGAGTATGCATCAAGCGGCATTGGTAATAAATGTATTATTCTCCCAAGGGATGAACACAGCTTACCATCTAATGGAAGAAACCTACTCCCATTGCTCTATAGCGCCCCCAGTGCAGGTTCGGGTGGCTATGAGCCAGGATGTAGCGAGCAACTGGTAGAGGCAAGGTGGGAACCCAAGAGGCTCCAGGAAAAGGTAGCTGCAAAGATGAACACAGATTACCATCTAGTGGAAGAAACCTACTCCCATTTCTCTATAACGCCCCCAGTGCAGGTTCGGGTGGCTATGAGCCAGGATGTAGCGAGCAACTGGTAGAGGCAAGGGGGGAACCCAAGAGGCTCCAGGAAAAGGTAGCTGCAAACGTTCTTTATTGAGGCATTGGCGCTGCTTGATACACTGGGTCAGTGGCTAGCTGGCTTCTGAACTCTGCTGGGCTGGCTGCATGCATACACGACGATGCTGATATGGCTACACATGCGAGTTTTGGAGGCCTCGTGACGTAAGCCGAGCGTGATCCACCTTCCAATGTGGCGTACTCTATAATGGGGTATCTGCTGCTGTCCCAGGTGACATCTAGCTGCGTTAAGGCGGGGAATGCCCAGAACACTGAGATGCATATCCAGCGATGGTGGGCGATGGGTAGTGTGCACGGGGTGTGACCAACCGTCCACTTGGCAGGAGGCGGCCGTGCTGCTGTAGATGACATTGAATGGACAAATGCACTGTGACACAAAGTCCAAGGAGAGACTTAAGTGTGTTGAGTGGTTGCCCTACTGTGGCCTCAAACAGGTGGCTTGTACTGACAGGCCAAAATGTCCTAATAGGACAGCGAGACTAAGATTAATTCCATTTCAAAAATACTTATAACTGGCAGCAGCGTGCCTGTTAAACGTGTGCACCACAGCCAGTCACATATCCTAAAACATCACTGTCACTATCAGTGTGGAAATCTGTATTCACCTTGCTGCACTAGTCTGTACAGTACCACTGAATTCATTGTTTCAGCAAGCTGCCTGCCTCACAACACTGCATTGGCCTAGCAGTGACAACATATCACCCTTGCCTGCCGTCAGCGCTGCTGCAATACACAGCTGAATCTCCCACAAATATGTTCATATATCTTCGGTATGCTACACTACCCCCCCCCCTTCCCCCGCATGTGGACAATACCGTCTCTGGAGTCGACCTTAAAACCAGTCTCATATCACACTGCTGTTCGCACAAAATAAGGCGAAAATTTATAACCAAAACAACTGGCGACTTGCCCACATATGTCAGATAAAATATTACTTATTAGGCTGCTTATTGGTACTTTACATATGAGTCTATTTATTGTAATTGTTCTGCGCTTCAGGCAATTTAACCTTCACATCTCTACCCGTGGCTTCCTTTTCTCTTAACCCTAAATTTCTATATTTTCAGCATTCGCAGTACATGATTACGCTATCCCTCTCTTTTCTCATCTACGGATCCAGTCTACTGGAATCTGAACTATTGGTGGTTAGTTCCGCTAGACGGCTCTCTGTCTCAAAATAAAAAAAAGCTGCGTACAGCAGAGTCAGAGCCACTTCGTAATTTTTTTTTTCGATTCGTGTCTCTTCTGACCGGTTTGATGCAGCCTGTCTCAAATTCCTCTCCTGTGTCACCTTGTTATCTCAGAGTAGCATATGCAAACTATGTCCTCAATTATTTGCTGGATGTATTCCAATCTCCATCTTCTTCTACAGTTTTAACCCTCTACAGCTCCCTCTAGTGCCGAGGCAGTTATTCCCTGATGTGTTAAGAGATGTCCTGTAATCCACTCTCTTCCTCTTGTCAGTGTTTTCCATTGTTCCCTTCCTCGCCGATTCCACAGACAACCCCCTCATTCCTTACCGACCAGTCCACTTAATTTTCAACATTATTTTGTAGCACCACATCTCAAATACTTCGACACTCTTCTGTTCCGGTTTTCCCACGGTTCATATCTAATTAATATACAATGCTGGGCTCCGAACGTACAATCTCAGAAATTTCATCCTCCAATTAAGGCCTGTGTTTGATGCAACAGACTTTTCTTGGCTAGGGATGGCCTTTTTGCCACTGCTAGTCTGTTTTTTTGTCCTCTTTTCTCTTTCGGTCATGGGTTATTTTGCTGTCTAGATAGCAAAATTCCTTAATATCGTCTGCATCGTGGTTCCCAGTTCTAATGTTAAGTTTCCCACTGTTCTCATCTCTGCTACTTCTCATTACTTTCGCCGTTCTTCGATTTACTCGAAAGCCATATTCTGTACATATTAGACTGTCCATTCCATTCAGCGGATCCCATAATTCTTCTTCACTTTCACGCGGGATATCATTTCACCTTCAATATTAATCCCATTCTTAAACCTCTCTTTAATTTCCGTCACTGTTTCTTCAATGTATAGATTGAACAGTAGGGCGAAAGACTACATCCATGTATTACATCCTATTTAATCTGAGGGCTTCGTTCTTAGCCTTCTAGTCTTATTGTTCTCTCTTAGTTATTGTTCATGTTGTACATTAGCCATTTTTCACTATTGCTTAACCCTATTTTTCTCAGAATTTCGAAAATCTTTCGCCATTTTACGTTGTCAGAAGCTTTCCTAGGTCGACAAATCCTGTGAACATGTCTTGATTTTTCTTCAGTCTTGCTACTATTATCAACCACAACGTAAGAACTGCCTGTCTGATGCCTTCAGCGTTCCTAAAGCCAAAGTCAAAGTCATCGTCATATAACAGATCTTCAGTTTTCTTTTCTTTTCTTATGTGTATTATTGTTGCCAGCAGCTTGTATTCATGAACTGTTAAGCAGATTGAGCGACAGTTCTTGCACTTGTCGGCTATTGCAATCTTAGGAATTGCATTGATGATGTTTTTCCGAAAGTTTAATGGTTTATCTCCAGTTTCATACATTCTATACACCAAAATGAATAGTCGTTTGGGTTCCAGTTCCGCAAATGATTTTAGAAATTCTGGTGGAACATTATATATCCCTTCTGCCTTATTTGATATTAAGTCTTCCAAAACTCTTTTAAATTCTCTTTCTAATATTGGAAAGCTGATCACCTGCCTGTCGAGTCCTGTTTCTTCTCCTACTATATCAGTTGGTATTACTACACTCACAAGGGGAAGGCCTCAGACACGGCCAACCGATTCAGCTCAAATTTTGCAGGTCGCATGTGTACAATCTAAAACGAACGAATCGAATATATTTTGGGTCAACACCTCCGCAATTTTGAGAAAATCGCCCCTAAAGGTTATGACGAGCAACCGACTCAAAATTGCAGGGATCGATGGATAACTGTCAGTAGAGCATTTTTCATCATCAGGTATGTGGTCCGCAAGCGCAAACGTTTCCAGAAATCGAGGAAAGAAACTTTTACAACTGCCGCTTCTGTAACCTCATGGTAAACGCTTTTCGCCGGCAGCGGCGATAGCGCGACGGCCAAGGTAACTGGCTGGGAATCGGAAAACACGTGTTCGAATCTCGAAGAAACCTCGCGGATGTTATTCTTTTCGTTTGTATTTTTCCATATCTCAATTGATAGGGATAGGAGGGTTAATAAGGTAAGTAAATCAATAAGGAAAGATAATAATAAGGTAGGCAAATTAATTGCCTAAACGCCGTGAGTTAGTAAAGTACTAAACTTTTAAGCCTTGTCGCATGAAAACAGCTCCTAATGAGAGTGCTCGAATTCCTCACGAGCGATCACAGATAGCCAACTGCGCGACGCTTGTTTACTACGAGGCACGGGACGGAATGCACGGGACGGAATGCACGCGGGGAGAGTTATGTTGTCCCACTTGCCTCTTCGTCATATCATAGTTGTGAACCTAGAAGAGTGAAGGTGTCCAGCACGAGCCTTATCGAAGTCAATCGGAAAGAGTTGTTTTCCCTCATTAGGCTGCCGCGAACCTCATGGATACATGTAGTGATTTTGCGCCGAATGAAATACGTTTTGTGAATGAATACATTGTTCTTCCGTAAGTAACATATGACGAGTACTGCATGTAGTTTGTAATAATTAGCTCGTCTGTTTATGCCGTAATAACTAGTTATTATTTGTTGTGTCATATCTTTCAGGTGCATAATCTGAATAATGGAGGATGTACATCCTTCGACTAGCGCTGTAATATGTAGTTGGGAGGCTGTCACAGACGATGGCAAGCGGGAAGTTACCGACGCTGTGTTTTGGTTTGTAAAAGTGTTGCAAGACAGATGCATTATCAATGCACTACCGGAAGCAGGCAGTTCTGTTTCTCAGCGTTCCAGATTGATAGGAGCGGCTATTGTCGAGCGATTTTTGGAGCTGACGAACGAAATGACTTTTCTTGATACTGAAGTACTATACCATGAAGACGAAGCAGAAGGTGATTCAGTGGAAGATATCCCGACTAGTGAATCGCAAATGGTCATAACACTGGAAATCTCCACCGGTTACTAAACGCTTAACTACGGCGCTATATCCCTTGAAGTAAAAGTAAAGGCGGTAGCGCTAGCCAGGAATCATCCAAATTGGAACTTACAAACACTGCAAAAGAATGGAGCAACAACAGCCCTGAAAAGGAAGGAGGACTTGAAACTGTGGGAAAGTGATATCGTTAAAAGAGGGACAAGATACGATAAATACCAGGCGATAAATAAGTGGACATACGACAGATTTGTCGAATCTGTTCGTCGTAACGAGAATGTAACAACAAGAATACTTCAGGAGTGGGCTGCAGGTGCTGCGCTTCAATATACGGCCAGCAAGGATATTACGTTTGCTGCATCATTATCTTGGGCGAGAAATTTCAAATCGGAGTATAAAATTCGTCAATGGCACGTCACTAAATACGTCTCTCATAAGGAGGTACAAAATATAGTAGATATATAGAAAGTGGCGGCTCTTTTCAGCACGCAAACGGCGTCACTTATGACCGGTTTTAATCGTGATTATGTGATCAACAGCGATAAAACAGGATGCTAGTATCGGGTGAACATTCGACGCACGTTATAGCATAACGGAGAAAAACAAAACCTTGTCGCAGTTGGTAGTAAAAACAAACTAACACATTCGTACACGGCGCAATATGCCATCACAGCCTCTGGAAAAGTGTTGCCAAAGGTTTTTCTGTGTTTTACATTTGGTCCTCGAGTTATAGAAGAGGTCAATCATTTAACCGACTCGTTGAAAAATGTTTACATTAACTGCTTCAAATACGGGGAACTGACGAATGCGATTTACAGAACATTTCTTGAGAATGTTTTAAAACCATACGTTTCTGATACCAAGTTTTGTCTAATATTGGATTCCTGGAGTGGACAAATTAATACTACAATATATGACACAATGTCTATAGATGGTGAGGGTCAGCCGACGTGCACAGTAAAGGTAACACCGCCAAACTGCACAAAAAAATGGCTCTGAGCACTATGGGACTTAACATCTGTGGTCATCAGCCCCTAGAACTTAGAACTACTTAAACCTAACTAACCTAAGGACACCATACACATCCATGCCCGAGGCAGGATTCGAACCTGCGACCGTAGCGGTCACGCGGTTCCGGACTGAAGCGCCTAGAACCGCATGGCCACACCGGCCGGCCGAAACTGCACACCTATATGCCGACCGTGTGATGTTTATTTCTGTAGCCAGGTTAAAAACTTTATTTCCAGACTTCAGAATTGCAGTGTGCTTCTGGAAACTCAGCGGGAATTGCACAACCGCACGGATGCAATAACTATTCACAGCGTAATTCGTAACCAACTTTCAGCACCGATTTTTCAGGCAATGATATCGTATGCGTGGAATGCATCAAAATTAATTACCGAAAAAGACGTATTTTTAAATGTAAACCAAATTTGTTTTCCGCCAACTCTTCGGAAGGAACAGTGTAGCTGTCGAAAGATTGCACTTATTAGATGTTCTTGGTGCCGTGAGTATATTTGTTTCGAATGTTTATATGACAAGTACCATCCATCTAGTTGATAGAAGAAAAGTGAGGACACGTAACAGTGACTATACGAGCCATTGTAAAGTGACCTGGAGTATCATTTTAGTTGTTTACTATCCCAAGAGGTTTGAGAAATTTATTTGCCTACCTTATTATTATCATTCCTTATTGATTTACTTACCTTATTAACCCTCCTATCCCTATCAATTGAGATATGGAAAAATACAAACGAAAAGAAAAACACCCGCCAGGTTTCTTCGAGATTCGAACCCGGGTCCTCCGATTCCCAGGCAGTTACCTTTCTTTTTTTTTAATCTCATTTTGTTCTATATTGTACGTTGAATTTGTTCGTGGCGGACGTCCGATGACACTCGTTCAGGTTGTTCGTTGATCCGTTTACTCAGTTCTTTTGTTGCAGAGGGTAGTTCAACCCTCTGAACGAACACGCTGAGGTACCGTGCCGGCCGTTGGCCGTTGCGCTATCTAAGTTGTCAGCGAAAAAGAGTTTACCATGAGGGTACAGACGTGGCAGTTATAAAGGTTTCTTACGTCGGTTTCTGGAAAAGTATGCGTTTTCGGACCCGATACCCGATGATGAAACATGCTCTTTTTACAATTATCTATCGATCCCGCCAATTTTGAGTCGGTTGCTCGTCATAACCTTTAGGGGTGATTTTCTCAAAAACGCGGGGGTGTTGACCAAAAATATCTTAGATTCCTTCGTTTTAGGTTGTACACAAGCGACCTGCCAAATCTGAGCCAAATCGGTTGGCCGTGTCTGAGGCCTTCCCCTTGTCAGAATCGCTGTCATGCATCGTTGCCCTTCTCTGCATTGCTGTACATACTGCGTTAACCGCTTGGCTGAAATGCGATTCCTGTGCGGCAGTGAATCGATCCAGGGAACGGAATAGGTCAGGTTCTAAAGTTTGGTTTAGGAACGTTATTTGCGGTGCTGGTAATTATTACAAAGGGACATTTCGCCAATACAACTGTGGTTGTAATCTGTTCACTTCTGTGATTTCCGTAATCGTGGCTGGTATACGGAAGGTTGTAACATACGTCGCATGTAGTCCCATTAATTAGTAAGAAGCTTTCGTTACATCATCCTGTCTAGCATCCGTCAGTTTGCCTTCCCCGTAACAAGTGACCACTGTTACTACGTCATCATAAGTGGAGTACATCCAATGAAAATTTGCCTGCTGGACACGCAGTGTGAGTCCAACAGTATCCCTCGTACAGCATAGTTCCTTCTGCTGCCTAGCTAAGAAAAACTGTACTGCGTGTGTGGTCTGCCTTGTTTGTATTACCCTGGTCTGACACACCGTGACCATTATTCATCAGTAATTATTCAGTAATTCTGTGGAAAAATCTGATGTCTATATGTAACTACTCACTGCACATCTTCTGCAAATGGGTGTACAACGTGGCCAAATACTTTT
Source organism: Schistocerca nitens (assembly GCF_023898315.1). Classification (NCBI taxonomy): domain Eukaryota; kingdom Metazoa; phylum Arthropoda; class Insecta; order Orthoptera; family Acrididae; genus Schistocerca; species Schistocerca nitens. Next base: position 629,894,284 of record NC_064616.1, on the reverse strand, counting down.
TCTCACAGGCCCGAGATACTTGGCTTCATTCATCTAATGTCCAATGAAGCAAGACATCCACCAATCGAAAGGGTTATTTTGCCATGTCTAGAATAATCTGCAATACTTGTAGGTATAAAAATTCACACTATTTCTGACATGCTACAAATTGGTTCTTAGAAAATCGTGATTGTTTAGGTTGGATACAAAATGATCCCAGCCGTTGACAAACCTTTGTCCACAAACGCGTGGCTGAAACCATAAATGGCACTTAGTTGTTACACTGCCCTAAACAAGACAATCCCACGTACATTCTCTCACAAGGACATCCGAAAAGTACCCATTTTCATCTCCCACACGGTGGCACTGAGATTCATGGCGCACACCTCCTCCTGATGTTCCATCTCAAAACGCGGTACCCTTCTCGAGCCTTTCAGAGATTGGAAGTACAGATCATCAAATGCTCGTTTTAGCACCAAGAGAAGGGTCTTTGACTTTACAAAGTAAACATCTTACTGGAAAATACGACACATTACAGGATGGATTAGGCGTTTCTTGACGAACTTGAGATTTAATAATGTCATCAGCAGTGACTTAACAGAAATTGAACTGCTACATTCTCGTGTTACCAGTATCTGACTGAGCGCATGAAAGTTTTTCGTAAGAATATCTTCTACTCAACAAAGCCAAGAAAGTAATAGCAGTTCTAAAGTCAAACGTTTCAGTCCAGTTCTTCAGGATATCAGACTCAGAGGACTTTTCCATTTCGCTGGAAACTCATCTTGTCAGCAAATAGTAGCTCCACTCCATTTCGATAGATTATGACCACAAAAATCTTTCGCAGCTACAGAAATAGAGATCACAGGCCCATGAATCACGAACACTGTGCTTGCTATCAACATACACCGCATCGCCTCTTCACTTGAACTAATACCCGTACTATTCACCAATAACTCTGTTCGGATACAACTACTGGGAAATTTTTACTGCGCCAGAAGACTACATAAAACAAAAGTCAGTGTTAGTTAAAGAATAATACCGATGCCTATCATGGAGGTTACGCTCTATGTGATCAAAACTATCCGGACACCTGGCTGAAATTGATTTACAAGTTCGTGGCGCCCTCCATCGGTAACGCTGGAATTCAATATGGTGTTGCTCCACCCTCAGCCTTGATGACTGCTTTCACTCTCGGAGGCATACCTTCAATCAGGTGCTGGAAGGTTTCTTGGGGAATGGCAGCCCATTCTTCACGGACTGCTGCACTGACGAGAGATATCGATATCAGTCGGTGAGGCCTCTCACGACGTCAGCGTTCCAAAACATCCCAAAGGTGTGCCGTAGGATTCAGGTCAGGACTGTCTGCAGGCCAGTCCACTACAGGGATGTTATTGTCGTGTAACCACTCCGCCACAGGCCGTGCATTATGAACAGGTGCTAGATCGTGTTGAAAGATGCAATCGCCATCCCCGTATTGCTCTTCAACAGTGGGAAGCAATAAAGTGCTTAAAACATCAATGTAGTCCTGTGCTGTCATAGTACCAAGCAAAACAACAAGGTGTGCAAGGCTCCTCCATGAAAAGCACGACCACATCATATCACCTCCACCTCAGAATTTTACTGCTGGCACTACACACGCTGGCAGTTGATGTTCAGATTGCGTACCGTGATTCGTCACTCCACACAACGTTTTTCCACTGTTGAATCGTCCAATGTTTACGCTCCTTACAGCAAGCGAGGCGTCGTTTGACATTTACCAGCGTGATGTGTGGCTTATGAGCAGTCATTCGACCATGAAATCCAAGTTTTCTCACCTCCCGCCTAACTGTCATAGTATTTTCAGTGGATGCTGATGCAGTTTGGAATTCCTGTGTGATGGTGTGTATAGATTTCTGCCTATTACACATTACGACCCTCTTCAACTGGCGGCGGCCTCTGTCAGTCAGCAGACGAGGTCGGCCTGTACGCTTTTGTGCTGTACGTGTCCCTTCACGTTTCCACTCCACTGTCACATCGGAAACACTGTACCTCAGGATGTTTAGGAGTGCGGAAATCTCGTGTACAGACGTATGACACAAGTGACACCCAATCGCCTGACAACGTTCGAAGTCCGTGAGATCCGCGGAGCTCCCCATTCTGCTCTTTCACGATGTCTGATGACTAGTGAGGTCGCTGATATCGAGTGCCTGGCAGTAGGTGGCAGCACAATACACCTAATATGAAAAACGTATGTATTTCGGGGTGTCCAGAAACTTTTGATCACGTAGTGTATATTTTAATTGATTCGTAATCTGGTGGTGCTTCACTGCCAAAAACTGTTACCCTGACTCCAAGAAGGAATGCAAATTAAGCTAGATTATTCAATCATACACCCAGGATGGTGCCGAATGCCTTACTAATATTAATATTCAGAAAATAAAACATCAAATTAAAATTTAAAATTCGCGAATGCCTTCACTACCTCCATCAGTTTTGGTAAGAAAATGTTTATATTCGAAAATTTTCGTGCAGTTTTGGAATGGGACCTTGAGAAGTAGTCAAAACTATGTAAAAGAAGGAAATATGCAGAGTATTTAACACCTTTCTGATGTATCTTACCGTCAGTTAGCTGTACTTTATTTAGCTTGCATCAAATGTGTATCACTTGAAAGCTGACTAGCAGTCTTTAGAAACCCGGTGCTCAGTTAGGTAGTTGTTGGCACTGGTTTAACGCTGTGTTTGGTATGAATATCTCTTGTTTAGTGCTTCTACATGTCAGCACATTCCTGACGATATAAAAAGCTCCCACAAGCCATTAGAGAGACGTTATTGGGACATAGTAACACTTCAGCACTGTAGTCTGCATCATGCCTTGATATGTTATCGTCCATTTCTACAGTATGTGTAGGGTTGTGTAAAATGTCGTAGCCTTAGAAATGTGACTACATTACTAAGTGAATTGTCAAGGCAGTAGCAGCTAACAGAATCGAAACGGGCCAGGCGACAGCGGGCGAAAGCTCTGGTTTTGACAACTATAAGGGCGTTCAGTAAGTAATACAACACTTTTCTTTCTGGAAGTACGTTGGGTTTATTCAGGATTTCAACACATATTATTCTCCTTTGTTTCGGTTGTTTCGGTTACAAAGCCCTTCTTTCAATACGACGGCCCTACCCCACCTTACTGCGAGAGCCTGTATCCCCGCATGCTACCATGTAACTGGTCGACATCGGACCCAACGTCTTGCAGCATCGGTAACCTCCCATCATCCACGTACTGCTCCGCGCAGAGTGCATCCTGCATTGAGCCAAACAGATGGAAGTCACAAGGTGTGGCATCCGACCTGTAGTGTGGATGAGGAAGATCAGCAGTGTAATGAAGTTTTGTGAGTTTCTCTTGAGTACGCAGACTTGTAAGAGGCTTTGCGTTGTCGTGGAGTAGGGAATGTTCATTTCCCATTTTTATGGCGACGAACACGCTGAAGTCGTCTCTTCAGTTTCCTGAGGGTAGCACAATAAACTTCAGAGTAGATTGTTGCACCATAAGGAAGGACATCAAACAGAATAAAGCCTTCACCGTTCCCGAAGGCCGTCGCCATGGCTTTACCGAATGAGGGTTTGGCTTTGAACTTCTTATTCAGAGGAGAGTTAGTGCGGCGCCAGTCCATGGACTACACTTTCGTGTCCGGTTCGAAATGACGAACCCACGTTTCACTGCCTGTGACGATGTTCGACGAGAAATTGTCACGACCAGCTTCGTAACTCGAAAGCAGTTCCACACATATGGTGCTTCGTTGCTCTTTATGGTCTTCTGTTAGGTGGCGAAGAACACAGCCAGCACACACCCTTGAGTACCCCAACTGGTGGACGAATGTGTCAGCACTGCCAATAGAGATGTCCAGTTGAGCAGCGAGGTATTTGAGTGAGATAATTCGCGCATTCCAACTTTGCTGGAGTAAATGCTGTGTGCGGCCAGCTGGCACACCGGAGATGAGACAGCTCTGCACGATCTTGTTGCGATGATGACAGATGCCTTGCCCGACGACTCACCTAGCGCTCCATCACTGCCATGTCTGCGTAAACATTTTGTAAGCGCCTGTGTATATCTACGATGCTCTGGTTTTATACCAAAAGAAACTTAATGGCAGCACTAACCTTGGATGACATCTCCGTTAAATACGCCATTTTGGAGGCTACGTATAGCGCCGGACGTTCGCTGAAGCACGAATATTCCACGATGGTCCACAACAAATTCCGCATTTTTTTAATCGAAATTGGCCGAGGAAAAATTGTGTTCCATTACTTACTGAACGCTCCTCGTATTAATAACTACGACAGCAGACAGCTACGAGTTATCAATGTCCAAACTGCATGAGTGACGGCAGTAGAGCAGAATGAGATTTCGCAGGGGCCAGTCTGCAGTTATAGTATACCCCTCTCGTCAAACATAGTGCTGATTGCATGTATGCTGTTAAAGTCACTCCGCACTTCGCTCGCGAGCCGATGTGATGTGGTGCACGGAGCGTCCAGTCACCACCGGAGCAGTCACGGAGGCGTCATTTGGCTGATGGCTATCGTAGTCATGGTGTGGAGCCACGAGCTGGACACTGAGTGCACAAGAACTGGTGGTGCCCAAGTATTTGAAAAAAAATATGTAAATGCTCCAATCCTATCCTACGATACCTACAGCGGTAATTGTTAAACATTAAACAAACAGCAGCAGTGAGCCAGCAGAAGGTACAATAGAACTGCTAGTTGACTGCACTTGGCACCCAAGGACGTGGCAAGATTTGTGGCTGGTTTGCAGAGTGATAGAGCCCATGAGGGAACCTTGAGATTGTTCAAATAAATAAATAAATAAATGTTCCTGTCCTATTGCAGTGGTTGAGGTTATTGTTTAAACAAATGAAATGTTGGATCAGTATTTTAATGTTCCTATCTCACCCCAGCAGTGGTGTCAGACTCTGGGGTGGGAGGAATGGGCTACACACATATTTCATGTTTAATCAAGGGGAACAGCAGTTGGATGCTGAAAATTGTTTATACCTTAAGCATTAGTATAGTGAAAGTAAAATTCAGCTATTTTTATATTTAGTTCAATTGGATTCCTTAATTTTCCTCCGTTTTAAACTTATAAAAAATGGTTCAAATGGCTCTGAGCACTATGGGACTTAACATCTATGGTCATCAGTCCCTTTCTTAAGCTTATACCAACCATAGATTTTTAAAAAAATTTCCACTATTTTAAACTGAGGTCTTGGATTTTATACCCAATACAAATGGGCTATATTTTAATTTACATTATTTGAATTTCACTCCATTTTTAACACAGAACATGTTGACTTCTTCACCACCTTGGATTGTGATGTCAGAGGAGTAGCGTGAAACCCAGAATTTTTGTATTTCTCTCCGTTTTTTGAATATTCATCATTTTATAGTTGCGACAGTATGTCTGTTTCTTCCAGTTTGGATTGTTGCGTTGGTAGGATTGGGATGGGTAAGGGGGGGGGGGGGCGACCTGGAACCGCTGCATCACATCATCAGGTGACGTTGAAAGATACGTAGTCAGCATATATATAAATACACTCCTGGAAATTGAAATAAGAACACCGTGAATTCATTGTCCCAGGAAGGGGAAACTTTATTGACACATTCCTGGGGTCAGATACATCACATGATCACACTGACAGAACCACAGGCACATAGACACAGGCAACAGAGCATGCACAATGTCAGCACTAGTACAGTGTATATCCACCTTTCGCAGCAATGCAGGCTGCTATTCTCCCATGGAGACGATCGTAGAGATGCTGGATGTAGTCCTGTGGAACGGCTTGCCATGCCATTTCCACCTGGCGCCTCAGTTGGACCAGCGTTCGTGCTGGACGTGCAGACCGCGTGAGACGACGCTTCATCCAGTCCCAAACATGCTCAATGGGGGACAGATCCGGAGATCTTGCTGGCCAGGGTAGTTGACTTACACCTTCTAGAGCACGTTGGGTGGCACGGGATACATGCGGACGTGCATTGTCCTGTTGGAACAGCAAGTTCCCTTGCCGGTCTAGGAATGGTAGAACGATGGGTTCGATGACGGTTTGGATGTACCGTGCACTATTCAGTGTCCCCTCGACGATCACCAGTGGTGTACGGCCAGTGTAGGAGATCGCTCCCCACACCATGATGCCGGGTGTTGGCCCTGTGTGCCTCGGTCGTATGCAGTCCTGATTGTGGTGCTCACCTGCACGGCGCCAAACACGCATACGACCATCATTGGCACCAAGGCAGAAGCGACTCTCATCGCTGAAGACGACACGTCTCCATTCGTCCCTCCATTCACGCCTGTCGCGACACCACTGGAGGCGGGCTGCACGATGTTGGGGCGTGAGCGGAAGACGGCCTAACGGTGTGCGGGACCGTAGCCCAGCTTCATGGAGACGGTTGCGAATGGTCCTCGCCGATACCCCAGGAGCAACAGTGTCCCTAATTTGCTGGGAAGTGGCGGTGCGGTCCCCTACGGCACTGCGTAGGATCCTACGGTCTTGGCGTGCATCCGTGCGTCGCTGCGGTCCGGTCCCAGGTCGACGGGCACGTGCACCTTCCGCCGACCACTGGCGACAACATCGATGTACTGTGGAGACCTCACGCCCCACGTGTTGAGCAATTCGGCGGTACGTCCACCCGGCCTCCCGCATGCCCACTATACGCCCTCGCTCAAAGTCCGTCAACTGCACATACGGTTCACGTCCACGCTGTCGCGGCATGCTACCAGTGTTAAAGACTGCGATGGAGCTCCGTATGCCACGGCAAACTGGCTGACACTGACGGCGGCGGTGCACAAATGCTGCGCAGCTAGCGCCATTCGACGGCCAACACCGCGGTTCCTGGTGTGTCCGCTGTGCCGTGCGTGTGATCATTGCTTGTACAGCCCTCTCGCAGTGTCCGGAGCAAGTATGGTGGGTCTGACACACCGGTGTCAATGTGTTCTTTTTTCCATTTCCAGGAGTATATATATATATATATATATATATATATATATATATATATATATATATATATATTCGCAAAGTCTCTGCTCAACCACTGCATCGGAATTTAGTCTTTGGTTAGCCGTTGGTCGTCAGCCAATACCGTGCTTTGTTAGTTTAGACTGCCAGGTCCTTCCTTGTTCAGAGGAAGTCAGTCATTACAGTCATTGATCATTGTCCTCAGCTGCTAAGATGTGTCTGGTAACGGAGCTATATTTGAGGATACATTCTGTTCTGATGAAATCACCTTAGGTTTGACGGAGAGGCACTGATCTGAACAGTCTGTACGACATGCAAGATAACCAGTAAGATCATTCCAATTGATGTTCAGCTCTAAAATACGTTGTACAGTATGAGGTTACTTAGGTCATGCATTTATTTCAGTCTCTGTCCCAATATACTTCTGTGTACTCACATGCAGTGGTGCAGGCTTGAAGAGACTGCAAATTATTAGCTATTTGGAGACTGGTTACTGCAACATCTTGAGTTCATTTATATTTTCAATTATTACATGTGAGAGATGCGAGAAGTTCTATGACTGTTTTTTTTTTTTTTTTTGCGTGGTTTCGGATTACTTTTGCGACGACAGGAGCTTGGATTTGTGAGGAGTTCTAGCATATCAATAATATATGAGCATGCTAATGCGAGTCTGAGCGGTGTATTAGAGCACCGCTGACGGCAGAAAAGTGAGGATGTTGTCGTTGTAACAAATCAATAAGGCCAACACAATATTGCAAGGCAGGTTAACTTGCTGAAACAGCGAAATCAACGGTACTGCAACGACTATTGCAGCAAGGGGCAAGACAGAGTGGCACATCGACAGTGACAGTAGTGTTTTAGGATATGTGACTGGTTGTGGCGCCTATGCATAACAAGAGGGCCGCTGCCGACTAAAAGTACTGAACGTTTTTGTAATGGGATTATTCGTTGTCTGATTTCCGTACAAGAAGGATGGCGGGGGGGGGGGGGGGGGGTGGCTGTGGCAGACGAGGGAACCACATGGACATGCTAGTAGAAGTCACAGGATCAGGCCATGACAGAGCAACCTCTCTATCCCCTGAGTCCCTTCCCTGACTTAGGGCTACTGCACAGCTGGCCATTCCAGGTCATCTCCAGGGGCAAGGCGAACTCCTGCTTGGAGGCAGTGAGTCTCTATCCATCCACACCAGTCGTCATTCCCCATCGCTGGATAGGCATCTCAGTGTGATGGGCACCCTACCGTGACGAAGCTGAGCACCGCCTGGGGTAATCAGATACACCATTATAGAGTACACGTCACTGGCATGGGACCGCGTGGCGAGGTTGCTTAACAATACCAACGGCGATTGGTGGAGTAGCTGCATCAGCATCGCGAGACATGCATACAGCAATGATGCAAACGTCCACGAATTCTACATCATTTTGCGAGTATTACACCGAATGACAGCTTTCCGTTGACAAAGGACTTCGAAAATAAACGCAATTAAACTATACATCAGTTGGTTGTGACGTAATGTGTATTATAAAGTTCACACTGTGCCGAAGCACACGAGGCTCTTTCAGCAGATTCAACCGAAACGTTAGTGAAGGCCTCCCTTTACTAGTACGAACTTATCGCAACCATAACGTCATCATTTCAAGTTAAACGAATAATTGTCCATACACTGGATTTGTATGTACCAGTTAGAATAGTTTATAAAGGGAGGGACGTTCCATAATATTCAGTCACTCTGAAGAAACTTCGAAAGAAAGAGTGACTTCTCCCTAGTCGGTTTACCTAAGCGTAAGACTATACCTAGGAAGATGTTGATTGATCTCATTTGGCTGTCAAGAGAGCGTTGTGTGAAGTAAAAGCTGAACTCCTTTTTTGAAATGTTCGTTTATTAAGGAAGATACAGAAGTGCAGACAACCGTGATGACTGCGCCACAGTAATAAGATGTCAGAGGTTGGTGGAGTGGCGGTGGGTGGCAGGGGTGCCAGGGGGAAGAACTCAGGTTTAAACCTAGGACAAGTGGTCTAGTTTCACTTCTTGGAGGGTACCTTATAACGTTTATAACGGGAAAGTAGGTCAGTTATGCAATCTTTACGAGCTACAAGTAGCATCACGTAAATACACTGGTGGGGAGTGAGGGTGACGCATTTGGATGTCAAGAGGGTCAAGAGGGTTGGATGTCCGATAGAGAAGTGAATAGATGTCTGAAATTCTAAGGGAAAGAAGCATAGCCTGTCATGAAATATTTATATTTTTTTGTCGAACTCAATGAATTTGTACGGAAAACAGCCAATTTTGTATTGAAAAGTCAATGGTGACACTGTCCTCACCAAGCAATACAGAAAATGTACTATTAGGGATGCCTGTCCCTAAAGTACCTATATTCATATTCCTTAAAGTGATAGCCTCATGGCTCTTAGCTCCTCCTAATGTTCAGCCTCAGAAGACAGTGCTATTCTCGTTACTTTAAGAGATTCGAAATAGTCTTTGGAAGCATCAAAAAGCGGCCTTTGACTGTTATAACTACAGTTCTTATCGGAAACTGCTACACATTCCAAGATGGATGCTACATTTTGTGACAAATTTGAGTCGTAATAATGTCATCAGCAGTAACTTGAAAGGAACAGAACTGCAATATTCTCATTTTATCTGCATCCCTCAGAAAGTATGAGAAACTTAATCGCAACATATTTCACTCAGGAAAGCGAAGAACGTCATAGCAATTCAAAAATTGCAAGTATCAATCCTTTTCTTTAGGACATCAAAGTGACAGGGCGTTCCCATTTCGCTGGAAACACACGTTGCCCTCATATAGCAGCCCTACTCTATGCCGATCAATTACTACTATGAAAACCTTTCACAGTTACAGGAATAGACTTAGCAGATACTTCATTCACCAACATTGTGCACACTGTTAACTTATGCCAGATCGTCTCTCCATTTGCACTACTACTCATACTATCTACTTATCATAAAATGCAGAATTAATCTTGTAACGTGTAGTTGTTTCCAATAAAAGCTGCACTTCGTGCAGTCAAAGGCAGTTTCTTTGGTGCTTCCAACCAATATTTAGAATCTCTTAAAGTCACGATGATGGTACCGTCTTCTCATGCAGATCGAAGCAGCTCAGTATCGATGTAAGGAGTATGAACATAGGTACTTTAGAAACAGGCATCCTGACAGTAAATCTACATTGCTTGGTAATGACAATATAACCATTGACATTTCAATACAAAATTGGTTGATTTTGATACAAAATTCAATGATTTCGACAAAGAAATATAAATGTTTTATTAGAGCCAGTGGTTATTTTGCTTAGAATTTCAGACGTCTATTCGGTAACTCCATCGGACATCCTATCCTCTTGACAGCCAAATGTGTCACAGTAACTCCCCACTGTTCGGATACAGCTACTGACAATTTTCTGTTGCACCAAAATACTACATACAACGAACGTCGCTGTCAGTTAAAAGTAATACTACCATCCACCATGGGGAATATATATTGAAATCGATTCGGAGGTGCCTAACCTGTTAAAAGTTGGCATCAGGACTCCAAGAAATATTACATATTATGCTACAATATTCCATCCTACAATCTGGATGATGACGAATGCCTTACTAATAATACTGGGAGGTTGTAATTAAACTGCATCTTCTCATGGAGGTCCAGTGTGGGCTATAATTATCGTATGGCAGCGAACTTGATAGCTATGCTGAAGCTTTAATGCAGAACCGATTTAAGCTGGAAAAATAGTTCCGACTTTGGTCACCAGGTGCAAATTAGGCGCTGGTCGTCATACTGGACAAACTGAGTCAGTGATAGGTTAATAGTAAAATCAATATTATTCGTTTCTGACTCGTCTGACTTTTCTGTCCACGTCCTTTCCTAATCAGTTACGTATGGAAACATTTCTGCATCTCTTTCTTGAATTCACAGCACAAGATTTGCACCTGGTGACCAAGATTGCAACGAATTTTTCCCAGCTCATATCGGTTCTGGATTAAGGCATTATATTATTTACCAAGTTTACCTGTCATACAATAATTACAGTCCTCAATGGACCTCAGTGAGTGGCAGCACTTTCATTATAACCACCTGGTCTTATGCAGAGAATAACATGCAAAAAATTAAAATTCTCGAATGCTCTCATCACAAGTGCTAAAAGAATCCGTATATTCTAAAAGTTTCGTGTGTTTCCGCAAGGGCACGTTGAAAAGTGGTCGAAGCTGTGTAAAAGAAGAATATATGCGGCGTATTTAACACCTATATAGTGTATCTAACCATTAAGAAGCTATTACTTTATTTCGCTTACATCAAACGTGTCGAACTTGAAAATTGATTAGCACTCTGAAGGAACTCTGTGCCTAGATAGATAGTTGTTAAAAATGGCTTGGCGCTGTGTTTTGCTAGGAATACCTCTTCTAGTGTGCTTCTACGTGTTAACACGTTCCTGATGCTATAAACAGCTCCCACATACCGTGGTTGGCACGTAGTAACCCTTAAAAACCACGGTAACCTGCATCGTGCGTGAACATGTTCTCGTCCATTTCTATAATTGTGCAGGGTTAATTGTAAAATCGATTAACTTCCGAAATGTGACAACATTACCTTGTGAATTGTCTTGGCAGTAGTTGCTAGAATGGTCGCAGAGGACGAAGAGACAGTGGGTGAAAGTTTTGGCTTTGCCAACTATTAAGCATTAGGACAGTAGATAGCTATTAGAAGCCAACATCTAAAGCAGCACGAATGATCAGTAGAGTATCATTAGAGATCGCTGAAGCCAGACTACAGTTACAGTGTACCATTGACCAAGGGCACCCATACGATAGTTTGCGATGGGGCCTCGTAGTGGTGCGAGGTCTACGAGGAAGACAGGCCGCGGCGCGTACGTCACGAAGGTAGGCCGAGCTCGCTCAACTCTGCAGACACACTGCGCTTCTACATCTGTTAACTCGTAACTACGTGTGTATGTACAAACGAGAATTTTGTCTTCCAATGGAATCCACTGTTATGGAGTCTTACCATTAATAGTCCTATAATGATATTAAAGCCTACTAAATACTTTTTTACGGCTTTGCTGTGATAAAATAAAATTTAAATAATGCCAGAATGATTATCAGTTGCATAAGGCACCATATCTTGTTCTAAATGAGGACTGTCACGCAGAAGAGACTAAATGCTATAAACAAGCCGTTATACCATTTATGTTTAGAATTAATCTTAAGTTTTGTTGTACGGCTTCATAATAGAAGATTTCAGTAGAAGACGCAATTGTCGTTAGTACGTACACACCTGGTTGAGAGTTAACAGATTTGGAAATGCATATTTTCTGCTGAGTTGAGCGAGCGAGCGAGCTCAGGCCTACCTTCGTGACGTACGCGCCGTGGTCTGTTTTCCTCGTGGGCCTTGTAGTAGTGGCTGCAACTAGTGCATTAGAGCCAGTCCGCACTAAAATTCTCGAGCTGATACGACGTGGTACTTAGGGCATCCATTCACCATCGGAGGAACGCAACATAGCCGTCACGGAGGTATCAGTTGGCTGATGGCTGTCGTAGTGATGGTGTGGGACCATGAGTCACTGGCCGTTGTGGCGGAGTGGTTCTAGGCGCTTCAGTCCGGGACCGCGTGACTGCTACGGTCGCAGGTTCGAATCCTGCCTCGGCATGGATGTGTCTGATGTCCTTAGGTTAGTTAGGTTTAAGTAGTTCTAAGTTCTAGGGGACTGATGACCTCAGATGTTAAGTCCCGTCAACAGTGCTCACAGAAATGGGAGATACGTGGATGCAGCGACGTAAGCAGCAAATATGTGAACAGATATGTGATCATTCTATCATACTAAACCCACAAATGAGATTGTTTCAACCAGAGGTTGCGAGCTAACATTCCAAATATGTTCGGACTCAGTGCGGTTCCTCTTCGTCGAAATATCTTGTCTCAAACTCATCTAGGGGTTGAACCGCACGTGTACCACTACACGCCCTAATTAGACACTTATGATCCTTTGGTTAAATTGTCTTGCTGATGGCAAGTTTGCGAAATACAAAGTTAATATAACATATAATAACAGTAATAATAACATCGGGAACTAAATTAACGAGCCATAAATGACGTAGGCCACACAGTTGCGATTTGGTTAGAATAATGTTTATTCAGAAATCAAACTAATAGCGAAAGTGGTCGTATTTAGAGTTACTGTTACACTCGAGCGCATATCCATTTGACACAGTTCGATCATTCACAATCTCATCACGAAATACCTAGTTAATTCGCGAAAAGTTTGAGTTCACACCAGGCGCGCGGCTGCTCACCATTCAAAGAATAAGTCCCGCTATACCACACAACACGAAATTTTGCAGGTCGTTTCACTTCCTAGCTGCCTAAAGATCGATTTTCCGCTTTCGCGTCTCAATCCGAACTGTACACTATAGTGCCTCCAGCCGAACTGTCCGCTATCGCGTCTGCACCAGCACTCCCTCTGCCCGTTCCCGGCCGAATTTCTCACGCGCCGAATGTCCTCGCTCAACTCACTAGGGCAGTTCCCTTTCCTGAAGCCGTCCATCTGGTTGGCTACAACTTATTCTACATGATTTTACATTTTAACATATTTAAATAATCAAAGCTTGACCACTTTCACGTTCTAAATAAAGTAACATAAAAGTAATACAATTTCCTTCTTAACTTTGAATGTCACGGCCATTAGCCTTGCACCAATGAGCTTTCTTGTAAATAAATAAAGAACAAAAGTAACTATTATGCAATAAATTTTACAGCAAATATTGTATTACCTAATGATTCAATAAGGTCTCATGCTGTCATCGTTCAATGTGTTTTGTGTGGAGAAAATGATGATCTGATGCTTAACTGAAAATATTGATAGTATAAATTTACTATATCTTTTAAAAAAATGAAGTTACTGAGTTGATACTTACAACATTTGTCGTTATAATGATGCGCTTCTATATGAAATGTCGATCGTTAAGATCGATCAAAGCGTTCAGATTTTAGCATTCACGTCTTTGTTACATAGCTTGTTAATTTCACTTTAACAGTAAACCTAAATTATTTTACATATGATCAGTATTCAAGTTTTATTGGGATCACCATGAAACGTTATGGAGGATGGCAGATTAAAATTACTGAGGCTTTATTCACTGAATTACTACAGAATTAAATAGTTTCCATAAATGTTTCCCTTTATGGCCGATCTTAGGTCCGCCATAATTAACACTGCTACGTATCCTTGGCCACAAAAACCTTCTTCTGGGTTTCCCTATGACGTAGGTTCTCGTCTGTCTCACTCGCACACTACAGCGCTTAGGCCTCAACAGACAATAGACGCCTGTGAGTTTCCCCATCTCGTGGTGAATCTGCGCCCTTTGAGGCATCCGGCCCTGGACGACAGGGTTCGTTTCACAATTCCTGAAGGCTGACTCTTCCGGCCATATACTTAAATGAGAGCGAAACGCTCGTTAACTCACAATATCTCGAATCATTTTAGCCTAAGGGCCACACTGGTTCTTCCACTAAGTCCTACGGGGCGTATCCAGTTTCCTTGAGGCCTGGTACCCTAGTTCTGCTCGGAGCTCCTCGGTACAATTACAGTGATTTCGTGATGCTTGCCACTGCTGCCAGTCTTTACGAGCTGAAACTGAGAGGCACAGCTGTATACATTACAGAACGAACTCACTGTTGTTTCACCTTGAGTTGTAGCCTCGATTTCATTTCATACGAGTATACGTTGCTATACATAAATACCACTCGTGAAGATAGTTTTATTGCGCTTTCACTAAACCTTGTTACGTCTGTGTGTCATTAGCACCGCAGAAAGTGTCCAGAACGTAGCGATAGTTGCATATGTTATCACCACTGCGGGATATCTTCCCAACGCAACATTCCTCGCCTCGTGGAGACAGCTATGGTTACATCTTCGTTTCTTGCGGTTACCGCTGGTATGGCTCAAGAGAAGTTGGACAGACTATCGTTCGTCATATCGACATTCAGTAGTGCTGAATTTTGTTTGTGGGATTAGACGGCGATTGTGATATCTGTGGTACAGTGAGCGATGGTGAACTCCACTCCGCAGTTTCTGTTGGCACTTACAGGCTGGTGATAACGGATGCGAGTGCTGCGCTTTATATATTATTACGACTACTTCCGACCATGCTAAATGTGTGGTAGTGACGTTTTCCGGATAGCAGAAAAACTAAGTGCAGTATTCAGTACCAACTTGTGGGTAGCGATCTCAAAATCAAAATAATGTGGGACAACTGTGTTTCGTGACTACAGTTTCTTAGTGAAGATAGTGTACGTTTAACAATGAGTATTTAATTTGATTAAAAATGCCTTAAAGATAAATCCAGTGCATTTTTTTAATCAAACCATCACATCATTTTGATTTGCAGTTACATCAATTTTGTGTGAATTTGTGTAAATATGGAAAAGAAACGGAAGATAGACACTGAGGGCAACAGTTTTAAAGAACAGTGGGTACATCAATATTTCGTGATTGAGTCAAGTAATAAGGCAATGTGTATAATTTGCAATGAAACATCAGTTCTTAAAAAATAAAGTATAAAACGTCATTATGAGATCAAACCTTCACAGAGTTATTCCAAATTTACCAGAAGCCAATGGTTAAAAATATATGCGTCTTTGAAACGCGGTTTGATATCCCAGGAAATGTTGAATAACAAGCAGCAACTCTTGTTAGTTTCTACATGACTGACTCAGTAGCAGAACATGGCCTGGGAAACAATTTGTTGGCGGCGAATTAATAAGGGTTTGCGTGATTGCAACAGTTGAAGAAGCGTGTCCAGAAAGAGTTAATTGTTTAAGAACATCAGTTCTTCAGCAAACACTGTGACTCGAAGAGTAAATGATATTGCTGAAAATATATTCACTCAACTGTCTTAAAATGCTCGAGACGAAGAGTGGTTTCTTTAGTTTTGGATGGGTCAACAGATGTTCCCAATACTGTACAGTTGTTTTTCATCGAAGAATAAACAAAAATTTTCGAGTGTATGAAGAGCTTCATGACCTTCATAGCATTCACCGCACGGCCGCAGAAGAAGAAATTTTTAAAGGAGTAGAAAATGCTCTTCAGAAACTTATGGTGCATCACGGGTGATAGTAGCAAAAACATATGTGGAGAAAGTAAAGGTGTCGTTGCTTACGTGGCAAAGGCGGTAGAAGACGATGGTGGATCGAAACCATAAATCGTACATTGCATCATTCATTATATGTCTTTGTGGGAAAATCCATGAATATGTCAGAGCTGTTAAAACCAGTCCTATCAGCTGTTAATTATATAAGATCACATACCCACAATGGTCGTCAATTCCGCTAATTTACTGAAGAGATCGAAGAACATGACTTACCATATTATATAGCAGTAAACAGGCTTCGGCTGTGGAAAAGCTCTGGTGCGTTTTTTGAGATACGAACAACAGTCGAAATTTTCGTGAATGACAGGAGTCGTTCTCGGGATGAGTAAAAAACAGTGAGTATTTATAGAAATTACCATTTTACACAAATTTAATTAAACATGTAATCGACCTTAATTTAAAATTACAAGGAGAAAACTAGCTACTGCCTGATTTGTACACTCATATTAAATCTTTTCGACAACGTTTTTAGAGTCTCAATTAAACAAAAATATTTCACGCTTTTAATACATGCCAAACATACAGTCATCAATTAGAGACTCCATTTCCGATAAATTATGCAGTTGAAACTTCGAGTGGTTTAAAAATACGGCCGGCCGAAGTGGCCGTGCGGTTAAAGGCGCTGCAGTCTGGAACCGCGAGACCGCTACGGTCGCAGGTTCGAATCCTGCCTCGGGCATGGATGTTTGTGATGTCCTTAGGTTAGTTAGGTTTAACTAGTTCTAAGTTCTAGGGGACTAATGACCTCAGCAGTTGAGTCCCATAGTGCTCAGAGCCATTTGAACCATTTTTAAAAATACATTTTGAGTCTCGTTTTTCAGATTTTAATACTATTGCAAACGATATAAAATTTTTTCTGGTTCCTTTTAACGCGATATAGAAACACTTGCAACAGAACTTCAGATGGAAATAGCCGCGCGGGGTAGCCGCGTGGTCTTAGGCGCGGTTCCCCCAGTCGGAGGTTCGAGTCAGGGAGGCATGGGTGTGTGTGTTGTCCCTAGCGTAAGTTACTTTAAGTTAGATTAAATAGCATGCAAACCTAGGAACCGATCATCGCAGCAGGTCGGTCCTATGGAAACTTAGCACAAATTTCCAAATTTCAGATATGGAAATGGTTGATTTTCAATGTAGCGATTTTTATGAAGATAAATATTTAAATTCATCACTGTAAGAATTTTATAAGTATCTTCTACTGACACAGTTTCAAAAGTAGTACAAGTTTGCTCGTGGGTTTTTTCGTCTTTTAGCACTACTTACTTCTGTGAAAAAACATTCTCCAGAATGATGTATACAAGAAATATTTAGAGATTTGAACTGATAGAAGAGCATTTGAAATCGCTACCGATAATTTCCACTAGTAGCTCATTCCAAAACTGCAAACACTCGTAAGTGGGAAGTTACAGCTACTTAAGTAACATTAATCATAATTAAAATGCTTACTTTCATTATGTGAACTGGTTATATACTCGTATGTCACTTAGATATGGCAAATTTTCAGGAAATTTCATATGATTAATGTTCTGTTATATATGTCAATTAATGTGAATCTTAATTGGCCATAAAATACAAACAACTGATTTTTTATGATTCATTTGTGTTGTTAATTTTACACTGTACGGTATTACTTCACTTACTGAGCATGATTCTTTCATTATTCTTACACTTAATTAAAATTCCTTCTGTGAAACACTTTTTTCCTTTGGAATCCATGTAGAACAGGTGAATCCGTTTCACTCCGAAAAAATAGCACTCAAACAGATTTATAATACACTATTGTAACTTTTTATTTATAGTACAGTACAAACTATTTTAGAAGAAAATTGTCCAAAGATATTTGTTTTTGCCTCTATTTCAAAATTTATCGAAAAAGAGACAGAATTATCCTTAATTAAATTCTTATCATGCATAGCTACTGCCTTTTGGAAATATTTAATGAATTCGTCTTACTTAACGATGACAAATAAGAATTGGGATTCATAAACAGCTACTGCTTGCATGCATGCATGCATGCACTGTCGAAGAAAAGATTTTGCAATATCGTTGCATACAGTTGGCAAACGTCGTCGTGGAAGTCCGAACAGTCGTACAGGTGACAACAATTGCAGGGCGAGGCGCTCAGTATAGCTATCTGAATACAGCATTGTCGGAGATTCTACTTTACAGAGCGCTAGTTTGTAGGGGGATGCGTGGTTTAGTGTTCATTTATAGTGGCAAAAGTGACCGATCCAGACTGGAACGTGGTTTATGAAACGGTTATTAAAGACGGATAAAAGGAACACTAAACAGACAATGCGGAAACTCATTCGTTAAGTGAACCAGTTTTTTACATTTTCTTCTACTCAATTTCCGAATCACTCGATATGGGAGGTGCTCAAAAAATGGCTCTGAGCACTATGGGACTTAACTTCTAAGGTCATCAGTCCCCTATAACTTAGAACTACTTAAACCTACCTAACCTAAGGACATCACACACATCCATGCCAGGGGCAGGATTCGAACCTGCGACCGTAGCGGTCGCGCGGTTCTAGACTGTAGCGCCTAGAACCGCTCGGCCACCTCGGCCGGCGAAGGTGCTCAATAAGCAAAGATCGAGTGTAATAAAAATAATTACGGCGGGCCGGGTACCATGCAGGCGTGACCCGTTACCGCGCGCCCGATTGATGGTGTTCGCGGGCCGGTGTTGGCTCGCATGCCGCAGATTGGAGACCCTTGGATTAACCAGTAAACGCCCAGTAGCAGCGGCTCAGATGATGGCGCTATCAAATTCCTCGTCTAACAGGCTCGGTACCCAGAGACTTTGCGAACTCTGTCCCTGGCATAGCCTCGAGATTGTTAACTACATAAACGTTCCCGTCCTGTCCCAGCAGTCGTGTTGGATCCGAGGGTGG
Source organism: Schistocerca nitens (assembly GCF_023898315.1). Classification (NCBI taxonomy): domain Eukaryota; kingdom Metazoa; phylum Arthropoda; class Insecta; order Orthoptera; family Acrididae; genus Schistocerca; species Schistocerca nitens. The sequence continues at coordinate 629,875,277 of NC_064616.1, read as the reverse complement.
GGAAAATTGTTTAAACACGAAATATGAGCAAATCACAAGTGTATTTCACTCATTATGAATCTTAGAACAAGCGTATTTTTGAATTTCCCGTTGTTTTAAACTGGGCTCTTGGCTTCTAAACTTAGAACAAATTATCTGGCAACCATGTAAGCTGCACCATTGAACTATTATATCACAATTTTAACTTGATGAAAGGTGATCTGGCAACCTCACAGGCTACGTCAGCCTTAGCACAAGGGACAACCCTACATTTTTAACTTCCCACTGGGTTGAACTCCGGACAGGTGCACATCTTTGCCCCTTCTTAACTTACAACTTGGGTTTTGGACTCAGAAAAACTGTGCTGTTTTGAATTTCACGGTCTCGCGCGAACCCCATACCGTTTCAAACTCATGGAAAGTGGCGTACATTCGTTTTATTTAATTGTACAATATCGCAGGGGTGGAGGGAAAAACCTATATGTGAATTCCCCATCATTTTATACTTATAACGTCAGAGGATTGGGGGAGGATTTGAGGATATGTGGCACTGTTGCAAGATATCACTGGATGATTTCATCAGAAACTGGCAACAATTCAGGCAGCCCTAGTATCCCTGTTTCCCGACTACTAACGTTGTGCTTAAGAGGCAACATTTTTGTCAGAGGATATGTAAATGAGTTTTTAATTCTCTTTACTAGTAGCAATCACGATGGTAAAGGACGGTGTAATTTACAGTTTGGTCTGTATCATTAGAATTCTCGTTCGCAATCCTTTTTGAGCTTTACCTTTCTTTGAGTGAATGAGGCGCGATTCAATAAAAGGAAAGGGCTGCGATTCGAGTCCGGAATTTCCGATAGCTGAGGTCGGTATCCGGACAGGGAGCAAAGAGCTCCCTCCTATAACCTCCCGTTATTTCGGAACTATGCTACACTGCTCGCTCTGAGTTAACAGAACCTCATTTGAAAGCGTTTGTTTCACAAATTCCAAGTTCTCGCTCAACTGATATTAATCCAAACCATCCACAAACAATTATCTGTGAAATCGACAACACGGGACGGGTACGCCAAGAGAATTCATAGAGAATCCAGACCTTCAACAGAAGAAAATATTGTCACGTTCTATGCACGCAGAGTATATTGCAATACTATTCTCGTGCAACATATACTACATTTAATTTAACATCCGTGTGTTCCTCGTTTTCAAATACTTGTTGGTATCTGGGCCTCGGTTAACTATTCTCTTAGGAAAGTAATGGTTTCATGTAAACTGTACAATGTTGATTTTACAATACTGATGAGAAAGACACTGCAGTACGATCGGAATTTTCGAGATACTAAACGCATTGTTGTAGTTCACTTGCGGGAGACATAGCAAAATCACGGAATGAAACTGCAACTAAGCAAAACTTGTATAATAATTTAATTTAAGCTGTTCTGTTTAAATTTTCCTTACATTTGCATCCGTCAGAGGTTGCCAAAAGTAAATAATATTTAGTCAGATAATATAAAGCTGAGTGCTGCCAAGTCATGTTGGAGAAAGGAGGGTAATTTCAGGTTAGATGCAAAATTCTTAAAAGAAGAAGAAAGACGTAAAAGGTACAATGTTTGAGACACTAAAGCTCTCGCTCGGAAACGAATGAAAATATGCATGCTGGAGCCCGCTACAGAGAAATGACGTTTTAGAAAGAAGACAAGAAAAGTGATGGATGCTACATGAATTTCTCTGATGTGTAAACGTAACCAGTATACTATGTCCAGTCACACCAACTGTGGAAAGTCTGACTAACCATCTTCTTCAACGTGGACCGCTGCTAGACGTGCAGGAAGCAATTCATTGATGTTCTAAAAGGTACCGACAACAATATGAAGCCCTCCGATTTCCAGTATCGTGGCCGGCTGCGCTACGTTACTCGGTCGGTGGTGGGAACAGCCCGAGTGAGGTGATCCCACAGACTCTCGATTTGGTTTAAATCGCCGGCCGAAGTGGCCGAGCGTTTCTAGGCGCTACAGTCTGGAACCGCGAGACCGCTACGGTCGCAGGTTCGAATCCTGCCTCGGGCATGGATGTGTGTGATGTCCTTAGGTTAGTTAGGTTTAAGTAGTTCTAAGTTCTAGGGGACTGATGACCAAAGAAGTTAAGTCCCATAGTGCTCAGAGCCATTTGAACCATTTTTGGTTTAAATCCGGGAAGTATGGTGGCCAGGGGAGAACGGTTAACACATCCTGGTGCTCTTAGAATCACGCACGTACACTGCGGGTTCTGTGACACGTTGCATTGTCCCACTTGTAGACGCTATCGCGCCGAGAAAAAGCAAACTCCATGTAGGTGTAGACATGGACCACAGGGGTAGATTAATACTTGTGTGGATCAAATTTGCAGTCCAGAATGACGGGATCACTCAGAAAATGCCACGGAGACATTCCCCAGACCATAACGCTCTCTCCTGGTGGGAGGGTGTTTGCTTTCAGATGACTAACGCCTTCCACACCTACGGCCATCTGGCCGTTGGAGCATAAAACTTGATTTGTCAGAAAAGGTCACCTGTTGCCAATCATTGGACGTCCAGTTGGGACAACGGCATGGAAAACGCAGCCTTCGTCCCTTCGTCGCCGAGGAACAGCAATCAGCACGGGCGCATGAACCAGGCGCCTGCTGCATAGGCCCACATGCAAAACGTTCGGCGAACGGTCGCTGGGGAAACATTGTTGACAGACCCTTGGCTCATATGGGGGGGTCAATTGCTAAACAGTTGAACGTCTTTTCACCTATACACATCTCAGCAGCCGTAATTCCCTCCTGTCGTCCGTGGCCCGTTGCTCACCACAGTTGTCTCGGCGCAGGTTTTACACTACTGGCCATTAAAATTGCTACACCAAGAAGAAATGCAGATGATAAACGGGTATTTATTGGACAAATATATTATAATAGAACTGACATGTGATAACATTTTCACGCAATTTGGTTGCATAGATCCTGAGTAATCGGTACCCAGAACAACCACCTCTGGCCGTAATAACGGCCTTGATAAGCCTGGGCATTGAGTCAAACAGAGCTTGGATGGCGTGTACAGGTACAGCTCCCCATGCAGCTTCAACACGATACCACAGTTCATCAAGAGTAGCGACTGGCGTATTGTGATGAGCCAGTTACTCGTCCACCATTGACCAGACGTTTTCAACTGGCGTGAGATCTGGAGAATGTGCTGGCCAGGGCAGCAGCCGAACATTTTCTGTATCCAGAAAGGCCCGTACACGATCTGCAACATGAGGTAGAGCTTTATCCTGCTGAAATTTAGGGTTTCGCAGAGATAGAATGAAGGGTAAAGCCACGGGTCGTAACACATCTGAAATGTAACGTCCACTGTTCAAAGTGCCGTCAATGCGAACAAGAGGTGACCGAGACGTGTAATAAATGGCACCCCATAGCATCACGCCGGGTGATACGCCGGCATGGCGATGACGACTACACGCTTCCAATGTGCGTTCACCGCGATGTCGCCAAACACGGATGCGACCATCATGATGCTGTAAACATAACCTAGATTCATCCGATAAAATGACGTTTTGCCATCCGTGCACCCAGGTTCGTCGTTGAGTACACCATCGCAGGCGCTCCTGTTTGTGATGCAGCGTCAAGGGTAACCGCAGCCATGGTCTCCGAACTGATAGTCCAAGCTGCTGCAAACGTCGTCGAACTGTTCGTGCAGATGCTTGTTGTCTTGCAAACGGCCCCATTTGTTGACTCAGGGATCGAGGCGTGGCTGCACGATCCGTTACAGCCATACGAATAAGATGCCTGTCATCTCGACCGCTAGTGATACGAGGCCGTTGGGATTCAGCACGGCGTTCCGTATTACCCTCCTGAACCCACCGATTCCACATTCTGCTAAGAGTCATTGCATCTCGACCAACGCGAGCAGCAATGTCACGATACGATAAACCGCAATCGCGATAGGCTACAATCCGACCTTTATCAAAGTCGGAAACGTGATGGTACGCATCTCTACTCCTTACACGAGGCATCACAACAACGTTTCACAAGCCAACGCCGGTCAACTGCTGTTCGTATATGAGAAATCGGTTGGAAACTTTCCTAATGTCAGCACGTTGTAGGTGTCGCCACCGGTGCCAACCTTGTGTCAATGCTCTGAAAAGCTAATCATTTGCATATCACAGCATCTTCTTCATGTCGGTTAAATTTCGCGTCTGTAGCACGTTATCTTCGTGGTGTATCAATTTTAATGGCGAGTAGTGTAGATAGGGTCATTTTACCACTGCCGTGGACGGAATATTTTAACCATGTCGGCAAGTGAACAACTTAGAAAATTAGCACTTTCGGAAATGCTTCCACCGTTGGCCCGAAAATCAATGATCAAGCTCGTCTGAGTGTAAGATAAATCGCTCCGATTCCGCATTACGACATCGGCTACACTGTTTATCACCACCCCCCGACTCGCTTTGTACGTGTTGCTCAGAAACAGTCTGAAATGCTTGTATGTGTGTTGCAGGGTATGTTGTGCTGATAAATAAATGTTAAGAACAAAATTACATTAGTTACGCCGGTTTCGAGTTAATTAATATCAAGTTTAGCCAATGAGCCCGTTGCGCACGCAAATTCAAAAAATGGTTCAAATGGCTCTGAGCACTATGGGACTTAACATCTGTGGTCATCAGTCCCCTAGAACTTAGAACTACTTAAACCTAACTAACCTAAGGACATCACACAACACCCAGTCATCACGAGGCAGAGAAACACGCAAATTCAAGCGGCCCGTAGAGACGGTGTCGCCAAACGTGTCGTTCGTTTGATTTCCTAAAACCAAACGAGAGAGCGATACATGAAGTGGACAGAGGACGATAGTAAGCCAAAGGTTGAACACTCTCGTGTGCTATGATCTACGCTATGAGAACAACTGGCATTATTTGTATCTGGCGGGCCTACTGAATTTTCTTTCGCAGCGGAGTGATTAGATACTTTCAGTGCTGATTAACTCGGAAACTGCGGACTGTAATGAATTTCTTTCTTAACAACTACGTCTCACCACAGCCTACCGTGCAACACCCTTACAAGCTTTTCAGACTCTTCCTGACCTTCCTGTATAGTTTCTACATCTAGTACTGCCGCCTGCTGTCTGTAAGTAGTTGTTGCACCTTGAGGTCAAACATTAATGACGGTGACGGTGTAAGATCTGAGAAGAGTAGTAACACAGCAGAGATACACGTAACAGGGGAAACTTCAAGAAAAGAAATCAGTTGTTGAGCCACCAGTATAAAAATGTAGAAAATTACAAACTTAAAGTAAGGATTTTAATTCACAAAGAAAGATACAAGATACAGCTGGGGTATTTAAGGAAAGTTACCATGTCTTATAGTTCATGAACGAAATGAAAATGTAACCGGTATCTGTAATAAAACTTTTATATTTGAGGAATACTTTACTCATCTTTTGGTTTACAGAAGAAGAAAGAATGAAGGAGAAATAAACACAGTGAATAGGCCAATCGGTTACAGAAGAGGCTGAGATAGCCAGACTTGAAAGGAAGAGCAGCGTAGCAGGTGGTCGGACAGAAATTCAGAAGAATTTTTTGAACACTTAGGCCTACGAATCCTTTGAAAATTTTGTAATTAAATCTGTCACAATATTTGTTTATCATACACGTTGACTATTATCAGTGTTTATTCCTCTACCTAGAGTAAAAAACTCAGAGGGCTGTAAGGCAAACTCTTAAAACTTTTCTCTGAACTGCCAGCAAAATATTGTGTAATGAATACAAACGTTTTATGCGGAGCTAGAAAATGGTTAGGTCCAGCAGAAGGTCAAGTCATAGTTGGATAACTGCTCTAAAACTGTTGTGATCAGTAGGTAAATGCATGTGTCTATTTAATTAGTAACAACAATGCTTTCACGTGGTGTAATACAAAAAAGTAATTGAAACTGTGAAAGGGATAAATATTGACTGGAAGAAGTTTAAGTCCATATGTTCTCGAACCAGGCAACGGACATAAAAGTAAATGATGAACTTCCCAATAAAGTCCAGAACCACGGAGGAATTTCGAAAAAGCTGCATTTTGCCATCATTGCTGTTGAATATTTATTCAGTAATTCTGTCTCTTCATTCGCTATTCTAAAATTACTGGACCTATCAAAATGTTATCAATCGTACAACACCAAACACTGATCGAAAAATGAACCTGAAATTCATTTTCACTGTAGCGTGTGGATTTTCCTACGACCATCGTGTGTTGTTGTTTTCATGTTAGGTAAACATGGCTTCATCAGCGAACAGCAAATGGCGAGTGTCTTTGAAAATTCAAGTCAGGCGGAACTGTCACCATTGAGAAGGTTGTGGTGCGGCATTATGGGAGAAATGATAATTGGCCCCCATTTTATCGATGGCAATCTAATTGATGCAATGTATGCTGATTTCCTACGTAATATTTTACCGATGTTACCACAAGATGTTTCACTGCATGACAGAATGGCGATGTACTTTTTCGGTACGTGATGTTTTCCATACACGTATACGTGGGACACTGATACGTGCAGAAAGTCACCGCGTTCTGGTAGTAGTACTGTGTTGCACCATTTCAACAATGTGTTGCTGTTTCTGTGCAGGATGTTGAAGTACAGCTTGAGAAGAAAAATGGGAACCTGAAAGAATATCTGTTTCACGGAGTGTGCTGCAAACTCTGGTAAACATGCTGCGTTCAGAAATTGGACGACTCGCAAAGTGCCGACGGTATTCTTTGACAGCAGCAAGAGCACTACCTTCTCAGAAGCCATAAAAATCTATATACAAGGTGGTCCATTAGTAGTGACCGGGCCAAATATCTCACGAAATAAGCATCAAACGAAAAAACTTCAAAGAACGAAACTCGTCTAGCTTGAAGGGGGAAACCAGATGGCGCTATGGTTGGCCCGCTAGATGGCGCTGCCATAGGTCAAACGGATATCAACTGCGTCTTTTTAAATGGGAACCCCCATTTTTATTACATATTCCTGTAGTACGTAAATAAATATGAATGTTTTAGTTGGACCACGTTTTTCGCTTTGTGATAGATGGAGCTGTAATAGTCACAAACGTATAAGTACGTGGTATCCCGTAACATTCCGCCAGTGCGGTCGGTATTTGCTTCGTGATACATTACCCGTGTTAAAATATACCGTTTACCAATTTCGGGCCGGCCGCGGGTGTCTAGCGGTTCTAGGCGCTCAGTCCGGAACCGTGCGACTGCTACAGTCGCAGGTTCGAATCCTGCCTCGGGCATGGATGTGTGTGATGTCCTTAGGTTAGTTAGGTTTAAGTAGTTCTAAGTTCTAGCGGACTGATGACCACAGATGTTAAGTCCCATAGTGCTCAGAGCCATTTGAACCATTTTTTAACCAATTGCGGAAAAGTTCGATATCGTGTTGATGTATGGGTATTGTGATCAAAATGCCCAACGGGCGTGTGCTATATGTGCTGCTGGGTATCCTGGATGACACCATCCAAGTGTCCGGACCGTTCGCCGGATAGTTACGTTATTTAAGGAAACAGGAAGTGTTCAGCCACATGTGAAACGTCAACCACGACCTGCAACAAATGCTGATGCCCACGTAGGTGTTTTAGCTGCTGTCGCAGCTAATCCGCACATCAGTAGCAGACAAATTGCTCGAGAATCGAGAATCTCAAAAACGTCGGCGTTGAGAATGCTACATCAACATAGATTGCAACGGGACCATATTTCTACGCACCAGGAATTGCATGGCGTCGACTTTGAACGTCTTGTACAGTTCCGCCACTGGGCATAAGAGAAATTACGGGACGATGACAGATATTTTGCAATCGTTGTATTTAGCGACGAAGCGTCATTCACCAACAGCGGTAAAGTAAACCGGCATAATATGCACTATTGGGCAACGGAAAAGCCACAATGGCTGCGACAAGTGGAACATCAGCGACCTTGGCGGGTTAATGTATGGTGAGGCATTATGGGAGAAATGATAATTGGCCCCCATTTTATCGATGGCAATCTAATTGATGCAATGTATGCTGATTTCCTACGTAATATTTTACCGATGTTACCACAAGATGTTTCACTGCATGACAGAATGGCGATGTACTTCCAACATGATGGATGTCCGGCACATAGCTCGCGTGCGGTTGAAGCGGTATTGAATAGCATATTTCACGACAGGTGGATTGGTCGTCGGAGCACCATACCATGGCCCGCACGTTCACCGTATCTGACGTCCCCGGATTTCTTTCTGTGGGGAAAGTTGAAGGATATTTGCTATCGTGATCCACCGACAACGCTTGACAACATGCGTCAGCGCATTGTCAATGCATGTGCGAACATTATGGGAGGCGAACTACTAGCTAATGAGAGGAATGTCGTTACACGTATTGCCAAATGCATTGGGTTTTCCGGACATCATTTTGAGCATTTATTGCATTAATGTGGTATTTACAGTTAATCACGCAGTAGCAGCATGCGTTCTCAGAAGTAAGTTCACAAAGGTACATGTATCACCTTGGAACAACCGAAATAAAATGCTCAAACGTACCTACGTTCTGTATATTTTAGTTTAAAAAATTTACCTGTCACCAATTGTTCGTCTAAAATTGTGGGTCATATGTTTGTGACTATTACAGCGCTATCTGTCACAAAGCGGAAAAAGTGGTCCAACTAAAACATTCATATTTCTTTACATACTACACGAATATGTAATAAGAAATGGGGGTTCCTATTTTAAAAAACGCAGTTGATATCCGTTTGACCTATGGCAGCGCCATCTAGAGGGCCAGCCATAGCGCCATCTGGTTTCCCCCTTCAAGCTAGAAAAGTGTTGTTCTTTGTAGTGTTTTCGTTTGACGCTTATTTCGTGAGATATTTGGCCCGGTCACGATCAATGGACCACTCTGTATATACAGAAGAGCGTCCGTTTGTAATTCGTAGAAATCTTCAGTTTCATTAATATCTTGATGGAATTTTAAACACTTTACCTTCGAGCCAAGTAGAAGATCATTGTATACATCGGGGCCCGTCAAGGTGTGCCAAACTTCACGCATGCCGGCTTGTCACTCGGCTTTGCTCGGAAATACCAGGAACAGTGCGACATTTCATTTAATATTGCTGTGCGGCATTTTTCAGTCATCACAACCATGAGTTCCGCAGAACGGTGCAGTCAGCGCTGTTTACCTTTCTCTACTTAGTCGTGGCATGAAGGACGTTTGCAGGTCTAGTAGCTGGCAGTCTAGCGATTATCGCAGAAATCTTTTAAAATAAATGGGAGTGATAGAAGAGAGTGATGAGAATTCTCAGTTCGCATAAGCGACAGATACTGCCTATTTGTTACAAAACGACTGGACAGTACCATGCAGAGAAAATTTATAGAGATAGTTAACAACACAAGAGCTAAAAACTACAACGATCGACAGACGGGATTCATTGTCCAGTACACCAAAAAGCAATTTGTGCTATATTTGCAGATCTGGAGCATGTGAAGAAATTGGTGGTACAAACAGTAAAATTGTGAAGTTGCACGCACTATTACATTGTTACCTGCAACAGTTTTCAGTGGAATTGAGGGAAGAGTATGGAGACTTCATAATTACTGCAAAGTACGTTGGTTAAGACGAGGGACATTCCCGGAACGATTTTTCAATTTGCAACTCGTTATTGTTATGAGGGGAAAAGGAGTGCAGGAATGAAAATTAGAATATCCGGAATGGATTGCAGACATCACTTTTTAAGTGGACTCGACTGCACACTACCCACAGTAAGACACTGCAAGGTAACGACTTTCCGATTTGATGGGCTTTGGCATTCGCGCCCGGGGACAACCCGTGAGCCGAAATCTTGGGCGTCCCTGGACTACACAATATTTCATACTCTGACTTGAAGCATATATGTATGTAATATATAAAGGAGAAAGGTTGTTAATGATTCCCTAATTAACATTTGAGCCGGTAGAGCCTTTATATATATGAAATTAACGTGATATATATGCATAATGTACTTCTCGAGAAGTACATTATGCATATATCACTTTAATTTGTGATTTAAAAAGGTATCGAATCGTAATCTACGATGTAATTGTTCTTATTATACTATTGGTCTGAAACTGGTGTATATTTCCAAAAGTCAGAACTGAATGTCTAGAATTTGATTTCTATGAATGCCGCAGGTGAAGATGTACTCATTCGTTGCATTCCGTTGACACCCAGTGATTCAAATATGCCTTTCAGTTTAAAGCGATTGCAGTTTCCTGTGTGTCTTGCATTCGATATGAGGATCAACATGGCACAGGGCCAATCACTTTGTGTGGCAGACATGAAACATCCCGGAAAACTCTGACCACGGCAGCTACTACAAAATATCTACTAAATATTCATTAGTGTAGATTTGTAACAGCTTAGTCGGCGCATGTACAAATGCAGTTAACCGAGGCGTCTCTCTGGTAATACTCTCAATCCGTCGCACTGTTTGACTCACAACACACCATGAAAAACTGCACGTTCAACGGGCTGGTTTAATGGTAGAAAGAAATGGAGAGCAAAGACGTCGAAAGCAACGAGTTTGGTTGGGCTGGAAGAAAACGTCAAAGAGGTTCGGTGGGTAACACATACTTGCACGCTACTAGCCCGAAAAGAAAACAACACTAAATGTCTTCTAGCTCGGAAGCGTTCGGAATAGGGCATATGTCAATATGAAGATTTTTGCTTCAAATGGGAGTTCCTGTCACATCCATGATTATGTACCATTCCTCCTGGGACACCTTGTACACTAGCCAATTTGTCCTATTCAGTTTGCGTACTGAGTAAGAGAAAATGACAGTGTGAATGTTCGAAACGTAATATCTTCCCTACCTAATTACATCCATGTGAGTTTCACGATTACTGGCAGCAAAATTATTTCACAGCCTTCCTTTAGTACAGGTTTCCTAAATTTCCCCAGTCGGGTTTTGTGGGAACAACGTTACCTTTCTCGGAAGGTTCCCTGTACATCCCCATTATACTTTCGAGTGGATTATAGCTATTGTGTGCGACACTTACAACACGTCTACTGTCATGTCTGCCTGATAAGGAATAATGGCTGGTTGTGTGATTTAATATTTATCAGGAGATCTCGAGAATTGTCTGGTTACCAGTATTTTGTTGCTAGTTTACCACTACCCAGCGGACACGTGCAGGGTAATAATGGAAGTATCAGGAGTCGAAACGCTGGAGCATTAGTATATATCTGGTAACACTGGAATGTTGCATGCATAATTCCGCTAATATTCGTTTCTCTACCTGTAACCTTGAGGCCCATCAGTCTGTGCTCTGCTACTGTATCGATCAGATGATCTTCTCTTGAAGCTATTGAAACTTTCACTGTCGAAAACGTGGATATGATTTTAATTTATGGCGAATGTTTCCAGAGCGCTAGAGCAGTTGTGTGGTTGTATGATGAAATTCGTCCAGATTGTACGATGCCCACACGATCAGTCTTTGTAAGCATTGTAAACAAAACATACACGGAACTAGTAGTGTGGAGAATAACACACGCCAATGAGGGAGCAAGTACAACGGATAATGGCAAAAAATAACTAACACTTTAGTAGCATTAACACATAATACACAAGCCTCTACGAGGCAGATTCAATGTGTGACTGGGATCAATCAAAGGAGTATTCTCTGAATATTGTAGCCGGCCTCGGTGGCGGAGCGGTTCTAGGCGCTTCAGTCCGGAACCGTGGGACTGCTACGATCGCAGGTTCCAATCGTGCCTCTGGAATGGACGTGTGTGATGTCCTTAGGTTTGTTAGGTTTAAGTAGTTCTAAGTTCTAGGGGACTGATGACCTCAGATGTTAAGTCCCATAGTGCTCAGAGGCATTTGAACCATCTGAATATTATATTCCAAACAAAATCGGCAACAGTTATCCGAAAGGTGTCCAAGAAAACTGCAAAATGAAGCGGCATTTTTATCCTAGATTTTGACGGGAACCGAAATAGCCACAAGTAACTACAGTTCCATAAAATATATGGTGCTGCATTTATAGAAAACGTCAAGCTGCACGGAAGATAATCCATGTGATACCACCATATGGATGTCCCGCAAATACCGCACAATTCCAGAGCCTCTTAATATTTGGAGATCTTCGAATCGATCCTTATACTTATCTGTAAGGAAAATGAAAACAAGTTGACTAGAAGGAAACACTGATGACTCGCGAATACACGAAATCACGCGACATGCCTGTGCTATACGACATAAGTCTACATGAAATTTAACGTGCGGTATGGTCCGCCAGAAATCTGTATATAGTATGTACCACCACTCGAGGTCAATATTTTGTACACTTCATATAAACACACGAAACGAATCCGTATTAGGCGTTCAATGACATTTGATGCAATAGGGCAGTCATTTGTGGGACCCCTCCTCCTGACGGTGGGACAGTGGTATGCAGAAATGTGATCTTGTTACGGTTTGATCAAGTTTCGCACATGTTATGTCATTGGAGACCTCTCTGAAAGCTCTTTCCAGTGCTACAAAAAAACGTAAATATTTCCACAAATAAAATCGCTGAAATAATTCGCCATCTACAAACGATAAAATTTGCTTGCGTACGCCATAAACATCGTCATATTGTCCACCAGAACTTAGCGAAGACTTCATGTCGATGTATTTACTCACGCTGGATGTATCTGAGGTGGGCTGCCTAAGCAGCACTATCCAGTGTAAGTACCGTGCGTCTGCAAATTCTCTCCGCAGTGGCGAGCCTCGTGTGTCTAAGGTTGGCAGCACATTCACGTCTCGCCTGTACGTGTTCCGTGGACCTGCTGTGGCAGGGTGAGGATACTGGTCTGCAGCTGTTAGTTGTGTTATTGTCTACTTACTGTGTATGCTGCGTGCTACTGCAGAGTGAGCGTCTATAGTGGAAGAGGTTTTCCGTGAAGGAGGAAACTTTACGGAGCATATTTAGATTGCGTTTCCCTGCTTCGAGGTGTCCACATCTTGACACTACATGATTTAATTCGCAAATTCCAGGCAACAGATTCCGTTCATGATGCACCACGAACTGGTAAGACCACAATTTTAACAGAACGGAAGCTTGACGACATCTCGGACATAATGTCGCAGAGTTCAACGAAGTCAGTGAGCCTCCAAGGGCGTAAAGTCTCCCGTACGACAGCATACAAGGCTGTAACCAAAGAATGGAGGAAAAACGGCTCTGAGCACTATGGGACTTAACATCTGTGGTCATCAGTCCCCCAGATCTTAGAACTACTTAAACCTAACTAATCTAAGAACATCACACACATCCAAGCCCGAGGCAGGATTCGAACCTGCAACCGTAGCGGTCACGCGGTTCCAGACTGAAGCGCCTAGAACCGCAGGGCCTCACCAGCCGGCAAGAATGGAGGATGAGTCCATATAAAATTACTGCTGAGCAGCAATTACATTGTATGGACCAAGCGAAACGAATAGCGTACTGTCAGTGGTTTCAGCTATTTTTTTAACCGACATGGGGTTGGTGTTTTAGATCTAACCTTTTTCACTGATGAGGCTTTCTTTCACCTATCTGCCTACATTAATTCCCAAGTTTCACGGATTTGGCAAATCCGTGGCAAACGCCATTACACGCAGAGAAAATCAGAGCGTAGGTTGCCATAAGCGAGGACCAATTATGGGGCCGATTTTTTCGATACTTCCGTCACTTCCGCTGTCTTTTGTTCCCAAATAATTTATCCATTTATTGCCATACTGAAACAAAATGAGATCATTCACTCATTTTTCGAAGAAGGCGACGCTACTGCTCATATTTCACACCATTCCCTACGACCTTTACGTGAAATGTTTGGAGACAGCGTAATTATGAAATGTCTCTGTCCCCCGCGCTTGCAGATCTGTTCCGCCCCATTATTTCCTATTTCCTTTGGGGTCCTTCTAAAACATTTGCGTATGAAAATAACACACAGACAATAGATGAACTGAATAGAGAGATAACTGATTAGCTGCATTCGATTACATGTGAAAAACTGGTAAAGGCGTTCGCAAAGAAACGTAATATATTGGTGAGCACGGTGTATTTCTTTTTAATTAATAGAATTAATTAATTTGAGTGTTTTAGTTTTAATGACATTGATCCCATCTCCCAACATAATTGCAGCCACTAGCAGTGAATCCCGGCCTCTAGCTTATACAGCGTCATGATTGTGCTGCCAATCCTGCAAGGCGAGACACATGGGGCTGGCCGCTTCGCAAAGACTTTGCCGACGCACTGTAGTAGTTAACAAGAGGCCCAAGCGCACTCTCAGTGTTGCAATCTCACACTATCAGTTTCTTTCTCTTGGTTACGGTTATTATGTAGCAAAAATGGTTCAAATGGCTCTGAGCACTATGGGACTTAACATCTATGGTCATCAGTCCCCTAGAACTTAGAACTACTTAAACATAACTAACTTAAGGACATCACACAACACCCAGTCATCACGAGGCAGCATTTGTCCACATTTAAAAAGAGCGGGTATATATACTGCACCTATTAAAATTTTTGTCAAGGTATTTTTACGTTTCCTTTTGATTGTCCGACTACTTTAATTTAGACTGCAGGATTGTTGTCGAACAATTTGATAATGTTGGTGATACCATCCGGTAAAGCTTTTATAGATAACTAGTGTTTCTACGACGAATCCTTGGGATACACCAGCTTAACTTAAGGTGGTTTTTCGTTTTCCAGTACAGCGTACTGACGTGTTTATTCGTGTATGTTTATGAGTGCAGTCTCGTGTACCAATGTTTACTTTCTCCAGCAGCGCTGCAGTGCCAGCAGCAGCTGCGGACTGACGAGTTGAATTGTATAAAGTGCCGCGTAACGTAGAAGGCCATCACAGCCAGTGGGGGCCTCCGCCCGAGCGATTTTTCGGTGTAGGCTGGAGGAACGCACCGGCAACTTGAACCGCCCTTCACAGCCGCCGCTCGTTCCATCCCCTTCTGTAGCGGAGGCGCAGAAAACAGGAGCGGCAATTCCTTCCGCACAGTCACGCCAGAATCGATAACGCTGAGAGCTTTCCCGCGATTTGCCGTTCCCACGCTTCCCTTGCAAGCAGAAAACACTAAATCGGTGGTTTCCCCGAAGACACATGCAACGCGATGCCGAGCAGAAAATGACAAACGTTACTCATAAAGTAATATTTCACACATCATAAAATTTGAGCGATGTATCTTTACCATCGACATGTTCAAGGTTAGAATCTCTTAAGAACCAAGGTCAAGATTACCTTCATCAACTATGAAAGTAATCAGTGTAATAGTAAGTTTAATTTTTAATCTTCAGAAGAAGTGAAACTCTTGAGTGCCCTACTAAACCAAAAGCAAGTCGTCCTAACCAGCTGTGAGATGATTTGCAACACCATATAATACGGAGGTGAAGGTACACATTCATAGTATCAAATGCAATTGAAGTGGTCTGTAGAGACAGTGTTCCAATTATTGACTTCCAATTTTTTTTATTTTTACACAGTCTCAATTACAATTAATAATTTTGTGGCATCACCTATTTCGATTTATCATATAAGTAATCGCATCTATGCCAAGAAAGAGAAGTATGTAACTAACGATCTCGTAATCACACAAATGAACCTATCGTATAGAACAATATTAACATAATTTAAATTGTTGTGTGACGATATAAAATTATTTATGCGCAAATATGCTGCATGTCTATTTCGATCAGCTCATAAATATTCCGTCAGTATATAAAAGCCATATTTTTTATTGAAACTACACCATTTGATCGTATGCAGGTGAAGACAGCCTCTCTCTCTCTCTCTCTCTCTCTCTCTCTCTCTCTCTCTCTCTCCCCTTCCCTCCCCCCTCCCCCCTCTCTTTCTCTCTCTCTCTCTCTTTCTCTTTCTTTCTTTTTTCCTGCATCCCGTTCGAGCCGCGATTATACCACATTCTAGGTGACATTCCTTCTTCAGCTATTGTGTCACCTAACTCTCCATCCTTATCTGTCGCTATCAATACAGCACCTGTAAGTTTTCTTATGTCATTTGCATAGGAAACAATTTTGAGCTCACTGCATATGGTATGTATTTGCAAATTCTTAAAACACTTAACGACTGCGTACATTTTTACATCTACATCTACATCCATGCTCCGCAAGCCATCTGACGATGTGTGGCGGATGGTACCTTGATCTATTAGTAATTAAAAATCTATAAAACGTTAGAGCATGGCTTAAAAATTAAATGTACCTATACCGCCTCATACAAACCAATTTTTTTTTCAATATCCGAGAATATTGCATAGCTTCATAAAAACTGTCTTGTTTCATAAACTTTAATGTTATTAAGTTCTTACGGAAGATACTAAATATTTTACATTACACTAATAGACCTGACCGACAAATCGTAGGTAGAAATCTGTTACCATAGTCGTTTCTCACAATTCCTCGTAGCACAAAATTTTGTTGTTCACCTATTTTGGCTGGAATTCTAGCGCCTCACGTAGCCTAACAACCAACGAATAATTAGGAATAATTATATTATGACTGCAATTAACGATGTGTTAAGTTATATCTATCTGACCGCTATTGGAGTGATAAGAAGACGAGAACTACTAAACGCGTCGTAGCAGCAATGCCCTGTTGGCAATGCCGTGCAATAGGTACTATGAGCTACAAGCCTTGCTGCCGTTTCGTATCCATAATGAAATGGGATGATTTATGAGATACTTTCTCCATAGTAGTGATTTGCCAAAATTCTGAGAGCCTCTAAATTGCGCCATCTGGTCCAGCTTTTCTGTTAGAGCATCATTACAGGGGCCCTACAGATATGAGATAAAAAACAACTGGCACCCCAGAATCCAGGGAAATGAAGGGGCTGGCATATCAATCACGGTAACTTGTCAGGTACACACCGTAGAAACGTGTGTCGTCGTCTTGGGTTCCAGAAAGTCATAAGCCGTTTGAAGGCAGAGTACTTGCTAGTATTGCAAAATAAGCTGCTGTCCGTGAAACCAAATTTCCGGCTGCGGCGATCCACCTTCCTATCACAGAGACGGAATGAAGTGGCACTGATCTGTCTCCATAATGGTCATAGTCCCCTAACTCATGGCCTCTTACTCCAGCGAGAGGATCCACCAAACTGTGGAGTGTGCATTTGAAACAAACACATGTTAACAGTGTTTGCTTTTTATTCGATCCAAAGTGTAACAGCAAATTTTGTGAATTGTCCAGACTCCGATTTAAACTTATAGGTTGGAGGTCTTAGTGTGTTGCAGAGTGGTTGGCGACTTTTTTTTTTTTGTTTTGTTTTGTGATCAACCAGTCACACCTATTAGTTACAGTATTTTAATACCTTTTCATGAGTACTCACTTTCTTTTCATCCACTTTTTAAGAACTGACACATGACAAGCTGTTATATTATGATTGTTGAACTGCATGCGTGTATGTGTCTTACGTGAGTAGTTTTAGGAATTATTTTATCCTCTTATTCTACAATTTTTAAAGGTTTACTCGTTTTCACTACATTCATCTTTCCAAACTGAAGTCTCAGCGTAAAGACCTTGCTGTCGTGTGCTCAAATAATTCTATCATCATCATAATAAGAATTAATATAAACTGTGATGAAAATAACAGGCCGTGTCTGAAAAATAAATCTATAGGACATCCGTATACTGCGTATGTAGCAGTTTCCGTTCTACGTAGCCCATAGTCGAGAAGTAGGTGCGGTCACGTGTCCCAAGGTTTTATAGACAAAATCTTCAAAGGTCGCCAAAATAAAATGAAAGGAGGTGCAAATGAAAGAAATTAATTAAATAGTTAAAATATGTAAGATTTACGTTTATTATCAGACCTGTAACGTAAATATACACCTCGGAGCCGATATGACTTGGCATAGACGTGACTCAGTAATTGGGAAGTATTCGAGGAATGGGCCATCTCACTACACTACAATAAGTTATTGTTTAAGAGCGTGTTCAGCAGATGAGAGACCGATGCGATGCATCGAACATCTCATTGTGGAGTGGAGACGAGTTGACCGCCGGCAGATTTAATGTTCCATGTGTGGCAGCCTCGGCGTGACGACTAGGGGCGGCTTCCATACTGACTGACCACCATCCTCATTTCTCTTCAGGTAGAACGCTCGGCGGCCTAGAGTGGTGTTATTGCATGTACACTGACGGAGGCAATTGTCTGCGGTAACATTCTCGCTGAATCAGTGTTATCACATTATTTGGAGTCGGATATCAGACAAGGAAAATACGGTGTACTGTAGAACGTTTAAGATTCAAGCACTGGGCAGCAAGGATTCGTCCATTGAACATGGTGGGAATTAAAGCATGTCAGTAAGTGATGATAAATATTAGAATGAAAATCGTGGTATGACACAAAGTCCAGAGACAGAATAGGTAATGGATTCACATGCCTCCAGAAAGCCCACTCAGTTTCATTGCTGTCACTACACTATCTCTCACTGTCTCACGGTTCTCCTGCTCTCTTTCTATCTGACCAACTGAGTCTGCCTTCTGATCTCCCTGGCTGACCACATCACTCACAGACTGCGAGAATTTTCCATGATTCCAGCGTTATCGTTCTCGGGCCGAATTTGCAATTCCAACCAGTAACTCACCGATATTTAGTGACCATGCCTCTCAGTCTCCGTGCCAGGTGAGAAATTCTAATCATGCTGCGGCTAGCATGTGACTAGGGAACTGCCTCTTGTTCTCTCGTGTTCCATATCGTGACAGTTCACAGCGCTTGATACAGTCTCCCCAGCAGATTGATGCAAGTGTTTGATTGTATTTCTCATTTTTCCAGAAAACAGCTAGGTAACAGCGAACCCGCTCGTTTGTAATGGGAAGCCTGATCTTTGTTCACGTGTTTGTAGGTGTTCGTAACTTATCGATGCCCTCTTGGTGTCCGTCAGACCTTTTGCAGGGCATCTTTCCCAGGTGAGGCAAACGCTTCAGCAGTCGACCCGGTGCGGCCTGTACTTCGTTCAGGTGTCTCGATCTTTCTCGATGTCTGTCAGACTTTACACAGGCGAAACCAACTTAAGTGAAGCAAGCACCTCCAGTCTTCTGGGAACGGCTCCAAGTCTAGTGTAGTAGCCGCGGCCCAAGTGTCCCCTCTTGACCTCAGCACTCAGCAGCGATGTATTGCATCACTCAATTCTTCATCTTCATAAGACACATAGCAAGTTTTCGGCTAATGAAGGAGAAGACTCACGGGGTGAAGTTAGGATTCTGATAGAAAATGAAGCATGGAAACGTGGTACATGAATTAATGCAGATGAGGCGGATCGGGAGAGGTAAAGCTGTCGGGAGGTACTGTGCTCGCATTCGGGAGGAAATCAATTCAGCTGCCCGTTCAGCCACAAAGATTTAGCTTTTCTGTGAGTTTACTACGTCCCTTAAGGCAAGCTTCGGTGTTATTCCTTCGAAAACGATCCCGTGTATTTCCTTCCCTGTCTGTGCGCTTTACGAGCCTGTGCTCCGTCTCCGATGACCTTACTGTCGACTGGACGTTAAACCCTAAATTTCCTTCCGCCTTTTGGTTCTGGGTGACCTATTTACTCATGTAGCTGTAATGTGGACGTGACAGGGGTTTGCCAAAGTAAGGTTTTTAGTACAAAGGTTCCAATGCTCCTGAAACGTAAATTTTACAATCCGTGAGTATTTCCGATTCTGTCTGATTACAGTGAGACGAGGACATGTAAAGCAAAAACCATTAAAAACTGAGAGCTACTCACGGATAAGTAGAGAGATGCATGCTGATAATTACTAAGGGATGTGTGAAAACAAATAAATTTGTCAGGAACAGGTTGGAATGGAAGACGTGATTCAAAAAGAGAAGTGGCCAGCACAAGCAAATATGTGAATGAATGGTTGATGAACCAATCAAGATCTTAGCTGCATTCCAAGAAACATGAAAAAAACATAGACGATGACCTAATGGCGAATAGAGTCACGACATTAGAAAACATGATGGAAGAAAAGAAATGCTTAATGCATTGTAAAGTCCAGAGGAGATATTTATCCAGCAGTGGATGCCAAATACCTAATGAAAGTCATGCTTCCTAATTTTCCTAACCTTAGTCTCAGTGTCCCGTAGTGAAATCTACAATGTAAGTAGCCGAAATTTCACCGTCTGCTTCCAATCCCAGTTCCCTAAACGACCTATGAGGGTACCATGCCTTTCTTCGAAAGATGCCGCCATATGTTTTTCGAGCATTTCTGTTACACTTTCGTATAGTCTATGCGGACCTGTTATGATAGTAGCAATGCGTCCTCAAATTCACACTGTCCGCATAGTTGAAACGGACTCCAAAAGCTGGACCAGTGCTCCAGAATTGGTCACACTTGCTTATATTCTGCAGTTTACTTCACAGATACATTGCACTTCCATACAACTCAAGCATTAAGTCTGAGCCTCCTACACGTCTCCCACTTTCCTTTTCAATTCCAATTCATATCGTTTCGCCGGCCGCAGTGGCCGAGCGGTTCTAGGCGCTACAGTCTGGAACCGCGCGACCGCTACGGTCGCAGGTTCGAATCCTGCCTCGGGCATGGATGTGTGTGATGTCCTTAGGTTAGTTAGGTTTAAGTAGTTCTGAGTTCTAGGTGCCTGATGACCTCAGAAGTTAAGTCCCATAGTGCTCAGAGCCATTTGAACCATTCATATCGCTTCTTAGAATGAACATAAATATTGAAATGATATGACGTGACCACTATTCTTTTTTGAACTTGAACAGCGGTTTCCGTTGAGTCATTCTGCCGATAAAGTAGAGTCAAATGTCGACAAAATATGCTTACGCTTATAAACTCTTTGTTGCAATACTTTTGATGAGCTCATTCAGTGGTTAGGGGACTTGTGCCACTGTGTGCCTGTCGAATCGTAAACTTTGTTACTCAGAAGCTGTTGCTCCATGACACCGATGAAGGAGGCAGAAGAACTACGAAATCATCAAACATAAACTTATTCGCCATGCTTGATTAGCATTCATGTATCTTATCAAAAATCTAACCAACCGGTGTGTACAACATTGTTTGGTTATGGACCTGGAAAGGTGAACGCACATTCAAGAGCCGAGGGGTCAGAGGAATAACTTCTTTTTGCTTGTATGATCACGAAAATCCTTTTACGAAGAAAACTGAAGTCCATGAAAACGTAGAACACCTCAGTCGCCTCTGTGGCTACTGGATAGGTAATTTTAATTTTTAAACTCATTGTGGAAGGTACAACTCACATCAGTGAAATTTATTTAGCATTAAACTTCTTTTAATAAAGGGATTAAAAGGCAATAAGTCCTATTACAGCTAAAATTTGTTACTAAAATGTTCACCCAAATCTGTTATACTTAACACTAAATGCAGAACAAAATAATTTATCAATCGATCGGTCTTATATCGTGTGAAATAACTACACCTTGCTCCAGGGAACACTTCGTCGTTCCTGTGAGGTATAATAAACTTCTTCTAGTATGCGGACAGATACTTTTGTATAAACTATACAGTATCGCTCTGGCTTTCCTTTAGACCTACCCGACCTTTGTCTGCCGAGTAATTTTCTATTCATTGACCTCATAATGAAAAATTTCCCACATTAGTGTGATGACTCTAAAGAGTGAAACAATTTTGAAAAGAGGAAGCATAATAACGTAGACTTGTCATTCCCATTATGGTTGCATGTCGATCGGAAACAACCATTTTGGGTCTTCAAATCTTTCAAAATTATACAAATGCCATTCAAACGAGATCTATGACAGAATGAGACTTAATAAGAGACATTATTAACTACAGTAAAATTCATTACTAAGTCTACGATTAAATTGCATGTAGTAATTACAATAAGCGAATGTGAGCAATACGAGGAGCGTTCAGTGAATTAGAGAATAAAATTGCGTCGACCGATATGATTAAAAGTAATAGCATGTTTTAGCATCAAGGAAAGGATGCAAATACATCAGAATCATCTTTAGCATATGCATTTTAATTTTGTGGATTATTAAAAATAGGTAACATGTGCTACAATAATAATTAATTCCTAATAAGGAAGAATTTTTTTTTAAACTAATGAATAAGCCAAACTGTTTCATATAAAAGTAGAATGTAAAAATGAAATGGAAAATACTCATTACTATTAGAGAGTCGACGATATTTACGTAAAAGTATAATAGTAATTAACTTGTAGAGGTGAAAGTACTGGCAGTTGACCACGAACACAGACGAATGCAACGTACTTCCAGTTAACGTTCGATTAAGTTGTTGGCGATAAATCATAACAAATAGAGTAGAATTTAAAATACCTACCAAAAGTGGAACAAACTTACAAAAATGATTATAGGAAAAGTGTATACTTGAATTAGATCCACTGGAGCAATCCTAAGAATATTTAATTTACTCACGAAAGAAGTGGCTTAAAAATACTCTTTCTATCGATTCTTGAATATGTCTCATCAGTCTGGGGCGCTAACGGGTATGATGAATAAATGTGATATAGCAGATGGAAAGAAAAATGATGCATTACAACTAGGGTTCATTTAGCAAAAGCGAGGCCAATACGGATACACTCATCAAAGTTCAATGGCCGACGTTACAACTCATTATCCATAACAGAGAAGTATGTTGTTAAATTCCGAGACCGCAGCGTTACAAACGTTCGGCCTTGTCAGCGAGGTGACAAAAGTCATGAGGTACATCCTAAAACCGTGTCGGACGTCCTTTTATCTGGCGCAGTCCAGCACCTCGACGTGGCGTACTCTCTACAAGTCGTTAGAAGACGCCTGCAGAAATATTGAACCGCGCTGCCTTTATAATTCCGAAAGTGTTGTTGGTGCAGGATTTCGTGTACGAACTGGCCTCTCGATTGTGTGTCGTGCACGTTCGATGAGATTTATGTCGGGCGATCTGGCTGGCCAAACCAATAGCTCGAATTGTTTAGAATGTCCTTCAAACTAATCTCGAGCAATTGTGGCTCGATGTCACTGGGCATTGTCATCCAAAAAAAATTCGTCATTGTTTGGGAACATAAACGGCTGCAAATGGTCTGCAAGTAGCTGAACATAACCGTTTCCAGTCAGTGATTGGTTTACTTGGACCAGAGCACCGGTCCATTCCATGTAAACAGAGCCTACACCATAGTGGAGCAACTACCACCTTGCACAGTACCTTGTTGACAACGTGTGGTCTACACGCCACTCGAACTCTACCATCAGCTCTTACCAAATGAAATAGCGGCTCATCTGATGAGACCACGGTTTCCCAGTAGCCCAGGATGCAACAGCTATGGTCACGAGCCCTGGAGGCACTCGAGCTGGTCTGCTGCCATAGCCCATTAACGCCTAATTCCGTCTCACTGTCCTAACGGATACGTTCTTTGTACGTTCCACATAGATTTTTGCAGCTATTTCGCGCAGTGTTGCTTGTCTGTTAGCACTGATAACTCTACGCAAACACCACTGCTGTCGGTCGTTAAGTGAAGTCTGTCGGGCACTGTGTTGTACTTGGTGAGATGTAATGTCTGAAATTTGGAATTCGCGGCGTAATCTTGATACTGCGGATCTCGGAATATTGAATTCCCTAACGATTTCCTAAACGGAATGTCCCATGCGTCTAGCTCAAACTACCATTCCGTGTTCAAAATCTGTTAAGGCCTGTCGTGGGGCCATAATCTTATCGGACACTTTTTCACATGAATCACCTTAGTGAGATGATAGCTATCTTTTTTCCTTTTTGGGAGGGGGTCTGGTAGAAACTGAGGGCTGACTGTCTTTGGGGGTTTATTCTTGTTGGGTCTAAGGGAAGTCAGTACTTTAAATTGATTTACAACTTTTACGCGATGAGAGGATTTTTGGGCACTCTACGGGTCCTTATAACTGCCAAGAAAGGAAAATACAATATTTGGAGGAGCTAAAGCGGAATTTTTCATTGGGTTAATTTCATTTCGAAGTGTCCAAGCAGCTTCCTTCGCTCTCCTGGAAAACTTTTGTATTTAAGGCGGGTGCCAGCGCACGGTAACCCTCAGCCGTTTGTATGTCCCAACCAATTGCAGCTGGTGCACTGCGACCCGTGAAACATCGATCTGCGTGAAAACTTTATCTGCACAGTCGTCAGTATTGTCCTGGAGGTATGGCTCGTTAAGAACCTCGCGGACTTCCCGTATCCTGGTCCATCGCGGTGCCCCCAGCGACCACCGCGGCACTGGTTTTAGAGGTCTGGAGAGACCGAATATTAATTGCGCGAGCGGTGCCCCATGCTGCGCATCCATATATAAGTTTCGGTTGTACCGTCTGACATTTGCATTGTATAAATTACATTCTCATCAACTAGGCAGACACAAATTACATTGAACAATTTTAACCACTGTTAAGCACTCAATTCGCTGTAACCTTAGAGAAAATTTTATATATCTTGCTCTTTATATCATATAAAAAAGCATTAACAGCTGTATACCAATAACATTGTAATAATGAGAATGTGTTTGTTGTTGTATTCAGAAGCATCCGACCCACCTTACATTTCAAGGCGGTGGGTTACTCTGTACCGTTAATCTACATCTACGTGATTACTATGCTATTCACAATAATGACTGGTAGAGGGTTCAATGAACCACCTTCAAGCTGTCTCACTACCGTTCCACTCTCGAACGGCGTGCGGGGAAAACGATCACTTAAATTTTTCTGTGCGAGCCCTGATTTCTCTTATTTTATCGTGATGATCACTTCTCCCTATGTAGGTGTGTGCCAACAGAATGTTTTCGCAACCGGAGGAGGAAACTGGTGATTGAAATTTCATGAGAAGATCGCGTCGCAACGAAAAACGCCTTTGCTTTAATGATTGCCACACCATTTCACGTATCATGTCGGTGGCACTATCTCCCCCACTTCGCGATAGTACAAAACGAGCTGCCATTCTTTGTATTTTTTTCTATGTCGTCGGCCAGTCCCCTCTGATGCGGATTCCACACAGCACAGCAATACTCCAGAATAGGGCGGACAATCGTGGTGTAAGCAGTGTCTTTGCTCCTTTTAAGTGTTCTGCCAATGAATCGCAGTCTTTGGTTGGCTCTACCCACAACATTATCTATGTGATCGTTCCAATTTAGGGTATTTGTAATTGTAATCCCTAAGTATTTAGTTGGATTTGCAGCCTTTAGATTTATGTGACTTATCGCGCAATAGAAATTTAGCGGATTTCTTTTAGTACTCATGTGAGTAACTTCACACTTTTCTTTATTCAGGGTCAATTGCCACTTTTCTCACCATACAGATATATTATCTAAATCATTTTGCAATTCGTTTTGGTCATCTGATGACTTCACATGAGGATAAATGTCAGCAGCATCTGCAAAAAATCTAAGACAGCTACTGAGATTATCTCCTATGCCGTTAATATAGATCAGGAACAATAGAGGGCCTATAACATTTCCTTGGGGAACGCCGGTAATTATTTCAGTTTTACTCGATGGTTTTCCGTCTATTGCTACGGACTGTGACCTTTCTGACAGGAAATCACTTATCCAGTTTCACAACTAAGGCGACATTCCATAGGCACGCAGTTTGGTTAGAAGACGCTTGTTAGGAACAGTGTCGAAAGCCTTCTGGAAACCTAGAAATATGGAATAAATTTGACATCCCCTGTCGATAGCACTCATTACTTCATGAGTATAAAGAGCTAGTTGTGTTTCGCAAGAACGATATTTCTTGAATCCGTGCTGACTACGTGTCAATAAATCGTTTTCTTCGAGGAACTTCATAATGTTCGAATACAGCATATGTTCCAAAACCCTACTGCAAATCGACGTTAGTGATATGGGCCTGTAATTCAACGGATTACTCCTACTTTCCTTTTTGGGTATTGGTGTGACTTGAGCAATTTTCCAGTGTTTAGGTACGGATCTTTCTGTGAGCGAGCGGTTGTATATAATTGCTAAATATGGAGCTATGTATCAGCATACTCTGAGAGGAACCTGACTGGTACACAATCTGGACCGGAAGCCTTGCTTTTATTAAATCATTTAAGCTGCTTTGTGACACCCAGGGTATCTATTTCTATCTTTCTCATCTTGGCAGTTGTTCTTCATTGGAATTCAGGAATATTTACTTCGTCTCCTTTGGTGAAGGAGTTTCGGAAAATCGTGTTTGATAACTCTGCTTTAGTGGCACTGACATCAATTCCATCACCGCTGTTATCGCGCAGTGAAGGTATTGATTGCGTCTTGTCACTGAACGAATAAATAAATAATGTATCGTGGAGTGATATAACTGAAGCTTCATTCGGACACAAAGTTTTTTGCTGATAAAGAAAGGAAGAAAGGCGCTCATCATCTTATGCGTGTCTTCTTTCTGTTCTTGTGTTTGTAGCGTGAAGGTAAGCGATTTATTTAGTAGAGTTCCTAAGGGCGGCCACAGAATGGGTTGAGCTGTTACTTGGAGTCGGCGTTTCAATATCGGCAGCCGCCTTTTCGTGAAAAAAAAAATAGCTGTCAGTTTCACTAGAATGATGGTGATCTTGTTCGCAAGCGCCAATAATTCCGTGTTGTCGATTTGACGCTGGGCCACCGTTATCAACTGGTCGAGGTTTCTTCCTGGAGTAAAGAACGTAGTGTCGTCGACGTAAACACTCCATATGATGCAAGGATACGTTGGGAGGTCGTTGATATATAAGTTGAAAAGTAGCTGCAGAATACCCGAACCTTGCGGAATGTCCATGTCTGGCACGGAATTTTTGGGTTTTCGAGTCAGCGTTGCGACCTCCCACGGCGTTGTAAGCAGCGGCTGATCCTTGATTGACATTAATGGGAATTGTGCCGCGAAATAGTGAATTCTTCCATCGTTTGGTTTTATTTGCCTGTTGAGAATTTGTTGTCACTGGCTGGAACCGTCATCTGTTAGACACAAGCATCGCCGTAAAGTTTCGCTTGTTGTAGTGTATCGAATATAAGTCCATCTGGGCCCCTAATCGCCCGTTTTTCCGGCTTCTGCTCCCGGATATTTTTCACCAAATGCCATTCGTCACGCGGTTTTAGTGCAAATTGGAACTCCTGGTCTCTCACGTCTCCTGCCGCCATTCCATGACGCTTTGCCGTAAGCCTCTAGACAGTCGCTATCACCTCCCGTCTGTCGGTCAGGTCTCCAAACAACTGCCATGTCTTGCGGAAACAGTTTCTCACTGCCTTCAAGTCCTGCAAGGGCGGGGGAAAGGGATGGAATTGCGACTCCGGAAGGACAGTAACGGCTGCATCTCCTTGGGTGGTCCGTTGTATTTTTGCTGTCAGTACCTGAACCGCTATATCCACGTCGGCTGCTCTTTGGATGCTCATAGTCAGTCGGATATTATTTTCGAGATACGTTCGCAACTGAACCCAGTCGACCTCAATCTGAATGTTCGGTGGGGCTAGGAGACACCTTCGTTTGATGACTCCCACAACTCGTTGGTGGTCTGACGAGAGATTGTTGTAGTCCTCAGGTGGATGTTCGGATTGATTCCCTTAATCAGTGTGAAGTCTAGGACATCATTCTTCTGACGCCGGGGTGGGTTCACGTGGGCCATGTATAGCACAGTTGGGATCGTTCTGAATGTCGACATGAGCCTGGCCTTTGCGGTTTGTTTTCCGTGAGTGCCTTGAGGCATGCTTCGCGTTGAAGTCCCAACCAGGTAGCAATTTCAGGAACCCGTCAAATATTTATACGAATCCGTTCTTAAGCATCTAAGCTGTGTGTCTGTGTTACATTGCTCATTTCGGTGTTGACCGTCACTGCTGTCGCCTCCAATGATTGGAACAGTGTGGTGTCCGATGGAGTTTTAATACAACTGGCCGCTACCCACCACGTCAACCAGGTCTATCTGTTCGCTAAATTTGCGTGTTACGGGGAAGGAAGTTGATCGTGTTTTTCAGGTATGTCCGTGCCAGAAGGTCCACGTAGGTACGATAACGTGAAATAAATTCATGAGTTGTATCTTTTTGGGTCGAAGGCCATTAGCGTTCCGTACAAGAAACTTGAGGTGTCGCGGTTGCTGCCGTCGATCCACTCAACTTGCCGCGAAAGCCTTTATAATTCTTTCCATCAAGTTCAGGAAGGAGGTGATTTTCTGCAGAGAGGTAGGAAGCGCAGCGGTGTCCTCAAGCGTCCATTAATAAGGTTGCATTATGTTTTGGCATGTTAGAAGGCTGGCGTCTTCAACAGGAGGAGCTGCGGTGTCTGTTCGGTTGTGGAACGTAACCTAATAGGTCCTTTATAAGTTTCCGACCTGTTGTATACGTGCTGGGTAGCGGCGATGTCGTTTAAGCCGATGCAGTAGGTGGTGGGGGTGCTGGTGGAACTGTCACTGCTGGTTGTGATGTGAAGCCTAGCATCGGTTGCGTCGTCTTTGGCGCCCTAGTTTTCCTGGCTTTTGTTTGTTAAGCAGTCTCTGGTACTTCTCACAGCTGAGCCATGAAGTAGGATGTTTGCCATCACAGTTAGCGCACTTGGGCTCCGACGTGTGTTACCTCGTGCTTTCTCTCGCGCAACTTACACTTATTGCCGACAGGGTACAATAATTTACATTATGCTTAAAACTTTGACATCTCCTACAGCGCCTGCTTCTGTAGGTTTCGATGCAGACACGTGTGTACAGGAGGTAGTGCACCTCATATATATCTTATCATTGTCATTGGATTTTGGTGAACTGACGACGAAAGCTGGAGATAGAATAAGGTTGCTCGTCTTTTCGTCCCGTTTCACGTAATGATGCACGTTCACTGAAGGAAATCCTTTATCGTGACGTACCCGTGTTACCTGTGTCGGCAGTCGCTTTAGAATGACTTTCAGTTCCTTGCCCTCCAAGGGCTGATGAGTAAAGAGCGGTAACTCATACTGCATAAAAAAAACTTGATCTCCCGCGCATGGTCTTCATAAGTTTCTAGGTGGTTTTTAATTCTGTGTCCCTGAAAAATTTCCTTGAGGGGGCCTTTCAGAGGATGCTACAACATTTCGTTCAATTTGGCGTAGTTGCCATTGTAGTAGACTGTCACTGGCGGACGTTTACGCGGCAGCGTGGTCTTGGCCGAGGGCACTGATGAATTGGTGACGGAAGAAGTCTGTCCCGCCGGTACTTCCTCCTCCTTAGCGTCCTGTGGCTGAAAACGGTTGGTCGTTTCCACTTCCAACTTATATTTAGGTATATTTTTCTTTAATACCGAGTCGGTATTGACCCTTGTACTGGGCGGTGGTACATTCCGGTTCTTGTGAGTTGTCAACATTAGGATCCTCTTCCATTTCTTCGTCGCTGGGAGAAGAGGAAAACACTTCTTAGTGGGAATCGTCACCCATGCTCTGGTCGTCTGGTTGTGGCCCTCTAATGAGGCGTGGCTTGGCCTTTGTATTTCGACGACAGCGTCGTCGGTGACGTGTTGAGTGCTCCTGTTGCTGTGTTGTTATATTACCGGCGCCGAAGGCATCCGTAATGTGTTAACTTGCTTCGTGCTGGTATACCGGGTTCGTGGCCTGAGTTTTCTTACTCACGGGACCGCCTGCCGTTCCCTAAGTCGTCATACCTGGAGCAACGGATGGGGCTGACCTACGACGGGGAAATCCCCACTGGCCGACGATCCGCTTACCCCAGCGTGGCCGAGGCAGCTGCCCCCACCGCGCACACAGCGATCCGTCTGCTGCGATGTCTCGCACTCGACTGTTTGATCGCCGATGACAGCTCCGCTTTTTTTTTCTTTATTGTTAATTTCACACCTGATACAGCTAGGCCAGCAGCGGCATATTACGCCTCTCTTCGACCACTGATAAAACTAATGAGACAAAAGAAGACAATCGCAGAACAGACAGGGTGGATATACAAATGTAGACATACAAAATTAAAACACACGGAGCCGTTCACGGGCGCAGAGTCCAAAGTAAAAATGTTCAGACACGTGGACACGCAAAGAGATGACAGATGGCACACGCGAACGTTGGAGCACAAACGAATAAACACTATGAACACTTGAGCACGAACATGACGGCACACACAAACACTAGGCGAAGATCCCCGTCGCGCGAAAGTTCACTATACGTGTGCGAGTCCGGGGAGCTGCCAAAAGGGGAAAAAGGGGGGGGGGGAGAGGAGGGAGAGGGGAGTGTATACATGCCAGTGGTAGAGGAGATGGGAGGGGGAGGAAAGAAGGTAGGGGGGTAGCGGAAGCCTGGGGGGAGGAGGGAGGGAGTAAGGGAGGAGGGATGGAAGGGAGAGAGGGTGCCCTCGGGAAAAAGCACAGGGTGCTGTAGAGGAGGATCAAAGTTGGTAGGAAGGGTATATGGAGGGGATGAGGGCATCATCAGGGAGGGGGAGTTGGTGGAAGCCACCTTGGGCAAGGGCATGGAGAGTGGAGAGATGGAGAGCAGGTGGGATGTGCAAATGCAGGCGCAGCAGTTGATGGGGGCGGGAAAGGATGGGAGAGACAAGCGGGTGAGGGGGATCAAGTTTGTGGGAGGTGTAGAGGATCCGTATCCGTTCGAGGAAAAGGTGGTGCGGGAACGGAATAACATCATAGAGGATCCGCATGGGGGAGGGGAGACGGATGCGATAGGCGAGGTGGAGAGCATGGCGTTCTAGGATTTGAAGGGATTTGTAAAAGGTAGGAGGGGTGGAGGTCCAGGTGGGATGAGCATAGCAGAGGATAGGGCGGATAAGGGATTTATGGGTGAGGAGGACGGTGGAGGGGTCCAGACCCCATGTGCGGCCAGAAAGGAGCTTGAGGAGACAGAGTCGGGAGCGTGACTTGGCTTGGATTGTCCAGAGATGGGGGATTCAGGAGAGGCAATGGTCAAGGGTGACGCCAAGGTACTTAAGGGTGGGGGTGAGAGTGATAGGACGGCCATAAATGTTGAGAAAGAAGTCGAGGAGACGGAAGGGAGGGGTGGTTTTGCGTACAATAATCGCCTGAACAGCTCCGCCGATGCACTGCCATTTTATACCTTGTGTACACGATGCCACCGCCATCTGTATACGTGCATATAGATATCGCATGACTTTTGTCACCTCAATGCATATGTCACTGTGGGAGGAAGTAAATAATGCTATACAGTGCATCAGCTTTGAACGATGACGGAGTCGACACGGATAAAATCTGTCAGTGCAACGTAACCAGTAGAGTAGCTATTATGTCATCTAGTAAGGCGCACTTTAATTATCAAACTACTGGGACTGCTTTAGAGACGTCTGTGATTTGGGCAGGGATGTTTTTGTGATTACCACTGGAATGCAGATGTGTCTTCCGTAACTTTCAACCTCACAAAGTCTAGAATGCTTACGTGCATTGCCTTGCAGCAAATGAATGTTGCAGCACATATACCCATATTACTAGCAGTCAACTCTCAATGTGCATAAATGCATGCTTTGGATATGTCGTTCTCTATATTTTTACGAAGGCTGTTGCACGAAGGCACGAAGGGAGTCTTCGTAGCACCAAAACTTCGGTAGAATTTCGTTTTGCTCTGCTGTGTTTCATATGACGTGATGTCAGAGAATTTCCATACAGTTTCCGTTGTAGTCAGTCGCAAATAGCCGCTTGTAGTCTTCAGTACTTGGTCTCAGGTTTTCATCCATTATATTCAATGGTGTAACTCGTTGAACAGAAATCAACTTGTTTTACATTTTGCACATTAGTTGAAGTGCTTTCATTGGTTGAAATCCTAGTGTAAATGACGATTTCCACACTCACCCCATCTCATGGCATGTGTGTTTTCATTGCATTGTTTTCCCTAAAGCACTGCTGCTGGTAATGTATTGCATCAGAATAGTAAAATCTGAAATAAAGTCACCGCCCACATTCACGTGCTAATTTAATAATCCACCATTTCATTTTATTTCTTGTGATCATACTATCGCAAACTGTGCAAGCGTGATCAGATCCTCGCAGTTTTTGGCCTACAGCGATTCTGTGACAAAGACCATGTGATGCAGAGAGTCTTGCCTTACCCGATAACCATTTCATTTGTAGTTTTAGTTATGTAGCCCCCATTTTATGTTATGTGGGACTAAATGTGTGAACCATCAGTTCACATATGTCTCGATATAGGTTTCTGAACACGTGTGTGTTAGATTAATGAATGCATTTATCTGCTGAACATATGTGTTCTGAGTTTTCTTATCTTCATTTCCGCCGGCCGGAGTGGCCGTGCGATTCTAAGCGCTACAGTCTGGAAACGAGCGAACGCTACGGTCGCAGGTTAGAATCCTGCCTCGGGCATGGATGTGTGTGATGTCCTTAGGTTAGTTAGGTTTAATTAGTTCTAAGTTCTAGGCGACTGATGACCTCAGAAGTTAAGTCGCATAGTGCTCAGAGCACCTATTTCCATAATCTCAACAATTTTCATTTATTAAAAACTGTATACGTGATACATGTACTGACGCATTTTAGCTTAGATGTAAGCATATTTCAATGTAGCGATACAGCTGTGGTAGAACAGAGTCGCCGATACATCTATTGAGCCATTATCTGGATTGAATTAATCGAGGCAAATTCTCATCACATGAATTTATCTATAAGGTCATTAGATCTAGCAGATATTACTGTTGGTCAGAAATGGAATGAATTCGCATTCCATATTCGTAGGGTCATTCTAGATGCAGTCTGTTTTATTGTAATACATTCACGTTTGACGTAGTGCAGTTTAGTATGGGCTCCATCCTTAACTCATTAATGTGTACTTGCATTAATGGATGCGAGTTGCTGATATAAGCTTGATCTTGGTGAAACAATATTTATGATTAAGAGGGCATATGCTCATTGCACGTGCTAGTGAAGTCAGGTCTAAGACATACATCCACTTTGCATATGACCAGTCAGTTATTTGTAGGAAAGAAGTAATGGACGGTTTAAAGTGTCTTCAAACATACTAAAAACTAGAAAATATCAGAGTACAACGAGAAAAGTTGGAGTTACAGCAGGGACATTGATACAACGCGCTACTTAGGTTTATTGTCATTACATATTGGTTGCATGCGCTAACGCACAACCAAACTACGCCCTTGCATCATAAACTAGACTTCGGACTACGCTGCAGAGCAGTTAGTTACCATACCGCGAGGCATGACGGGTAGGCGCGGCTGAACTCGCGTTAATTCGACAGGTGAGGTCGTGTGGACGAGTCCTGACAGAGGCGAACATTGCTCGCGTGCAGATAGCTGTCTTCTAGTGTAGGGGACACTTGGGCCTCTACAACTGGAAAAAAAGAGCGCTACGACGTAAGCCGCCTAATAACAGGGCAGCAGGCTGCCTAGAAGATGGTTCAAATGGCTCTGAGCACTATGGGACTTAACATCTATGGTCATCAGTCCCCTAGAACTTAGAACTACTTAAACCTAACTAACCGAAGGACATCACACAACACTCAGTCATCACGAGGCAGAGAAAATCCCTGACCCCGCCGGGAATCGAACCCGGGAACCCGGGCGCGGGAAGCGAGAACGCTACGCTTCCTAAAAGGTTAATGGGAGTTTTGTACAAGTGCATGACCGTTAGTGGCAGCTTGTGGTGCGAGATGCTGGCAAGGCGCGGAGTCAGAGGACGCAAAACCATTTCGTTGCCACAAAATATGTAAAATAGAAACTGATAAAGTTGCAAAATAGGCAATTACTCCAAATGACAGATATAACGAGACGATAAGCTGCATCTAAACACCCACGTGGTAGAAAGAATGGTATAAACACATTGAAGATGTTAGATGTCAATATACCTGTTAGCTCTCAAAATTAATACCTTCTAAACACCGCAAGCAATTTTAAAGGCCGATCGTCTACAAATAGCACCTAAACAGTGCTACCGAAATGCAGTTTCGGAAATTTTAACAATGTAATTTACAGTTATTTATGAGCCTCAAGCTTAATTCAGAGATAAAAAAAACACACATTTTAGTGAAAAACGGATTGTAAGTCAATAAGTGTAGGCCAGTGCGAGACATCAAATGACAATAACTATCTGTAAACGTGTAAGTTTGATGATTTTTAACAACAAAATTGGTTCAAATGGCTCTAAGCACTATGGGACTTAACATCTGAGGTCATCAGTCCGCAAAACTTAAACCTAACTAACCTAATATCATCACACATCCATGCCCGAGGCAGGATTCGAACCTACGACCGTAGCAGCAGCGCCTGGAACCGTTCGGTCACATCGGCCGGCTTTTAACAGCAGCTATGATCAAATTGAGGTAAGTTAACTATCTCACTGAAGGAAATGTAAATATCAATGAAACCTAGGAGCCTAGCAAAAATCTAATGTTATCATCGGAAAGTTGGTAAAATTTTAATCTTAGTTCGTGTGTTATATGTGTGGTAGCAATAAGTGATTTTCGTAATGAGAGATCGTGTCTCTCTAAGGGCGGCGGTCAAACTGACTGATACGATTCGCATAGAGACAAGACCGAGGTCGGACGTATGTGTTGATGATCGACGGATCGGTAGCAGGTAAAGTGACTGAAATTTTTCTGGTGACCAATTCAGACACTAAGAAAAGTTGCGGATTAATCACATAACTTCGTGGTGTGCCTGACTCGGCACTTTCGTAATCTGATTATTGACTTTATCCATCTTTGTTTCTCTCACGATATTAAATTAAGGTTCAATAAACATTTTATTTCAAACAGATAACCAGCTGGTGTTCAGATCATTATTTCCATAACTGGCTATAATCCTGCTTGCAACTGATAATTGTTAGAACTTAACAGATCAGTTTTGAGAATAATGCAGTAGGTGTGTGGCCGTCCTGTAGACGCAGCATAATCAATGAGCATTACATTGCTCACGCACTTCATATATCATTCACTTGCTATAACTCTGAGGATAGGTTGCAGGTGAGTACGTTTAAAAAATATTTTTTCAGTGACAAATTCGTTGTCTTCGTTAACCTAGTCGTCTATCTAACTTACAGGTCTGTCCAGTAACGCCACTGATCACAGTAGAACAGCAATATTGCCAACATCACTTCTTCGTTTTTGAACTTCTGCCTGTCCTAAGTACATATCACTTTATTTATTTCCGATCCCGCGAATTTGGATTTAAGTGTCACTTTGTAACGGATCCTATTACCGATATGGAAACATACTTTCACTTGCGTTTTACGGCAGCGCCAAACAATAGTTGCAGAAACCTGAATTTTATAAATCACTGCTACATATTTTATGCTTAATTTCCGTTGTTCTTCTACTAAACTTCTCTTATGCCCTTGTTCCATAGTTCATTTTTAATTTTACAAAATAGTGTGGTCAGGATACTCGGTTTTTAATCGTTATTTCCTGCGACCTGCTTTGAAATTCAGTTTAGGTTGTTTTCATTACATATATATTTAGTAGTGCCGTATCTACTCGGAGAATTAAAGGCTTTAAGTTCTACCTTCCATTTCTTTTCAGAACGTGTGAAGTCTGAACCACGCACAAGCGATCTTAGGCCTCATTCTTTGGATATACAAATTTTCAGGTTTAATGTTATTTTAAGTGCATTACGTTACTATATTAATGGTATACACTCGTAACTTTAGCGACTATTGTGATAAGTAGTTCATAGAATATTACTGTTATTGTCTAGATAAATTTTGTAAAAATATTGTAAACAATAATGAGCGAGAAGAGTGTCAGCTGCTGTAGGAAAGTTAGTTCTGGGGTTCTATGCAGCTGCTGTGAGAGACGGTTACATTAGGAGGAATGTAGTGGCACGATAAGTGGGGAAGTAAATGAGTCTCTTCCATGGAGTTGCGGAGTGTGTTCACGAGATAGAATAATGGCTGAATAAGAAGGGAATATTAGAGCCCTTAAGGCTGAACTTAGTAGGATCATGTTATGATAGTGGTGGAGTGGGAAACAGTATTGATAGGGATCGGGACTACAATATTGAGTGTGATCTGATAAAAATAGCATCTGCAACGAACCATACAAATGTTGGCTTGGTTCCTGCTTTCATGTTGTATGATCTATCCCAACTGAACAGCTCTGTCAAGAGGATCAGTATGAAGTTACAGTAGCTACTTCGGGTGGCTACTTTGTCAGGCATAGGTTTCGTTCCTGTTGATGCTATTGGTGGGTGGGACCTCACTGCATCTCACTATGCTAGGAAAGGGTACGTTGGTTGGGATGATAGCAAAATCTCTAAGGGTGGGCACTGAAATCATGGAGGGTACCTCTTTTTTAAGTTAAGTTCAGTGGCCAGCGATTGAACATCGAATGAAATGAAGCTTAATTAGAAGCTTAGACTGGCAGGTACTAGAGATGTTAAAACATCACAAGATTCTCGTAAAAGTACTATGAAAAATTAATGTTTGTTTGTCTCTAGATTCTCATAAAAGCACAGTGAAAAATAATGTTAGTATATTGCATCAGAATATGAGGGAATTAAAAAAACAAAGTAGATGAGCTTCTTGTTTGTTCAGAAGATTTAGAAACTAAGGGTGGAATAGATGTACTACATCTCTCTGAACATATAGTCACAGTTATGGAAAAGGTAAATGTAGGTTGATATAAGCTTTCAGCACATGTAAGTAAAGACACTATGGAGAGAGGAGGAGTTTCCTATCTATTAAAATTTATAACAGTGTGAAAAATTTAGAAACTAAAAATTTTTGTGTAGAGCAACATATAGAAGCATGTGCGTGTGAGTTTAAACTACATCTTGGTACTTTTATAATTGTAGCTGTATATAGATCCCCACTGGTAAATTTTCATCGCTTTTTTAAAAGCCCAGATTATTTATTGAGCCATCTGTAAGACAGGGGGAAGGAAATTACTGTATGTGGGAATTTCAGTATAGATTTTTGAATGAATCCGATACAAAGCTTGACTTGATGCATTACCTAGTTCTGTGAATTTGACGTAAGTTACTGATTTTCCTAAGCACACTGATAAATAATGTTTCTATGGAATAAGATAAATGTAATGAGATAAAATCTTTTCTAGTTATGAATAGTCTGTCTGGTCGTGATGCACAGTTAATTACACTATATGATACAGCTCGATACAGTAATGCAAAACAACCCTCCAAAGTAGTGTGTTCATTTAACGATTCATCAATAGCAATTTTTAGGGAATGCTTGCAACAATTAGACTGGAATGAGATGTACAGGGAACATGATGCTAATTTAAAATTTAACCTACTTCATGATATTTTTGTGAGTATATTTGAAAATAGTTTTCCTAAGAAAATAGTAAGACGTAATTGTAAGAAACCATCTAAAAAGGATAAAAATATCTTGTAATCAGAAAAGGGAAATGTATCTTTTTGATAGGAGGAGTTTTGATCCAGAAACCATCAAATATTACAAAAACTATTGAACTGTACTTAGTAAAGTTATTAAAAAGACCAGAAGTATATGCATTATGTCTGAGATTAGCACCTCCGATAACAAAATTAAATCAATTTGGAAAATTGTTAAAAGGGAAACAGGGAAACTGAGAGCACA
The DNA here is from genome assembly GCF_023898315.1 of Schistocerca nitens. Lineage (NCBI taxonomy): Eukaryota > Metazoa > Arthropoda > Insecta > Orthoptera > Acrididae > Schistocerca > Schistocerca nitens. The sequence continues at coordinate 629,837,890 of NC_064616.1, read as the reverse complement.
GGAAGACTGTATTTCTATCAATCGCAATGAAAAGTTTGTTAACGAGAAGTCATAAGAAGAAAATATTTTTAATAATCATTTGTAAGTGTTGTAGAGAAAATAGGATCCAGCTATTCATTAGAAATTGCAAGAGGGGCAATACCTATGCAATTTGATAATTCAGCCCACCTCTTCTACTGAAATTAGGAGAATAATAAATTCGCTCAAACGTAAAAGCTCAAATGGAACTGATGGCATTTCCAATAGAGTACTTACAGCTTGTTCCCAATAGATAAGTAGCATTTGCAGCCACATATGTATTGGCTCACTAAAACGCGACATTTTTCCAGATATACTGAAATATGCTAGTGTTAAACAATTTATGAGAAAGAGAATAGGTGTGATGCTAACAACTACCACCCAAGCTCACTTCTCACTGCTTTATCCAAAAATTTTGAAATATTCAAGAGTAGCATCACATATTTGTCAAAATGAAATAATAACAAAGTGTCAATTTGGTTTTCAGGAAGTCATTTCAAGAGAAAATGCTATTATGCTTTCACTGATCAAATATTAAATGCTCTGAATAACCAAACATCAAATCTTAAATACTCTGAATAACAAAACATCAAATGCTAAATGCTCTGAATAACCAAACAGCACCCATTGGAATATTTTGTGATCTATAAAAGGCTTTGACTCTGTGAATCATGAAATTATTCTAGGTAAACTTAAGTGCTGTGGTATGAGTGGGACTGGGCCCGGCTATTTTAAAATTCATATTTAGCTGTAAAAACGCAGAAGGTTGAAATTAACAATACAGACAGTCTGAAAAAATCGCGCAAATTCCTCTAACTGGGGAGGTATCAAGAATGGTGTCCAACCGAGTTCAGCGTTGGGTCCCTTATTGTTCTTAATATATATTAATGACTTCCCACTTCATAGTCATGAAGATGAAAAGTTAATTCTTTTTGCTGATCGTAAAAGTATAGCAATCGCACCCAACAAACAAGAATTAGCTGAGGAAATTGTAAATAATGTCTTTCAGAAAGTTATTAAATGGTTCTCTGCAAGTAGATGCTCACTAAATTTTGAGAAATCGCAGTATATGCAATTCTGTACAGTAAATGGCATAACACCATTGGCAGTTATAGACACTAAACAGAAGTCTGTTGCTAAGGCAGAATTTTCTAAATTTCCGTGAGTGTGCATTGATGAGAAACAGATTTGAAAGAAATACATTGATGCCCTGCTGAAACGGTTAGCTTCACCTACTTATGATATTAGGGTTATTGCAAATTTTGGTGATAAACATATCAGTAAATTAGCCTACGATTCCTATTTTCATTCACAGCTTTAATATGACATCATGTTTTGGGGTAATTAATCATTAAGAGGAAAAGTATTCATTGCACAGAAGCATGTAATCAGAATAATAGCTAGGGCCCACCCAAGATCAACCTGCAAACATTTATTTGAGGAACTCGAGATATTCATAGTAACTTCGAAATACGAATATTCACTTTTGAAATTTATTGTTAGTAACCCATCCCAGTTCAAAAATAGTTGCGAAGTGCGTAGCTACAACACTAGAAGAAAGGATGATCTTCACAATTCTGGGTTAAATCTACCTTTAGCACAGAAAGGGGACACTTATGATGCTTATGTGAAAGTGACACTTTCCACTTCATTACGAAATGTCGAATTAATTTTCTATTGAAGAAGTATTAATGTAATGTAATTTTAATATTATCGTAACGATGATTCCTCCTTTACGGAGTGCCTTGCACCAGAGCAGGGAAGTCATCGTGATCGACAATCACACCAGAGTTTGTAACACCATAGCTCTAATGCTATACTCATCTATTTTGTTTTTCTTTTTTTTTAATTTAATATTACACCGTTAAGAACCTGTAAATGTTTTTGATTGAATAGATAACACAAAATTGTATACTCTTTTCTTTGTTAAAACTTTGATGTCATAGTTTGTTTCAATGCAAAGTAGTGTATCTGTACTGTAAATACTTTGTCCCATTTGGAGGGAACAAAACTTACTGTATATAATTGTAATCCTGTGTAAATAATTTTTTGTAGAAGTGTCAATATGTGAAAATGTTCTGTTTTATTTAATGTGTTTGTTTGCTGTTATGTAAAAAGCTGACCTTCACTTAGGAATCTTAGTAATTCTGTGTATAAGAGGTGTAGTGGTTCCCCTCGGGAACGGAACTGTGTAGCGCGCGCAAATTGTGGTTGGCCTAGGTGAAAAAGGTGGAACAAGAGCTACGAGTCGGGGACGAGCAGTCAGTCGGGGACGAGCCAGCAGTCAGAGATGAGCTACGAGTCCGTGCACTGCCGTGTAAAAGTTGCATAATGCTGGTTTCGAGAGAGGCTTTTCTGTTATTTTCCAATGCCTCGGATGGATGGATAAATAAATAGCTGGGCTATTTTGGAATTTGTATTTATCATGGCCACCAAGAAATGACAGTCCAGCAATTCTGCCTGCAATTTCACCTACCAACATGCAGTTGCCACCACATTGCGCAATCATTGCAACGTAACACTATAATGATGTACAGTGAAGGATCAGCTTAATGGATGTGTTATTGTGCTGAAATATAAGGTAATTTATATCTGAATTTATGTACCTACCTTGACTTTTCTCCTCATCATAACACCTCTCAGGGTCCTCTCCGTTTGAACTAAAGTGATTACCGAGTGTCCTTACTGAAAGTACGTTAAAAATCTAGTTTTCTAATTAATGCCTCTGGAACATAGTAAAGTGAAAGTTAAAGTTAATGTGGCAAGAGAGTGAGTTAGATGCTTGCTGAAAATAACATTCTTAGTAAAAATGCTTATTAAAGTGTTGTTGCCAACTTCAAATTAAAATCTCTCAAGACTGAGGCTTATAGAGTTTTGCTTAGTAAATGATCACATTACTGCCTGTTGTAAATTGCAGAAAGTGAGTCAGTATCTTACATAAATGTTAATTTTATCTCTCACGGTAGCAAAAGTGGTAAACTGCATAGAAGGAAATTATATGTTCATGATTACTAAGTGTTTGTCTCTCTTGTGTGCATATTAACAGTATAAAGACCACTCAGTTTGTGTAAGCCCTGAAAGTGATAGTGTTTTTCTGTACCTGTTATAATTTTGCAAATAGTTTGTGCTGCTCCAACTGTTAGTTTCAATCTTACCGTAAACATATGAGTGTGTCAGAGTTCATTGCACTCGCGTGTGACCAAGTCTAGGTTGTGTTTGTCCATTAGAGTTACTAATAACTACTTTTTTGAACGAGAATGTTAATCATTCTCTTGCCTAGTTAGGCTGGCGGCCGTTTTCTTTATCCGTTGAACAGTGCAGATAGGCAAAATTTTGTTTGGTACTGTTCAAATATTTACGTAATTCTGACTTTCATTTCCGATAAGCCACCTCCGTTAGGGACAGCACGGTCAACATAACAAAATTCCTCTCAGAGGGTAACACTGCTCTGTTGCTTTGTACCATAATTGCTTTTACTAAATAGTTTTATGTCACAACCTGTTTCTAGCATTGAGGTTATGGTGCAGTAATAACATCAAGCAGGAGTGTTATAAGTTGTGGCCTTTTCTGATAATCTTCTGCACGACGACCTTTTAGCCACGGAAGATATCAGAGTGAGTTTAGTGTGATAAAGCTCAATCCATCTTGTCACAAAGTACTCCATGTAGTACTGTTTCTGTTGTGCTATGAAACCCCAGATAGACATAGCGCTAAACTGCTGCGTTACTTGAACTCCTTCTCAATTATAAATAATAGCAGTTAGACAAAGACATGGGAACACCTCGAGAAATGCATACTTGAACATAAATGTAGATGCTAGCCAAGCCTGCAGGTTGAACTGTTGTATTTGACCATGAACGTCACCCGTGCTGTATCATCAGTATGTTGCAAGTGTCTGTCGTGGTCAGAACATTGATCTGTGTAGATTTTAGTGCATTAATCGGAACTAAGTGAATTAGAAGCCAACGGCCTTGCCGCAGTGGTAACACCGGTTCCCATCAGATCACCGAAGTTAAGCGCTGTTGGCCTGGGTCAGCACTTGGATGGGTGACCATACGTTCTGCTGAGCGCTATTGGCAAGCGAGGGGCATTTAGCCCTTGTAAGGCAAACTGAGGAGATACTTGACTGAGCAGTAGCGGCTGCGGTCTCGTAAACCGACATACGGTTGGGAAAGCGGTGTGCTGACCACATGCCCCTCCATATCCGCATCCAGTAACGCCTGTGGGTTGAGGATGATACGGCGGCCCGTCGGTACCCTTGGGCCTTCCAAGGCCTATTCGGACGGAGTTAAATTAGAACCTGGGCAAATTGTTGGTACTCGTATGATGGGTGCTACAGTAATGAAGGTAGGTGAAGTGTTCGGTATTTAAGGAGGCACCGTATCGAAAGTTCATATCACATCCAGGAGAAAGCGGAAAAGCATCATCCACTAAATCACAATACGCCGAAAGTGAGCGTTGAGTAATAGTGGAAGACGCTCACTGAAGAGAAATGTGAAGAAAAAGAGAACGACAGCTAAAAAAGTCACAGCATAACTCAATGTCACACTCGCGAACCCTATCAGCACAAAATCAACAAAAACTGAGCTCTAGAAGAAAGGCATTGAAGGGTGAGCTGGAATTCCAAAGCACACGTCAGCAATGCAAATGGCCGTAGCAGACGTGGTGCCGAAGTCATAAAACGTGGACTATGGGGCAATGGAAGATTGTAATTAGGTGGGATGAGCCTTGTTTCACACTGTTTCCAACTTCTGCCTGATATTACGTCCAAAGAGTGAAACATGATGGTGTTTCGGTAATGAGCTGGGCAGCCATGTCGTGCTATTCCATGGCCTCCATGGTTACTTGGGAAGACACATTATTGTCAAGGATAGTGTGACCATTTTGACTGATCAGTTCCATCCCATGACATAATGTTTGTTCCTCAATGGTGATGCTGTGTAACAACACGGCAGGGTTCCTCCTCGCACAGCTCGCTTCGCCCACGACTTGTTTTGTGAGCACAAGAATGAATTTTTGCATCTGCCCTGACCACCAAAATCACCAAGTCTCAATAATACTGAAACTTTGTCGTCTACGTTTGAGAGGACGTTTTGTGATCGTTATCCACCACCATGATCTTTATCTTAACTTGCCATTATTTTGCAGGGATAAGGGTATAAGAGTCCCTTGAAAATCGTTCAGGACAAACATTTACCCTTTACAACTCGGCTGGGAGCTGTTTTGATTGCCAGCCGTTTTCCTACAGCCTATTAGGCATGGTAATACGTTGTGTTTTTGATGTTTCCATATTTTTGTCCGCCCCCTGTACAAGTACTGAGTTCAGAGTATGTACCTACTTCACTCTCTCCAATTCTTTCAGTCGACATGAGTTGCTAGATCTGAATATAGCATGGCAGCAGTTTAACTAAATACATAACAGAGGCACGTTGAAACCAAGAACGGCCGCTCGCTTACTACATCTAGACATGTACTGCTACACTGCCATGGCGGAGACGTATATTGTTGAGACACACTATACGGTTATTTCGCGGCAAGTAGACCGGAGGCTGGAGTGTCTTTCGTACTTACAAACTCACCTTGTTTCTTCGGTTAGCGACATATTCTTTCTTATTCACTCTTTAACTACCTTTACTTATGATCTATCCCTGCTAATGACAAAAGCGATGTAACATTTGCAGTCACGTTTCTAATTGAAACATAGTTTAAAATGCATTTTTAAGGCTCTTACTATTTTCTTGACTGCTCTGTTTGCTAAACATAATTCTCCTGAAGAGGGATATTCCCTGACATTTTCTACGTAGTACCTTTTTCTCGGCAAAAGTATTACTTCTAAAAGCGTACTAGAAGCGCAGTTGCACCTCATTATATTAGGAAACAAATATTCTGCTGCACTTTGCCACTACTTACGATGCATAAATGAATAAACAGCGCCAGCTGCTGTGGCCGAGCGACGGCACGATGGCTCAGCGTGTTCGGTCAGAGGGTTAGCTGCCCTCTGTAATAAAAAAACTGAGTGAATGGATCAGTAATGAACTTCAACGGGCGTCAGGCGACGTCCGGCGACGTCCGGCGCGAACAATTGCAACGAACTATAACGAATAAAACGAGAGTAAAAAAAAAGCGATCCTAGGTTCTTCAGTCCGAAACCGCGCTGCTGCTACGGTCGCAGATTCGAATCCTGCCGCGGGCATGGATGTGTGTGATGTCGTTAGGTGAGATAGGTTTAGTAGTCCTAAGTCTAGGGGACTGATGACCTCAGATGTTAAGTCCCATAGTGCTTAGAGCCATTTTTGAATAAACAGCTGTAAACTCAAATGCTACGACGATACTCCTTCCTCTTGCGTGATATATCTGAAGTTAATAGTACTTAAATTTATGAATATGGACTGAAGGTTCTAATTTTTATTGACATTTAGTAGTTGGCTTTCAAGATTAAAGTGAAACGAGGTGCGATTTTTAATGACACAAATAACAGCTTAAAGAGGTGCACTTTAGGAACATTCTATTGCTTAGACAACCACATGAAAAGTACACATGTTCATAATGCGCGCACTTTCTTTGATAGTAATATCAACAGCTGCCAGTTTCCTGCATATTTGGAAACGTAAGTTTACTTTCGGGTTTTATTTTAGTTACATCTAAAACGTTTAGGGCACCACTGTTTCTGTGTTCAGCCGTGAACTTTTCTGTTGGGTGGACATTATTAAAGCTTCTCAACTATCATTTCAACTTTTAATTTACATATCCATTCAGTACCATAATCGTACCGTCCATGGACTATAGTAATACGAGATTTAGTGAACGAAGAAAGTAGAAATATTTTTCATTGAAATAAAAATAATTACAGGATTAGGTCAATTACAATAACTCAAAGAACTTACTACACCTCATACATATATTTTGAATGTTTGAGCAAATTATTTTAATTGTTCACATCTTCAGCTTGTTTCCTAGCTTTGGTGCCAGTGGGCGCAAACATCAAACACAGAAATTTAAGGATAAGTCGTGAAGCTGGGAGTTGTGATACTTGGTCGTTTTTGCAAGGTGTTAGAACTGGAAAAATAAGGAAATTCTATACCGTCGACAATTTTCTCTTGACATATCTGTAGGAAAGGTTAGTTTGTTTTCGTGACATCTGAAGCGATGCCTATATCTTCCAGCACACAGGTAAATACGCTGTTTCCACCCCAGCTCATATCTTATTCCATTAATATACCAACATCTCAGGCAGAAGTATTTATCTGTTATTTATAATATACTTCGGAAGATATTTCCGCAACTGAGGACTGTCGCTGGGGAGGTCATCAAATCATGTTGATGTGAGCTTGCAATTGTGTGTGTGTGTGTGTGTGTGTGTGTGTGTGTGTGTGTGCGTGTTAGAGAGAGAGAGAGAGAGAGAGAGAGAGAGAGAGAGAGAATAACATTGGCCTTAGTACTTATCCTTAAGGAACATGTAATGTTAAATGTCTCCAGTGTTTCGTGTTATACAGTGCTATCTTTATTCATGATACATCTAGTAACTGATCCACATGAACATCTGAAAGACTGGAAATCGTATTTGGCATCTCAACCTAATAAAGCCGCACTCCGTAGATCCTGTATGTGTGTTTCATAGCCCTATGCTTCACGTCAAAGTGGCGACTGGATTGCATTGGGGTTTGCGGACTCCCTAAAGCGCGTGGCTTGGAAGAGACCCCTTCTGTCAGAGTGTAGCTCTCCTTCAGCGTAAATTGCTGCGTTCAGTGGCGGTGGGGCCGCGACAGTGCGAGGTTTCATGGCGCAATTACCCGCTTCCCACCACATCGTGATTCTGGAGCGCACCTCAGGCAGTCCGCCTCTGCTTGAAAGCAGGCTCACTGCTCCGCCATCGCAGAGTCCCAACATTCTGACGTTTCCTCAACACTCTCCTTCCTTCTCACCCTCTCCCCAACCCTGCCCCACCCTCAGTGTTCCCAGCCACTCTCTCCACATTGGTCGAATTCCGAACAAGAGATCTGTCGAGACCAGGGACTGCAACATACACTCCCTAGCTTGTTCGAACGAAACTTTTGTTACGAAGTCTGTGGGTAGGCGCAGTACGCATCTCGTGGGTTGATACAACTGTAGCTTTCTCTTAGTTTCTGCAAGGTGCGGGTAAATTACACCCCCGCATTGGCGTCAGTGATGAAGTTATGGAACAGTGTTCGTCAGGTAGATATCATAATGCATCTAGACCTGATACTTTTATAAAGAAGATTTTGGCGCGTGAATTATCGCTGGACGGCAACAACAAGATCTGATACAAAGACTTGTACTTCCCTTTGCTTGTCGATTTGAATTTCAGTATTTGAGAGTCCTCTGAAAATTAAGGAAAAGTGATTTGCCAATAGCGACGGTACCTGAAGGATTCGTCACGAAATGCTAAAGACTTTGCTGGGAAAGGATTCGCGGTATCCAATCACTACTCAGGTTATCAAATTTAGTTTACATTTTTTCACTGGTTTTAAGTGTTTTCACACGTATGTACGGATGGTCAAATTTTAGTTTATTACATCAAATAAGTAGGATTCCTTATGCTTATTATCAACATTCACTTATTTCTCCTTGTTTTCATAATAATGGCTACCGAAAAGACGACATAAAAAATTGTTAACACAGTTTATAAATTCTTTGTTGGCTTGCATTTGTATATTTATTGTGAATATCCATAAATAACAGAATATGTAGAGTAGTCACTTTCATTTACAACGAGCTGAAAAGAAATTGTATAAAAACATGAAAGATCAGTGTATTTAATATGTTTCTCCTGGGTGGCAATGGATCTTATTCAAAACCAGTGTAAAGGAACATCTTTCGAAAAAGCTTCCTTTCAAGCCTATGTAATGCAGCTCTCTTGACACACGATATTTAAAATTTGTGGACGCTGTCTAAAAGGTTAATTACATCTTTCTAGACGTTAGGCGGAGAGTTTTAGGAATAAAGTATTGAACCAAAACACATGTGGAAGATGCACAGTAGAAATTCATAACAAAGTTGCAAAAGGAATGGTACTTAAAAAAATTTCCCACATAATGGGAAGATCATGTAAAAGATCTGTGATGATCCCTGGCCCAACGAGAAAGAACTTCGAATTCTGGTGAAAGCCTCATTTCATACAAGGAAAAAGATGATTCTCTGAATCTTAACCAAATACATGGAGCAGAAAACGGAAGAAAATCCACCAGGTAGGACAGTGATAAGGATAGACATTTATGGAGAAGTAGAAGACCTTATGTATGTCTTTTATAAATCTGGATAAGGTTTTTGATAAATCTGAATCGGAATTCACTCATTAATATTAACGTAAATGCGAACGGAACGGAAGATCGAAAGTCTCATAAATTTATAGTACTGAAATCAAAATGTGTTGCTCGGAGTGGGAGGGCAAAACTTTGTCTTAATTGAAATAAGATAAGGTGTAAAACAGCGTTTAGCCAATTGCGCAAACGTTTCAGTGGATAGTGCGTGTAATCAATAAATGCACAATAAAGGGCATTGAAATGAAAAATGGACTTTAGTGATTATGATGGTCGATATTTGTAAATAATATGGTCCTCTCAGCAAAAAATGAAGAAGTACTTCAGAAAACGGTGAAACAGTGTGGTACTCTGAGAATGCCTACACAATGAAATATAAAGAAAAGTTACGCAGAGACGAGGACAAATGATATTTGCAATAACGAAGAAAAGAGGAAAAGCTGTAACGTATCAAAAAATATATATTGCAAGTACAACAGAAAATCGACAAGTGGAGAAGAAATTAGAAATTAATTGCAGCAAAAATGCTTGTGTTTACAATACGCACGAGAGCGTTTGGCGTCAACATTCAACCTAGCCTCAGAAAATGGCTGAGAAAATTTTTAAGAGGTGGTTGCACCACATCTCCTGAATGTTTGAAAAGCGCTATTCTCTACCGCAAAGAGCTGCTTATAAAATTTCTTTTTGAACAATCAGTTTCGCTCTACGGTCCATCATTATGTTCATAAGACATTTATAGCTTCAGACTGCACTGTCCAGCGCGTTTTTGTAAATGACAGTCAAGCATTCATCGATTTTATTATTTGTCGCCATTCATTTTATAACGCCTAATGTGATGTTTTAAATGGTTTATGCACGTGATGATGGTCCGTGGATTAAACTCGTTGTTCAATAGAGAAATTTTATCAGCTGCACTTGGTGATAAAACACCACGGTTTTCAGAGACATAAAATGTTCCATGACGAGTATTTCGTTAAACACTGCGGTGATAAAAGTCATGGGATACCTCGGAAAATCGCTTCGGACGTCCTTTTGACCTGCGCAGTGCAGAAACTCGACGTGGCGTGGGCACAAAAAGTCGTTGGGAGCCCACTGCAGAAATACTGAGCCAGGCCGCCTCTCTAGCCGTCCATAATTGCGAAAGTGTTGTCGGTGCAGGATTTTGTGCACGAACTGAGCTCTCGATTATGTCGCATAAACATTCAATAGGATTCATGTCGGGCGATCTGGGTGGCCAGATCATTCACTCGAATTGTCCAGAATGTTCTTCAAACCAATCGCGAACAAGTGAGGCTCAGAGAAATGCGCATTGTCATCCATAAAAATTCCATTTTTTTTTTTTTTTGAAACATAAAGTCTACGAATGGTTGAATATGGTCTACAAGCAGCGGAACTTAATATCTGCAGTCAGTGATCGGTTCAGATGGACCAGACCACCCAGTCTATTCCACGCAAACACAGCTCACACTATTATCAAGCCACCGCTGTGCTATGTTGACAACTTGGGGCCATGGATTCTTTCGATGTGCGCCACACTCGAACCCTATCATCAGTTCTTAACAACTGATTTCGGGACTCATCTGACCAAGCCACGATTTTCAGTCGTCTAGGGTGCAGGTGCTGTGGTCACGAGCACGCTACAGGTGCAGATTTCGCTGCGCAGTCCTGATGGATGCGTCAGTCTTACGTCCCACATTGACTTCTGGCGGTATTTCACGCAGTGTTGCTTGTCTCTTAGCGATAACAACTCCACGCAGACGCCGTTGCCCTCGGTCGTTAAGTGGAAGCCATTAGACATTTCGTTGTCCGTGGTGAGATGTAATGCCTTAAATTTGGTATACTCGCCACCCTCTGGAAACTGTGGCCCTCTGAATATTGAATTCTCTACTGACTTCCGAATCGGGATGTCCCATGCGTCTACCTCCAACTACCATTTCACGTTCAAAGTCTATTAATTCTGTTCATGCGACAATAATCACGTCAAACACATTTCCACATAAATCATCTGAGTACAAATGATAACTTCGCCTATGCACTGCCCTTTTACAACTTGTGTACGCTAGACTACCTACAACTGAATATGTGCATATCGCTATCCCATGACTTTTGGTATCTTAGTGTATGGCGTAGAAATGTGAATGCTCAAGAAGAGGATGAATATGTCTGAAAAGTGGGAAAGATGAACTATGTCGATATGGAACGCAAATGAGTGCTATAGAGAATAAAAATTTGCGTGGGACATATCCTGACGGAAATTGGTACCATAAATACAATTACTGATGGATGCCATGAGGGGAAATAAGAGACGAAGACTAGCGACAGTTTCAGTTAATGGATGAGTAAATACAACAGTTTGTAAAGGGAAGGAATGGATGGATTACCGGAAACGGAGATGGCAACGAACTTCTCTCAGGACAATAACTGATGATTAGATCTCACAAAGGCGTTAAAAAAAAGTTCTGTGGTGACTGATGAATGGCATACACTCATTCAAAGTGACACTTCTAACATTAGAAAATTTACAAAAGTCTTTTACATGCAACCACTTATTTACGCAGTTATGGAGTACCTATGCCCTAAGGATACTTGAGAGGCTATTAATTTACCAATAACTGTAAAAAACCTAGCTGACACAATACACAGCACTTTCACGATGTTGTTCACTTCACTGTGAGTGCAAGATAATCCAAAGCGTCTTTTGAAAATTTATCGTGAAACACTGTAGATCGGGTTTATAGAACCGTTATTTCAGATATACGCCTCCAAAGCATATTTAGTGAGTGAGGTTGCATAGTGGGTAATACAATGGATTCACGTATGAGAATAGTGAGACCGAATTCCCAGTTCGGATGTTCTTTCCAGGTTTCTGTTGTTTCCGTATCCCGCTTCACGCAAAGCATGATGATCTCATAATGAGGCAACGGCTGCTCTCCTGCTTGTATTTGTCCAAGTGAACTTGCATCCAGTTTCTAATGACTTCAATGTTGACAGTACGTTAAATTTAAATTTCTCAGAGCTGAACATTATATCCTGTAGATCTTTTACAGAACTCGCTAAAGGCAAAGTAAGGTACAGAAGATGAGGAAAGCTATGGTTCCCTCTCTCAGTTTCCAGGTGGGACTATGTAGTATACAAATACACCAGCTGAGCACTTGGCATTGTCTGTGTATGTATATAATATCCTCTCTCTGTCAGTCTCCTCCATCCCCTCTCTCTGTCCACCTCCTCTAAACCCCACTCTCTGTCCATCTCCTCCTGCCCCTCTCTCTGTTCATCACCTTCTCCACCCCCTCTCTGTCAGTCTGCTCCTCCTCCTGAGTCCATTTCCTCCCTGCTGTCTGATGAGCTCCTCCTCCAACCTCTCTCTATGTTTTCCTCCCACAGTCTTTGTACAACTCCTCCTGTTTCCATTTTTACCCATCTTCATCTCTCCCTTCTATCTATCCATTTCCCCTCCCCCCTTTCTTTCCATATTCTTCTCTATCCTGTCAGTGCCCACCTAGTCCTTCACCTTCGCTGTAAGTCCATCACCTTGTCCTCTCCTTCCTTGTCTCTCTACGTTATCACGCTTACCCCCACAGTATTTCTTTACTGATTGTAATTAATATGTGTACCAAGTTTCGTTGAAATCTTTGGAGGGGTTAAGAATGAGCTTTTTACCTGTGGCTTTGCCACGGTAGTTAGATGTCAAATGTATTTCACAGATATTTAACATATTTCACATATATTCGTACACATGTTTCACCTGTATCTCTAGCGAGTTTCGCCCTGTAGTTTCAGTTTTAGACAGCTCAGTATTCACGACATCGTATCTCCTGGACTATGTACTCTATAATGATATAATTTTGCAGGTACATCCAGTGGTACATGTGAGACTTCATTTTTGGAACACAACCTATGACCAGATTAGAGACAGAAGTTATGACACTTCCTGCAGGGCCTGACCATCGTTTTGCAGGACATTGCTCAAGCACGTTCAGTGCAATCTGTTATTAATTTGTTCGACTGATGGGGCTGCTAAGTGCTATACCACCTACTGCACTCCCCTGACCTAAGCCCTTGTAAGGTCAGCTGGATTTATAAACTGAAGGAAACATTTCACAGCATTCGCTTCAGAACTGCTACAAATTCGTCGGGCAGTAGACCACGCCGCTCGAAATGTTATCACAACTGGCACTGCTAAGAGTATCCTACGACTCCCACGTAGCTGGCAACGGGTTATACACAATGTTGGTGACTACTTTGAAGGTCAGTAAAACTTTGAAACACATATCTATTTTGGACAGGCTGTAAATAAATAGTTGCCATGATTAAAGTTCCAAATCTCGTACTTTTCATCATTGTTTCGACGTTTCCGAGATGGACGTCAGAACCGCGGCTCTCAGCATTGATATCACGCAGTTTTCTTATGAGTTGCCTAGGAGAATATTTCAGACACGCCGACGCTCAGAATCTACGTGAAAAGCCCACACAGGGTGGTGAAAGGGCGTCAATGAAACAACACCTTTCTTTGGATCGTTAATTATCTCACAATTCGCGGTCGTAAACGACAGTTTGCCGTGTGATGAGCAACAGGAGGTCGTCCTTGACAATCTTTGATACTGCTGACATCTCTCTGTCGCTTTAATCCTTCGCTAAGAAAAATCGTATGCTTGCACCCCATTGAATGTGATAAAATCTGTATGACTAAAACTACTCTTCTGGTCTTCCCAGCTACTTAGGAAACAGTGATTGAATGATAACTCGTTTATTTGCATGCGTGAACGCCAACCGTGGGTCAGACGACGACAGCGTTAAGCCAGGCTGTTCCAGCTCGCCCTGCTCCGCAGAGTGTTGTCGCTCGCTGTGAACCGTCAAATGGGTCCGCAGGGCAAGGAGGAGCCTCGTGATATGCCTCCGGCACCTTCCTACCCTGTTGGAACAGTCTGTTTACAACACCTGCACTGTCTTCATTCAGTCGGTCAGCGTGCTGCCTGGATGTGGCGAAATGTTTCACAGCGACTGTGTATTTGTGGAAAGTCAAGCATGCCAAAAGTAGCCAGCTCCAAATCCTCTCTGATTCGTCAGTGGTTACAAGAATTTCCTGATGTCTCTACAGATGGAAGAGTTATTCACTGCAATGCATTCAACAAAGACGTAAGTAATATGTTAGCCTTTTATCTGCTATGCCCACTCAGAGAACAGTGACGCCACTGTATTTCCTGAGTTAACTTGGACTGGACACATGCGAACGCAAAAATATTGTTTCTAAGCCCTTAATGTAGGTTAATTTTGCTAAGTAGGCGTCGTACTTCAATACTTCCACAAAGTATTTCTCATTTCTTTTTGTTTTTAGGTACGTCCCAACAGAGGTCGCATTTAAGTCAGCATGTTGCAGGGCTTAAACACCAGGAAAATTTAAAAAATAAATCGAACTAGAAACAAACGTTTGTAACTAAACCAAATGCCACAAACAAAAACGAATTTATCTTGACCTGTGTCAAGCCATTGTTGCAGCAAACATACCATTCAATGCAGTTGAAAATATCCAGTTCAAAAGTTTGGTAGAGAAATACTGTCACCGCAGCATACCATCAGAATCCACACTGAGATGGAACTATTTAGGTACTTCGTATGAAAATACATTGAGCAGTATAAGGGAAGATACAAGCGGTTCATACATGTGGATCTCTGTCGATGAGACAACTAACAGACGAGGTCTATATGTGGCTAATTTGACCGCTGGAAAGCTAGAACCTGACACTCGCTCTGAATCTCATCTGATCTGCAAGCAAGGAGCTAAAAAAGACTAACTAGGAAATAATTCCTCACTTTGCTAATAAAGACCTCAAATTAGTTTTCCCCAACAGTCTAAATGAAAATAGAATACTCGTGATCTACACTGATGCAGCCACATACATGACTGGTGCCGTTAAATTGTTGAAAGCATTTTACCCAGCCTTGCTCCATATCACATGTCCTGCCCATGCCATGAATCGTGTAGCTCAGACGATACGTCTCGAATTTCCACATGTAAGCAAACTAGTTTCAACCATCAGAAAGGTTATCATTAAAGTATCTAGAAGAATCCAGTTATTTCGAGAGGCACTTCCCAACGTATCGCTGCCACCAGAACCCACACTTACTCGCTGGGGAACGTGGCTAAGGGCCTTGGAATATTAAACTGTGGGAGGAGGCAGTGAGTATAGCTTCTGCTAAAGATCTTCTAAAGGACCCAACAATTTCCAACGACACTGCATACATAAAATCTCATTATGCAATTTTGTTCCCTATTATTAAAGCTGTAGAGTGTTCAGGGAAACCAGTCTACAAGCAACTGCGATTGATATAAGAGATGACAAAAAAAAAAAGTCAGCTTGGTTCCAGGTTCTCTTGGTATGAAAGTTAGTGAGAAACTACGGATGGTGCTGCAAAGAAAACCCAGGACTGTTCACGCTCTCCACAGTGGCTGACCTCTTACAAGGTAAATCAACAGAACATGAGTGTGGGGTCCCATTGCGCCTAATACTGTCATGTAAATATGTTCTGGTGGCATCTGTCGACGTGGAATGCTCCTTCTCGGCACATAAGACGCTATTAACAGACAAGCGATGCAGTTTCTCAACGGAAAATCCGAAGAAAGTGTTAGTTATTTACTGTGACTGTAATTATGGACATGGACGATAATATGGATTTTTGTCAATCTATTTATCTTTGTAGACAATAAAATGTCAGATTTTGGTCACCTATTTTCTGTTTATAACCTACTTTTGTAAATGATAGAACTTATTTTAGGTACCTCATTTAAGAGTTTTAGAACCTAAAAGTCCGAGGTCTAGTGATAACAAATGTAAAATCTTAGTACATCCTTCGTGTACTGGTTATATAAAGTTCCACAGGCTACAACATATTAAGACATTTTCAGTGAAATGTAGAATGCAGTTAGTAAGTTGAAGAGATCGTGTACCATAAATCACATGAAAATCTTTAACCACATTATCTAATGTTAAAATACAAGGTACAAAACCTATCTTTAATCCGATGAAATACTGGAATTATGGACGAAATCAGGGGACAGCAAAGACTACATATCAAAACCCATGAATTACTAATGCCAAAATGCTACCTTCTCACTTCAAAATACCTTAAATTGCTACGTAGAGCAATAGTCCTTCGACACACAGTATGCTATAATACTTATGAATATACAGTAAGAGAGAAAGACAGTGAAATATTAGACCTAGGTCGGAATTACTCAGAAGTTTCAACTGGAAAAATTGTAGCATAAAGTAGCTAGAGCATCTGATGAGCTGTCACTACCTCAACTTGCATACATAACTGGAAATGGTAAATGCTGTCAGATGATAGTGAAAATCTCAGAAAGGCAAAACAAAATATATATCTGTTCATTTAAAAAAAATGGTTCAAATGGCTCTGAGCACTATGGGACTCAACTGCTGAGGTCATTAGTCCCCTAGAACTTAGAACTAGTTAAACCTAACTAACCTAAGGACATCACAAACATCCATGCCCGAGGCAGGATTCGAACCTGCGACCGTAGCGGTCTTGCGGTTCCAGACTGCAGCGCCTTTAACCGCACGGCCACTTCGGCCGGCTCTGTTCATTTACAAACCATTTTAAATGATCTCATGGGATTATACTCTTTTGCACATCGGTTAGTTTAACATGTAAATTAATTATTCGTAATTTAGGCAAATGGAAATTAACAAGGTTAAAATGTGACCAATTTGTTGTCTGAATGGCTAAGAACTTCCCAGTCATCACACAGACTTAATATTTTTTTCGGTAGTATCACTCAACCACAACTTTCTACAAACGTGTTACAATAATTATTAACACACTATTCTCTGTAAGTAAAATTACAACCGGAAATTCAGAAGGACAAGGCTAGAAACAGCACTTTCTGTATTGTCAATTGAAAATGACTCCCGTTGTCGAATGTCGAGATTTAATTTCGATTGCTTCCACCATTCCCGTGCCAAGCGCTTTGCTTTTCATTGATTTTCACCAAGCGTTCGACCGCGTCAATCATGGATTCCTTATGCGAGTATTGATGACTGTTGGTTTTAACCATGCTGCACGACGGCTGTTTAGCTCTCTCGTCACTGGTATTGGGGCGTCCATTGACGTAAATGGCCGTCTTACTTCCCCCATCGCGGTGTGTCAGGGCGAACTTCAAGGGAGTCCATTATCAATGTCGCTCTACGTGCAGTTTCTGCAACCATTATTGCGAACTATAGCTGCTCGTTTGAGTGACTGGTCGCTGCTAAAAAGAAATATTTGCCGTTCGTGCATATGCTGATGACGTTATGGTTCTTCTCCGTACCCATGATGATATACCACTGCTGAAGGAAGTTTTGGATGCCATTTATCGTGTTACGGGAGCGCGGATTAATGACCAGAAATGTTGTTTACTCAGTTTGCGAGGATTTGAAGGTCACCCGATATCGATCGTTGGGTGGTATAATTGACAGCTGTCCGTTAAAGATGGGTACGATAAACTGGAAGTCTGTCACGGATAAGATTCAGGGTGCAATCATTGAACACGAGCGTCGCTCCCTCTCACTTCTTCATAAGGTTCGGGCCATGGAAACGTATGTGTTAAGTAAGGCTTGTTTTATTGCACAAATCCTTCCACTCCCCGCGATGATGTCCCGCAAGTTGCAAAGTTTAACTGGCAAGTTCATCTGGCGCCACTCTGTATTTCGCGTGCGTTATGGGGTCATGGCGCGGCCCCGTTTGCAGGGAGGTTTGGGCCTCCCTGACGTTCGGGTTAAAGCTTCTGCCTTATTCATCCGTCGCACCGTGTTAACGTGTCAACGCGCCCCCCAGTCACTTACAGCTCGCCTTTATGACTGTATCCGATCGGCGAGTTTAACACCTCCAGTAGATATTTGTAGGATTAGTTATAAATTACGGCACGTCAAGGAATTTTTTCTTGAGGTCAGTTATTTAGGAGTAAATATCCTTTCCCAAGCGAATCTCTCCCTGAAAGTGCTGTTAAGTCGCTGGCCAGTTCCTTATAGTCTTCCCTCCGTAGAAGCCCTGTCGCCAGAAACGAACTGGAAGATTGTTTCGTCTAACATCAGCCTCCCAATTTTCCCGATGGAAGTGACGTCCTCGTTGTACCAAGTTGTTCATTATATTGTACCTACCAACGTGCGACTTTTTCGTATTGGCCTCAGTGTAACGGATCGCTGCAATCGTTGCCATGAAACTGATACATTATCTTATCGGTTGATTTCCTGCGGTCATGACCATTGGAGATGACTTCGCCGACAACTGGCTTTTCTCCTCAGGACGTCGGAGGCGGCTATCTCGGGGGAGATTCTCGTGCGTCCCGATTCAACCATCTTTCCTCGATCGAAGAACAATACCATCATATGGCTTGTTGCTATGCTATGCCCCCCCTTATATATATATATATATATATATATATATATATATATATATATATATATATATATATATTTGTGGACACTTTTATGGATTTAGATGTTCCACCATGCAGAAGTGAAGGAAGAAAGCATGTGTGGGCACTTTAAAATTGACGCCCCATTCCTTCCTATACGTTTTTCTGATTTCACGCCTTTGTTTTTGTCGAATTTGTCGAAGTAACTTCTTTTAATTTATTTTAATTGATTACCTTCAATAAGTACTTTGGAAAAAAAGAGTGAATATTTTGGTTTTTTGAAGGAATACACTGCCATTTGAGTGTATCATTTCGGTGCGTTTCCTGTGTCGGGGGAAAAATAAAAGTGGTAATCATTGCGAAATATGAACTTGTAGTCGCGTGTTTGCGTCCAACTGTACATTTTTTACCACATTTTGGCAAAAAAAGGTGCTGCAGTCATGGACTGTGCGGCTGGTTCCGGTGGAGGTTCGAGTCCTCCCTCGGTCATGGGTGTGTGTGTTTGTCCTTAGGAGAATTTAGGTTAAGTAGTGTGTAAGCTTAGGGACTGATGACCTTAGCAGTTAAGTCCCATAAGATTTCACACACGTTTGAACTTTTTTTTGACAAAGTTCTAGAAAAACTATCTGTCTTGTCTACTGATATCAGAGTTTAGTGTTTAAGATTATCGGGGGACTCTCATATGGCATAAAATAAGCTTGTAAAGCATTTATAAATGGAGAAACACACAAAGGCCATAGTCTAGAAAAGATAATTAAAAGTGTGTCCATAGTGATAAAACAGCTAACAATATCCTCGTCCTGTTCATAAAACTTCACATAAAGGAAGGGAAATAGTGCAGTGAGTTTATAATCAATTCCTGAAATACAAAAATATTCACAGCTACAATGTTGTTTTGGCGACAGAGGCGCACGTACTGTGTAAACAAACTTCCGACTGACAGGAGAAGAGCATGTGGCTTGTCCAGTGGGGAAGGAGACATACGCGTGTGTGACGTCGGCAAACTTTAATGGCGCTTCCCTCTAGTAGGGTGATGGAGGGGTGTATTATCTGCGGCGTCGTAACTAGAGATGGGGGATCCGCTCTTGAACTAATTCATAGAGTTCAATCTTTCAAAGGAGTGAACAATCAGTGATTCAGAAAAAAAGAACGGTAGCTCCAAACGTTTCCCAGGCAGAGAGAGAGAGAGAGAGAGAGAGAGAGAGAGAGAGAGAGGGAGCATATCAGCAGCGCCTCTGCTGGTCAGAGCACAGTGCACGCCACACAACACAGCCAGCGCCGGCCTCTGCCCTGCTTCTACCTTGGCTGCCTGCATTGTGCAGTGCCCCATTGGATTTTGTGTTTCACATATGCCGGGCCGTCTCTGTGCGTCGTCTGCCGTGTGCACTGTGCAGTGTCTGGCGCAGCTTAACTTCGCATCGCACTCTGTCGGCGATCGTTTCAGTCGCACGTCCTGCCCTCTGGGCAGTTGATGCCAGCAACAGGACAGAGAGCCACCTAGCGGATAACATAGGAACTACTTGCAAAAACCTGCTCGCAAGGGAGCGGACGATTAATTTTTGTCTCGGAGCGGGTGAGCTCCCCCCACCCTCGGAACTCGCCCGCTCAACGCTCACCCCACCGTCTCGACTCTAGCCAGAGCGTCGAGCAAAGCGACTCTGGTGTCACTCTGGTCTCTGCGGTCTCAGCTCACGCAGTAATACAGCTCGCGGCTCGACCTGCTCGACTCAGCGCCTCTGCATCGGAGTTTGTCCCCACTGGATATTGTTCTTCATAGTAATACCGCTATGTATATTACATTATTATGTTATGTATACATCAATTGTTTTTATTTTATTTTTATTTGTTTAAACTGATTAGATTAGGTTCCTGATGACTACTCTTACTATAGGATTTTTATTATGGACACTCGAATTTACGCTTTAATTACGAGCGAACCGATAAACGTATCGCAAAATGTGATACACCAATATTTTCCTTGTTTTATTCTGCGTAAGGCTATATGCAGCACTTTCGTTTTACAGTCAAATTTATATTTTTTTTTCTTATTCTGGTACAGATTTTGCGATTTTAGGCGTCTTCGAAAGGAAAAATATATGGCTTGCGATGTATTTGTATGAGGTTAATGAAATTTTAATACATTATAGCCAAATATATTGTTAATGTAAATCTCAAGTTACAACATTTTCCGATCACCCAAAAAACCACGCTAGTGCAAAATAAATCAATAATCAAAAACTTTGTCATATCGTGGAAATTTCAATAAACAATACAAAATTCTTACTCATTATCTATGTTACTTCAAAATAGGATCAAATAAGATCAAAATACAGGTATAGTACTGGAATAAACCAAGTTTAAAGGGCAATGTGCCTTTCATTTATTTTCTTTTGTAAATGAGTGGTGAGTCATGAAAAACAGCTAATTCATTTCAGGGAGTGAACAGTTCTGATCCAATCTCTGAAAAGAACAGTTTTGCCCATCTCTAGTCGTAACAGACGTCTTGCGGGAAGGGAAAGAGCGGAGAGGAACGCGCAAGGGAGGAGAAAGAGCGAGAGGGGTGACGGGGAGGTAGCACTATCAGCACTCGGCACAGCACACTTGTGCTTTCGAAGGCGATCTCGAAGAAAACGTTTTTTGAATCACAGCTGATGGCGTATGCCGGCGGTATAACACAAACTACGCGCAATGCCAGAGTTAGACGGCAGATTAAACACCATGTACAGAGCAACACAAAATTTTTACATGAAAGGATTTTAACTCCTGTATGACAAAAAACAAGGGTTAACAAGGGTTAAAAAACATGGTTCAAGTGGCTCTGAGCCCTATGGAACTTAACTGCTAAGGTCATCAGTCCCCTAGAACTCAGAACTACTTAAACCTAACTAACCTAAGGACATCACACACATCCATGTCCGAGGCAGGATTCGAACCTGCGACCGTTGCGGTCGCGCGGTTCCAGACTGAAAAGCCTAAAACCGCTCGGCTTAACAAGGGTTAGTTCGGACCATTAGTACAGTACTTATTTTTTTATTTGAAACAGAAATAGGGTGACAGAGTGCATCTCTGTGTTGAATTTCAGCAAACACAAAATTCAGAAACCGGCCGGAGTGACCGAGCGCTTCTAGGTGCTTCAGTCTGGAACTGCGCGACCGCTACGGTCGCAGGTTCGAATGCTGCCTCGGGCATGGATGTGTGTGATGTCCTTAGGTTAGTTAGGTTTAAGTAGTTCTAAGTTCTTGGGGACTAATGACCGCCGATGTTAAGTCCCATTGTGCTCAGAGCCATTTGAACCAACAAAATTCAGAAAACGCTGGCCATCCGTTTTAGGAATTTGTTGTCTGCATCAAAACTACAACTGAGTTACCTCAAGACGACCCAAAATTCCGATACGTAACGGTCGGGGCGTATGATAGAGTGCTTCAGGACTTAATATACCGTATAAAACACGTAGGTAACAAAAAAGTTAATGTTAATTTTACAGGACACATGACAGAAAATTGTTCTAAAGAGAGACCGAAGAGAAACAATCAACTCGGCGGACATGAGAATTAAAAACTCGCAATCTTTTTAACTCTTAGTGACAGCTTGAAAGAAAACAGGAAAATAAATACTCCTAACCCGACAGTTTAACTAGCTCGTCAGTGGAACAGTGGAACATTAGTTATGAAAATCAGCTGAAACTTCGCAGTATAATCGTTCTCTGAACAGTAAAAAACACGCAGAATGGACATCGCAAAGAGGGCTGCACATTCTAAGTTTGACAAGAAAACGAATCATTCAGTGACGTAGGCTAGTAAAACGTAGCATTGTAGGAAAACTTTAGTTACGTAACTTAACGCATTCTTTCGAAAGACAAAACAAAAACCTTGTCAATGAAAGAGATCTACAAGTGAAATACAGTACAATACCAAAATTCTGCAACAAAGCTGAATACTGCAAACAACTTAATATCATCAAATGACAAAAATCTGTACAGTAGATGGGAGAGCGTACCTTTAAACATCTCAAAATCTTTAGAAATATCTAAACTTTTCCTATAATACAAATAGGTATGTACCTGGGCCATCCTTCTCACAAAAAGTATTGAACGGGTACTTAAAACCACTTCATATTTATAATCTATATAATACTCTTAGTACATTGTCAATCAAAACCTATGAAATAAATGACTTATAAATCAAATGACAATTACACTCAGTTTATGACAGACCAGACGAAGAAGAGGCAGAAAAGTTGTAGCGTGTGGGATCGTGGCTGGCTCACGAAATACGACAGCCGTGCCAGTCCACGTGTCTGTTTATAGTAAGCGTTCACTGATAACATAGCCTGCAATTTAAACGACTCCAAAAATATTCTCTCACCTGAAAACTCTCAGCATGATAAAACGAATCATGGTTAACTATTCTGTTCTGACCTCTGAGGGCGACATAACAAAACAGACCATTTAACTTCACTCAGTCATGTCTCATACAGGTTGCAATAAAATTAGCATCATCGTATCCTTCTCAGCTTCCACAGCAAAATATTATCTGGACAACAGAAACATCATTAAAATAAAAGACACAAGAACTCCTGCCTGCACATAATTACCTTCAACCACATGAACTATAAGACCTCTTGTCTGCTCACAAATAACCTCAGTAAACCAACGTCTTACATCACATGATATCAACAAAACTTCGATGCCCTCTGTGGGATAACAGCCAGAAGTCATCATATCCTCTCTTACCAACTTACAGGGTTGCAACCGAACAATTCTCCTTCATCATTCATTGTAACTCTTACAACTGTATCTCACTTAACATACTTATCTTCGTTCATTGAGTTAACCAGTCACGCAACTACCACTTACAAAAAACAGAAGGCATGGACAGAGCAAGAATAAACGGTCGGGAAAGAGAATGAAGATATACGGGAAAGAAGATAAATAAAAAGCAGAAAAAATTCATTTCTTTCGCTCCGCAATCCAGCACGTCACACAGCGTCCTTTAGGTTTCGGCAACACAAGTGCTAATCGTATAATTACGACTGTTTCTGTGCTTGGGGCCTTATGTCGTCTAGTACCAATAGTAAACTGACAGAAAATACCAGGATCCTCAGAATCTATGGTTCATCACTTTACTTACAAGGCCTAGACGCTGATTTCGCGTCTGGGTCTCCTATTACAATAAAAACAAACCCCAATGAAGATAAAAAGATTTAGAGCACCAACGATTTTGGAAACTTGCAGACGCGGTATGGAGGCACAGGGACTACAGAACCCTTAAAGCGCTCACGTTTGTGGAGCAACGAGTAGGAACCTACTTGGATCAGAGGGCGCAGAATTGAGGCTTAAAGGAAAGATGAAAGAAGAAAGAACTGGCCGGCCGGAGTGGCCGAGCGGTTCTAGGCGATACAGTCTGGAGCCGCGAGGCCGCTACGGTCGCAGGTTGGAATCCTGCCTCGGGCGTGGATGTGTGTGATGTCCTTAGGTTAGTTAGGTTTAAATAGTTCTAAGTTCTAGGGGACTGATGACCTCAGAAGTTAAGTCCCATAGTGCTCAGAGCCATTTGAACCATTTTTGAAGAAAGAACTGAAACGAACTGAAACGGAAATGAAATGGTAGAAAATGTCATGAACGTCTGGGAGACTCTGTGGTTGCCAAAGACATTGTGCAAGCTGCACATTACTGGAGATTAATCGAAAACTCTCAAGGATATACCTTGAGAAACTTCTCATCACAACTTCGAGTGCAAAAGAGTTTAAAAGAAATAAAAACAGGTTCAACAGAAGTGTGTTCTTAAATTCAAATTACCTCATTGTAATTAAACTCACAAAAATTTAAAATTCAACTCGTGCTAGACACGTCCAAAAAACAGTCAAAAAACAGTCAATAACTGTGTACTATGCTTTACTGATCTCTACGTTCTTTTATGAACAAATGCCTCAGTACATATTAACATTCAGAGATGTGGGGGGGGGGGGGGTGGGGGGGCAGTGGGACGGCGGCTATGGGCTGTACGTACGCAGTATTCGCATAGCACAGGCATGGGCGGCGGGCCGGCTGACTGCACGGCGGCGAAAGTATGCACCACGGGCGTTGAGGCCAGGACCCTAATGCAGATGGCAGCGGGGAGCTGACCGGCAACGAACGTGGGGCAGACGGCGGCAGGTGGGCGCGCAGGTAGGTGATACCAGGTACGACGCGGACATCATGGCCGATGCGTGGAGGCTAGGATTCGTGGCCTGCCACACTGCACTCAATTACCGGACTGCGTCAGTGGGTGACGCAGGTGATGGCCGGCGACAGCGACAGGGAGGCCGCACCGACCGTGTATAGCGCGCCCGTGCGCTCCGTGAGCCACTGCAGCGGCATGGACGCCTCGCGCGTGCTCTTCATGTCTCGACTCCCAGCTCAGAGTTAGCTGACGGCGACTGAGAAGCTAGGCTGGCTGCGACAGTCAAATTGGTCCGGAGCGCACACAGTACGCACGTGTGCTGTGAGGCACAATTCGCTCTACTCAGCGCGCACGTGTTGGTACGGCGCGCTGCGACAGGCATGTACTAAGTAGACTTTGCCCCGGGCGCTGGTACAGTATGTGCGAACGCAGCGTCTGGTGGGGCACCATAGCCGCCATGCTGCAGCTGCAGTACCCAAGCTCGGCTCGTAGAGGAATAACAGCGGCGGAAACTGACCGACCATATAACATCAAACACAAACCAAAAGTAAACGGCCACCCTATGGACCGAGCGGTGGCAACGAATCGCGATTCTGACGCCAATGAACACGGGCGGGAAGGGGAGAGAAGGTTGTTATATACGGCTTACGATAACAATGTGCAGGAGGTCGAGCGGTTAGGGCTTGTGAGAGAACATCCAGGGCTGCCATTAAATGACAGAACAGGAAATTAGGTAAAATGAAGAGAATATATTTCAATGTACAGTATGCAAGAGGCGCACCTAGCGTCGGAAGTTACCTGTTTTAGGCCAGTCTAGGAGGTCGAACAACTAATTGAAATGGGAAATGGCAGGGGAGGCGCTTCATGTTAATTGATTTCAGTGGCCGGTCATGGAATGCAGAACCGGAGGCTCTGCCTCACAAGAAAGACGTCTGTTCTGCTCGAGGTCCGGATAGTGAGAGAGAGAAGCAACTGTGTTCTGCACTGCAGAACGCCCCAGAGTCCATACACGTGACCTGTATCCCATGCACGCTATTGGCTAAAACGGATGGGGTGAATTCGCTAGCAATTTCAACAGAGGGCTCAAGGCATCTTTTTTCAGCAGCCTTAAGTGGACAGAACCGGTTCGGTTCCGAAAGGAAGGCAACTTGTGTCACATAGGCACAGCCTCAGTTACTCTGGGAGAAAACTTGTAAAGATTTCACTCGCCATTTGGAATAATTTTTTTTAAACCGATTCCGTAAAATATTCCTTGACTGGATACCACCCTTTACAGTATGCTTATAATACATTTGATTATAATATTGGTTCCCTCGAAACTGCAAGGAATTTATTATTTTTTCGCTTTTTATTTCTGCATATTGTCTATCATTGAGCTGGGCTATTTGGCACTGCAGTTTGCTTAATGGTGTTCTGTATGAAGCTTTCTTATCTATATCACAACAATAGGCTCAATTTCAAATCTACTGGGAAAAGACAACGTCCAGCACCACAATTCTTGCCCATTCTTGTCACCCAGATACACATAAGAAAGCTGCAAATAAAATTCCACTCAACAAAGCGGACAAAGAAAAGGAATGAGACACTGTTGAGCAAATTTCAGCAGCTGATGGATTAGAGTACAGCTTTTTTGCTTCAAATCCAGACACCTTTAAAAAAATGCTAATGACAGAAGATATGTTAATGACGTCATAATGCTCTATGAAGGTGATAAGGATGAGGTCTGCAGTATAGACTAAAAGATAAACGCAATGCATCCAAAAATTAAATATATGACTAAATTCACGGAATGGGGTGTTTATGAAATAAGCTGCCAAGACTCACAAATTTGGCATTGGACAAATGGGCAGGAAATTTGCGGTTAGATTTCAAAATATTCAATGGTTTCAAGCCTTTTGTTCGCTGCTCTTTCAGTTGCGGCAGCGAGGTTAATTTCCAGTCAAATAGTAGACCCAAAGAGCGAACATTGTCCTTAACCTTTAAAAAAACTGTCCCCCATCGTGATCTCAGGTGTAAAGAACACGCTCGAAGTCGATAAGAGTAGCCTACTCAAGTGGGAACAAAAAACCAGTTACACTGGCCCATTTAACTACCTCCTAATGGTCAGCGGAAGTTGCCTCGTCGACGTCGATGGAAGATCGGAAGAAGCGTAAAAGATTGCAAAATCATCCTTAGACAAAGAATTTCTAATTGGTCCCCTGACTACAGACATGATACCATTGATAGCTATTGCGCATACCGTGACGATGAGCACACTGCCTTTTTGGAATCCCATTCTCCTGAATAAAGTGGTCAGACAAGGAATCATCATCGCAATAATGAAAGCGCCTGTACTCGAGAAAAGATTGAATAAGAAGCGACAGACTTTCACATAGCTCAGATCCATGAAGTTGTGAGGATTATTTTGTCTCCAAATGGTGTCGGACGCTTTTTCAAGATTGAAATACAAACGGACCAAATGTTTGTGGCGTAAGAAAGACTTCCGTATCACTGTGTCCAGTAGACTTAAGTTGTCAATAGCGGAACGGTCACACCTTAAACCAAAACTGGAGAGACACAGATGACCCTGGGATTCGACGAGCCAGACGAGACGGTGTTTGACCACACGCTCGAGATTCATCCATACAAGCTGATGAAAGCTAGCTTCCGATAACTGTTAGAGTTAACACGATCCTTGCCTGGTTTCGATATAGCTTCCTTCCAAATGACGGTGTACAGTCCATTAAATCAGATCTGACTACAACAAGGTAGGAGCTTATCTTCGGCTCTAGGGCACAAATGACTGAAAATGGCACAATCAATGTGATGGTGTCCAAGAGTAGTGTGTCTATCAGTAATTCGGGTTTCACTAGGCATGGCCTGCACCTCAGTAGGTATGGGAAGGGGAGGCTGGCAAAGCTTATAGGTGACAGTACTGGGTGGTTGGTGGTGGGATCACTCATGGAAAAATTCCTGCAGTGGTTGGCGTTAGAGCTGCACCTTTTTTTAGACTGAAGTCAACTGATATGTATACCTGCATAAAGGAAGACTCTCTAACTAAGGGCTCACCTTCAGAGGACGTCTTGTTTCCCAGTGGAGAAAGAATTAGCATATCTCATCAAAATATAAGAGGTATTAGAGGTGTAGAAATGTCCTTTGACTAGGGCCTCCCGTCATGTGGACCGTTCGCTGGGCGCAAGTTTTACGATTTGACGCCACTTCGGCGACTTGCGCGTGATGGGTATGAAATGATGATGATTAGGACAACACAACACCCAGTCCCTGAGCGGAGAAAATATCCGACCCAGCAGAGAATCGAACCTGGGCCTGTAGGATTGACATTCTTTGGCGCTGACCACTCAGCTACTGGGGGCGGACGGTATTACAGATAAAGTTAACAAACTGCTGATAGATGTTGACTCTGAAATTATTGGTATATCAAAACTAAAAGAATTTAAAATTCAGAGGCTTCCTTTACCAGGATACATATTAGCTGGCTGTTTTTCAAAGAGTTCCTTGCGAGTTGGGGAAGTGGCCATGTATGTAAAAAACACTATTCCATTTGAGGCCATAGACGTTTCACGGCACTGCACAGCACAGATATGTGAATGTTTGCAGGGGCAGTTGAATTTAGTGAAACTAATCTTCTAATTGGTGGTGTTTATAGGTCCCCTAACTCTGACTTCAGAGCATTTCTGTTCAAGTTAGAGAGGGTTCTTGATTCACTTTATAGGAAGTACCAGAAATTATTTATATGCGGTGACTTTAATAAAAATTTTGTATACAATGGTGCAAGAAAAAGGAAGTTGGTAAATCTCCTAAATTCAGATGATCTGATGCAGACTGATTTTTCCAACTAGGGTGAAGGGGAACAGTAGCACAGCCATAGACAAAATTTTTAATCATTTTTCATTACTAAATGGGCATTCTATTAGTAAAAGAGTGAACGGCCTTTCAGACCATAATGTACAAATTTTTACGCTATAAGCTCAGTCAAAAGTCACAGATAATTACAAACTATGTTCGACAGTTAATCCTACAGCAATTGAGAGTTTGCTGCAACAATGGCTCGACACAGGTCAAGATGAAATTCGTTTTTCCTTGTGACATTTGGTTTAGTTATAAACGTTTGTTTCGAGTTTGATTTATATTTTAAATTTTCCTGGTGTTTAATCCCTGCAACATGCTGACTTAAATGCGACCTCTGTTTGGATGTACCTAAAAACAAAAAGAAATGAGAAATACTTTGTGGAAGTATTTATGTACGACGTCTACTTAGCAAAATTAACCTACATTAAGGGTTTAGAAACAATATTTTTGCGTTCGCATGTGTCCAGTCCAAGTGAACTCGGGAAATGCAGTGACATCACTGTTCTCTGAGTGGGCGTAGCAGATAAAAGGCTAACGTATTACTTACGTCTTTGTTGCATACATTGCAGTGAATAACTCTTCTGTATGTAGAGAAATCAGGAAATTCTTGTAAGCACTGACGAATCAGAGATGATTTGGAGCTGGCTACTTTCGGTATGCTTGACTTTCCACAAATATAGAGTCGCTGTGAAACATTTCGCCACATCCAAGCAGCACGCTGACCGACTGAATGAAGACAGTGCAGGTGTTGTAAACAGAGTGTTTCGACATGGTAGGAAGGTGCCGGAGACAGTTCTCAAGGCTCCTCCTTGCCCTGCCGACCCATTTGACGGTCCACAGCAAGCGACGACAACGCTCTGCGGAGCAGGGCGGGCCTGAACAGCCTGGCGTATGCTGTCGTCGTCTGACCCACGGTTGGCGTTAATGCATGCAAACAAACCAGTTATCATTCAGTCACTCTTTTCTACGTAGCCGGGAAGACCAGAAGAGTAGGTTTAGTCATACAGATTTTATTTGTCTAAATTGTAAACAATGAGGCACAGTCAGGTTCTAACATGAAATTAGGTATTTTAGGTACTATAAAATTACAATTTTGCATAAAATATTTGCATAATTCTTAGCTGGGAACACCACAAGAGAATGTTAGTCATAAAAATTTTATTTTATTGGAGTTTTAAAATTTAGGTGCAGTCAATTACTAACATGAAATTATGTATTTTTAGGTGCTATAAAACTAGCGTTTTCGATCATAAAGTGGCGAAATTCGTGTATATACAACTTTTATTTCCATTATTTAATGAGGAACAAAATAGGTTTTTACCTAAAATCCAAGGTCTAGTTATCTCTGTTTTTCAAATGTACGTAATCCAATTCTAACCCAAGCGAGGTATTAATGTTCTGCAGTAAGCTGATTTGTAATTTTTTTTACCCAAATACTTTGCTTATCATACAATTAAGTATCCTGTCATGTTGTTACCAGGCTTAGGCCAGTCTAGGAGAATGACGTCTGTTCTGTTCGAGGTCAGGATCATCGGTAACTTCCGCCTCCTATATACTGTGGATTGAAATATATTCTCTTTATTTTACCTAATTTGCTGTTCTGTCATTTAATGGCAGCCCTGGATGTCCAGTTACAAGGTCTGACAGGTCGACCTTCTGCACATTGTCGTTATAAGCCGGATGCAATTACCTTCTTCCCCATTCCCTGACCACGTACACATACATTACATGGGTAACATGTCTGAAGAAAGTCCTACTTATGTGATAAAGTGAAAGTGGTTTTCTTCATGAACAGCAAAGTACAACAAAATTAGTGCATACCTTTGACAATAAAGAAAAGAAATTCTCATGTTCAGGAATGTAGAAAATCACATATAAAAGTTCCTAGGCTACTACATAAGACTGATTGGTAGAAAATTTCATACTAGACATACTGAACACATCAACTGTTACACACATAAACAATCCACAAAATCGACAATAGCAATTTTATATCTTGTATTATTCACATGTGGGATCTCATTTGGTTGACTGGAGCATGGAACACAATGCACCAAACACAGACAGTTATCTCTTATTCTAAGTATTGATAACATTAAGAAAAGAATAAATACATGCATTTCTGTTAGTAGTTGACTGTACAAGCTCCTTGTTAAGACAAATATTCAAATTATGATTTATCCGCTCAGGTTTTACGTTATGAATGATAATTATAAAATCTATAAGCCCTGTCCAAGTACATGAGGACACCGAATAGCAAGTACAGGAACAAGAAACAAGTGAGCGCAATAGAAATCGTTTTCACGACTCAAACTCATCCGCCGCACCAACTGAGAGTGGGGCTTCCTTTGCAGATTATTGACGCCAATGTAACAGCATCGAAGTAATAGCGGCGATTGTGGTTGGTTGGTTGATTTCGTGGAAGGGACCACACAGCGAGGTCATCGGATTAGGAAAGGATGGAGAAGGATGTCACCCTTGCTCTGTCAAAGGAACCTTACCGGCGTTTGCCTGAAGTGGTTTAGGGAAATAGCGGAGAACCTAAATCAGGATGGCCGGACGCGTTTTGAACCGTTGTCCTCCCGAATGCGAGTTCAGTATGCTAATCCTTGCGCACGGCGGTTGTGAGAAGCGCAACGGTGACTAGCACAGCGCGTATTTCAAAGTGCGGTCGTTCTGCGTTGATCGATGCGGCAAGCAATATATATAAAATACACGGCATACTGATTATTCAAAAATATAGATGAAGATCTTAAGATACTCAGTTACTTCCATAAATCCCTTACAATCAGTTTAATGGAGTTGCTAGCTTTTGTATATCACAAAAACCCAAGGGGAAGATATTTTCCGTGAAAAACTACACTGACGGAAATAAGTAGCAACTCCAAAAAATAGTTAATTTAGGGTAATGAAATTTCGGGACACATTTGTGTAGGTAACATATTTAAGTTACTAACATAGCAAGACGACAGGTAAGTGTAAGCGCGAAATAAACCATTGCAAATGTGAATTTCTAGTACATTAACAACCGGCGTAACCGCCAGAATGGTGAATGCAAGTATGCACACGTACGTGCATTGTGGTTTATGTCATACGAAATCGCACCGTAGACCATGATTTCAGGTGTAACTCCAGTGTGTCTGGCACGCAGGCAGTTGGTTACAGGCCCACAACTGGTCTCCTTCTAACCAACGCACGGCCATCACTAGCATTGAGACGCAACCAAAGCCCATCAGAAAACACAAGAGACGTCCACCCTGCCTTCCAATGAACTCTAGCTTGACACCACAGAAGTCCCAAATGGTGGTGGCGTCGGTTCAATGGAAAGCACGCTACAGGACGTCAGTCTCGGAGCTGTCCTTGAGGTAAACTATTTGTAACATTTCGTTGTGTCACTGTGGTGTCAGGTGCTCCTCGTATTGTTGTAGCAGATACAGTACGATGGGCCAGAGACATACGCCAAACATGATGGTCTTCCCACGTGGTCGTGTGGAGTCCATTCTTCCTGCAACCGTACATTCTAGTGATCACCGCAGAAATCATGTACAGTGGCTATAATCTACATCTACATCTATACTCCGCGAGCCACCTTACGGTGTGTGGCGGAGGGTACTTATTGTACCACTATCTGATCCCCCCTTCCCTGTTCCATTCACGAATTGTGCGTGGGAAGAACGACTGCTTGTAAGTCTCCGTATTTGCTCTAATTTCTCGGATCTTTTCGTTGTGATCATTACGCGAGATATATGTGGGCGGTAGTAATATGTTGCCCATCTCTTCCCGGAATGTGCTCTCTCGTAATTTCGATAATAAACCTCTCCGTATTGCGTAACGCCTTTCTTGAAGTGTCCGCCACTGGAGCTTGTTCAGCATCTCCGTAACGCTCTCGCGCTGACTAAATGTCCCCATGACGAATCGCGCTGCTTTTCGCTGGATCATGTCTATCTCTTCTATTAATCCAACCTGGTAAGGGTCCCATACTGATGAGCAATACTCAAGAATCGGACGAACAAGCGTTTTGTAAGCTACTTCTTTCGTCGATGAGTCACATTTTCTTAGAATTCTTCCTATGAATCTCAACCTGGCGCCTGCTTTTCCCACTATTTGTTTTATGTGATCATTCCACTTCAGATCGCTCCGGATAGTAACTCCTAAGTATTTTACGGTCGTTACCGCTTCCAATGATTTACCACCTATGGCATAATCGTACTGGAATGGATTTCTGCCCCTATGTATGCGCATTATATTACATTTATCTACGTTTAGGGAAAGCTGCCAGCTGTCGCACCATTCATTAATCCTCTGCAGGTCTTCCTGGAGTACGTACGAGTCTTCTGATGTTGCTACTTTCTTGTAGACAACCGTGTCATCTGCAAATAGCCTCACGGAGCTACCGATGTTGTCAACTAAGTCATTTATGTATATTGTAAACAATAAAGGTCCTATCACGCTTCCTTGCGGTACTCCCGAAATTACCTCTACATCTGCAGATTTTGAACCGTTAAGAATGACATGTTGTGTTCTTTCTTCTAGGAAATCCTGAATCCAATCACAAACCTGGTCCGATATTCCGTAAGCTCGTATTTTTTTCACTAAACGTAAGTGCGGAACCGTATCAAATGCCTTCCTGAAGTCCAGGAATACGGCATCAATCTGCTCGCCAGTGTCTACGGCACTGTGAATTTCTTGGACAAATAGGGCGAGCTGAGTTTCACATGATCTCTGTTTGCGGAATCCATGTTGGTTATGATGAAGGAGATTTGTATTATCTAAGAACGTCATAATACGAGAACATAAAACATGTTCCATTATTCTACAACAGATTGACGTAAGCGAAATAGGCCTATAATTATTCGCATCTGATTTATGACCCTTCTTGAAAATGGGAACGACCTGCGCTTTCTTCCAGTCGCTAGGTACTTTACGTTCTTCCAGAGATCTACGATAAATTGCTGATAGAAAGGGGGCAAGTTCTTTAGCATAATCACTGTAGAATCTTACGGGAATCTCGTCTGGTCCGGATGCTTTTCCGCTACTAAGTGATAGCAGTTGTTTTTCAATTCCGATATCGTTTATTTCAATATTTTCCATTTTGGCGTCCGTGCGACGGCTGAAGTCAGGGACCGTGTTACGATTTTCCGCAGTGAAACAGTTTCGGAACACTGAATTCAGTATTTCTGCCTTTCTTCGGTCGTCCTCTGTTTCGGTGCCATCGTGGTCAACGAGTGACTGAATAGGGGATTTAGATCCGCTTACCGATTTTACATATGACCAAAACTTTTTAGGGTTCTTGTTTAGATTGTTTGCCAATGTTTTATGTTCGAATTCGTTGAATGCTTCTCTCATTGCTCTCTTTACGCTCTTTTTCGCTTCGTTCAGCTTTTCCTTATCAGCTATGATTCGACTACTCTTAAACCTATGATGAAGCTTTCTTTGTTTCCGTAGTACCTTTCGTACATGATCGTTATACCACGGTGGATCTTTCCCCTCGCTTTGGACCTTAGTCGGTACGAACTTATCTAAGGCGTACTGGACGATGTTTCTGAATTTTTTCCATTTTTGTTCCACATCCTCTTCCTCAGAAATGAACGTTTGATGGTGGTCACTCAGATATTCTGCGATTTGTGCCCTATCACTCTTGTTAAGCAAATATATTTTCCTTCCTTTCTTGGCATTTCTTATTACACTTGTAGTCATTGATGCAACCACTGACTTATGATCACTGATACCCTCTTCTACATTCACGGAGTCGAAAAGTTCCGGTCTATTTGTTGCTATGAAGTCTAAAACGTTAGCTTCACGAGTTGGTTCTCTAACTATCTGCTCGAAGTAATTCTCGGACAAGGCAGTCAGGATAATGTCACAAGAGTCTCTGTCCCTGGCTCCAGTTCTGATTGTGTGACTATCCCATTCTATACCTGGTAGATTGAAGTCTCCCCCTATTACAATAGTATGATCACGAAACTTCTTCACGACGTTCTGCAGGTTCTCTCTGAGGCGCTCAACTACTACGGTTGCTGATGCAGGTGGTCTATAGAAGCATCCGACTATCATATCTGACCCACCTTTGATACTTAACTTAACCCAGATTATTTCACATTCGCATTCGCTAATAACTTCACTGGATATTATTGAATTCTTTACTGCTATAAATACTCCTCCACCATTGGCGTTTATCCTATCCTTGCGGTATATATTCCATTCTGTGTCTAGGATTTCGTTACTGTTCACTTCCGGTTTTAACCAACTTTCCGTTCCTAATACTATATGCGCACTATTTCCTTCAATAAGCGATACTAATTCAGGAACCTTGCCCTGGATACTCCTGCAGTTTACCAATATTACGTTAACTTTTCCTGTTTTTGGTCTCTGAGGACGGACGTTCTTTATCAACGATGCTGATGTTCTCTCTGGTAAGCCGTCAGGTATTTTATCGTTTCGCCCAAGGGGGGGTCCCTCTAACCTAAAAAACCCCCGTGTGCACGCCACACGTACTCTGCTACCCTAGTAGCTGCTTCCGGTGTGTAGTGCACGCCTGACCTGTCTAGGGGGGCCCTACAGTTCTCCACCCAATAACGGAGGTCGATGAATTTGCAACCATTATAGTCGCAGAGTCGTCTGAGCCTCTGGTTTAGACCCTCCACACGGCTCCAAACCAGAGGACCGCGATCGACTCTGGGCACTATGCTGCAGATATTAAGCTCAGCTTGCACTCCGCGTGCGATGCTGGTTGTCTTCACCAAATCAGCCAGCCGCCGGAAGGAACCAAGGATGGCCTCAGAACCCAAGCGGCAGGCGTCATTCGTTCCGACATGTGCTACTATCTGCAGCCGGTCACACCCAGTGCGTTCAATAGCTGCCGGAAGGGCCTCCTCCACATTACGGACGAGACCCCCCGGCAAGCACACCGAGTGCACACTGGCATTCTTCCCCGACCTACCCGCTATTTTCCTGAGGGGCTCCATAACCCGCCTAACGTTGGAGCTCCCTATAACTAATAGGCCCGCCCTCTGTGACTGTCGGGACCTTGCCGGAGAATCGGCCACTGGCCCAACAGGCGAGGCATCCTGTGGTGGCTCGGAAACGATGTCATCACCACTAGGAAGCACCCCGTACCTGTTGGAAAGGGGTAAGGCAGCTGCCACGCGGCCAGATCCCACCTTCGCCTTTCGGCCAGGCACGCGCGAGCCCACCACTGTCCGCCATTCACCCTGGAGTGATGGCTGACCGGTAAGATGCTCACTGCCGGAAGACGCAGCGACATCAGGGGTTCCATGTGATTCCAAGGCCACCGAAGTAGGCATAGGTCTCACCACAGTTGCCCCAACGCCACTACGAGCCGACGCTGCGCCTCGAGCTCGATGAGCCTAACAGACAAAGCCTCCACCTGCCCCCGAAGAGTGGCCAATTCTCCTTGCGTCCGCTCACAACAACCACAGTCCCTACACATGACTATGTTTACCCTACTCTATACGGTGACAAATTCCCAAGATAATCTTCTGATGAGCTACTCTGATAATCAAGAAACACTCACTGAAATACGAGACGCGAAAACTTTTCCCAGAAAAACTATTTAAAAGCTAAGCGCAGCAAATAAGTACAAAATAAATTTATCTTCTAACGATCAAGAACTGTTAGTTTCTATGCAGAGCAGATAAACACAAATAGAATCCCTTCCTTTGTGGAAGGTCGTAAACAAAATGCAAAATAAACGCTTTATACAAACAGTACTCGCTGCTGGTGGTGCTCTCGCTCTGGCTGTCACAAGACAACTGCTGATTCAAGTGACTAGTGGCTAACGGCCGCGAAACAAACAAAAGACGGTTTTAGGGCGCTTTCTGTTCTAAACGATCAAGAAAACACCAAGAAATCTAACACGAAAACTACGTAAAGTTTTATCAAGAACTGTTAGTTACTATGCAGAGCAGATAAACACTAATAGAATCCCTTCCTTAGTGGAAGGTCGTAAACAAAATGCAAAATAAACGCTTTATACAAACAGTACTCGCTGCTGCTGGTGCTCTCGCTCTGGCTGTCACAAGTCTATCTGTGCCAAGTCTATCTCCAGTATTACAGCAGAAACATCCAGCTTCTCGCAGCTCTATCACACGGCCACGTTCAAACTCAGTGAACTGTTGATAATTGCGTCTTTGTCGCTTTAAAGACATTCTTGACTATCATCAGCTCACCACGTCCAGTATCAAAGATAACTAACGTTAACTACCGTTATAGCGTCTATTTAAAGCAAATCTGATTTGAATCGTCATACTGCCGCTGCTAGCGCCACAAAAGCGACCGACACAAAATTTGAATAGAACATCTGTCAGGTGTAGAAACACGACTTTCAACTTTCTTTTACGTCGCAAAACTCCTTGGTGTTGTGATTTTTTTTCGATAGTGTGGACAGTGAATTAGTTAATTTTTTTTCCATTTCTCCTGCATGCGAGAATTGTCGTTAATTCCATAAATATGTTGATTTTTTCAGGAACCGTACTCAGTATTTTCAACAAAATAGAACATAAAGTATAGTCGATAATTTAAAAATAAATAATAGTCACAATAGGTGAAACAAGTATCTGTGACTACTTCATGTATGTAATGTAATCCACAGAAAATGCTACACCTCTGACTATATCCAGACTCCTTGCGAAGGAGTCATAATATCTTTACAGCTTATTTTGATTTGAAAAAGAAGCAGTGTTAGTGGTGATTTGCATGTATGTTTTATGCTGCGTAACGGGGGAGGTGCAGTACAAGTAAGTAGACATAGGAACAAGTATGTATAATATCAGCATGTAAAAGCCATCCAATGATTTATTTTGTCCGGTTTTACGACTGCAGTATAATCTTAATATGACGTTTATAGTGCAAGAGAAACAGAAAGGCACACATGCAAAAACGACACGTAATAAAAAAAAATGGCTCTGAGCACTAAGGGACTTAACATCTATGGTCATCAGTTCCCTAGAACTTAGAACTAATTAAACCTAACTAACCTAAGGACATCACACAACACCCGGTCATCACGAGACAGAGAAAATCCATGATCCCGCCGGGAATCGAACCCGGGCGCGGGAAGCGAGAACGCTACCGCACGACCACGAGCTGCGGACAAACACGTTATACTGATGTAAATATTTGCCCTTGTCAGTGATAATAAATTCTCCAAACACCTCCTGCAAAGCATGAAAAAATACGTAACTTTTGCTGTGTTTCTTTACATAAATCACTAGGTTTTGTCATTTGTTCTGGCTCGCTCAGTGGGTTACAAGCGGTCCTCCAAATCTACCCAACAGACCAGTTGATTCAGTTCATACACAACACTTAACGGCGGCTCCAACACCAAGTCAAGAATATGGTCGTTTCCTAGGTACCTGCGCACATCGGTATACAGGGAAATAACACAGTCGACAAAGGAGCCAATAAGCATGTCGGGATGGTATTGTACGTTGATGTACCGCCGACTGCAGGTCGTCATATCATTATCTAACAGAAGAATCGTGTGTCAGTAGGAACCTGAATGGCTGAAAGTGGGGGGTCAACAAACTGCGGTCACTCAAATCGACCACACAGACATGGCGGACTTCATGCCAACAACCACACCGACGGAAGGAAGTGCTGCTTATCAGACTGCGCAAAGTCACAGCCCTTTGACACACGGTTTCTCTCTTCTACAGGAAGATCACCAACCGTTTGAAGTTTGCAGAGTGCCACTTTTGGTTCAGCATATATTGTCAACGTATATTTTATATGGTCGCAGAAAAAGCCGAGTTGCTCCGTGGTGTAGTGGTTATGATGCTAAACTGTTGCGTGGGGGATCGTAAGTTCAAACCTCAGCTGGACTGTACAATTTTCATTTCTATAATCGGCTCGAGTACGTTATAGAAGTATCCACAAATGTCAAGAATCATTGTGCCGGAATGTTCTGTATCTGTATATATACTGTATGTGTTCTGGCCGGAGGCAGTTCGCTCCGCGTTCTTGTATGTGCAAGTGCTGAATAAACCTTCATTAAGTGAAGTTAGTGTTCGACATTCATCTAATTACACCTTCTTCTACGTGACAATATACTAACACTAGGACAGCTAGGGTTTGGTTGTAGACATGGCGTCCATCCTTATCGAGATTGAGAGCAGTGTCACAGGGGTTTTAAAATGTCGTGAACTGTCGGGCCTCAATCGCAAAGTGCTGGGGACGTGAGCTGGACTTCAATGTATTATAAAAAATACGGTCTGTTGAGACAGACTCCCCCACACCAATCCCCTCCGCCCCCCTCCATTCTCACCCTTAGTAAGGGTACTGGTGACCATACTGCTGAGCGCCCAACTTCCAAAATCGTCATGATTATCATAACTTACTAACTCACACCATTTTATAAGTTTTCTCACTTTTCATGTAGCAGTTATGTATCATTTCTCACTGGGTAGGTACTCTTTCGCTAGTGGACATAGAAATAAACCGTGTAAAGACTTATTCCGTTGTTATATTTTAAACCCATATTATTGTTAATAACACAATTCGTAGAGTTCCTATGTGAACCGCAAGACACTCAAACAATGTAGATCAAACCGTCTTCTTGTTACAATTCTCCTTTAGTTAGCCGTCGTCGTAAGTCAAGCTACTGCCTCTTTACGAAGCGACTAAGTGCCACTTAATTATACTCACCTACAGAAAAAGCTTTGCAACAGTTGCATAACTGTAACGGTGCGGAAATTTATAATGAAGGAATAATCTTTACGAATCTATGGTATTAATTTTCGTGTATGAATTAAAGCCCTGTTTCTAGCCACCATATTAATATTGAATTTCGAGGGGCGTTTCGCGTTTCCTACGAAAGGCGTCATCAATGGACTGGATTTCCTGGAATAATATACAATTTGGTTTTAAATACTCGTACGATAATTTCAGATTTTACCATTATATAATCTATCTGATACCTTTTAGTGTCTCCAGGATTCTTCCAGGTATACAACCTTCTTTTATGATTCTTGAACCAAGTGTTAATAATATACAATTTGGTTTTAAATACTCGTACGATAATTTCAGATTTGAAGTAGCTCACGCCGTAATTTTTTCATCAATAAAATGTTACTTACAGGTATTCCTGCTTGTTCAGTCAATCTTTGTGTATCCTCCGATGTAGCTATACGTTAAGAGACGCAAGACCCCTTCACGTAATATAACTGGACACTCATTCAAGCAAAAATTTTCTGTTTTCTTGAGGAACGTTTCTAAAATGTCGCATTGCA
Organism: Schistocerca nitens; assembly: GCF_023898315.1. Lineage (NCBI taxonomy): Eukaryota > Metazoa > Arthropoda > Insecta > Orthoptera > Acrididae > Schistocerca > Schistocerca nitens. The sequence goes on along the minus strand of NC_064616.1, from coordinate 629,797,923 downwards.
TGTGGAACTTAAAAATCCTCCATCTTCTTCATGTCAGCAAATTCCGCAGGTCATTCCATTTGGCTGATTGCTTTCTATGGAAGAAAGGCGTTCACATGGTGAGAGTGGCTCAGTCGTGCATTATCATCTTGAAAACCAAACCCATCACTGAAATGTTGACTACAGGACTGATCAGTGGTCTGGAAGATCCTGCCTCGACACTGGACAGCACTGAAATTATCGCCAATAACGATGAGAACGTTCGCAGCATAAGTACAAAGTACTAGCCCAAAGCGTGACTGACCAACCCTGGTGAACTCATAAGATTGCATCCCTGAGACATGCGTTGGTACCTGATTACATTCACACATTTCTATGGCCATCATCTTGCGCTAAAAAAAAATCCTGCACACGTTGGTGAAGAGAATCCAACGCCAATGATTCAGATTCTATTCCAGGTGTTCCTTTGGCCAACTTGCGTGTACCACGATGCGGAAAGTTGAGGGTTGGAGAAATATGCTGTTGTCCTTAATGGACGCCTATGGGTCAAACTTCAGGTTGCATAAAAAGTGTATTCAGAGAGAGATTTCTGATAAAAAATCAGAAAGGATGCAAGTGTTGGGGGTTACACAAACCTACTTCGAGCATTTTAAAACAGAGACTGTAGTAAATTTATAATTCATATGGCCCTCACAGAGAAGTTTATTGGATGTACAATTACATCATGTGAAAAGCAGTGAAGTAGCAATGAAACAAACTATACTGATGATAAAACTACAACAGCAGTCATATTATTTGACACTCTCAATTACTAATAATTGGCAACCAATGCTGTACAGTCGCAATAAAGTCATCAGATGTTCAATTGAATCATTTATTAGAACATGTTACGCGTTTCGGAATTACTCCTATCTTCAGACATCTGTTACAAAAAGTACAAAACGTAAGTGAACAGGACACTCAACAAGTGTCAACGTTACAGAGAATGAGATCGGGTCATATGAATTACATACCACAAACTTCAACTCCTTCCTAACCAACCAGGCATACAGCCTTGACAACTAAAAGAAAGTGTCCAATAACGTATGACTATAACTGCGACGCAAGCAGTCTTTAAGCAGAGCGTATACTATCGCTAAACAAGTCAACTAGTAGCGAAGCGCCATCGGTAGGGGGCCATGTGCTCCATGCGTTCACATGTAATTTAATAATAATATACTCAGCATATAACATCTAACAGGGTGTAATTACGACTAGCAACCGGAATGGTACTTCTGTACACGTTAACACTACTGGATTTTTTTTTTAATTTTAAAAACTCCAAAATTTTTTACATTGCTATACTATACCTATAGCCAGTAGTGGCACTAAGCATAACTCAAACCATATGTCAATATAAAATAAATAATGGGGGGGGGGAGTTCCTTCATCAATAAACCTATCAAACTCACAGATCTCTAAAAGAATACCACCAAATTAAATTTAACCAACATTATCCATCATACACTAAAACCCTGTGATCATCTCGCGCAAGCAAACGTCTTAGGTGACATCTGTTAAAGCCAAGGGCAACCACGTCGGCGGCAGATATACGCCTATCGAATTACAGCCTAGTGATATCCATGGGCCATGATTGCCAAATAGAAGCCTTCAAACAACAACATAACCCCCTCTACCACATGGAAAAATGTTTAATGATGAGAGGAAGAACATTTTCATAAAATCCCAAAAGACACACGTGGGTTATACCTCATACATTCCTTATATAAACTAGTGGAACGACAATTGCCCGAGTCCTACCTATGGTATCCGGATACTGGAGAGCTCTAGATTTTTAAAAAAACAAAAAAAACAAAACATTAAAAGTGTTAAAACTTAAAGTATAAAATCAATGAAATAAACCATTGAGCCACCAAGGACCACCCAAAGGGTACGGTGGTGAACAAATCCGTATATGCCAATCTATCTGCCCATCTAACTTTTCCCATATGACGTTAAACTAGCCAATAGCCAACCACTCAGAAAAAAAAACCACCTAGCCTCTCATAACTGTACGTGCACAGAACACCGCCAACTCCTATAAAATAAACTATCATAACTTCTTATGAGGGGCTAACAGACACTAAACTCATAATATTATGCGTTGAAACAAGCCAAAAAACCAGTTGTTCCCAGCGGAAGCGTGTTCATTAAAGAGTGAGTGGGCAGCGTGCTGTTTACGTGCATACATCTCCAGATCTTCAAGGTTATCTAAAATCTTCCCTTTTGGTTCTAAGTGCAGAATCCTAAGGCTATCTTCTGTTGGGCCCACCTCATGGCCAGTCTCCCTCATATGGCACCCCAGTCCACTATTATTACTATAGTCATGTTCTCTAAGCACTGTGGTAAAATCCCTACCCGTCTGGCCAATGTCACAATTACACACAATTACACTACGATCATCATGACAGTTTTACAAAAAAAGTCGATGATAAAACGTGGGATATAATTAAATTCCACTGCAGCGGATTAGACACCGACAGAGCCATGGACAAAGCGCTGGGACCCCAAGCACGGGCCACCGCTGCTGGGCGATGGCCCTGCCAGTTCAGCAACCCCAGTAACAGCAACTACTCCAATGTCAACACACTTCCATGCATCTGTGGCCTGGGAGATTAGAAAGCTTCTGTAGTTTGACACGCTGCTTCTTGACAGCAGAGAGACTTAGATCACAGATCCTATTCCCGACATTTTAGTGGTAATACACAAACGCAATCCCTTCTGTGAAGCCAGCGATGAGCAGTTGCCCTTAAATCCTGGCACAGCCAAGTGGCCGTATGTCAGTCGTCGCTACGAGCTCTACTAACAGTGCCTCTGTGTTTACGCCGTAATTATGTGGCCGCAGCCACTGCCACCGTTGAGCTCTAAACCGAGGTCACTGTCTGACTGCCCAGGTCCTGGCAGCCAATACCATACCACTGCCTCTACGGCACCTCTCGCCATCGAATCTGCCAGCCATTCGCCGCTGCTCCCTAACCTTTGGCCCAGAGTAAGACTTTGCACAAGGCCGCGACCTGCTGGATGCCCTGTGCCGCAGCTTGGCCTAGTCCAGGGCTTGGCAGCTACTGCTGTTTCAGCTCCAGCTGAGCGCGCTGCGTTCTCGGCAGCGCATGCGCACAACATACTGCACTGTCTCACCCGCCGTGCAGAGTGGGAATATTACAAAGCAGTGTCAGACCACGCCAGAAACAAGGGAGCACCTGAATCGCTGTCCAGTTTTAATTAATTAATAAAGAACTGTTTACGTCCACCTTTTGTTTCTCCACTGCTGCCCACAACTTCACTCTCGTCTTCCAACCACCAAAAGAATCCAAAACGCTAGTTGGGGGTCGATCTCATCATGATACACAACAAAACGGTTTTCACCACCAAGTGGCCCCAAGCCACCAACGCAAGAAGAGGAAGATTAGAATTTAACGTATTGTCGATGACGAGGTAATTAAAGACAAAGTAGAATGCCGGCCGTGGTGGCCGAGCGGTTCTAGACGCTACAGTCTGGAACCGCGCGACCGCTACGAACGCAGGTTCGAATCCTGCCTCGAGCATGGATGTCTGTGATGTCCTTAGGTTACTTAGGTTTAAGTAGTTCTAAGTTCTAGGGGACTGATGACCTCAGAAGTTAAGTACCATAGTGCTCAGAGCCATTTGAAACATTTTTGAACAAAGTAGAACCTTTTATTGGGGGACGGACGATAAAGGAACTCACAAGCAGGACATGCCACAAGTAGCTCTGTGACGCAGTCGAAACTTGACACGGTGAAATAAAGGTGAAAATAAAGGGACACCTATTTTGGCGTAGGTGCCAACACACATAGTTTCTGAGAAAATGGCGATCAAAGTTTCGAAGCCACTTCATAAGTCCGCTGGCGCAGCATGTAACCAAGGTGGTTAGGAGCAGAGCTATGAAGTTTTGCGCCCCGTGTTCACGTCAGTTTCAAGTTCTTTTTCTCTCTTTTGATTGCGCGGATGTATGTGGCATAAACATTTGTGTGACACTTTGAAATACAATGGAATTATTGACAAAAGGAATCAGCATTTCATATCGTATTAAAAAAGACTTTATCAGACAAAGAATTACAGGCACTGGTTGATGGTGGACACTGATTTAATTCAATAGGGAAAATTGAAAATTTGTGCAAGCCCTTGATTCGAAACCAGATCTCCTGTTTACTAGGTGGGTGCGCTGACCACTGCGCCATTTGCACGCTGAGGTCATTATAACTGCACGAACTACCCTAGCAAGCCTCCCGTCAGACCGAAATTCTCAACTTATACCCGCACTACTAATGTAGTGCCCCTTGTACATGATCTTCATTGCACACGGCATTTCGTTAATTCCCGTAAGAGTTAGAGCCGGGTGTGCATCTGCACTGAAGAGATCATTGGGCGTCCTCGCCTTAATTCATATATATGATGTGTCTGTTCTTTCCGACATTTCAGTAAGAACAGACATTTCATATATTAATTTTATTATAAAAAATCGCATATAATGATAATAATTAGTCCCATACTCAGCGAATGAGCATCAAGAGAGCAAATGCAAGAATCCTGCACCACCGCTCATAGCAAGGTCCTAATGGAGATCGTTTGCCGTTAGCTTCCTCCGGCCTGTTATGAAGTGTCAAGTGTCGCCGGCACGGTAGCTCAGCGTGTTCGGTCAGAGGGTTAGCTGCCCTCTGCAATAAAAAAACTGAGTTAATCGATCAAAAACGAACTTAAACGAATGCGTTACGACGTCCGCCCCGAGCAGATGAACAAAATCGATCAAAATGAGACAAAAGATAAAAAAAAAAAGTGTGTATCTGTGTCGGGTGGATGATTGAGGTGAGTTGTTGTACAGTGTAGTGTTGGGTTTGCGCTACTGTGGATGAAAGGGCAAGAGAGGGTGAAACCCGGTGTGCCGGCACATAACCCACTACTCTCGGATAGCACCAACTGGGCCACCGAGCTTGACGTCCCCATCTGACGAACGGATCATCAATAGCGTCACATTCCGTTACTTCATGACAGACTGTTCAGAGGTTAGGAATTGAAACCTGAGTATTAGCGCAAAGGCTGGTCACCAGAAACTTTCGCCATCACCTCATCTCCCCTTGCGTACCAAATACTGGCAGTGGAAATTTTATCCACCACCAGGATTCGTATCGGCTTACCTCCGAGTCGAGAGCTACCGCACACGCGTACGTTAGCGGCCTCGACTAGGGAGGTGGCTATAATCTTATATAATTAACAGTAATTGAAAATTAAAAACGTATAAATTATACTATTTCACCTGTCGTTCTCATTTTTACGTTTCTGCGACAAGATAACCAGTGCGTTCGCCATAGTGATATCTATCATGAATACGTTCAAAATATAAAAATTCGGAGCAGCACGAGCAACGTGTGAAGGCAAGTATCTCACAGTCACATTTTTGCAGTGTGAATAACATAAGGAATACTTCACGCTCTGACGATAATTTCTCGTCAAACAGCTCACATACGAACATTTTCTCTAAACCTAGAGCTTGCATTTGATTATTGATCAAGCCGAGTATTTTAACTGCATCTGATTGCATTTCTGTAAATGATAGTCGTAATTCTTCACCCTTTAATAAAAAATATACGTTGCAGGCTTAACATAATAGCACACACTTCGGCGAAATTACTTTTAATGAACATCTCCGATCTCATCGGCAAATAACCCATCATATAAGGAGTGATTGCTTTGCGCACACCACGAGTGAATGCCGTAGAGAAACTGATCCATTTATACGTAAGATCACAAAACTTTGTCGGAAAAGTGATGAGGGATTTCTTTTGTGAACTCTCCCGATTCTGTGGCTGTTGTGTACACATTCTGTTGCCGTTTAGTTAGTTAGTTTACGTTTTGATAGAATCGAAGGCCAATTATACCACTGGCTTGCTAGAGACCAACAGAAGCTGTTGGTGACAGTTTTATGGAAGGGGTTAATACACGTCACCTGTGATGGTAAAAACTGTTTTTAATAATATTTGAAAGGGTTACTTGTTTTGTCAATAATACCATTGTAATTCACGAAATCACAAAAAATACTAATGTCACATACTTCAGCGACAACAAAAGAGAGGACAAAAAGTATAATAATGCATTTGAACACAGGGTGCGAATTTCGCCACTGCGCTACCAGTTAAGTTAAATACAGGCTGCGCGAGCGGTCTAATGAAGTTGCGTCGAAACTTCGACCGTCATCTCCTTGGCAACTATTTAGTGCTGGCACCTAAGCCAATGTAGGTGCCCCGTTCTCCCTTCTTTCACCTTGGGAAGTCTCTAATGTACCTCAGAGCGAACTATAGCTGTTTCCCCTCGTCAATTGTATCCTTTTCGCCGGCCGAAGTGGCCGTGCGGTTAAAGGCGCTGCAGTCTGGAACCGCAAGACCGCTACGGTCGCAGGTTCGAATCCTGCCTCGGGCATGGATGTTTGTGATGTCCTTAGGTTAGTTAGGTTTAACTAGTTCTAAGTTCTAGGGGACTAATGACCTCAGCAGTTGAGTCCCATAGTGCTCAGAGCCATTTTTTGTATCCTTTTCAAAGAACCACCCAAACAGCCTCAAGCGATGTAAGGCGACCACTTGAATCCTAAATATGGGTATCAGTATCTCAATACAAAATTTGACTACATTCAGTTTCCTACAAAGAGGCCCTATGCATTTTTCCGCAGGACTATTAGTTTGCGTGAAGCGAGCGAGAGAATATAAAAATCTCGCGCGAGGTTTTCGAAGGCCAGATGTAACGTTGCGGGTCATATAAAACGACGTCGGTGCAGGCATCTGAATCATCCTGTATATCCCTCATCACAAACAGCACAATACAAAAGAAAATGGTTCAAATGGCTCTGAGCACTATGGGACTCAACATCTGTGGTCATCAGTCCCCTGCAACTTAGAACTACTTAAACCTAACTAACCTAAGAACATCACATACATCCATGCCCGAGGCAGGATTCGAACCTGCGACCGTAGCGGTCACGCGGTTCCAGACTGACGCGCCTAGAACCGCACGGCCACACCGGCCGGCCAATACAAAAGAAACTACAAACAGTAACAGAGGAGAGAAATAAGTACTACATTTCAGCAATATACACTACTGGCCATTAAAATTGCTACACCACGAAGATGACGTGCTACAGACGCGAAATTTTACCGACAGGAAGAAGATGCTGTGATATGCAAATGCTTAGCTTTTCAGAGCATTCACACAAGGTTGGCGCCGGTGGCGACACCTACAACGTGCTGACATGAGGAAAGTTTTGAACCGATTTCTCATACACAAACAGCAGTTGACCGGCGTTGTCTGGTGAAACGTTTTTGTGATGCCTCGTGTAAAGAGGAGAAATGCGTACCATCACGTTTCCGACTTTGATAAAGGTCGGATTGTAGCCTATCGCGATTGCGGTTTATCGTATCGCGACATTGCTGCTCGCGTTGGTCGAGATCCAATGACTGTTAGCGGAATATGGAATCGGTGGGTTCAGGAGGGTAATACGAAACGCCGTGCAGGATCCCAACGGTCTCGTATCACTAGCAGTCGAGATGACAGGCATCTTATCCCCATGGCTGTAACGGATCGTGCAGCCACGTCTCGATCTCTGAGTCAACAGATGGGGACGTTTGCTTATCAACAACCATCTGCTCGAACAGTTCGACAACTTTTGCAGCAGTATGGACTATCAGCTTGGAGACCATGGCTGCGGTTACCTTTGACGCTGCATCACCGACAGGAGCGCCTGCGATGGTGTACTCAACGATGAACCTGGGTGCACGAATGGCAAAACGTAATTTTTTAGGATGAACCCAGGTTCTGTTTACAGAATCATGATGGTCGCATCCGTGTTTGGCGACATCGCGGTGAACGCACATTGGAAGCGTGTATTCGTCATCGCCATACTGTCGTATCACCCGGACAGATGGTATGGGGTGCCCATTGTTACACGGCACTTTGAACAGTGGACGTTACATTTCAGATGTGTTACGACCGGTGGCTCTACCCTTCATTCGATCCCTGCGATACCCTACATTTCAGGAGGATAATACACGACCGCATGTTGTAGGTCCTGTTCGGGCCTTTCTGGATACAGAAAATGTTCGACTGCTGCCCTGGCCAGCACATTCTCCAGATCTCTCACCAATTGAAAACGTCTGGTCAATGGTGGCCGAGCAGCTGGTTCGTCACAATACGCCAGTCACTACTCTTGATGAACTATGGTATCGTGTTGAAGCTGCATAGCCAGCTGTACCTGTACACGCCATCCAAGCTCTGTTTGACTCAATGCCCAGGCGTATCAAGGCCGTTATTACGGCCAGATGTGGTTGTTCTGGGTACTGATTTCTCAGGATCTATGCACCAAAATTGCGTGAAAATGTAATCACATGTCAGTTCTAGTATAATATATGTGTACAATTAATACCCGTTTATCACCTGCATTTCTTCTTGGTGTAGCAATTTTAATGGCCAGTAGTGTATGAATTAGCACGTAGTAGCTGCAGCTCGAAATATATTGGGATGATTGCAAGAAATTTTATTAGTAGGTATAAAAGACATAAAAAGCCACTGAGGAGTGAATGTACCCACTCGAAATATGCAAAACATCAAATAAAATAAAATTACCACCACAGTGGGAAAAAAGAGATATATGGCCATAAACTAAAATGAAAATATGCTTAATGGTCACAAGATCAGTAACAGAAGAACAATATTCAAGCTCACAGTTTACTATAAAAAATTGAGACGAGACCTTTCCTACCTGCTTGATAAAGTAAAATTTGCGAAAATTAACAATCATTATGGAACTGTATTTGTCTTCTTTCAGGGAAGTCATTGCTCTGTGTGGGCTGTTTTTAATTTTGAAATAAAAACTTCATTTCGTGATTTTACGCTAGTATCTAATTTTGTCGCTTTGGGCATTTTCAAGCTACACAGTTGTGAAATCTGTCTGTAAAATCATCAAATGGAACTCTTATGTGGGCCTTTATCACTGTATCAGCGTCAGCCACACTAAATCCGTCTGTTCACGTGACATGAAGTATTTATTTCAAATATATAAACAGCCAGCGCTGGACAATCACTTCCCGAAGAAATCTGCAGCGGCTGTGAACCCATATATACAAAAGAATATTAGTGTTTTTGCCGAATGAAGAATTTTGAAATACCGTTAAAATGCATACTGTTGCATATGAAAATAGCCATACATGTTCCATATCTCGGTTGATGCAAGATTTAAGAGGATTAACATAGAACGAATTACAAGTACATCTGCGTACTATCATTTGTTGATATCTTGAACCGTTCACGAATATAAAAGGGGTGTTACATTTTACGCCACTCACTGTGTGTATACGGAGCGTATTACAGTTAGTAGCGAAAACTGCGACTGGTGCAAGTATGCGATAATAGAATTAGAAGAGTTCCAATAAACATGGGATCGCAAGCGAGTAGTTCGCGAGATAACCGTGAATATGCGGTTAGCAGCCTCCGCTGCCGCCTTTGGTATAAAATATTGTCCTAGTCAGTACAAAGGTATTTGAAATGTAAACGTTTTGATGATGTATTCGATATAATTAGGCTCAAATTTTAGCAGTGGCCTACTTCAACAAGAAATTCAGTAGTGCTTTACGTGCTACAATTTATTTCCTTGCACCCTTACAGGAGGTGTTCTACGTATCGTCATTGCATTAGGAGGCAATATTACACTCCTATCTATAGTGAGTAACCAATGCTTTGAAGATTCCTCGAATGACCACGTAAAACTTGACACGAATTTTCATTTCAGCGCTCAAATTCTTCAACCTTATCAACGACATGGCTATACAATTCACTTTTGAGATGACCCCCTCCGGATGCCAAGATACAGGCCTCACCCAACTTATCCATCTTCAACATTGTTGGCGCAGTAGATATCATCTTTCATCAGCAGTAAAATGTGCCCATGAGCTATCATGGATGCACCACATTCTCCAACAACGGTCCATGGAAGGAACTGGAGCACATTTGCATGGGAACTTAAACGAAAAGTTTACTTTCAAACATATTTGCATCGCCTAAGATAAATTCGATAATGAAGACAGTGGCGCTCTTAACATAGCAATTCTTATGAGCACGCTGTATTCACACATAGCCAGATGTTATTAAAAATAAGACTCTGCCTGCCGTACCTAACCCCTTGGTTGTTCAAATCAGCGAGTTTTCGAGCTAGCACTGCAGCATCCTGAACAGCGAATTTGCCTATGCTTTCAGCTTTAGCTTTGATACTAATGCACGCTGTAATGTTACGCTTAATGGCTCTGAACCCGGCATTATATTAGACAGAACAACAGATGTAGGCACGCGGCGGATAAAGACGGCCGCTTAGCCGTATTACCTTGAGCCTGCCCGTTTAATGAGCTGCAGACGTCGGATGGACGACGCATCGTAACTTATTCCCAAAATATCGCCTTTCTCGCCTTACGACGCTGTCTTATGTATCTAGAAGATAAATAGTGGCCACGAACCTCGCACGCGCCTTGCTCCTCTTCGGTCGTTAGAGCAATAATCAAAGAGGATCCTAAAGGAAGTAGCAACGGTAGCTGCTTAAACTGCCGGGTGAAACGATGCACCGGAAATATGTTGGACACGTAGTCTCAGAGTGTACCAGCTCGTTTCAAATCACAGTCTGGCTATTCTGATGAAAATATCTTCTTGTTTTTCCGAGTAATTTAGTTCACAATTTCACCTCAGACAACAGGTTGGTGATTCTTAACCCCACAGTATTTCTTTCCAGATCATAAATCATTCCAGGGGGGTAATATGAATTAGCGGAGCGAAGTGCCGCAGTAGTTAGTACACTGGACTTATTCGTGAGGACGACGGTTCAAACCCATGTGCGGCGAACCTGATTTAGCTTTTCCGTGATTTCTCTAAATCGTTTCATGCACGGCCGACTTCCTTTCCCATCCTTCCCTATTCCGATGGGACCGATGATCTTGCTGTTGGTCCCCTCCCCCAAATCAGATAACCAACCATCCTGAGATGAACTATTGACCCACTGCTTTGCAAGAGTACGCACATATCATATATATTTAACATATATTTAACAAACACCAACCTGTACAAATATTTTACCCGTAGGTCTAACGAATTTCGCCCTGAAATTTCATTTTCACGCAGCTCAGTGTTTATGCCGTCATATCTCCTAACCTATGTGTCGTACAATAACTTAATTTTGCTGGTAAATTCAGTGGTATGTAAGAATACTGTCTGCAAAATGTGTCACTAATACCGTTAGCAGTAAAGAAGTAATAAATTAGAACGTCATGCTCCATGCGGCAGTTTTACTGTATGAACTTTCATCATTTTGTGGAGGTTATCGGTGAGAAAAAGTTTGGTAAAGGTTTGAAATTATGTGTAAGGTTTCCTGCAAATCATTAAACGTCCTCATTCTCAAATATTGGATGAATAAAGTATAGCAACTCGCCCCTTGTGAGCTACACTGTTTTTCACCCCTCCTTTCCCCCTCCACCTCACTGATAGGTGGCTCTTAACCTCACAGCTATTCTTTCCAGACATTAAGTAATATGTGTGCCAATTTTGGTTAAAATTGGTCCAGGGCTTTAGGGGATAAAGAACGTACATACATACATAGGGCCTATGTACGAGGGTTGGGACTTAAATAGTTGCCACTATTTATTCACAAGCGATACAAAAGAGTTTCATGTTTGCACCTGTTACTGTCCTTCAAAGTATTCACCAGCGTTGTGTAGAACCCGTAGCCAGCAATGGGGAAGGCGTAGTATACTGTTAGCAGATCCTGTTCTGTTGAGGGTGCGAATGGAGCGGTCTAGTGCCTGTCAAATCTCTGGAACAGTTAGGAAGCGAATGCCATGAAGTGGTTCCTTCATCTTCGGAATCAAATCAAAGTCACAAGGACTTAATTCCGGGGAGTATGGTGGATGGTACAGTACTTCCCAGTCCCATCGACCGAACAGAGCAGCCACAGCTTGCGTTGTATAAAAAAATGGCTCTGAGCACTATGGGACTTAACTTCTGAGGTCATCAGTCCCCTAGAACTTAGAACTACTTAAACCTAACTAACCTAAGGACATCACAGACATCCATGCTCGAGGCAGGATTCGAACCTGCGTTCGTAGCGGTCGCGCGGTTCCAGACTGTAGCGTCTAGAACCGCTCGGCCACCACGGCCGGCATTCTACTTTGTCTTTAATTACCTCGTCATCGACAATACGTTAAATTCTAATCTTCCTCTTCTTGCGTTGGTGGCTTGCGGCCACTTGGTGGTGAAAACCGTTTTGTTGTGTATCATGATGAGATCGACCCCCAACTAGCGTTTTGGATTCTTTTGCTGGTTGGAAGACGAGAGTGAAGTTGTGGGCAGCAGTGGAGAAACAAAAGGTGGACGTAAACAGTTCTTTATTAATTAATTAAAACTGGACAGCGATTCAGGTGCTCCCTTGTTTCTGGCTTGGTCTGACACTGCTTTGTAATATTCCCACTCTGCACGGCGGGTGAGACAGCGCAGTATGTTGTGCGCATGCGCTGCCGAGAACGCAGCGCGCTCAGCTGGCGTAGCTGCTTGCTGGCACGCCTGGAGCTGAAACAGCAGTAGCAGGTTCGAATCCTGCCTCGGGCATGGATGTGTGTGATGTCTTTAGGTTAGTTAGGTTTAAATAGTTCTAAGTCTAGGGGACTGATGAACTCAGATGTTAATTCCAATAGTGCTCAGAGCCAATACAGTCCGCCGCCCGCGGTGGTCTAGCGGTTCTAGGCGCTCAGTCCGGAACCGCGCGACTGCTACGGTCGCAGGTTCGAATCCTGCCTCGGGCGTGGATGTGTGTGATGTCCTTAGATTAGTTAGGTTTAAGTAGTTCTAAGTTCTAGGCGACTGATGACCTCAGAAGTTAAGTCGCATATTGCTCAGAGCCATTTGAACCATTTGAACCAATACAGTCCTGACAACGACGAGACATCCTGTGCACGATGTCATCAACGTCATGTTGAGGCAACAACGCCTATTCTTCCTGTAACGCTGCTCACAGGTCTTGGAGAGTGGTTGGTGGATACTGACGTGAAGCAACCCATCTCCCTAGCGCATCCCAGACATGCTCCATGGGATTCAAATCAGGAGAACGGGCAGGCCACACCATGTGTGCAATATCTTCCGTTTCTGAAAAACATCAACCACAGTGCCCTATGAGGTCTAGTATTATCGTCCATCAATGCTAAGTCTGGACCCACAGCGCCTTGCAACAGCCGCGAATGAGATCCGAAGATCTCCTCACAGTACCTGACAGTAATTACGTCTTGCTGATTCACCCGTACAAATTCATGAAGAGGTGTTCGAGTGGTCAACATAATACCCATCCAAACCATTAGGGATCCTCATCGATATTCGGTCTCTTTCCTCAATGTCTGGGTCTCGAAATCGTGTTCCACGTGCCATCCAGACGCGAATCCGTCGCGAATCACTTTCCAGATCAAATCGAGACTCACCTGTGAAAAGAACATTAGCCCACCGTTCGACCGTCCTGGTGGAATGCTGGTGGCACTACTGTAGACGGTCCCATCTGTGAAGGCACGCCAGAGGTAAACAGATAGTGGGTTTCTAAACATAAAGGCCGCTCTGCTGAAGCCTTATGTACACCGTTTGATTCGATAGAAAACGTCCAGGGGATGCTGCGAGGTTAGACGCCAGTTGTAGTCCAGTGCTAAGGCAATACCCTTACAGTCAAATAACGGTCCACTCTTTGTGACGTCACGCGTGGTTGGCCCTGTACTGGTCTCCATAATACAGTTTCGGTCTCTGTAAACTGTCACCACGTCCGAGAAACAGCAGAACGATTCACATTAAGACATCGGGCCATATCAGATTGCGACTGTCCTGGTTCCATTCTTCTTATGAGCCTCCACAGCAGAGAATCTGTAAGCATCTTCTCTGTGCCATACTGCACCATCTGTGACCGTGTACACGACGACTGCGGCTGTGGGACTACTCTGCAAACACTATCCCGTTTGATAGGTGCCCTGACGTCACTGCTGGCGTGGTTGTCTGTTGATAGGAATGCCATCTTCTGTGCAGAACAGGATCGTAACGACATCCGTTGGCAGTTTGTATGATTATATCGTGAATTAGACATAGGATGGGGAAATAGCAGTTTGTTGCTTTAGTTTTGAACGCCAATGTACGTATCCTCCCCTCACCCTACAACAAAAATGTTAGTTCACTTACATGGCGATTGTGTTTTACGACCTGAAGTGGCAATCGCTGAGATTTAATACTGCACTTAATTACTACATTTGATATTCACGTGGCCGTTACGTCACGAGTGCTTTGTCTGCTGATATACAAAGACCTTGAGTGCACAGTGACACCGCTACGTCGGCCGAAGCGGCCACGCGGTTCTAGGCGCTACAGTCTGGAACCGCGCGACCGCTAGGAGCGCAGGTTCGAATCTTGCCTCGGGCATGGACGTGTGTGATGTCCTTAGGTTAGTTAGGTTTAATTAGTTCTAAATTCTAGGGGACTGATGACCTCAGATGTTAAGTCCCATAGTGCTCAGAGCCCTTTGAACCATTTTTGATACCGCTACAAACAATAGCAAGACAGTGCTAAGGAAAGAACTTGAGGTCCATGGCAGATGAAGAAGTGACAATCGGAGCATTTGGCAATGGTTCACAGATGGACACAGAAGAAATGACATCAAGACAGACTTGGTACTGATATTACTTACTGTCTGGAAACAATCGCTGTGGGTTAAGAAACAGTACACGTCAAAGAGGTGAGGGTAAGGGTGGGAAAGTTGTGTGGGCCACGACGCACGTTTCCCATACTTTATTTGTCCAATACTTGCGTATCGCGAACCGTATCGTCTTCCTACCACCTACGGAGGTCGGAGAAAGACACCTGAAGACAGTAGAACTTCAACTACAGAGCACACCGTGGCGTAACAGTAGAGCTGTTATCGAGATACCACAGCACCGCGAGCCGAATCTCTCCCCACCCAATCCTCAAGGCACGAAGCAGCAGCAGAGCTGACAACACGCACCTGACTCGCAATGAATTAGAAGGCGTAAGTTTCGCGATACTTTCACAACAATATTATTAACAGTAGGACACCCAATAACAGCAATGAGAGTGAGAAGACAATTAAAAACTACGTTGTATCATCTCGCATGGCGAAGCTTATTAACAGCTGTGGTTACTCGCGATTAGACCTGAATGTAAATGCGTGTAAGATAGCTTTACTTACAAGGTAAATGTTAAAGCTTCCAACTAGCGCATACTGTTATATATAAGTGATCTGAAGGTGTGCTGAGTTTTGGCGTCATCAAAATGAACTTCTGTAGAATTGTATTGTTGTTCAAACATCAGGGACAGGCTCCGAGAATGAAATTAGTGTAACGTTCGATAAATGTGAAGAGTGTAGCAAGGTTATATAACTGCGAAACTTAAGAGGTAACGTTGTGGAGAGAACGGACAGAAATGGTTAATGGTGAGGTGTCAAGTGAATCTGACACAGTGATATTGTTTAAATATGAAGCTGAGGAGTTAGAGCTCAGAACGGTAAATAGGGAAGTAGTAGACGATGAGATACTAAACGATTTCACTTTTCCAACATTGTTCAGTTATGAGACTGAGGTGGCTGACCATGGGTTTTCGTACGGCGACAGCGTGGCGGACGCTACTGTGATAGGCGAGGTGGATAATTCGAATCTGAACTTATTTGCAGACTATAAAACTGTCACACTAAAGCAACAGGTTCAGAAAGTAGGCTTGTACATTTTGATTAACAAGATTTCGAGATCGGATGAGTAAACACAGAACAAAATTAAGACAGTCAGAAAGAATTAGCAAAGAAAACTTGACTAAAGTATCAAACAAAATAACAAATTTGAGAAAATTCTTACAAAAGAGGCATAGTAAGTTGTTGAAGATCTCACAGCAGAACTTCAGAAGCTAAGTGGTCGCCTTCAGAAACGAGATGGGAAGATGGATCAACTCGCGAAGGAGCTCAAGGAAGAGATCCATAAGGTAGATGAAGCACGCAAGAAAGATATAAATACAGTTCCAGTATAGGTCAATCAGTATAGAGAAAACTGTAACGGGCTATGTAAGGAGATCACAAAAGACTTAAATACTGGAAGGACAGACGTGAGTGGGCAGACTGTTTCTAATACAAAACTAATAAAGAAGCTAGGCGAAGACATCTTCCGTCTTGACTCAGAACAGAAACCATGCATGGAGCCTGTGTGTTATGTCTGTGCTAATGTGGGGACAGTGAAACAAGATGTAGGACAAGACATCGAAAGCAGGGTCAAGTATCTGTTGTGGTCTGGTGCCTTAGCTTCGAGCAATGTCGTGGGAATACTAAGTGAAGAAGTTTTTGTCAACCTGCCAAATTTCTGAATGTTTAGTCCGAATGGGAAATAGCATCCAACTGACGACCTGACTCAGTTTAAGGAGGCATTACTAGTACTGTGAGATGACCACAGAAAGATTAGATTTGTAAACAATACGTATGAAAGAGGAAGGCACCAGGGGGTGAGGATTTATCATAAATGTGAAAAATGCAGAATTCTAAAAAGAATTCGTAAGTCAGTACTGGCCCCGAAGAAGCAGAAAGGGGTTAGGAACATTCCGTATCAATACAGGAAATACAGCTATGAATGTGACAGACGTCTGAAGAAGTTTTTCCAAGAATTATATGGAAAGAATCTGTATTTGGGTGAATCAGCAAGTACAGAGGCCAACGGCCTTGCCCCAGAGGCAACACCGATTCCCGTCAGATCACCGAAGTTAAACGCTGTCGGGCTAAGTTAGCACTTGGATGGGTGACCATCCGGCTTGCCGAGCGCTGTTGGCAAGCGGGGTGCACTCAGCCCTTGTGAGGCGAACAGAGTTCTTGATTGAGAAGTAGCGGCCCCGGTCTCGTAAACTGACATACGGCCGGGAGAGCGGTGTCGTGACCACATGCCCCTCCATATCCGCATCCAGTGACACCTGTGGGCTGAGGATGATACGGCGGCCGGTCGGTATCATTGGGCGTTGATGGCCTGTTCGGGCGGAGTTTCAGTAAGTACAGAAGCAATGATATCACTGATTATATGTAAGCTGCTAGTGACAATACACGAGAAACTGCTTGTCATACCAAAAGACGATTTAGAGGCTCTCAAACGAGCATTGGGGCAGCTGGATATTCTAGAAGAAAGTCGACACGATGCACAGCACAGCCAAGAAATTTTAGAAGAATCGTCGATGAGAGATTAAATGATGACAGAAGATACGACAGTCAAAGGTGGAGCAGTAATAACAGAGAACTGCGTGGCCGTAGGTACAGAAGTAGTTATAGTGACTACAGAGGTAGTGGCGGTGGTGTCACTTACTATGATGAAGAGCGGGAGACTCCAGGGTTCGGCCGGAGACAAATGTAAACAATGATTATCGCTTGCCACAACGTGAGAGACGTGAGGAAAACTGACATCGGTTCCTGATGAGGTCTGATTAGGACTTCAGGAAACTGGGCTACAGATACTGACAATTTGGAAAACAGAACAGAGAGACATATTAGCAGATGATGAGGCAGATAATGTAGTGCGTAATGAAGCCAGATATAAGCAACCAATGTACATAATAATGACTCGCAAGAAGTTCACCAAAAAATAAAGAAAGACAATGGTCTAATTGATAATGTGATATAATACATGGATTCGTGGATGACACAACTCGGTCAGTTATACGACGAGTTGTTTTGTTCTTTCAAACAACAGTACAGTCTTCTTCAAAGTAGTTCTCTTCTGCAGCCATACACCGGCAGAGTCGTTGTTCTCAATCCTGGTACCGCGCTGACAGGCTTCAACCGGAAGGGCCTTCAACATGTCAAGACTAATTGTTTTGTCGGCCGGAGTGGCCGTGAGGTTCTAGGCGCTTCAGTCTGGAGCCGAGCGACCGCTACGGTCGCAGGTTCGAATCCTCCATCGGGCATGGATGTGTGTGATGTCCTTAGGTTAGTTAGGTTTAATTAGTTCTAAGTTCTAGGCGACTGATGACCTCAGAAGTTAAGTCGCATAGTGTTCAGAGCCATTTGAGCCAACTAACTGTTTAAGCAGAATGGAAATCAAATTTAAACACCAGATGATTAATGAGCAAAGCCTACTTAAGTGGACACGCCCCTGAACCAATGCATTTTTAGCATTATTTCACCCTCGTAGGGCAACTGTTCTATAAATGAGAGATAGCTCAAAATTCTCACACACAATTAGGGTCATTAGTCAAAACATTTCTCAAAAAACCATTGAGATATTTATTTTATTTTGGTACTGACAACAATATTTATAATAGTATAAGAAAGGAACGTTATTTCACTGTGGTACCATTTTCTTTGGAACCACTGACTGCACAGCTTGGAAAAAGATTCAGAATACAGACAACATTGACATAAGTGTTTTATGCCTCCAGTTTCCTTCCCAGATGCTGATCTGTGAAAAAGACAAGTAATTTATTTTACTACAACAAAAATACACTCCTGGAAATCGAAATAAGAACACCGTGAATTCATTGTCCCAGGAAGGAGAAACTTTATTGACACATTCCTGGGGTCAGATACATCACATGATCACACTGACAGAACCACAGGCACATAGACATAGGCAACAGAGCATGCACAATGTCGGCACTAGTACAGTGTATATCCACCTTTCGCAGCAATGCAGGCTGCTATTCTCCCATGGAGACGATCGTAGAGATGCTGGATGTAGTCCTGTGGAACGGCTTGCCATGCCATTTCCACCTGACGCCTCAGTTGGACCAGCGTTCGTGCTGGACGTGCAGACCGCGTGAGACGACGCTTCATCCAGTCCCAAACATGCTCAATGGGGGACAGATCCGGAGATCTTGCTGGCCAGGGTAGTTGACTTACACCTTCTAGAGCACGTTGGGTGGCACGAGATACATGCGGACGTGCATTGTCCTGTTGGAACAGCAAGTTCCCTTGCCAGTCTAGGAATGGTAGAACGATGGGTTCGATGACGGTTTGGATGTACCGTGCACTATTCAGTGTCCCCTCGACGATCACCAGTGGTGTACGGCCAGTGTAGGAGATCGCTCCCCACACCATGATGCCGGGTGTTGGCCCTGTGTGCCTCGGTCGTATGCAGTCCTGATTGTGGCGCTTACCTGCACGGCGCCAAACAAAAATACGACCATCATTGGCACCAAGGCAGAAGCGACTCTCATCGCTGAAGACGACACGTCTCCATTCGTCCCTCCATTCACGCCTGTCGCGACACCACTGGAGGCGGGCTGCACGATGTTGGGGCGTGAGCGGAAGACGGCCTAACGGTGTGCGGGACCGTAGCCCAGCTTCATGGAGACGGTTGCGAATGGTCCTCGCCGATACCCCAGGAGCAACAGTGTCCCTAATTTGCTGGGAAGTGGCGGTGCGGTCCCCTACGGCACTGCGTAGGATCCTACGGTCTTGGCGTGCATCCGTGCGTCGCTGCGGTCCGGTCCCAGGTCGACGGGCACGTGCACCTTCCGCCGACCACTGGCGACAACATCGATGTACTGTGGAGACCTCACGCCCCACGTGTTGAGCAATTCGGCGGTACGTCCACCCGGCCTCCCGCATGCCCACTATACGCCCTCGCTCAAAGTCCGTCAACTGCACATACGGTTCACGTCCACGCTGTCGCGGCATGCTACCAGTGTTAAAGACTGCGATGGAGCTCCGTATGCCACGGCAAACTGGCTGACACTGACGGCGGCGGTGCACAAATGCTGCGCAGCTAGCGCCATTCGACGGCCAACACCGCGGTTCCTGGTGTGTCCGCTGTGCCGTGCGTGTGATCATTGCTTGTACAGCCCTCTCGCAGTGTCCGGAGCAAGTATGGTGGGTCTGACACACCGGTGTCAATGTGTTCTTTTTTCCATTTCCAGGAGTGTGTTTAAAAATGTAGCTCAAACATCACCGACATCACCATCATGTTATGAATTTTTCAGGAAATGGTAGGCAAGGGAGGTAGAGGAGGACATTCTAAATACCTGTACCAAGTTTTGTGAGTTTAACTTCAGTCATTTAGGAGAAAAGTGAACCTCAGCGATGAAAATTCAAGTTTCCGGTAAATCGCAAAAGAAGATTTACAGATTTATTAACTTAACACTCTGCTCGTTTGGAACAGTCCAGCTACATACTCCATTTGTCCTCCTGTTACCTTATACTGCATAGTCTTTCCCTTCATTCTTTTCTCTATCCTTGTGTCCTTGGTAGCAGCTTCTACAGCAGTCTCTGCTTCGGTTACCCGCCGCTTATTAATAGCAGTGTCCGCCCCGATAACTGAATGGTCAGCGTGACTGCCGTCCTAAGGGGCCCGGGTTCGATTCCCAGCTGGGTCGGAGATTTTCTCCGCTTAGGGACTTGCTGTTTTGTTGTATTCATCATTATTTCATCCCCATCCGGCGCGCAGGTCGCCCAAGGTTGCGTCGAATGTAATAAGACCGGCACCAAGGCGGCCGGACCTGCCCCGTAAGTGGCTTCATGGCCAATGACGCCCAACGCTCATTTCCATTAGTATTGATATGACTCATCATACTGTGCATTTTAAAAATGTATACATTCATAGAAAAAGACAATAAGAAAATAATTGTACAGATAGGGATGCTAGTTTTACGGATCGAAATGAAATTTGTGTTGTATTAGGCATTCTTAATTTGATTGGCCTCAAATGTGGAAACCACGCAAATGTATTGAAAGTTTGGTCAATACCCGAACAGAAATGTTTACTTTGAGATCCTACATTATTTACAAGCGACTTTTATTGCTTCTGAGGTGTATTAAATTTGAGCATAAGGGAACTAGGGATACGAGACATAAAACAGATAGGGTAGCAGTATTAGGAGTTTTCTGAATGTCATTTGTGTAAAACTACACAAATAGATACAATATTGGAGAATTTCTTACTACTGGTGAGAAACCAGAAGCATTCAGAGGTCTTTGCAACTTCATGTAACATATTCCCAACAAACTAGCTAGATATGGTATCAAAATATTTGCTCTGTGCCATGCTAAGTCATTCTAACCACCAGAAGGACCATTTTATGTTTCTAATTAGCTATTTGATAGTGTGTGTAGATTAACCGAGCTGATGAAAGGCACAATATAAATGTGACGATAGATAACTGGTATACTAACTACCTGCTGGCACGCTCTGCGTTGCAAAACTTGTGTAGGAACCCTAAGAAATGATTGAAAAACCTCATCTGAAATTTTACCCATTCGCCCAACAAAAAAGCGAAGTAGTTTCTACAGTTTTAGGATACCTGACAGACATTACTATGGTATCCTATGCATATAATCGTAGTAAATCTACTGTACTTCGATCCACAACTCACAATGAAAGAACAGTAGATGAGTCTACTCAGAAACGTCACATTATACTATATTATAAGACAAAGAGTAGGGTTGATACAGTGCGCCGAAAATAACGTGTCCCGTAGATGCGCAGTCGGGCAAGCGTGAGGGCCCGGTAGTCTTGGGGTTGCCGGCCGCTGGTGGCCGAGCGGTTCTGGAACCGCGCGACCGCTACGGTCGCAGGTTCGAATCCTGCCTCGGGCATGGATGTGTGTGTTGTCCTTAGGTTAGTTAGGTTTAAGTCGTTCTAAGTTCTAGGGGACTGATGACCTCAGTAGTTGAGTCCCATAGTGCTCAGAGCCATTTGAGTCTTGGGGTTGCGGGCGGGCGGGCGGTCAGCGCGTTGTAGTGGAAATGCCGAGCGCTGGAGAAGAAGTGACGTTCTAAACTGAAGCCTGCGCTCACATTTATTTAAAGAATTAAGTGAAGTCCATCCGCACCCATATTTGCTTGGTGACCATCCAAGAGGATCTACTTTCACCTCCGGTAAGGTTGGTGTCTAAAAAGATTCGTCGCAGGTGGGGAATTGCAATGTGATCCATGCGTCTCGGCCTGACCACACATTTACATGTTTCCATGAAGCGAGATAGTCGAAAAGCATCAATTCTACAGAAGAGCAGGACGGAGGAGGAAAGTACCACAGCTTTAAGAACTGTGGGAAAAAAAAAAACATTCTCGAAAATATAGGCTGGTAATAAGAGCAGCCAGATGAAATTTGCTGCTGTGACTGCTTTGGGATTCAGGATAAGGACTGATTTGTTAGTGTCCAAGTATGATGCTTCCGTTGAATCTGAAAAATGAAAGTTTTTCATTAATGGCCACCGTACTGCACCCACTTGGGTAGTCCTTAGACAAAGAATCAGTCGGAAGCAATGCTAAATCGAAAATGCATAATGCAAATGAAATGTCACAAAAATCATCCCTCGCTATCAATATGATTAAAGATGCAGCGGACGACGTTACATACTACAATGCTCATCACCAACTTGAGAGTATTCTGCTGCTGGAGCAACTTCTCGCTTCCCGTTTTTCACTTCCACCGTTCATTCGTCTCCTTCTTGTAGGCCTCTTACATTCATTGCGTCCCATACCTCTCGTCTCCAGCCCTTCCTAGGTTGTCCGCGCTTTCTTCATTCCACTGGCGTCCAGTGCAGCCATTGTCCATCTGCTATAGTCCATTCTTTCCAAATGTCCATACCAGCATACCAGTTTAGGCGTTTCATCGGTAGGGTGTCTATTATTGAGTTCTCGACACCCATAGCCGCTCTTACGGTGGTAACTGGTACACGGTCATGCCTGGAGATGCCACAACTTTTGTTTCCAAAAGTCCAAAAACATATAAAATAAGCAGCATGCAGAACGTAAATTTTTTAATGGCTGACCTTCCATTTACTCGCTGTCCTCAGAATGAAAAGGTTGAAATTCATCATACTCATCAATTGTGTCCTCAGTATCGCAGGCACGTAACTCGATAACAACCATTTATTTCACATCTCTTACCAATTTTTCCTGATGTGCATATGTTCTTTCAACACCTTCCACATGTCTGCAAATAGTCGCCCACTTTTGTTCAGCAAAAAGTTTTCCTCGCTTAGCTTCTACACTTGGAAATAACGTTCGTTGCAGGCATCTCATTTTTTACTAGTGCACATTCCACTTCTACAGCGTTTAATCCAGGATAGTAAGGAGGTAAACAGAGGACAAAATTACCATAATTGTGTCAGAAATTTACCCACAATGGAAATCTTTGTAGGTTTGTTGCTTTCGATTAAGGAAAGAAACTGTCTTTGTACTTTTCTGGGCAAACTGAATGCTATGAGAATTTAGCCAATATGGAATCTCAGCTTTCCAGCTATGCATCGTTGGTGGTTTCCATGCAGAACATTGTGATAGCTAGCATCGTCAAGCACAACGATGGAGTTGTTCGGCAAGTGCGGTATCAATTAATGTTCCAGCCACCTGATAAAACATATATTCGTTCAATAGAAGAGTGAAATCGCTTCATGCGTGTATTTCAGTCAGACAGTAAAAGATGAAACAGATAACTTGAAATATTTCCAGCATTAATTTCTTCATGGTAATCTTCCGTTTTAGTTCTGGATTTTAAAATGAAAAGTGCATTCTGCACAAAACCTAGTTTTTCTCCCATGGTCAGAAACATTTCGTAAACGCTATAATAAAATTGATGGCATTTTCTGTTTCTGCTTGATACGACATGTTGATATCTAAAAGAAATTCTCACATTCTTCTGGTCTAAAATATTGCAGACCAGAATAAAGTGAATGTTTCTTTTAACTTTAGACCTTGCAGTCTGAAGAACTATATCTCCTTAGCAGATATTTTTGCTGCTCGCGTGTACAATAATGAGTGTTGTCCTTATGAAACTGGCGTCTTTACTCCCTCACTACATCCATCTGTCCATTCATTGGGTGTAGTAGGCGGACTGGGAGTATATGTTTCACCGTTATATATATGACAAGTCTACGCACTTCACGGTACTTTTATATTTTATTTAAATGGTCGACACGTTTACTGCGTGTTTATAATCGTTCCAAAAGCGCCTTCCTGTTATCTGTTGTTACGCGCCACCTGGTAAATTGGACCTGTTAATTGCATAAAAACATAAACTAATAAGTAATACACGGCCATTAAAAAATGACATGCATGAATCCTCATGTGTGCTGTAGGTATTGCAAGAAGAGATATTTCCATTAAAAGACGTATTTTCTCTTATTGTGAGCCGGCCGCTGGTGGCCGAGCGGTTCTGGCGCTACAGTCTGGAACCGCGCGACCGCTACGGTCGCAGGTTCGAATCCTGCCTCGGGCATGGATGTGTGTGTTGTCCTTAGGTTAGTTAGGTTTAAGTAGTTCTAAGTTCTAGGGGACTTATGACCTCAGTAGTTGAGTCCCATAGTGCTCAGAGCCATTTGAACCATTTTTTTCTTATTGTGAAAAAAAGTGACTGTATTGTAGGACACTGATTGTTTGTCACATGGAAATTGTGTATCGGTCTCCGAACGTCAAAATCTAAATGTAAGGTTTGTTTTTCCTTGTATATCGCTTTTGTCCGGAGTAGAGAAACCCTGAGTGGGACCGGCAAATAGTTTTCTTCCTCTTTATTTATTCTTCTTTTTGTCTGAAATGAAACACCAGTAGCAGTCTGAATTACTTCTAATGGGATTTTTATCCCCACCTTTTGCCTTTTCCAGCATAAATTTAATTACGTTGCAAACAATCGCTCGTGTATGGCTACGCAGATGGTATCAATGCGCAGGCGTCGTTCCTAGCAAATGAAAAGAACGAGAAACATCCACGTCGAGTTTTTCTAAAATATCTTTCTTTTCACCTCAAGGAACCACATCTTATCGAAAAATCTGCGATAACAAGTTTACCAGCTGATTTTAGCATGTACCTGCGTCGTTACAGAATTCAAGAGACGCATATACAAATGCAACCGACGAAGGAGAAACGTTGGTGTGGTATTTGTGGAAGGGCAAAGAATAGATCCAAAACAAAAACATATAGCTCTTGTAATGATTTGGTTCGATAAAAATCGTTCTTAAGCAACGGTTCTCTGCAAAAAATGCAGTGTGCGTTCACCCAAGCTCCAAGATAATTAATTTGCATGGAAATTATTTCAGTGTAACACATTAGCATTTATAATATGTATGAAATTATTTTTAAGCATAAGCTTAAGTGTTATTTGTAGTCACCGTATGCTTTAATGTAAAATACTGCAATAAATGATAGGGCAATAGCAATAAATAGCGCTTATCACAAACGTGTTCGTAATATACAGCGGGTCTGGTCCTGTAACATTAAAGAGTCTGACCGGTCTAGGGTTAAATAAAACAAACTTTATTACCATTCTGCATCTTTATTCTTCCCTTATATATATTTATTTCTCAATATAGTCACCCTGACAATGATCACATTTTCCCAAACGAGAACCCAGTTTGTTGATACCGTCACTGTAATACTTTCGACTTTGTTGACGGTTCCATAACCTCACATCTGCTTGCTCTGCTACATCACTGTAAAAGTTACGTCCTGAAAGGTATTCTGTACGTTTTGGAAACAGATGAAAATCGGACTGGGTGAAGTTGGGGCTGTATGGAAGCTGATCGATGATAGTGATCCCAAGTCGAAACATTCGGAGGCTCTACTTTACAGCACGAATTCGTATGTGCGTATTGCGTCTTTGCTAAACAAACTGCATCCGGTGATACTGTGGTATCTGAGAGTATCATGTGTTTTATTTTGATTTTGGGAAATAGACTGAAAGTTCTGTGTCCTTTATTAGATAAATAATGTTATATACATGGTCTGCGTCTGGTAGTACTGTACATTCAGACATATCTGTTCTAAATGCTGTCTGCAGTAGACCGCATCTGATTGTGTTGAGACACCTTTTCATTGTAATTTTATTAAAGTATTTCTCTTACGCTATTCTGCTCTAAATCTCTCCTACAGTTTGTCTGTTTTGAGTTTTGTAATTCTTATTGTATTTTTTTTTTATTTGTAATTCTCAGTGTATTTTGGCTGCAGTGTGGAGTCCAGTCTAATTAAGGAAGTTTCTCTGTATAATGACTGTCGATTATTCCTCTGCCAAAAACCAATCAGGAAATTCAAGCGAATTATTGCTAGCTAAAAGAAGTACAGTACACCAAATTATATTTGCAGAATTTATTTTTCGTGCCTATCACTACTCGTGCCTATGACTAGGCAAAAATGTTCGTTGTTTTATCTCTCGTGTTGAACTACTCTTCCTTAAATTCAGTCAGAAGTTGAAAACAATTTTTCGTTTCGGAGTCTAAGCATGTAACCTGCTATCACCACTGAGACCGACAGTTACATCGGCGCATCGTGTTTCACTTTTGTTTGGCGCTCATTTGGGTAAATTCCAAGAAGCCCTGGGTATCGATGTCGCGGCTTGGTTACTGAAGCCGCGCCCTCACTAGAAGCGATGTAAATCGAGCGCTCCAGTGTTGGTACGTTGACAACATAGACGACATAAGAGAACGTATTTCTAACTGAATGTAATTAAAAATCTAATGGTCTCATTACTCGTTTCACTCACAGAAGAGTAATCAAGAAAATAGTATTTTCACTCACTTTACTGGTCAGTGACATCCTCAGCGTGGACAGTGCCGTGTATAGCATAGGCCACCGGCAGCATTTCCTTTCTTCCGTACCCTGGATAAACTTGTAAAATGTGTCTCAGAAATACAGGGAGAGTGCTACGCGGATGAGATTTCCCTGATAAATGGAAATACAAGCATTGGGAGATATAGTTTATCTCTTTCCCCTAGTCGGCCCTCCCACTTAATTGATGATTTCAATGATTTCTACAACCACCCAATGTTTGGAGAGCGCACCGATGTATCGTCGGAAGATACAAACCCTACAGAGTTGTTTACAAATTCGCGATCGATACCCTCTTCTTAAAAATTTCGATACGCTTTCCAGCCGTCTGTTATCACTTTGATAGTAGGTAGAACGAAATGCTCCATTAGGGGCACTAAAGTTGTTTCCGCTGGAGCGCATTCAGAGTATGAAGCACTTCCCCGATTCCCAATCGAGCCCTAACATGTTCTACTTCGTTCGTAAGCAGACGTCCTCTGCAGCACTAACGAATGGCGACGTGCGTCTCCTCAATTTCTACAATCTTGTTGTCACAACCGATAGGGACACTTCCTTTGGTCACAATGACATAGCAGACAAAACTCATAATAGTCTCACAAGGTATTCCGTGAAACTTCACTTTCTGACGGTTCAGTCGCTTGTTATGGGTATTCTTTTACGCAGACGAAACGATAACTATAATCCTTTCAGTGCTCAGTTACGCATTATCAAACATTTTATTTACATCCTTTGCTTGCATTTTGTACGATTGAGCTCCACGGTGAAGTGTAGATCAAGGGTCATCTTGTACAGTTTTACACAAGTTTCACTGTGACAGTTTACGCAACTCTTCTGATCCTGATTTGGCAACAAGCCATATTACCAACACAACTCTACGCATTTCCCAGTGCTACATAATCGAGAAATAAACTTATGCCACATAAGAGTGTTCGACCTGGACATTAGAACAGATTCACTTATGACTGTTAACAACGTTGTACCACATTCCCTTGACAACACACAAAACAATATCCAAATTCATCGCCTCGACAGTCGGGCAGTCGATATATATCGCTTGTAGTGACTCCGCGTCTTCGACACTTGAGGATTCTAGGAAATTACTCGCATTTTCTAAGGGTTGTTTCTTAGAATAACAGTGTGGTGACAGATCTGCAGAAGAATCGAGTCGCAACAAGATGTTACAAGATGTGATAAAAATCTACTCAGTGATCTGTATTCGCACGAGAACATCACGTAAGAATAGCGGAGGTTCTCGAAATGTGTTAAGTTGAATAGAATCGCGGGAAATACGAGTTAATGTCTTATGCGTCTTCCACGCCGCGTAGATTAATTAAATTGCCACGAGCGTTGAAGATCTAGTACACTAGTGTTACGTTAGTCGGCAGTGTAGCACCTCCTCAACCTGCTTCGGAGTTATTTGTTGATTATAGCAACTTTTCAGCAACGTTACAGTACAGCGCTGCAGCGGAAGAAGTGAACAAGAACTGAGAAGTGGTACAAAGTTCATTTCAGAGCGTTTTGTAAGAGCGCACTATCACATTCAGGGGCAAGTATACATTCAGAGGCAAACCTATTGTTCTCTTTTGATTGACAGATCGCTAACTATTGTTCTGCTAAGTGGATTATGACCCCTGGAGACAATCAGTCCATCTGAGAAACATCCCCCCCCCCACCCCTACCCCACACCATCCTCCTCTCAACCCGTCAGGAAACCTCCAGCACTCCACCCTGCCCTCACGGATAGAGGTACACATTCAGGCCTGAGTTATTCGAATAGCCCCCCCCCCCATACCACTCTGTCAATTTGATTGAATCCTTAATTAAACTTAATTAACCCCTGTCCATCTGGTTAAGGAGGCATCATGTTTGGTCATGCTCATTACAACATCCTTAATGAATTTTCCCGATTTCTTGGCGTATCAACGTTCAATATACACTGTGTCTACAAGGTATGGTATACCATGCACAGCCATGTAACATGGCACAGGAACTCAGGTTGTTATAGTAAAAAAAAATAAAGTCGTTTTACACGAATGGCTGGGAGACCCCGAAAGGCAGGTTCAGCCGTCTACGTGGAAAGGTCTCTCTTATACTTTTTCCATCCTTCGTGTCGACAAACAGTTATCCTTCATGAGGTCAAGAGCCATGTGCGTAAGTGCATCTGTTAAGTGTAGGTGACTGTAATGAGTGTGAGTGTAGCATAGTGTCATTTTTATGTTGGAGATGGTGAGAGAGGGAAGAGGGTGAAACCTAGTGAAGGCGCTTCTGCATCTACATCTACACATGTATTCTAGTATAATGTATTTGGCCAATGAATACCCGTTTATCATCTGCATTTCTTCTTGGTGTAGCAATTTAAATGGCCAGTAGTGTATTATGATGACCATTTCTCCCTACATAGGTGGGTGTCAACAATATATTTACGCATTCGAAAGAGAAAGTTGGTGATTTAAATTTCGTAAATAGATCTCACCGCAAAGAATACCGCCTTCGTTTCAGTGACTGTCACCCCAACTGACGTATCATATCAGTGACACTCTCATCCTTACTGCGCGATAACACGAAACGAGCTGGCCTTCTTTGCACTTTTTCGATGTCAACCGTCAATCCTACCTGGTAAGGATCCAATACCGCGCAGCTGTATTCCAGCAGAGGACGAACAAGTGTAATGTAGCTAATGTAGGGTGTCTCTTTAGTGGGTCTGTCGCATCTTCTAAGTGTTCTGCCAACAAAGCCCAGTCTTTGTTTCGCCTTCCCCACAATATTATCTATGTGGTCTTTACATTTTAAGTTGCTCGTAAATGTAATTCCTAGGTATTTAGTCGAATTGACAGCCCATAGATTTATGGTATACCCAAAAGGTATCGGATTTCTTTTAGTACTCATGTGGATGACCTCGCACGTTTCTTTGTTTAGTGCTAATTGCCACTTTTCGCACCATACAGAAATTCTCTCAATATCATTATGTAGTTGGAATTGGTTGTCTGATGATTTTACTAGACGGTAAATTGCAGCGTCATCTGCAAACAGTCTCAGGGGGCTACTCAGATTATCACCTAGATGATTTATATAAATCAGGAACAGCAGAGGGCCTATGACACTAACTTGTGGAACGCCAGATATCACTTCTGTTCTACTCGATGATTTACCGTCTGTCACTACGAACTGCGGCCTCTCTGGGAGGAAATCACGAATCCAGTCACACATCTGAGACGATACTCCATATGCACGCATTTTGATTAATAGTCGCTTGTGAGGAACGGTATCAAAAGCCTTCCGGAAATCTAGGAATATGGAATCGATCTGAGATCCCTTGTCGACAGCACTCATTACTTCATGGGAATAAAGAGCTAGCTGTGATTTTCTGAATCCGTGTTGGCTGTGTATCAATAAGTCAATTTCTTCAAGGTGATTCATAATGTTCGAGTACAGTATATGCTCCAAAATCCTACTGCAAATTGAGGTCAGTGATATGGATCTGTAATTCAATGGGTTACTCCTATTTCCTTTCTTGAATATTGGTGTGACCTACTTTCCAGTCTTTAGGAACAGACCTTTCGTCAAGTGAGCGGTTGTATATGATTGCTAAGAAAGGCGCTATTGAGGCTGCATACTCTGAGAGGAACCTGATTGGTATACCGTCTGGACCAGAAGACTTGCCTTTCTTAAGTGATTTGAGTTGTTTCGCAACACCTAAGATATCTACTTTTATGTCACTCATGCTAACAGCTGAGCATAACTTTCTCTGTCTCGTGATGACTGGGTGTTGTGTGACGTCCTTAGGTTAGTTAGGTTTAAGTAGTTCTAAGTTCTAGGGGACTGATGACCATAGATGTTAAGTCCCATAGTGCTCAGAGCCATTTTTGAAGCTGAGCATGAAACATGTTCCATAATTCTGTAACAGATTGACGTCAAAGATATAGATCTTTAATTGTGTTGATATGTCTTACGGCCTTTCTTAAAAACGGGAATGACCTGCGCCTTTTTCCTGTCGTTAGGTACCTTTCGTTTGTCAAGCAATCTACGATAAGTCATTGCTAGAAGGGGAGCAAGTTCTTTCGCAGAATCTTATAGGTATCTCATATTGTCCTGAAGCCTTTCCACTACTAAGCGAATGTAGCTGCTTTTCAATTCGGCGATCGGTTATCTCAAAATCTGCCATTTCGACGTTCGCACGACGATTGAAAGGAGGGACAGTGTTACGATCTTCCGCGGTAAAACAACTTAGGAAGACCGAATTCAGTATTTCGGCCTTCTCTCTGTTATCTTCCGTTTCGGTGGCGGTGTGGTTGCTGAGAGAATTAATAGATGATTTTGACCCACTTACTGATTTTACATACGACCAAATTCTCTTAGGGTTTTTACTCAGATCAGTTGACAACGTCTTCCTTTCAAAACCATTGAACGCTTTTTTCATTGCTCTCCTTACACTCATTTTCACCTCATTTACCTTTTGTTTGTTAGCTAGTTTTGTACTTCTCTTGAATCTGAGACGAAGTTCTCTTTGTTTACGTAGCGCTTTTCTAACACGGCTATTAAACCATAGTGGATCTTTCCCTTCCCTTAAAACTCTACTCGGAACATACTTGTCTAGGGCATATTGAACGATGCCTTCGAATTTTTTCCGTTTGTTCTCCGCATCTTCGTGCTCATCACAGAATATTTGATGCTAACTGCTGAGATATTCTGAAATTTGTATCCTGTCACCCTTGCTGAGCAAATATATCTTCCTACCTTTCTTAACATTCGTTGTAGGACCCGTCGTCATAGATGCTTTCACAGCCTTATGATCACTGATACCTTACTCTACGTTAACTGATTCGATAAGTTCAAGTCTCTTTGTTGCCAGTAGGTCTAAAATGTTACCGACACGAGTTGGCTCTCTAACTATCTGCTCAAGGCAATTTTTGGACAAGACAGCCAGAACAATGCCACACGATTCCCTGTCGCTGTCACCAGTTTTGATGGCATAACACTCCCAATCTATACCTGGCAAGATGAAGTCACCCCCTATTACAACGGCATGATCAGGAAAATTACTAACGATATTCTGCGAGTTCTGTCTGAAGCGCTCTACAACTACAGATCCTGACCCACGTGGTCTATAAAAGCATCCGATCACCGTTTTTGACCTTCCTCTGATACTAAATTTCACTCAGATTTTATTCACATTCGGAATCCGTGATAACCTCGCTAGGTTTTATCGAATTTTTTACTGCAATAAACACGCCGCCACCATTGACGACTAACCTATCCTTACGTTAAAGATTCCAGTCTGAACTTAGGATTTGATTGTCATTGACGTCTGGCTTCAACCAGCTTTCTGTTCCCAATACTATCTGTGCATTATAACTTTCAGTAAGCGATAATAATTTTGGAACCTTTCCTTGGATGCTCATGCAGTTTACTAAAATCACATTAAATGACAATTAACTGAAACCTTCAGCTGCCGACGGGTGTTGTTGACATACCTTGATGGGGAAAGCTGAAAATTTGTGCCCCGACCGGAACTCGAACCCGTGATCTCCTTGTTACATGGCAGACTCTCTATCCAGGTGAGCCACCGAGGACACAGATGAAGAGCGCTACTGCAGTGACGTATCCCTTGCACGTTTGCCGTGAGACCCACATTCCCAACTGTCCACAATCTGCATACGTAATGTTCCTAATAGACAATTTGCCCATCCACTCACTACTCACGCTCACTAAGGTGACGATTCCCGTAAGAGTTCGGGCAACTTACGCGCATTCGCACAGACGAAGGTCAATGGCCGGGTAGCCATTTAACTATATATATGAAGATAGTAACTGTTCTCGAAAGAACAGATACCATTGATGACCGTGCAGCTTCTCTAGAATAAATGATAATTAACTGAAACCCTCAGCTGCCGACAGGTGTTGTTGACATACCTTGTTGGGGACAGCTACTGGAATGAGACGAGCAGCGACAGTGGTTCTCTCTCATGATAGCGGACGGTAAACAACTTCGTGGCTCCACTGGTTAAGCCTCCAATAGGCCATCAAGTTGATGTCGGTTTATGCACACTACCAGTGTTGATCTGGATGTTGGCACTGCAACGTGAGTTGCAGAGTGTCTCCTGCTAGACTCCCAGCTCCGTAGACGATCGTAGACGATGAGGCGTGCAGTGAGTCAACTGACATAGCCTCCGTGCTCCACAGGACAGCTAAAACTGAGGTCATATATTAAGAAAGGCATAGTATTTACGCTGGCGCTTCCCGTGCGTTCTGCTGCGATTGGGGTCACAGTGACACCATGTGTACTAGTTTTCCCGTTTGGTCAGCTCGCCTGGTGGCTTAACACTATCGTAACTTCGTCTTACTGCCGCTCTTTTCTGCTAAGCCAGTGGATGAATACTTACTGTTACGTTTTATCTGGACTGTCTTGTGACACTCTACTCTGTCACCAGTATGAAGCATCTTTTGTTGCCATGATGTCACTGTGCTTCATTTGCGGACCTGTGTGCTTGGCCAGTCCTGCATGTAACAATCAGTTCCGCATTCACCTCGACCTGCTCAACATTTCACCCTAGATGTCAGTCTGCCGGTCGTTGACTCAGGTAGGCTGGCTTCTGGCGTCGCCAGCAAAGAACTTGAACAAATTTTTAGTGTCCACCTGGGTGCTATTCTTGGGCGGAATAGAATGGCGCGACGCTCGTAGGTAGAGTTACAGATGGTTTCTCGGTTTCGCCAACAGCGCCGGAGCTCTTCCTTCGTTTTCTTGCCCAAAGGGTGAATATTAAGTAAGAGGACAAACTACAGGTGGTGTGCCCTAACAGTAAGAGGAACAACAGCTCATGCAAAGTACTTTAGGAATACAGAGCATGCAAGAGTGATATTATCACTAGTACATTATGTAACACAGTTCATCATATTATTTAATCATTTAATAAATGCATAACACTAGTCTCTGTGTTAATATTGACATTATATGAATATAGCTACGTTGACACACAGTGTAGAGAAAGCCTTTGATAATGTTAAATGGGATAAGATGTTTGAGGTACTCAAAAAAGTAGGAATAGACTATAAAGATAGAAAAATGATATGGAACCTGTAAAAAAACGAGACAGCAGTTATCCGTGGACGGAAAAAACAAGAAGAGGTGCAGATACGGAAAGGTGTCCGACAAGGTTGCGCCCTATCCCCTGTTATCTTTAACCTATACATTGAAGAGGCGCTGAAAAAAGTAAGGGAAAATTCACAGACAGGTATAGTAATTCATGGCCAACGAATAGATATGATAAGATATGCCGATGATACAGCTGTCCTAGCTGAAAGTGAAGAAGATCTTGTAGTCCTACTGAATAGAATGGATAAAGTTATGGGGGAAGAATATAATATGAGAATTAATAAAGCAAAGCAAAAGTAATGGCATGCGACAAAAAAGATCAAGTGAAAGTCCAAGTTCATGTAAGCAATGAACTGCTTGAACAAGTTGATAAATTTACTTACCTGGGCAGTAATATTACCAGGGATGGAAGGAGCAAGGCAGAAGTGAGAAGTAGAATTGCTCAAGCAAAGGCTGCTTTTAACAAGAAGAAAAACATCTTAACATCTAAGAGCATCAGCCTTGAAATCAGGAAAAGATTTTTGAAATCATATGTGTGGAGTGTGGCACGCTATGGGTGTGAAACATGGACTCTCGGGACAGAGGAAGACCAGAAGCTAAATTCTTTTGAAATGTGGTGCTATAGACGCATGCTCAAAATAAAATGTATCGACAAGGTCACAAACGAAGTGGTTCTGGAAAGAGCAGGTGAGAAGAGAAGCTTCTGGAATTTCATTGTTAAAAGAAGAGTGCAATTTACAGGCCATCTATTAAGACATAAAGGACTGCTGAACACAATCATAGAGGGATATGTCGAGGGAAAAAGACCAAGAGGAAGACCACAGCAGAGGTACATGGATCAAATCGTGAAAGATGTGGGATGTAACACCTATAAAGAAATGAAGAGAAAAGCTGAAAGGCGCACAGAATGGAGACAAGCTGCCATTGTAGCTGTTGCAAACCAATCCTTGGATTGACCACTACAGAAGAAGAACAAGGAGAAGAAGGAGAAGAAGAAGAAGAAGAAGAAGAAGATACAAAATGGTCCGTTATTCATTTCGTAATCAAGTATGTGGACATAGTCGAGAGGCCGCGTGGACCTGGGGTACTACTAACCATTTATAGGCAGCACCATACAGCTCAAACTATCGTTACTTCCATTTTTAGGCAGTTGTATCAGCAATGGTCGTTTCACAGAGATGAGCAACATTGGTGCATATGGGACGCTCATACACCACATCTGGAGCAACAAATTATACACGGTACTTAAAGCAAACCACTTGTTACAGCTTGTAGGGGCATTAAAGAATTGTTGCCTGAGCTGGTCTTGGCAAACCCTTTAACAATGTGTCTGTGTAGCCAGTAATTATATTTGGATACTGCCTGGGGCATTAGAAAAAGTAAGGTAGTCCATGATCTGACTTGAGAATGCTTGCGTGTAATCCCATAGTGGCTAGTTTAAGCATCTATTGTGACTTGAAGAAATTGATACCTTGTAATGAAATGCGTGATGTCCCAGTACTAACTGCTTTAGTCCAACTCGCCATTCATTTCCAGGTATATGATAATTTAAATTTTTTTGGTCCTAACCTTGCAGTGTTTGTCTTTACTTAATATACGTAATGCTTAATACATATGCTTCAAAATAAAAAGAAGATGATATCTTGAAACTCTTAACGACGATAGTTGGAAGTCACCGGAGGCTCAGGGTCGACAAGCGAATTAACGCCACGTCAGCCCTGAAAAGCTACTAATTTTGTAGCAGGTGGCGAAGATGACCAATCAGTGTAAGTGAGATGAGAGCCAAACTTTCTCTCATCGGCACTCGAAGTGAAACTTACATTGCAGCCTACTATGCGGCAAAAACATGTACTTGCGTAGATGTACATTGATCATAAAGGTATGAAATTTCCTTAATGAGTGTGCAATCATTGTGAATTTTAACTTATAATGTCAACTAGGTACCTACATATATTTTCATTCACAATCAACTCATGCTTTGTCTGACCTGACATTGACTTATTAATAAAGGCAATAATTTCTTAAATGATTCAGTGATCATTCACGTAAGGAAAGTATATTAAGCAAACAAGATTATACTATTCGAGGAATAACACTATGTATGGCAGTCGAAAGAAACATACAACGAATTGAAATAATCTTATTCACTGTATCGAGGTTTAGTGGATGTTCTGACCTTGTGTGTTGATAAAAGACACAATTGACAGTTGCTCCTCATTTTATAAAATAGTCATAACCTGATTCATGCATCTACGTCCATACACAGTGTGTAGTGTTACAGAAATGTTGTCTGCTACTGTGATGGACACCGCTCTTTGATTGTGCAGGACGCATTTGTTTATATGACATTTTTATCGTAACATGCAGTTGAACCAAACTTAGCGACCTACCATATTTTTTTCTGAACATACTGTGTTTCCGTCTCACATGTGTGAACACCCAATTTTTTCTCCTTTCCCTCTATTCACAGAAAACGAGAAACCTCGCGGGAGGAAGGCGCTTCAAATCTACGTCCAACTTTTCACATTTAGGTTGTCCGAAACATTTTAAGATAAATAGTGGTACAGCTCTTTTGGCAACAACACTCCAGTTTCCTTCCCTATCCCTCTCCCAGCCAAAACTGTGTTCCGTCGCTAATGACCTCATAGTCGACGGAAATTTAAAACCTAATTTTCCCTTTTTGTGTAGCATTAGACTCGAGCTTCATAAGTAATGTTTTCATTTTTAAAGAACACAGTGTATAACGCTGTACACTTGAAACTCACAAAGAATGTGGCATAAAAAAATTTCAGTTGTTGAGTCATTCAGAATTTCGCAGCATAGTCTCTGACTTCTTCTTCTTTCGTTACACAGTTACTAAGGATTATGCTGAAGCCGTCTAGCTAGTTTTAAGACTTCTACAACACTTCTTAATACTTGCTTTTCTTATTTTCTACATTCCTTATCTTCTCATGACTACTTTGTCTTAGAAACGTATCCAGTTCTCAATTTGTATCTGTGTTTTATTCTGTCTTAATTTTTTGGATTATTTATGCCAAATGTTTCAAAATAATCATGCGTTTCCTTAAGTGAAATGAGGTCGCTATTTCAAAACATTGGTAAATATTTCTTGTCAGCCTGCCAGGACTCAATATTCGCATTAAGGTCTAGGTACTTCTAAGTTCTAGGGGACTGATGACCTCAGCAGTTAAGTCCCATAGTGCTCAGAGCGATTTGTAATTTCTTGCTCATAACCTTGCTTTTCCCGTACTCCTTATCTCTTCATTTTGTTTTTTGGTTCCTAAGAGTAGTGTTTCTGATGCTCTTTCTGATAAAACTGACGATGCATTTACTATTAAGAGCAAAGTTCAGTACAGCAACAGAAATGCATATACAAAACGTTAGAGTTATCTTGGCTGTGATATTGCCTAACACAGAATCATTTGATTCAAATATAGCAAAAACTCGGAAAATATGGATGGCAACGATTTCCGAAGGCAAATACGACTATAGCAACCAGTATTAAATGAACCATTAATAATAGTAATGATAACTGTAGTGAATATGAGGCCGAGGTGTCAGCGGGGCCGCAGGTCCAGGTCAATATGAGAACACATACGCTGAGGAACCTCCTGCAAGGAGCGGTGACGGAAGCACCTCGAGGCGTTCTTCTGTTGTGGCTGCTGAAAACAATTCCTTGTCTAATGGTCTCGCAGTCGGCAAGATGTTAAACTCTAACCTTTCTTTCTTTGTGGAACACATACCGCCCGGCACGTAGCGTAGCTGGAGGGATGCCAGCGGTGCTTCGTTCATGTCTTAATCTCCCCAGTGCCATTATTTAACAAAAGAAGCAACTTTATATCCGGCGTACACAGTTACATATTTATCCCAAAACTATGTTAGGGGAAGCTATCATCGGGACTGCAAGCGACCGGCCTAAAAAGCTATGGATTACACACTAATACCGTTGGTTTTCAGTTATTTTTATATGTCAACTCCTTCACGTAATCATCATGATTGTAGAGGTGTGTTCCCATTTTTTTTCTTATTGGGATAGGAAGTCACATGCACACAAAATGTTTGCTTCAGAAATGTCCTGGTTTTCCAGAGCTATGATTACATGAGCATTTTAGCCTATTACAGCTTCCACGAATACAGGTAGTTTTAAAGGTGTTGTAAAGCTACATTAATTGTCTCCGGGCACTACATTACACGCACATTACGAATGGTCGAGATTGATCCCAGCCTTCTACAACTGTGCTGGATCAGAAACAAATATTTGCTGAGATGCGGGCCATCTATCCTTTGATATCCATCTCTCTAGCGACACTGGAGGAGGTGATCATTCTTACACATTCTTCAGCCCTCCTCCTCAGAGATTCACGGCTTTGTGCGAATACACCGGCAGACCTCGGATTCAGTCACACGGATGAGCCACATGCTCCTGTAACGTTTGCATGTCGCCGATGGGTGGGGAATACACCTCTCTTTCCACTGTATCTCCTGTAGCGCGAGATCAGTTACTGATGATTTATTTGCCCAGTTACTTGAAACTGGACAGACTCTTGACAGTACTGAAATCGAACTGAACATACTACTTGCATATAACATCCTTGAACATTTAAATATTCGGAAGCACAAAATTAGATAATCATATAATACGCTAAAAAATATCAGCAAATATGTGACAATTCCTTTCATATTATCTTCGTCTAACCTTTCAAAATCAGCTCGTCACAAAGGAACTATAAAAACACTCCGTATCACTCTTCATTGTTGTTTACGTACTTTTTAATGGTACTTGCTTTGGTAGCATGTTATGTATCCTATTTGTCATGTCTATGGAACATAACAACTTCCAGCTAATATCTCTGCTCACACATAATGTTCCTTCTAACAGTTTTCGTTCATTTTTTGACAACGATATATTTGTTGAGTGAAAACCAAAAATATTTCTGTTAGTGAAATCTCAGCATTGACCATCAGAGAAGCAGATTTTCACTACATGCAGGTATTTGATAGCGCTTTAGTTTTCTGTTCTTTTTTTGTACTACCTCTCATTTTTTTCATTTAAGGAAAATAACGTCTCTCATGTTCATCTGCTAGACCAGGTCATGCTGAAATTCAGTGACTGAACCTACGAAATCCTGGGGAAGAACTTTCGCTCTAAAATACGCATCAGAAAGATAAACCCAAAAAATTTGTTCGAATAAACTAAAGGATCTCCCTGGTCCACTTGTCACCTACTAGCTTGACTGCGGGTCCACTCACCTCCACTTCATTTTCATTACAGTCACAACACTGCCTTTCGTTCCAATCAGTTCTCTGATTCATTTGCTCTAGTTTCTCATAATATCTTTCAGCAAGATTATGTTTACTGCTCGATTAGCAGCTCCTTGTTTTTCAAAAATTTTCGCATTAAAAGTACATGTGTCACTCCTAGAAACCAAAACTGATAATATACACTGACTGTAACTTTCTCTTTTCAGACATACCGAAAGGTTTTATTTGAAAACTGTATTTAGTTTATTAAAAGTACAACAGGCCATTTTCCGCTTAAGTTAATTACTTTCCGTGCTCATCTCGTTAGTATCTTCAACTGTCCTAAATAAAGGAAGACCTTGTACATTGATAATATGAGACCCATGTTAATTCTTACTACTGTAAGTATCAAAATTTTCTCTGTTACTTCCTTGCAATAATTGCTGAAGTTAACACACACTGAAATGTCGTCGGTAAATGAGAATGGTTCAGAAAAAATGTCATTAAGACGTATTCCCACATTTTTTTTCAATCAAAAATCTTAAAACCTCATCTAAATGTGCTCAAATTAGTTTTAAAGATACGAAACTTCAACGTATGTGCTCTCTTTCAAATCTGAATTTCACATTCTGTAGACAACGTACAGTCCGTCTTCGTAGCTCAGTGTTACGCGTCTCTCACCGCTATGCGGAGGGACCGGCTTCGATTTCTAGCACTGACAGGGATTTCTCCTAGGAGAGAGTGCTGGAATGGGTGCACTCAGACTTGTGACAGCAATAGATGAGCTACGTGATTCGGAAGGAGAGGCATGAAGGGGAAGAAAGCCAACAACGACCAGAAGAAGGATGTGCTGGCCCCATGCCCCTCCATAACGCATGCACATGACGCCATTGCCAGATGATGACACGCCGGTCGGCCGGGACCAACCGGGAAATCTGGAGCAGAACGC
Organism: Schistocerca nitens; assembly: GCF_023898315.1. Classification (NCBI taxonomy): domain Eukaryota; kingdom Metazoa; phylum Arthropoda; class Insecta; order Orthoptera; family Acrididae; genus Schistocerca; species Schistocerca nitens. Next base: position 629,758,068 of record NC_064616.1, on the reverse strand, counting down.
GGAGATTTCCTTTGCTTTCACATTAAGTTCAATGTCGTAACACATCTGAAATGTAACGTCCACTGTTCAAAGTGCCGTCAATGCGAACAAGAGGTGACCGAGACGTGTAACCAAGGGCACCCCATACCATCACGCCGGGCGATACGCCAGTATGGCGATGACGAATACACGCTTACAATGTGCGTTCACCGCGATGTCGCCAAACACGGATCCGACCAACATGATGCTGTAAACAGAACCTGGATTCATCCGAAAAAATGACATTTTGCCATTCGTGCACCCAGGTTCGTCGTTGTGTACAGCATCGCAGGCGCTCCTGTCTGTGATGCAGCGTCTAGGGTAACAGCAGCCATGGTCTCCGAACTGATAGTCCATGCTGCTGCAAACGTCGTTGAAATGTTCGTGCAGATGGTTGTTGATAAGCAAACGTCCCCATCTGTTGACTCAGAGATTGAGACGTGGCTGCACGATCCGTTACAGCCATGCGGATGAGATGCCTGTCATCTCGACTCCTAGTGGTACAAGGCCGTTGGGATCCAGCACGACGTTCCGTATTACCCTCCTGCACCCACCGATTCCATATTCTGCTAACACTCATTGGATCTCGACCAACGCGAGCAGCAATGTCGCGATACGATAAACCGCAATCACAATAGGCTACAATCGGACCTTTATCATAGTTGGAAACGTGATGGTACGCATTTCTCCTCCTTACACGAGGTATCACAACAACGTTTCACCAGGCAACGCCGGTCAACTGGTGTTTGTGTATGAGAAATCGGTTGGAAACTTTCCTCATGTCAACACGTTGTAGGTGTCGCCACCGGCGCCAACTTTGTGTGAATGCTCTGAAAAGCTAATCATTTGCATATCATAGCATCTTATTTCTGTCGGTTAAATTTCGAGTCTGTAGCACGTCATCTTCGTGGTGTAGCATTTTTAATGGCCAGTAGTGTAGTAATTCGAACTCACTTTTCGAATAAAATACAATGATTTTTCTAATCATTTGACGATGAGTACATCTATGTGATAAAAGACATGGGATACCTCCTAGTATCTTGTCGGACCTCCTTTTGCCTGGATGGTGCAACAGGTCGAGGTGGCATGGTCTCAACAAGTCGTTGGAAATCCCCTGCAAGAATACTGAGCCTTGCTGCTTCTGTAGCAGTCCCTAACTGTGAAAGTGTTGCCGGTGCGTAATTATGTGCACTAACTAACCTCTCGATTATATCGCATAAATGTTCGATGGGATTCATTTCAGGCGATCTGGATGCCCATAACATTAACCCGAATTGTTCAGAATGTTCTTTAAACCAATTGCGAATAGTTGGGGCCCGGTGATATGTCGCATTGTCATCGATAAAAATTCCATAGCTGTTGCGGACATGAAGTCCATGAATGGCTGCAAATGGTATCCAAACAGCCGAACATAACCATTTAGAGTCAATGATCGCTTCAGTTAGACAAGAGGAATCAGTTAATGCCGTGTAAACACAGCCTACATCGTTATGGAGCCATCAAATGGTTCAAATGGCTCTGAGCACTATGGGACTTAACTTCTGTGGTCATCAGTCCCCTAGAACTTAGAACTACTTAAAACTAACTAACCGAAGGACATCACACACATCCATGCCCGAGGCAGGATTCGAACCTGCGACCGTAGCAGTCCCGCGGTTCCGGACTGCGCGCCTAGAACCACTAGACCACCGCGGCCGGCTATGGAGCCATCACCAGCTTCTCCAGTGCTTGTTGACAACTTGGATTCATGGCTTCTTTGGGTCTGCGCCACACTCGAACCCTGCCATCAGCTCCTACAGCTGAAATCGGGGCTCGCGTGGCGAGGCTACAGTTCTCCAGTCGTCTAGGGCTAAACCGATGTGGTCACGAGCCCCGGAGAGGCGCTGCAGGTGATGTGCTTTTAGCAAAGGCACTCGTGTCGGTCGTCTGCTGCCATAGCGCATTAATAACCAAATTTTGCCGCACTGTCCTAATGGATACGTTCGACTTTCGTCCCACATTGATTTTTGCGGTTATTTCACGCAGTGTTACTTGTCTGTTAGCAGTGACAACTCTACTCAAACACCGCTGCTCTCGGTCGTTAAGAGAAAGCTGTCTGCCACTGCGTTGTTCGTGGTGAGGGATAATGTGTGAAATCTGGTATTCTCGGCACACCCTTGCTACTGAGCATGTCGGAAAACTGAATTCCGTAAGGCTTTCCGAAGTGGAATGTCCCACACGTCTCGCTGCAACTACCATTCCACGTTCAGAGTCTGTTAATTCTCGCCGTGCGGCGATATTCAAGTCGGAAACCTTTTCACATGAATCATCTGAGTACAAATGACAGCCTCGCAAACGCAATGCCGTTTGTTACATTGTGTACTCGTTACTACCGCCATCTGTATATGAGCATTTTCACTATGCGATGTCTTTTGTCACCTCAATGCATATCAAACCCTGCAAATCGGAAGTACCACATTTTTGTGTTTTGCCCTTATTTTGGGTTGTTGTTATTCTTCTTCTGGAACATGATTTAGTAGCGTTTTTTAATTTTAATTATATGGCCAATGAAATGTTGCTTGCTTGTACCCTGAAAGTACTCGTAACACAATAATGTATACTGTTGTTTGAACTATGCAATTTAAATAGACATCGAATTATTGGGAACTGAATTTATGATGCCGATTCTACAGTTGCCTGTGTTACTATGGGACTCGCAAATCAACTATTTATTAACCATTAATTATATACACACTAGAAATTTTGTGCGGCAACTTCAATTAAGTGTACAGACACGATAAAGTTCACCAGCTACGAGAACAGAGGACAGAATATGTTATGAATTTTTGAGTTTAGGCTACGTCTAAATTTTATTATGACAATTCTTGTGAGTAAACCACAATTCTAGACACCGTAATTATCCTCTGTCATAGTAACTTAGAGTTATAATAAACATGCTCACCATACCAGTTACTTTATCAAATTCGCCTCTCCTATGTTTTAAATATGTAAGGCATTGAGAAGAACTCGAAATATTGGTAGGCAATATTAAAATTTTAATGTTATTGCACTGTATTTTGCAGCTACAAGTGGGACACAGCACCGTGTCGCACCAGTGTTAGGGGCGCTTGATAGCTATCTCATCAGCGCTCAGGAGCTAATTCCCAAGCAGAGCTTAAGTCAGATGTGTCTAATCTTAAGCCTAATCCAGAAGACGCAGCGGTAGATGAGTCTCTCCCAGTCTTGTCGTAGCTTTAGGAAGCGTTACGCAAGATTTGTCTTGTATTGGATTGCCGAACTTGTGTTCTAAGTTCCATCATTCAAGTTGTTTGTTTAAACAGCAGTCACATTATGTGACTCCTTCTGTTCATTGTGAACTTGTGTATCAAGCTTTCTCCGTTAAAAGCAGCACACAATAATATCCATTTCATTAAAGTCTTTCATCAAGATGGACGCACGTTGAAATGGGAATACGATGAAAAATTTTAAAGCATCGGGGATTGCCAAAGATAAGTGAACAGTCTACATGTCAATATTAAATTTACTATGAGAGTAGAAAAGGACCAACAGCTACCATTTATACATATGCTGTTTACACGGAATGGTGAGAACCTACGCTACAGCGTGTATCTAAAACCAACACACATGGGCCGATACCTGCACAGACTTCCAGATCATCACCCGTGCCAGAAAAGGGGTATGATTAATATGTTCGTAGCGCGTGCTAAACTAATATGTGAGTCGCAGCACCTCGGACATGAAATGCAACACATGGAATGCGTTCTGAAGTGGTTACCACAGCAGTTTCATAAGAATTGTCACGAAACCAAACAAAAAACGAAGTGACGCGTAAGCAGAACAAATATCGGGTACAGCGTTTCAGCCATACTTCCTGAAGATGATGGACAGAATCTGCCATATATTCCACAAACACGGTATACAGACTATTTACAAACCGACCAAGAAGATCAATGTGTGCCTCAAATAGGGAAAGGACGAAAGGGACCCACTCTCGATGTTGGGAGTGTACCACACACCATGTACATATGGAAACGTCTATGTGAGAATGACTGGACGTTACATTAACACGAGTATCATTGAAAATATGGTATTGCAGAGTAGTACAGCTGAAGAAACGGACCGTGGTGCAAAGTGCGATTTGTGAGACCGACCACAAACTCGTCATAAATGCCGGCACGCAATTTCTCTCTGTGGAGAAGCTCTATCAAGACCCTTTGCTCAGCGAAGCCATAGTAATTGAGAAACATGGTAATAGTTTTAACAATAAAGAATAATGCGTGAAGGTAAACGGATCCCGGATTTCCATGTTGGAGCGGACGACCGCTGCAGGTAACAGGGAGAACACCACAGGGGTAATGACGAGGGAAAAAGCCCTCAGACGTTGGCACAACAGAGCTATATAATCTCCGTCCCCGAGTTCCACTCCAGTCCGTCACCATTAATGGAGGATAAACTTTTGACGATGTCAGCCACTCGTTCTGGCGAAACGTCGTAAAAATCGTTAAGCAAACGCCAGCCGAAGACCCCGAAACAAAAGATAACAGGCAAGTCACCCTACAAGCTCTAATGCCTCCTATATTCACGCAGTGCTCTTAATAAAACCGACAAATTGCAGGGACGGATTTATGAGTGGAAATGGAGTAAAAAAGCTCCTATGAACATGTGTCCGGAAATGGACGGTGTGTGTGCAACGACAACATATCGTCCCGGAACACAGCACAGAATTGCATCCCATTCACATCACAACAGACGTTGAAAGTGGCCTCCATGGAATATAATACACGCGTTCATGGATTACCGCACTCTTTCGCACGTTCCAGCCTATCTCCGAATAGCGTCACAGACGTCGTGAACACGCTGTTGAAGAGTCTGCGCATAAATCAGGAACCGGTTCATGATACACAACACTTTTCAGTTGCCCCCAGAGGTAGAAATCCAAGGGGTTTCGGCCCGGTGATCTAGCAGACTACGCTACAGGGCCTCTGCGTCTTATTCAGCATACGGGAAGACGTTGTTGTCGTGTCGACGAACTGTGATGTGGAAGTGGGTTGGTGCTGCGTCAAGTAGAAACCACGTAATCTGTCGTACTGCCAAAGGTGTACTCTCAAGCAGACAGTCAGAATATTCAGCAGTATGTCCGGGTAATTTCTTCCTTCGAGGCGTTGTTGAATAATAACGGGTCCAATTATGTGTTCGCTAAGATTCTCCGCCCACACACTGATGCTGAACCGATGCAGATGAGACGCCTCAACCTTCCCCCGAGAGCTGTCTGTAGCCTACAGATGACTCTTATGCAGAATGATGATGCCAGTTCTGGTAAAGGTTGCTTCGTCGCTAAAGAAGACTAGTGCCAGATACCCCATAATTATGGTGGTCTGGTGCAAAAACCATCAACAGAATCGTTGCTGTAGAGGGAAAGACGCTGCTCATAATCCTTGCAGTAGTTGCAGGTGATAGGGAGAGTAGCAGTTGTCATGCAGGATACACATAACCATACTTAAGCTTAAAACACGTTGGCGGGCTACTTGCCTGGAGCTTATACTAGGGTTCGTCTCAGTCTCCTGTAGAACCCTGTCCTCCAAATCTGGTGTACCCACAGTCCGCCTCCTCCCTGCACGTTTGTCTGTCTGAAACATCCCACGCTCACACAAATACACAAAAAGGGATTGAAATGCTGGGTGATGTGAATGGTGTCTGTGAGGGTACTTGTTTTGGTATAGCTGCGCTGCCTCTCGACCGTTTCGATCTGGCTAGCCGAACTCAAATACCATCTCGGTTAGATTCCCCCTTCTGCTGCTTACAGTACGCTGCGTCAATCACACAGCCTGCAACACACGAGGAACACATGGCACGTGGTCAGAGAAACTCTCATTCGTCAGCACTATCTACCGTAGCAACGATGTATTACCGGACACATGTACATATTTACTTCTTTTCATCCATATCCAGTGAGGAATCTGTAACTGAAGTTTTCTGTTTATTAATGTTCACTCTGTTTATACATACACTGATCAGCCAGGACGTTGTGACCACCGACCTACTATAGGTACACAAGTGGACATTAAAATTGCTACACCAAGAAGAAATGCAGATGATAAACGGGTATTCATTGGACAAATATATTATACTAGAACTGGCATGTGATTACATTTTCACGCAATTTGGATGCATAGATCCTGAGAAATCAGTACCCAGAACAACCACCTCTGGCCGTAATAACGGCCTTGATACGACTGGGCATTGAGTCAAACAGAGCATGGATAGCGTGTACAGGTACAGGTGCCCATGCAGCTTCAACACGATACCACAGGTCATCAAGAGTAGTGACTGGCGTATTGTGACGAGCCAATTGATGGGCCGCCATTGACCAGACGTTTTCAGTTGGTGAGAGATCTGGAGAATGTGCTGGCCAGGGCAGCAGTCGAACATTTTCTGTATCCAGAAAGGCCAGTACAGGACCTGCAACATGCAGTCGCGCATAATCCTGCTGAAATGTAGGGTTTCGCAGGGATCGAATGAAGGGTAGATCCACGGGTCGTAACACATCTGAAATGTAACATCTACTGTTCAAAGTGCCGTCAATGCGAACAAGAGGTGACCGAGACGTGTAACCAATGGCACTCCATACCATCACGCCAGGTGATACGCCAGTATGGCGATGGCGAATACACACTTCCAATGTGCGTTCACCGCGATGTCACCAAACACGGATGCGACCATCATGATGCTGTAAACAGAACCTGGATTCATCCGAAAAAATGACATTTTGCCATCCGTGCACCCAGGTTCGTCGTTGAGTACACCATCGCAGGCGCTCCTGTCTGTGATGGAGCGTAAAGGGTAACCGGAGCCATGGTCTCCGAGCTGATAGTCCATGCTGCTGCAAACATCGTTGAACTGTTCGTGCAGATGGTTGTTGTCTTGCAAACGTCCTCATCTGTTGACTCAGGGTTCGAGACGTGGCTGCACGATCCTTACAGCAATGCAGATAAGATGTCTGTCATCTCGACTGCTAGTGATACGAGGACGTTGGGATCCAGCACTGCGTTCCGTATTACCCTCCTGAACCCACCGATCCCATATTCTGCTAACGGTCATTGGATCTCGACCAAAGCGATACGATAAACCGCAATAGCGATGGGCTACAATCCGACCTTTATCAAAGTCCGAAACGTGATGGTACGCATTTCTCCTCCTTACACGAGGCATCACAACAACGTTTCACCAGGAAACGCCGGTCAACTGCTGTTTGTGTATGAGAAATCGGTTGGAAACTTTCCTCATGTCAGCACGTTGTAGTTGTCGGCACCGGCTCCAACCTTGTGTGAATGCTCTGAAAAGCTAATCTTTTGCATATCACAGCATCTTCTTCCTATCGGTTAAATTTCGCGTCTATAGCACGTCATCTTGGTGGTGTAGCAATTTTGATGGCCAGTAGTGTATAAACCAGTCAAGGCGATAGCAGCGTCATTAGCGAGGAATGATTGCTAGGCAGACACACGCATGACGTATGTAGTACCAGTGAGCGTGCTGTGTTTCTATAATAGGGAACGCGCGTGATCTGAGTATGACCGGGGGGCCGATTGTGGTGATCCGGAAGATCGGCACAAGCATTTCGGAAACTACGAGACTTGTCGGGTGTTCCACGAGTGCTGTGGTGAGTATCTTCTACATGTGGCGTAAACCAAGATGATACCAGACGTCGTCGGGTTGGGCGGACACTTCTCCTTACACGTATCGGACGTCGTAGGATGGGTAGACTGCCAAGATAGGCACACAGCGAACTGTGATGGATCTAACATCAGAATTTAATGCTGGGCAGATTACAAGTGTGTGTGAACCCACATTGTACCGAATACTTCTAACGATGTAGCGGACAACCCATGTATGTATCAATGTTAACAACACGATGTCGCCAGCTACGACTGAAATGGGAACGTGACCATCGGAACCGGGCGTTGGCGCAGTGGTTGCATGGTTTGTTGAATCCCGATACCTTCTTCATCATGCCGATGGGAGTGTGCGAATCCGTCGTCTTCCAGGGGAGCAGTTCTTTGACACCTGTAATGGGGACGGAGACAAGCTGGCGGCGGCTACATTATGCTCTGGGGAACATTAACGTGAGCATCCATGGGTCCTGTTGAGCTGGTGTAATTCGCCACGGAATCCAAGTAGTATGGTGCACAGGTTGCAGATCACGAACACCCGTTCTTGAAAATCGTGTTTCCTGATGGCAGGGCAGTTTTCAGCAAGATAATGTGTCACGTCACGAGGCCGGGTGTGTGATGGCGTGGTTCGAGGAACACAGTGACGACCCCAATTGATGTGCTGGCCACCCAACTCGCCATATCTGAACCCGACCGAATACATCTGGGATGTGATTGAACGTGGTGTCAGGGCTCATCGACACCTGCCCGGAATTTACGGAAATTACGCAACTTTTTTCGTGCAGATTTGGTGGAAACTCCCTCCATCGACCCACCAAGGTATCATTTCCTCCATGGCGCGACGCGTCATCACTGTTATCCGAGCTATTAGGTGGGTGGTCGTAATGTTCTGGCTGGCCAGTTTATATAAAATCAAACAACGTAACGTTCAGAAGAACCGTTGTAACAAAATATTTAGGAGTTTTCCTGAAGGAGTGTCGTAATTTTGGCCATCATACAGAGAGGACAGCAGAAAATATACCAATGTGATGACAAAATCATAACTGTAGGAAACATCCAATATCGACTTCCCTTGAAAACCGTCGGAGCATATCGCCAATCTACACTACTGGCCATTAAAATTGCTACACCACGAAGATGACGTGCTACAGACGCGAAATTTAACCTACAGGAAGAAGATGCTGTGATATGCAAATGATTAGCTTTTAAGAGCATTCACACAAGGTTGGCGCCGGTGGCGACACCTACAACGTGCTGGCACCAGGGAAGTATCCAACCGATTTCTCATACACGAACAGCAGTTGACCGGCGTTGGCTGGTGCAACGTTGTTGTGATGCCTCGTGTAAGGAGGAGAAATGCGTACCAACACGTTTCCGACGTTGATAAAGGTCTGATTGTAGCCCATCGCGATTGCGGTTTATCGTATCGCGACATTGCTGCTCGCGTTGGCCGAGATCCAATGACCGTTAGCAGATTATGGAATCGGTGGGTTCAGGAGGGTAATACGGAATGGAGTGCTGGATCCCAACGGCCTCGTATCACTAGCAGTCGAGATGACAGGCATCTTATCCGCATGGCTGTAACGGATCGTGCAGCCACGTCTCGATCCCTGAGTCAACAGATGAGGACGTTTGCAAGACAACAACCATCTGCACGAACAGTTCGACGACGTTTCCAGCAGCATGGACTATTATCACGGAGGCCGTGCATGCGGTTACCCTTGACGCTGCATCACAGACAGGAGCGCCCGCGGTGGTGTACTCAACGATGAACCTGGGTGCACGAATGTTAAAACCTCATTTTTTCGGATGACTCTAGGTTCTGTTTACAGCATGATGATCGTCGCATACGTGTTTGACGACATCGCGGTGAAAACAAATTGGAAGCGTGTATTCGCCATAGCCATACTGGCGTATCACCTGGCGTGATGGTATTGGGTGCCATTGGTTACACGTCTCGGTCACCTCTTGTTCGCATTGACGGCACTTTGAACAGTGGAAGTTGCATTTCAGATGTGTTACGACCCGTGGCTCTACCCTTCATTCGATCCCTGCGAAGCCCTACATTTCAGCATGATAATGCACGTCCGCATGTTGCAGGTCCTGTACGGGCCTTTCTGGATACAGGAAATGTTCGACTGCTGCCCTGGCCAGCACATTCTCCAGATCTCTCACAATCCTGAAAACGTCTGGTCAATGGTGGCCGATCAACTGGTTCGTCACAATACGCCAGTCACTATTCTTGATGAACTGTGGTATCGTGTTGAAGCTGCATGGGTACCTGTACTCGCCATCCAAGCTCTGTTTGACTCAGTGCCCAGGCGTATCAAGGTCGCTATTACGGCCAGAGGTAGTTGTTCTGGCTACTGATTTCTCAGGACCTATGCACCCAAATTGCGTGAAAATGTAATCACATGTCAGTGCAAGTATAATATACACTCCTGGAAATGGAAAAAAGAACACATTGACACCGGTGTGTCAGACCCACCATACTTGCTCCGGACACTGCGAGAGGGCTGTACAAGCAATGATCACACGCACGGCACAGCGGACACACCAGGAACCGCGGTGTTGGCCGTCGAATGGCGCTAGCTGCGCAGCATTTGTGCACCGCCGCCGTCAGTGTCAGCCAGTTTGCCGTGGCATACGGAGCTCCATCGCAGTCTTTAACACTGGTAGCATGCCGCGACAGCGTGGACGTGAACCGTATGTGCAGTTGACGGACTTTGAGCGAGGGCGTATAGTGGGCATGCGGGAGGCCGGGTGGACGTACCGCCGAATTGCTCAACACGTGGGGCGTGAGGTCTCCACAGTACATCGATGTTGTCGCCAGTGGTCGGCGGAAGGTGCACGTGCCCGTCGACCTGGGACCGGACCGCAGCGACGCACGGATGCACGCCAAGACCGTAGGATCCTACGCAGTGCCGTAGGGGACCGCACCGCCACTTCCCAGCAAATTAGGGACACTGTTGCTCCTGGGGTATCGGCGAGGACCATTCGCAACCGTCTCCATGAAGCTGGGCTACGGTCCCGCACACCGTTAGGCCGTCTTCCGCTCACGCCCCAACATCGTGCAGCCCGCCTCCAGTGGTGTCGCGACAGGCGTGAATGGAGGGACGAATGGAGACGTGTCGTCTTCAGCGATGAGAGTCGCTTCTACCTTGGTGCCAATGATGGTCGTATGCGTGTTTGGCGCCGTGCAGGTGAGCGCCACAATCAGGACTGCATACGACCGAGGCACACAGGGCCAACACCCGGCATCATGGTGTGGGGAGCGATCTCCTACACTGGCCGTACACCACTGGTGATCGTCGAGGGGACACTGAATAGTGCACGGTACATCCAAACCGTCATCGAACCCATCGTTCTACCATTCCTAGACCGGCAAGGGAACTTGCTGTTCCAACAGGACAATGCACGTCCGCATGTATCCCGTGCCACCCAACGTGCTCTAGAAGGTGTAAGTCAACTACCCTGGCCAGCAAGATCTCCGGATCTGTCCCCCATTGAGCATGTTTGGGACTGGATGAAGCGTCGTCTCACGCGGTCTGCACGTCCAGCACGAACGCTGGTCCAACTGAGGCGCCAGGTGGAAATGGCATGGCAAGCCGTTCCACAGGACTACATCCAGCATCTCTACGATCGTCTCCATGGGAGAATAGCAGCCTGCATTGCTGCGAAAGGTGGATATACACTGTACTAGTGCCGACATTGTGCATGCTCTGTTGCCTGTGTCTATGTGCCTGTGGTTCTGTCAGTGTGATCATGTGATGTATCTGACCCCAGGAATGTGTCAATAAAGTTTCCCCTTTCTGGGACAATGAATTCACGGTGTTCTTATTTCAATTTCCAGGAGTGTATTTGTCCAATGAATACACGTTTATCATCTGCATTTCTTCTTGGTGTAGGAATTTTAATGGCCAATAGTGTATATTAGCATCTGTTGTAGGATAATGTGCGGGCTTTTAGGCTCAAAGATTGCACTTTGTGAAGCCATCTTTATTAGTCAGAAGAGTTCAGCGAGGATTGCGGCTACGATTCACGGGTTCCTACTACACTACTTCGAACTATTTATTGTTAGTTATTCTAAGAATATGCCAACTACATGTGGTCATCAGGACAAACGGAGCATTTTATTGGTTGAAGAACTGCAATAAAATACAATTACGAAGGATACTTGGAAGTGCAACCAAGACGGGAAAGTTAAATACAAGAGCGCTTGTTAAAACTCTGACAAATGAGTCTGACTCTCAGGCTCAGGCACGAGAACATACGCATTTTTCGTGGTGGCCGAGCGGTTCTAGGCGCTCAATCCGGAACCGCGCAACTGCTACCGTCGCTGGTTCGAATCCTGTATCGGGCATGGATGTGTGTGATGTCCTTAGGTTAGGTAGTTCTAAGTTCTAGGGACTGATGACCACAGCTGTTAAGTCCCATAGTGCTCAGATCCACTTGAACCATATACATTTTTCCCTAATATCAGGGGGAGACTGAAAATGAAGTTTCTTCATTCTCCAGCCGTAGAGTGGACTGATACATCAGCTGATCTGCCTTCGCCCATATGCTACTTACCAGATAGATAAATGGTAGTTGTGTCTGCTACAGTGCGGGCACACCAGAGCACACATTGTTGGACTGCGTGCTCTATGAAGACGCTGCGGGTAATGGTCGTAAGGCATTAAGGATGCTAAATCCCAAAGCAGCACTAAGAAGCGAGTCAACATGGTGCATATTGGACAATATTGCAACCGTAGTATCCAGGAAGACCTAGGAAGACTTCACGAGCCATTCAACCATACGATAGCATACTGCTATCCTGGCCAGACGAGATACCTTACGGACCGAGAGAAGGCATCTGAGGTCGGCAAGAACTGAATGAAGTAGTTCCTTACGAATTTACATTGTGTATGTGCTAGTTATCACAGAACTGTGGGTTCTAAGACGTTACAGTGAATCGTGGAGTCGGTTGCTACATTGAGAATGATGATGACGTGCTGAACTATGCTCAAGGATGCCAGCAGTCAATGGCTGTTGCTCTGCGTGGTATTAGTGGGGCTCCAGCAGCGGAAAAAAGTATCAACAGTTTAGATGCATCCTAATAAATGAACATTAATAGAAGAGAATCTGTAGCACCAACAGTAATATTAGTACGAGGGCGTGCTGAAAAGTATCACCTCCGAAAATTTTTATTCTCTTCTCAATAACGACTGAGGATTTACATGTCATACATATTACTCGGCCAACGTTTCCGCTTTGCTGACGCACGTTGCAACCCTCAGCCGCTAGAGGGCTCCGAATTGTATGTAGCGTGTAATATGACGATTTGTATCGTAACATGTCGGTGCGTGAAAAACAGCCTTCTGTAATCATGTTTCTAGAGCAGAAAAGGTGCCACCATTTGAAAACCGTAGAAGAGCGAAAGTTGTGTACTGTGATGAGTGAACCGACATCGGAGTTGGGCTGTTCGTCTTCGTAATGAAGGAAACGTCTGTGCTAACCTCAACGTGTGTGACAGAGCTGAGAGTGGACGACCGGGTGCGGAAACAGAAGAGACTCATTGGATACGGTTTGATGAACTCATCAGAGAAAATAATCGGATAACACAGATACAGCTCTCAGGTAAGTGTGGCATTTCAGAGAGCGTGCACAGGATGTCGTAGCAGAACAGCAATACAGAAAACTGTGCACGGTTGGTGCCTCGAATGCTCACACCTGACATGAAGCGGATGAGAATGGCCATCTGTCAACAATTTATTTTGCGTTTTGAGCGTGAGGGTGATAGGTTACTTAACGAAATAGCGATAGGTGATGGAAGTTGTGTTCAACATTTAGAAACCTAAAACAGTAGATCATCAGTTGAGGTCCACCGAAAAGGATCACAAAAAAATAAATAAATAAATCAAGACTATTCCATCAGCAGGCAAACTCATGTTCTCAGTGTTCTGGGATGTTTAAGGTGTGATGCATTTGCAATTCGTGTCTAAATGTACCACCATAAACTCTGGAAGCTACTTCGAGACCCTCAGAAAAGTGAAAGCACGAATTTTAAGGGTTCGTCTACACATCGAGCGTTCTCAGCTTCATCGTGATAATGCTACACCACACACGAGCGCTACGCAATCTGCAAGAATCCGACGCCTCGGTGTCACTAACATCGATCAACGTCCATACAATCCCCACTTGGCCCCATCCGTATGTCATCTGTCTCCAGAACTTGAAGAACCGCTTCGAGGACTTCACTGGATGGAGCGGTTCAAGCAGAACATTCTGCAGTGACGGTATCAGAAAACTGGCCTCTCATTAGGAGAAACGTGTTCGTCGGCAGGGTGGCTATGTTGAGAAGTAAATATGTAGTGAAGAATAAATACGAGGGTTGACTGAAAAGTAATGCCTCCACCTTCGTAACTCTTCAACAGTTGGCAGCATTGGTATGCCATAGCCTCTTCCCTACAGCTCCAGTTGGCGGGAAGCCTTAGAATTGAACGGCTGTGTTGTTACAGTGTAACTTATGGAACCCTGCGCAGACGGTCCGTCAGTGCGATTTAAGCAACATGCAGTCACTGAATTCGTGACAGCAGAAGGTGTCACCCCAAAGGAGATTTATTACAGAATGAAAGCATTTTATGGTGATTGTGTTGATGTTAGTACCGTGCGTCGTTGGGCGAGTCAGTTTAAAGATGTTGAGGCGGGAACATCTGACCTGCGTGACAAACTAAGAGTTGGACGTCCTGTGACAGCAAACACCGAGTTTCACAAGCAAAATGTGTGGTGTCACCGCCAGACACCACACTTGCTAGATGGTAGCCTCTAAATCGGCCGCGGTCCGTTAGTATACGTCGGACTCGCGTGTAGCCACTGTGAGTGATTGCAGACCGAGCGCCGCCACACGGCAGGTCTAGAGAGACTTCCTAGCACTCGCCCCAATTGTACAGCCGACTTTACTAGCGATGGTTCACTGACAAAATGCGCTCTCATTTGCCGAGACGATAGTTTAGCATAGCCTTCAGCTACGTCGTTTGCTACGACCTAGCAAGGCGCCATATTCATTTACTATTGATATTGTGAATCATGTACCGTCAAGAACGACGTTCATCATTAATGGATTAAAGTTAAGGATTCCACCAGCTACGTCCGTTTTTCTAAATTCTAATTTCCTTGTCCTGTTCCAGACCTCACGCCAGCCTGCGTGAGCTAAAACGCGTGCCTTTCGGCCTCCTTTAGTAAAACGGTGTTGGCTCTCTTGCCAACCACAACAAAATGTTGACAGATTGATTCAGTACGATCGTCGTATCACTTAGAGAAAATCTGGAAGCACAATCGGCATTTCACAAGAACATGTGCGTCACATTATTGCTTTGCTTGGGTATCGGAAGATCTGTGCACGATGGATACCCCGGATACTGACTCCTAAAATGAAAGAGCACAGACTTGAAATTTTCCAGGAATTCCTCTGGCGTTACGAGAATGAATACGCACAGTACTCACATCAACACAATCACTATAAATTGCTTTCATTCTCGGATGAATCTCCTTTAGTGTGACATCTTCTACTGTCAAGAATTCAATGACTGCACGTTGCTTAAATCGCATTGACCGACCGTCTGCGCAGGGTTCCATACTTTACACTGTAACAACAAAACCATTCAATGCTAAGGCTTGTCGCCAACTGAATCTGTAGGGAAGAGGCTACGGAAGAAGCCAGTACCTGCCGCATAACAATGCTCGCAACTGTTGAAGAGTTACGAAGGTGGAGGCATTACTTTTCAGTCAACTCTCGTAGGTAGAATGTTACCAAGTTTGTTTCATTTAAAAAGCTTTAAGAGTTTTTTCATAAAAAATTCTGAATCATTATTTTTGAGCACGTCCTCATCATTCAGTAATTGGTTAACGGATTTCTGTAGTAGTTTTGTAATGGTAGAAAGTAACTGTATTTGCATTTTTGTAAAACTAGATTTATCTCTAAATATTTATAACTGTAAGTAATAAGTAATTAATGCACACATGTATTAATTCCCTCAAAAATGTGACTGTATGACCTATGTTAATTTCCTAGATAAGAGGCTGTAATTACGGAGTTTGTTGACTATTTAACGCCCTTGTGCCTACTAATTGACCGTGTGATTCAACGTACATGTCTTGTTTGGTGTTCACTCTCTTCTCTATTAATCCAAATTGGTGACGGCTAGAAGCTAATGAACAATACTCAAGAATTAGTCGAAAGAGGGGTTTATAAACTATGTGGTGATTTATGTTTCCTTAACATTGTTTTCAATGCATTTTATTCTGACATCGTCTCTTCCTCAATTACTTTTGTGTGTTCGTTCTACTCTTGTCTGTTCCTGATGTTTTCCCATTGTTTTTCTTTCCATCAACTTAACGACAGTAGTTTATTGAACAACAGTGAGCCCTTCCACCTATATAGGCACAATACGATAAATATGTTTTGGTTGGGTGCTAACTGCCATTACCTGTAACAAGCACTTTCTGATCTAAGTAGCAACAATGAGTTCTATTTGCTGAAGCAATACGATAACAGTGAATCTGAGGAAAAGTTTTGTTCATTGTAATACGAATTACGAAGTATATAAACATGACATACTTTGCTCATGCTCTGAAACCAGGTGGAGAAACTTACGGAAACATTACCTATTCTGATATTATTGTCATGTATTACTAGACACCGGCAGAGTATTCAGTTAAACCTGAAAATATGAATTATAGAAACACTGTAACAAAATGTAAGCTACTTTTTAACTATTATTAGTAATTATTTACAAAAATTTGACTTTGAGGCGGAAAATCAATCTCACCGTTTTTAACTTCGATAGACACCTGTCCATTTGTCATTTCATTTTTCGCTCACTATATTTTTGCTTTTCTTAAATCGCTACATTATTTTCACCATGCTTTGCGTTTTCCTGCTATACTCAGCTTCGATAAGTCATAATAGGCTATGTGAGCACTCTCTTTGTGTGTTCACTGAGGCATTTCGCATCTTTGGAGATCGGTTTTAGTCATTAGCTAATGAGAGGCCTTTGCGGTTTTGGGATTACGAGGTGCCCTTGTTTGAATGTTTATTCGCCACTGTAGCGATGTTTTACATCGAGTGTGTTCCGTTTAATTTGGGAGGTTGACCAGTTTTGTCTGGTGTTGGGTTGAACTGCTTCGGAAATTTGAGAGCGTTGAAGAAATCGGAAACAATCCATTGATAGCATGTCTTTCCGTTACTCATTCGAACAATCTTATTTTGTAATTACCTTATTAGAGTACATGTGGGCTTTGAAAGTCAATTATTTTAGAGCATATAGTTAAATATTTATAACCCCTTCTTTCAATTATTTACTTCCGTCGTAGCCACTTGAATTGTTGCGTTTAATTAAAGCAGCTGCATGCTGGCTCGCCGCCATATTGAGCACACTTGTTGAAGGAAGGTGCTACGTGTAAATGTTCGAAGGTAGCAAAAAATGTTAATTTAATTAATTACAATCTGCAGTTTCAAAGTTCAAGGTGCAAATATTATTTCTTTGCATGAAATTAGATTTCAGATGGAGAAAGGTAGGTCGTCATCTGCTGTTATAACAATCGATGTTTGGTAAATGTACTGCAAAGTGGCCGGCCGAAGTGGCCGTGCGGTTAAAGGCGCTGCAGTCTGGAACCGCAAGACCGCTACGGTCGCAGGTTCGAATCCTGCCTCGGCCATGGATGTTTGTGATGTCCTTAGGTTAGTTGGGTTTAACTAGTTCTAAGTTCTAGGGGACTAATGACCTCAGCAGTTGAGTCCCATAGTGCTCAGAGCCATTTGAACCATTTTTTTGTACTGCAAAGTGACCTGACAATGTACTGAGATATGTTGTATAAGACACGATAGCACGGGGCTTTCTAATTATAAAATAAAGTGAAAACTACATTCTTAAGTTATGTTCTAATGTTAGTGGTTCAGGAAAATATTGATTTAATATTTCTTTCAAATTCAGAGACAACGATTACATATGTGAGGGAACATTTTCATCTGCACTGCTTGCAGATGCAAACGGAATTTTTGGACAGATTTTTGACGAATCACTACTTTTTACTTAATGTTTGAACAGCATCAATGCGTCTGTGAACATTGCGCTAAATATTCACTGTCAGGTAGCGCTTCCAGTTGTTTTCTGGGGCCTAAAGGTTCCCTCTTTACTGCGTAGCTCAACAGTTCAAGGTTTTACTCCTAACTAACTACTCACAGCAGATTTTTCACACACACAAACACACACACACACACACACACACACACACACACACACACACACACACACACACACACCTTACTACTTGCAACTTGTTTTCAGCAATACTGAGGAATGTCACTATGGCCCACAGGTAACATCTATGCACTTAAGGACGTAGCATGTAAAATATTTTCACAGGATAACGGTGTTACTTGGTCAGTGCTGGTCTCTTTTGAAAATGTGAAGTATAACCGTAACATAGAGTGAGAACCTCCTCAGGTATTAACTGTATTGTATTTATTGTAACGTAAATGATGTCTATCCTAAACAATTAATATTTCATGTGATTTGTTACCGATATTTTGCCAGCCATTCTGTGGGGGCTTCATATCTGTTTTTATGCTTCTCAATGCACTTATTTTTCTTAATATTACTAACAATTTCAATTTAATTGACAGATAGAGTTTGCTCATCCGTGCGTTAATAAAGTTAGAATTGATAGTTATTTATATTTATCTATATCAATGAGGTGGTTTAATGTCAGAAATCGTAAGAGTACTTACCAGAATCTTATCAGTAAACTGAAAACGACAGTTGTTCAAGATTTACGATCTAGAATTTTTATGATCACAAATCAGCCATAGAATGTTGAACATACAAGATTTTAAAAATACAGGGTATTTGGCTATTATAGCTACGATGGCTGCATTAAGGTCCAATCAGTCGGGCAGTGGAAACCACACCAGAATCAAAAACGCTTTGTTTGCAACAGTTAGCTACAGCCTCCCCCTACTTCTTTCTTTTTATAGTCACAACTCCGACTTAGACATTTGTCATAGCGGTTTACCAACTTTCCAATACCCTCGTCATAGAAGGCAGCTGCCTGTGCTTTCCGCCAATTCCCTATGTTGGTGTGCAGCTCGTTCTCTGTGCCAAAAATGTTATCTTCAGAGCTAGCGATTCGTGTGAGAAGAGATGAAACGTACGGGGACCCATGTTCGGGCTGTATGGTGGATGATCAAACACTATCTATCGAAAATTGTGCAGGAGCATCCTCATTCTCCCTGCACTGAGCGGCTGAGTCTTCATAAAGCAGGAAATGCATGGCAGTTGTGTTATGTGGGCTGCATGAAATCAGGCGAATCTCTCATCAGGCAATCATACTTGCCGGAGACAGCACGTTTTGGGCTTCTTTACGTGGTCATTGTGTGCTCAGAATTGAACAGAGCAAGTGACGCGGTTGACAGGCATATTAGAAACACTATCCAACACACCTGTCGAAAACGTCATCGAATTTTCTTTGCGGTTTCGACTTTGCTAGCGATCGGACCTCAATAAATGAATGCGACCGCTGTTTATATTATTTTCAACGTACAGTCTGTCGTGAAATTAAAATCACAGTGAAAATCCGGCGAAGCTTTGGGTAGCTGTCTTGCACAGTGTTTCTCGTATGGTCATCTGTCGCTCTGTGTCGCACTTTTTAAATTTTGAGTGAACAATGAGCCTAGAAAATAATGTCTCACGCCAAATGTGGAGTGCTGTGTTGATGTGTATCGCCTGATTTAATGCAGCCCACATAACGCAACTACCATGCATTTCCTTCTTCATGACAATTCTCAGCTGCACACTCCAGGTACAACTAAAAAGCTCCTTCACCGTTTTCGATAGGATGTGTTTGATCACCAACGACGCAGCCCGGCTTTGGTATCCTCTGATTTTCATATCTTCGTTCACATGAAACGCTGGCTATGGGAACAGCGTTTTAACAGACAACTAGCTTCAGACAAGCATGGAGAGCCGGCCAGAGTGGCCGAGCGGTTCTAGGCGCTACAGTCTGGAACCGCGTGACGCTGCGGTCGCAGGTTCGAATCCTGCCTCGGGCATGGGTGTGTATGATGCCCTTAGGTTAGTTAGGTTTAAGTAGTTCTAAGTTCTAGGGGACTGATGACCTCAGAAGTTAAGTCCCATTGAACCATTTTTGAGAAAAGAAACTTGTGGCACAACCTCACTAGAAGAAGGGGTCGGTTGGTAAGACAGATTCTGAGACATCAAGGGATCAGCAATATAGCACTGGGGGGAAGCGTGGGGTGGAGGGGAGGGGAGGGGGAATCGTAGAGGGAGACCTAGAGGTGAATACAGCAAGCAGATTCAGAAGGATATAGCTTGCTGTAGTTACTCGGAGATGAAGAGGCTAGAGTAGCATGGAGAACTGCATAAATCAGTCTTCGGAATGAAGACCACAACAATAATGAAGCATGTCTGTAATTGTGAACGTTTTTAGAGACAAATTTTATCTCTTTATCTTATTTGGAGGAGAAGTCAATAAAAAGGATATTTCTAAAATAACAGTCATTTTACGTGTTTCACATTCAGAAAGTTTCACCAGACTATTATTGGATATTGTATGAGCTGTGAACGCCAACAGGTGTACTGAGAGATGCTTCATGTGAGCGGAAGGTTGCTGCTTAAGTTAACTCAATTCCCCTTTCCTCACTGCTCCTTCTACTTACTGCTCCTCCTAGATTAATTTTCATGCCTGCCTCGCAGAAGGAGCGCACGCCGCACTGCTGTGCCAGGAGAGCATGAAAACGGAGGAAATAGCAAGCACATCCTAATAACCGACGTCTGCAGCCAGTGGACAATACGCACCACCTCTCCGGTGTTCCTACTGCCCTTGGAAGGCTGCGCGCACGTTGATGCAACACGTATCACCCAGCGGTCCAGACGAGTGCGAACAGCGATGATATCAGACTGTTTACAGTGAGGGCCAGAGACAGGCTTAAATGTGAAACTGAAGTATCAATATATGAATGTAGTTAGTACTTCTGCACGCACGTGGGATACTATACGTTCTGTTTATCAAAGACTGTAAAATGTAAACAGGCTTGTCTCTATGAGTATAATTTATTTGTGCGTCTGTAGCTAGTATTGTAATTTTCTGCATAATGTATTTGTCATCCACACGAATAAATAGCTGAATAAGCATTTAAGGGTTGGATTCAAATGTTTTTTTTAAATGTACTTCATCTCACCTTTTTATATAAACAGTCGCTAAAATTTGGCAATGTTCCTTTTTCCCTAAGAATACTTCTATGCTGCTCTTTGTAACACCAACAATACATCAGCTTCATTTCACTATGTGTTAATTGCATCTGGAACAACTTAATCCACACAATTACATTAGTCATTTTCAAACGAGGAAAAGTAGAACTGGTCTGTTCAGTAGATAATTAAATGAATACATGTTTTGCTTATTTTATCTTTGGCATGCTCCCCGTAGTCGTCTTCGCTTACCTCCACGGGTAGGGCTACTTTCTGGCAGTATGTGTGGTGTCACCGCTAGACACCACACTTGCTAGGTGGTAACTTAAATCGGCCGCGGTCCTGTAGTACATGTCGGACCCGCGTGTCGCCACTGTGTATTCGCAAACGTAGCGCCACCACAGGGCAGGTCACAAGACACGGACTTGACCTCGCCCCAGTTGTACGGACGACATAGCTTGCGACAAGACGTATCAAGTATTCCTCTCATTTGCCGAGAGACAGATTAAATAGCCTTCAGCTAGTCCATCGCTACTACCTAGCAAGGCGCCATGTGTATCATTGCTAATTGCTTACTACTATGCAAGAGATGTATTTCAACAAGAAGAACATCATTAAAAGTTAAGTAGATGACAATCTCTCTTCTTTTCTTTATAGTTTTTCATCCAGTCTCCTGTTTCAGAATTTACGCCCGTCTGCGTTAGTTTCGCGTGCACCTAGCCACTCATTGTGTCGAGACCTTAGGGAATCGACACAACAATATGTGTATCTGAGTTGTATGCCACTGCTTTACTAGTTCATCTAATGAGACTGCTAGAGACTGGTTTCACTCAGAGGACTGAATTGATAGCTCAGTCGAGTAAAATACTAAAAATTGGTTTCGTGTGAAAGAACGAACGCATGGTTCAACCGAAAGAACAACTGCAGACTGCTTTCACATCAAAAGAAAGAATGAATAATTCCGTCATCATGCAAAACTACAACGAATTGCATTGACTTCTTTCATTCGGTTGCTCTCAAGAACTGGTTTCACTTGAAATCAATGTATGAATGAATGGAGCAAACGATACGTAAAGCTACAACTGAATGAATAAATTGTTTTCCAGCAACCCACTGAATCGATTGTTTTCACTCGGTGAAATCAACGTTCTCATCTTAAATGTGTTCCCATGGATTCAGGTTGGGACTGTGGGTAGGCCAGCCAATTTCTGGAAAGTTATTTTTGAAAAACAATGGCTCATACATGTTGGCAGGGTGCAGTGTTATTCTGACACAATCAATCCGAACTGTTTCTCTACAGTACGCAGTACACAATGCTATGAAATCTTTTCATATCCTTCCGCATTTAGCATTTCCTTGAGTGCAATTAGGGTACCACATACTAATACGAAAAACGCCCACCTACCGTAACACCATCTCCTCTGTACTTCACTGTTGACACGGCACATGATGGCAGGTAATGTTCTCCAGGAACTCGCCAAAGCCAAGTCCTTCTATCAGATTGCCATACGGTAGAGCATGTTCAACACTCCAAAGCACTCAGTTCCAGTAATCCACTGGCACTCCAAGGCAGTTTATTTTGTTTCTAGTGATAAATACCATATGAAAAAGAGCATACTGATTATTTAGGTGTTGGAAGTGCTGCCTGCAGATAGACAAAATATCTGGTCTGGAGACCCGTTTCAGCACATGGTTTCTATCTGGAAGGAATTTTCTGAGAAATTTTTGTTTGCGGGCAATCTCTGATACGGCTTCTGGGGGAATTTTTAGTAACTGATAGCGGGAAGAAGTCTATGCAAATGCGCGATGCGAACAAGTTTGCTATAAAAGAAGAGCAGTGAGCAGTGCCTTGGAATCTGGTCACCCAAAGTAAGAGCCTTGAGACAAAGGAGTCCTTTCAGCGAAATATGCCTGAACTTCAGCGATAAAAGCGGCTTGTCGCACAGCATGCTGTTCCAAACTCAACAATGTGTTACTTCGATTTGTATATTTATAATGCAGCAGATGAGCCAACGAGAAGATTTGACGTATAGATTCCCTTTGATATTTTCCTCGTCCTTTATTTCACCTGAAGGCGATCACTGATTTTATTTTTGCATGTCCTATTTCAGTTGTTATCTTCAGGTCAGCGATGCAGCATAAAAAGACTTATAGTGTAACAGGACGTTGTGGTTATGACCTGTTCCGGTACATGAAGACTTGTCGCAACAGCTAAAGATGTTCACAGTGTTTAAGTAAAGTAGAGAGGTCAAATGTCGACAGACCTACTGCGGGTACGGTGTTTGATCCTACAGACAGGGCGTGCGAGGGAAGATGTAGTCGCAGTGTACGGTAGCAAAGAAAATGTTGACTACTTTCTGGCCGTCTGGTATGCCGTCCATGGAGCTGGCCGAAGTGGCCGTGCGGTTATTGGCGCTACAGTCTGGAACCGGGCTGCCGCTACGGTCGCAGGTTCGAATCCTGCCTCGGTCATGGATGTGTGTGATGTCCTTAGGTTAGTTAGGTTTAATTAGTTCTAAGTTCTAGATGACTGATGACCTCAGAAGTTAAGTCGCATAGTGCTCAGAGCCATTTGTCCGTCCATGGACCCAGAAGACACGCACAGGATAAATGGGATTATGGCATTATTACGGAATCTGTTAGGAGAAAAACAAATGATAGTTTCTAATTTATTCAAATCAAAAGGCTCTGAGCACTATGGGACTTAACATCTGAAGTCATCAGTCCCCTAGAACTTAGAACTACTTAAACCTAACTAACCTAAGGACATCACACACATCCATGCCCGAGGCAGGATTTGAACCTGCGACCGTAGCGGTCGCGCGGTTCCAGACTGAAGCGCCTAGAGCCGCTCGGCCACACCGGCCGGCACTAATGTATTGTAGAAAGGCTTATGTATTACTGTTAGATCGTGTATGCTCTTGTCTGAGTTCTCATAGAAAAAGGACGTATTAGCGTCATGTTAATGGACTGAAGTGTAAAAGCAGTTATGCAATTAACTTCTGGAAACGGATGGTTAAAAGTGAAAATACATGTCCAGTCGTCTTCTTATAATTTGGTACAAGTCATTAGTCGGAAAACTTCAGAAATTTTCTGCAGCAGAGAAAACTCTTCGGAGAAGTCGGCATGGGAGTGGCACAGCATAACTGATCCACAAAATTCTACACGCCGACCGGAATTACATACGAGCCAGATTCATCAGAAAAAAGGTAACTCTTCAGCAGAACATTGTGACGCACGGTACAGGTTGCAAGTGAAATAGTGACGTGCGATACCAACCTAAACTGAACCAAGAAACACAACAGAAAAGCAAATGTATATTTTTTCGCCGTAGTCGCGCAACACAGAGGACTATGCATTATGATACACTTAAGTGAAAATAAACGAATGTGTTTCACCAGCTATAGTAAAAGAAGAATTAATTTCTCAAAGAAGGCCTCTCCAAATCGACAATTATCTCGCGTTCCCGTGAACACATTCCTTTGTTTATTAAAAAACTAAAAACCCGTCTCGGTTGCGAAATAAGCACCTACTGTTAAGTGTTAACCCTGGTTTCGGCGTAGATAAC
The DNA here is from genome assembly GCF_023898315.1 of Schistocerca nitens. Classification (NCBI taxonomy): domain Eukaryota; kingdom Metazoa; phylum Arthropoda; class Insecta; order Orthoptera; family Acrididae; genus Schistocerca; species Schistocerca nitens. Next base: position 629,733,565 of record NC_064616.1, on the reverse strand, counting down.
TACACCTTCTTCAGAACAACAATAAAACCCACAAGTTCGTAAGAAAATCTTTGTCAATGATTAAAAGAACACCATAGCTATACATTTATAAACGAAAAAGAAAAGGAAAACACAAACAGTACATATGTACAAAGTCAAAACCCCTACTTAACTTAATGGTGTACGCTCCACCTCTCACCGGAATATGTTCGATGGGCCATGAACCGCCATAAACTGCAGCTACAAATGGTCGCTCACTTACAAGCCTGACCCTCTACCTATGCACATGCGCAAGACAAGGGAAGTTACTTGAATGCGCATACGAATACGAGAAAGTTTATACATGGGTCGGGGCTAAATGACCCATATCAAAAAATGGAATGGATAGAACAAGAAACGAGCTAAATAGGAGATGAAACCTAAAAATAACCGCACACGGATGCTTACGCTAGTAAAGAAACTTATATATGAAGTTACCTATGACAACAGGAGGAACTCTTAAAAACTATACCTAAAGCCAGTCGTTAGCCCGGGGGGGGGGGGGGGGGCTGAGGGGACGGGACGTAATCTAAAGACGTCATGGTAATAAAGATATAGGGATAAAACGTGAGGTGCTCAACGAGCTAAAATCACCTTCATCGCAAAAGGAAAACGAGGATAAAAAGAAAGAAGATGAACAGCTTGACCAACCGCGCTCGCCAATCAGCGCACGCATGTGAAAATCCCCAGATCATCAGATTTAAAAGTATGAAGAACAAAGTAAAGGTGCGAAACCTTAAAAAAATGTATAAACTTTCTTGTATTCGTATGCGCATGCGCATTCGCATTTAAGTAACTTCCCTTGTCTTGCAGATGTGCATACACTGCTGGCCACCGTAAATGCAACACCAAGAAAGACAAGAGGTAGCACAACAAAATTTATTGTGCAGATAACATCAAATGATTACGTTTACAGACGTCTGTGACATGTGGTTCCTGCCAGAATCAGTAGCCAGAGTAGCCGCCATTGTTGGAGATCACCGCTGCTACACGTCTCGGCATTGAGTCAAAGAGACGTTGGATGTGTTCCTGGGATACAGCAGCCCAAGCAGCTTCCACACGTTGCCAAAGATCATCTGGTGTGGCAGCTGGGGATGTAATCTGGGTCACTCGTTGAGCAACCATGGACCACATGTTTTCTATCGGCGAAAGATCCGGAGAGCGAGCCGGCCAGGGAAGCAATTCAATCTGGTTATTGACGAAGAACCTTTGGACAATGCGTGCCACGTGTGGTCGCGCATTATCCTGTTGAAATATGGCTGTGGCCGAGCCCTGAAGGTAAGGAAGGACAACTGGCTCCAGCACCTCGGATATGTAGCGCCGGCTATTTAAAGTACCGGCAATGCGTACTAGAGGCGTGCGAGAGTAATATCCAATACCGCCCCATACCATAATACCCGGTGCAAGACCAGTGTGGCGGTGCATAATGCAGCTGTCCAGCATCTTCTCTCCACGATGTCTCCACACTCGAATCCGACCATCGTGGTGCTGCAGACAGAAGCGTGCCTTGTCAGTAAAGACAACGTCATTCCATTCTGCCGTCCACATCCGTCTGTCATCACACCATTGGCGACGGAGACGTCTGTGGTTCTGCGTCAATGGTAGACGAAGCAATGGACGTCTTGCGGACAGACCACTCTGCTGTAAACGGCGTCGAATGGTACGCGAAGACACTGGATGATGCGTTACAGACGCAATGTGCTGTGCTATGGTTCGGGATGTCACTGAGCGATCCGTCACTGCCATGCGCACAATTTGCCTATCAGCACGTGCAGTGGTGCACCGAGGTGCATGCGATCGACCACGTCGGTCCGTCGTACCCTCCTGCATCCAACGGTCACATATCCGCATTACAGTTGTTTGGTTTCGTCCAACACGACTAGCGATTTCTCTGTATGATAATCCACAATCTCGGTAAGCCACTATCCTTCCTCTGTCGAACTCGGATACTTGATCAAAAGGTGTTCGCTGTTGTCTACGAGGCATAACTGATCGTCTTGTGAAACAACCACAAGGTAAACACACGTGCCGAACGTACACTCGTCGAAATCGCCAAGCCTTAAATGGCGCTATGAGGTGGCGCCACAGGCGCGCGTGATGTGCGTCTGCGCTGAAATTCTAATCAGTTGCATATCTCATCGCTGCAAACTCATGGTGTAAATTTCACTTGATTCGGATGCTTCCTTCAGGGTGTTGCATTTACGGTGGCCAGCAGTGTAGTTAGCAGGTCGGGCTTGTAAGTGAGCGACCATTTGTAGCTGCAGTTTATGGCGGGTCATGGCCCATCGAACATAGGCCGGTGTGAGGTGGAGTGTACACCATTAAGTTACGTAGTGGTTTTGACTTTGTACTTATGTACTGTTTGTGTTTTCCTTTTCTTTTTCGTTTATAAGTGTATAGCTATAGTGTTCTTTTAATCACTGACATAGGTCTTCTTAGGCACTTGTGGGTTATATTGTTGTTCTGAAGAAGGTGTAGTTATCTACGCCGAAACCTGGGTTAACACTTAACATTAGGTGCTTTTTTCGCAATTGAGGCGGGTTTTTAGTTTTTTAATTTATTAACCAACGATGGCTGACGCGCTGCGATGTTGAAGGTTCTTACATTCCTTTGTCCTTGCAACAGCACAACAGCTATGGCAGTGCCAATCGACTACCTGCGCCACAAAATTCACCCGCGGCCACGACGTGACCTCATTGTCGAGCACGCAGGCATGTGAGCGATGGATCAACAACGCGAATCCACACACACACACACACACACACACACACACGTGATCATGATTCTCACGTGACCTGCCGCAGGCGCTCGCCTGAACTAGGGTGGGGCAGGCCCAAACGTGCTCAAACGAAGATGCCCCAGGCTCTGTTGAATACTGTGTCACGTAAACTGCACGCAAGCAAGTACGATACGTGCTGTATGTAAGCTGATTGTTTGCCATTCTGGTGGCAATCGATCCCCGTGACTGTGACACAAATGAAACTGTATGCTGTTATCGTAACCAATCACAAGGTTTATGTGGTACTGTAAACATTATTTTATTTATGACACATTTCGAGCCACTGGTGCTCATCAGTAGATCACAAATGCATACAAAACTTCTAACAACTATTTATGGCAACGGAACATTACCATTTTTTTGGGAAATAATGACATTTTTTCGGGAGATAGTAATTGAGTTTTTTTGTTGATCACGTATTAATTTTCCTGTTTATACTGTTAACTGGTATCGGCATCAAGTGGTCACGAAGTAATGCTTATTCATTCTGGCAGTATTATTTCGTGACCGTATGGTGCTGTTTTAACTGTTTTATTGCTGGAGCATTGTGGTCGATACCGTTTAACAGAACAAAAACATTTTATGTGATTGCCTCAATAAAAATAAAGATGTAAAAAAATTTACCATATAAATGTGTCTTCAATCCTCAGTTTGTTCTATACTTTTAGAAACCGTTTTAATTTGCTTTTGGCGTCATGTTTCACGTCTCACAACTTTTTCCGTGACTTCTATACAGCTTTATCACACCTTAATGGCATACTAACATCAACACTTACTCACAAACATGTGAAGTCAAAACAAGGTAAAACAGTGCAACATCAGGATATCAATATTGTGATTAAACACGTGTACCATACGTTACGTTCCTATGAAAACTTACGCAAACGAGAAATAACTTAAAGAATAATTAAGCTGATGGAATATTACTAGCATAAATAGTGTTTAAAAGCCTTGTATACCTATAACAGTTGATATTTAGCACCAACGGCTTGAAACGCATTACAGATAAAATAATGCACACAATAAAACACAAATTTTGTGACTGGGTCTGGTAATAATATACAAGATGTAACAACAATGTACAGCCGAATTTCCAGAACACATTCCTCTAATAAGGAAATCTGCTGTATGTGCAAGAGGCTAGAAACTTTAATTTCACGCTAGAGCGCTTTTCCTACACTTATTCATAGTACATTAACGATGAGAAACATACAACGAACGGAATATACCAGCATACTTCATTGCGTCTGGTTAAATTAAACCGTTTCAATGTCAGTTGGCTTTAAATAACAGTTTCCGTGACAAATGAATGGTGGACAAATGGTTCAAATGGCTCTGAGCAATATGGGACTCAACTTCTGAGGTCGTTAGTCCCCTAGAACTTAGAACTAGTTAAACCTAACTAATCTAAGGACATCACATACATCCATGCCCAGGGCAGGATTCGAACCTGCGACCGTAGCAGTCGCGCGGTTCCGGACTGAGCGCCTAGAACCGCTAGAAATGGTGGACAGATTCCCTGGGCTTGACGTTTTGCAGACCTAAGGCCGCTAGACTTATATGAAACCTCTTATGTGAAGAAAAATAGTACAAAATGATCACAATCTTTGTGACTGAATTGTGGAAGGCTCCGAAGCCATACGGAATTTTCCAGAAACATAGTAGCGCATCCCGGATTCAAAAAGACGGTGAGTTGATACATTTGTCAATGCTAACGGAGGACATTTCAATATTTCATCTTAAAAAAATTTTAAAGTCACATATTGGAACATCTTTCCTTGTGTTTCCCATGATAAATGTTCTGCGAAGAGTTGTAGAAAATGAGCTACAACACTGAAATGCGTTTCCGGACCAATGTCCATATATCAAATTGTCTTCTTCTATTTGTAAAGAAATTCTGTCGGTAACTTTTTGTTACAGTCCGTATAATTTTGTTCAAAGGCTCTCGAGTGGTGGTAGATGCCTACACTAAAAGTTTGCTTACTCTGTTAAAACCGAGTAATATTTTCGGACTATTTTGAATTACCATAGAAAAAACAACTAAATGACGTCATTTCTACATGCCGAATACATTTAAAAAGAGGTAGCTCTGTAAGTGAAAGGAGAAACGGCTGAATGCTCAAGGAAAGAAAGAGCAAAATCCGTTTCAAAAAGCTCTTGAATTAAGATAATAATGTAAGGACCGAATTGACGTCAATAATTTGAAATTGACTGCTGATCTTCAGATACGGATATACAGGGTGTTACAAAAAGGTACGGCCAAACTTTCAGGAAACACTCCTCACACACTAATAAAGAAAAGATGTTATGTGGACATGTGTCCGGAAACGCTTAGTTTCCATGTTAGAGCTCATTTTAGTTTCATCAGTATGTACTGTACTTCCTCGATTCACCGCCATGATTTCATACGGGATACTCTACCTGTGCTGCTAGAACATGTGCCTTTACAAGTACGACACAACATGTGGTTCATGCACGATGGAGCTCCTGCACATTTCAGTCGAAGTGTTCGTACGCTTCTCAACAACAGATTCGGTGACCGATGGATTGGTAGAGGCGGACCAATTCCATGGCCTCCACGCTCTCCTGACCTCAACCCTCTTGAATTTCATTTATGGGGGCATTTGAAAGCAACCCCGGTACCAAATGTAGAGACTCTTCGTGCTCGTATTGTGGACGGCTGTGATACAATACGCCATTCTCCAGGGCTGCATCAGCGCATCAGGGATTCCATGTGACGGAGGGTGGATGCATGTATCCTCGCTAACGGAGGACATTTTGAACATTTCCTGTAACAAAGTGTTTGAAGCCACGCTGGTACGTTCTGTTGCTGTGTGTTTCCATTCCATGATTAATGTGATTTGAAGAGAAGTAATAAAATGAGCTCTAACATGGAAAGTAAGCGTTTCCGGACACATGTCCTCATAACATATTTTCTTTCTTTGTGTGTGAGGAATGTTTCCTGGAAATTTCGCCGTACCTTTTTGTGACACCCTGTAGATACGGATATTGAGCATCTGCCTATTGCGCTCTTTTTCTCTTTTTGATTATGTTTACTTCCTCTCGTGGTATCAGCATAAGAGCGGCAAGCAGAAATTTACATCAAGCAATCTGTTGTAATGGCTCACTGGAAGAGATCAGCTCGAGATATAGTCGTTGCTCTTACTGAAGAATGAGGATGTTCCATTACGTACTTTGGCAGAAGGTATGGCGTGCCACATACCACTCCAATGAGATGGTGGGGAACTAACTTGTAACAGGCACAACCAGCAGTGCTCCTGGCTCAGGCAGTAAGAGGGTGAGCTCACAGCAAGGCAGTCAACTAGTGTCTAAGAGCAGAGAAAACCCCTTGCTGAATGCGAAGCAGTAGAGGTGGGAGACCAACTTTCCCGGATCCAGTGACACGATTCGCTGAAGTCTGATGAACGTTGGGCTACATTCACGACGATCCGGCATGAAACAAGATCTCAGCGAAAGCGGAGTTCCATCTGAATGCATCACGGGAAAACGTCATTTTCATCGACGTGAAGGTGTTTTCCACCAGTAACGACAATCCGAGAGTCGTTTACAGGCTGCAAGGGACTCACCATCGACGGGAATATGTAACCACGAAGAGAAGAAGTGGGCGGCTATCTGTTTCCTGCTGCGAATGGATTTCTGTGAGAGGAGCAGTAATTATTCACAGGATAGAAGGAACTGTCGACAGCAAGCAGTACGCCCATGTACTGGAAAATGCGGTACTTACATCAGTGCAAATGCTATATAGAAATTGGGGACACTATTCTGCCGTTGACAAGCCTATATTCGTTCAGCAGCAGCTCTCCACGATTGACGTCAACGCCAAGGACTGGCCAACACAGGCTGCTGATTTGAACTCTATGGAAGGCATGTGGGCTGAGGTCGGCAGACTGTTAACAGGGAACTGGACACGAAACCAACCCACTACAGCTGACGCTCTTTGGGACTGAGCTCTTGAAACCTGGGAGGAAGTTGCTTCTTCAGGCTGTTACGTACGATGGCTTATAGATTCAATGCCAAGACAAGGAAGTATAAAATAATGAGGGATTCTGGATAAAATTATAGAGTCCTTGAAACTTTATGTCACCTTTTCTTAATTTTTTCCTCGCCGATAGCCAGTGGAAGATCACTTGGCAACAGATAAAATAAAATTTGAGTTAATTTTCCTTTGAGTTACATTTTTAATTGAACTGATTTTCTTTTGAGGACATATTTTGTTAAAGAGTCTATTCTTACTTCATTTATAACTTGTTTAGATACGTACAAAGTAATAAGTTTAGATGGACGCTTTAAAATATTTTGTGTTATTCAAGATACATCTCTCTCGTCCCCTCCATCCATTAATAGACGCTCTGTCCTCCAAAAATTATGCAATCGATTTCGTCTCACATTTATTTTTTATTAGTTTATCCTCCATCCTCTCTCTCACTGTCTCTCGTCTCTCATACATTATCACCTCAACTGCGCCTCTACTCGATTTGCCCAAAATGCTATAAACAAATCTAGCGGTTTTCATTGAAAGTATACGTTCTCGTCTAATTTCTCCTTTCTTACTGTCCTCTGTCATTCCTGTCACAATCTATGAAACCTTATTCTTTTACATGTCCTTACCTGTCATCTACTCCTTGTTCTGAAAAAATTCCTTCCATTTCACTCTGTCATAAGATAAAACGAAGTGTGGCATACGTCTAAGTAAGGAATACTTTGCAACCTTTTCACTCTTTTATTTTGCATTTCTGCACTCCTCCCCATTCCTTGATCCCTTCCTAAGGCGCTCAGTCCGGAACCGCGCGACTGCTACGGTCGCAGGTTCGAATCCTGTCTCGGGCATGAATGTGTGTGATGTCCTTAGGTTAGTTAGGTTTAAGTAGTTCTAAGTTCTAGGGGACTGATGACCACAGAAGTTAAGTCCCATAGTGCTCAGAGCCATTTGAACCATTTGAACCTTCCTACTTCTCCTATCGGTTCCGTGACATCTGCATCCATATCTACATGAATCTTCTGTAATTGACAATTAAGTGCTTAACATGGAGTTCTTTGAATCACTGTCACATTATTTCTCTACTGTTCCACTCTCAAAAAGCGCGTGGAAATAATGACCAACTAAACCTTAACGTGCTAGCGCTCATGTCTCTTATCACAATGGTCATGTCTCCTATGTATATCGGGGTAAACAGCACATCGTGGCATTCAGCGGCGGGGGTTGGCGATTGGAATTTAGTGAAAACACCACGCTGCAATGTAAAACGCCTACGTTTCAGTGATTTCCGTCTTAACTCTTTTACCACACCCGTAATACAATCTGCCAAATTTCGTGACAGTACAAATAGATCTCGCCTTAAGAAAACATGTATTCTACCAAGATGACTAAGCGGATTTTAAAAGTAAACACTTTCGGTGGCAAACTTGTCAAACTATTGTGTACATGTCACATATCATTCATATTTTGAGCACATAGGAAGTGTACTCAGTGTCTCCGAAACAACACGTTCTGCACGACGAATATTAAATTCTGCTAACGCACTCCATTTATATCGCAATGATACACGATTACTCTGCAATTCACAGTTAAGCGTTTCGCAAAGGGTTCAAAGAATCGCTACAATTTCTCGACCGTTCCACTCATGTACGAATATCGAGAAAAATGAAAACTAGAATTTTTATGTGCGAGTTCTGTATTTCTCTTACGTTATTACAGTTGTAATATCATCCTTTGTATTGCGGTGGCAACAAAAGCTGTATGCATTCGGAGGAGAAAGATGCTGGCTGAAATGTCGCGGAAATAACGTTCTCCAGTGAAAGAGCGTTTGTTTTAATATTGCGTCCCCAACTCGTCCCCCCACCCCCTTCCCCTCCAACTTCAAGGAAAAATAGAAAAACATCTAAGGTACTGTCTCTCCTAATTTACTACAGCACATAATTAGCTGTCTCCTTTCAACGTTTTCGATGTCCCACATCAATATTGTCAGGTAATGATGGCACAGTGCTCTGCAGTATTCCAGGTGGAACAGCCGAAGTGCTTGCAGTCTCCTCAGTAAACTACTTGGATGTTTTGAGGGTTGTGTCTATATCCCAACATGTGATGTTTCCCAGTTAAATTTTTTATATTTGTAACCCCAAGGATTTTCATTATATCTATAACGCTTAAACTTGTTTTGATTATCTATATCTCGAAGCTTGACGAAACCTTCTTAGTAATTGTGTGGAGAACCTCACACATTTTATTGTTAGGATCAACTGCCATGGTTTGCACAATGAAGCTATATTTTCAACATTATTTTGCAATTCGCTTTGCTCTTCGTAGTAGTATGCTAGACGGCAGAATTAACTGCCACAAATATAAGAGAAGTGTTCTGATTATTTGCTAAATAGTTTATATATATTACAAATAGCAAAAGGCTTATATCGCTTTACTTACGAAATCACCCTCGTCACTTCTGTTTCACTAGGAGACATCCCGCCGGTTATTGTGAAGTGTGACTTCTACAGCCAGGAAATCCCGTCGCACAACTGAGACGATAATCCATAGAAAAGCAATGTGGTTAGAAGGCGGTTATGAGGAATGATATCAAAAGCCTTTTGGGAATTCTATAAACAAGGAATCAATTTGAGAGACCCTGTACAAAGTACGTCATGCGAATAAAGTGCCAGCCATGTCTCACAATACTGATGCTTCCCAAATCCATGCTGGTTTGATGTAAGTAGGAAATATATTTTGGGTTATTTTATAATGTTGGAACACATCCTGCTACATGTTGACGTCAATAAAATGGATCTGGAATTCAGTACACTACATTTATTTTCTTTCGTATGTACTGCAGGGATCTGTGTAGCTTTCCATTCTTCTCCCTCACTATAAGGACTAGAGTACTCGTCATGACAATTAATCCGATGCATCATTGATGTACAAGATGCAATCCTAAATTTATAACCGTTCAAGAAAGACATTGGCTGTAGAAACACATCGTCCAGCTACAAATAAGATATAGCCATGACAACATGGCGGAAAATGTCTGGTAACGCTGTGATAGTCTGGTTACTTCCTGGAATAACAGATAGTTATCTTGCAAGATTCACTTGATATATTCGTGATATACCAATAAAAGATTCTGAATGAATTCCAAATTTATGTGTCATAGACTTACACTACTGGCCATAAAGCACGAATATTCCACGATGGTCCACAACAAATTCCGCATTTTTAGTCGAAATTGGCCGACGAGAAATTGTGTTCCATTACTTACTGAACACTCCTCGTGTTAATAACTACGATAGCGGGAGCAGAATGAGATTTCACAGGGACTAGTCTGCAGTTATACACTACTGGCCATTAAAATTGCTACACCACGAAGATGACGTGCTCAGACGCGAAATTTAACCGATAGGAAGAAGATGCTGTGATATGCAAATGATTAGCATTTCAGAGCATTCACACAAGGTTGGCGCCGGTGACGACACCTACAACGTGCTGACGTGAGGAAAGTTTACAACCGATTTCTCATACACAAACACCAGTTGACCTGCGTTGTCTGGTGAAACGTTGTTGTGATGCCTCGTGTAAGGAGGAGAAATGCGTTCCAACACGTTTCCGACTTTGATAAACGTCGGATTATAGCCTATCGCGATTGCGATTTATCGTATCGCGACATTGCTGCCCGCGTTGGTCGAGATCAAATGACTGTTAGCAGAATATGGAATCGATGGGTTCAGGAGGACGGAACGCCGTGCAGGATCCTAACGGCCTCATATCACAAGCAGTCGACATGACAGACATCTTATGCGCATGGCTGTAACGGATCGTGCAGCCACGTCTCGATCCCTGAGTCAATAGATGGGGACGTTTGCTTATCAACAACCATCTACACGAACAATTCGACGACGTTTCCAGCAGCATGGACTATCAGCTTGGAGACCATGGCCGCGGTTACCCTTGACGCTGCATCACAGACAGGAGCGCCTGCGATGGTTTACTCAACGACAAACCTGGGTGCACGAATGGCAAAACGTCATTTTTTCGGATGAATCTAGATTCTGTTTACAGCATCATGATGGTCGCGTCCGTGTTTGGCAACATGGCGGTGAACGCACATTGGAAGCGTGTATTCGTCATCGCCATAATGGCGTATCGCCCGGCGTGATGGTTTGGGGTGCCCTTGGTTACACGTCTCGGTCACCTCTTGTTCGCATTGACGGCACTTTGAACAGTAGATGTTACATTTCAGATGTGTTACGACCCGTGTATCTACCCTTCATTCGATCCCTGCGAAACCCTACATTTCAGCAGGATTATGCACGACCGCATGTTGCAGGTCCTGTACGGTCCTTTTTGGATACAGAAAATGTTCGACTGCTGCCCTGGCCAGCATATTCTCCAGATCTCTCACCAATTGAAAACGTCTGGTCAATGGTGGCCTAGCAACTGGCTCGTCACAATACGCCAGTCACTACTCTTGATGAACTGTGGTATCGTGTTGAAGATGCATGGGCAGCTGTACTTGTACACGCCATTTAAACTCTGTTTGACACAATGCCCAGGCGTATCAAGGCCGTTATTACGTCCAGAGGTGGTTGTTCTGGGTATTGATTTCTCAGGATCTATGCACCCAAATTGCTTGAAAATGTAATCACATGTCAGTTCTAGTATAATATATTTGTCCAATGAATACCCGTTTATCATCTGCATTTCTTCTTGTTGTAGGAATTTTAATGCCCAGTAGCGTACATACAGTCAAGAGCCAAAGAAACTGGTACACCTGCCTAATATCGTGTAGGGTCCCCGCGAGCATGCAGATGCGCCGCAACACGTCGTGGCATGGACTCTACTACTGTCAGAAGTAGTCCTGGAGGGAACTGACACTATGAATCGTGCAGGGCTGTCCGTAAATCCGTAAGAGTACGAGAGGATGGAGATCTCTTCTGAACAGCACGTTCCAAGCCAACCCAGATGCTCAATAATGTTCATGTCTGGGGAGTTTGGTGGCAGTGGAAGTATTTAAACTCATAAAAGCGTTTCTGGAGCTACTTTGTAGGAATTCTGGACGTGTGGGGTGTCGCATTGTCCTGCCGGAATTGCCCAAGTCCGTCGGAATTCACAATGAACATGAATGGATGCGAGTGGTCAGACAGGATGTTTATGTACGTGTCACCTGTCAGAGTCATATCTAGATGTATCAAGGGTCACATATCACTCCAGCTGCACACGTCCCACGCCATTACAGAGCCTCCAGTAGCTTGTACAGCCCCCGATGACATGCAGGGTCCTTGGATTCATGAGGTTGTCTCCATACCAGTACAAGTCCATATGTTCTATACAGTTTGAAACGAAACTCGTCCGACCGGGCAACATGTTTCCAGTCAACAGTCCAATGGTGGTGTTGACCGGCCGAGGCTAGGAGTAAAGCTTTCTGTCGTGCAGTCATTAAGGGTACACAAGTGTGCCTTCGGCTCAGAAAGCGCATACCGATGATGTTTCGTTGAATGGTTCGCACAGTGGCATTTGTTGATGGCCCAACATTGAAATCTGCAGCCATTTGCGGAAGGGTTGCACTTCTGTCACGTTGAACCATTATCTTCAGTCGTCTTTGGTCGCGTTCTTGCAGGATCTTTTTCTGGCCACTGCGATGTCGGAGATTTGATGTTTTACCGGATTCCTGATATTCACGGTACACTCGTAAAATGGTCGTACGGGAAAATCCCGACTTCATCACTACCTCGGAGATGCTGCGTCCCATCGCTCGTGCGCCAACTATAGCACCACGTTTCAACTCACTTAAATCTTGATAACATGTTAATGTAGCAGCAGTAACTGGTCTAACAACTGCTACAGACACTTGTTGCCTTATATAGGCGTTGTCGACAACAGCGCCGTATTCTGCCTGTTTACATATCTCTAAATGAATACGCATGCCTATACGTTTCTTTGCCGCTTCAGTGTAATATATGTATACAGACAGGCAAGATTACTTTCACGCAGAAGCTAAAACTTATCTCGTTGTCTACATTACGAATTATTTGCATCAGCCGTCACAAGGACAATGAGGGGGCGATGGACGCTGAAGTTGGTCGCTTGCTCCATGAAGAAATGGGCACACTGTAAAGAGTATGAGGCAGTAGCGGCCAGTTCCAATCTGGAGTGAGGTTGACATTTTATCACATTTGTGACAGTGCTGGCCGGCCGAAGTGGCCGTGCGTTTCTAGGCGCTGCAGTCTGGAACCGCGAGACCGCTACGGTTGCAGGTTCGAATCCTGCCTCGGGAATGGATGTGTGTGATGTCGTTAGGTTAGTTACGTTTAACTAGTTCTAAGTTCTCAGAAGTTGAGTCCCATAGTGCTCAGAGCCATTTGAACCATTTTTTTGACAGAGCTGTAAACAGCTATATTGAACTCAGAACGACATCTTAAGATATTTTTTCATCATTAGGCCTCGTCCTACGTAAGCAACAGAAGCAACCGACAGCACGCGATAGCTTCATGCGACAAAACACAACCGCAGGTATAGTTACGGAAGTGTCCTACGTCAGCGACACCTGCGTCGCTGTCTGTCTCCCGCTGCAACTGGTGACGTTCGAAATTAAACGTGTTCGAATCTTGTCGCTGTAGCACGCGCAATAGAGAGCGACAGCCACCTGTCCTCTCGGCAAAGCAGTGGAGCGGACCCGACGCTAGCTATGAAATACTCATCATCCGATTTTTTAAAAACTATTCGGTGAAAAATTTTTAATTCTTCCGCATTTTATAGCTTGATGTCTTTAAACGATAAAAGTCTGAATTTATTTTCGTTATTCGTCATAGTTACTGTGCTGCACGAAATTGAGTACATGGCTGCAAGAAATTTTTAAGAATTTGCCGAGGTAAAAGCACATTGCGTAGACTTTCCGCATAGTTCATTTAAGGCCATACATTACTGCGTATGAAATGTTACCAATGTATCTAAATTGTATTTAAAGTTGAAACTGGAATGACGTCTCTTTTCATTCTTGTGATAATGGTTGTTATATCCATGGACGTGTCGTTCGCGGCGCGTTCCAACCTTTCCTGCGCATCGGGAATCAAGTGGTCGTAAAAATCGTCGTATCTCATAAACGGTTCAAGACATCGAAACGACAATTTTTTATATGACAGGACGGAGAAAGGACTATTTTATCATATGATTAACACTCGCTACGTATTTGTAAGCCCGTAAGCTGAGCGAAAAAAAGACTACCTAAAAATTACACCATGAGGTTTTGTCCGAATTTTCATAGCCAACCAAAGGGAGAGAAACAGGTAAATGGGGTATCAAAGTGACCAGCGTGAGGTCTAGTTTTGACTGAAAATATTTAACTGCTTGAAAGTAAACAGGCTAATTATCGCGAAGTTAATTAATGAGTTGAGGAAAAATTGAAATATTTCACGAAAAGCTGCTGCCAAGCTACGAGGGTTATTCGGAAAGTAAGGAACGATCGGTCGCGAAATGGTAACCACAATGAAAATCCGATGAAGTTTTGCACAGGTGTGTTGGACAGTGTCTCTAGTATGCCCGTCGATCGCATTACGTCGTTCTTTTTAGTTCTGAGCACATAGGGGGCACATAAAGATACCTAGGACAGTAGTGTCTCCCGCCAAACGAGGGCCTGGTGAGAAATTTCGCCTGAAGCTATGCAGCCAACATTCCATTACTGTAGTGCCTTTTCTTCTTCAAGACAATTCTCAGCCGCATTCTGCAGGGACAATGAAGATGCTCCGGAATCGTTTTCAATTGGAAATGTTAGATTACCCACAATAGAGCCCGTAATAGCCTCCCTCTGAGTTTAATCTCTGCTCACATGAACCGCTGGCTATGAAGACATTTTGGCACAGACGACGAGCTGTAGGCCAGCGTAGAGAATCAGCGGAAAGCACTGGCGGCTGCCTTCTATAACGAGGGTATTGGAAAGTTGGTACTATGCTACGACAAACGTCCAAGTCGGATCGGCGACTATGGAGATAAGTAGCTGGAAGTTGTAGCTAACTGTTACAAATAAAACAGTTTTGATTTTCACTGTGGTTTCAATTTCGCGGCCTGTCGTTCCTTACTTTCCGAATAGCCGTCGTATTTAAATGAAGTGTCTAAAATTTCATCTGTTCAAGGCCTAGCTATTTTGCACGTAAAAAGATACATTGGTGCGGTATTTACATGTGAAAAAGAATTCCTTTGAATCGCGTACGTTAGGAAGCCAAATGAGGAGTCAGTAAGATGATGCTTTCTGAATAAAACATGAAAATAAAAAATGAAAGTAATCACTCAAATATTTTACGAAATGATTTGTCTAAAAGAAATAAGTAGAGCAGAGAAACGTTCTACGTGCCTCTGAATGATGTTCGAAATCACGAACAGAAAATGACGTGCACCAAACGTTTCCCGAACATTTTTTATTTCATACTTTTAGACAAATCATTACACAAAACGTTTGACTTTCTTTTCACAAAATTTTGTATGCTTTACTTTTACAGACTATTTAGATTAATCGAAACTCTTGGCATTAACACTGATTGCTGATGAAGTACGTTCGCAACATCAAAAAACTGTAAAATTTCATGGTACATTGTAATTTATTAGGAATATAGTGTGTGTGATATGCTGGGATAGATACACTTACAGATCAAGTTCTTTAGCAAGACCTTAAAAATGTACTTAACAATGAAGTGTAAGCAGTATACATAAAACTTTGTATACAGAATTGTAACTCAGTCACTTAAAATATAATAACAGCCCAGAATCGAACCAATTACCTTCTCGTAGCACGTAATCACGACGTGTAACGCTACCGCTACACCACAGCTATCAATCTATGTATTTATGTGTGTATTTAAGATAGTTAGTTATGTAGTCAGTCAGGCTTCCGCATTTATACACTGTTAAAAGTTCTCGATCATGTAAAAACATTCGTATTTAATTCATTGATGAGATAGTCTAATGCTCCTCTGCTCATTCACGTTTATTCGGAGAATTTATCTGAAGATCTTCGTAGTTAATGATATTTATGAAACTCTACATGGAAATAGCTCCCTTTGTAAATTTTATGCACAGCATTCCTTTCCGATTTTTTTTCTTAAGTATAACTAATTTTGTAGCCTTACTCTCCAGCCACAGTATTCTACAGTTTAGGGGCGCTGTTTTATAGAAACAACTGGTTGGCTCTAAGCAGCCATCTTGTAGCGCGATATGGTCGCTCACACGCAGGACATTCGAGATTTTTGCCCGATGCTGCTGCTTGTCGCTGGAGTGTCCCGTATCCAGAAGTCCCTCGCTGTCTGTCGCTCACGTAGGACACGGCCTAGACGTCTTGCTACTGTCAGTAACCAATAGATCTAGAGTAAAGAAATATAAAACTGCAGCGAGAAATGTAAACACACGCAGGTGCCAGGTTTGAAGACGTGCAGCAGGCGTGTTTACCAACCAAGCTCCTTTGTGCAGTCTTCCACGTCGCATTTGTTACACTGCGAATGCAATAACTGTCAACTGCAAATTACAAATCCCTGTGAAGCAGTTAATAACACAAAACACCTTCCTTGTGCCACCAGATGTATATCAATAACAATACCTTTTGTGGACGCATAAAGGCCATCGTTTGAGATATCGTTTGTTATGACTTAACCGTTATTTGCTCCTGATGAAGTTACCATACGGTACTTCAAAAATCTATCGGACCACGCTGATTTAAGGTGACCTCCTTAAATCTATTACGGCAAACCGCAGGATCAATCCTTCGAAAGGGCAGAATACTTGTCTTACATTTGTTCATTTTAAACTTCATGTAATTTACTGTACATCTCTGTAAGTTTACTATATGTAAGTGGCGGACATATTACTACCCTAGGGCCTCTTGTAGCCGACTTCACTTAAGACCATACACAGTATCAGCAATCAGTTTGTTCTTGCCTGTTGCTCATGACAGATGACTAGGTACGACGTACCCGTATCTTTAGTATACGCAGTGTCTTTAAACATGAAGGCTTTTATACATGGTAAGATTTCTCCATAGATGTTTCAGTTCTATTGTGGATTCAATGTAACCATTTGTTTTACCAGTAATGGTGAATATGTATTTTGCATTTAGCATTTGAAAATGATGTATGGTCGAAATACATGAGACAGTTAATCAATAAACAGGGTGGCTAACACAATTTAAAATTTTGAGTGCAACATGGTCCTTACGACTCGTGCAGCATTTCTGCAGATCATTAGTAAGGCGATAGTGAATTTCAGGCCATCTGATAATGCTTCTAAAGTTCTAGGAAAATATTTCGTAGCGAAATCTTTGTACCAACTCACAATTTCCTTAGAAAAATTTGGAATATTCGGTGGAAACGAGCTCATAGCACGTCGTCGTAGTTGGACAGGATTTCCTCCTGCAGAAGAATTGTTTTCGTTTGGATGTAGAATTCTCGTCTAAGCATCTGAGCCTCTTCTATTCATAACTGCACTCTAGAAGTATGAGACCAACCAATGGAGACTTAAGTCGGAAGGCTGCCTACGTTCTACTAATATCAAGCGTAATGCCGGCCTCGCTGTCTCGACGCATCAATACGCAGTACATGTGCAGTTTTCAGAAGGGAGCTGCAGCGCGGGGTTTCTAAACCGCAGGTGGCTACGCGAGAGCCGTCTATTTCCCTGGCTGGCACTTCTCTTAATGATGCTTTTGTTCCGGCGGCTCGGCCGCTCTCGTCTCTGGAGCCACCCTTGGCCTCGCTTTCAGCCAAGATGATCTACGCCGCTGTCTCCCCACTCGACGAAGATAGCCCCTCCTTCAACGGTCCAGCAAGCGCTTTCAAATGTCTACCAACTCTCCGCTAGCACTCTTCTGCTCCATGGCCACCGCGCATTTGTTTGAAGTGCCACTTAAAATACCCAGAAGGTAGTCTGCATTAAGATGGGACATCTATCGATTTTTAACAAAAGTAATTTTGTCGTAAAAAGGATGTCCGTTAAAGACAGCGCGAGTCTGAGGAATATGAAGAAAATTTGTTTACACTAAAATATTCTGATTGATTAAAATTTAGTGACACAGTGAAATACCAGTCTCCCAGATATGTCCGCAAACCACTTAGTAAAGAACTGGCACAGTTTCAGATTAAAAATAGAATTTGACAAATAAAATTACAGTGCTATTACTGGGTATGCAGTGACTTTCGTACCGTAGTTTGTGATATATACGGGGTGAGTCACCTAACGTTACCGCTGGATATATTTCGTAAACCACATCAAATACTGACGAATCGGTTCCACAGACTGAACGTGAGGAGAGGAGCTAGTGTAATTGGTTAATACAAACCATAAAAAAATGCACGGAAGTTTGTTTTTTAACACAAACCTACGTTTTTTTTTAAATAGAACCCCGTTAGTTTTGTTAGCGCATCTGAACATATAAACAAATACGTAATCAGTGCCGTTTGTTGCATTGTAAAATGTTAATTACATCCGGAGATATTGTAACCTAAAGTTGACGCTTGAGTACCACTCCTCCGCTGTTCGGTCATGTGTATCGGAGAGTACCGAATTACGTAGGGATCCAAAGGGAACGGTGATGGACCTTAGGTACAGAAGAGACTGGAACAGCACATTATGTCCACATGCTAACACCTTTTTATTGGTCTTTTTCACTGACGCACATGTACATTACCATGAGGGGTGAGGTACACGTACACACGTGGTTTCCGTTTTCAATTACGGAGTGGAATAGAGTGTGTCCCGACATGTCAGGCCAATAGATGTTCAATGTGGTGGCCATCATTTGCTGCACACAATTGCAGTCTCTGGCGTAATGAATGTCGTACACGCCGCAGTACATCTGGTGTAATGTCGCCGCAGGCTGCCACAATACGTTGTTTCATATCCTCTGGGGTTGTAGGCACATCACGGTACACATTCTCCTTTAACGTACCCCACAGAAAGAAGTCCTGAGGTGTAAGATCAGGAGAACGGGCTGGGCAATTTATGCGTCCTCCACGTCCTATGAAACGCCCGTCGAACGTGTACCTCACCCCTCATGGTAATGTACATGTGCGTCAGTGAAAAAGACCAATAAAAAGGTGTTAGCATGTGGACGTAATGTGCTGTTCCAGTCTCTTCTGTACCTAAGGTCCATCACCGTTCCCTTTGGATCCCCGTAAGTCGGTGCTCTCCGATACACACGATCGAACAGCGGAGGAGTGGTACTCAAGCGTCAACTTCAGGTTACAATATCTCCGGATGTAATTAACATTTCACAATGCAACAAATGGCACTGATAACGTATTTGTTTATATGTTCAGATTTGCTAACAAAACTAACGAGGTTCCATTTATAAAAACATAGGTTTGTGTTAAAAATCATACTTCCGTGCATTTTTTTATGGCTGGTATTAACCAATTACACTAGCCCCTCTCCTCACGTTCGGTCTGTGGAATCGATTCGTCAGTATTTGGTGTGGTTTACGAAATATATCCAGCGGTATTGTTAGGTGACTCACCCTGTATATGCTAACCGTTCAAGCGGAACTAGTATATGTTAGGTTGGTTCATAAGTTCGTAGCGCTTTTGTTTTGCATGTATTCTGGTTACTATGGATTTATTTATCGATTGTCATTTTTTACTTGTAGTACATTGTCACTATTCGAGTTTCCATATTGTCGTTTGGAGACAGTGAGTGGAGATGTGGACGATAGAAAATGGAGTTCCAAGTGGGGAAATTGGGACAGTTCTGACATATTTTTCTGTTTGAGTTCAATATGGGGGGTGACAAAATCGGAGGCAGACGGAAACATTTGCGCCATTTATAGGGATAGTGCCACTGGACAGAGCACGGTAAGAAAGTGGTTGTTTCGTTTTAAGGACTCTCCACGTTCAGGAAGCCCTTAGGGTTGATGACAATCATTTTATCACATTAATCCACAATGATCCACAACAGTGTACTCGAGAACTGGCAGGTGTGATGAACTGTGATCATTCCATCACTATGTGACGTTCCATACAATGGGAAAGGTTCAAAAATGGGGTGTATGGGTACCGCATGCCTTAAGTCAAAGTCACAAAAATTAGCTTGTGGCCGTATGTGCATCTCTGCTGGCTCGTCATCAGCTGAACATTGACTATTCCTATCATGTATCATTACAGGTGACGAGAAACGGTGTCTTCATTGTAAGATAAAGAAAAGAAAGGGATGGTTGAGCCCACTTAAAGCAGCAACTCTAGGTACAAAGAACTGCGCGAATCCACAAAATATGTTGTGCATCTGGTGGGACAGCGACGGTGTACTTTTGCCGTGGTGTAACAATTACTGCTGATATTTATTATCAATAACTAAGACGTCTGGCAGACGCAATCCAAGAACATAGACCAGGAGCCTGCTTGTAATGATGCTCCTCAACGACGCTCGCATTCTGCTAGACTGACAAAAACATTATGCAGGAGTTAGGTTCGAAAGTCATTTTGTATCCATTTTATTCACCTGACCTTGCGCCCTCAGATTTTCACGTGTTCCACTCTTTATCGAACAATCTTCACGGAACTTCTTTTCTAGATGAAAATGTACTCTGAACATGGCTCGATGACTTCGTCTCAAAACCACGAGATTTCTATAATCACGATATCGAAAACTGACCGTGCGTTGGCAGAATGTTGTAAATAGTGAAGGAGGTTATTACTTTTTGTACTAGAAACTATCGGTCGTATTGGCATTGATATATTCACAATAAGTGTGATTCCAGTTCGCATGTTTTCAAATCGGTAGGCTTGAGATATCAACGAACTAGTGAGTAATGATATGAGTATTCACCGAGAGCCTTTGAGGTATTTTTTCGATGGCCTTTGAGGCACTCGTCTTCAGAGCTGCTTTTGTGTTTAGCTACCATTTGTCAGCTGTGCCATATTCAACTTTAATAAAAACCGAAAGCAGCTGTTAACTGATGATTTATTCATACAATCCATTTCGCTGCGCCGGCCGCTGTGGACGAGCGGTTCTAGGCGCTTCTGTCTGGAACCGTGTGACCGCTACTGTAGCAGGTTCGAATTGTGCCTCGAGCATGGATGTGTGTGATGTCCTTAGGTTAGTTAGGTTTAATTAGTTCTAATTTCTAGGAGACTGATGACCTCAGATGTTAAGTCGCATAGTGCTCAGGGCCATTTGAACGATTTGATTTCGCTGCGTTAAAGCAGCGTCTTCAAGTAATAAGTAGTTCAAATGGCTCTGAGCACTATGGGACTTAACATCTATGGTCATCAGTCCCCTAGAACTTAGAACTACTTAAACCTAACTAACCTAAGGACATCACACAACACCCAGTCATCACGAGGCAGAGAAAATCCCAAACCCCGCCGGGAATCGAACCCGGGAAGCGATAACGCTACCGCACGACCACGAGCTGCGGACAGTAATAAGTAGTGTCACAAAGATTATCACATAGAGACGCCTCGCTACGTTCGTAGTCACAGAATCCGACCCCATGAAAAGGAGATGCAGTCAACAAATAATAACCTACAAAGTTTTGGAGGGAATAGTGCAGCGGCTAAGGCGCAATAATAAACTATTCTAAACTGAGAATGAACAGATTAGATAGTAGGAGACTTCATTTATAACGGCAAACCCTGTAATTGGTTGTCGAGACAGTAAAGTTTTGGACGCGCTAAGCTATATACTAAACTGGGAGGCTCGTCATACGATCGGAGGCCCTAGAGAACGATTCGCGCCAATACGGTACCAGTTATGTGTTGACTGCTTTGCCTTTTCATGGGTTTCTATTCTGTTATTAAGAACGTTGGGGGCGTCTTTGTGTGCTAATCTATGTGACATTACTTGTCACCTGAAATTTTGCATTAACGAGACGAAACCGGCCGTGTGTATAAATTATCATCTGTCTGCGGCTGTATTCAAGTTAAGTTTACCATGAAATCTAACGGATTTGGTTGTCCATAGTGTACAACTGTAGGTCACCTGCGTATTTACTCTGCTGATATCTTCTGATATGAACCACGGTAAATTCAATCCAGAGTACTATTTCCTACAGTGTGAACTATTAAATCAGGACGGGAGTGCTTATAAATATATTTACAGCTAGTTTATTTCAGCGCCGTACATGTGATCAAACAGATTTTCGTGAATTGAGTTACTAATTAAAATCAGTTTCAATTATTATAAGCTATGAAACGCTTCTTCTGACGGAACATGAAGATTACAGATAATATTGTTTCACACATTATCTCGAAAATATTAGCCACTGAGAAAATATGAATAATTTCCGCTAGCAGTGTACATGTAGCATGATTACTGAAAATTATAGTACATGACGAAAAGAGTTTATGCGCATACTTGAATGTAACAGGCATAATATTTACTTAGTTGCGGTTGGTTTTTAGAGTTAGTGGGATTGTGCTGACATTCGTGAATACTTCTTTTAGATCTGTAAGAGTGGCTTAATGGAGATGGCATGGTTACATGGCAGATGAAGTTCTGGCTGATCGTGTAATGAACAGCTGAGTGAAGGTTACAGATGAACTCAAGGAAAATTCAGAATGTGGGGGAGATTCTAATGCAGATGAGAGAGCTGCTATATCTACAGTTTGATATACTAGTACAGTAACTGACGATAGTCTGGGTAATACAGTGGCGAGTGAACCAGAGGGTGAAACGTCTAGTACAGATGCAAAAGGTTTTAGTATTGGTCTGAACTTGAAGAAGCATTTCAAGAAAGTTGTGAAACTGTCTCTGATACCGAAGTGGCTGAAAATGTGGATTTATATGGATGATTTCAAGTTTGTTCTGAAGCACAGTACTTTGGATATATGTATGCTAACATGAGGTGAGATTGCTAATTTCCTGCACATTTTTGATACTTTGTCAACACAGATTTTGTACTTCTGAGTAATTGGTGTGAATATTTACCACCCCGTAACTCATGGCAGGCTTGGAAATTCATAATAAATTAAGCCGGTTTATTGATTAATATTACCGAAGAGTACATACTGACTTGCATTTCATTGGTGTTCAGGATAAAACACTTTGTCACATAAAGGGTTAAAAGTTCAAATTTGTGTGAATTACTAAGTGACCAAACTGCTGAGGTCATCGGTCCCTAGACTTACACACTACTTAAAGTAACTTAAACTAACTTACGCTAACGACAAGACACACACCCATGTCCGAGGGAGGGCTCGAATCTCCGGCGGAAGAGGCCGCGCAATCCGTGCCATGGCGCCCTAAACTGAGCGGCCACTCCGCGCGGCTTAAGAGGTTAAGTGAAAATGGTTTCGCATATGAAGAAGATTGGATTATTGACAGTGAAGCACTCAACATGTTTCATATTTTGGCCATAGTTCTTGAAAAAACAAAGTATAATTTTACAGGAAATTTATCTCGTCCACTTAAAAAATACTCAACGCTGCAATGATGTCGTTTATTGGGGATACGTCTAGAAGAAACAGTAACCGCTTGTAATTTCGAGTTGTTGTTGTATGTTTTAATTTAACGTTCTCTTAAAATACTTTACATTATAAATCCGTTCATGCTCGTTCCTGCAGCATAGCTCATACTTATTCTATCGGTGGGCCAATCAGGCTTACGCCTATCACGGATAGGTCATTAGGAAAAGACACTGCCTGCAGAAGGCATGGTCACAACGTGAGTGCTGCTGGAATTTTACGACCATGAGACCACCAGTAAGGATGTGGGAGAATCTTTGGGAACTTAGTTCTGTCTGGATCTGTTGAATTCCAAAAAATGGGAATACAGTTCTAGTATCGCACCCGTTTCCTCAGTTAGCTAAACGAATCGTACGTCCAATACACATACACTCACATTTATTAGAATGTACTCAGCAACTGTTTGGTAGGCAGCGCTACATGACTGTATTTATAAATATCTTTTCTGTTTCAGGCGGAGTGTCCCGCTAGACTGAAAGCCCGTATCCAACAACGTTTGCGAGTAGCGAGGCTGCTTGGTGCCAGATTTCTGACTGTGTACAGGTAGGTCACTTTTCTGGTGAGTTATGTCTCTAAGGTTCATACTGACCTGCGTGTCTCGTAATTATTTGTATGTTTACTAACAATGATTCACTACCTGTCTGCTGGTCATCAACCAAGAGAATACAGAACGAAATATAGCAATTACCTTTGCCATGATACCATTCAACATTGTAAATCGTTTTAAAAATTTATAATATCTGTTGTAGTAGTAGACAAAAATATCGCAACGCAGAGGAATTAAATATATCATGAACAATGATGGAACGTTTATTAAATAATTAACAGTTTTATGTTAATGATACTAGCTATAAATGAGTGATTCTCATTTTGCCATTAAAAGATATGTGGATGAGCACAGTTTTTAAATCAGTATCTGGTTAGAAAGATAATGAAACTTCCCATTCCAGGATGCGGTTTTAAATTTTTTTAAATATCTGTCTTGAGTGGAATCATAGTGTCACAAAATTTGCATTGATGTTTCGCCTTTGATGTCCATGTTAGTAGATCTTCTGTTGCTGATCAATGAAGTCTTACAGCTGGTTAATATGTCATGCAATATCGCAAAAAGTATAGTATCTCAAAATTCAAGGCTATTCAAATTGGTCGAAGTTGATAAATTTTTTCTTTGTAACTATTACTGAATGATGATTTGCAATACAGAAAATGTGCTGTAAACTCTAAAGAAGTGGCTACAATTGATAATAGCAACTTATAGTTATCTTTAGTATGGGCAAGTCCAATTAATGAAAACAGCTGAAGTAGAAAGTGATAGTCATTACTAAAAACGTTATTCCTCTAGACGTGCTCAATGGGAAAACATAATAAATTCAGCAAAGGGGAAGGAGAACTGGGGAGTAAAATGTAGGCAACAAATAAATGTTATTCTCATATAGGCCTACACACGAGATATTCTATTACACAAATACGGAGAACTCTTGGAAATGCCCGGATCATAGAAAAAATAAACAGTAGAGGAGAACATGTAGTGAAAAGGGTAAATATTGGTAAGTGCTCTGAAGAGGAAAGAAATCTGCAATAAAAGTGATGGGGGAGCGAGGTCTGACAATTTATTACAGGTGGAAGCTTGTCTGGGTGCGCGAGACACAGCGCTCAGCGAGATGGAATTGGGAAAGTGGCTGGAGCGGTGAGCTAGAGTAATACGCGACCGCGGCCGCTAAGCTAAAACCGATAAATGCACGCCAACCGGATGATATCCCAACGAAAGCCCCCATAAAATGCTTAACGTGTCGTCAAAAAACGGCAGCCAAAGCAAACTGCGAGCTCTGTCCGCCTCGGCAATACTACGAGTAGAAGCATCATGACAAGCAGCTGCGAACCTTGAGATTCTTCTGAGAATAGTAGACTTTATTTCAAATTATTATTTTGGCTTTACAGTGAGAGAATGGCAACATAGAAAATATAGGAGTAAATTTTCATGTATTTCCCTTAGGTTTGTGTACTGTCTTACTTCGTAACAACATCACGCACGGAAGTTCTAGGAACTAATGATGATTTTTCTTGCTATCTACAAATTTCTGAAACAACGAATTGCCATAGTTTATATTAAGAAAAGTTAAAATTTGTGCCGATTATTCCATAAACAGCTAATGTAACTATTAAATGAGAAAAAAGCTTTTTCTCCTCAAGGAGATCCTGACACTCCTACACCTGCAATGTTAAATTTTAAGGAAAATTTCTCTTACAACATTTTCTCTGTAAAGATCATTTTTTTCGAGCAGCATGGTACGTCTGACTCATTTTGTCATTTTAGTTTCAATAAATCGGCAACTGTTATTCACTTAAGAATTTTTTGTAAATGTAAGATTTGTAAAATAGGTTCACCACATATTGTTGTTACTGATTTTTTTTTTAGTTTTTGACATAATTGTGAGAAGGCTCTAAAAATGTTTCAATTGATATGCTGTACAAACAACGAAAAATTTACCGATTTACCTTGAATGTTTCACCTGAAAATATTTCTTAGGCCTATGTGTATTTTTTTCAACAACTGCCAATTTCATAGTTGAAATCATCAATAATTTAAGTGGTAAGTAAGGAAAATAAGATGTTAACGGACGGACTACGACGAGGTTCAAAAATGGTTCAAATGGCTCTGAGCACTATGGGACTTAACTTAACATCTTAGGTCATCAGTTCCCTAGAACTTAGAACTAATTACACCTAACTAACTTAAGGACATCACACACATCCATGCCCGAGGCAGGATTCGAACCTGCGACCGTAGCAGTCCCGCGGTTCCGGACTGCAGCGCCTAGAACCGCACGGCCACCGCGGCCGGCGACGATGAGGTCTTTGGGGGTGAAGCACAATCTCGGATTAGGGAAGGCTCGAGAAAGTATTTAACGGTATCCTCTTCAAAGGAGTCTTCCCAGTTTAGGAAAACCACGGAGAGCCTAAATATGGACAGGGGTGTTTGAAGACTTAGACCGCCGTCGTCCCAAACGCGAGCTCACTGCGCTGCCTGACATGGTAATAATACACGGTGGTTACAAATAATGTGCAGATACTGACAGGGGTCCAGAGTGGGCTGTAATAATCCTATGGCGGCAAAACTTGGTTCATATTCTAATGCGTTAATCAGGCATGAAAAAAATTAGTACCAGTTTTGGTCACCAGGTGCAAATCTGGCACTGTGAATGTAAGAAAGACGTATAGAAAAGTTCCTATATGTAATGGTTTAGAAACTGGACATGGGCAGGAAACGTCAAAGAAGTGAAAAAGCCATAATGTTGATTTTATTATTAACCATCGCTTACACAGTTTGTTCGATAGGAACACCATAGACGTCGACGAGATTCTGTAGAGCGCCAAATTTGCACCTGGTGGCCAGAATTGGAACCAATCTTTTCCTGTATAAATCGGTTCCGCACAAACGCATTAGCATATTGACCAAGTTTCGATGCCATACTATAATTATAGCCCATACTGGATCCTCGTGAGAAGCTACACTTTAATTATAACAGCCCGGTGGTGGTCAATAAACAAGAGTCCGACTTTGTAGCAGACACTTAAAATGATTTTCTTTTCCATTTCGTATTACTTTTCCGTTAAGTTTTGTCTAATTAGTTCGGTGACAGAGGTTGCCAACATACGCTGCTCCTGAAAAGAGTAGTTATAAACATGGCCCAAAGGCTTCAGTTGAGCACCACATAGGACACGCCAAAGTGATCTATCAGGTTATGATATTTTCTTCATAGGAATGTGATAAGTTTCCTAAGTCCTTGCTACTGGTACAATATATGTGTTACGTTTCTGCTAATTACGAAGCGCCTAAAATTTATGGATTTGTACATCTGAATGAACAACATTGTTGTGTCATCAGTCCGAACGCTGGTTTGATGCAGCTCTCCGCGTTAGTCTATCCTGTGCAAACGACTCTGTCTTTGCTAACTACTAAAGCCTACATCAGTCTGAACCTGGTTATTGTAAACCTTTGTCTCCTACAGTTTTGCCCCAAGCACTTCCCTCCGTTGCCAAATACACAATTCCTAGATGCGTCCAATCAAGCGTTCATTTCTTGTAACCAAGTTATGCCATAAATTTCTTTTGTCATGGATTATATCCAAAAACCTCTTCATTTTTCCGATCTTATCTTTAGCATTATCCTGTTGCATCACATTTCAAGAAACTTCTATTCTATTCTTGTCAGAACAGGTAATCGCCCACATTTGACTTGCATACAGGGTTGCACTCCAGAGAAATATTTTCAGGTAAGACTTGACAATATTTCCATAAATAGTCGGTGTTAAGATATTTCTCTTTTTCAGGAATGTTTCCTTGGCTGTTGTTAGTCAAAATTTTGAGTTTTCTGAACTAGACTCATCGTCACTTGTTTTCCTGTACAAAGAACAAAACTCATCTACCACTGTTGGTATCTCATTTCCTAATATACAAGGGGAGTTCTCTGAGCAAATAAACATATTTTCTGAAACCAGTTTCGTTTTGTTCAGGATTCCAGTACACCACATTATTCCCCACTTTCTTTGGCTACGAAACACTGTTTTTCAACATAATCTCCGTTCGACGCGACAGCCTTACGCGAATTTACTAGTAGGGCCTGTACTCCCACATGGCACCACTCTATTGGTCTACATCGGAGCCAACGTCTTGCTGCATCAATAACCTCCCCATCATCCACGTACTCCTTCCCGTGGAGTGCATTCTTCATTAGGCGTGCAAGATGTAATATGGATGAGGAAGAGCAGTGCAATGAAGTTTTGTCGGCCCCTCTCGTGTGCGCAGACTTGTGTGAAGCCTTGAATTGTCATGCAGGAGCAGAGGTTCGTTTTCATTTTTGTGGCGACCAACACGTTGAAGTCGTTTCTTCAATTCCCTGAGGACAGCACAGCTGTATGCGGCCTTCCAGCACGCGAGAAACCGCATTGGTTTGCGCGACATTGTTGTGATTATGACAGACGTCTCGCCCAACGACTCACCGTGTTTTGGTTCACTGCTAGGTCTCCATAGGCATTCCGGAAGCACTCCCTCTTCAGGCCACGAATGGCCTACCGGGACCATCCGATCGCCGTGTCATCCTCAGAGGAGAATGCGGATAGGAGGGGCGCGGGGTCAGCACACCGCTCTCCCGGTTGTTATGATGGTATTCTTGACATAAGCCGCAACTATTCGGTCGAGTAGCTCCTCAATTGGCATCACGAGGCTGAGTGCACCCCGAAAAATGGCAAGAGCGCATGGCGGCTGGATGGTCACCCATCTAAGTGCCGGCCACGCCTAACAGCGCTTAACTGCGGTGATCTCACGGGAACCGGTGTATCCACTGCGGCAAGGCCGTTGCCCATTCTGCAAGTGCCTATGAATATTTGCGATGCTCTGGTTTTCAGCCAAAAACCCCAGTGACAGATCTCTGTTTGGAACACATCTCCCTCACAGACGCAAATTTGAAGGCTACGTACAGCGCCGCCACCAATCGGAACTTCATGAGACTATTGTGGCTGAAGCGGTTACATTCCACGATGTCCCACAACAAATGCTGCATGTTTTAAAGCGAAACTGGCCGAGAAAAAGTTCGTCGTATTACCCATTGAACACCATCGTACAAGCTCATCTAAAGATGGTATGAATTGCGCTCGACAGATCATTCGAAACCTTTGCCATTTCTGATGATTACTATTTCATCGACGAGCCCTAAAGTTTCATTTTATTCCACTTCAATTCTCTTTCCAGTTTTTCCTTTGTTTCCTTCACTGTTTTCTCATTATACAGATTGAGCAAAATCGGGGTTAGGCTACAAACCTATCTCACTCTCCTCTCAACCAATGCGCAGCTCTTTCGACTCTCATAATTGTACAAGGTATAGATAACCTGTATTTAATCTTTACTACCTTCATAATTTCTAAGTATGTATTCCAGTGAAGACTGCTGCCCTTTCGCTGTTACAGACGAGTTCTTTGCATTCCGTGCTGAGGCGGCTATTCTTATAGCTGTATTGCTCGCGAAATGCTGGTGCCTGCGCTGAGAGACGGCGTTCCGGCCGATATAAAATACTTAAAACTGATAAGAAAAATTTTATTTTTACGCGTCTCACGGTCTGATATCTTCACCTGACAAACATATGAATTTGTTTTTTTCTTTCCGTCATATTTAAT
The DNA here is from genome assembly GCF_023898315.1 of Schistocerca nitens. Classification (NCBI taxonomy): domain Eukaryota; kingdom Metazoa; phylum Arthropoda; class Insecta; order Orthoptera; family Acrididae; genus Schistocerca; species Schistocerca nitens. Next base: position 629,704,168 of record NC_064616.1, on the reverse strand, counting down.
GCACTGCATCAAATCAAGTAAAACATTGCACGAAATTTTAAATAGCTTACAGAGGTCCAAACGCATTCGGTAAACTTTATGTATGGTTGATATTAGCTCATATACTGCACGGAACGTAATGTATATAAGATATCTATACTTTATTTAAAACTGACAGCAGAAGGATATCTAATTTCGTGCTCGAGTCATGTCCTTGAGCATCGAGAATCATGTGGTCACATCAATCGCCATTTTTCATACACGATTCAAGACTTCGACACGAGGTTTTTTTGCAAATGGTAGCACGCAACGAGGCACGTACGTTGTATGATAAATGCTCGAAACATTTTTATTCACCGAGGTACGGAAGTAACTCGTCCGCAGCATTGAGAGGTCGGTAGCTCAGGACGCATTCCGATGCCCGTAGCACTGTAGGATAATCAAAGCGGCGAGTGTATTTACGTCCACAACATCTGGGGAACGGCGTAGTAGGACGTGCGCACGAGCCCACCACAGCGAACGGGATAGGAATCGTTCTCTGAATATACACTACTGGCCATTAAAATTGCTACACCAAGAAGAAATGCAGATGATAAACGGATATTCATTGGACAAATATACTAGAACTGACATGTGATTACATTTTCACGCAATTTGGGTGCATAGATCCTGAGAAATTAGTACCCAGAACAACTACCTCAGGCCGTAATAACAGCTTTGATACGCCTGGGAATTGAGTTAAACAGAGCTTGGATGGCGTGTATAGGTACAGGTGCCCATGCAGCTTCAACACGATACCACAGTTCATCAAGAGTAGTGACTGGCGTATTGTGGAGAGCCAATTGCTCGGCCACCATTGACCAGACATTTTCAGGTTGTGAGAGATCTGGAGAATGCGCAGGCCAGGGCAGCAGTCGAACACTCTGTGTATCCAGAAGGACCCGTACAGGACCTGCAACATGCTGTCGTGCATTATCCTGCTGAAATGTAGAGTTTCGCAGGGATCGAATGAAAGGTAGAACCACGGGTCGTAACACATCTGAAATGTAACGTCCACTTCTCAAATTGCCGTCAATGCGAACAAGAAGTGACCGAGACGTGTAATCAATGGCACCCCATACCATCACGCCAGGTGATACGCCAGTATGGCGATGACGAATACACGCTTCCAATGTGCGTTCACCGCGATGTCACCAAACACGGATGCGACCATCATGATGCTGTAAACAGAACCTGGATTCATCCGAAAAAATGACGTTTTGCCATCCGTGCACCCAGGTTCGTCGTTGAGTACACCATCCCAGGTGCTCCTGTCTGTGGTGCATCGTCAAGGGTAACCGCAGCCATGGTCTCCGAGCTGATAGTCCATGCTGCTGCAAACGTCGTCGAACTGTTCGTGCAGATCCCCATCTGTTGACTCAGGGATCGAGACTTGGCTGCACGATCCGTTACAGCCATGCGGATAAGATGCCTATCATCTCGACTGCTAGTGATACGAGGCCGTTGGGATCCAGCACGGCGTTCCGTATTACCCTTCTGAACCTACCGATTCCATATTCTGCTAACAGTCATTGGATCTCGACCAACGCGGGCAGCAATGTCGCGATACTATAAACCGCAATCGCCATATGCTACAATACGATCTTTATCAAAGTCGGAAACGTGATGGTACGCATTTCTCCTCCTTACAGGAGGCATCATAACAACGTTTCACTAGGCAACGCCGGTCAACTGCTGTTTGTGTATGAGAAATCGGTTGGAAACTTTCTTCATGTCAGCACGTTGTAGGTGTAGACACCGGCGCCTACCTTGTGTGAATGCTCTGAAAAGCTAATCATTTGCATATCACAGTATCTTCTTCCTGTCGGTTAAATTTCGCGTGTGTAGCACGTCATCTTCGTGGTGTAACAATTTTAATGGCACGTAGTGTATAAATGCTATCAATAACTTTTGCCTTTCTTGAACTTACCTTTTAAGAATCTAATGTAGACCCATCAGTGTGTATTGCCTTGAGTATTCTTGCATTTCTCGAGCACCCAATCTGATTATCCTCAAAGAATATAGTGAAGAAAACGTCTAAAAGACATATTTCTTGAAGTTATGATGTATTAATGACTTTACAGTTAACTAGACGGTAATACGAGGGTGAGTCAAATGAAAACCTTTAATATTTTTTTTAAATATTATTTATTGTGTAGAAGTGCTACAAAGGTGTATCAATTTTCAACATAATCTCCCCCACGCTCAATGCAAGTCCTCCAGCGCTTACAAAGTGCATAAATTCCTTTAGAAAAAAATTCTTTTGTTAGTCCGCGCAACCACTCATGCACCGCGTGGCGTACCTCTTCATGAGAACGGAACTTCTTTCCTTCCATTGCGTCTTTGAGTGGTCCAAAGACATGGAAATCACTTGGGGGCAAGGTCTGGTGAGTACGGTGGATGAGGAAGACGCTCAAATTGCAGGTCGTCCCCAGTAACGATTCTTGAAAGGAAGCCATCACCTTCTCGTTCAAGCCGGCCGAAGTGGCCGAGCGGTTCTAGGCGCTACAGTCTGGAACCACGCGACCGCTACGGTAGCAGGTTCGAATCCTGCCTCGGGCATGGATGTGTGTGATGTCCTTAGTTTAGTTAGGTTTACGTAGTTCTGAGTTCTAGGGAACTGATGACCTGAGAAGTTAAGTCCCATAGTGTTCAGAGCCATTTGAACCATTTTTTGTCCCACCATTTGCGAACTTCCTACTCCATTCGTAGACTTGCTGCTGTGACAAACATGCATCACCGTACTGAACCTTCAGTCGTCAATGAATTTCAATAGGTTTCACACATTCACTACGCAAAAACCGAATAAGAGAACGTTGTTCTTCCCAAGTGCAAGTCGCAAGTGGGGCGGCCATCGTTATACTGATACTGCGACGGTATGTGTCCATCTGCACTATGCTGCCACCTACAGGCCATTCTGCACGCTGTTTGTAGCACGCTTACCAACTTTCAGGATAGCGGCGAGAAGTTTCGATCTGTTATTACAAATTTAAGCTTTTCATTTTACTCACCCTCGTATAAAGATCTTGGTATATCAGCCACAAGATCGGGAACTAATTTTACACACCTGAATTGTGTTGCGACAGATGTAAACTTTATAAGCGCAGTTTACTGTTCTGTCGGATGAATCCAGTGGGTTGGGTTGGGTTGTTTGGGGGAGGAGACCAGACAGCGAGGTCATCGGTCTCATCGGATTAGGTCCGTACCTCGTGGTCTCACGGTCGCGTTCTCGCTCCCCGAGCGCGGGGTCCCGGCTACTATTCCCGGCCGGATCAGGGATTTTCATCTGCCTCGAGATGACTGGGTGTTTGTGTTGTCCTCATCATTTCATCATCATTCATGAAAGTGGCGAGATTGGACTGAGCGAAGGTTGGGAATTTGTACGGGTGCTGATAACCGCGCAGTTGAGCGTCCCCACAAACCAAACATCAATATCATCATCGGATTAGGGAAGGAAGGGAAAGGAGATCGGCCGTGCCATTTCAAAGGAACCATCTCGGCATTTGCCTGGAGCGATTTAGGGAAATCACGGAAAACCTAAATCAGGATGTCCGAATGCGGGATTGAACCGTCGTCCTCCCGAATGCGAGTCCTGTGTGCTAGCCACTGCGCCACCTCGCTCGGTATGAATCCAGTGCGCTCGCGTGAATGGGACATATCTTTTCACAAATTATCGTTTAGCAGATTGATGAGTTTTGCCTAAACTGAATAGAGCTGTCTTTGCTGGAAGGGCTTAGCAATTGCAGAGTACTGAAACGATATTTCCGTTGAAGTTTGCAGAATTATTTAAAAATTCTCTGTCTGTTTTTTTGAAATCGAAATTTATGGTACTTTCCGGCGGACATTAGGAGAATGAGGTGTCTTGTGGGTTGAAGAACGAAGGTTATCATTTGAGGCAATTCTGAGTTTCGAATACAAGTCTGGCGACATAGTCTAGACATGTGCTCTATCTCATTACAGTTCTGTAGTAGTAATTTAGGAGTAACAGGACACCAGAGCAGGTTTTGGACGAAAGGAGAATCTTGTACAGGTTTGTTAAAAACGCTAATGAACCGTTTTGTTTCCCTGTAAACTAAAGTGCAATTCAGCACCCGGAATTTCAAGAAACCAGTTGGATTGTTAAATGAATACTGCCGGCTGGCTATGATTCTAAATTCTGTGATCGAGTCTAAAATTCTTCCGAGTGCAGTCGGACAACAGTATAAGTAGCGTAGAAACTGTGGTAAATCAACAATGACATTGAAGTCATATAGAAGTGGATGCACCAATAAAATGCTATGTTTACCGACTGTACGGTAAAGCATCGACTTTCTATTTCTACAGCAGACGTTGCGCTACGCACGATACCTGGATCTACAGAGCAGTCGGTGATATTATAAGCTGAAACTATAATTGTATATAACGACGGTAACTCAGCAAGACTTTCCTCTTACATGATATTGTATTTAATGTTTCATAGGTGAATTAGTATTTTACTTGTATCATGGAATAATTGATTTGAGTGTCCTGAAGTGTTATTTTGTACAAACCTAATTCCTGTCATGAGTGTAGTCACTCATTTACAAGGGAAAATTTATTTATTGTGTTGATATTTTTTGTTAATACAGCTATGATAGTAAATTTAGAATTGAAACTTTGCCTAACTATATTTTCAAATGCCACAAAAAAATTAATAAAACTACACTTAGAAAAATAACCAATCACATTTTCCAGGCCACTTCTTGACATAGTCTCTGGAGGCGTCTGTTTCGGGTTCTTCAGACAGCTGTTCACCGTTTATCTGATGTTTCACCAGCCACTAGCGTTGGCGAAACGGCAGATTATCAATCAAACATCAGTGATTTGTCGGGAAACACGAAACAGACTCTCAAAAGCAAAATGTTAAGAAGTTATGTCTCGCAGTGAAATAGCGGACTTGGTCGGAACCATTGACTTTACTTTTAGTGATACGTAAAGAGAAGAACAAAGAAGTAGAAGAAGAACATAGTGCTGGAAGGTTTCTTGGGGAATGGCAGCCCATTCGCCACGGAGTGCTGCACTGAAGAGAGGTATCGATGTAGGTCGGTGAGGTCTGGCATGAAGTCGGCGTTCCTAAACATCCCAAAGGTGTTCTACAGGATTCAGGTCAGGACTCTGTGCAGGCAAGTCCATTACAGGGATGTTATTGTCGTGTAACCACTCGGCCACAGGCCGTGCATTATGAACAGGTGCTCGATCGTGTTGAAAGATGCAATCGCCATCACCGAATTGCTCTTCAACAGAGGGAGGAAGAAGGTGCTTAAGATATCGATGTAGGCCTGTGCTGTGATAATGCCACTCGAAACAACAAGGGGTGCAAGCCCCGTCGATGAAAAACACGACCACACCAGAACACCACCGACTCCGAATTTTACTGTTGGCACTACACACGCAGGCAGATGAAGTTCACCGGGCATTCGCCATACCCACACCCTGACATCGGATCGCCACATTGTGCACCGTGATTCTTCACTCCACACAAGGTTTTTTCCACTGTTCAATCGTCCATTGTTTACGCTTCTTACACCGAGGCGTCCGTTGGCACTTACCGGCGTGACGTGTGGCATAAGAGCAGCTGCTCGACCATGAAATCCATGTTTTCTCACCTACACCCCACCAGCATAATACTTTCAGTGGATCCTGATGCAGTTTGGAATTCCTGTATGATGGTCTGGATAGATGTCTGCTTATTACACATTACGACCCTCTTCAACTGTCGGCGGTCTCTGTCAGTCAACAGACGAGGTAGGCCTGTACGCTTTTGTGCAGTACGTGTCCCTTCACGTTCCCACTTCACTATCACATCGGAAACAGTGGACCTAGGGATGTTGAGAAGTGTGGAAATCTCGCGTACAGACGTATGTGACAAGTGACTCCCAATCACCTGACCTCGTTCGAAGTCCGTGAGTTCCGTGGAGCGCCCCATTCTACTCTCTCACGATGTCTAATGACTACTGAGGTCGCTGATATAGAGTACCTGGCAGTATGTGGCAGCACAATGTGCCTAATATGAGAAATGTATGTTTTTGGGAGTGTCCGGATACTTTTGATCACATAGTGTAGTTTTCACACTTGTGTGGTAAATGACGTTAAGAATAATTGAAGCAAAACGTAAACTACTTCTTAGATCGATGCGATTGACTGATATTTAGAAAAATGCATGCTAAAGCTAAATATCTCCTGAGAAAGTAGTCAACATTGCATGATAGAAGCTGTGTTTATTGGATGTGGCAAATTAAACGTGTTCCTTCCTTTCGCTGACCAGGTGCTACCAACTCCCACAGAAGTCAGGGATCTAGCATCGAGTCCCGGTCCAACACCGTGATTTAACTTGCAACATGTTATCTGAAACTTTGTCATCAGCAAATTAGGGCAAACACAGGCATTACTCGAACATTAATATTTACATAAATTTTGCCTTATCGTCAATTAAAAACGGAGGACTGTTCCCACGCCACATGCAAATACTCTACAGTCTACTCAAAGACAGCTTAGAATACTTTCATCTTGTTTTGCTTTTAGTTGGAGCTTATACCGTGTAGCTAGTGCCTTATTACACAAGTGGTAGAACTGTTAATTTTTAAAAAAAGTGTATAAGGACATCATAATACAACATGGTAACCTGGAAAAATACAATACCCACAGATAATTGATGGAATAAAAGACAAAGATTTATATAAATTTTTATTAACCCTAGGACGCCTAAGGGGGGGGGGGAGGTCGTTGAACCCACAATTTTTTTATGTCCCCTGCTATTGCCCAAGTAATTTTCATACCACATATTTCATTTGAGTTATTGTTTGCTGGATATTTTATGAAATGTTAGTGTCAAAATATTGTATAGAAAATTCCTGCTTTGAAAGAAAAAATAAATAAACTTATTATGGGTCCAACAAACCCCCCCTCCCCACCCCCCCCTTAGGCTTCCATGCTATAGAAAATTTCCCATAGTAGGATTTCGTATTTCTCATCTCTACAACAATGCAAGTTAGTTTCTTGTTGGTTGGTATTCTTGATATTCACAACAATCGGTTTACTTTCAGATGAAATGATTGTTGATGTCAGTCAGCTGTTATTTATCTTGTAAACTTGCAGTGAGTTAGTGCAGTTCCCAACACGTAGGCCTCCAGTGGCTTTGGTGTCCTACACAGCAAAAACGAAACCAAGTAAAACCTTACTGATGTTGTCAATAATGCACCATGATAAAGTCACTGTTGGAGGAGAGAAGAATAAAACCGAGATCAATGCATATTATAATTTCACTAAAGGTGGAATTGATACCATTGATCAAATGGCGCGTATGTACACCTGCAAAAGGGGAACAAAGAGATGGCCTCTATCTGTATTTTACTCTCTCATCGACATTTGTCCTATCAATACAACCACCATATTCATCCAGCAACATCCAAGGTGGAATGAAAAGAAACACAACAAACGGAAACTCTGTCTTCTGCAAGCTGGGATAGAACTAGTGAAATTGCAGGTAGAAGAAAGAAGTGCCAATGCAAAAGGGTTATTTAAACAAATTGTTCAATCAGTGGAGACTATTCTACAAAAGAAAATCAAAGAAGGAACAAGAGAAGCACGTCAGCCTCTTGCAGGGAAAGGTCGGTGCCACATTTGTGTAAGAAAAGCTAAAACAAAGAAGCAGAAGTACAACAATCTAAGTAAACCAAAACAGTATTGTGGACAGTGTCATAAACATGTGTGTAACACACATTCAGAAAAAATTGTGAAGTGTGTCTCTTGCCTTGAAGTTGAGGACTCAGAGTAGTCTATTGTATATGAACACATCTGTATTTTGTATTGTAATATGTCAATTTTTATTCACCCAATACAATATTTATAACAATTAACAACATTTATAAACCGATGCATTAGTTAAAATACACTCCTGGAAATGGAAAAAAGAACACATTGACACCGGTGTGTCAGACCCACCATACTTGCTCCGGACACTGCGAGAGGGCTGTACAAGCAATGATCACACGCACGGCACAGCGGACACACCAGGAACCGCGGTGTTGGCCGTCGAATGGCGCTAGCTGCGCAGCATTTGTGCACCGCCGCCGTCAGTGTCAGCCAGTTTGCCGTGGCATACGGAGCTCCATCGCAGTCTTTAACACTGGTAGCATGCCGCGACAGCGTGGACGTGAACCGTATGTGCAGTTGACGGACTTTGAGCGAGGGCGTATAGTGGGCATGCAGGAGGCCGGGTGGACGTACCGCCGAATTGCTCAACACGTGGGGCGTGAGGTCTCCACAGTACATCGATGTTGTCGCAGTGGTCGGCGGAAGGTGCACGTGCCCGTCGACCTGGGACCGGACCGCAGCGACGCACGGATGCACGCCAAGACCGTAGGATCCTACGCAGTGCCGTAGGGGACCGCACCGCCACTTCCCAGCAAATTAGGGACACTGTTGCTCCTGGGGTATCGGCGAGGACCATTCGCAACCGTTTCCATGAAGCTGGGCTACGGTCCCGCACACCGTTAGGCAGTCTTCCGCTCACGCCCCAACATCGTGCAGCCCGCCTCCAGTGGTGTCGCGACAGGCGTGAATGGAGGGGCGAATGGAGACGTGTCGTCTTCAGCGATCAGAGTCGCTTCTGCCTTGGTGCCAATGATGGTCGTATGCGTGTTTGGCGCCGTGCAGGTGAGCGCCACAATCAGGACTGCATACGACCGAGGCACACAGGGCCAACACCCGGCATCATGGTGTGGGGAGCGATCTCCTACACTGGCCGTACACCACTGGTGATCGTCGAGGGGACACTGAATAGTGCACGGTACATCCAAACCGTCATCGAACCCATCGTTCTACCATTCCTAGACCGGCAAGGGAACTTGCTGTTCCAACAGGACAATGCACGTCCGCATGTATCCCGTGCCACCCAACGTGCTCTAGAAGGTGTAAGTCAACTACCCTGGCCAGCAAGATCTCCGGATCTGTCCCCCATTGAGCATGTTTGGGACTGGATGAAGCGTCGTCTCACGCGGTCTGCACGTCCAGCACGAACGCTGGTCCAACTGAGGCGCCAGGTGGAAATGGCATGGCAAGCTGTTCCACAGGACTACATCCAGCATCTCTACGATCGTCTCCATGGGAGAATAGCAGCCTGCATTGCTGCGAAAGGTGGATATACACTGTACTAGTGCCGACATTGTGCATGCTCTGTTGCATGTGTCTATGTGCCTGTGGTTCTGTCATTGTGATCATGTGATGTATCTGACCCAAGGAATGTGTCAATAAAGTTTCCCCTGCCTGGGACAATGAATTCACGGTGTTCTTATTTGAATTTCCAGGAGTGTACATAAACCATTTTGAAAGTTGTAATTTTTCGTCAGTAAACTTATTTAATACCTGGGGGCTCGCCGAACCCCCCCCCCTCCCCCACTCTAAGCATCCAAGTTAGAAAAAAAAGGCTTGGGCGTCCTAGGGTTAATATAACGGGTCTTCAGGAACACTTTCCATTCTTCTAGCATCCAAGAAGGTTCTTGCCGGTTGTCTACATGCAGGAGCAATGCTGTGACGAGTCCAGTAGAAATCGGTGGTGGAATGAGTGGTGGTGTAGTGCGCACAAAATGCCATGGCCACTACATGCGCAGTCGGCTGGGGAAGCGTGGGGAGCGCGGCAGTGGTCGTGGGTCGCTCAGAGCGCTGTAGGGGAAATGCGAAGGGCTGGTGAGAAAGTGTCGTTCTAAAATGATAAATACTACGCGGGACCCCTCCATGCCCACACTTGCATGGTGATCATTCAAAATGATCTGTTATCTCTTCTTTGTTTCGTATTTAAAAAGAATTCCACCGAAAATGCAGCGATTTATTTTCGCCTGGTTTACTAACCATTTGTAACTTTAAGGGGAAGAGTGACGAGGGGGGAATTTTGAGTAAAACCTACATATTTCTCTTGTTGCCACGTTAAAATTTGCTTCTTTTGCTAAAACTCAGTGCAGTTTAGACAGTGTCACCTCACTAACATATTGTGCAGGGGAAATTGAGAAAGAATTCTGAAACTGTGATTTATTAAGTTTATTAAGTGAGGAACTGATGAAAAGTAAGGTAAGAGTCTTATGAAAAGCACGTCCTCAGTATAAAATAAACGTGTAATCACTTCACTTATGTTGCTCCAAAAGCCGTAGCATTTCGCGTTTCGCCAGCTGTCGATGGAGCTTAAAGATTACACTCTTTCAACAGAAAAGTCTGTAGTTAGTGTAATAACACGGTAGATAATGAAATTTTGCATTATAACGATACCGAAAAATACTCTCCTCTTCGTGTGCTATCATTTGCCAAAAATCTCATTTCGATATCTCAAACTGTTTATGAAGTATGAGGATTTTAGTGGATATTTCACTCTGGCTTTGTCGCTCGTACGGTCCGATCGCAAATGAGTGTACTACGTCAAATCATTTTCTCGAGATTGGTGACAGTTAGAGACTTCCAACAAATTCTAAGGAAAAATTCAATATGTTAGCTAAATTTCATACGCAGTAACATATTATGTAATATCCACCGGACGCAAAATCTTAGCGACCCTTATTTTTCGTTGCAAACTTTTTCGAATTTCGCTCAGTGTCTTACTCCCACGTAAATATCACGGTAACTATGACCATTAACGAAATGATACTCGTATCGTAATGAACCTCAAATATAAAGATACAAGTGAAGCAAAAATGTATTTTTTTTACCGAATACTTTCAGTAAAATCGTCTGAGAAAGTCTGCAGGGCATGAGCGTCGAGTCTTGTCATCATCGACCAGCCGAAAGTTGGCAAACGCTTCTCGGCCTCCCCTTCTGAAAAAAAGAATGAACTTGCCCATCTCTTTGGGCGAAAACTCGTTTCTGCACATCGGTCACCGTATCCAGCGAAACCTATAGTGATAGGTCCTCCCAGTGGATACAGTGTTGACTGTAAGAAATTCGTTATTCAGCTTTAACACATTTTGTGCTGTGGCTCGATGAGACAAACACACTTCACACCGTTGATTCTAGATGGCGCTGGTGTACGGGTAGCGAGTTCCAGCCGGGTGAGAAGATGCTGCATAGGTGCCCTGTGATGCTGACTAGTAGGCTAGCGGTAGCCTAGTGGTCGACTAACAACCCCAGCAGTGGCCATGACGTCAGTGATGCGGCAGACGCGTGCGATAGGCTGAGGCAAAAAATACTACAAAGCACTCAGTGCTGGCGGCAGCTGGCCCAACCCACTCTCGAACCCATGTCTGCTGCTGGCATTTCCCAGACTTTGCTGCTGGCAATGCCCAGACATTTCGCTGTCCGGCGTGGCCCCGGCGTAGTGATGCTGCTTCTGGTCCATGACGAATGGCCCCCTCTGCCTCAAAATTCGGGCCTGTTTACACAGCTCTGAGGTGCTTTTGTTTCACTAAAATTCGGCTCCTAGTCACGTTGCCAATGAAAAGAGACTTGCCCAGATGTGGTGACACTGACTCGACTGCTACTTCTACTGCACGTTGCAGTTTTCTGGTGTTAGTCCGTCTCGATATCCTCTTGGTGGATATTATTCTGACCCACAGGTCACCAAGGTCCCACTCCCAGCAAGTGATGGTACTGACGTGCAGATGTCGGGTTCTGTACCTCTAAAACAGAATTTTCGGGAAGTGTTAATCATTTGCTTTCATTTCAAGATATCTTCTGCAGTGTCCTCCTTTTCTAGTGGAACCGTATGGAGAACAAACTCTGTCGGAAACAATGTTCAATGATTGGTTTCGACGAATAAAAGACAACAGGTTTGAGCTGAGTGACAAAATGCGTCCTGGTTGGTGTGGTGGACCGTCAGCTGCTGCAACCGGGCCAGACGGTGAGCGATGAAGGCTAACAAGCAGAATTACTCAGTTCGAATCGTTCACTTAATGAATAACGCCCCCAACAAGCACACACACATGACAAAGTCATTCTGTTTAATAAAAGTGCCTAACCACATGTTGCAAGCCGAGTGAAAGAAACCTTGTAATGACTTCGAGATAATACCTTACCAAACCTGGAACATTCACGGGACATCGTCCCTTCTGACTACGATTTATACCGGTCCTTGGTGTATGGCCTTTCTGAAAAAACACATCTTTTAACTATTTCCAAAACTGGTGCTATGAGCAGATCACCTCCAAAGAACATGAACTTTTTGTCACGAAATCCATTTGTTACCCGGAAAGTTGGAAAAGTTTGTAGCTGGCGAAGGACACTACTTTCGGTATATTACGACTCAGGTATGCAGATAATTAATGCCTCAGAATTATTTGTATTGTATTGTATTGTATGTTAACCGGGGACCTAGAAACGACGGAGAGGCTCCGTCCCCGCCGCAGCCGCAATGGTCCAGAACCCCACGACGACTACCGTAGTCCACTTCACCCCTCCACCGCCCCACACCGAACCCAGGGTTATTGTGCAGTTCGGCCCCCGGTGGATCCCCCATGGAACGTCTCACACTAGACGAGTGTAATCCCTATGTTTGCGTGGTAGAGTAATGGTGGTGTACGCGTACGTGGAGAACTTATTTGCTCAGCAATCGCCGACATAGTGTAACTGAGGCGGAATAAGAGGAACCAGCCGGCATTCGCCTAGGCAGATGGAAAACCGCCTAAAAACCATCCACAGACTGGCCGGTTCACCGGACCTCGACACAAATCCGCCGGGCGGATTCGTGCCGGGGCCAGGCGCTCCTTCCCGCCCGGAAAGAATTATTTTATTCTGTTCTCAATATCGGTTGAATTTTTAAATGTCATGCACATTACTCGGTCGACTTTCTTGCATCGCTGGCCAAAGATGCAAACCTTGGCGCTAGAGGACTCCGCATTGTAGTGTGTAATGTGGCGGTGTGTAACGTAAGTATTTCGGTGTATGAGAGACTCTTAAAAAACTGTGAGCACGAAATCGAGGAGTTCGTCCACACATGAACCACCGTGTCCTTCAGCATGACAATGGTTCAAATGGTTCAAATAGCTCTAAGCACTATGGGACTTAACATCTGAGGTCATCAGTTCCCTAGAACTTAGAACTACTTAAACCTAAGTAACCTAAGGACATCATACACATCCATGCCCGAGGCAGGATTCGAACCTGCGACCGTAGTGGTCTCGCGGTTCCGGACTGAAGCGCCTAGAACCGCTTGGCCACCACGGCCGGCAGCATGACAATGCCAGACCATAGACATGGGCACTGTATCATCTACAACAGTCCGACGCCATGTATTCACTGTCATCAATCATCCTTCTCAGATGAAGGTTTCTCGGGTCTCCAGCCGGGTGGTACCATTGATATCTCGCGACGTTTCGGGAAGTGTCATACTACTCATCTTCTGGCGATGTGTCGAGATTCGCGGAGAGCGGGCCATTTATATGCGCGGTCACCCCCAATAGACCTCGGGTGGCTGCGGTGGACCAGCGGCGTGCGCGCGGTGGTGGGGATGGCGGTCGCCACCGGAGGCCGCGTTCGGTTCTCGGTGTAAGCATTCTGTCTGCGTCCGCGGTGGAGGACGTTGACGGGCGCGCTCCCGAGGGATTGCCACTATCGCAGGGTTCCATGCTGCGCTGAGTTGGTATCCCTCATTTCTGTTGACCAGATTGTCGTGAATCCTTATTTCTATGGATTCTTTCATAACGCTTTCCCAGAAGCCAGATACTCGGCACAGTACCTTCGAAAATACGAAATTTTTACCGTTATTGAATCCATGCACAGTATTTGCACGTTTGTCATGGATACGTTGTTAACGCTTCATTTTTGTTGAGCAGACGTGTTTTGTATGAAGCGAATCACCGAGGAAAATAAATTATAAGTGGCGGTTCATTCAGTGTGCTGGGTAGAAAGGAAGCATCCCGTTGATAAACAGTTGCAATTCAGTAGCAGTTCAGCTCCATAAATAAGTGGTCAGCGTGAATGAGATTTTCACTCTGCAGCGGAGGGTTCTCTTATATGAAACTTCCTGGCAGATTAAAACTGTGTGCGAGACCGAGACTCAAACTCGGGACCTTTGCCTTTCGCGGGCAAGTGCTCTACCGACTGAGCTACCCAAGCACGACTCACGACCCGTCCTCACTTGCCCCCGAGTCAGAGTCTCGGTCTGGTACACAGTTTTAACCTGCCAGGAAGTTTCAAGTGGTCAGCGTGTCTGTTAAGTGGACGACACAGTTCCGATTCCCGGTATTGCCAGGAATGTTTCTTTGGTTGGAGGTAGCTGCTCTGATATCAGAGGAGCTGTCAAAGGCGGGGAGAGCGGTGTGTTGATCCTATGTCATTCCATACCGCACTCGAATGTCTCCATTGGTCGAGGACGACACGACGGCCAGCCGATACTTCCGTGCCCATCAGGGAAAGTATACGAAGCTGTTTGTTATTCAGCAGCGTGGTTTTCGTTTCACTAGAGAAACCGTAACTGGTCCGACGACGATTCTCCCAGGAAGGTAATTTCTGGACAAATGGTGACTCCAGAGTTCAGCTAACAGCAAGAAAAATTTGTCCGCCACGAAGCTGTCAGCAGTATGGAAAGGCATCTCCACTGTTTTGAAGAGTAGATCGTTGGTCGTTGTTGAAGGCACGGTTCCAACGCAGATTTTAACGAAGTGGTACTGTATTTTGTGTGATTTTGTTAGTGCTAACTTGACGCCAACGCCACAAGGGATCAGACTATAATGTAATTGAGGTATCTCCAGCTATCGATAGAGGGGGAGCATTGTGGCGGGATGCGCACCCCATAACGAGAACGCCAATGCTCTGACAACGTTCACCCCTTAGTGTAACCTCGGAAAGAGGAAGCAAGATGTTGCCACACCACATCGACTGTCAGAAGTGAATCGTAGATTAGTCCCAGCTATCGTGATATGGAAGTTGAGGATTTATGAAGTATCACTATTTGTAAGGACACATACCACAGTCCGGCTCTTGCTTTTTCCCAAGATTAGCTTAGACGTATCACTTCAGTTGACTCCTATTTCGATTTATACATGAGTGGTGTATCTATATCTGCTTAACTATCGAGGTAACGAGTGAGGAAAACTCGACACAATGTCACATTATGGCCACTAAAAGCCTTCATAATAGCCATACCTTCAAATCAATTTCTCTGATTTTTCACTTACCTTGGCACCACAGTCTTATTTTTTCTATGAAGTGGTATTAATAGAATTTTGACGGTAGTAAAACTGGGACGAAACAATGAAGCACTGTCTTTTGTTCGCCTTTCCTACAACATTACCTACGTGATCGTTCCAATTTCATTTTTCGTAATTGTACACTGCTGGCCACCGTAAATGCAACACCCTGAAGGAAGCATCCGAATCAAGTGAAATTTACACCATAGGTTTGCAGCGATGAGATATGCAACTGATTATAATTTCAGCGCAGACGCACATCACGCGCGCCTGTGGCGCCACCTCATAGCGCCATTTAAGGCTTGGCGATTTCGACGAGTGTACGTTCGGCACGTGTGTTTACCTTGTGGTTGTTTCACAAGACGATCAGTTATGCCTCATAGACAACAGCGAACATCGTTTGATCAAGTATCCGAGTTCGACAGAGGAAGGATAGTGGCTTACCGAGATTGTGGATTATCATACAGAGAAATCGCTAGTCGTGTTGGACGAAACCAAACAACTGTAATGCGGATATGTGACCGTTGGATGCAGGAGGTTACGACGGACCGACGTGGTCGATCGCATTCACCTCGGTGCACCACTGCACGTGCTGATAGGCAAATTGTGCGCATGGCAGTGACGGATCGCTCAGTGACATCCCGAACCATAGCACAGCACATTGCGTCTGTAACGCATCATCCAGTGTCTGCGCGTACCAAAAAATGGTTCAAATGGCTCTGAGCACTATGGGACTCAACTGCTGTGGTCATAAGTCCCCTAGAACTTAGAACTACTTAAACCTAACTAACCTAAGGACAGCACACAACACCCAGCCATCACGAGGCAGAGAAAATCCCTGACCCCGCCGGGAATCGAACCCGGGCGTGGGACTGCGCGTACCATTCGACGCCGTTTACAGCAGAGTGGTCTGTCCGCAAGACGTCCATTGCTTCGTCTACCATTGACGCAGAACCACAGACGTCTCCGTCGCCAATGGTGTGATGACAGACGGATGTGGACGGCAGAATGGAATGACGTTGTCTTTACTGACGAGGCACGCTTCTGTCTGCAGCACCACGATGGTCGGATTCGAGTGTGGAGACACTGTGGAGAGAGGATGCTGGACAGCTGCATTATGCACCGCCACACTGGTCTTGCACCGGGTATTATGGTATGGGGCTGTATTGGATATTACTCTCGCACGCCTGTAGTACACATTGCCGGTACTTTAAATAGCCGGCGCTACATATCCGAGGTGCTGGAGCCAGTTGTCCTTCCTTACCTTCAGGGCTCGGCCACAGCCATATTTCAACAGGATAATGCGCGACCACTCGTGGCACGCATTGTCCAAAGGTTCTTCGTCAATAACCAGATTGAATTGCTCCCCTGGCCGGCTCGCTCTCCGGATCTTTCGCCGATAGAAAACATGTGGTCCATGGTTGCTCAACGAGTGACCCAGATTACATCCCCAGCTGCCACACCAGATGATCTTTGGCAACGTGTGGAAGCTGCTTGGGCTGCTGTACCCCAGGAACACATCCAACATCTCTTTGACTCAATGCCGAGACGTGTGGCAGTTGTGATCTCCAACAATGGCGGCTACTCTGGCTACTGATTCTGGCAGGAACCACATGTCATAGACGTCTGTAAACGTAATCATTTGATACTTGGTCAACATGTTATCTACAAAATAAATTTTGTTGTTCTACCTCTTGTCTTCCTTGGTGTTGCATTTACGGTGGCCAGCAGTGTATATTCCTAAGTTCAAAAATGGTTCAAATGGCTCTGAGCACTATGGGACTCAACTGCTGTGGTTATAAGTCCCCTAGAACTTAGAACTACTTAAACCTAACTAACCTAAGGACATCACACACATCCATGCCCGAGGCAGGATTCGAACCTGCGACCGTAGCAGTCGCACGGTTCCGGACTGCGCGCCTAGAACCGCGAGACCACCGCGGCCGGCCTTCCTAAGTTCCTCACTTAATTCTGGTCTGAAAATTTTGCAAGCAAGCTGTTTCTCGATAGTTGATGTCTGTCTTCAAGAATCTGCCAGTTCAGTTTCTTGAGCAATGCTGCTCTTCTGTCTACAAGTTCAGTACCTCCAGTTATTTCTATTTGGTACGTGTCCCACGTACTTGAGCTTCATTTTAGAACAGTAGTACGAGTATCTTGTATGGACTCCGCCTTCCTGCTAAAATCTGATACAATGAAAGTGACATTTATTTCCAATCCCTCTCAAGCGAGAGGAACATTTGATGCCGAGTGTTTGGTCGAAGAAATCAGGGACGACCGACGCACTTCATTCCAAAGGCGTCTGATGAATTTCACGTCGAGAATGTAATCAGACGCATTCGCCCATCCATAAACTTTCAGTCGTCGAGTTTCATCGCACACTAGAGGGTGTCCCAATAGCTGATTATGCGAAGAATATGTTGTGATGTCCGCCGTAATTCTGAGCGTGCAACACCATTACATCTCGAAAAACTTCATTTGCTTTTCGTAGGACAGTGTTCTGCGGCCTTAAAAATTCAACACAGTGTTTTGCGTTGCTCGCACTTCTTTTGGCGCTGACTCAATTTATATTATATATGATGCATCACGCCTGAAGGATCGTTCTGTTCACACACCTATGATACGCCCGCGGTTTTAAGTGTATATGTAGATATTAGTTTTGAAGCTCTTGATTATAGAAACGCACTTAAATCAGCTGATGACACACAAATGAGTTATTAAATATTAACCAGTCAACTTAAAACTTTTAAGCAGTTGAGTTGGTAAAATGCCTTTAACGTACAAAAAAAAAAAAAAAAAAAAAAAAAAGGTCGCTTAGTCGTACATTCATGAAAAATTTGTATGCTATGAACTGCATCAGTCACACGAATTTTATTTGAAATGGCATTCTACGGTACTTTAAAAGCAAGAACAGCGTTCTTTTTACAAATTTTGTAACGAAATATCACGTCCACCTAATCGTAAAAACAATTCGCTGTTTTTTTTGTTTTCAGATATACGTAGAGCGGTAATGAGAGCTTAATTATGCTGTAAACTTGTTTATCTGGGTGAAAATAGCGAAGAAGTCATTATTTTCCGGCGAAAATTGTCATCTCAGTAAACTGTGGCTTATATATGCAACTTCAAACACAGCCTGTTCGCAGGGTATGGAGGACAGAGACACTCCTCGGTGATGAATGTACATGAAAAACTTACTTTTTCTTCACTCAGTACTTTTCGCGAAGAGGATTTTAAATGCGAGCATTAATTACTGCATCGTACGCTGCTCAGAGAGAGAAAGAGAGAGAGAGAGAGAGAGAGAGCGACTAGGGGTGGGGAGGTATAACGAGAAGAGTGCTAATGCAGAGAATGACGAAGTGTGTGTGAGGAGCAGCGCAGTTAATCTCAGCTGAATTGCCACTTCATTATGGCCAGCTCACCGTTTACGGAAAAACTTGGCTGTCTGCAGACGGTCACCTGGCACACGCCCAGATGAAAGCAGGGCCGCGCAGTCATTTAACGTGCGAGTTTTCATCGCGCCACGTGTGCGCGTTACAGACGCGTCGTTCCAAGACGTCTTTGGAACCCACAGCACCTTTGGAAAGAAACAGTACGACATCCTGCCCTTCATCCTCGTATTTTTAAGGCGTGTGAATAAAGATTGCAACGTAAAATGCACATCACCGAACGAGTTTCTCTGCGAATAGAAACGAGATTGCTACACAGATAAAAAATCTTTAAACACTGCCCAGAACGAGGAGACGCAGTAGTGAAGACTCTTCAATCGTGTTGCATGTATTCAAAGATTTTCCCATGCGCTCTGATAGTTTTCTGATCGTGCTATTATAATTAGGTATTATTTCATATACGAAAAAACTTCGCAATCTCTCTAGCGATCTAGAACGTCGCAATCTCAACGCCGAACGGTATTCAGCTGAGATGGGTAACCTCACGCACAGTGTTGGCCGGTTAGACGTCAGATGTTTGGCCCAGAAAAATGCGTCCACTGTGGCTCTCTTCACATCGTGCTGTACGTCTAACAACTACGCGACAGATACCCTTCTTGGACTGAAGTAAAAAGTCTAAAATAAATAGGTCACATGACTGGGAAACGTCGCAAAGTACAGACTGTTTGAAAACCATACATTCAATTTCCCAATACTTATATATTCAACAAGAATGAAGATAGGAACTGGAAGTACATTTTAACTTTTGTTTCCATCCCTTCGAAAACTGAAACTTTTGGCTTATTATCGTAGTTGTGTAAAAAGATAGATCTTCAACACATCCAGGAAAGCCATTGCAGTAATTTATTGCTCCGGAAGACAAGGGAGTAAGTGTTTTCTCGGGAAAAGGTGCAAAACACATGAAGCTTTGGAGAGTCTCTCTGCACGTCGAAAATGGTACGTGGCTGGTGTGTATCCCATATTGTACGTTGTTACTGTTCACTCTTCCATATAAATGGAATGTAGCCTCATTGTTGAACACGATATGTGAATGGAAGTTGTTATCTTTCATCTTTATATCCACAATCAATTCTTTAAGCGCAACATACCTTTACCATCACCAACATAAAAAGCTTTTAGCAATTGAATTCTGCATGGTTTGGAACACAAACATCGCAGCTAAACACGCCAGACACACGAGGAATAATTATAGTCCGATTAAAATTGCTGGGTAGTAAACACTTCACTGGCTAGCGCTGGTTTCCTCCAGTCACAGCGCTGAACATGACGCCTGAACCGTTCGCTTTTGCCAGGCTCCCATAAAAGGTGGTCAGTTCACTTTGCTCGGCTTTCTTTCTAGTTGTATTTGGATCTGGAATCCTTTATCTGGCCTTTAATTTCGTATTTCATCACACACACACACACACACACACACACACACACACACACACACACATACACACACTTACTCGCAGACACAACGATGGTAACTATATACAAGCGTTCCATACGCAGCACTGACTAAACACTGCTGGATGTTTCCGCACTAGACGCGATTCAGGGTCACATATACAGTTTTTATAATCACAGTAATCGGCTTACGTCAGAAAATTTACGCAACGATATTATGTGAAACCAAAGTTTATAAGACTGTATGTCATCGTTGCTATTTGGGTATCAGCTATAAATAATACACCGTTATCCACCGTGTCGTAGTGCAGTCGTTAGCGCATTACCTCTCGTGTAGAAGGTCATGTGTTTGAAACTCGTGAAACACCGTGGGGTTTTCTTTTTCTATTTTTACATATAATCAAAATAATTTCATAATTATTTTTATTCGGTTAATTGATTTAAATTTTTTTAATCTTAATACTTTGTCGCATCATTTTCATTATCGTTTAGAATTATTTATTTGCTCTTATTTTTCTTCCTATCATTCCTTTTTCATTTGGAATCTGCCGGTATCTCCTATAATCTACAACGATGTGCCAACCAGCATTACTGGACGGTTGCTAAGGTTGCAGGCAACCAATGAATGATACCAAGAGATTACAATTTGATTTTCAGCACTGAAACTGAAATTTTTCCGTGTTGAGTCTGCTCATAAAGGTTAGCTTTAATCTGCGTGAACAGAGCGAGCGGTATTTTAGTTCTGCCGCTGATTTCTAACCGCCGTTTTCTCGGATACATTCCGCATCACGAGGTTGTAGTTAGGTTTGAATATGAGTTTAAATTAAGGGTTACAAAACGCGTCGTCTGCCGAAGTTCAGTCATTGGGCGCTTAAAATCAGCTGTCGACAGAGTATCTCGCATTTCAACTTCTACATCTACATCTACATGTAGATGTAGATTTCCTCCATACCTTGCGGTGACTGCTTCCAAAACTGCTCCGCGTTATACATTAATAGCATTTGTGAAGTGACACGTCGTGTTTGTGTGTGGCATATAACCGTTGTGTGTGGTAGCCGGCAGCCGATGCAGTAACACTGTATAATAATATAATTTTCGGCTGCCACGACTGAAAGGCTTCTGTACAGTATGTGAAAAAATCTGTTAAATGTGCTCTACGTCCTGAAAGAGCTAAGACGTCGACCTACGGATTTTCCTGTACATAAGTAACTAATGCCTTGAAACCACTAATGCGTCTTTGAATTCTTTGAGCTGTAAGAGGTCCAGTGCTGTTCTACCGACTAAAATTACTCCACACAGTTGTAACTGAATTTTCCTTGTTGAAATGGTGATTGCTTAGCTTCTTTTGTTGTTGTGTTGTCGTCTTATTGACTAAACGGCTTATGTCTAATGAATGAGCGAGCCAATGAGCTAGCCAGATGCACCACGGAGAGCTCTACTGGGAAAATCAGAAGAGACAACTGAAACCTGGCACGACGGTAAAGTCTTAGTTTCGATACTCCAGTCAAGATTCATCCCAAGTTCCTGTCTTCATTTATGTAGAAGGTATAGTCTCCTGACATCCTATTAATCTTCGCGAAACACTCTGTATTAGAATCTAAGATTAATAAGTTTCCAGCTCATAAAGAAGTAATCTGGATAACAAGGTTCAGAGACCGAGAAACAAAAGACGACGAAAACGTAAAGCAAACAAGAAACAGTGTTATGAACACGAGATTCCGCTTACGTATTTGCGTACAAAACGAAAACACTGGAAGCAGTATCGAACTTCTCGTCAGCACTCTCTGTCTCCTGTAACAGCTGTCACAGCGCCCATGAAACGAAAGCACCAATAAGATTAGCAACACCGTGCGTACGTCTATAAACTTCATTCTATATAACAGGAATCTGTGTATACCTTCTCATCTGAAAAAAAAAAAATACTTTCCTTAATGTACATTCTTTTTATCGGATTAACGGGACTTACAAAATTAATTTCGTTGCACGTTCAGTGAAAAATAGGATAAAAATATGTTTATTATATTCATTGAATTAGGTCCTCAGCAACCCATTGCTATAGCACGGTGGTATACTACAGGCCAGGCGAGAAGTTATATTTCACACGTAAGAGTACAGATAAAATTAGGGTTATTAAGATATCTGTTGATAACCTGCTAGCCGGCCAGAGTGACCGTGCGGTTCTAGGCGCTACAGTCTGGTGCCGAGCGACCGCTACGGTCGCAGGTTCGAATCCTGCCTCGGGCATGGATGTTTGTGATATCCTTTGGTTAGTTAGGTTTAATTAGTTCTAAGTTCTAGGCGACTGATGACCTCAGAAGTTGAGTCGCACAGTGCTCAGAGCCATTTGAACCATTTTGATAACCTGCTCATGTAACACAACGCGTTGATTGGAATGTAGCAACCCCCGTGGGTTATCTTGACACACGTACCGAGATCTGGATTTATGAGTGTTTGCGTCGTGAGTCAACCGGAATGTGTGATTCAGACCATTTCAGCTGTTTAGTCGAATGCAGGAGCACTTCGTAATTTTTTCCTCAGAAGCACTACAGTATCAAATGTCAAAAAAACTAGGTACAACAAAGTGTACACGTTTTTCACACAATTAACCTAAATTATCCTAAGGACAAAGACACACACCCATACCCGAGGGAGGACTCGAACTTCCGCCGGGACCAGCCGCACAGTCCGTGACTGCAGAGCCTGAGACCGCTCGGCTAATCCCGCGCGGCTAACAATATTAATGTGGTAATAGTAAACTGCAGGAGACTCTATAGAAAGGTCCCAGAACTGCTCTCATTAATAAATGGTCACAATGCCCACATGGTACTACTAGCGATGGAAAATTGGCTGAAACCAGATGTAAACAGTAATTAAATTCTAAACTCAGATTCGAATGTATACCGCAGAGACGGGCTGGACAGTGAAGGGGGAGGCGTGTTTATAGCGATAAAAAGTGCAATAGTATCGAAGGAAATTGACGGAGATCCAAAATGTAAATAATTTGGGTGAAGGTCACGGTTAAATCAGGCTCAAACATGGTAATTGGACGTCTCTATAGGCCCCCTAGCTCAGCAGCTATTGTGGCAGAGCACCTGAAGGAAAATGTGGAAAATATTTCGAGTAGATTTCCCGACCATGTTATAGATCTGGGTGGAAATTTTAATTTCCCAGATATAGACTGGGAGGCTCAAACGTTTAAAACGGGTGGCACGGACAAAGAATCCAGTGAAATTTTTTAAGTACATTATCTGGAAACTACCTTCAGCAGTTAAACAGAGAACCGACTTGTGGTGATAACATATTAGACCTTCTGGTGACAAACAGACCCGAACTTTTTGAAACAGTTAACGCTGAACAGGGAATCAGCGATCATAAATCGATTACTGCATCGATGATTTCAGCCGTAAATAGAAGTATTAAAAAAGGTAGGAAGATTTTTCTGTTTAGCAAAAGTGACAAAAAGTATATTTCAGAGTGCTTGACGGCTCAACACAAAAGTTTTGTCTGAAGTACATATAGTGTTGATGATCAGTGGACAAAGTTCAAAACCACCGTACAATATACATTAGATGAGTATGTGTCAAGCAAGATCGTAAGAGATGGAAAAGAGCCACCGTGGTACAACAACCGTGTCTGAAAACTGCTGCGGAAGCAAAGGGAACTTCACAGGAAACATAAGCATAGCCAAAGCATTGCAGACAAACAAAAATTACACGAAGTGAAATGTAGTGTGAGGAGGACTATGCAAGAAGCGTTCAATGAATTCGAAATAAAGTATTATGTACTGACTTGGCAGAAAATCCTAAGAAATTTTGGTCTTATGTAAAAGCAGCAGGTCGATGAAAACAAAATGTCCACACACTCTGTGACGAAAATGGTACTGAAACAGAGGATGACAGAATAAAGGCCGATGCACTAAATGTCTTTTTCCAAAGCTGTTTCACAGAGGAAAACTGCACTGTAGTTCCTTCTCTAGATTGTCGCACAGATGACAAAATGTTACATATCGAAATAGATGACACAGGGATAGAAAAACACTTAAAATCGCTCAAAAGACGAAAGGTTGCTGGACCTGATGGGATACCAGTTCGATTTTACACAGAGTCCCCCTTCTTGGTGCGGTGTGCCGTAGGTCTCTAGAAGAGCGTAGCGTTCCAAAGGATTGGAGAAGGGCACAGGTCATCCCCGTTTTCAAGAGCGGACGTCGAACAGATGTGCAGAACTATAGACCTGTATCTCTAACGTCGATCAGTTGTAGAATTTTGGAACACGTATTATGTTCGAGTATAACGACTTTTCCGGAGACTGGAAATCTACTCTGTAGGAATCACTATGGGTTTCGAAAAAGACGATCGTGTGAAACCCAGCTCGCGCTGTACGTCCACGAGACTCAGGTAGCTACCCTGTTTCTTGACTTCCGCAAGGCGTTTGATACAATCCCACAGTCGTTTAATGAACAAAGTAAGAATATATGGACTATCAGACCAATCGTGTGATTGGATTGAAGAGTTCCTAGAGAACAGAACGCAGCCATGTCATTCTCAATGGAGAGAAATCTTCCGAAGTAAGAGTGATTTCAGGTGTGCCGCAGGGGAGTGTCGTAGGACCGTTGCTATTCACAATATACGTAAATGACCTTGTGGATAACATCGAAAGTTCACTGAAGCTTTTTGCGGATGATGCTGTAGTATATCGAGAGGTTGTAACAATGGAAAATCTTACTGAAATGCAGGAGGATCTGCAACGAATTGACGCATGGTGCAGGGATTCGCAATTGAATCTCAATGTAGACAAGTGTAATGTGCTGCGAATACATAGAAAGAAAGATCCTTTATCATTTAGCTACCATATAGCAGGTCAGCAACTGGAAGCAGTTAATTCCATAGATTATCTGGGAGTAGGCATTAGGAGTGATTTAAAATGGAATGACCATATAAAATTAATCGTCGGTAAAGCAGATGCCAGGCTGGGATTCATTGGAATGATCCTAAGAAAATGCAATCCGAAAACAAAGGAAGTAGGTACCAGTACACTTTTTCGCCCACTGCTTGAATACTGCTCACCGGAGTGGGATCCGTACCAGATAGGGTTGATAGAAGAGATAGAGAAGATCCTACGGAGAGCAGCGCGCTTCGTTACAGGATCATTTAGTAATCGCGAAAGCGTTACAGAGATAATAGATAAACTGCAGTGGAAGACTCTGCAAGAGAGACACTCAGTAGTTCGGTACGGGCTTTTGTTGAAGTTTCGAGAACATACCTTCACCCTGGAGTCAAGCAGTATATTGCTCGCTCCTACGTATGTCTCGTGAAGTGACCGTGAGGATAAAATCAGAGAGATTAGAGCCCACACAGAGGCATACCGACAATCTTTCTTTTCACGAACAATACGAGACTGGAATAGAAGGGAGAACCGATAGAGGTACTCAAAGTACCCTCCGCCGCACACCGTCAGGTGGCTTGCGGAGTATGGATGTAGATGTAGATGTAGGAAGGTGATGTGCTGTTCCAACAGGATAATGCTCGCCAATACAATGTCCGTTCAGCTCATGTGCCCTGCAAGTCATGCAGAAACTTCCCTGGCCAGCACGATGTTCGGAATTGTCTCCAGTCGAGTATTTGTGGGATGTGATGGGAAGAGAAGCGACTCGTCAGCCAACAGCTCTGACAAAACTACGTGACCAGTTCTAGTAGGCGTGGCATTACGTATTCCAGGACAGTATCCGCCATCTGTACGATTGACTGGATGCCAGTCAGCACCTGCATTTCCACCCTTGGAGGCTACACCATGCACTAAGAAGTGTGTTTCATCATGGGTTAATACCTGTACCTCAGACCCGCTTGTGCTACTGATCTATAAATGTAATCATTTCATGTACTCCATATGCACTATTGAAACAATAAATCTTGAGTGAATGGGAAACCGGCAGTGTGTTACACTATTTACATTTTATTTACATAAATTTTTGAGAAATTATTTCTATCTTGCTCTCGCTTCCGCAGCTGCTAGATTCATTAATTATAATTTTTTAGTGTAAGACTGAATTGGAAACTGAGTAGATATATCTTAATTAGAGATGTAAAACTATCATAGGCTACCGTAAATTATCATACGTAAGCATGGACTGCTGTAGTGTTCCTAGTAGCCTTGGTCAGATAAGACCCTGCCCACGTTACCTGTACATTATGTGCGATGCATTCCTATTGGGCGTTGCCTGATATCGATCGGTTTATTCACATATGCGATCAGTGTCATAGTAGATTCCCCTAGAAATCGGAAGCGTTGGACTGTCTAGAAACTGAGCGATGATATAAAAAGGGCTGCTTAACCTACGGAACTTTTTTGTCCTAGATATTTATGGTCCTCTCTGTCGCTTAAAAACAAACACTATTTGTAGCAAAACTGAGACTGTTAATGTTTGATTCAGATTTTATTCGAAAACTGTTGACTTTTAGAGTGAAATACAGGGATAGTGTAATAAAAATGAAAAAAAAGTACAAACTTATCACATAGCGCTAGAAAATGCAATATCCTGAAGAGAAGAGGTAAAACAAAAAGATTAACGGAAAACAATCATATATCAAACATCGCTTCAAAACTTCATCGAGCTTATATAAAATATGTTTCTGTTATCTAGAAACAACATTTACATTTACAAAGAATAACAGGAAATTCGCGCCTTTGGTCATGATGAAGAACGTTCTGTTGAGTACAAAGTAACAACAATACCTATAAATATATATCTTTCTTCTTTAATTTACTGGCTTACGAGATGTGTCCATGTAGCCATCTCAAGAGTGGACTGTCATTTTTGACGATACGAACGTAGGGACAACAAACACCTAGTCCACGAGCGGAGAAAATCTCCGCCCCGGCCGGGAATCGAATCTGGGTCACTTCGCTTAGCAATGCGTCACGCTGACCACGCAGCTACTGAGACAGACTTTTTTATATTTGCACAAGTAAACCACACTTCTATCAAAGCAGTTGCTTTGCTTGCATAAAAACGCAGAAGTTACGGGATCATGTAATATTTATTACTTATAAAATTTAATTTATATTCTATAGAGATACAAAATACACAGTGGACTAACACTGAATGATATG
This sequence comes from Schistocerca nitens, assembly GCF_023898315.1. Classification (NCBI taxonomy): domain Eukaryota; kingdom Metazoa; phylum Arthropoda; class Insecta; order Orthoptera; family Acrididae; genus Schistocerca; species Schistocerca nitens. Next base: position 629,677,089 of record NC_064616.1, on the reverse strand, counting down.
CGTTTCCAATTATGTGCAAAACAAACAACCAAGCAAGAAGACGGGTCTCCGTTTCTCTCTTACACATTCATTTATATTTATTTCCCTGTCAGTGCTACCATTGCTACCCGTCATTCTACCATTTACTACGTCATTTATGTACTGTGCAAAAACTACCAAACCGTACAATTGATACCGTGCAACTGTAATTTTAATTAATAGTCATGCAAAGAGTTGTGGGCAACCGTAGCTGAAGTAATCCATATCTGACAAATAGACTAGTTTCAGCTGTGTGGAAAACTTTATTTATTGGAATACGAAAGGTTTCGTAATATCAAAGCACATCCTCAGCTGCACATACGTCGCTAAAAGATTAAGCCCATGAGATGGGCAGGAGGGGGACTCAAACTTATCTAAATGAAATGCTGTTACCCGCAATAAGCAGGGCGTCACGAATCAATTTCACCAGCTGAAAAAACTGGCATGTTAAAACCGCGTTAACGGCGTATCAGGAAGTGGTGGACAATAGCCAGATAATCCCCGAACCCCCTCCCCCGGGCTCCAGTTTTATTGTGTAAGGATCGTCAGCGGGCTCTATCGCGTAACTAGAATTGTTATATGCATACAAGCATACACGAAACAAAACTTCGAAGCAGCCTTTTACCCCTATATTTCGGTTGTGGAGATTTTTTTTAAGGATTTTTTATTATTTTCCGTAAAATGTGTTACATGTTGTAATATTTTCAACCAATAATATTTTCTCGATCTCGTGTAACTATTGCCGTACAGTTTAACAACATGACGATTTTGAGCCTACTTTTCCACTACTCAACTCTAAATTCTTAATTTCGTTTGAATTCAGTGACAGTACTTTTTGTTATTTGAATTAGACAAAAATAACGAAACTGAAAGAAAGTAAATACACCGAAAATAAAGCTAAAACATCAAGTTAAGCGAAAATGATCATATGAGCTTTCTCAGTACGTGAAACTCAATACACGTAAATTTCATATCACCAATAGTCTGCTAGCCTCATGGATATCTCGGGATGAGTCACGTAATCCTGGCGTGAGAGCCCAAGCGGCCGTGTTTACACGCCTTGCTTTTCAATTGCAGCATATTTCTTGGGTACTTTTATGAAAAATTAAATAAGTACATAACGCCATTTTTTAAAAAGAGATACGTGTTTCAATACATCGGTTAATATAGGAGTTACGAGAATTAGCCCTGTAACTAACTTAGAGACTCTCTCAGCACTGTCATTTGCCCAAATCCCGTTTCGTTATCTCGATGTGTTCAGCAAATACATGGGATCTTACATCTTACGCGATTCGCACTGGATATCTTGCTATATCCCGTGTTCACAATTCTTGAAAATTTTTCGTATATTAATGCAGTTTGTTAAGGCGGTAAGGTGATTTTCTGCTTCCCAAACTAAATATCTACCTAAGTATTTGGAGTATTGCTTGAAATGAAGTGGTTTACAGCATCTCTGCAAATAGGCATGCAAATTTACTGCATATTCCGTTCCCTGGAATACTATATCGAGATGGGGAACGTCTAGCGCTCCTTTTTAAGGTGTCAACTTCGATTCTATTTCATTCGTACAAAATTACAAAAAGAACATGATATCTAACAGTCGTACTCCACATGACACTTTCATATCGGACAGTAGCTCCTTCACACGGATAGACATGTACACTACTGGCCATTAAAATTACTACACCACGAAGATGAAGTGCTACAGACGCGAAATTTAACCGACAGGAAGAAGATGCTGTGATATGCAAATTATTAGCTTTTCTGAGCATTCACACAAGGTTGGCGCCGGTGCCGACACCTAAAACGTGCTGACATGAGGAAAGTTTCGAACCGATTTCTCATACACAAACAGCAGTTGACCGGCATTGCCTGGTGAAACGTTGTTGTGATGCCTCGTGTAAGGAGGAGAAATGCGTACCATCACGTTTCCGACTTTGATAGAGGTCGGATTGTAGCCTATCGCGATTGCGGTTTATCGTATCGCGACATTGCTGCTCGCGTTGGTCGAGTTCCAATGACTGTTAGCAGAATATGGAATCGGTGAGTTCAGGAGGGTAGTACGGAACGCCGTGCTGGTATCAATGGCCTCGTATCACTAGCAGTCGAGATGACAGGCATCTTACCCGCATGGCTGTAACGGATCGTGCACCCACGTTTCGATCCCTGAGTCATCAGGTGGAGACGTTTGCAGAACAACAACCATCTGCACGAACAGTTCGACGACGTTTGCGGCAGCATGGACTATCAGCTCGGAGACCATGCCTGCGGTTACCCTTGACGCTGCATCACAGACAGGAGCGCCTGCGATGGTGTACTCAACAGCGAACCTGGGTGCACGAAGGGCAAAACGTCATTTTTTCGGATGAATCCAGGTTCTGTTTACAGCATCATGATGGTAGCATCCGTGTTTGGCGACATCGCGGTGAACGCACATTGGAAGCGTGTATTCGCCATCGCTATACTGGCGTATCACCCGGCGTGATGGTATGGGGTGCTATTGGTTACACGTCTCGGTCACCTCTTGTTCGTATTGACGGCACTTTGAACAGTAGACGTTACATTTCAGGTATGTTACGACCCGTGGCTCTACCCTTTATTCATTACACATTCGCCAGATCGCTCACTAACTGAAAACGTCTGGTCAATGGTGGCCGAGCAACTGACTCGTAACAATACGCCAGTCACTACTTTTGATGAACTGTGGTATCGTGTTGAAGCTGCATGGGCAGCTGTACCTGTACACGCCATTCAAGCTCTGTTTGACTCAATGCCCAGGCCTATCAAGGCCGTTATTACGGCCAGAGGTAGTTGTTCTATGTGCTGATTTCCCAGGATCTATGTACCCAAATTTCGTGAAAATGTAATCACATGTTAGTTCTAGTATAATATATTTGCCCAATGAATACCCGTTTATCATCTGCATTTTTTCTTGGTGTAGAAATTTTAATGTCCAGTAGTGTATAAAAAATGCCTGATCTTCGAAATAGTGGCAAATAAAATTAGTAAATAATACGATGATCAGATACAACCCACATATACACTATTTGATCAAAAGTATCCAGACATCCCTATACAATGCGGAATTGGCTACTAATGCCACGAGAGTTGGATCCGTCAGTGTAAAAGGAGGCGGGCAACATTATGTCGTTAGTAGAGAAACACTAATAGAAGAATGAATCTGTCAGGACTGCTCAGTGAATTTAATCGTGAACTAGTCATTGGATGTTACAGACCCACCAGGGTCATTTCAACCCTTCTAAAGGTGCCAAAATCGACTGGTGGTGATAGGATTGTGAAGTGGAAACGCCAGGCAACAACCACAACTAAACCAATACGAGGCAGGCCCCAGGTACTGTCGGACAGGGACCATCGTGCATTGTGGAGTGTATTTGAAAGAATCACATGAAATCAGAGGAAGGAGTGATTCGTAAGCTGCAAAGTGCCACCAGCAGTTCAGCTAGCACCCTGACTGTGAGCAGGAAGTTAAAAATAACAGGGCACAATGATCCAGCAGCTTCTCGTAAGTCATAATTTCCGTGGTCAATGCTAAGCGACCCTTGAGGAGATGTAAAGGCTACAGGTCAGTGGATGACTGGAAACGAATGATGAATCTCGCTGTACCCAGTAGCAGTCCGATCGAAGGATTTTGGTTGTGCCGGCCGCGGTGGCCGTGCGGTTCTAGGCGCTCCAGTCCGGAGCCGCGCTGCTGCTACGGTCGCAGGTTCGAATCCTGCCTAGGGCATGGGTGTGTGTGATGTCCTTAGGTTAGTTAGGTTTAAGTAGTTCTAAGTTCTAGGGGACTAATGACCACAGCAGTTGAGTCCCATAGTGCTCAGAGCCATTTGATTTTGGTTGGAGGATGCCTGATGTACAGAACCTGCCACCATGTGTAGTGCTATCAGTGAGGTACGAAGGAGGTGGTGTAATTGTACGGGGGTGTTTCTCGTCATTGTGGTATTGTCTCATTTTGTCGCTTTAGAAAATACTAAATGTGCAAGGACTTGAACATAATTTTACAGCATTGCGTACTGCCTACAGTACAGAAACAGTACGAAGACGATGATTTATTGTATCAACATGACAACGCATACTGTCATAAAGGAGTGTCTGTGCGGAAATGGTTTGTGGACAATGACATACCTGAAGTGGGCTCCGCCGGCCCGAACTTTGGGATGAGTTACAGCGTCGACTTCGCTCCAGAGCCCAGCGTCTTACATCACTACCTTTTCTGGTTTAGATTCTCGGAAAATAACGGGCTGCTAATCCTCCACAGTCGTTCAGAGACCTTACTGAAAGTGTCCCCAGGAGACTTCAGGCCGTCTAAAAGGCGAAGAGTGTACACATTCCATATTATCGTCTACTGTTAGAGCCGGCCGCGGTGGTCTATCGGTTCTAGGCGCGCAGTCCGGAACCGCGCGACTGCTACGGTCGCAGGTTCGAATCCTGCCTCGTGCATGGATGTGTGTGATGTCCTTAGGTTAGTTAGGTGTAAGTAGTTCTAAGTTCTAGGGGACTGATGACCACAGTAGTTAAGTCCCATAGTGCTCAGAGCCATTTGAACCATTTTTTTCTACTGATAGATGTCCAGATAATTGTGATAAGATAATGTATGCTTAAAAGCAGCAATCACTCTATTATTTTTCTCGTTCCAATTTATATATTTATCGCTAATATATACATACAGTTGGTTCAGTGCACACAGTGATACCACGTGCCCGAGCGGTCTAAGGCGCTGCAGTCATGGACTGTGCGGCTGGTCCCGGCGGAGGTTCGAGTCCTCCCTCGGGCATGGGTGTGTGTGTTTGTCCTTAGGATAATTTAGGTTAAGTAGTGTGTAAGCTTAGGGACTGATGACCTTAGCAGTTAAGTCCCACAAGATTTCACACACATTTGAACGTTTGATACCACGTACAAAATCCAACGTTTTCCTTTGTGGCAGACTTAATGTTATTTACAGAAGTAAATAACATAGTACAACGAATGTCAGAGTGAAACTGTATATTAAATGTGTATGAACTGAACTACTGAACGGAATAATATTGCTCGTCCAGATGACTTTTTTTCGTGGCTTAACTCTTCAGTCTCTGCATTTTTCGCAGCACGAAACTAGTGGGCCTCTCCTGTCTAACAGATTATTGGCCAGCTGGCAAGAGACGAACTGGAGCAATCTGCTCCCACCCATCCTGGAAAATTTTTCTGGTGTCATGATGAATACCTACAAGATACAAATACGGGTTTGATAACCGTTTTATAATCGGTCAGCTAAAATAATGTCGTTCCTACAGCAACGCCCGATGACATAAACAAAGCCGTTCATATGGTATCGACAGCTACGATGCCACAACGTAGGTCCGCTCTGCTAGGTTGGCACTACAAGAGACACCGACGACAGCGCCCTCTATCCGGTGCTGTCGAGGTCTACGAGCTCCGCGACTGCTTCAGCTCATTTGATCAGGTGCAGCCAGCCAGGAAACTTCGCTTCAGCATCGTACCACGTGGCAAGTTATGTAATATGTTTGCATATGTTTATCCACTATTAAAGGTGCTTTAACTGTATCTGCAGTACCGAGAGATTAGTACCTTTTCCTGCTCCTGCTCCTACCCACGCGCCGCCTTCCAGGCGGGATACAAAAGTTCATCTTTCGGAAAAATGAATAACGCCGATAGATTGTAGCATTTCACCACAAATCATGAACAACGGAGGAAAAGTAGGGCAAAAGGGACTTCTAGCCATATATGCAGTTGTGTGCGGATTAAGCCAATTCTCTAAAACTCCAACAACTTTGCTGTTGACAGTATAATCCATTACAGTAAAATACTCGCAGAAAATACGTCAGTAGTTAACTCTGTTTCGATACAAAGATATCATTGTATCCTCTACGTTAATATATAGTGTAAAATAATTTTTCAGAAATTAAACCTAGGAAGTCATTCTCATTCTCATCAAACATTTTTTCAAATGTTAGCAACACACGCACACTGCTAAGCCAAATTTAAAAATTATGTCATGGATTTGTATCGGTCTAAGGGTGCACAAAAGTATGTTAAGTGTCACTATATGTGCGAGCGAGGATCTTGCCAGTAGACTTACAGGGGAGATGTTCTTCAACTCAGTTGTTAAACAATAGTGACATAGTTATGTACAACAAAACCAATAAAATAATGCAGTTGAAACGCAGGTGCCTTGCAACCACAGTCAACTCCGAATCCGAAGGTATGGTCGTCAATGAAGTACAACACTTAGAACTTAAAGCATAACTGAAAGTAAAAACATAACTAAACTCCTGGACGAAGAGTGCAGCTATTTATCGAACATCGAATATTCCAGAATGCTCATTTTTACATAGACAGTGACTATTCTAGAATATAAAAACATTAGAAACATAAGATATTTTAATAGCATTCTAGAAACTATAGATACTAAATAACATATAATTGGTAGTGGTCATGATTGAACTGGTGGTCCAAAGCAAGCTTTGTTATGTACTACCATCTCTCCATTTTCCCTTGTATCCCTTCTTTGCTAACCAATTACCACTACGCCACATTGCGTGAACCAGAGTTCGCGGAATTACTGCCTCTGCTACATGACGAATGACCCGCTGTTTCGTAAGCTCTCATTGGAGCCGACTGTAGCACCTTCTATCTAGATCTTGTCAATGGTTCTCTGTATGGTGGAGTAGCGGATCTTCGCGTTATGGTCGTCTTGTTACATCCTCTTTACTACTATAAGCATCAAAGGTACCCTTCACGACGAATCTTCACGATCGACCAGTAGCTCTTCAGTTTCCTTGAACCTCGCATCATCTATCTGCGCCTCATGACTGTAGTAGGGCTTTATACGGAAGACGTCTATGGGCTTTCTTGACGAAGCGTTATGATCCACGACTTACTATGTGATGTACGGCAAACGACGAAGGATACTATATAGCCAAAGTAGCGCTTTAGTAATTTTTGTAATAGTCCTAATTCTAGTACTGCTTTCTGCATATGTGTAAGAATCCAAACCAAGTCTCCTAGGTTGTAACTCACTGGTTCGTACTTGGCATTGTACCGCTCTCGTTCCTTATCCTGGTAGTTGAGGCTCTCTTGCATCATCAGTACTCATGTGAGGGGTTTGAGATAGTAACCCTGAGCATCATGAAGCAGTAAGAACAATGTGAACCACGAAGCGTCCTGCTTCGTTGTGTTGTATGCGAGGGCAACGACAGATTGTATTGTGTTCCAGTTTCATTGTCCGACATCAAGAGCATATCTGCCAGTGACCTATTATTAACATGTTAATAGGCCATTCCTCCGTGGATAGTACGCAGCTGTCATCCTGTGGGTGACGTCGCAACATGAAATTACCTCTGATACTGGTTTTGACTACAATAGTTACTGGAGACTATTATCCATCGTTACCAATTCGTTGATTTCGGGAACCTCCCCAACAGGTCCATTCCAGTTCTGTTGAATGGCCCTGCTGCGGGAGGGATTAGTACCGGATGCCCCAGTGGTAATTGCGGTATATTCATCTGTCGTTGGCATAGCCTTAAACTGATAGAGGCCATCTGGAGTTATGAAGGCATTCTCTTCCCAGTCATCCTCGAATACTTCGATGTACCAGTAGCCTTTCTGCATGTCTGTAGTTGAGATATACTTTACTCCTTTCAACCATTCTAGGATTTCATCACTGTGCTGCGAAGAACAGACATCTTTCTTCGTGGTTTTGTTCAGCCGTCGGTAGTCGACGCAGAAACACCATGTGCCATCCTTCTTCACAAGGAGAGGACCAAAGTATGGCTGCCACTGCCAAATGTAGATGTTGGCATACGGTGGAGGAATGTAGGATGTGGATGGGAACTGTCAGGATGCGCCGTATTAAATCTCGGCTGTGATCGTCAAGTGTTTTATTATTCCAGTTGCAGTGCCGTGTTCCTCTCTGTCTATGTCACAGGGTCCCACGATGCTGAGGACGCCATTTTGCTGCCAGCAAAACAGCTTGGCGTGGAAGGGCTACCTCAGCGACTCGTGCAACGTACTGCGGCATGCTGACCGTGTACAGCCGTGGCGTTCTGACGGCATGAGGATGCGCCGGCAGCCGACTCAGCAGCCTCCATTCCCGTTGCCTCAGTGCCACTCGTTGGGAGCTGCAGGGTGGCCTGCTGCGTGCTTCTTCACCATCATGGTTAAGATCGCAGTGACAACAAGCGCCTGTGATCTGACAGCCAAATCTACGGCCCTCGCCTCAGAATGCTTCTGGGGTGTGTTGGGATCCAACAAGACTGCCCGTCGTAGCGAGCCGTCGAGTGGCCCGGCATTGGCTGGCTATGGACCCCGAGTTGGCCTCAGAGGGTCGAACTAGCGACCTGCCGTGGACTGGAACGCTGCTGCTGCTGCTTCTGTGTGTAGTCGGTGGTGTGAGAAGCTCCACCGTCCAGTAGAGCTGCCACACTTGAATCCCCCTCATTACAAAAACCGGTACCTATTTATACGTGGCTGTGCGCCTCTGTTTTGCTAATGCGCCACTCCGAGTCATGTATTCGTAACACCTAGGTTGGGCCAGTGGGCCCCTTCTGCCAATAATTTGAGCCAAGCAAACCACTGCGTTTACTCTTTTCAGCGGTTCTACGGCCCTGTGGCCTCCATTCTACTTCGCAACCGCTGGTTAGCGTAACTTACTGTCAACAGGCAAGTGCCTGGCTGTAACTTGTGTGTAACTATCTTAAACGGTGGTGCCACTACATTATTCTCCCCTTTGGAAAGACCCGGTCCCCGGGTCGGCCTCTAACTACTCTTAAACTTGTTTGGGTCGGCACGTACTTATGACATATTTACTACTACTATTAGAAAACTTAGATGTGGTTCAAAAATGGCTCTGAGCACTATGGGACTTAACATCTGAGGTCATCAGTCCCATAGAACTTAGAACTACTTAAACCTAACTAACCTAAGGACATCACACACAGCCATACCCGAGGCAGGATTCGAACCTGCGAGCGGAGCGGTGGCGCGGTTCCAGACTGAAGAGCCTAGAACCGCTCAGCCAAACCGGCCGGCTACTTAGATGTGGTCTAGTGCTCTTAAAATGTAAAAATTCCTTACTAGATGACCACTCCACTTAATGTTCAATCAACCCCTTATCTACCTGTCTTACGCCCTTGGTATCCAATCCACTGCGATTTGGACTACTGTCGGTTCCCTCTTGGAATTGGGTCTCTGCCTGATCAGAATGAAAACAACACACAACAAAGTTAACGCTGCGATGGCACTTGGCACAGAGGTGCTCAAAACGATCGTTACTTGTCGTAGCCTTTCCCTATATTGAGCAACATGCTGCACAAGCTGTCTGGCTGATATGCACCTCTCTTGCTCTGAAATGACCTGGTTTATGGATATCAACAGACCTGACTCCAGAGTTTGATTTAAGAAGGTACGTATTTTACATTTGCGACTTTCAGTACAATCGTTTTTTTATCACAGAACGTAGTCATCTTTAGCTGATGGCGATGAGCATCCGACATCACATTAAAAGAAGCCCCTGAATCGTCTAGCGCCCGGATAGCTCGGCCGCCTATGATGACGTCAATGAGATTTCCTAATATCTTGGTGACGACCGAACATGGAGGACTTTCTTCTGTGGCGACCTCACCACCACAGATGGTCGCATGCCCTAAGTTTCCTGAATTCGGCAGCTTGGGAAGCGGCTGACACCTCTGTACGAGGATGTGAAATGGCTACAGTGAGTTGGGTAGCAACCTAATCCAAGGTACGGCGATGGAATTCGAACTACAGGTCGGCTGTAGCCTTATGCAGTCGACTGGCATACTGGGGATGGTTGACGTCTTCCGGTGCAGTAATCGTCGAAAACCCATCTTCTGTGTCTGCAGTATCATACAACGACCCGTTTTTCTCCATCCTCTAAATGTCTGTTTTTTTTCTGTGATGCGTTTTACATAGAGGGGGAGCTGGTAAAAAATGGAAGTAAGCATTTGGCGTTATTGGCCGGGTGGCCCCTGGCGGGGCAGCTGCGGCCGCCTTGGTGCAGATCTTATTACATTGGACACGACATTGGACGAACTGCGCGCCGGATAGGGATGAAATGATGATGAAGACGACACAACACCCAGTCCCTGAGCGGAGAAAGTCTCCGACCCAGCCGGGAATCGAACCTGGGCCCGTTGGACGGCAATCCGTCACGCCGACCACTATGCTATCGGGGCGGACGGGGAGCTGGCTGTACGTGCATTGATCGGTTGCTGGGTTCTCGCTTGATGGATGTGGCCTAAGTTAGGGTTGGCGAAGTCGATTCTTCGTGGCGCGTTCGACTAGTGATGGCGATTGATACCAAAGATCAGTACGCCTCTTCTCCGACATTCTCCTTCAGACGTTTGGGGTCTACATTCATGGCTGTTGTGTCATTTGTACCCTGTCGGACATTTCTGGCTGCCATACTTTGCTCTGCCTCTTCCCTTACTACCTGACTTATGAGAGAGGCTCATGGTGGTTTTCCACAGCTGCCTTAATGACCGTTTTAGCAGACGGTCATACCTCTTTCTTCTGACTTCTTTTTTTCCCTCGATTCGCAGGTACCACTTGATGATTTCCTCTTTCGTGACACCTCTTAACAGAAGAGCTTAATACATATCTTCTGCGACTCCTTTCACCATGTGAAGGCTGATATTTTGTCAGCTTCTGTCATATTTGGCTTTATGGTGTGCCTTAGAGCCAAAACATTCTGTGTGTACGACTTTTCATTTCCCCATGACGTTAGGCCTTGTTCAAGAATTGGTCTTCCGCTAACCATACTTGGCACTGATTGTTGCCTGACGGGTTTTTCAGTTAGGCCTGGAATTTGTCCAAGCTATTGAGCTCCTCTTCATTGTTCCCAAACCACTGCTGGGCTGTGCCGCCCACCAAAATATACACATTTGCCAAACACGTCATGTCACCCCAACTGTTGTCCTCGGAGAGTTGGTCGAATCCTTTCATTCGTTTCGTCTGGCCCTAACCAGCGTCTCCTGAAATCACTGAAGGATGCCTGATGTGTAGCTGACACACTGCTGTTTTTGAATTCAGCTTCTTCCTGAAGATATGGATTTTAGGAACGATGTGCTCCTTGTATTCTGGTTCCTGTCCATGTAGGCGATAGCTTTAACGTTGCCTAATTAGAGCCACGGTCATGTAGATGTTTCCAAGTACCCGTCGGCTGTACCAATGTCACATCGAAACCACAATAAAGTCCAAATCCTAAGGCAGGGCCCTTAGTAAAGCACAACACTTAGACCTGAAAACACGTTTACTACTGACACTAGCGTAAGCCAGAACAAAACTGAACTCCAGGACCGGAGTGTAGCGATTTGTACAAACATCGAATATTCCAGAACGCGGGTATTTATACAGGCATCGGTTATACCAGAATATACAAACGTTTCAAACATATTTCCCGAATATTCCAGATACTATAAAGACTAAATAACAAATATTTCAGAAGTATTCGCTAAAGGTGAGCTCTTTTGACGCCAGTTTTATTAGGTATAAATATACTACTTATTCTTGACACATGAAAATTTGTGGCGGACCGCGACTCGGACCCAGATTTCCCGCTTATCCCATACGATCGCCTTAACAATTTCAGCTATCCATGCACGCACCGCGAAGCGATCAGAACCTCCGTACGCCATACTGTCTATATCCCCATATGATCGCACATTACGTGACTCCCGTAACAGGAGATGGTTCAAATGGCTCTGAGCACTATGGGACTTAACATCTGAGGTCATCAGTCCCCTAGAACTTAGAACTACATAAACCTAATTAACCTAAGGACATCACACACATCCATGCCCGAGGCAGGATTCGAACCTGCGACTGTAGCGGTCGTGCGGTTCCAGACTGAAGCGCCTAGAACCACTCGGCCACACCGGCCGGCATAACAGGAAATTGAGACCACAATGAAATGAGATTAGTGTGAGTACCGTCGTTTTGTCCATCGAGTCATGGGTCAAGTACAGGGAGTGTATCTATATCTAATACAGCTGACGTCAAAAGAATTGGCCTTCAGCGAATAATTCCGTAACATATACGACAGCTGTCGGTCGTCAACAATATCTGTTCCTTCAGACATGCATGTCTGAAGGAACAGACATTGTAAGTTAAATAAAAAATAATTGTTGGGGTCACATGTGAAATTGTGATCTGCAGAACGCCAGTCAGCGATGCTAATCACTACTCCACCCTGTCTTCACCATAACTTGCTGCAATATGGTAAAATATTATTCCTTTTAAAGGCGATGATGTGGTTGGAGGTATGATGTTGATGGCAATGGTATTTTTGTCAAGTCCATTGAAATTAGGTCCCAGTAATTGTTGTAGTGGAAGGAAAGCAGAATGTAAGAATGAGGTTCAGTGCGGGTAGATCGATAACGGTGGACTGGAAAGAGTTGGGAGCGAGGGTGGTTATATAGCGTTTAGGAGTCTGGGAGGAAAGGACATGGTGACAGGGCTGTAGTTGGCAAGATAGGTAAACCATTCAAAGTAAATACCACTACTCTTCCTTTGAAAATTTTACAGCTAATGCCAATCACAAGCCCGAGAGTTTGATAATTTAGCTAGTGATCTCGTGGTAAGCGGCAAGTTAAACTTTAGTCTTCATTTTCTTCCATTCATCTAAGTCTGATTGTTGCTAAGTTTACTGTAGGAAATACCCTGTCAATAGTTGAGTGATTATTGGAGGATGTTAGAAGTAAAATTTTAATTCATTTAGTTCTGTGAACAAAAGGCTTCTTCCTACCCTACTTGGTAAACAAACAATCCCAGACTTCTAACGAAATGCTTCAGATATCACCCCGTATTGTACCAATAGAAAATAAATTACTAATCATAAATCGAAATCAAAGGACAGCCAAGTAATGAACTTCATTCTGTACATCAAACGCGAGACAAAGCAATATCCGGTTCCCTTGATATGTGTGTTTTGGAAGGTTCTGAACAAATCAGAAGGTGGATTTAATTTTGCTGTCATAATCAAAATTACATTTTCCTCGCCCTGAAGGCCTCCGTCCGTTGAAGGGAACATTAAGTAATTCCTCAGTCAGCGAAGTTGTTAATTTCTTTGATACTGTCCATTGGCAATTATTGTGTGGCTGATCTCGAGACTTGTGAAGGCTGCCTCTCGCGGAGAAACTTTGTTAGTAGGTGGAGAAAAAAACTGGCTGTGGCGGGTGCTTAGCTTATCTGTCGGGGGAGCTGCGGCTGGCTGAGATAAGCGCGGGCCAGGCGATGCGAACGCGCCTCTTGCCTCTTGGCTCTGCCTCTTCCAGCCGGCTGCCACAGCCTGGCTTTCGCCACAATTTATACTCCCCTGCTTCCGCCGCCAGGGAGGGCGCCGCTAACACGAAATATTCCCTTCGCGCTCAACTGTAACGCCGAGAGCAAGCGGCTTCGCTCCTATTTCTCCTCCGCCGAACGCTTCTCACAACGTCTGCTGCTGTGTCGGGGGAAAGCGTCGCAGATATGCGATACACTGGCACAAGTTACCGAGTGCCAAATCCTGGGTGAGGGGCTGCAGATGATGTAGAGACTTTCAGAACTAGGAACACACACTACTGGCCCCACCAGGAAAGATGGTAAATAACAAAACTTTATTTATTAATAGTATCCAGTATAATAAAAATACATGATGTAATTGATAGGTGATTTACACATATAATGGGCTTGTAATTAAGTACACACAGTTGCCATCACCGGCGGCAACAACGGTTCTAACACTATTGGACGGCAACTCGAAATGGCCCTGGACGGCAGATACGGGAACGTCATTTAATGCTGTATCACCTTTATGTCAGACTTCATCAATCGTAACGCTGTCGAGTGGTTGTATGCTAGTCTCTCGGCAACCATTGAGCAGATGTTTTATATGGGTGAGATATCTAGAGAAAGTGCTTGCGAGGGCTTTAATCGAACACCGTTTGGCCTAGCGTTATCGTGTTGAGTGCCGTCTAAGACAGGACACAGACATCGGCCTTAACAAGTCAGAAATCTAAAGATCGTAGTCAACTTTGGTAGCCTTACGCACCAGAGGTAATCGTGTCCTGTAGCCTACGCCAGATGCTGAGCCTGTATATGATGAAGAATGCAATCTAGTAATATTAGTTCTGCCAGGAGCCTCCACACAGCAATACGACCATTGTGATATTGTACGCAGAACTGGAATTCGTCTGTGGAGATGCTGCAGCGTCACTTCTGTGTCCAGTTTGAAGTTGGGGGCATCACTGCAGATCCACCATTCCTTGCTGCCACATTAATTGTTATCGTGGTGCTCTAGACTTCATCGCACTGTACGTGTGGATACATCCCTATGTGCAAACAAGCCATATCCTGGCTCAAGTTGTTATTCGCCATGGCTAAGTGGTAACCCTCCCATAGCAGGAACTAACCTCGTCACGTGAGTGGCAAGGGAACATTTACAAGTGTAAATAAACGATTCAGGTGAAACTTGGCCGATGTGTAAAGGTGAAAAAATGTTGCGATAGGTATTTTTTTTTTGTGGCCAGTTTCACTTGTGAAGGATTAAAACACACCCCAAAAGGTGATCTGTCGTATTAGGTTTAGAAAATATCCTCGAAACCGTGATATACATAAAATATTTTTTCATGTAAAAGTTAAAACGTAGTTAGCGTTCTTGAAACGCACTATTATGTGAAGAAATTTCATTCATTTTACATGCATGGTGTAAAAAACGTTATGTTTTAAGCATTTCTTACAGATTATCGTTACTGTAGTAGTGTTCAGTATTCTCAGTTACTTACATCACTACGATCATACAAAATCATTACAATACTGAAAATCTGCAATGAAAATCTTAAAGCAGAAAAAGTTTTTCCACCATGCACATAAAATGAAAGAAATATATTCACATGATACACACAATGAAGAACACAATGTGTAACAAATCCAACAAGATATCAAACTGTCATGAGTGATCCTCTAAATACACTGATTTGTGTCAAACATATTTCAGTACATTGGGAAGATTTGGCAAAGGAAATTGATAACATACTAGTGATTGCAGCTTCATTATATTGTTTGTAAGTGGAGACTCACATCATTCTCATTCTACAGAACAAAATCTGAAAATCTTCTGCCAAAGTTGTACCAACATCGGAAGCCATATACGTCCCATGGCTGAAACTGTACCAGGAATCCCTTTGGAAACACCAGATGAATAAGTTTATTGTCCTAAGGTATAATGCTCTAAGCGATTCTCTCGCATTCAAAACCCCAAGTATCTAACAACAATACAGATTTTTGTCCCTCACTGGGAATGAGAACATTCTTAAAATATCTTTGTATCTGGTCATACTTCAGTTTACCAGATTTCGATGCTGTCACAAGGCCATTTGGGGCTTAACGCTAACGTGTATGCCCTGCGACCAATGGACCCGGAAAGAGTTTTAACTTTTAATTGCTGTATGAAAGACTTAAAACTGATCCCCCACTCATCAGCTATAGTCCCTTGCAATATTTAATAGCACATCAAAAGTACTATTAGCAAGTATTCTTGATTAAAATTCGGAAATTTGTCGTAAGGTCTTATGGGACCAAACTGCTAAGGTCATCGGTTCCTAATCTTACGCACTACTTAACCTAGCTTACAGTAAGGATAACACACACACCCATGCCTGTGAGGGAGGACTCGAACCTCCGACGGGGGCATCCGAGCGGACCGTGACAAGCCGCCTCAGACCGCGCGGCTACAGCGAGCGGCTCAGGATTAAAGAATATAGTATTTTTAACTTAATAAAACTATTAAAAATGATTTCACCTGTCGTCCAGCATACTGATAAACCTTAAAACAAAATGTTAGTGCATGATGATAACCAAAAAATACTGGTTTTCATTTAAAATCTCGTGTTGGACATAACAGTTCCAATGGACCCAGGGTACATAAATCTGCAAAAGATATAGGCCATGCACAGAAGGGTTAAAAAAGAGATTTTCAAATTGTCGGTCCAAACTCACCATTAGCTTCTTTTAAAACTATGTAAAGGCTGGTTGTCAGTGTAAGAGAAGCGTTTTGTTTTGTTTCATATTGGTTCTCAGTCGTGTATATTATGTGAAGAAATTTCATTCATTTTACATGCATGGTGTAAAAAACGTTATGTTTTAAGCATTTCTTACAGATTATCGTTACTGTAGTAGTGTTCAGTATTCTCAGTTACTTATTATTTTGTACTAGCAAAGTACATATACGTGAAACGGTAGAAAAAAATGTAAAATAACAATATTTCAAAAACCAGCTTTTTCACAAATGGGTGTATGTGGCTTGATAGCTTCTTTAATTTACGTTTAATGTAAGTTTTCATTTTTCAGAACTAAAAAATGGTGGTAGCCATTTTGCTAATTTTGATATTATTACAGAAGTTAATTATACAGTTTTCATAAACGTTAATTATGTACCAACTTTTATATGAAAAAATATTTTTTATTTGTCGTGGTTTCGAAGATATTCCCTCTAAACTTAATATACCACATTACCTTTCGGAGTGAGCTTTACCCCTAAAATGTGAAATTATGCACAAACAAAAAATACTAAAGTAGAGAAATACATGCGCTAGTCACCGAAGTAGCTTTATGTATTTAAAAGGGTGAAACACAGCATTCATTTGTTAGTGTCAACAGCTGCAAAGAGTAATGAACAACTCAAATGACGAAGGACATGTACGGCGATCAAAATTCGATCATACACACATCAAAAAAAGTATTGCATCACCTCGGTTCCGAGAGTTCCGGAACCTGTACAGAAAATTGGAATGGAGATCAATATAAGCATCATTTCTGCCCTTTCTATTGCTTATGAAAACCACACAATGCATGTTGTACCACCATATGGTGAGACCTTCAGAGCTGATGGTCCAGATTGCTGTGCACACCGGACCTCTAATACCCAGTAGCACGTCCTCTTGCATTGATGCATACCTATATTCGTCGTGGCATACTATCCACAAGTTCATCAAGGCACTTTTGGTCCAGATGGTCCTACTCCTCAACCGCGATTTGGCGTAGATCCTTCAAGGTGGTTGGTAGGTCACGTCGTCCATAAACAGCCCATTTCAATCTATCCCAGGCATGTTCGATAGGGTTCATGTCATGCTGGCCACTCTAGTCGAGCGATGTCGTTATCCTGAAGGAAGTCATTCACAAGATGTGCACGATGGGGGCCGCGAATTGTCGTCCATGAAGACGAATGCCTCGCTAGTATGCTGGTGATATGGTTGCACTGTCAGTCGGAGGATGACATTCATGTATTGTACAGCTGTTAAGACGCCTTCCATAACCACCAGCGGCGTACGTCGGCCCCACATATTGCCAATCCAAAACAGCAGGGAACCTCCACCTTGCTGCACTCGCTGGACAAGAATTCAGCCTGACTGGGTTGCCTCCATACACGTCTCCAACGGTTGCCTGGTTGAAGGCATATGCGACACTCATCGGTGAAGAGATCGTGATGCCAATCCTGAGCAGTCCATTTGGCATGTTGTTGGGCCCATCTGAATGTCGGGAGTGAAGTTGCACATCATGCAGACTATTGTGCACAGTTTGAGTCGTAACACAACGTCCTGTGGCTGCACGAAAAGCATTATTCATAATGGTGGTGTTGCTGTCGGGGTTCTTCCGAGACATAATCCGTAGGTAGCGGTCAGTCGCTGCAGTAGTAGCCCTTGGGCGGCCTGAACGAGCCCTGCCATCAACAGTTTGTGTCACTCTGTATCTCCTCGATGTCCGAATAAGATCGCTTTGGTTCACTCTGAGACGCCTGGACACTTCCCCTGTTTAGAGCCCTCCCTGGCAGAAAGTAACAATGCGGACGCGATCGAACCGTGGCATTGACCATCTAGGCATGGTTGAACTACTGACAAGAAGAGCTGTGAGTATTGGAACAAGGCGAGTTCCAGTGCAAAGTACCATTATCCTAGATGGCGGCCGTGACGTGTGGAGGTGACTGGATACATTTGAGTACAGTGCTGTATTACGACTCCAGATTAATTCGTTTGGACTAGATGTTGGCATCTGTGTTAAATTTACAGGCTATTTTAGAACCCTTAATGTGCGGTTACGTCGTGATCACATAGACAGATCTGACATAAAATCGATAGAATTGCGAAAAATGTCTAGGGAATAGGTATAAATTCATTGAATATACACCGAAATGCGCGGAAATTGAGGAAGTTCTTCTGTATGCTCTCGTTTGCGCTGAACAGTTTGTACATGGGATCAAGTATGCGCCAACAAGAGGAATGCGAGAAAATGTTGACATCGAAACGACGGGGAATCAGGGAGGAAGTCAATCTTTTCCCGTTGAGTCAGTATTATACTGTATATCTATTGAGGTATCAGTGATACACGCGAGTTGACTACTGTATTTAGTGCTTTTGAGGAGTACAGAGATCGTTTCACCTCTAAACTTACATGCATCTGGGTTATAGGATAACAGAGAATGGAGGGGTTGATCGATTGAGAAAGAGCTGTAACGAGGTAAGATTTAAAGGTTGACTCATTATAGAGAAGGAGAAGCTGGTGCAGATCATTTTTTTTCTCTCCAATGTTCTATTCGGATGCATGAATCACGTGAAATAGCCAGCGTTCTACTCGTATACAGCTGTGTTCCGTATGAGGTTTAAGGCAGTGTCTACTTGCAATCGTTAACGGTAAGCCTCTCGGTCATCAGAGGACTTCCATTTCATGTGTGATGAAACTTGACACATTCCTCTAAACGAATTTTGACTTTATGCGATCCCCCTACGGCATCTTGAGTGTAAAATGGAGACTTCAGGGTCATAACTAACTTAGCGGTAAGAGCTTGTGATGTGCTGCAATCCCTGTGTACAGATTTGCCTAACTGATGTGCTGTTTATAGAGTTAGTGACGGAATGACTTGTAATTTTCACATGTCGAATGCTGCTGCTATGCGTTTATCTGTTTCCTTGTAGGATGTATCCACCTTTAATAACTATCATTTTATATACAGGCCTGATGCAGGCATCGTATAATTTCTGAACCATGATCGGATGTGAACAGTGGACACTATACGTCTCCGCAAAGCTATAATGTGCTCGTATCATGCAAGGCAAATGTTTTACGATTCGATAAGATAGTTCGGCGTAGAGAAACTGGGAAGAAGAATGTGTGTCTGATAGGTCGGAAACGTATGCGATCTAACATTATAGCCAGTTTTTAAGTGCAGAACGTTGTACTCTTAAGAGTGCTTGTGTTTATGTTCCCTCTTTTAGGAATAACTTCCAGGTGCGGATCCTAGACTCTAGAACAATACTTTAGAGTTGATAGCTTCGTTGATTTACGTAAAAATGCGTTGAGCTCCATCTGTCTGGGGCTCCATCGCATATAAAAATCAATCCTTGGTTGTTCTTCTTAACTGTCTGCTATTATATGACTGCACTTTGGAATTTGTTACTATACATCGATAAGGGGTGCTAAGCTCCTCAACATGGTCGCATCTCGAGAAATCTCGTGCGCTTGGATGAGTTAGGACTCGGAAAGCTCAATTCATTCACGAGACGTGGCGTGTACAGGTCTTCTTGTGGTCGGTTGCAGATTAATTCGCTAACTGTGCTGTAGGGGTGGTTGGTCAATGACAGAGTGAGGATGGTCTTCTACCCTAAGACGGCGAGAATGCTTTGTGATTCCCATACGCTGAGAGATAGATCGTAAATTAAACACTATGCTTGAGGTGATAGAAATATGTAGAGCGCTGTCACGTATACTTTGATGATGTATGTGTTCGAAAATTAAGTGTTAATGGACGTACTGCTCAGTCATCTATCGATGTTCGCAATGATACAACATGGAGAGGGCATGGCTTAGCTATGATACTGAAACTGGGGAAACATGCTGTCACATCATTGGCCAGTGCTGAACTTAGCGTAAAATTCTTCGTGCTATCAAGTCTCCTGCTTAATGTTACAGTACATCGACGGTGTATTTTGTATCACATCTGTGCATTGGTTACCACATAATGATTGAGTGACATCGCTTGTTTGAGTTGGGGAAGAAGTTTCGTGTATGGGTGACAACTCCTGGGGCTTGCTAGCAGCTAAACAGTGATTGCGTACATGAGTGCAAAATTAGTAAATGGAACAGGGAGCCATCATCTATTCCATCACTGTGAGATATGAATTTAAATGCAGAGACCATGAATAACTTTCGGACAGTAGTTTGGAAACTCTCCACAACGCTGCCAAACTCTTCTAGTCTCCTTATGTTGTAAGTGTGTTTTATTTAAAAATCATCCAGTGTTATGCTATCCGCCATAAGAATATGATTTACACCATGTGATGTCTAGTCTTCTGTGAGAGGTCGTGGATCAGAGCATTTTAATGTCAGTTTATAATCTGACACAGACCTTGGAGTCATGGCAGAAAACGAAATGTTTGGGAATGTACAAATGCGTGTTAGAAAACAGTGTTTGAATAAGGACCAGAGGGAATGTCTCATACGATAATTCGCCTAGAGTATAGATGATGAAAGTTTAAAGTGGTCTATGCAATGTTTCTATATTTAATATGATCGTCTCCACATAGGTAGCTGCGGTTTGAGGTGACAGACTTGGTGAACCGTTAGGAATGCGTGGATGGCTGCATGCTACGCTATTCTGGGGAAGCATTGTGAAATGTCTTTCTTCGCGCTGGAGGCCCACCGCAGCTATACGTCATTGCAGCTGCATCGACGCTAGGTGACTTATAAATAGGACGAGCTTTAATAGCTCGTAAGTTTTCTATGTTGGGTGAGTATAGAATAACGAAGATAGCATGTTGGGGATTTGTAGTACTTGTATCTTGTTTGGGTACGCACTACATTGCGCGCATTTCTACCGAATGCTCAAAACACTGCGCTGTTGCAGTAACTCAGCTCGATCAGTTTCTACACGGGTTGCAGAAGGTGTTGGATATGTCTTTCTCCGACTTAAATTGGAACTAGCACTTGTGGAAAGCTGTAGAAATGGATGGAGGATGTGTAGGCTGTGATTAAAAGGAGGTTGTAATTTTACTGTAGCAGACAGATTCGAGGAAGGTTACTGTTTTAGAGATATGAGAGTATGTGAAATATGATTGACTTGTGGGTGTGAGCCTATGCAAGTATGTGTTTGAATGGACGTAATTTCTAATATATAGCGTAAGGCTAGAGATCTGAGAAGTTAGTGTATATTTTTCTTCTTAGGACCTCGATCAGCACATCATCTACTACTTCTGTCTGTCATCACCTATAACTCAGCGGATATATCGCAGAACGTCTGATACGGTCTCAAGACAGAATGCGTTGTAAAAACTAATTAATTATGTAGTTGTGTGCGGTGTGATGGAGTCGCAAATAGCGCTTGCATACCACATTCCTTAGCCTAATGACTTTCAAAGTTCATTGAGTTTATCGCGAGGTAGCATTGTTGACTCTTAATACACACATTTCCACGAGCACAATCATGGTAATTGTTCGGAAAACACCACCTCATTCAGAAGTAATGTCGTACCTCGACTCGTAAAGCGGTTATAGGTTTTAACATGGATACTTGGGTGCACCTGTAGAATGAAGAGCGCTTGTGAGAGGAACATGCAGTAGTTGTTGGGATCGGGATTTTTCCTTTAACAAGTGCTCGATTACGTCTATGACATGGTGGTATGACTCATAGGAAGAACGTAAGAGACATGCAAATGCATCGTTGATTTCCGGTCAGTATTATTTAGAGTCGTATGCATGCAGTTATTGAGGAGGTAATATTATACTTAGTATTAGTGCTGGGTGTGTCATATGTTCGCATTTGAGCATTAGGTTTATAAAGTATATCTGCTTGTGGATCTGCTATAGGAAATGTCTATGTGCTGTTGTAGGGAGGGTATGGATTTGACTT
The DNA here is from genome assembly GCF_023898315.1 of Schistocerca nitens. Classification (NCBI taxonomy): domain Eukaryota; kingdom Metazoa; phylum Arthropoda; class Insecta; order Orthoptera; family Acrididae; genus Schistocerca; species Schistocerca nitens. Next base: position 629,655,164 of record NC_064616.1, on the reverse strand, counting down.
GGAGTACTGTGATAGCGAAAGAAAGAATATGTCCAGTGGTAAGGAAGATACAAGTATTTCCAGAGCCCCAGCGGTCAACAGAGTATGTTTCCGATACTTAGCTCATTGCTGAATACCGTTCAGTTGAGAACTCGATCGTAAGATTTAATTGTAAGTATAATGATAGAAGAAATATGTGAGTGGTTTTCTAGAACGTGTTCGTGTTTGCAAAGTCTGTGGTGGTATTGATTCGCGTTCCCATGTTAATGGTAGCTATCTTCCGAATTCTGAGGCCTGTTGGAGTTTAAGAATGTATCATAGTTAACTTTACCATCTTCTAGACGACCGAATAGCGAACTAAGTATGTGCTGGGCGGCTTTCGTGATCAAGTGTAACTTTTAGAAGATGATGCTTTTGCGGTGGAGCGTTATTCCCTCCCATGCAAATTGTTCGGTCGACTGCTTCTGCACATTTGGTGCCTTTATTTAGTTGAGGGAATATCGTTTGAGGTGTGTTGGACACACGTTCGCCTGTTCTCTAGACGTGGGAAAGACTGTAGTTAGTTTGTAAACAATATTGATCATCTGGAATATGTTACATCTCCGACTTCAGTATTTGAGAGTGCAAATATCATTTTACTCTACTTTTTTCTAGTTATTCAATGGTTTACAGCACGCTGCAACTTAATAAAGTTTGATGTTTGTGGAGAAATAATTTAGCGTCTATATCTTGTGCATTATGTTGCATTAGCGATCGGGAGGTTACTGCTGTGTGCTTCATATCGAGAAGTACGGCGAAAATTGTATAATATTACAGCGAAAATATGGTTGTTCTTTTAACCGACGAGTCTGGAGATGTCTGTAGGAATGCGAGTAAGAAAGCGGAAACAGTAACGCGTTTGTGTCGGGGGGAAACGAGTCTGTCTTTCACGTCAGTTCTGAGGGAGTGACTTCGGTTCAATGATGTAAAGGGGATGATTTGGTGTGGTGGGGGTTATGAATTGCATGTTTACTAGATCGAGACAGTACTTGGTGATATATTCCCTGGTAGGAGATCAGTTTGACGCTCCGATATTCTTGCGAGTATCATATGTATTTGATGACTTGTAAACAACTTTGCGATGTTTAGTTGTCGGTGCAAAATGGTGATCAGTGTAAAATAGTTTATTAGCACTGAGTGTAGCTTCTGCAGAAAGAAAGGAGAGGTTGGGGGTGTATAGATTGAGGGAACTTTCGGTGCAATTTAGCGATCTTTGAAAAAAAAATAAAAGACAGGAAGAAAATGCTCGATGGATTGTGGTGGGATATAGAAGTGGTGAGAACATTTGCGTATGTTGAGAGCAGGAAGGCTATCACGTTATGTCCAGGAGGAAGACTGGATTCGGCGATATTTTTGTAAACAGGTTCTGTTAGGGCAGGAATTTTGGCACATACAAGCTGAGACAACAAGAAAGCGAGCGTTACCTACTTCTGGGGGGCTATGGAATTTAGTAGAGTTAGACTTGGTTATTATTTTAGATAGCATGTGACTTGAGTATAAGATTGATAACGTTGCTAGATGAGTTTGCGGTGGTATGTAGCTATGCGAGGTGAAGCGTGAGTCAAACGTGACATATGGTCCATTAGAATCGCTAAGGAGAATGCAGGTTCTGCTATTGTGGAACGTAATTCTGCAGCATCTTCGCCGGACCGCAGTTGGAGTGAGGGTCACGAAGAATACCGAACGCGCGTAGCTCTGATTGGAGTGTAAATAAGCCCCCGGTCATTAACGGCGCCTACATACAACTTTGGCTTGCATCCGGCTGCAACTCGCGGTTGCACTCCTGCCCAATCACATCTGCACGTGTGTGTAGGTGAACACGTATCTGGATAGGAATTTCCCAGGTGTTACGTATGAATGGGGTGCCACCACCTCATGCTTGCGGGACCCTGGTGTGGGGCCTATGCATACTTTGACAGCTGACGGCCACGTCGACCCTATGTGCAATCATGTCTAGCGGATAGGAATTTCTCAGTTGTTATGTGTGAATGGGGGTGCCACCACCTCTTGCTTGTGGAAGCTGAGCAGGGGCCTGTGCGTGGTTTGAAATCTGACTGATGTGTCACTTATCGCTACCTCCTGTGTACTCGACTGGACAGGGGATGGTGGACTGTGCTTGCGCGCATTGATTGCATTATTTCGTGACTGGCTCTGTAGGCCCTGCTATGCGCTATTTGTAAAGTTTACGAGTACTGAGCGTTTCTATACATCAGTATGAAGAATTATTTAGGAGCAGTTTGCTATTGTGTACTGAAATTACGAGTTGGTTTCGTGTCTGTGGGCTGTGCAACATGGCCCCAGACACATCGGGGTTGATGTTTAGTGTGAGTGTGATAGATATAATTTATCCTTAAATACACTCCTGGAAATGGAAATAAGAACACATTGACACCGGTGTGTCAGACCCACCATACTTGCTCCGGACACTGCGAGAGGGCTGTACAAGCAATGATCACACGCACGGCACAGCGGACACACCAGGAACCGCGGTGTTGGCCGTCGAATGGCGCTAGCTGCGCAGCATTTGTGCACCGCCGCCGTCAGTGTCAGCCAGTTTTCCGTTGCATACGGAGCTCCATCGCAGTCTTTAACACTGGTAGCATGCCGCGACAGCGTGGACGTGAACCGTATGTGCAGTTGACGGACTTTGAGCGAGGGCGTATAGTGGGCATGCCGGAGGCCGGGTGGACGTACCGCCGAATTGCTCAACACGTGGGGCGTGAGGTCTCCACAGTACATCGATGTTGTCGCCAGTGGTCGGCGGAAGGTGCACGTGCCCGTCGACCTGGGACCGGACCGCAGCGACGCACGGATGCACGCCAAGACCGTAGGATCCTACGCAGTGCCGTAGGGGACCGCACCGCCACTTCCCAGCAAATTAGGGACACTGTTGCTCCTGGGGTATAGGCGAGGACCATTCGCAACCGTCTCCATGAAGCTGGGCTACGGTCCCGCACACCGTTAGGCCGTCTTCTGCTCACGCCCCAACATCGTGCAGCCCGCCTCCAGTGGTGTCGCGACAGGCGTGAATGGAGGGACGAATGGAGACGTGTCGTCTTCAGCGATGAGAGTCGCTTCTGCCTTGGTGCCAATGATGGTCGTATGCGTGTTTGGCGCCGTGCAGGTGAGCGCCACAATCAGGACTGCATACGACCGAGGCACACAGGGCCAACACCCGGCATCATGGTGTGGGGAGCGATCTCCTACACTGGCCGTACACCACTGGTGATCGTCGTGGGGACACTGAATAGTGCACGGTACATCCAAACCGTCATCGGACCCATCGTTCTACCATTCCTAGACCGGCAAGGGAACTTGCTGTTCCAACAGGACAATGCACGTCCGCATGTATCCCGTGCCACCCAACGTGCTCTAGAAGGTGTAAGTCAACTACCCTGGCCAGCAAGATCTCCGGATCTGTCCCCCATTGAGCATGTTTGGGACTGGATGAAGCGTCGTCTCACGCGGTCTGCACGTCCAGCACGAACGCTGGTCCAACTGAGGCGCCAGGTGGAAATGGCATGGCAAGCCGTTCCACAGGACTACATCCAGCATCTCTACGATCGTCTCCATGGGAGAATAGCAGCCTGCATTGCTGCGAAAGGTGGATATACACTGTACTAGTGCCGACATTGTGCATGCTTTGTTGCCTGTGTCTATGTGCCTGTGGTTCTGTCAGTGTGATCATGTGATGTATCTGACCCCAGGAATGTGTCAATAAAGTTTCCCCTTCCTGGGACAATGAATTCACGGTGTTCTTATTTCAATTTCCAGGAGTGTATGTTGTTTGCAAATAAACAGAGTGCACTCCATCCTTACTCTTCCCAGCAGCCCAGAGCAGGCTGAGCCGTTTTCGCACCATTTTCCCTCACCGTCTTAGTTTACATCACTAAAAGGACAACAGCGTCCTCTGCTGGTGGTACTGAGTACTAGACCTCGTGGTGAACAAACCGTTTGCCGCCATAATAGATAACTGTACTTGCGTCATCAGCTGGTGTCTTGGTAGCGTCCTCTGGCGGTGACGAAATGTACTAAGGCAGTTGGGCTCTGGAGCTCGTGGTGAACCCACTATGTGGCGCCATCTTGCGTTATCACCTGACGACACTACAGCATCCTCTAGTGGCGTGGATATGAACTAAGTCAGTTGGGCTATGGACACAGTGGCGAATACACTTAGTGGTAGTGCTGCCTCTGATTGTTTACATAAAGATTGGTGTATGATTTAGACAGTTGACGATTAGAAAGCAGTGTGTTTTAGATGGATTATTATTTTGACAATTTAGGAGTTTTTTGGCTATATGGACATAAATGTATTGCATTATTTATGAGCTGACCCATGTCTGTAGGCTGTGCAATGCGTTATTTTTGACAGTTTACAATTACCAAGCGTGTGTATAGAGCCTTATACATGTGTTATGTAGCAGTAGTTTGCAGGTCTGTATGCTGTGGGGCATGCCAGAGCGTGTGTTCTGTGATACATATACTTCAAAAATGGTTCAAATGGCTCTGAGCGCACTATGGGACTCAACTGCTGTGGTCATAAGTCCCCCAGAACTTAGAACTGCTTAAACCTAACTAACCTAAGGACATCACACACATCCATGCCCGAGGCAGGATTCGAACCTGCGACCGTAGCGGTCGTGCGGTTCCAGACTGTAGCGCCTTTAACCGCTCGGCCACTTCGGCCGGCGATACATACACTCCATCCCTACCTAAATAAATTGCCCCCCCCCCCCAAATAAATAAAATATATTCCTTCCTCTCTGCATCAGCCTAGGGCGGGCTGAGTCCTTTCACCAGAAACCCCTACGAAGAGGTTGCGCCCTGGAGGTTTAGGTTGGTGGTGGTGAGCTTCGTTTACACCAATTTTCCTTAAGTTGGTAGCGAAAGCGCAAGTGCCTTTCTTTACTGCCAGAATTCAAACTTGGCGGCGGTTCCTAGGAAGAGGTGGCAATCTGGACCTTGAAAAGTAGTTGAAAGTATAGTGAACTCATTTTCTTACCTATATGAAGTCGAATCACGTGACTAATGCAATAGCCAATAGGGGTGCAGCATTCTAGGGGTGGGGGGAGCTAGTTGATGAATGAACACCACGCTGATAGTGGGAAAATGTGGAACTTCTCATTTGATCATTGAATATTGAAATTGTAAATTGACTTATTGAATATGATTAAAATTGAAATGTAATTAAGTACTTAGGTAATTGATAGGTTAGATGCGCGATGTGGGTGTCACTTTAGTTAGCATATTTACAGAAGACTATGTATGGCGTGAGTATAAAGGTACGGGCTTGAGGCTGTGGAGTCAAATGGTGAAGTACAGACCCAGTGGCGAACACTCATGCTTGAAATTGGTTAAATAATAAAGACAAGCTCACTTTTCCCGACATTTTACTAGGTGTCACGCATTATGATATTGGAATTTGAACTTCCGGCCATTTTATCGGGGGGGGGGGGGGGAGGGGGTTAGGTTAGTTGAGGTAGCCTAATTTACCTTACCCACCAAAATTCAAACTTCCCACCAAAATCCGCCATCTTCATTGACATCACTGGGGGTGTGTCTGTGACGTCACGTTCGCCACATTGGATAACGGTACTTTGCATTAGAATCCGCCTTATTTCAATACTGCCGTGTACCTCCTTTCTGGTGGAATGACTGGAGCTGATCAGCTGTCGGACCCCTCCGTCTAATAGGCGTTGCTTATGCATGGTTGTTTACATATTTGGGCGGGTTTAGTGACATCTCTGAACAAACAAAGAGACTGTGTCTGTGATCCAATATCCACAGTCAATGTCTATCTTCAGGAGTTCTGGGAACCGGGGTGATGCAAAACTTTTCTTGTGTGTGTGTATTGAAGTAAATGATTGTATCTCCATCGTAAAATTCATTAAGGAGTATCTTTTTCATTTCTTGATAGTGACTAGTTTGGACGACTATGTCCATTTTCAAATCAACCCTTTTGCTAAGTGTGACAATACTGGAAGGAGCCTATGCACGATAATTAGCCTCCCAGTGACGATGAAAACGGCACTATGAGCGACTAAACGACCCTAAACAGACCACATTGGACAGACACTGAAGGAAGTTTCAAGTTTCTGTATAAACGAGCACATGGTGGCGACCTGTGGAATTCCCCTCACATAAACAACTATGGTGCTGAAACTGCCGTGCCATCGTCGAATGAAGTGAGCTGTACGAGCTGCAGTGCCATATTCTCCACAAAACAGAAGTACACAGTTGTAACTGAATTGCCCCTGTTAGAACGGCGAACAAAAAATGACTTTTACTGCTGCAATATTGTCATCCCGACTCGACGCACGTTAGTTAATGAATGCAACGAGGAGCCCCCTAACAGCAAACCCATGAAGTGAAAACTTACAACTGGTTGCCAAGGTAAACTTCTGATTTAGATCAGACTGTCAAAATTCAACCAAAGTTTCTATATTCTTTAATGTTGTCTTATGAAATCGTGATAAACTTTTTGAAACGCTCCGTATGTATCAAAGGAGATTTTAGAGTGCAAGACCTCAACAAAACGTGAGGAAGGTATAAAGGTATTTGCAAGAATAATAATACACCCTCTACTGACGTTCCAAAATTGCTGAGTTCTCAGATACGGACAAAATAACTTATCACAATACAGAATTTGTTTCTGGAATTTAAGACGTAAAGTTTTCTTTCTTGTAATTTGTTTGACGTCCCAATATTATAGAAAGCATTGTATCACCTAGAAGTAAATGTGCTAAGTGAATTTGTTCATAGTATCAAATATAATTTATTTGGTTTACAACGTTACATAGTTTTGAGCTGTAATGCTTTGGAGCGTGATATTTTGGATGAGTAGTGCATCATAGTAACAGAAGCTTCTACACGACATGGCACTGGCTGGAAAAGATGGAGGGTCTTCTCCAAGAGTGTGGACTGCCAATCTGCTTCAATGCGGGACTAAATTCGTGGGTACAAGTGGCGCAGCGCCAGTCTCTGAACAAGCGCATGCAGCCGGCTTAGCTTCGGCGAAGTGCACCCAACTGAGAATTGTTGAAGTTATTAATGACAAAGGTAACTTAGTAGCTAACTAAGTTCAGGTGATCACTTTTTATTTCCGTGTGTTGATTTTACCACAGCCAATAGAATTTTTAATTTGTAGTATTTTATAGTATGTTGAGGGACATATTGATATGACTGATGTTATTTGCAATGGCTGGTCTGAAATTTTGAGTGGCAGCATTTACTGAACCTGACAACTTCACCTTTTCAGTAAAAGCTATGAAATGTTTTATACGAAGTTTTGCAACACTGCAAACATCTGTTAACAACGTATCATTGACTCTTAAATCTATCTGCCACTCCTCACCTGTAGTCCTACCTCACTCTTCCTCTACTATATTCCACATCGCCTTTTTAATTATAACACAAGAATAAGAAAGAAATAACGACTAGTGCCAAATGTTGTTGAAATTTTATTCAGAACAAGGAGTTGCTGGATTCAGAAAAATTCCAGTAGTAAATACATAAAATGAAGCCATATGTTCATATACGCGGGAAACAGTTCTATCATTACTTCAGAATAGCCTACAATTATTGTACTTCTTTCTGCCGTCTCGTTAACTACATTGCAAAATAGAATTCGGATCGTCATTACCTTATAACACTTAATTTCTATTCCTACACTAAGCTGCAAGCTGCTTTTATTCTATGTAAATGAAGACAATAACGAAGAAATATTACGGGAAACATAAGACCATCTCTTCACTGTATGTTAAACTGTGCGTATACTGTACATTATTACAAGTATCTCTAACTACTATTTATTAAAATTAATTTTAGCGTATTGCAATTAGCAACAGTGGTTAGATGTTTTATGAATAAAGTTTTCACACTATACTCAACAAGACAGAATCAAACCATAGCGATAAATATGGCAGTGAATATGTCATAGTCCGTGCCTGATGCTTCGAGCGCTGTGCAGTGTGTCAAATCTTCACTAAAAAAGGTCTGTTAGATCCCTGTTAGTTAGTGGTATGATTATAGTTAACTTTAAAAATAATTTCTATATGTTACATATATTTACGGAATATTCCGTCGGTTCTTAGAAGAACATAGACATATTAACAACCTGAGTAAAAGGTATCATTGTTCCATAATAATATTTAATAGGTCGTTATGAACCGGCTTTCGGCTTCTTAGGCCATCGGTAGATAACTTAATACTAAATAGGTAGTCCGCACTACATCAGCGAGAATTCATAGCTGTACAAAGATTGCTATACAAAAGTACATGATATTTTACGACTGTATCGATATAAAACAGAAGCATAATTTAAGACCTAAACAGGCTCTGAACAAATAAATCTTATAGAACAGTATATTCAAATACTGAAACCATATGAATGTATAAACCAAAAATGTAATACAAGTGAGTAATTGCACAGGCTACTGTGTCTTATGCACAGCCTGGCGAATGTGACGAACAGACTGGCTGCTGCTTTACTAAGGGCGAGTAATGGAACTGTGTTTGGCCATTAAGGGCCAGGTCAGAATTCATTGACTCGTGTTTATGAATGACTAGAATTTCAAGTAATGTTAGTTTTCTGCCTTTAGTTCCTTTACAGAGGACCACCTCGGTCCCGAGATTAACCATTTGACGACTGTTTTCAAGAGGAATGGTTATTCTGCCGGTGAAATTAAATCAGTATTGTCCAAGAAAGTAGGACACGATGCCGGTCACATACAAGAAGAGGACCAACACATACCGCGGCTTCCTTTTTGCGGTGCTACAACGAGCAAGATAGCCAGAGTCCTGAAGAGGCAAGGAATAAAACCAGTTTTCCGACCACCTAGGAAAATTAAGGAAATGTTGAGACCAGTCAAAGATAGTCTCGGCTTAAGAGTGCCGGGAATTTATACTATTCCTTGCGAATGCGGCAAGAATTACGTGGGCCAGTCTGTAAGAACCGTTGCCGACCGCTGCATCGAGCACCAACGCCACTTGAAATACAGGTATTTGGAAAAATCAGCGGTGGCTGAACATAGCCTGCTTAACAAGCATAAGATTTTATTTGAAGAAACCAGAGTAATAGCCCACACATCGAATTACTGGGACTCTGTGATCCGGGAAGCAGTCGAAATTAGACTTAGCGATAATAACTTTAATAGAGACAACGGCTATGCACTTAGCAACACTTGGAAGAGTGCACTGGATAAAGAAAAATCGCAGAGAAAAACTTCTCGCACTTTACCTCCTGATTCAAGGGATGGCGCTGCAAGCAACGCGGGATAGCAACTACATCTATGGAAGTAGAGGGCACCACTTCGCTACGCGCCATATCGCTGACGTATTCCAGCCAATCAGAAGCCGTCCTTTGCATAAAAAGCGGGAACCTCGCTAGTTCACGACAGTCAGTTTTAGCCCTGACGACGACCATGGAGGTAGTGGTCGAAAGCTTGGAGTTTTATCCTGATTTGACGCGGCATGTACACCGAGAGATTTTTACTCAAGAAATACGTCGCGAAAGACTTCGTAGCCATATTAATTTCCTCTACGGGGAGGACATAGCGCGCAGCGTTCGTCACCTGGAGAAGCTGCGCCTGAAACAGTCTCAGTTGCTGAGCAATCTGGCTTTTTTACAACGCTGTCGTGACAAGGAGGTAGTACCGAAGTTTGCAGACGTCAAACACCACATCAGAAGCGCTGCAGTAAACAGAATTTTACTAAAAACCAGCCATGCTATTGTGAATGAGAGGATACGTCATACCAGGTATGAACTAGACATGAACGCTCGCCTGTTATTTAGTTGCCATTTATTTCTGGCCGAAGTCCTCTCACCATTGGACTGGGAATGGGTGGATATGACTTTGGCGGCACACCAACGAGCCAATTTAAGCAGGACTACGGCGAAACAGGCCGATAAATTTGAGCGGCTTAACCGTGATCAAGGAACTACTAGGTCCAACGGCATTCACCGCACTGTTATCAACTTCTCTGACAAGGAACTTGATGAAGCTACCATCTCGGCTCTCAGTAAAGGATTGAACTTTGCCCCAGCTCCACGTAAGTTACCGGTGGTTGAGATCATTAGTGGAGTGGAACAAGCAGTTCGTCATCTTCCTCAAGAAGCAGCGGATGACGTAAGGCTTGCTACTAGCCGGATTTTAGCGACATCCAAGCCGCCTAAGTCAAACATCAGCAGAGAGGAGAGACAAGGACTGAAATTGTTGCAGAAGGATGAAGATCTAGTTGTTTTACCTGCTGACAAGGGGAACGCCACGGTAATCCTCAATGCCACAGATTACCATAAGAAAGTTGGATTATTACTGGAGGACAGCACATACCGGGTTCTCAGACGGGATCCCACATCGGCGCTCAGCAGGAAGACAAGCGAGCTACTAAAAAACTCTGGCCTCTCCGACGAACTGGTGAAGAACTTACGGCCGAGAGCACCTAGGCCACCAAGACTGTACGGTTTGCCAAAGGTTCATAAGGAGAACGTCCCGTTGAGACCGATTGTTAGCGCTATTGGCTCTCCTACGTACAAGCTTGCAAAGCACTTAACTAAATTGTTGGCGCCTATAGTTGGTCACTGCCCACATCATATTAAAAATTCAAAAATGTTTGTTGATATCATAAAACAGATGAAGATAGGCCCAAGTGATATCATGGTCAGCCTCGACGTGGTTTCTCTGTTCACCAAAGTACCTGTGGATGACACATTACAACTGTTGGCTGCTCATTTTTCCTCAGAAATTTTGAAGTTGTTCCGGCATACCTTGACGACCACTTATTTTTTATACAGTGGAAATTATTATGAAATGACGGATGGAACAGCCATGGGTTCGCCACTGTCACCAGCAATAGCGAATTTTTTCATGGAGGACTTCTAAGAACGAGCCCTGAGCAGTACTCACCTCCGGCCATCATGCTTCTACACATACGTCGACGATACTTTTTTAATCTGGCCACACGGCAGCGACACGCTGCAGCAGTTCGTCGAACATCTGAATGGTGTACATCCAAACATAAAATTTACATTGGAGGTAGAGAAGGAAGGGAAGTTACCTTTTTTAGATGTGTTGGTAGAGCGAAAGCCGGATGGACGACTGGGCCATTCTGTGTACAGGAAGCCAACCCATACAGACTTATATCTGCATAGCCATAGCTTCCATCATCCGTCTCAGAAGAGAGCTATGCTGAATACTTTAGTACACAGAGCCAGGACTATTTCCGACAAGGACCACCTCGGACCCGAGATTAACCATTTGACGACTGTTTTCAAGAGGAATGGTTATTCTGCCGGTGAAATTAAATCAGTATTGTCCAAGAAAGTAAGACACGATGCCGGCCACATACAAGAAGAGGACCAACACATACCGCGGCTTCCTTTTTGCGGTGCTACAACGAGCAAGATAAACAGAGTCCTGAAGAGGCAAGGAATAAAACCAGTTTTCCGACCACCTAGGAAAATTAAGGAAATGTTGAGACCAGTCAAAGATAGTCTCGGCTTAAGAGTGCCGGGAATTTATACTATTCCTTGCGAATGCGGCAAGAATTACGTGGGCCAGTCTGTAAGAACCGTTGCCGACCGCTGCATCGAGCACCAACGCCACCTGAAATACAGGTATTTGGAAAAATCAGCGGTGGCTGAACATAGCCTGCTTAACAAGCATAAGATTTTATTTGAAGAAACCAGAGTAATAGCCCACACATCGAATTACTGGGACTCTGTGATCCGGGAAGCAGTCGAAATTAGACTTAGCGATAATAACTTTAATAGAGACAACGGCTATGCACTTAGCAACACTTGGAAGAGTGCACTGGATAAAGAAAAATCGCAGAGAAAAACTTCTCGCACTTTACCTCCTGATTCAAGGGATGGCGCTGCAAGCAACGCGGGATAGCAACTACATCTATGGAAGTAGAGGGCACCACTTCGCTACGCGCCATATCGCTGACGTATTCCAGCCAATCAGAAGCCGTCCTTTGCATAAAAAGCGGGAACCTCGCTAGTTCACGACAGTCAGTTTTAGCCCTGACGACGACCATGGAGGTAGTGGTCGAAAGCTTGAAGTTTTATCCAGATTTGACGCGGCATGTACACCGAGAGATTTTTACTCATTGATTTTAATTAATTAGATTTAGTTCATCTTTTACTTCAGTTAAAATCCTTGAACACACTGCACATTGGTTATTTCGCTGTAACAAATTTTAATATATGCAGAATCATTAATCTGTGATGGTATTATACGTCTAGCTCCTGATAGAGAAATTAGCGCGAAGGCTTTGGAGTAGTCTTTCCAAGTATGAGAAATGTGCTAATAACTGCCTCGGCCCACGGAGTGGCACCAAGACCTTTGCTTCGCGACACACATGGGATCAACGTTTTTAGTAGTAGTAGTAGTAGTAGTAGTACTAGTACTGGTAGTAGTAATCGCTGTTGTGTTCTACGTTCAGCTGATGACAACCTACCAGTATCATAATTCAGTTTACCAAGAACCCGATCGTTCGGTAGTCTAACGAAGCTAGAATCAGTAGTTAGAGCAGTAATTAGCTGTCCACCGTCCTCATCGTAGGTAGATGCGCACAAACAGAAGCACTTTATTCGCCATCGGCGTGCCCCTTATTGAATGGGAGTTAATACGAAAGTTTGCAATATACAATTAAGGCTCAAGCTGAAGTAATTTTGTTTCCATTTCCTGCTCCAAAGGAATTGTTGGGAAAATTGGCTGTGGATCAAATATGCAGTACGTAGCCAATAGTTAGGCGTTATGTGTACTGGCCCGGTGGTGACAGCCATAAACCTCGGAAAGGCATTTTGAGCCTTGGTCACGCCATGAACACTCTGGTAAAGAGTATATATTGATTTTCTCGGAACATTCCAAGATGCAATGTGGCTACCACCATCAGAGTAGCCTCCATCCGTGCCCTCGCCGTCATATCTGCCGCAGATGGGGCACTTCGAAACTGACAAAGGCCCTCACTTCACGGCATCGTCATTTAAGCTGATTTGTAAAAGCAACTTTATTGGGCACCTGTCGGTCCTCTCTTTCCATCCAGCGTCCAACTCTTAGTCTAGAGGAACTTCAGGATCTTCAGAGTGCAGATGTACAAGGTAATGAAGACAGTCGACTAATGAAATTTACTCGCAGGCTTTGTCAAAGCCGGGTCACTCGCATTCATGGGCGCAGACACCGCACGTTCTTCGACCTACTGTGCCCGACTCAGCGAGCCCACCGCCCATGCACACATTCTTCTTACAATAATGTTTACCATGTGTAGGCTCGCTCTTCCAGCCAGAAACCCGGGTTGCCTAAAGAAGCCGTCATAGACAATAACGAGCGGCAAATGTATGAGGTTGCGGCCGGCGAGAAGCACAATAAGACATCGAAATCAGCTCCAGGCTCAATGAGACGTATCGCTCCCCCTCCCACTCGGCAGCCGATTGGGTATGACTCACGCAACCATCCCTGGATCAAGCCTGCCCACCAGCGTGACTGATACTGCTGCAATCTCCGCCCCCGTTTTAGGCACCAATTACGAACAACTATGGGAACCAATGGAGCTCGAATGTTTTTGGCAACCGTGAATCACATCTATAAAAATCAACATGGATCCCGAAAATAGAGATGTCGTGAAACTCAACTCGCTGTGTTCTTCCATGACAAACACAATGCTGTAGACAGAGGCGCGCACTGCCAGTTAGCGAAAAAAAATAACAGCGCACCGAGTATCCGACCAGATATCCAATGGATTTAGGAGTTCCCTGCAGTTCTAACTCAACATGTTGCTCTTAAAGGGAACTAAATCGACGGATGTAAACATAATGTTGGAGGTACCCCAGGTAATCGTGATAGGACAATTACTGTTTACGATATATTTAAATGATCTAGTAGAATGTGTCAGAAGCTCTTTAAGGTTTTCTCAGATGATACGGTTGTCTATAAGAAGTTCGAAATGCCAGAATACAGTAACGATTTGCAGAAGGACCTACAGAGGATTGGTGAATGGTGCAGGGACTGGCAGTTGGCCCTAAACATAAATTAATCCAGCATATTGCGTATACATACGAAATCCACTACTGCACAACTACAGTATTGATGACAAATTACTGAAAACAGTAACCACCGCAAAATAACTAAGAGTATCTATCCGGTGCGATCTTACGTAACACGTATAGTAAGAAAATCAGATGCGAGACCGAGATTCATAGGACGGATCTTAAGGAAATGTTACTCATCCGCTAGAGAAGTGGCTTACAAGGCTCTTGTTCGACCGATTCTGGAGTGCTGTTCATCGATCTAGGATCCTTTTAAGGTAGGACTGATAAACTGAGAGAGAAAATCCAGCGAAGAGCGGCGTGTTTCGTCACGGGATCGCCTAGTCTGTGCGAGAGTGTTACACGTGTGCATAAGAAACACCAGCGTCAGACGCTACAAGATTGGCGTTGTGGAGCACGGAGGGGTTTACTACTGAAATTTAGAGACAGTGCTTTCAGGGAAGAGTCGGAGAACATGTTACTTCCTCCCATATACGTCTCGAGTAATTACCACAACTAGAAAATTCGAAAAATTAGAGCCAATTGAGAGGATTCCCGACAACCATTCTCCCTACGCAACATTTTCAAGTGAAACAGGGGCGGGGGAACAGTCAGAGGTACAAAAAGTACCCTCCGCCACACACAGTTAGTTGTCTTGCGGAGTACTGATGCAGATGTAGAATCGCTTCCACTCTCTAAGCTATTTCTGGCTCACAGCAAAGCCAGAGACCCCCTTACCAAGCAATCGACGGAGGGTGTGTATTCTTAGAGCGATGTACCCGTGGCTGCAGAGCAGTTGCCCCATCAGAGACTAGGCCAGCACCCACTCCTTTGCAGGCAGCACCAATTAGTGCCCCAGGAATCTTCGACCGACCGGCAATTCCCAAAACAACGCCGCCATCCAACACAGCCGAACGGAATGAAGAAATACCACGGGAGCCTTTGATGCGGTTGCAGGACGTCTCCTTTCTCTCCGAATTTAGCAGACGTGCCACATACCGACAAAAAGTGGACAGATTTAGTATCCGACAGTGATTCGAATTCACTGTCCAGCCCAAGTACTGGTGTGGAGGAAAGCACAGAGATACTTGGACTTCATACCACAGTCTCTCCACTGACGCGACAGTGTCCATAAATTCTGTAGCCCCGCAGTGGTCTGGCATTTCTCGCTATTCTCTAAAGCCTTCGACATGCACCGCTGATAGTATTCGTCGACCACTATGTTCCTTGACTTGGGAGTGAGACTGCTTCAGTCGGCTTACTTGAGTTCCTATGATGAAATTTCAAGAGGAAACGTTGAAACACTTAAGGGGCTCCGGAAAGGCACAAAATCATGAAAAGTTCAATTTTTACTTTTTTGCGTTTTCTGAATCTGCAGACTATTACCTTTTAATAGATATATAATTTATGAACCATGGACCTTGCCGTTGGTGGGGAGGCTTGCGTGCCTCAGCGATACAGATAGCCGTACCGTAGGTGCAACCACAACGGAGGGGTATCTGTTGAGAGGCCAGACAAACATGTGGTTCCTGAAGAGGGGCAGCAGCCTTTTCAGTAGTTGCAGGGCCAACAGTCTGGATGATTGACTGATCTGGCCTTGTAACATTAACCAAAACGGCCTTGCTGTGCTGGTACTGCGAACGGCTGAAAGCAAGGGGAAACTACAGCCGTAATTTTTCCCGAGGACATGTAGCTTTACTGTATGATTAAATGATGATGGCGTCCTCTTGGGTAAAATATTCCGGAGGTAAAATAGTCCCCCATTCGGATCTCCGGGCGGGGACTACTCAAGAGGACGTCGTTATCAGGAGAAAGAAAACTGGCATTCTACGGATCGGAGCGTGGAAAGTCAGATCCCTTAATCGGGCAGGTAGGTTAGAAAATTTAAAAAGGGAAATGGATAGGTTAAAGTTAGATATAGTGGGAATTAGTGAAGTTCGGTGGCAGGAGGAACAAGACTTTTGGTCAGGTGATTACAGGGTTATAAATACAAAATCAAATAGGGGTAATGCAGGAGTAGGTTTAATAATGAATAAAAAAATAGGAGTGCGGGTTAGCTACTACAAACAGCATAGTGAACGCATTATTGTGGCCAAGATAGACACAAAGCCCATGCCTACTACAGTAGTACAAGTTTATATGCCAACTAGCTCTGCAGATGATGAAGAAATTGATGAAATGTATGACGAGATAAAAGAAATTATTGAGGTAGTGAAGGGAGACGAAAATTTAATAGTCATGGGTGACTGGAATTCGTCAGTAGGAAAAGGGAGAGAAGGAAACATAGTAGGTGAATATGGATTGGGGGGGAAGAAATGAAAGAGGAAGCCGCCTTGTAGAATTTTGCACAGAGCATAACTTAATCATAGCTAACACTTGGTTCAAGAATCATAAAAGAAGGTTGTATACCTGGAAGAATCCTGGAGATACTAATAGGTATCAGATAGATTATATAATGGTAAGACAGAGATTTAGGAACCAGGTTTTAAATTGTAAGACATTTCCAGGGGCAGATGTGGATTCTGACCACAATCTATTGGTTATGAACTGCAGATTGAAACTGAAGAAACTGGAAAAAGGTGGGAATTTAAGGAGATGGGACCTGGATAAACTGAAAGAACCAGAGGTTGTAGAGAGTTTCAGGGAGAGCATAAGGGAACAATTGACAGGAATGGGGGAAAGAAATACAGTAGAAGAAGAATGGGTAGCTCTGAGGGATGAAGTAGTGAAGGCAGCAGAGGATCAAGTAGGTAAAAAGGCGAGGGCTAATAGAAACCCTTGGGTAACAGAAGAAATATTGAATTTAATTGATGAAAGGAGAAAATATAAAAATGCAGTAAATGAAGCAGGCAAAAGGGAATACAAACGTCTCAAAAATGAGATCGACAGAAAGTGCAAAATGGCTAAGCAGGGATGGCTAGAGGACAAATGTAAGGATGTAGAGGCTTGTCTCACTAGGGGTAAGATAGATACTGCCTACAGGAAAATTAAAGAGACCTTTGGAGAGAAGAGAACCACTTGTATGAATATCAAGAGCTCAGATGGCAACCCAGTTCTAAGCAAAGAAGGGAAGGCAGAAAGGTGGAAGGAGTATATAGAGGGTTTATACAATGGCGATGTACTTGAGGACAGTATTATGGAAATGGAAGAGGATGTAGATGAAGATGAAATGGGAGATAAGATACTGCGTGAAGAGTTTGACAGAGCACTGAAAGACCTGAGTCGAAACAAGGCCCCGGGAGTAGACAACATTCCATTAGAACTACTGATGGCCTTGGAAGAGCCAGTCCTGACAAAACTCTACCATCTGGTGAGCAAGATGTATGAGACAGGCGAAATACCCACAGACTTCAAGAAGAATATAATAATTCCAATCCCAAAGAAGCAGCTGTTGACAGATGTGAAAATTACCGAACTATCAGTTTAATAAGTCACAGCTGCAAAATACTAACGCGAATTCTTTACAGACGAATGGAAAAACTGGTAGAAGCGGACCTCGGGGAAGATCAGTTTGGATTCCGTAGAAATGTTGGAACACGTGAGACAATACTAACCTTACGACTTATCTTAGAAGAAAGATTAAGAAAAGGCAAACCTACGTGTCTAGCATTTGTAGACTTAGAGAAAGCTTTTGACAACGTTAACTGGAATACTCTCTTTCAAATTCTGAAGGTGGCAGGGGTAAAATACAGGGAGCGAAAGGCTATTTACAATTTGTACAGAAACCAGATGGCAGTTATAAGAGTCGAGGGGCATGAAAGGGAAGCAGTGGTTGGGAAAGGAGTGAGACAGGGTTGTAGCCTCTCCCCGATGTTATTCAATCTGTATATTGAGCAAGCAGTAAAGGAAACAAAAGAAAAATTCGGAGTAGGTATTAAAATTCATGGAGAAGAAGTAAAAACTTTGAGGTTCGCCGATGACATTGTAATTCTGTCAGAGACAGCAAAGGACTTGGAAGAGCAGTTGAACGGAATGGAGAGTGTCTTGAAAGGGGGATATAAGATGAACATCAACAAAAGCAAAACGAGGATAATGGAATGTAGTCTAATTAAATCGGGTGACGCTGAGGGGATTAGATTAGGAAGTGAGACACTTAAAGTAGTAAAGGAGTTTTGCTATTTAGGGAGTAAAATAACTGATGATGGTCGAAGTAGAGAGGATATAAAATGTAGACTGGCAATGGCAAGGAAATCGTTTCTGAAGAAGAGAAATTTGTTAACATCGAGTATAGATTTACGTGTTAGGAAGTCGTTTCTGAAAGTATTTGTATGGAGTGTAGCCATGTATGGAAGTGAAACATGGACGATAACCAGTTTTGACAAGAAGAGAATAGAAGCTTTCGAAATGTGCTACAGAAGAATGCTGAAGATAAGGTGGGAAGATCACGTAACTAATGAGGAGGTATTGAATAGGATTGGGGAAAAGAGAAGTTTGTGGCACAACTTGACTAGAAGAAGGGATCGGTTGGTAGGACATGTTTTGAGGCATCAAGGGATCACAAATTTAGCATTGGAGGGCAGCGTGGAGGGTAAAAATCGTAGAGGGAGATCAAGAGATCAATACACTGAGCAGATTCAGAAGGATGTAGGTTGCAGTAGGTACCGGGAGATGAAGAAGCTTGCACAGGATAGAGTAGCATGGAGAGCTGCATCAAACCAGTCTCAGGACTGAAGACCACAACAACAACATAATTTATTCAATTGCGAAGACTACAACTATTTTTAAATTTTTTTTGAAATGTGTTCTACATGGGCGTGACCCACTGTGGCGCTGTTAAACTGCTGTCAAATGGTGTTATTATTAACGTCCGTGTTCATCAGGTACATTTTAGTGATGTGAGATAAAGTATGTGTTGTGGCTAACCTGTGATGGTTCAATATACACTCCTGGAAATTGAAATAAGAACACCGTGAATTCATTGTCCCAGGAAGGGGAAACTTTATTGACACATTCCTGGGGTCAGATACATCACATGATCACACTGACAGAACCACAGGCACATAGACACAGGCAACAGAGCATGCACAATGTCGGCACTAGTACAGTGTATATCCACCTTTCGCAGCAATGCAGGCTGCTATTCTCCCATGGAGACGATCGTAGAGATGCTGGATGTAGTCCTGTGGAACGGCTTGCCATGCCATTTCCACCTGGCGCCTCAGTTGGACCAGCGTTCGTGCTGGACGTGCAGACCGCGTGAGACGACGCTTCATCCAGTCCCAAACATGCTCAATGGGGGACAGATCCGGAGATCTTGCTGGCCAGGGTAGTTGACTTACACCTTCTAGAGCACGTTGGTTGGCACGGGATACATGCGGACGTGCATTGTCCTGTTGGAACAGCAAGTTCCCTTGCCGGTCTAGGAATGGTAGAACGATGGGTTCGATGACGGTTTGGATGTACCGTGCACTATTCAGTGTCCCCTCGACGATCACCAGTGGTGTACGGCCAGTGTAGGAGATCGCTCCCCACACCATGATGCCGGGTATTGGCCCTGTGTGCCTCGGTCGTATGCAGTCCTGATTGTGGCGCTCACCTGCACGGCGCCAAACACGCATACGACCATCATTGGCACCAAGGCAGAAGCGACTCTCATCGCTGAAGACGACACGTCTCCATTCGTCCCTCCATTCACGCCTGTCGCGACACCACTGGAGGCGGGCTGCACGATGATGGGGCGTGAGCGGAAGACGGCCTAACGGTGTGCGGGACCGTAGCACAGCTTCATGGAGACGCTTGCGAATGGTCCTCGCCGATACCCCAGGAGCAACAGTGTCCCTAATTTGCTGGGAAGTGGCGGTGCGGTCCCCTACGGCACTGCGTAGGATCCTACGGTCTTGCGTCGCTGCGGTCCGGTCCCAGGTCGACGGGCACGTGCACCTTCCGCCGACCACTGGCGACAACATCGATGTACTGTGGAGACCTCACGCCCCACGTGTTGAGCAATTCGGCGGTACGTCCACCCGGCCTCCCGCATGCCCACCATACGCCCTCGCTCAAAGTCCGTCAACTGCACATACGGTTCACGTCCACGCTGTCGCGGCATGCTACCAGTGTTAAAGACTGCGATGGAGCTCCGTATGCCACGGCAAACTGGCTGACACTGACGGCGGCGGTGCACAAATGCTGCGCAGCTAGCGCCATTCGACGGCCAACACCGCGGTTCCTGGTGTGTCGGCTGTGCCGTGCGTGTGATCATTGCTTGTACAGCCCTCTCGCAGTGTCCGGAGCAAGTATGGTGGGTCTGACACACCGGTGTCAATGTGTTCTTTTTTCCATTTCCAGGAGTGTATATCGCTGGTGTGATTGTCGATTGTTTCATGTTTATTTACTCTGTCGTTATCTCGAAAATATTCGTAATTAATTCTGTTTCTTGAGTCTCTGTTTTGTTGAAGTATAATAATGAGTAAAAGTAAAGTTATTAGAAATCCTCTGAAGGCTTTTAAGAAAAGGAGAAATGTTGGAAAGCCAAAGGTATTTAGAAATATGGGAATGAAGATAGGTTCTAACATGGTACGAGCGATGCTTGCTTTAGACAAGGAACGCCTTCGGGCTGCAGACAGGGCTGTAAAGAGTCTAGAAATACAAGCAAGAGTAAACAGGAGGAGGAACAAGAGGAAGCTGGAGGAGGAGTTTGCAGAGGATGAAGATAATCCATCCTATGGACCTGGAATGCACTAAAAAGTTAATCCAATCTTTGTCGCTCGATTCCCAAAACTTTTATTTTCTCATACTAATTACATGTTTTCTAAGGATCTTCCAAACATATTTGTTTCAAACTTTCAGTAAATGTTACACAGTACCTTCTGCATAATTTAACACAGCCTTTTTCCAAAAAACTGTATATTTTTGAATATATAAATAAAAAATTGCAAAAAAATGGTGTGAATTTTCATTACAATTGAAAAAAAATCATCTTTAATAACTGAACTAAAATTTGGTAAAATCCCTGTGTTAAGTTGTAGCCCATATTCCAATAAATAATCTGTAAAAAGTTCAACTTCCTACCTCAAATACTTTGTGAGGAAAGATGTAATTTATAAGCGTTATTTTAACATTGCAAGTATAGGGCGTTCCGGAGCCCCTTAACAGTATACGAAAACTGTCTTGAAATCATTCAAAGAGCGATGCATTTTCCATAGTCACCTCTCTGCTTGTTTACTGGTGCAGTAATGTCAACGTATGTTTTTGACAACGACCACGAGAGGCCAAGTGCAATAATGTCGTGATTGGGCAGTGGAGTAATTGAACTTGCCTTTTTTACGTTTTTCTTTTTCATTCCGATCGGTCCCAAGACTGTTTGCTATGTTTTGAACTTTTGTTCCTTCCTTGTTTACTTCATGAGTCCCGCCGTCATCAGCCACAGGAACCACCTGTTTTTTCGCCGGTCTCTGTGTGACAGTCAGTGTGAGGATTGTAAATTGAGTTCTGCCTAAACTCAGAAAGATAGAAAATTATATACTAGGAATTCCCGTATATCGTCCTTAGTTCGGAAACCAAACTCCAGGATATTGGGGTTGGAAATGTTTCTCATGTGTCATGCTGAAATATTTCTTACCTGTGCAAATAGCACTGTCTCCTTTCCTTGTTACTGCGGAGCAACGATTATTTCCTTACTGTATATATAGATAATAGAACGAGGAAATCCTCCTTATGGAAGACACCTTTTCAGTTTCATTTTACCCAGACGTGTTTCAACACTTTTTGTGCTATCTTCAGTGAGTTATTTTATTTTCTTACTGTAAAATTATTGTTACATATCAAACTGTAGAGAAACTTTTAGTATAAAACATTTACAATTGTTAATGAATAATTATTGGAACTTACAACATCAAAACCGTAAGTTACACACAAAAAACCTAATGTATACTCATATCCATTTGTAACTGCATAATAAACAGAAAAATAGAAATTACGTTTTGCTGTTTGCAGGTGGCACGTTGTAGATTGTGTAGCAGACTAGCTACCAAAATAAATACCCAATAGCTTCATATAAGGCATGTAAACTAATGCATACATCCAATCTTTTGCCAATTAAGCTACAACTAGAACTTCAGGCATAATGTTATAAACAACATATAGTGCATCATGTCCTCAATACATGTATCAACTGCTAACTGTAAACAAATGATGTATAATATTTCACAATAATTATTCATTCACTACTGTAAATATTTTGTACCTAAAGTTTCTCTACAGGTTAGTACGTAACAATAATGTTACAGTAATAAAATAAAATAACTCACTGAAGATAGCAAAAAAAGTGCTGAAACATGTCTGGGTAAAACGAAACTGGAAAGATGTCTTGCATAAGGCGGAATTCCTCGTTCTATTTTCATAGTAAGCACGCACATAAGAAGAACTACAACTCCACTAGGTGATTATTACTGCATATATTTTGCTGCCATTGCTTTACAGAGAGTGGTCAGAAATGGCCTGAAAAACTTGTCAGGGTATCGCAATGTTGGTGTTCGATGAGAAAGTTCGCGAAAGCTGGAGACAGTGGGGATCCCATGGCTGTTCCATCAGTCATCTCAAAATATTCATTGCGGTACAGAAAGTATGTTGTCGTTAAGGCAGGGAGGAACAGCTGTACGATGTCAGGCGGAAACTGATGGGCTAAAAGGTGCAGTGTGTCTTGCACTGGCAATCTCGTAAAAACTGACACAACTTCCAGACTGACCATTATGTCATTTGGGCCTATCTTTATTTTCCTGAGGGTCTCAACGAATGACGGCGAGTTAACAACGTGATTTCCGCAACGTCCCAGTTGGGGTTTTAATATCCCTGCCAGATATTTTGCCAATCTGCAGGTGGGTGAACTGATTGTACTAACTATAGATTTCAGAGGAATATTTTTCTTTTGTATTTTCGGATACACATAAAGACTAGGAGTGCTGGCACGCGGCATTAATTTCTCCGTGACTTCTTCTAGCACACCGGAGTCCTGTATTAACTGCCTTAGATTTCTGACGATGGCCTGTGTTGGATCACGACTAAACTTTCGATATCTTTCAAGTAAGTGCAGCACCTTCAGGCGGTAGTCTTCAGTGTTCAGGATTACAGTGGAATTTTCTTTATCGACTGGAAAGACAACAAATCCTCATTCTCACGCCATATCGTTCCTCCCGGCTAATAATGGATTTCGGTAGCTTAGGTTACGCTAGGATACGGCCTAAAGCACTACTCCATGGAAAGCAGTTCTCCGGTCTTCCTCCAACATAAGAGATATGTTGCGCTCTCTTAAAAACAACATAGGTCTTCGGGTTCGTGGCGTGTGTAGTAGTATTTAGATAGGTGAAACTGTTAGCACTTGCTGAGCGTTATGCATGGCATTCACGACATATCAAACAAAGGGAAGTTAAGAAGTCGGCCGCGGCGAAACATTGCCTAAAAAAGGGGCGTAAAATACAATTTGAAAAGACAATAGTTTTGACTCAAACACCACCATACTGGGATTTTGTTATAAAAGACGCGTCCGAAATTAGAATAAACAGCAATATTTTTAAGAGAGGCTGGGGTTACACACATAGTATAGCATTGGGACGGGCTTTGGAAATTGAGCGAAAGCAAAGACGTAGGCTTGACGCTTGTAGGGGCGCGGGAGCGGCAGTATCAAACGTGGCACCGGCCCCTATCGCCATCTGAAGTCGCTCGGTCCCTCTGCGGGACGGAGCTGCTCAACTTCACTTCTGCGCACGCGTCACTCCGGGCCCCTCTGGTAGGTTCGGGACCCTGCCGTTACATCTGCATAAACGAACACCGTAGCAGCTCGAGTGCTCGAGTGCTCGAGTGTTTTATTCGAAGTAACGCGACTTGTAGACCGAGAAGCATGCCCCCGTGAAAGACTCCGAAGGCACAGGCCGCAATCTCGTTTCTGTTGAATTCTGGCTCGTGCTTGTAGACGTTTCACCTTAGTTCACAAGACATTGTACGACCTTCACACAAACATACTACTTTATACCCAGATTTCTGAATGAGAAACTAACTATCTAGTATTTCCTCATATACAGAGTGTATATAGCGTTAATACTACATGCTTGGTGTGGTTGCATTTAAGTGGAAATTATTGCAATATGAGCATGATAATTTTTCCAAATTCTAAAGGTGGCAGGGGTAAAATACAGGGAGCGAAAGGCTATTTACAATTTGTACAGAAACCAGATGGCAGTTATATGAGTCGAGGGACATGAAAGGGAAGCAATGGTTGGGAAGGGAGTAAGACAGGGTTGTAGCCTCTCCCCGATGTTATTCAATCTGTATATTGAGCAAGCAGTAAAGGAAACAAAAGAAAAATTCGGAGTAGGTATTAAAATCCATGGAGAAGGAATAAAAACTTTGAGGTTCGCCGATGACATTGTAATTCTGTCAGAGACAGCAAAGGACTTGGAAGAGCAGTTGAACGGAATGGATGGTGTCTTGAAGGGAGGATATAAGATGAACATCAACAAAAGCAAATCGAGGATAATGGAATGTAGTCGAATTAAGTCGGGTGATGCTGAGGGTATTAGACTAGGAAATGAGACACTTAAAGTAGTAAAGGAGTTTTGCTATTTGGGGAGCAAAATAACTGATGATGGTCGAAGTAGAGAGGATATAAAATGTAGACTGGCAATGGCAAGGAAAGCGTTTCTGAAGAAGAGAAATTTGTTAACATCGAGTATAGATTTAAGTGTCAGGAAGTCATTTCTGAAAGTATTTGTATGGAGTGTAGCCATGTATGGAAGTGAAACATGGACGGTAAATGGTTTGGACAAGAAAAGAATTGATGCTTTCGAAATGTGGTGCTACAGAAGAATGCTGAAGATTAGATGGGTAGATCACGTAACTAATGAGGAGGTACTGAATAGGATTGGGGAGAAGAGGAGTTTGTGGCACAACTTGACCAGAAGAAGGGATCGGTTGGTAGGACATGTTCTGAGGCATCAAGGGATCACCAATTTAGTATTGGAGGGCAGCGTGGAGGGTAAAAATCGTAGAGGGAGACCAAGAGATGAATACACTAAGCAGATTCAGATGGATGTAGGTTGCAGTAGGTACTGCGAGATGAAGAAGCTTGAACAGGATAGAGTAGCATGGAGAGCTGCATCAAACCAGTCTCAGGACTGAAGACCACAACAACAACAACAATTTGATGTTTATTATACACACATCAAAAAAAGGATTGCATCACCTTGGTTCCGAGAGTTCCGGAACCTCTACAGAAAATTGGAATTGAGATCAACATAAACATCATTTCCGCCCTCTTTATTGCTCATGAAAACCACACATTGCATGTTGTGCCACCATACAGTGAGACCTTCAGAGGTGGTGGTCCAGACTGCTGTACACACCGGTAACTCTAATACCCAGTAGCACGTCCTCTTGCATTGAGGCATGCCTGTATTCGTCGTGGCATACAATCCACAAGTTCATCAAGGCACTGTTGAACCAGATTGTCCCACTCCTCAATGGCGATTCGGCGTGGATCCCTCAGAGTGGTTGGTGGGTCACGTCGTCCAATATGTGCCAGGCATGTTCGATAGGGTTCATGTCTGGAGAACATGTTGGCCATTCTAGTGGCACAAGATGTGCACGATTAGGGTGCGAATTGTCGTCAGTGAAGACGAATGCCTCGCCAATATGCTGTCGATATGGTTGCCCTATCGGTCGGAGGATGGTATTCGCATATCGCACAACCGTTACGGCGACTTCCATGACCACCAGCGGCGTACGTCGGCACCATATAATGCCACCCCAGAACAGCCTCCGCCTTGCTGCACTCGCTGGACAGTGTGTCTAACGTGTTCAGCCTGACCGGGTTGCCTCGAAACACGTCTCCGACGATTGTCTGGTTGTAGGCATGTGCGACACTCATTGGAGAAGACAACGTGATGCCAGTCCTGAGTGGTCCATTCGGCATGTTCTTGGGCCTATCTGTACCGGGCTGCACGGCGTCGTGGTTGCAAAGATGGACGTCGGGAATGAAGATGCGCATCATGCAGACTATTGCGCACAGTTTGTGTCGTAACACGACGTCCTGTAGCTGCACTTAATGTATTATTCAACATGGTGGCGTTGCTGTCAGGGTTCCTTCGAGCCATAATCTGTAGGTAGCGGCCATCCACTGTAGTAGTAGCCCTTGGGCGGCCTGAGCGAGGTATGTCATCAACAGTTCTGTCTCTCTGTATCTCCTCCATGTCCGAACAAGATCGCTTTGGTTCACTCCGAGACGCCTGGACACTTCCCTTATTGAGAGTCTTTCCTCACACAAAGTAACAATGCGGACGCGATCGAACCACGGTATTGACCGTCTAGGCATGGTTGAACTACAGACAACACCAGCCGTGTACCTCCTTCCTGATGGAATGACTGGAACTGATCGGCTGTCGGACCGTCTCCGTCTAATAGGCACTGCTCATGCATGGTTGTAAACATCTTTGGGCGGGTTTAGTGACATCTGTCAACAGTCAAAGGGAGTGTCTCTGTTGTACCATATCCACAGTCAACGTATGTCTTCAGGACTTCTGGGAATCGGGGTGATGCAAAACTTTTTTGATGTGTATATATTGGTTTTTTGGTGTTGAAGCTTTTGTACTCAGCAGTGTAACTGATAACAAGTGCCATGAACTTGTAATATTTCTAATAAACTCTGATTCTGCACTGCCTTACAAATAACGTAAAGCACCCAGCAGACATGGTCGGATCTCAGTGTGTCTCCGACCACGTATGCGTCATCAACGGGTATGTAAATGATTCGAGTTGCAATTCTCTTCGACAAGTGTAGCGAACACAGGACCGCATTAGTGTTGTCCGTCTCTACTGTTGTTACCAAGCTTGCTATGGCATATAAGGAGTGTGTGAACAGTGGCAGATGACGAGTGACCACTATGAGAACACAGAGTTACCATATACTCGTGAGCGACAGCGTTATCAGCACCTGACAGAGACTGGAAGAGGGGGGGGGGGGGGTTACGTTAAACCAGCTGGTCGAATCGTGGTATAAACAGATTCATGGCGCCTTCAGATATGGCACTGACCCAGTGTTGGACTGCATAGGCACGTGGCGGCAGGCATACACGTCGTCAACATGGTCGACCAGGTCTGACCACACCAAGGGTGGATCGCCGTATTGTGCACCAAGCACATCATAACCCCTTCACATCTGCGCCCGCCATCTGAGAATAAGAAATGGTCTTCCTGCAATGTTCTGGTTCAACCTGCATCATTGGTCGGAGACTAGCAGCAGCCGTACTAAGTAGTTACCATTCCATGTACGTACTACCGTTGACACCACAACACAAATGGCTGTATTAGTAGTGATGCTGTGACCGGGAAGCGCGAACTGCTGACTAATGACGTCCTACTGTATTCAACGATGAATCACGGTTCTGCACTACTGATGAACATTGTCGGTTTGTACGGAGGCGACTTGTGGAGAGGTCCCAGTATTCGAATCTTTTGGAGAGTCACAACGATGTTATCCTTGGCACCATGGCGTGGGAAGCCATCAGATATGACTTCAGTTCACGGATGGTAGCAAGAGAGAGAATTGTGAGGGCTCAGCAATACGTCACAGACATCATGTGGCCTATTGTGGTAACGAGTACGCGACGTGTGTAACCAGATCGAACGGCAACTCGATCATAGCACCAGAATCCAGGATATCAAGAACCAGATACAATAGTTGCTGTCCAAAGTGCCTCAGGAGAGGATACAATGGCTTTATATCACCCTGCGCAGCCAGTCTGGGTGGCCAAGCGGCTCTAGGCGCTACGGTCTGGAACCGCGCTACCGCTATGTTCGCAGGTTCGAATCCTGCCTCGGGCATGGATGTGTGTGATGTCCTTAGGTTAGTTAGGTTTAAGTAGTTCTACATTCTGGGGACTGATGACCTCACAAGTTAAGTCCCATAGTGCTCAGAGCCATTTGAACCATTTTTTTCACCCTGCGCAACCGAATCAATGCATTCATCCAGGCCAGAGGACATGCATTGTCATATTGATAAGTGGACTGTTATTTGCAAATCTGATCCGAATTAGCAATCGCAAAAATAACATCACATATCCTTTCAACCTGTGAAGTTTCATTTCATTTCCTCTTTACTATATGGGTGCATCACTTTTTTTTGTCAGGCAGTTTATTCTTCATGATAAGATTTTATTTTGATTTAGTGAAGCTTCAGGTCACTTTCGAAGTGCGATAGTGGAACAAACGGATGTACATGATGGAACAGTGTGATGATGTATTGTTTACCAGTGGAACAGGATGTCAGACTTATCAGAGACTCCATTTCATCGCATTCTGACATGATAGTACATCCACAACTGTCCTGAGCGCTGGCCTCTTGGTAATGGAGATGCGATGTCTTATTTGATGTCACCATACCATACTCTGTGACGTGTAGGGAGCAGAAGTACACTTGTGGGATGGTGTCTTCTGTACTCTATTGCAAGGAGGTGGCTCTAAGCCAAATGGCTGCTCGTCGATTCCTCTCCATCCTTGAACTGGCGATGATTTTCGATTATTTGGTGCATCTGCCTTATTTTACAACATTCAAAAGGGCCTTCATTTCATGTGGACAAGACAGAATACGTTTTGCTATCCTTCATCGCTGTCGATTCTCTCAATTAAATGAACAACTGTCTGGTAGAACAGGGCAAAACAATCGGTCTCTAGGAAACTGTTGTGGTATACCATAATTTTTTTCGTCGACGGTGATGCTTATGCGGAACCAACGGGGGGAGCAGTGTACTGTCTTTAAGTTCCATCGATAAGATATTAAACCCCAGTTTTCCAGAAGAGATGTTTTGCCAGGTATATACTGGACTCTGCAACTTACCGAGATACGTCAAACTGTAGTACAACAATGCATCCACGTACGGGAGGACCAGAGATCAGTTCATCTATTGCCATCCAGTTTCGTTATCGCCAAAATTGGTCAAAGCGGATACAGGAATGATTTCTTTACAAAGAAAACAAGCCACTCTGTCTCATGTCCTTGGTCTATCCGAGCTTATGTACCATCTGTAATTACTTTGTCGTCGATGTTGATGTTAAACTTCAGATTCAAATGGTTCAGATGGCTCTGAGCACTATGGGACTTAACTTCTGGGGTCATCAGTCCTCTAGAACTTAGAATTACTTAAACCTAACTAACCTAAGAACATCACACACATCCATGCCCGAGGCAGGATTCGAACCTGCGACCGTAGCGGTCACGCGGTTCCAGAATGTAGCGCCTATTTTTCCACGACGCTTTTCGGTAGTTAACAGTGTCATATTCAGATGCAGATTTGTGTAGTTACCTTGCTCGTGATAGTGAAGAGCACAGACGCCTTTTCACAGCAGCTGGCCAAGTGTAAGGCAGGTTGTGTTGCACCTTTTGAAGGAAACTAGAGTTGAAAAAAATGGTGCGTAATGTCACTTGTTGCATGTGCTATTCCCTATACATTTGTTTACGGTGTCAGTTCAAACGGATAATGGAACAATAAATGACTGACGCAGTAAACTGTTTTATTAATATTTATCGACACTCTCTACCCTCAGAATGCCGTCCTTTATGGACGAAATTTTCATGGCAGACAGTAGCGTGATACTCAGAACTTGGCATCCTGCGCTATAGACGGTCGTGCGGTAGCGTTCTCGCTTCCCACGCCCGGGTTCCCGGGTTCGATTCCCGGCGGGGTCAGGGATTTTCTCTGCCTCGTGATGGCTGGGTGTTGTGTGCTGTCCTTAGGTTAGTTAGGTTTAAGTAGTTCTAAGTTCTAGGGGACTGATGACCATAGATGTTAAGTCCCATAGTGCTCAGACCCATTTTTGCGCTATAGACTGGCTTAGCGATCAGTCCGAAGTATGTTAGCTTGCGGCGAGAGTGGATGGAATATCTAAATCTCTTCTCCTGCACATCAAGGGCAGTCTGAACAAGTCCTGTTATATCAAGGCGTGGTTTAGATTATTAAGCAGAAACCTTCCTCCAAGCAACTCCTCGTGTAAGTAGGCTAGATACATGCAGCGAAAAACATGCAAGCATTTTTCGAAGAAGAACAACAGAAGTCGCTGTTTCCATGGACTGCATATTCACCGAGCATCTTTTCAATCGAAAACGTCTGTGGCAATATCAGTCGCAACTTTTTTGTCAGTCTCCACCAGCACCACCTGTTGATGCTTCGGGAACTCCAATACAACCCGTATGGAGGGAGGCTCCGCAAATACGTATATATGGTGTAACAAAAAGCTACGCAGCAAACTTTAAGTGCATAAAGCAGAAGGACGCACGGAATAGGAAAGTACGTTGTGTGGCCATGGGTTCTGAAATACACAATTTCGATGTTACAACTCATTTTTTACAACTCTTCAGTGTGTATTAATCGTGAGAAGAAAGCAGTAACAGGGCGTGCCGGCATACCACGTGAATCTCACTCTTATGTGAAATGTTCAAAATGTCCTTTTGGTTACGTCTGATAAAGTTGTAATTCTTAGGTTTACAGTAATTATTTTGCGTTATATTTCACAAAAAGCAATGTTAACATGGAACTAACGTCATTACTTATCTTTACGTGCAGCTCACTTCATTGCCTTACTTACTTGTACCATCAACTGATCTTTATGGACATGCATAGTGCATAACTGCTTATCAGAGTTCACCAAAGTCTAGGTGTTCGGTTCATTGCAGTGGCAGAGCACAGAAATGTGGAGATGCTCGTTGGATGTATGGGTTACCATAGGGTAATGGTCACTGACCTCATGTATAAGGAGAGATTTCTAGACAAAGGTGACACGAGACGAGAACGTCTCCAGTAATTCATTGTCGCCTATGGGAGGATGGGTCGGTGAAACATGCTAGTTGCAACACAGGGGGGGGGGGGGGGGGGAATAGAAGGACTAGAATACTGCAAACAGAGGTGTCACTTCTTCATGCAGTTAACGACAACGCCTGTATCAGCCTAAGACAAGTAGTTGCAAGAAGTAATGTTGATCACACGGCTGTCTGGAGAGAGTTGACAAACCTCGCTGTATCCATACTACTTACAACGAGTGCTGGTATCGTCGGCAGCTGACCTCCCTTTCACGGGTGCATTTCTGTCAAGTGCTTATTCAACAGTGTGCCAACCAATACTTTCTTGAAACTCTGCTGATGAAGAATAAGGCGACGTTTCCTAGTGATCAGACAGTACATTTCCACAATCGGCACGTACGTGCTGATGAGAATACGCGGGAAACTGTTGGTGAACGACTTCAACTTAGACTTTCTGTAATTACTTGATTGTTAATGCCTCATATCTTACATTTAGAATCATCGAACGAACTTTCAGTGCTTTCTTAGAGAATATCTTATTAGAAACAGCTCTTTATTAGAGGATATCTCATTAGAGGATGTGTCTTAACGTGTGCGACAAAACAGTCACATCATGCGCGATGGTGCTCCTCCTGATTTCAGTGGTAATGCCCGTCGGCTTTTAAATAAGAGATTCTGTGACAGATAGTCAGGAAAAGAGGAACCAGTCCCTCGGCTCTATGCTGTGTGGATTTTGATCCGTTAGACTTTATAAAAGGTACAGACAGTCTTTATGTCCACAGTGTGGAAGGCTGCGAAACCATACGCAACTATTCAGGAATGTTTCCAGAATGAGATTTTCACTCTGCAGCGGAGTGTGCGCTGATATGAAACTTCCTGGCAGATTAAAACTGTGTGCCCGACCGAGACTCGAACTCGGGACCTTTGCCTTTCGCGGGCAGGTCAGGAATGGATAAGCGAAACCATGGTTCAATGTGAAAACGGATTGATGTATGTATTTATAACGGAGGGCTCATTAAACATTTAATGTGAGAAAGAGTTCCATGTGGTATGCTGATATATTCTGTTCCATTGTGCGGAGTGAATCTTTCTCATTCTGCAGCGTAGTGTTTTGAAACTTCCTCGCGTATTAGACCTGTGTGCTTGATCGAGACTCTAACCTAGAACCTTGCTAAGCGGTCAGTTCTCTTCTCGACTGACAATCAAGGTTCAGAGACCTTCCCTCGCAGCTTCCCTTTACCAGTTCCTGTTTCCTATTTTTCAAACTTGAGAGGAACTTTCCTGCTTACTTCTGGGGACAGGAATCCTCCAATAAGGATACCTGGAAGAACAACAAACACTCTGCTAACAATACCTTAGGCTGTGGCTAAGCAAGTTCTCTGTGGTGTCCCATTTTTCAGGAGTCCTAGTTCTGTGTGGTAAGTAGAAGCGCTTACGTGAAGTTTGGAAAGTCGGTGACGTGCAATGGTAGAAGTGAATTGTGAGAACGGGTCATGAGGCGTGCAGGGGTTGTTCAGTCGGTTTCTGTGTGTTTTTCACGATTACTCTACTAAGAATATTTGTAGAGACTACACGTTTTATGGACGTGGTCTTTAAACGCATCACTTAGTACGTCTGTGTTTGAGAAACGTGACCATGAAAATTTGTCACTGGCTATTTGCGACA
The DNA here is from genome assembly GCF_023898315.1 of Schistocerca nitens. Taxonomy (NCBI): domain Eukaryota; kingdom Metazoa; phylum Arthropoda; class Insecta; order Orthoptera; family Acrididae; genus Schistocerca; species Schistocerca nitens. The sequence goes on along the minus strand of NC_064616.1, from coordinate 629,622,675 downwards.
CTAATTCATTTTTAATTTCATGCCATGACATTAAGACGCTCCCGTTGCAGGGCAGGGGGCTTCACACGATAATCAAGTATCAAATTCAGAGATCAGGCACACTCCTATTCCCCAAATAACTTCTGTATTGTTACGTATCTAATCACAGACTTTTAATTTCTGTTACAGGTATGTTTCTTGGTACAGCAATTTTCATAAACGTTAGCGTAGGTACGTTAGTCTGCATCTTTAATCATTTGCGCCCTCTATACTCGTGTGTCACGGCAGGGCTACTCCTACCTGTATGCACTTTCATAGCTTTGCTTTTACCTTTTTAACTTTGTTTTTAATAATTCTCTCCTTCATTGGTTGTTTGCAGTGCAATTCCGGTGATTCTAAAGCGTAACAACGAAATTTTGTTGTGACAGAATGTTTTACCGTTAGAGATACTCTCATCTGAAGATTTTAAGAATTCAGTTTCTGACAAATTTGCTAACTTTCAGAAGAATCAGTTTGGGAGTCTGGTTGTTCTTAAGTTTTCCACATAATTAACGTGTTCTATGCTCCACGCTCCCGGCATGTCGAACCATTCAGTGACGAACGACCGCCATGTCATCCGCCACCGTTGCCGTCATCTGGATGCAGTATGGAGAGCCATAGAGTCAGCACACCGTTCTCCCGGCAGTTGTCAGTTTCTCAGACCTCGGAGCCGTTTCTTCTCATACAATTAACTCCTCAGCTAGTATCGTGACGGTGAGTGAACCGCGTTCCAGCCCTCCCAAAAAGGAAAAAAATCCGTAGAACTACCTGCAAACGAACCCGGTGTCTTCGCATGGCCGTCAGACAAGCTCACCTTTGAGCTATGGAGACGGATTAAAAAGCCCTTTAGAGACGTTAAAGTATAAATATCGACAGGATTACCAGGACCCACCGCAGACATCGTATCTCAGTTCTCAAGTCACAGACAGCCATCGTCAGCTGCACGTTGGGTTATTAAGTGGAGGTACAAATTCTTACCTTGTAATGGGATGAAAAATTGGAGACCAGAATTTTGTTGGTATAATGCTCAACAAAAGGATGTAATTGCGGGAACAGATGTTCTAGGAGCAACAAAAATCCTGGTTGAAGCAGTAAAACTAGATTTCTGTGTTTCCTTTTTTAGAAATGGAATTTTCGACTCGTATAAGAAGGCACCTCTTGCATACTGCATAATGAGCCACATCTCCACCAGTCAATCAGTCCAGTGGTTCTTACATCTGTTTTTCTCTTTTTTGTTACCTCTTGCATTATTAGTAGACAACAATAGATACATTTTTGGGCAATTCACGAAAATGATTCGAATTCAGCAGGATTTGATAGATAATGTATAATTTTTGTAAGCGACCTGAAAGACTTAATTCATACTATATTAGCACTGTAAGGGAATAACGTTAGTTCATTGCAGCAGTTACAGGTAGTTATAAATAAATGAAAATCTACTCAGCTGTGATACTGTCCGTGTGTACATGCTCCTCTCGAAAACTTTGAAAAATACTGTGTGCAAGAAATCTGTCTTTATTGGCTACATTACCTGTCCCTTATTTTAGAAAGTCACTTTACTACTGAATATTCAAATGTGGCCGGCCGGTGTGGCCGAGCGGTTCTAGGCGCATCAGTCTGGAACCGCGCGACCGCTACGGTCGCAGGTTCGAATCCTGCCTCGGGCATGGATGTGTGTGATGTTAGTTACGTTTAAGTGGTTCTAAGTTATAGGGGACTGATGACCTCAGATTTTAAGTCCCATAATACTCAGAGCCATTTAAATGTGTCTAGAAACTGGCTGAAGTCGATGAAAAACATCAGTTTACGGTGATTCATCGAATCGGTACGTTATTAACCTTTTGTTATTCAAAGGCTTCTTCTTCTTTTTCTTGTGCCTTTGTCCAATAGTTTCGCAGGGTCGGCATGGTTGGGGTTGGATTTGGCAGGGATAATTTAAGGGGTGGGCGGATGGATGGGATGTCGCCATCCTGTAACGCGAACGATGATGGTGAAATGATGAGGCCAACACAAACATCCAGTCCTCGGGCAGAGAAACTCCCCAACCCGGCCAGGAATCGAACCCGGGACCCCGTGATCCAGAGGCAGCAACGCTAGCCACTAGCCCACTAGCTGCAGACCAACACAGTTATTCAAAGTAATACAAGACAGTTAGCGTAAAGGGCACTTGGGAGGTTCTTATTTGATTTGTGACCTAGTGAAGACATGTGACACATTAATGCTCTTAAGCTACTCTACTCTTCGATCTGTCTGTTCACTCATTTAAGTATTATCACAATGGCCCAACAATATTTGCAACTAAAATTTGTTGTTCTGTTTACAGAGGGTGGCATATAACAGTAGTCCCAAGTAAAAACATAGAAGTGAAGTAATTTATTTGACTGCTGTTGTATGTTCTGAACTACTCCTCTTTGTGCTTTTGTCTTCAGTCACTACTGCCACGCTCACGGCTTTCCGTGACTGTGTATCAAAGTCTGCTGCAAATAAGCAAACACGTAAAATCCAGTAATTTACGGCTTGATAATGGGTTTATGACAACAGCGCTTTGATGGTACTTGATGACTTCCGAAGACTGTCATTGGTCGTGTTATTCACGTTTGATTGCTGTTGCACTTTACAGCTATCGTTCTTTTGATCTGATCGACAGCCATACAATAAACCTTCAAATCAACTTTTAATTGTACCAGCTATTGATTCTGTGTCTGTAAACTGCGAGACGAGTCTTCTATAGCACAGTGTCCATAAATCAGAAGAAACTTTGTCCTGATTCCGCCTTGTTTGTTTATTATGGTGCTAAAATAACTGTCCAGTTTTATTGATTTTTGTTGACAGGGAAACCCTCCGTGTTAAGTAACGTAACTAAAACATATTCTGTCACTATGTATCTTATGCTACATCGGAAGGATAAAATTATTTCAACGTTCGATTTATTTAGGTAATTCCGTCTCAATTTAATTAGCACATATTTGCGATCTATTTCAGTAGAACTTGGGTAAACATTGACTATTTAACGTATATATTAACTAATTAAACTTAACTTACTACTTACACTTGTGTGCACCAGTTGCAACTTTATATGAAAAAGGATGAAATTTCCAGCTGTAATACAAAGTAGAATACTGGTGCAAATCCATTTCACTTATTTTCTGTGAATGACTGAGACTGAGACATGGCTAACATACGTATCCATTTCAGAACACGACAATCCTATGTAAGCTAGTTTTACAACGTTGAATAATTTGAAACAATCTTAAAATATTAAGTATATGATAGATTTGTTACTCATTCTATTTACTATCTCAGTTTCGCTTTTGGTATTAAAGCGCAACAACCTTGTGGCAGAACATTGGCTGTATGTTTGTAGCCGCAATCAGTTGAATAACACTACTAATTCAAACGCTTTGTTACTTATACGCGCATAGCACGATGCATTTCGGACTATCGACCGTCATCTGGTGTCTTATTTACTTAAGCCTGACGCAAAACGCGTTTGGCAGCAAATAAATACAAAATTAAATTAAATTAAATATATTCTACCACAAAGTATTGCAGCAGTCTGTTTACTGTAGCTGATATCTATCTTTGCTTTAACACAGAAGAGATATCAGTATAAGCAAACAAATTGCTACAGTACGTTAAATTAGAATAGGTTATATTTTTTTATGGTATACAGATTGGTTTTGTGATAGAGTTAATCAAATAAGGCACCAGATCATTTCCGAAAGACGTAACTGAAAAACAGCGACAACGAAAAATTAATATCAGAACATTCCTAGGGAAACACTCAATTCGACAAATATTAATATAGACAATTTGATATTAAAACAAATCAACATTCAAATGGCCTGGATGTTGAATCACGCATAAGCATGATCGAAAACTGAAGATTAGGTTGTGATTACCATTAAAATTTGTAGCAAAATTTTTCCGCTACAGGATATGAGTTACAGAAGAGGAACAAAAATAATGTTCCATAAAAGAAAGGATATTTCAGCTCTAGGAAAGAGGTGAATCTGAGATTCAAGCAGTGCAAATAAGATTCCTGCTTCCAATTGAGACCTCATAAAAATGCGAGAAAGAAACAGATATTTATTGCGTAAGAGCACAGTTTTTCATTAGCACCAGAATAAATCGTTGAAACACATGCCGAGAGTGGACGAAAATTGCGTTAAGAATATTTGTACGTTATATCTGCTCCATAAGATACAGCAATGAAGTCCCACAAAGATGTGGACTGTTAAACTGCTACATGCTATGTGGTCTAGCAGTGAAGAAGCAGAAGAAGAATAACAAGATGATAACGCATGAGTCGAGACTGCTTGTTGAGCACTATGGTCACTGCAAATATTGGCGTTTATCTGTAACGCATCTCTACGCGTGTGGTGTCGCATTACAGTGGAAGTCGAAGCAGCGATGTGTGTGCATCTGAAGCTAGCCGGCCACAGACAGCGTCGAATGGCCGACGCCTGCAACTTGACAGCCGTTGCACTGCTTCAGCGCAGCGTCAATGCCATGGGCCAGGCTTTAGTGCCGTGAGGTTTTGAGGACCGTTATCCTGTGCTGTGATCGCACTTGGTACTCCAGCACCTGTGTTTCACTGCATGCAATCCTCTTCTGTTCCACTTGTTTCATAAACGTATCACTCTCGTAGGAGTGTGTGTCAAAACGTCGCGCATGGCAAAACCTATTTACAGAGGCCGATCAGCTTGCCCTAACGAAACACAGACACACTGAAACACGTATGTTTACCACTTCAACTTATCTGAGCCACTTAATTATTGGAATTCCGTGTTTCAATGACCTCTGATGAACAGAATGAGAATGAAAAACATTTGTTTTACTACTTGTCTGGTTGAACTCTTTTGCTTCCAATATGCAGTGAGACACGAGAAAAGAAAAATGTCATCAAAAGATGGAGACTCTGAGGTCACAAGAAACGGTGTAACTCACGCTGTTAAGTACACTATACATGTGTATTATATAGTCTTTCTTTCTTTTGTTTCTTTTGCTTGTGCCTTTTTCTCGCAATGACGCAGGGTCGACATGGTTAATCGGATTTGGCAAGGTTAATTTAAGGGGTGACCAGATGCCCTTCCTGCCGCCACCCCGTACCCCCCTGGGACGGAATTACTGTACCCCACTGTCAGTGACTAATGTAATCCATGGAATAGTGCGAATATGTTCAGATGTCTGTGAGCCGTGTAACTGAGCCGGGACGTGGGGACCAGCCCGGTATGCACGTAGTGGGATATGGAAAACCGCCTAAAAACCACATCCAAGCTGGCCGGCACACCAACAGTGTCTCCTCAATGACCGTTCAGCGAACGTTGCTGCATATGGGCCTCTGCAGCAGGTGCCTTGTTCACACGCCCATGCTGACTGCCGTTCATCAGCGGCGATGGCTGGAATTTGTACGCCAGTGTCGCACTTGGGTGATCTCGTCATTCTGGAAGAGACTATGGATCAACATAAGTATTTATGTCTCCTTAGGAACTATGTCCTACTCTACATGCAGTTTGTTTCTCGTCGACACGATGGCATCTATCAGCATAACAATGCAATGTGTCACACAACTCGCAGTGTACGTGCGTGGTTCGAAGAGCACCAGTAGTCTATTACACTCCCCTGGCCACCATACTCGCCCGCTTCCCCTCCCCCTTCCTCCCCGCGCCACATTTAACCCAACTGAGAATCTCTGAGACCACCTCGATCGGGCTGATCGCACCATGGGCGCTCATCCGAGAAACTTAGTGCAGCTGTCCACAGCACTGGAGTGCGCATGGCTTCACATCTGTGTCAGCACCTTCCAGAATCTCACCGACTCTCATCCTGTCCTGCACATCACGCAGCGGTACACGCTGCAAAATGTGGTAATTCAGGTTTTCGACAGGTGGTCACATTAGTGTGACTAGACAGTGTATTACGTTTCGACTTGTCCATGACCACACCATGAATTAAGTTGCTCGATTTGATGGCATATCAACACAGACTCTCCAACGTGTCTACAAGGAACGGTATGTCACTGCCAGCCATGTAACACGTCGTAATAATAGTGATCGCAAAAAGTTGTTAACAGACAAAGTCTCGAGACGAGATCACGGCTTGTCACTGAAAATGTGCTTCAAACCCGACATTAATTGCTACTGTCAGTGACTGTAGGTCCATATCAACTAGTTTCCGAGTGAGCATCGCGTAGGAAACCGCATGCCATGGATGTTCCGAGTCGGGTACATAGCAAAACGTCACTTCTCGCAGCTGTACGTCTTCAGTGGCTCAAAAAATACAGAATCTGTATGTTCGTCGAGTCGCAGTTGTGGCTCTTTTCAAATATGCCTCGTATGAGGCATCTAACCTGCAGTTTGTGGGGGAAGGGAGGAAGGAAGATTAGGATTTAAAGTCCCGTCAACAACAAGGTCTTTAGACATGGAGCCAAAGTCGGATTATGTCAAGGATTGGGACCGAAATTGACCGTGCACTTTCACACGAATCATCCCGACATTTGACTGGATCTAGACGAATCACGGAAAACTTAAATCATGGAGGTTGGACGTGGATTTCAACTCTCTTTCTCCCGAAGGCGAATCCAGTGTTCTAATCAATGCACTACCTCGCTAAGTGTGTGTGGAGAATGTTATTGACACTAGAGGGGACTCTGCGATGATTTTCGGATGCTCTTCGTATTATTACTTGATCCGCTCATTCAGATTACAGTGAACATGAAGCAGGGCGTTTATTCCACTATTCCCTGTGACAAAGTGATGCCCATTCTTCTACATCTTCATGACGTACATGCTGCGGACACTCGTTTCATCAAAGATGCCAACAGCCGTCTTCATAGGGCTGCACGCTCTAGACTGACGGAAATACAGAAATCCTATGGCACCTCGACCTGGTCCTTAAATCATCCGATACTAATAGCATACTAAATGTCGGGGGACTGCGTGGAACAGCGGGTGAATTACAACAGTCAATTTCCTCGCATTTTGGTAGCTGTATTGGATGTGTTACGAGCCAGCGCTGGGATCGAGTTGTAATCAGGAAGTCGAGGTAGGTGTGATGGTGAGTGTCCCGGAAGCGTCTGTGGGGCAGCGTTTTCTCTAAATTCATTTATCGTCAAACAGAATGTACAAAGGTAATAGCTTCTTCCGAACTTCAGTGCTGCTGGGTGTGGGACGCAAGTGCCACGAAGGAATGCTGAAGCCTCGTCAGCACTTCGTGACGTAGTTGCGTGGGTCAGTGCCTCTCTCACGTGTAGAGGGCACTGGCTGCCGGCGAAGCAGTCAGAGTCTCGATCGATTCCAACCTCAGCGTTCCCGATGATAACCCCCTCCTACGCTTTGATGGAATCTACCGACGGTGGTCGAGGATGCCATTTGTCGTTCAGAGAGACTATGGACACCCACCACGGACCGATAAAGACTGCAGCAGGTGTTCACGAGCCTGCCAGGAGGTTGCGCAGACACATCTCGACTGGTCGGTGCAAAGTACGCAGCTTGTAGATCATCCGCGATGATGCAGTGGAGGAGGCGGGCTGGCCGTCCACCAGTCTTCTTATCCGCGATCACCCCTCAGGCAGTAGCAGGAGACCACGGCTATGGTGTGTATCAGGTTCGGCTTCTCTGGTGTTGAAATCAGCCAGCAGGTAGCAGGCTGGCCGTCATAGAGCAGCTTGCCGTTGTTTCACTGAAACTTAGGCTGTCACTTTCTCTGGATCTTCGACACCAACAGAATGGCAGCACGATAGAATGTGTCTTGCACTCCGAACGTTGCGTTATTTATGAGAAATGAGTTCCACCTACAGCGCAGTGGCTCTCAGAACATGGCAGTGTTTGTCCACATTTATAGACCTATCAACGCCCCTTGCCTTGCTGTGGGAATTTGTTGAGTTAGTCTTTTCTGTTGAAGTTTGACTTTGTAGCAGTGCTCGGTCACAGACTTACATAGTGTCACATCAGTGTGCCTTGCTAAGTAGTACAACGGTGCCTCAGTCACGAGGTCCGTTACATTGGCGGTACGCTATATTGGCTCAACAAGTGACACATCGATTCAGCTCATTCTATTACATTCCGAGCTCGCCCAATGGAACTGTAATAAAAATTTTAAGCCTGCACAACAAAGTTATTGTGCTATGTAGCATATTTAATCTTAAGTTATTAACTTCAGGTGGGCATGGCTTACCTGAACTGAGACCATTGTGAAGGCTAGAGACGGTGTTACATGATCGAGCTTACATTGCAGGATACTTGTGAGCTTGGCTGAGCCCCCCATGTCGCACTCTCTTCGAGGTAGACAAATCCAGGAATCAGACTAACTGAAACAGCAGTTGGTAAAGCCGTCCTTCTCCTGGGGGAAAACTGTAACAAGTTTCACCTAGCCACAGCGCGACTTTCTGCATCTTCATACACCTTCGCAAGACAGTGGTCAGTAACTGACATAGTCCAGAGAGAGAAAGAACAAGCTAACTGTAAGTTATGTGTGTGTTATGAACTGAAGTGAAATATGATAAAAGGTAGTGAAACATAATGGTGAAACTTCCTGTAAGGTTGAAACTGTCTGCAAGGTTAGGACACGAATCCTGAATCTTGATACGGACAGAACTGAACTTGTGAGGATGTGTTGGAAGTTACGAGTGGGTTACGAAGCTGATAAGAGTATTGCTAACGAATGGCAATATTCCAGGCTCGAGTATCTGGTCTGACACACGGTTTCAATTTGCCATGAAGTTTCAGAACACAGAGCACTCCTCTGCAGAGGAAAGGACTGTTTCAGTCACATGCTGCTACTGTAATCTTCGAAGGCGACAAGCAAGCCATAGTGACACACAATTTCGCGTATCCATTTCCTTCAGTACATCATTAATAATAGATGAAGTGGCCGTACCATTTACCTTTCCTATCCTTCACTTAATTAAAGCAAATATTGCTGAAAAACCATTTGCTGTATCCTCTGAGCTTGGGATCGTTTGCAACTTTCTACCTACTTGCTTCAACTGGCACTCATGGAAAGTTTGCATATAAAGCAACAAACAACCAAGATCGTAAATTATTAAATTTAAAAAATTCACGACTGGGTACCCCATGAAAATGATTACAGTGCTACTGTAGCACAAAAAGATCAAAAAGCTATGCACCATTGAGACTATTATGTTCAAAAAAGTGTGTCTCAAATTAAAAGTGATTTCAGGAAATTGTCAGTGGTAAAGCCCTAAAACATAATTAGCAGATCAAGTCACAAGGTATAGTGGCATTTTTTTGGGTTCAAACGTAGGTAATAGATTACCCACTAGTCTTATTTATGACACCTAAACTCTATAAAAATATTGTGCACTTTAAATTTCTGTGTAATACTTAGAACAGCTTTTGAGTATGTACATAACATGAATGAGGATGTCGGACACGAACAAAATTGCGAAGCTCGTAAAATAGAATCAGTATTAAAGAAGATACAGGAAGTAACGAACAGATAATAGTAACTTTGTAGAGAAAGTAATAAGCAGATCGCTCTAGTGTTTAATAAATTTTGTGGCTGTGGTGCCCCAAGTAAAGAAAACGATATCGGCTTGTTTTCAGTCATCAACAGTTACAGAATATAATAAGTGGTATATGTATTTTTATGGGAAATTTGTCGCTTAATAAATAACTGATTTCCAAAACAGATAATGTGACTCGATTCTGTTGAAGCTCGGTTATTCGGAAGTTCCTGTTCATCCTCTTAATTTCGTGATGCACGTCTAACGAGCTGTAGTTTGAATAGTTTCATACTAAAAGACGTGGTACCTAGTCAGATAACAAGGGAAGTACGCCAGGTGCAATGGCTGAAAATATATATTAAAATACGAAGATGTGTGACCTCTACCACCACTAGTTCATGTTCGAGGTCTTTGAGCTGTCCTCACCGACCCATTCTCCTGTTAGTATTTCTCTACCAACAACACAGCATTCACCGCTCTCACCGCCTCCTTCAATACTGGCGAGTACGTATCTCGTAGCATCTAGTGGGCAATTCCACGTTAGTGATATGTGGCCACATGCCTACGATCAGATACCGTATGTGAACACATACTGAACTTAGTCATATTTCGCAAAATAGAAGTTCCTATTTTGCTGTATGTTCTTCTTTTTTGTTGTATGTTCTTCCCGCATTGGACATCAAAGTGTAAACGTGGAATTTCATTGAAGTGACAAAATACTGAAATTAGTCGACATTAATTAAATACGTACGCATGCGCTGACCTGGAAAACAACTTAGACATAGTATGTGGAGACACGTGTGAGTATCAAAACAAGCTTACCCAGGATGAAATTTTTTACTCTCAAGCAGAGTGTGCGCTGATATGAAACTTCCTGGCAGGTTAAAACTGTGTGTCGGACCGAGACTCGAACTCGAGGCCTTTGCCTTTTGCTGGCAAGAGAGCTACTGTGAAGTTTGTAAGGTACGAGCCGAGGTACTGGCGGAAGTAAATCTGTGAGGACGGGAGGTGAATCGTGCTTGGTTAGCTCAATTGGGAGAGCACTTGACAGTGACAGCAAAGGTCCCGCGTTCGAGTCTCGGTCCGGCACACAGTTTTAATCTGCCAGGAAGTTTCAAAATCATCTTAGTTTATAGCTACAGTCTTCATTTCGAAAACTGGTATCAGACCTCTCGACAGTGCTCTGACACGTGCAAGTACGCTGATGGCATCATAGTAGCATGCAGATGATTAGCAGAAAGGGGGGCTCTAGGCACTATGAGACTTAACATCTGGGATCATAAGTCCCCTAGACTTAGAACTACTTAAACCCAGCCAACCTAAGGACATCACACACATCCATGCCCGAGGCAGGATTCGAACCTGCGACCGTATCAGCAGCGCGGTCCCGAACTGAAGCGCCTAGATGATTAGCATTTCTGCACAACCGCACAGAGAAGGTAGGAATAACGCCCTAAAGAATACGTAAATAAGAAAATATTACGCGGGAGGTTTCTCATTCCCGAGAGGGCGGACATATTATTTGCTCGACAGTGCATCATCATAAAGCCCCTTAAGTACTTTGATCAGAAAATGGACAGATTTACAGTAACACAAATACCCACATATACAGTACGACGACGTCTGTATCATAACGGACTGTCATCACGCCGACCATTTTTGCTGCTTCCTTAGACGCTACAGATGAGAAAGGCGCTCTGACATTGCTATGCCCTTCGACATTACTGGACGCACTAGTGGCACCACGTTGTCTTTTCAGACGAGTTCTCGTTTCGCGTGTAGCATCACGATGTACGTATCTGTTTTTCGAGGCTCTGAGGAGCACAAATGTTGTCAGCTTGCAGTTTTATCGACACAGGGACTCAACATCTGACGTGATGGTACGGAGTGCCTCTGGGTAAACCAACGATCGCCCCTCGTCCGCATAGTAGGTAATTTGGCCAGCAGCCTTTAAATTTCTTTGTTGGACTGGTGGTTATGTCCTATCCTGCAGGTCTGCGTAACATTATCTTTAAAGAAAATAACGCAAAACTTAATACTATTTGTGCTGTCCTGACCCACCCCGATAGAGAGTGTCTTTGAGTTTTGCCCTGACCCGAACATTCTGCAGATCTCTCGCCCATAGAAAGCTTCCGGTCATGTGTTGTCATGAGCAACCACTCATTAGCCACTATGATCGATGAACTCTAGCACAGAATTACAGCTGAATGCGTTGACGTACCCCTGTATGTCGTCAGAGTTCAGTTTACTCTGCCCAGCTATGTTACAGCCATTGCTATGTACTAAATTTCGCACCTGGTGTACTCCCAAACTGCCTACAAATTTAATCTTTAAAATCTTCCTACTATGGTGTATCCGCAGATCAAATAGAATTTCGTTAGTTGATATCCTTGCTAGCACTACGGTTTTAATGGCCAACAGAGTATCGCCATATCTGCATAGCTATTACAACTTGCAGGCTCACTATTTTCAGTCCTTAGTCTTCCTCAGCAATCACTCACCTCTACCCCTCCCCCTTCCTAACCTCCATACCACACTCACACAGACTCATAAACACACACACACACACACACACACACACACACACACACACACACACACACACACGTATTTCTCTTATTAAATAAATACATTAACTATTCTGTGACGCCGCGCATGGTAGCCACGCGGTCTAGGGCGCCTTGTCACGGTCCGCGCGGCTCCCCCCGTCAGGGGTTCGAGTCCTCCCACGGGCATGGGTGTGTGTGTTGTTCTTAGCGTAAGTTAGATTAAGTCGTATGTAAGCTTAGGGACCGATGACCTCAGTAGTTTGGTCCCATAAGATCTTACCACAAATTTAAAATTTTTATTCTGTGACACCGATTTACGTTGTTCCATAAAGCTCTTTTCTTCCCAAGTCTGTTGACTAACATTTGATTAGCTATATGTTGTAGCATCTATTCACCAGTATTCATCTATACGCCATATATGGACCGCTTTTATTCTCTTCAGCGATACTTTCTTTACTCCTTACGTTTCATTCGTCCAAAGGGAGATCAAAAAGTTTCCATTCGATGACCGTACAGTCCAGAACCGCTGTGCCAATCTAGCGAAATTGCCTTGAGCTTCGAGTCAAAGCCTACCGACGCACCAAGTTGAAATACCTGTTTGGCAGAACACCATGTCCTCCTGTGTTAAAAAGTGTGCAACTATTTTCTGCACATCCGGGCCGGCCGCGGTGGCCGAACGGTTCTAGGCGCTTCAGTCCGGAACCGCGCGACTGCTACTGTCGCAGGTTCGAATCCTGCCTCGGGCATGGATGTGTGCGATGTCCCTAGGTTAGTTAGATTTAAGTAGTTCTAAGTTCTATGGGACTGATGACCTCAGATGACAAGTCCCATAGTGCTCAGAGCCATTTGAACCATTCTGCACATCCTTTTCCGACAATAAACGTCGACCCATCAAGGCCTTTTTCTAAGTGGCCAAAAGCATGATAATCACATGGGGGAGATCGCAACTCTAGGGCAGGCGATCGAGTCTCTCCCATTTGAGTTGGCATAACTTCTGCATTAACACATTTTCGATATGGGCACCTGCGTAATTATGAAACAGGAGCTCCCCTTGTCGCAGTTTTCCCGGACGGTGGTTCTCGACAGACATGCTGTCCCATACACATTCTTCATTCTCCGATGGATGTCTACCGATGTTTGTTCCTGGGCAGCCAGGAAAACAATAACAGCATCTTGGTCCTGTCTCAGGGCGTTTGATAATAACTTCACACCATATAATTTCTTAGACTTTCCCGGCGACTTTGTGACATCTCGTTGAATCGGGTGTACTGTCGGTGGTCTGCGTTTTTCTAACACAATATTTCGACGTCGTACCTCGGCGTCTTCGTCAGGTGCTTCCTGTGACTGAACGACCGCTGCTGCTGTTGCATGACAGGGGCATATGGGCCCCTGTTGTTCGTCGGAGTCCAAGCGGAAGAGATATTCCTCCAAGATGGCGAGTGTTCGTACGTTGTCCTGCCTTCATGATGATGTCCTTGCAATCGGCTGCGACGGTGTGAACTACATGCTGACCGCGTCCCGTATTTATGTCTGGACGATGTCTGGCGTTCCCTACGTCGTCTGCTCCCGCTGCGACCGTGTCGGTTGATCGCCGGGAAAGTCTAAGAAATTACAGTACAAGACTCTAAGGGGAGGAAATGTGAAAGAAGATGAAGTTACTGGACAAGTTACGACTGCGCAAAGAGAGGATGGTGAGCGCGCTCAGTTTCCTACAGACAAGAAGACGTGGTGCCTGTTTTTGCCAAAATTAAACAGCTTACAACATGTAAGGCTGCTAACAGAATCAAGCATCTCGCCAGTATGGCCCTGGTAAGGGAAAGGATCCGTAATATGCGACATAGACTGGACGTCACCTCCAGGGATCTGCTTCGACTACACCTGGTCTTGACAAACAACTTAGCACCAGAGGAGTGGAACAGGATGGAAGGTACGTCATGGTCGCTGGCGGCATGCATTAAACACAACGCTACAGCTTGACAACTGGCGAAATTTGAGCGTATGAATAAGAATGTCCAACAGGTTCATGATACTCGCAAGGTCGTAAATTTGATTTGTCGTCCATTAGAAGATGCCACCTTAAAAGTACTCGGAAGGGGCCTCAATTTTGAAGTCACTTCTACAGGCCTGCCAATCTCCAGCTTCACCAGAGCTGTGGAGCAAGAGGTCAACACACTGCCATCAAGTGTTGCAGAAGAGATTCGGAGAGAGACGTGCAGGGCGCTCATAAAAGCCAGTCCACCCCAAAGAAACATTTCAAGAGATGAGAGGATGGCCCTCGAGAGTTTACGGGAAGATGAAAGCGTAGTGGTGTTACTAGCAGACAAGGGGAACTCTACTGTCGTAAAGTTGAAGACCGACTATGACCAGAAGATCAGTTAGCTTTTAGAGGACCCTGCTTACAGTCCACTAGAGAACGACCCCACCGGTAGAGTGGACAGGAAAACCTGAGCTCTGCTCAAAGGAACAGGATGGCCTGAGAAGGCTGTCAAGCAACTGAAAGCTAAGGCACCAGTACCACCTAGATTGTATGGATTGCCCAAGGTCCATAAAGAGGGTATACCGTTGCGAAGAATAGGGTGCTGAGAACACTTGTTCACCGAGACAAAACACTGTCCGACTCAGACAGCTTGGCAGCAGAGTTAGAACACCTACAGCAAGTGTTCGCAGACAACGGATACTAAACAAGGAACATCTGCAAGGCGCTACATCCCTACAGACGACCTGATACTGATGGAGTAGAACAAGAAGAAGAGACCAGGAAGGTAGCCTTTCGACCTATGCAGGACCTATATCTGCTAAGATCAGCAGAAGACTGAAAAAGCATAATATCAAGAGTGTGTTCTGCCGACCAAATAAGATCAGGGCACTTCTTGGAATGGTTGAGGATGATCTGGGATTGAGAAAACCTGGTATCTACCATATACCACGTGAATGTGGTATGTATTACATTGGCCAGACCACCAGGACCGTGGACGAAGAGCACCAGAGGCATACCATGCTACGACAAGCGACTAAATCGGCAATAGCACAACATTGCTTGGAACCTGAGCACACCATGAATTATGATAAAACCAGGATCTTATCCCAGAATTCCAAATTTTGGGATAGCATCATCACTGAATCAATCGAAATCAAGATGACAGAGAACTTGATAATCTGGGAAGATGGACACCAACTCAGCACGGCGTGGAACTAGGCTTTGGACCTATTACAAAAACAACGGAGGTAAACACGAGACCAGGAGAGTGACAGGGGCGCTGGAGAAAGTCGTAACAGTCACCAACAGCAAACACAGCCTGTCGACAGTGCTAGCAACGCACCTGGCGGGCGCGGACCTAGTGGGGTATGCCATGAAACGGCTGCCACCGGGGGAAACAGCGGAAGCGGGCGCGGACGAAAGACAGAACATCCGGCGACCAACCGACGCGGTCGCAGTGGGAGCGGACGGTGTAGGGAACGCCAGACACCGTCCAGACATAAATGCGGGACTCGGTCAGCCTGTCGTTCAGTCACAGGAAGCACCTGATGAAGACACCGAGGTACGACGTCGAAATATTATGTTAGAAAAAGGCAGACCACCGGCAGTACACCCGATTCAACGAGATGTCAACTTCGCCATAGTTCAAGTTTCAGCACTCAGCGCTTATAGGCACACATCGGAGTCGTTCTATGTTGCATATACACTGAAGCGCCAAAGAAACTGGTATGGGCATGAGTATTCATTTACAAAGATATGTAAACAGACAGAATACGGCGCAGTGGTCGTTAACGCCTATATAAGACAAGTGTCTTACGCAGTTGTTGGATCGGTTACTGAAGCCACAATGCCGGGTTATCAAGATTTAAGTGAGTCTGAACGTTATGTTATAGTCGGCTCATGATGCTGCAAGAACGGGACCAACGAAGACAGAAGAGAATCGTTCAACGTGATAGAAGTGCAATCCTTCGCAAATTACTAAAGATTTCAATGCTGGACGATCACCAAGTGTCAGCGTGCGAACCATTCAACGAAACCTCATCGATATGGGCTTTCAGAGCCGTATACCCTTGATGACTGCATGACACGAAGCTTTACGCCTCGCCTGGGTTCGTCAACACCTCCATTGGACTGTTGATGACTGGAAACATGTTGACAGGTCAGAAGAGTCTCATTTCAAATTGCATCGATCGGATGGACGTGTACGGGTATGGAGACAGCATCATGAACCCGTGGATCCTCATTGTCAGCAGGGGACTCTTCAAGCTGGTGGAGGCTCTGTAATTGGTGTGGGGCGTGTGCAGTTGGAGTGATATGAGACCCCTGATACATGTAGATACGACTCTGACAGGTGACATATACGTAAGCATCCTGTCTGATCACCTGCATCCATTCGTGTCCATTGTGCACTCCTACAGACTTGGGCAATTCCAGCAGGACAATGCGACACCCCACACATCCAGAATCGCTATAGAGTGGCTCCAGGAACAGTCTTCTGAGTTTAAACACTTCCTCTGGCTACCAAACGAACTAGACATGAACATTATTGACCATATCTGGGATGCCTTGTGTTGTGCCTATAAATCCTGCATACTCGGTTCACTAGACAAGCAATCAAACAACTGCTATTAATGAGTTTTAGTACAAAAGACAATTACAATTACTTAACTTTGATATGTGTCGCAAGCAAAGGGCACATACAAAATAATTACTCTTCTTCAGCATAGACAACCACAAGTCTGTGTTACATAGATAGTCCTAACGAAGTGGCTAACGTTGACACTGCTCTCGAAGTGGGCCTTCACTAGTTGGGCGCGGCGCTTATGTCGTGTTCACTTAGGGGCCGCTGCTGTCGCATTATCGTCCTGGAGGGAGGTCGGTCAGCGTGCTATTGGCTGATATTCTTCTCATAGCCTTCTCTTTTCTGTCGTTCCCGACTGGCCTGCCGGCGCTGACTTTACGCCGTAACACCTTGCAACCTGCTGTTCAGAAGAGATCTCCACCCCTTCGTACTCTTACGGATTTATGGACAGCCCTGCAGGATCAACGGTTTCAGTTCCCTCCAGCACTACTTCAGACGTTAGTGGAGTCCATCCCACGTTGTGCTGCGGCACTTCTGCTCGCGGAGGCCCTACACAATATTAGGCAGGTGTACCAGTTTCTTTGGCTCTTCAGTGTACGCTGCAGCAACGTCCACAAACGGATCACCCCTCATATAAGGCTGCAATGTAGACAAATACTTAAGAAATACCCTAATTGACGTTCGACGTTAATATACTCTTCTTTCTCTGAAATATTTTCTCGCTGTTTCCAGTGCACCTTTTACATCCTCTTTACGTCTGCTGTCGTCAATTATTTTGGTTCCAAAATAGCGAGATTCCTGTACTTGTTAAAATGTTTCATTCCGTAATCTAATAGCTTCAGCAACGCTCGATTTCATTCCACTATACTCCATTACCCTTATTCCAATTATGTTGTTGTTCATTTCATAACCTCTCTTCAAGATGCTATCCATTCGGCGCACCTGCTCTTCCAAATCCTTTGCCGCCTCTGGTAGAATTAAAATGTCATCGGCGAACTTTGAAGTTTTGATTTACTCTCTCTGAACTTAAATTCAGTTTCTAAATATTTCCTCAGTTTGCTTTACAGCTCTATGTGCAAATTTAGTAACAAAGGGAGATAAGCTACAGCCCAGTCTCTCTCACTTCCCAACCACTACTTAGAAGCGAGGGTATGGATAAAGCCGAAATGATGAGAGAACATAAACCTAGGGAGACAGCAGCGAGTAGACAGATCGGCAGTGGGGGTGAGTGACGACTGGAGGGCAGGAGCGAGGCCACTAGTGGTGCCTTTGTGCCGCTGGCGACCTCTGGCGCTGGCGCTGCTGCCACGGCACAAAAAGCGCAGCCAAGCGAAACTGGGCTAGCGGCTAGCGGCTAGCGGCTAGCACATCTCCCTCCCTATCTTGTCTCGCAGTCTTCCGCCCTCGCACACGCCGACATGGTTACGGATGGCTTCTCGCAGCCACGACTGCCATGCGAAGGCCGCTTCTCGCGGAAAACTTTCGCCGTACCCTCTGACCGGAGCCGAGCAATATAACGACGCACTCTCCAATTTACGGACCTCATTCTAGTTCAGTCTTCAGGTTTTCCTTATTCCGTTCCTTTTCATAAATCAAAAGAACGTACGGAATCGTGTAAGTACCATTTTCCTTCCTGTGCCACGATAGTTTTGTTAACATCTTCTTCGTTGCTTGTGCTGTAATCAACAAGGGGAACATGTTATGAAACGAAGTCATACTAGGGTTTTTGACTGACAAAATTAAGCTAATATTCGTACGACGTGTCCCTCTCTGCAGTCTGTTGACTTGCAGTGTGTTTAGAAACTGACCATGCTATTTTCCGCCTACCTGTATCTTGACAGCGTTGTGCCATTTTTATGATTTTCTTCTTACTTTTATTATTTACCGTCCTATTAGTCCTAGGCTTCTTCGCTTGACTGCACTGGTCGAATGCGTGTTCGGGCTTCATCCAGAGTGGTGCTCCTATCCTTTCTCAGGTCCCAAATCGTGTCTTCGTCCTTTCGGTCTGTAGTCTTATAATAGCTTACAACGCCTTTTCTTGTCCATTCTGTTGTAATAATTTTTCCACTTCTTCCTATTTTCTTCCATTTTTGTTCAAATATTAATGACTTTTGGTTGTATTCTTATTTCATGGCTACTGATGTTGTCTCACCTAGAGTATTCTTTGGTTTTTCTCTATAATTTCATTTCCGCTCTTTGGATATTAATTGAGCCAATATGTACAGGACTGGTGTCTCACTCCCATCTATCATAATCTGTAGCGTCATTATTTTATATATTTTTCTTACTGTATGTTTTCTCCTCTTGTTACTCAGCTTGCTGCTGATAGTCCCACATATATATTCGAAGCGTCGAAATTCTATTTATACATTTCCGTTCATGTCATGATTTATGGCAAACCATATGAAGCATAGAATAGTTGCATTGGAAAGTTTCACTTTAGATTTCAGATCTTATATTTGTGGGAAGTACTCTTTTTCATTCAGTTCTAACTTTTACACAGAACTTTATTCCATTATTTATATAACAGTAATATCATCAGTGGGTGAAAGGACGCTTATAAGTAGACACCAACTTATTTTCTTTTGATGGTTTACATAAGAGTAAGAAATGAAGCATCGTGAATGCCATCTGTCTGTCAATTGTATACACTCAATTTTGAATGTGTGTTTTAAGGGTTCATGTGTTTTATAGCAGAGATAGATAATCAGCCTGTCATCCCCACAAAATGAGAGGACAACATTGTAAAGCTTCTGTCTGCCTACTCAGTTCAGTATTACGCGCTGTTTCAATGCGGCACTGATACAAGGAATGAAATGGTACTCGCTTCGATGGTACACACATCAAATCAGAACGATACAAAGAAAATAATACGAGCTAATATTCAGCCTGCTGCACAATGTAGCACCAAGCATAGTGCTGGCTATTAAATAACGAAATTTTCCATATCCACATATTCAGTCTAGTAACAAGAATACAGAATTAAATTGTAAGATAATTTGGAGGTATTGAGGGAGCGGCATATAGAACACAGATCTGCCAAATGTGGTCGAAACAGCGGCTCAAAACCGGCTGCCGAGTGGTGGCGTGCCAGTCTCTCAGCCTGACCCCTGACCAAATGGTTTCAATGGGTGGGGAATACACTGGCCAGGGTCGCAGTTGAACACCCTCTCTATTGAGGCATGTGGGGACAACACGGCCAACTTGCGTTCTTGTGTTATTCTGTTAAGAGGTAACGTCACGGAGACCTCAGAGATAGCTCAAAGGCCTTGACTCTTGATGAATGCAAATGGCTCTGAGCGCTATGGGACTTAACTTCTGAGGTCATCAGTCCCCTAGAACTTAGAACTATTTAAACCTAACTAACCTAAGGACATCACACACATCCATGCCCGAGGCAGGATTCGAACCTGCGGTCGTAGTGGTCGCGTGGTTCCAGACTGTAGCGCCTAGAACCGCTCGGCCACCCAGGCCGGCAGAGCTGGGCAAGTTCGTAGACAAAGTATTGACGTAGCGGGACTGGAATCCCATTGAATGTGGTGTTATCCCTTTGGACTGTAGTGGACTTTAAGTTAGAGAAACTCTGCCTTGGGATCAAACAGGATTTGCCTGATAAATTAGCCACAATGAATGAAACGGCTTCTGTCCAAATGGCTGCAGGTGGTCGTGATGCGTGCCCAGTGGCATGTCCTACCAGCATGCCCGAAGCTAGGCCTGTATAACGATCACGACTGTAGTTCGACAGTGTTCACTCGCCTCTGGGCTACACATACGGATCCGTCCGTCATGATGCCGTACACCGAACTGGGGCTGGTTTCCAAAGATGACGTGGTGCCACTCCTCTGTGCAGCGTTATCGGCGGTCCTCTCTCCGCTGCCGTCACAAGGGACGCCTAAACAAAGGTCGCCATGCTGACACTACGTGGTGCCGCTGACGTCGTCGCACTGTCCTCTTTCATACTTGGTTAATAGCAAACAGCCAATTTCTTGATTGGGTACGTGACGGGGCAGTACTATACTGCACAGCTGAGCGAACAATACGTGTGTTTCCTCGGGCTCTGGAACCACTAAGGTCTTACATGGCGTTGTGTATGGTCCCGCTGGATCCATAAATTCCACATTTGTGTAACAGTCGTGGGTTCCCGGACCACATGAGCAGCAATATAGCGGAATAATGAAACACAGCTTCGTCCCTGCCGGTGGCGAAGCCCGACACAGACAGGTAGACGTAACTTCAAAATATGTAACTTCTTCATAACATCATCATCTCAAAAACAACCATTCAAATGTTATATCCGAATGAGAAATCCGCTGCGTAGTCCGTACATGCAGAATGTACACTCCTGGAAATTGAAATAAGAACACCGTGAATTCATTGTCCCAGGAAGGGGAAACTTTATTGACACATTCCTGGGGTCAGATACATCACATGATCACACTGACAGAACCACAGGCACATAGACACAGGCAACAGAGCATGCACAATGTCGGCACTAGTACAGTGTATATCCACCTTTCGCAGCAATGCAGGCTGCTATTCTCCCATGGACACGATCGTAGAGATGCTGGATGTAGTCCTGTGGAACGGCTTGCCATGCCATTTCCACCTGGCGCCTCAGTTGGACCAGCGTTCGTGCTGGACGTGCAGACCGCGTGAGACGACGCTTCATCCAGTCCCAAACATGCTCAATGGGGGACAGATCCGGAGATCTTGCTGGCCAGGGTAGTTGACTTACACCTTCTAGAGCACGTTGGGTGGCACGGGATACATGTGGACGTGCATTGTCCTGTTGGAACAGCAAGTTCCCTTGCCGGTCTAGGAATGGTAGAACGATGGGTTCGATGACGGTTTGGATGTACCGTGCACTATTCAGTGTCCCCTCGACGATCACCAGTGGTGTACGGCCAGTGTAGGAGATCGCTCCCCACACCATGATGCCGGGTGTTGGCCCTGTGTGCCCCGGTCGTATGCAGTCCTGATTGTGGCGCTCACCTGCACGGCGCCAAACACGCATACGACCATCATTGGCACCAAGGCAGAAGCGACTCTCATCGCTGAAGACGACACGTCTCCATTCGTCCCTCCATTCACGCCTGTCGCGACACCACTGGAGGCGGGCTGCACGATGTTGGGGCGTGAGCGGAAGACGGCCTAACGGTGTGCGGGACCGTAGCCCAGCTTCATGGAGACGGTTGCGAATGGTCCTCGCCGATACCCCAGGAGCAACAGTGGCCCTAATTTGCTGGGAAGTGGCGGTGCGGTCCCCTACGGCACTGCGTAGGATCCTACGGTCTTGGCGTGCATCCGTGCGTCGCTGCGGTCCGGTCCCAGGTCGACGGGCACGTGCACCTTCCGCCGACCACTGGCGACAACATCGATGTACTGTGGAGACCTCACGCCCCACGTGTTGAGCAATTCGGCGGTACGTCCACCCGGCCTCCCGCATGCCCACTATACGCCCTCGCTCAAAGTCCGTCAACTGCACATACGGTTCACGTCCACGCTGTCGCGGCATGCTACCAGTGTTAAAGACTGCGATGGAGCTCCGTATGCCACGGCAAACTGGCTGACACTGACGGCGGCGGTGCACAAATGCTGCGCAGCTAGCGCCATTCGACAGCCAACACCGCGGTTCCTGGTGTGTCCGCTGTGCCGTGCGTGTGATCATTGCTTGTACAGCCCTCTCGCAGTGTCCGGAGCAAGTATGGCGGGTCTGACACACCGGTGTCAATGTGTTCTTTTTTCCATTTCCAGGAGTGTATATGTCGTTACTCTACTTATTTTGTGCAGTTGCGCCGTAATGATTATCATTTGCATTTCCAAGCATATATTTCATTTGCTTACAATTTGACCGTTGTTCCATGACACCTTCACGGTGCTGCAATTTTATTGTCCAGAATCACACTGTCATAAAGGCGTATTAATGTTCGACTGCACGATTGCTGAGCAATCACTGGAAACAGTGACATTCTTTAAATGTTTGAGACTATGCGTGCGGAGTAAGTGGAACGACAACAAAAACTAAACGAGGAAAAGGCAGATAATAGACTGAGGTTCATTGGAATAATAGTCAGGAAGTGTCGTCCATCCTCGAAGGTGGTGGTTCGACCAATACTCGAGTATTTATTTTCAGTGTGAGACTATTACCAGGTAATACTGGCAGAGCGAATAAAGCAGATACGAGCAAGAGCAGAGCGTGCCGTCACGTTTTCCTTTAGTAAACGCACTGAGCGAGTTGCGAAGGGGCAGGATCTGGATTCATAGTCGGGAGGACAGTAGTTAGAATCCCCATCCGGCCAACCAGATTTCGTTACTCCCTATAGCTTTAGTTCACGTAAAATGATTGCTGGAATGGTTTATTTGGAAAATAGACGATCAAATTCCTTCAGAGTTCGTGCACAGCCTTTAATGACTTGTCATCGACGAGCCGCTAGACCCTAAGCTCCCTTCCTTCCTTTTTTCAGTAAAGGCGGGATAACTTCGCGGAGATTTTAATCAGAGGCAGACGGTACAAGAGAGGTGATGTGCATCACATTGTGGTATAATTTTGCAATTCCGAGAGCGTACGTCAGTCTGTACACCATCTAATCTAAAGTATATGGAAACCCCTGTGTGGCGAGGAATTGATCAATAGATGTCACTAGAGGAGAACCCACCAGTATAAAAGGAGGCAGACAGCATTGTGTTTCCAGTACAACAGTATTAACAGCAGAATGGATCGGTCAGGAGAGTTCAGCGACTTCATGCACTAGTCACTGGACAACACCTGAGTAACAAATCCATCAGCAACATTTCAATCCTTCTGAAGCAGCCATATCGACTGTCGGTGATGTGACTGTGAAGTACAAATGCGAAGGAACAACCACAGATAAACCAAGACCAGCCAGACCTCATGCTCTGACGGACAGGGACAGTTGAGCATGTGGATGGCGGTTGAAAAAATAGCATGATATTAGCAGGAGGAGTCACTCGTAAGTTCCAAAGTGATGACTGTACGTAGGGAGTTAAAACGGATGGGGTGCTATGGTCGAGCCACAAAGTTCTGTAGTCAACGCTAAGCGACTCTTGATGTTATATAAAGAGCTCTGCCACTAGACAGTGGATGACTGAAAACGAGTGCTTTGCAACGATGAATCACTCTGTACCCTGTATCAATCCTATGGATAGATTTGGGTCTGATGACTGCCTGAAGAATGCGTTTAAGAAAAGGAGAAATGCGGAAAAATATGAACACATTTTACAGCATCTTGTAATGTGCATAGTAGAGGTACAGTTCGAAGACGACGAGGGATTGTATCAGTATGAAAATGCACCCTCTCGTGAAGGAGCACCAGTAAGGCAACAGTTTGTGGATGACAACATTACTGAACTGAACTGGCGATCCCATAGTCCCTACCTGAAAACAAAGAAGCGCATTTGGGATGAGTTAGATAACTGCTCTTCAGATCCCTGCTTCCAATATCAGTACCTGCTCTGTTTTCGTTCTTGAGGAAGAATGGGCTCCCATTCTTCCAAACACTTTCAGAGACGTCAGTAATAGTGTCCCCAACTGAGTTAAAGCCAACATAAAGGCGAAGCGTGGACACATCCTATTCTAATTCTCCTACTGCAACGGCATTTTTTTCTCTCTGAGTACCACTGTAGTCGTACAGACAACAAGTAATTTACACTGGATTCATTTCCATGTGTATTTATGAACTACCGTAAAAACATACATTACATTTGTTAATTGTAACCGTAATGATTCAAGTTTCATAAATATTATGTTTAAGGAACAAAAAGAAATTAAGATTGAGGTCATATTCACAGCAGTGGTGGTGTGTGCAAAAAATTATGAATAAATTTTATTGTGTTTTAAATATAAAACTGAACAAAAAAGCATGTGACACAATTGACTCAGAGACCGAAAGTTATATATTTTGGAAAAAATAGCTTTGAAAGCACAGTAGATATGATTTTCCAACTTGCTTATGAGATCATGGCTGGTACCCTGACCAGTACGTTCTACAGATCTCTCGCCCACTGAAAAATTTTGGTCATGGGTGGCCGTGGGACTCTGGAACTTAGTTGAACCAACTTGGAATGCGTACCTGTGATTGTGTTCCAGGCTTCTTTTGACCCGATGAATTGCTGAGTTAACGCCATTGTTAATGTCAGGGGTGCAGCCCTGTGTACAAACTTTATCAGCCGGCCGAAGTGGCCGTGCGGTTAAAGGCGCTGCAGTCTGGAACCGCAAGACCGCTACGGTCGCAGGTTCGAATCCTACCTCGGGCATGGATGTTTGTGAAGTCCTTAGGTTAGTTCGGTTTAACTAGTTCTAAGTTCTAGGGGACTAATGACCTCAGAAGTTGAGTCCCATAGTGCTCAGAGCCATTTGAACCATTTGAAACTTTATCACCCGGTGTACTGTACCTAAAGTTCACGTAAAAATTAATCCATGTACTTTTACTGTGATACTGTATATGCAAGAGTCTTGGTTATTTGCTATCCGTCCTGGTGTTATAGTTTTAATGACCATCAGAGTCGCAAATTCACTGTCGAATAACATGTGAACTATACGGGCTTCCAGTTAATATTCTTCAGCGTCTTGTATGACATTGATTACCGTTTTACGTCATGTGAGGCTGGAGTTTGACGGTGAAAAAGGCTCATTATCTCGTGAGGAACAGTCGTTTGTCTTGTAGTGAGAGTTGTGCTTACGTGTGATTAGAAACAAGTTACGCTGACCAGCCAGACCATTATGACCTCCCACCTACTATCGATATATACCCGTCCAAGCGATAGCAGCGTCATCTGACGAGGAATCAATGCTAGCCAGACACACGCACGGTGCATGTGTTATCGGTGCGCGTGCTGTCCGAGTGTAGGGTAGAATGGGGAAGGCGTGCTATCTATCTCAGTTTGAGCGAAGGCAGATTGTAATGGCCCGGGGGCTCGGCATGAGCATGTCAGAAACTGTACGACTTGTACAGTACTGTGGCGGGTGTCTTCAACACGCGGCGAAACCAAGGTGAAACCACATGTAGACGTCGTGGGGTTGTGTGGCCATCCCACATTACGTATGTCGGACGCCGTAGGCTAGGCAACCTGGTAAAACTGGACAGGCGGTGAACTGTGGCGAAACTGACATCAGACTTTAATTCTGGGCAGAGTACAAGTGTGTCTGAACACACAGTGCACCGAACACTCCTAACTATGGGCCTCGGCAGTGGAGACCCATGCATGTGCCAATGTTAACACCATGACATCGGTAACTAAGACTGAAATGGATATGTGACCACCGGTTCTGTGCATTGGCACAGCGGCAGAGGATTGCATAGTCTGATGGATCCAGATACCTTCCTCATCATGCCGATGGGAGGGCGCGAATCCGTCGTCTTTCAGGGGAACAATTCCTCCACACTTGTTCTACGGGACGTAGACTAGCTGGCGGCGGTTCCATTGTGCTTTGGGGAACATTCACGTGGGCATCAATGGGTCCAGTGGAGCTCGTGTAAGGCACCATGATGGCAAAGGAGTATCGTACACTGGTTGCAGACCACGTACACCCCTTTACGACGATCATGTTTCCTGACGGCAGTTGAATTTTCAACAAGATAATGCGCCATAGCACAAGGGCAAGAATGCTATGGAGTGGTTCGAGGAATATAGCTGCGAGTTGCAATTGATGTTCTGGCCCCCATTTCGCCAGATATGAAACCGAGCGAACACATCTGGGATGTGATTGAAAGTGGCGTCAGAGCTCATCGCCCCCCTCCCCGAAATTTACGGGAATTAGGTAACTTGTGTGTATCGATGTGGTACCAACTTCCTCCAGCGACCTAACAAACCATCACTACTGCCGTGCCACGACGCGTCGCTGCTATTATCCGTGCCAAATGTGGCACATACCGGCTATTAGATAAGTGGTAAATATGTTCTGGCTGATCGGTATATTTCTTTTGCAGGACCCATACCGCTCAGCCAATACATATCGTTTTAATCTTCAGACAGTTTTGTTCTATAAACACTTTCTTCGGGTTTTGCACTCAACATATCAGTGGCCAAAGATAATTTTCACAGTCTTCGTGACTGTAGTTAGTTGCATTTGAAGTTGTAGGCTACTCAAGCAAAGTGATATGGCTTGGTTTTTCATCAGGCGTTGTCTGAAAATTACCTTGACTCTAACCTACTCGTTTTCCTATCTTTGCATTACACTGACGGATGTTACGATTGTGAGGTCACGAAGTTTACGTTGATTACCAAACTTCTATTTAGTTACTACGAAGACTTTGTTCCGAAACATGTTCAGAGCGAGGAATAAAAGTGTACAACGCAGCTACAGATATCTGAAGATGGTGTGGTCTAAACAGTCATTTAAAAATCTTAAAATTTCTCTATTACCTTTGTTGTTCGTTATCCTAACAAGATGTTTTCTACATGACTTTTGCCTCTAAACTGTAGGTAAATTACCACAAATTATGTTTTTGCTAGAGGCTCAGTTGTTAACATGTTTGAGCCTAGAGCACATTCCTCGCTCCTTTTAGCTCTGACGCCTAAACTTCATACAAGAGTATATACAGTGGGTGCATACAAAATGTAGCTGAAAAAACTTTAGAAAAAGATGAACAACAGTAAAGGATATCAACCTTCCATGATGGTAAGACCTATCAACAGATGCTCTAAACATATTTTCGCACTGGATATTGTAATCAAACTTACCGTTCACAGCCAGTTTTATTGATTCTAAGCATCAGAACATAATACTTATTAATAAAAAGTCGTCCATAAGAATAAGAAAGTTCATAATATTTAACAGCTGCGTCAAATAAGCCACTATAAGTAGAAGGTTTATATGAAATGTATCCATTTCACTCGATGTAAAATGCTTAACTCTGTGGGAAAATAAGGCATTTGACAAACTCTGCAAGAGAGGGAAGCGAGGGAACCTTGCTGTAAACTTTTTCAGAAAGTGGATAAACTGTTCTTGACACAGATCTCGTCTACTGGCGAGAAATGGAATTTTAAATGAAGTTCGGGCATCCGCCTCTGGAAGAGTTCATCCTGCGGTGAGATTACGTGAACTGAAGTACGATTAATAGCCACTTCACCTCCGTCCAACAGGTTGGTCGCTTGTCTTCTCAGTTAGCCGCAAATAAAGGAAAACTTTCTTTTACTTGAAGGTTCACTAAATGCAGTTCTGTGATTCTTTGTGTAATTGCATTATATTATTTTAGAAGACACTTACTGAACGTCTTCTAACAAAAGTTGCTAATTTATGAGCTAATAATAGTGTAATTTCAAACCGAAGGTTCCGCTAACGTGGTCTTTACTTATTCATCTACGATGCACAGCCTATATTCGTTCGAGAAGCCTCGAATGACATAAAATAAAATACGCAGTTGTAGTTGCCAAAATCTGTATATATCAATCATAGTTAGCCGCCCAATCACAACTGGTGATACCTACTCTCACGAAATTTGTGCAGCCACCTATCCACAAAACTGTGTCTGTTCTCTAAAAGTTTTGAAGCATGTTCTAGGATGTCCAGTGACTTTATAAGCATTATTCTTGCTGTGAAAACCGTCCACATGTAACTTCCTTCCGCGTGGGATTAGCCGAGCGGTCTAGGGCGCTGCAGTCATGGGCTGTGCGGCTGGTCCCGGCGGAGGTTCGAGTCCTCCCTCGGGCATGGGTGTGTGTGTTTGTCCTTAGGATAATTTAGGTTAAGTAGTGTGTAAGCTTAGGGACTGACGACCTTAGCAGTTAAGTCCCATAAGATTTCACACACATATTTTTGTAACTTCCTTCTCGCCTTACGCTGACTTATTGTTGTTTATAGGGGATGGATGTTTCTGTAACAGAATGAAACACTGTTTCTAGTCCTATTTCTTAAGATGATCAGTTCGTTGGCCCTATGAT
Organism: Schistocerca nitens; assembly: GCF_023898315.1. Classification (NCBI taxonomy): domain Eukaryota; kingdom Metazoa; phylum Arthropoda; class Insecta; order Orthoptera; family Acrididae; genus Schistocerca; species Schistocerca nitens. The sequence goes on along the minus strand of NC_064616.1, from coordinate 629,594,179 downwards.
AGGAAACTACATTATGTCATTCCTTCATTAATTGCAGTTTTGACAAACCGTTTATGTGATGACAGATTTATTATGCTGCCTACCTTGGAGATGTCATTTACATTAATCATATTTGTTAATTACGAACAGTGCACACGATGGCGACGACGACAACGATGACGACAGTGATGATGATGATGATGATGATGATGATGATGATGATGATGATGATCAAGATAATTGGTCTGGCCCACGACAGCCTTTTCTTTAGGACACATACAATAATATTTTATGGAAGACAGTCAATCATGGAAATACTGAAATCGTTTCCCTCTCAGTTCTACAAGTGCTGATAGAAATAAAGCTACTCTATGGACATATCTGGAACAGCAGGACATATAAATCTATTGGCTTATCACTCGAAAGTTTATGGCTATTGTAGGTAGGCAGGCGCCGTCGGTAACACTGCATGGAGATGGCGGTCACCTCGACGTATGTGTTTGATTCACATGCCATTTCGGCAATTACTGAATCTCTCCAAGATCACTGCGCGTATTTTTCCCTAAGTGGACTGCGAAGTCGGATGCTGTGATGTCGTGCTGAACGCTGAACGTGGCCCTTCGGTACGTTGGGCCGTCAGAATCGTGCGACGCTAGAGTCCTAAGGCAGATTCTGCCCTGGACCAGAACCGTGTCGGTGGACCCCTGGATACCCGTCAGTGCTGGCTGCTGTGCTGACCTCAGTACCGGATAGTGGACATTGCTTTCCACTCCTAAAAGCTATTGATCTTCCCGTGAGGCAGCCAGTGTAAGACCAACAATAGTGCAATCTCACCCACAATATGTTACCATACAGTAACTGGAGAATCAAATGTGAATGATATGAACGCCATCGATACTACTCACAGAGTGCTCTAAGCTAGTGAGGATGAATTATTTATGTCGTCGATTAGTGGTTCTGCCCTACGACGTCACTCATAATGATCGAATCGGTTTTGCTCTTTTCAAGTTGTCAGCGGTCTTTCGTTTCGCTACATTTGCTTAACAAATTTGTTATAGCGTCTTTCCTTCCTAGTCATTCTTCTGCTAGGTGATGTTGCGTCCTTCCTAGTTTCTGTTACATAACGTTACGAGAGTAGCGAAGGCAGTTCGGTCTGTGATCTTCTATCCACTTTCTTTCAAGCTTGCTCGAAGTCACACACAAGAGTGTCGAGGGTCGTTGTTGCTGTCTTCCTAGACGAGTAATGGTGTTGAAATGTATGCTTCCGGCTGGCGCTGCCGGCCGCTGGTGGCCGAGCGGTTCTGGCGCTACAGTCTGGAACCGCGCGACCGCTACGGTCGCAGGTTCGAATCCTGCCTCGAGCATGGATGTGTGTGTTGTCCTTAGGTTAGTTAGGTTTAAGTAGTTCTAAGTTCTAGGGGACTTATGACCTCAGCAGTTGAGTCCCATAGTGCTCAGAGCCATTTGAACCATTTGAACCGGCTGGCGTCTGTTGATACATCCGCGTAACTGAGCAGCGCCGGCTGTTCGAAAATACAAAATGTTTCTTTATCTATTTCTCTCATAACTGTACCATAGGTTATCATTAGGTAACACTCAAGTGTAAAATCATTCTACTGTGATATGGATTATTATGTGAAGAACCTAAGATCATTAGATTCCTGCTAGAACATCAAAAAGAAGGCACAAAGTACTCATGTTTCCTTCGTCTTTGAGATAGCAGAGCAACAATCCAGCACTATATTAGGAAATAATGGCGTGTGAGAGAAGAGTTAATTCCTGGCACAAATAACGTACTTCGAGTACCCTTATACAGGGTGTTTCAAAAATGACCGGTATATTTGAAACGGCAATAAAAACTAAACGAGCAGCGATAGAAATACACCGTTTGTTGCAATATGCTTGGGACAACAGTACATTTTCAGGCGGACAAACTTTCGAAATTACAGTAGTTACAATTTTCAACAACAGATGGCGCTGCAAGTGATGTGAAAGATATAGAAGACAACGCAGTCTGTGAGTGCGCCATTCTGTACGTCGTCTTTCTGCTGTAAGCGTGTGCTGTTCACAACGTGCAAGTGTGCTGTGGACAACATGGTTTATTCCTTAGAACAGAGGATTTTTCTGGTGTTGGAATTCCACCGCCTAGAACACAGTGTTGTTGCAACAAGACGAAGTTTTCAACGGAGGTTTAATGTAACCAAAGGACCGAGAAGCGATACAATAAAGGATCTGTTTGAAAAATTTCAACGGACTGGGAACGTGACGGATGAACGTGCTGGAAAGGTAGGGCGACCGCGTACGGCAACCACAGAGGGCAACGCGCAGCTAGTGCAGCAGGTGATCCAACAGCGGCCTCGGGTTTCCGTTCGCCGTGTTGCAGCTGCGGTCCAAATGACGCCAACGTCCACGTATCGTCTCATGCGCCAGAGTTTACACCTCTATCCATACAAAATTCAAACGCGGCAACCCCTCAGCGCCGCTACCATTGCTGCACGAGAGACATTCGCTAACGATATAGTGCACAGGATTGATGACGGCGATATGCATGTGGGCAGCACTTGGTTTACTGACGAAGCTTATTTTTACCTGGACGGCTTCGTCAATAAACAGAACTGGCGCATATGGGGAACCGAAAAGCCCCATGTTGCAGTCCCATCGTCCCTGCATCCTCAAAAAGTACTGGTCTGGGCCGCCATTTCTTCCAAAGGAATCATTGGCCCATTTTTCAGATCCGAAACGATTACTGCATCACGCTATCTGGACATTCTTCGTGAATTTGTGGCGGTACAAACTGCCTTAGACGACACTGCGAACACCGCGTGGTTTATGCAAGATGGTGCCCGGGCACATCGCACGGCCGACGTCTTTAATTTCCTGAATGAATATTTCGATGATCGTGTGATTGCTTTGGGCTATCCGAAACATACAGGAGGCGGCGTGGATTGACCTCCCTATTCGCCAGACATGAACCCCTGTGACTTCTTTCTGTGGGGACACTTGAAAGACCAGGTGTACCGCCAGAATCCAGAAACAATTGAACAGCTGAAGCAGTACATCTCATCTGCATGTGAAGCCATTCCGCCAGACACGTTGTCAAAGGTTTCGGGTAATTTCATTCAGCGACTACGCCATATTATTGCTACGCATGGTGGATATGTGGAAAATATCGTACTATAGAGTTTCCCAGACCGCAGCGCCATCTTGACAATTGTAACTACTGTAATTTCGAAAGTTTGTCTGCCTGAAAATGTACTGTTGTCCCAAGCATATTGCAACAAACGGTGTATTTCTATCGCTGCTCGTTTAGTTTTTATTGCCGTTTCAAATATACCGGTCATTTTTGAAACACCCTGTACAATCGGCGTCAGAATTCGCGAGACCTGTCGCCTAGTCGTTATGATGAACTGCACAGCTCTACTGTTTCTTATACAGCATAACACACATGGAGACGAGCTGCTACCAACATATTGTCTACAGGTGTCAAGTCGAAAACTATCTGAGCACTGTCAGGATGGTTTCGATGTATTCCCAGAGTCCTACAGTCGTGAGGAGAGAGGAGGGCGGGTTGCGATGGTGAGGACTTAGCTACGCCCGAGAGCACCAAGAAAACATCATTGAGTTCCCGGGTTCGATTCCCGGCGGGGTCAGGGATTTTCTCTGCCTCGTCATGACTGGGTGTTGTGTGATGTCCTTAGGTTAGTTAGGTTTAAGTAGTTCTAGGGGACTGATGACCATAGATGTTAAGTCTCATAGTGCTCAGAGCCATTTGAACCAAAACATCATTGATAACAAAACGTTTATTAGGCAGTAATACAGGGATGTCTTCAAAGCGTCGCATCTCAGTCGGGCCGGCGGAGTAGCGTCTCGTCAGCAGCAGTAGGCAGGCTTGCGCTCATCTTGCAATATCGTCAGCACAGCGCAGCATCGGGTAGTGGCTGCTGCCTCACGGGCGGCCGTAGACGTGAGGATTCTGTCAGCTCCAGCTCTACGTATCGATCTCCAAACTGCTCTCGTTGACATCGAAAATTTGCAGTCTCGCCCCAGGTCCACCTGACTGTCTCACAATGGTCAGCTCTCGACTTCCCTAGCCTGCCCTCACATTCGATTGCAGATTTTGACACAAGCACTGAGACGAAGCGCTGGGCACCGTCAATCAACACTCAGCCACCAGACAACTGTTAAGGTGGGGTAAATACGTTTGCGCTTCGGGCGTTCTGCAGAGGTGGGGATGGCTATAACATCATCTGTCCTGGTGTTTCCTCGATGTCAGCTATCCTAGTGAGTTCAGACTTTCGCAACTTCACCTTTCAGAGGCTCTTTTCTGCTGGCTCGACAGCTGAATACTTAAAGTTGCATTGCACGTAGCCTTCCTGACAAAACTGTGCTTTGTCACTGGTATGACGGTATCTCTCGGCTTCCGTGATGTCATTATATTTCGTTTGCAAACTTGGAAGCTAGGCCGTTCCCCCGTGTTGCGATAGCTATTGTGTGTGCCGCAACTCGCTGAGAACTTTTCCCTGGATGACAGTCTGCTGGTCATGACACAGGGGGTACGGTTTGTGGCATCTGCCAAGACAGAACGTGCACGAGTTTTTCGTGTCCGCCACTGTTGCTATTCTGGGGCATAACAGATAATGTGGGACACATTATCTACTGTATTGATAAACTAATGAATCGACACTGTTTAACATTGAATTATACTAATACAAATGAATTACAAAACATAATAACGTGACGATAATTGTTTTGTTAAGACAAAGAGTCCTAAATCGTCAAGAATTAGTATGATAATAGGCACTTTTGTAATCTAGACGGTCTGTGTCAACGTCCACAGTTATACTGAGTACAGTTACATGACAAGCCAAAACATAAGCAAATGTAGCAGTAGGGGTACATAAACAGCTAAACCCAGTTAAAAACCATTCAGTGCCACTATTAAGTCAATACAATAGGCAGGAACAGAAAAAGCAGGCGTTCATAACTTTGAAATTTTGCAAGATTCTCACACTTAGATCTGAAGGGTAGAGAATCAAGGTAGCGACAAAACTTATGGTGAAGAAATTTTTTAAGATTTCTTTACTGAATGTCGAGCTGCCTATTAGTGGCTCTTTCAGATAACATGTAAAAATCTTGTCCCAGGCAAGCTTAGAGCCGATAACTAACGCAGTGTACCCCTCGAAGGCTGAACGCTGTACTGCTAAACTAGGATACATCGCTTCCTTGTTTGCCCAATGATAACTAAGACCAAGAATTAGCAACGTGTATGGCGACGTAAGCTGGAGATTTCGTTGGAACGGGCTTACTAACTCAAAAATTTTATTTGTTACCTCTATGTCATCCTTTAAGTAAGGTTCTTTTCGAATATTTAATATAAATGGAAAGAAAATAGTGACTGAACTTACCAGGATAACTGTGAACCACTCCAAGAAGTAAATTGACGGCCACATAGTTTCCAACTGTATTTTGCAATATTGCCATTTCTCCATTAATTTAGTGGCAGGGAGAATAAAGTTGCTTGAGTTGACTAGCACTGGGGGAGCTCGCGCTTCAAAGATGCAGCAGCGCCAGCTGCAACCGCATTGCCTGGGAACATAACTGCTTAGTATAGGTCAATGAGTTTTGTTCGCATTGCTGCAACTCGAAAATCATAAATAAGGAACAGGGTAAATTATTTGGGTGGCTGTCCTCTTTAGTGGCTGTAGTAGCTATTTTTGTTTTTAATGCCTTAAGCAAAATAGCCATTCACCACAAATGATTCGCTTTTTTTAGCATCACCAGACGCTGTTAACGCTATAAGCAAATAGCCTTCATTTTAATATTATTTACTTGAAAACATTTTCCTTATGATTGGTTACATTGGACTATCTCTAGCTCATAACAACACAAATGAAAAGAAGACATAACACAGTTTATAGAATGCAAACTTCCCCAAAGTAAATTCATAAGCTGCGAATAACATATAGTTTCAAAACAGAAATGCAAAGCGTGCAGGGAAATCTTTCACAATGATCGAAAAATAGGATAGAAGAAACGACAAATAAAATTAAAGAAGTGAATGATTGCAGTGCAGATGCAATTCTAGCTTCTGATACGTTGAAAGGAGAAGTAGCTGTTACGGGAATGTGAAACAAGGAACAAAAAGTGTCGACAGTAATGTCTGGAGTACAGCATGCTTAAGCAAAACTGTCACTGATTCTATAAAAACCAAAGGGATGAAAAGTATCACAATGATCGTAGTTTATTTCCCAGTTATTTCACAATAACGAAGCCTCTTGGCTATCAATAGTTTCATATGAGAATTATCGAAGTGTAACTGTTAAAAGAGCATGCTGTGTTAACTACTACAGTACTTGAGGACGAATCTGACTCAGTGAACAACACTGACTGTAATTTCGTTACATCCTAGAGACTACTGGAAAGACTTAATAACGTTTTTAAGATAGATCCTGTGCACATGACATCAACATACCTTCTGATATAATAGGTTATCAACTCTTGTTCAACTAACAGTTGAGGGACTCATAAATAGGGCAAAACAAGAAGGACAAACAGATGTGGAGACTAGACACCCTACTTTTTACATCATCATGGAGCAGCTTGAAAACTTTTAACTTTGGCAAGACAATGACTTTAGACGAAACAAAACATGTCGAAATCAAACGTAAATCATTACTTCCTTAATTATCCCCATTCTGAAATGTCCCCTACATAGCCAACAAACGCCAAATATGTGTCACTAAAGATCTAGTTGACTTGTTTTAGACACTACTGCATTAACTCGAGGTTGCAGTTGTATGAGTCCGCCAGCCGTTACTGTCGTCATTGCAGTCCGTATGTGATGCAGCATGCGATCCCACTATGTGACGCAATTGTACCATTACTGGAAAATTTTTTAGTTGGAATCAAATCAATTTCCTTCAAAAATGGTTCAAATGGCTCTGAGCACTATGGGACTTAACATCTGAGGTCATCAGTCCCCTAGAACTTAGAACTACTTGTTGTGTCGACAAGAGGTGCCGACACAGTGTGTTTGAGGGGGCCGAAATGCACGCTATACGCGCACGAAGGATGGCGTGAAGTCTGAAACAGGATACGCAATGAATGCTATAAAGAAAAGTGCGTAGCTCCTTGAATACTTAACTTTAATCCATCCTTGTGGTACATCGCTCTTGACTATACAAGTGAGACTCTTTAGATACAAGCTATGTAAGGCTAATGGCGCCTTGCTAGGTCGTAGCCATGGACTTAGCTGAAGGCTATTCTAACTGTCTCTCGGCAAATGAGAGAAAGGCTTCGTCAGTGTAGGCGCTAGCAAAGTCGTCGTACAACTGGGGCGAGTGCTAGTCCGTCTCTCGAGACCTGCCGTGTGGTGGCGCTCAGGTCTGCGATCACTGACAGTGGCGACACGCGGGTCCGACATGTACTAATGGACCGCGGCCGATTTAAAGCTACCACCTAGCACGTGTGGTGTCTGGCGGTGACACCACACTACTTAAACCTAACTAACCTAAGGACATCACACACATCCATGCCCGAGACAGGATTCGAACCTGCGACCGTAGCGGTCGCGTGGTTCCATACTGAAGCTCCTAGAACCGCTCGGCCACACCGCAGTTTCCTTCGCCTTCGTACTAACGAAATAGTTTAGATACGGCTGACGAATCTCACCCTCACTGACAAGGTAAGGATAAGGATAAACAAGTGATCAGTTTTATATTATCATCATCTGTGTAGCAGTTGGATTATTTTCACGTACGTTCCAAATATGTAGTACTCAATCGGAAACTCGCACAGATTCCAGCCTCCACATAACGCCCAGCTTGCACACTCCAGTTTTAGCTGGAAGTGTGGCTAATAAGATGAAACCGCTATGGGTCGCTCTCTGACACAGTCAAAAATTCGCTTGGTGAAAGGAGTGTCTTAGGTGCAAACACACAATGGCTCTGAGCACTATGGGACTTAACTTCTGAGGTCATCAGTCCCCTAGAACTTAGAACTACTTAAACCTAACAAACCTAAGGACATCACACACATCCACGCCTGAGGCAGGATTCGAACCTGCGACCGTAGCAGTCCCACGGTTCCAGACTGAAGTGCAAACACACAATGGTTTACAAAAAATGACAGTTCATGTGCACGGGATTAAACCAAGCAAGTCAGCAGCATAGAACTTTTGCGCACCATCTTCACATCCAGCTATAAGTTTTTTTCTGTTTCTGCACAATAATATTTTTTGTGACATCGAGAATTGCCTACTTTCTGAAGTAAGGATTATCCTGGTAAATTCACTTAATAACGTCTTACCTTTTAAGTGAAATATTCTGAAAGTTTTTCTCTTAAAGGATAAAAAAGGACTGAAGGACTGACATATTAATGTTTTTGAGTCAAGGAAGCTCGTTCCAAAAGAAACTGAAGCTTGTCTTGCTATGTACATCTCTAATTCTCCATCTAAGCTCTCATTAGGTCAAGAAGGGAGCGGTGTCTACTACAGGTGTATGACTTTTTAGCGGCCCACTGTTCGCCCTTAAAGGCGAGGACTGCGTTAGTTATTCGCTCTAAGTTAGCTGGAGACAAGGTTTTCACCTCTTCGTTATATATCTACCCCTAGTGCTACATTTGCATAATTTCAGGGTAGTCCTTCCTGTAATGCTACTCTATACGACTGTGGACTGAATGTGGATACAGACCATTTAGAAGGTGAAAGTGCATGTTATCCTACTAATTCGTAAAAATGTGAGATACTCTGTTTTATTAAAAAGACTGTTTTGGTAACGTTATTATGATAAATTATCATTCATTTGCATTAGTGCAACTGCATATTAAAAAGTGTTTTTTCGTTAGTTTTGTGAACACAGCAAATAAACATAAGAGATGAATTAATCAGCAGTAACACGGTCTACCTCATTATCTAAAACAGTCTGACAATGCTCGGATATTTTTTCACCTTGAAACCTGTAGACAATATGGTGGTAGCTTTTTGCATGCTGGATAAGAGAGAGTAAAGCTGTGCAGTTCAGCATAAAGATACGAGACTCTCGCGAATTCTGTCGCCGACTGTACACAAGGAAAAATTTCTTTTCGGTCTCTGCGTATTAAATTAAGACTAATTAAACAGTTCATTAAATGTGTGGCTATTAATCCTGCAGCTCTTCACTTTAAAAGGCAGATGGTTCTGATTGAAAAGTGAATGGTCGGATTTCATCTGGCCACAAATTTCACAGTCAAAAGATCTAGAGGAAGTAATGACTCCATAATAACGTGGTCCATGGGAGTCATTCAGAATGCTTGCGCATTGGGTTTCTAGGAAAGAAAAGAAGTGGGAATTGCGTAGAACAAGTAGATGTTTTAATTCAAAGCTACAATGCACTTGGATGCAGAATGTCATTAAAATACACTACTTACATTAACATATTAATTTCTTTCGACAGAATTTGGAATGTGAGTTAAGTAGATGGTGAAAGTTTTCAGCAAGACATTTGGTCTATGGAAGGAAAAGGAGGGTGGAATATAACTTTGATGTGGGACTATATTTGGGCTCTGTGTTGGCACGAAGGGAGCACCACACAAACGAAGAAGCCGTTCTGATGTTCATATTATTTACATTCTTTCTAAACTCAAGAATATTCTTATGGAATAGTGGTTGTTCACTAAAAGAGCTGCTGAAGTGCTGTGCTTGCAACTATTAGCATTTTATATATTATTCTGTTACATGAACGCAGTAGTTACTCATATTAGTTTAATATCAGTAAAAGTTAATATTTTGAAATTACACCAAATTTTGTATCATTCATTACCATGGTAAAGACATATATAACAATAAACAATTAAGATGAACGTAAACTTAGTTAAATTTTGTTATCCTGTGTCATTTACCAATTGATAAACATATAGTTGTTGCAGGGAAGACTTAATTATTATACAAAATTGATTCGCAGTAAGGCCAAAACTTCGTATCCAATTCGCGAACTGCGCTAAAAAGAAGTTAAATTCGTGGTTAAATCTGCGCCAGAAAGCTTTCTTATAACTTAAAAAAACCTAGCGTTTTACATTTTTTATTTATTTATCCGGAGCGTTTGGTTTGATGACCATACAGCTATTCTTAGAGGGTCTTCGCCGGCCGGAGTGGCCGAGCGGTTCTAGGGGCTACAGTCTGGAACCGCGCGACCGCTACTGTCGCAGGTTCGAATCCTGCCTCGGGCATGGATGTGTGTGATGTCCTTAGGTTAGTTAGGTTTAAGTAGTTCTAAGTTCTAGGGGGCTGATGACCACAGCAGTTAAGTCCCATAGTGCTCAGAGCCATTTGAACCATTTTTAGAGGGTCTTCTTGCCCCTTGTGTAGCCATGTTCAATCTTGACAAACGGTAACGCTAGCTATTGAACCCGCTGGTTCCATCGATGACACGGAGAAGCTTATTGCATTTTCATTTAAAGTCTTAAATGCGACATTGCTCGAAAACAGTGAAAGAGACGTCTACATTGAATGCAGGATGTTGAAATTACTCGCAAATAATGAAAGATGCATTCTCAATAATATACGACGTTAAGATGTTTCATGTACAAGGTTTGTAATTGAAACAGTAACCAGCCCAAAGCATTGTTTAGAAAGGTTTATTTGAATCAAATCACGACTGGTATCGTATTTCTTACAAATCTATCTTCTGACGGTTGTGACAGGTTTCGTCGTTTTCTTGCTGGAACCTAGTTTTGTATTCGTTATCGGTTTGCTGCACTTGGATAGACGGGAATTTTTTCACAGTTTGGTTAATTTCACTACAGATTTAGTTCATTTAACCTGTATCAAAGCATTTATAAACAGGTTTTAAAGTTCTTAAAACTTGAAATGTAGTGAAAACCTACGTGCTGTATGATCCCGTGTGAGGAAATCATCCTGTGGTTTGGTTATGGATTTCAAAATCAACACATTTGGTGGATTTGCTCTATTTGAGTGCAGTTCAGTTCGCTTGAAACATTTTAAACCAAACCATTCTTTGTTTAATGGCAGCACACACGATCAACATTTACAAAGCGTGGCCCAGCTTCGCACGAGTAACGTAAACAATAGTTTCAAAGACGTTACAGTTATAACGATGTTAGGTTACCGATGTTATGAGAGTGTGTGGAGTAGTAAAATATGTCTTTCCTAGATCAATGGATTAGTTTAAAAAAGGAAAAGAGAAGTAAATTTATTTGCAATGATTTCTAATATGCTGAATGGTTAGGATTACACATACGAAGATTATATATAAACAACACTAAACACTGTGTCCAGTACATAAACACAGTAACATAATTTCTTAACCTTATCGTATTACAGCCACGATTTTCAAAATGTCAGCTTTAGTCAAAATAGTAAAATAGTGTTTCATGTATGTGTCTGCGGTACCTCGCTTCAGCTGATCACCGATCACGAGAGACTTCTCTATTTGGTCCCCAGTCGAAATTTGCCAATAAGATGGCACAGTGGCTGCAGTAGTGGGAGCTGTTCCTTACTAACTATGAATACGTGATGCATAATACGCCCACCATGCACTACTAAAACACGGACGCACTTTACTGCTTGCCGTGTGGGCCAGATACATAGTTGAACAGGCACAAAGCGTCTTGTTTTCCTTTACACGCTAATCAGCGTCTCACCGTAACCGAATTTCGAATTAAGGGATGCGATGTTGCACAAGAAACCTGCTGTGATCCGTAACTCCGGAGCTTGTTATCTGCTATACAGTGGGGTAAGCCGGAGCACATGTATAAAAGTGCAAGCGCGGCATGGTACAAGTACTATTTACGCGGCCGGCTTAGCACAACCGATAGTCTCTTATTGTCAGCCACGGACAGATGTGAATGCCAATTTTTAAATTCCCCCTCTCTCTGCCACCGCATACTGGAGCTCCTTCACACTGCACATTGAGGAATGTTCAGAATGTAGACAATAGCGCAGTATCATGTGTACTGGCCCGGTGTTGACGACTTTCAGCTGTAATCCCTTGTAGACACAAGACGCCGATGTCGGCAAGGCAATAGGGGTGGCAAATGTTTGACGCTGTGGCTAGCCAGGAGCACATAGTAAGGAATCGATATCAGGGAGACATAGAGCACCCTCCCCCCCTCCCCCACCCCTCCTCAGTGCCCCGCCAACCAGCTTCAACAGCCGACAGGGCATGTCACATATAACCACACTCGGCACAAATCTTCCCACCAGCCTGCTTGCTACAACCTGCGCCCTCGTTTTAGGCTCCAACACTTTTCAACCCCTGAACCACTTCCGGATTTAGCCAGCGCGAAAGACCACCTAAACCAACATTCGGCAGAGGACGAACATTCTCGGACTGAGGTGCCCATGTAGGGGAACTACAGTCTCCATCTGAACAGCGGCTGCCACTCGCTCCCTTGCAGTCAGAACCATTTATTTATTTATCGTATGGCAATACATATACTAGGATTACAAAACTACTACAAGTCAACATTTAAACACAGCTCTCGAGCATAAAATAACAACAGCCATATATGGATATCAAGGTCTTTAATGTATTTTATAACATCACTCGTCGGCGCGGGGAAATCTTCGAAAGGACCCTTGTAGGCACGTGTGGAACATGTCTTTACAACATGAGCAACTGTCTGTCTTCTGCACCATAATCACATGATGGTCATGAGAATTTGACCCACTTGTAGAGAGTGTCTGCACATCATTCATGGCCCGTTCAGATGCGTTTCCAGGTAGTCCGAAATGATCGAGGCTGGTCGAATCCAGGGGGTTTCTTCTGGATGCAATGCAGCTTCAGGCATTGTGAGGAACACTTTTGCTTCCAGTAGCGTTTCCATTCGTCGATGATACTGAATTCAGTTTCCATGAGAGTCCTGGCTATGATGACAGTGGGATGTCTTGATCATAGTCATTTTCGCTAAGCAGTGAATACATCGTCCATTATTGGAAGGTTGGTCATATTAGTAATCTTCTAGTATTCACTCAGTAGTGCGCTCTTCTGCCTGGTATCAGTCGCATAGTGCTCAGAGCCATTTGAACCATTTTTTGTCTGGTATCAGGTGGTGGAATGTGGCTCAAGACTTGCAACCAGTAAGTGGAAGTAGGTCGTTTTGACCTACTAACAATGCGCATGGCCCAGTTAAATTGTACTTCTGTCTTTTTTACGTGTCGACCATTAAGGTAGACAGGCGCACTGTACTCTACTGCTGAGTATACCAAGAAAATGGTTCAAATGGCTCTAAGCACTATGGGACTTTACATCTGAAGTCATCAGTTCCCTAGACTTAGAACTACTTAAATCTAATTAACTTAAGGACATCAAACACATCCATGCACGAGGCAGGATTCGAACCTGCGACCGTAGCAGCTGCGCGGTTCTGGACTGAAGCGCCTAGAACCGCTCGACCACAGCGGCCGACTGAGTATACCAAACCGAGTGCTGATACCCAGAGAGTGAATGCTGACGATCCCCAACCAGAGCCGCAGAGTTTATGGAGAAAGTTGTTTCTGGTTTTGAGAGTAGCAGATGTTCGTTTCAAGTGCTCCTTAAAAGAAAGTGTCCTATTTAACGTGATCCCAAGGTTTTTTGGATGCATATTATGATGAAGTTTGTCTCCTTCAAAGCAGATACCGAGGGCTCTGTGTGCTAAACTATTGGGCAGATGAAAACTTGAAACTTCTGTTTTATTTAGGTTTGGTTGTGACCTCCATTTACGGAAATAGTGGCTTCAGATGTATAGATCAGAATTTAGGATTTCTTCAGTTCTTTCAGAAGTTTTGTGTTGGGTAGCTATTACCCAGTCGTCTGTGTAGGCAAAATTTTTGGACTGTGTTGGAGGGATATCAGATATATGTAAAGGAGAGGAGCTAGGACGGATCTCTGTAGTAAGCCATTATTAAATACTTTCGGGCAACTAGTCTCTTTTCCTGTAGTTACAGTAAATGACCTTCCAATTAACATGTTGTCAGTTTCTTTGCCCGTTTGCATAGAACAAATTGCAATAATCTATAAAGCAGTCCATACTTCCAAACTGTGTCATTTGCTGCACTTAGGTCAACGAAGGCAACTGATGTTTCCTGCTTCCTTTGGTATCCTTCCTCAATAAATGTTGTTAAAGATAAGATTTGAGAAGCACAGCTCAGTCCTGGTCGGTATTCCGCTTGCTCAATAGGAAGGTTCTGAAAAATTACTGGATTAATCCGACTGTACAGAATTCTTTCAAGGAACTTATAAATAGTGCTCAGTAGACCTATTGGGTGGTGGTTCTTAGGCTGGTCTCGTGCTTTGCCAGGCTTGAGTACTGCTATGATGTTTGATGGCTTCATCTTTTGTGGGACTGAACCAGATATCGCAATGTCAGAGAAGAAATCCGCCAACCGTCTTTTTACGTAGTTCCCACTATGCAGAAGAATTTTCGAATGGATTACGTCACTTCCCGGTATCTTTTCGGGTTTTAGAGTTTTAAGAGGAGCAGAAATTTAAGATATAGGGAAAGTGCTTGAGAATTCATATTGTTCATTTCTGTTCATTTTGAACAATTGTTAAGTTCGCGTCTGATGTACGAGTATCTTGTATGAGTTGTATCCGTTGGTGCTCTTGATGTTTACGATAATTGTGATGCAATCCTATTAGCTGATATGTGAGTGCTGTTCCTTGCTTTCACTTTATTTCCATCCAATTTCCTTAGTAATGACCATGCTTTTCTACTTGATGTTTGAAAACTGAGTGACTCAACAGTCTCTGTCCAGCTAATTCACATAGCTGTATTGGGTTTATGCAGTAAGTTACCCGCTATTTCCGGGTCCACGCTTTCTAGAAATTCATCATATTGTTTCTCATTAGTTTCGTTCTAACCTGGAATGTATTGCTTCCAGTAGCCGCCAGGGATTGCCTTCTTTGCTGCACTTATCGTAGCTCCAACAAACATCTCATAGTTTTTTTTTTTTTTTTTTTTTTTGCTTTTAGAGGAATCCAACCACGACATTCGTCCAGATTTTTAACAAATATATCCCGCATTACTTTTCTGAAGTTTCATCTATGTCGTGGAAAGGATGAAACGAGTGGGATATTTGTTCCTATTTCAACTAAGATTGGATGGTGTTGGCTGTGAGGGAAGTCGTGTAATAAGGACCGCGAACGTTTGAGAGGTAATTTATTTTCATTAGTTTTTACAAAGTATAGATCGGGACTATACACCTGTCTCCAAGCTGCTGAAAGAACGTTCCTTTATCCTTTGCATCAAACACCAAATATAACATATTGTCTTCTGCTCGATTTACTACGGCATCAACATTTCCATCACTTTCCTTTTACTTCCATTGTGCGTGGTGGCTGTTAAAATCTCCGAGATATATGGCGGGGTGCTGTGATACCGGGATGACCTGTGGAGGACAGGAGATAGCTGGAGGTTTGTATACATTAAATAGTGTTATGTCTCCTATTTTTACTATAACTTCGTGGATGATATTGAGATCAGATACAGATTATACATGTGCATTCTTGACTGACACACGTACTTGTGTTGCCACTTAGCACGGTGGTACGTTACTCCCAGTAATTCAAAGCTAGGTATTGTTCCTCTCTGATTCATTTACTCTTCATTTTCAGTACGCATTATCTGAACAACAACAACATCGATGTTATACTTTGATAAAATATTCTGTAAGACTTCGCATTTTTATTTACTTATACCTTAAATGGTGATTTGACATAACTTGATGACATGTCCAAAGTTTATAGCTGGAGGTTCCTAAGAAGAACCGCGTGAGCCCATGTCTTGTGATATATTCATTTTAGCCAGGAGATTTTTGAGATCATCTGGCTGCCACTGCTTCTTGGTTTTAGATAGAACCAAGCAGCACTCCAGAAACCGTCGATCGACGGGCAGTTCTACAGGTAATCTCGACGTCCTATCTGGCTAATCAAGGCGACAAAGTATTGCAGGAGCTCTTCGAGGGTATTTCACTACTTTTATCCTCCGTCCTCGAAAAAGTTGGCACAGGTCAAACCATTTCCAGCCGTACATGCTGATTAAATGGGGAAGGGGATCCATGCACGGAAAAGGAAAGATGATGCTAAAAGGCAACGGAGAAAGACGTGAGTCGTCCATCATCCAACGACGTCAGCATCGCTGACAATATCCTTCAGGAACAGACATTGACGTAATCTCTGGTAGCATATGGCTCCGTGACCTCTCGACGACAAAATTCGGCCATCTTAATTACCTAAAGATCTACTGAAATATATCCAGGTGATGACGAGGGAGGCAGTCGTCGAAAGCTCGAGACTGACATAACTGATGCGGCAAGGACTCCGCGAATCATTTATTCAATCATGTCGCCGCAAAGAATTACATTCGCATACATTCTGCCGCGCTACAAAATATCGTTTCCGGTAATTCTCACCATTTTGCTACGTTCATGAAGGTTTCGTCCAACTGCTCACGTGAAGACATATTTTTCAGGGCAATGATTTTAGCTCTTCTTTTTAGTTTCATTGCAGCAGTTCACTGTTATTCCCCAACCTGAGATGCTTTTCAGTTAGATATGACTCATGATTACTGTTTCATTTAGCGCACGTAAACTTAAGTTGGTAACGTTGTGAACATCGTCATAATCTTAGACACAGTTGCTCTTACCGAGTGAGGCGGCGCAGTGGTTAACACACTGGACTCGCATTCGGGAGGACGACAGTTAAATCCCGTGTCCGGCCATCCTGATTTAGGTTTTCCGTGATTTCCCCAGTTCGCTCCAAGAAAATGCCAGGATGGTTCCTTTCAAAGGGCACGGCCGACTTCCTTCCCCGTCCTTCCCGAATCCGAAGAGACCGATGAGGTCGCTGTTTGGTCTCTTCCCCCAAACAACCCAACCCCAAACCCACTGTTGCTCTTGACGTACTGCATAATAAAAAAGTTTCTGTAAAAACTGCATAAACGAAACTTTTTTCTTGTATTATGATTCTGTGCACCCTGCATGTACCAAGATATCCCTAAACCACAACGAATCCTTCACCCTGCGGCGGTAGGTGATCTGTTACATGACTTCCTGATACCTTAGATAGTGACCGAGTGAGGTGGCACACTTGTGACGAGTGAGTTTCAACTCCATGTCTAATCAATCAGATATAGGTTACTTTGGAAAAGTGATCTATTCCGTATTTCTATATAGTTTCTAACAATCATCCCTTAAAATTGACTTTAAATACTCATATTCCTTCCCTCATTTCCCTTAAAACTGTGTTTCAGACCAGGACACGAACGCTGATTTCTGTCTTCCTCAGGCAGTGCACTTCCCTTTTGGGATGTTTAGCCACGCGTTATTGGCTGCTGCAAGGATTCTGTTACCCTCTCCATCTCTCCTACTTTCCCAATTACACAGGAACTGTTTTGCTTGCCTTTGATGGTAACGGTGAATAATGGTTTGGCCATAACCCAAGAATTATTTTCGGAAATTATTTTCCAGTTTGTGATGTAATTCTCATGACTGCATCGCTCTCAACATTTGAAAAACGATAGTAGACACTCTATGGATATCTGAATACGTATTTCTCATATATTAAAAGTGTGTTATGACATAAAACGACACACGCTTTCCATTGTAACAAGAAATTGCTTGGAGCTCCCTAGTCATTTTGCAGATATTTACGCAATTATCATGTCATTCAGTTCGGTTTTCTTTTTAGAAATTATGAATAACATTGGCAAATTTATTGACAGAAGTATCTATTATTCATAGAGAGATACCAGATTTTGTCGAGGACAATTTCCATGAGCTAATTCCACTAAACCAGGGATACGAGCGTACGGCACTACTTGTTTTTAGATTCTTCTTAAAACAGATTTTTAAAGTAAATGATACAATTCAGTCGAAACTAGAGATAAAGATACCTCAGAACCTAGTTTCGTGCAAAATACAATAACTTACTTAATATAATAAAGCAAAGGCATTGTACAGAAACATAGATTAGTTCTCACTCACGTTGCCTAGACAGACATGATTGTAATTGGATATTACCTAGCTCAAATCGTATTGTTTGCTGTGCTGTGTATGAATGGGACATTTCACTCAACTAGTTAGTGCTAACATCATGATGGTTACGGCTTATTTCATCTTTTTAGTACATTCATCCTCATGTCAAGACAACCAGATCAATATCTTATAATGATTAATTCAATGCCCGCTGAACTTTGTTAATCTGTGAGAGACCCACATATTTAAGATGCATTTAACGAGACATCCCTCAGCCTATGAAATTCAGCTTGAAGAGTAGCAAGCATGAAAATAATGTTTCTGTAAATCGGAGTTGCACTCCATGCAACCGATCAGCCACCCAAAGAGACTACCACAGGTATTACCGAGTACAAGCCAAGACTCCAATGTACCGGGTACGGTTCACACGATGTCTGTATTACTGCGTAGTTCACTGCTTGGTAAACTTGACGTTTCGCAGATACAACGAATTTTCATTGTTGGACAGTATTTTACCTGTTTGTTTTTTGCACGTGTTGTAGGCGCAATATTCAGCAACAATGGGATTAAACGCTCGTTTCCGGGAAAGTGAATTAGTTGCAGACAAGAAAAGAGCAGGGAGACAAACCATTCTAGCGGACGCTAAAATGGCTGCGTTCATCATCAAAATAATTCAGAAGGTTGTCTATCCAATCTCATGTGGCAATACCGACAAAGCGATACGGAGTTTGAAATTTCGTGCATATCATTTTCGTGGTGACGAGGAATTGAAGGTGTTGGCTAAAGAAAACCATCTAGCGTACTATACTTTTGGCCGTATGTTGACACCCATTGAATCGCAGAAATGGATCGAGTTTCTCCCCTTATGAAGAGTTACGTGAATAGTGAAAAAAAAATCAAGATTTTGGGCAACCGAACATCTACATGTCTTCATTAAAACACGTTGCACTGCGAGGAAGTTGGAGCGTGGTGTGCAGTATCGCGCTGTCGAATAGTGGGCCCTATTTTCTTTAAAACTATAATGAAAAGTGATGCAAACCACAACGACATTGCACATTTTATTTCTACAGGGAATTGTTGATCGCTGCTGGACGATGCCCCTGCCACACATCTACAGATCTCGGTTAAAAGATAAATCACACAAATCTAAAGACGGTGAATTCAACTAAATACTTAGGATTACGATTCCGAATAACGTTAATTGGAATGATCACATAATGTTGTGGTGAAAGCGAATAAAGACAAAATACATCAGGTCTACTAGAAAGACTGTCTACATTACGCTTGCCTGTTCTCTTCTCGAGTATTGCTATGTGGTGTGGGATCCGCACCAGATAGGACACAAGGGCAGCGAGTTTTTTATTGTCACGTAATAGAGGAGGGAGTGCCACGGATATTATACAAAATTTAGTGTGGTAATCATTTAAACAAATGCGTTATTCGTTGCTGCGGAATCTACTCATGACATTTCAGTCCGCAACTTCCTCTCTCGAATGTAAAATTATTTTGTTGGCACCCACATACATGGGGAATAATGATCACTGTAATAAAATAAGTCAGAGTTCCCACAAGAAGATTCGAGTGTTCGTTTTTCCCGAGAGCTGTTATACTGCTGAAGAGCCGGCCGCGGTGGTCTAGCGGTTCTAGGCGCTCAGTCCGGAACCACGCGACTGCTACGGTCGCAGGTTCGAATCCTGCCTCGGGCATGGATGTGTGTGATGTCCTTAGGTTAGTTAGGTTTAACTAGTTTTAATTTCTAGGGGACTAATGACCTCAGAAGTTGAGTCCCATAGTGCTCAGAGCCATTTGAACCATTTGAACTGCTGAAGAGTCACGAAATAGCTTGAAGGTGGTTCGATGACCACTCTACCAATCCATCGGTCACCGAATCTGTTGTTGAGAAGCGTACGAACACTTCGACTGAAATGTGCAGGAGCTCCATCGTGCATGAACCACATGTTGCGTCGTACTTGTAAAGGCACATGTTCTAGCAGCACAGGTAGAGTATCCCGTATGAAATCATGATAACGTGCTACATTGAGCGTAGGTGGAAGAACATACTGACGAAACTAAAATGAGCTCTAAGATGGAAGGTAAGCGTTTCCGGACACATGTCCACATAACATATTTTCTTTATTTGTGTGTGAGGAATGTTTCCTGAAAGTTTGGCCGTACCTTTTTGTAACACCCTGTATATTTATTTTTTGATGCCCGCGACTTTTCGATCACCTTATATTGACCAGTAATTGAGTAAAGAACCATGTTACCATTATGTCCTCACCTAAAGGGAAACAGGGTGTGCCAAGAGGAAGCAGGGACATGATATGTGCCACAAGTGTTACGTATGTAGGCACTAGTGCGTTTGTGTGACTCAGATTACCATGTTGGAAATAGTGTTTTTCTGTGACAATTATATTTGATTAATATGTCAGTTCCATACGTTGTGTCTGGAAGGGATAACTGACTTAACATTACAGTATGTTAATCAGATATGTATTCCTTGACTTAGCTAAAAAAAAAGGTAATCTCGAAGCATGAAGAGATATCTGCACTTCTCTAAGTGCTAAAGTACTAAATATGTTTATACATCCAGGGAAGTCGTGAATTTGTCGCTCTATGTGTTTGCACAGATCGCATACTGCGATGTGACTGTATATGTTTTTGTTCTATCTGAGAGAATATAACTGTGTCTTAATCCGGCATATAATTTTAATATTCAAAGAATCTTAATGCCTAAGACATATTGCAAGACGGAGTACGAAAAACATCGTACAGAAAAAAATTCCCGATTGTAAACGAATGTCGCAAAGTGGTTCAGTCTTAGTATCTCGGAAAGGCCTTGATTCTTAGTAGTGTGTGTATGGCCGCGGCTCCACAGGGGCAGAGCACATGAAGCTGGATGCCGGCGGTCAGCAGCAGGCTGGGGAGGGGGTAACGACAGGGCGCGCCATTGCTCGTGAGGCGGCCTGAGTGCGGCGCGCTGTCGCGCCGACCCCAGCACTTCCGCGTGCCGCCAACTTAACTCAAACCGTGACACACTTCCCAGATTAACCTGCCTTTCACTCGCCCCACGGAAATTCGTTACGGAAGCTAAATGCTATCAAGCACCTCTGTGTTACCGGCAGCTTCACTTAGTGCTGTCGATCTGGATGGTGTGTGAGCTGCCACTTCTCCCTTTCACATATACTGCATGAATATTTTTATGGTTATCATGGAGACGGATCACATACGTTATCATTCCCTCTACAGCCAACCGATTCCTCTCATTAACACAGTAACGAATTTTGAACAATCCTCATTCGGCATTGTTTCTCAACCCGGGAGTCGCGTCCCCCATTGGGTTCGCGGTGGTATTAAAGGGGGTCATCAAATATCATAAACAATAATCAAATCGTTTCATAACAATAAATAATTTCTTATAAACATGTTACTTAAAATAAGCGCACACGTAAGGAAAAGAAATTAATTTGATGGTTGCATTTGTTTGTAGTTTAAAAGTTTCTCCATACGTGCATCTACGTCAGAAACAATAAAAAAAGCAATTTGTTTTTGAGTGATTAAAGGCGATTCTTGTATTTAGTTTTAGCGCAAATGTTGACGAAAAGTTCTTTTAACAGGGGTAAGATGTGACGAAACCGATTGTTTTTCAATGCTATTGTGACTAAATTTCCATATTCATTTCGACGAGCAAGCCAAAACCTGTTTGAATCGTCAGATGTAAATTGCAGTTTTAGCGTTTTGTCGATTGACATTTCGATGACCTGGCCGCGAATTTCAACTGGTAGCTTAACGACGGCAACAACGTTTTCACCAAACGGATTCACTACCTGTCCCTTCGAGAAATCGTTTTTAACATCCGGAAAACACTCCTTAACTGGGTTTTAGGTCACACATATGCATCAGTTCGGCACTGGTTCAAAAAATGGCTCTGAGCACTATGGGACTTAACTTTTAACTCCTGAGGTCATCAGTCCCCTAGAACTTAGAACTACTTAAACCTAACTAACCTAAGGACATCACACACATCCATGTCCGAGGCAGGATTCGAACCTGCGATCGTAGCGGTCGCGCGGTTCCAGACTGTAGCGCCTATAACCGCTCGGCCACTGCGGCCGGCTATTTCGGCACTGTCCCTTGCTCCAAAAAGTGCGCGCTTACGGTCTATCCGATGACATATGCGGTTGGATAGAAAGTTTTCTAACAGACAGACAGCAGTATGTCGTTATGTCGTCCTGAGTGGGGAGACTTCAACAGAAACAAGTGTAACATCAGGTGTGCCCCAGGGCAGCGTAATAGGTCCGCCGCTTTTTACGATTTACATAAACGATCTGGTTGATTGTATTGACAGCAGCATTAGACTGTTGGCCGATGATGCTGTAGTCTACAGGAAACTAGTATCACACGAAAGTTGTGAACAAATCAATGAGGATTTGCAGTAAAATTAATTCGTGGTGTAATGACTGGCAGTTATCTCTAAATATTAGTAAGTGTAGCAGACTGCGTATAACAAAGTGAAAATACCCATTAATGGACGAGTACAAAATAAATGCCTAGTCTTTGGAAGCGGTAACATCCGTCAAGTATTTGGGTGTTACTATTCGAAATGATCTCAAATGGAACGCTCAGGTTACACAAGTAATGCATAAGTCGAACTCTAGATTGCGGATTATTGGTAGAATCCTGAAGCGATGCAGTCCTTCAACAAAGGAAATTGCTGACAATACTTTAGTTCGTCCAGTCTTACAGTATTGTTCGTCTGCGTGGGACCCTTACCAGTTGGGTCTGATTCAAGAGATTGAGACGGTCCAAAGAAGAGCGGCAAGATTCGTGACTGGTACATTTAGCCACCGCGAGAGCGGCACACATCTCATAGAAAGTTCGAAGTGGGACACACTTTCAAATCGACGACGCGCTAAACGGAAGGGGCTGCTCACTAAATGCCAAAATCCGATCTTTGCCGAGGATGTAGAGCATATATTATTACCGCCAACTTTCAAATCGCGTAGTGATCACCATTCAAAGATAAGGGAAATTGGAGCTCGTACTGAGGCGTTCATAGAGTCGTTTATCACTCGCCCGATCCGCGAGTGGAACAGAGGGGGGGGGGGGGGGGGGTATGACTTTGGCGCGAATAGTGCCCTCCGTCACACACCGCTTGGTGGCTAGCGGAGTATATATGTAGATATGTAGATGTAGATCTTTATGTAGTGATGAAGAGTAGGCTGAAGTTCAAGACATTAGTCAGGAAGAATCAATGCGCAAAGAAGTGGGATATGGAAGTACTAAGGAATGACGAGATACGTTTGAAGTTCTCTAACGCTGTAGATACAGCAATAAGGAATAGTGCAGTAGGCAGTACAGTTGAAGAGGAATGGACATCTCTAAAAAGGACCATCACAGAACTTGGGAAGGAAAACATAGGTACAAAGAAGGTAGCTGCGAAGAAACCATGGGTAATAGAAGAAATACTTCAGTTGACTGATGAAAGGAGGAAGTACAAACATGTTCCGGGAAAATCGGGAATACAGAAATACAAGTCGCTGAGGAATGAAATAAATAGGAAGTGCTGGGAAGCTAAGACGAAATGGCTGCTGGAAAAATGTGAAGACATCGAAAAAGATATGATTGTCGGAAGGACAGACTCAGCATACAGGAAAGTCAAAACAACCTTTGGTGACATTAAAAGCAACGGTGGTAACATTAAGAGTGCAACGGGAATTCCACTGTTAAATGAAGAGGAGAGAGCAGATAGGTGGAAAGAATACATTGAAAGCCTCTATGAGGGTGAAGATTTGTCTGATGTGATAGAAGAAGAAACAGGAGTCGGTTTAGAAGAGATAGGGGATCCAGTATTAGAATCGGAATTTAAAAGAGCTTTGGAGGACTTACGGTCAAATAAGGCAGAAGGGATAGATAACATTCCATCAGAATTTCTAAAATCATTGGGGGAAGTGGCAACAAAACGACTATTCACGTTGGTGTATAGAATATATGAGTCTGGCGAAATACCATCTGACTTTCGGAAAAGCATCATCCACACAATTCCGAAGACGGCAGGAGCTGACAAGTGCGAGAATTATCGCACAATCAGCTTAAAAGCTCATGCATCGAAGCTGCTTACAAGAATAATATACAGAAGAACGGAAAAGAAAATTGAGAATGCGCTAGGGGACGATCAGTTTGGCTTTAGGAAAAGTGAAGGGACGAGAGAGGCAGTTCTGACGTTACGGCTAATAATGGAAGCAAGGCTAAAGAAAAATCAAGACACTTTCATACGATTTGTCGACCTGGAAAAAGCGCTCGACAATATAAAATGGTGCAAGCTGTTCGAGATTCTGAAAAAAGTACGGGTAAGCTATAGGGAGAGACGGGTCATATACAATATGTACAACAACCAAGAGGGAATAATAAGAGTGGACGATCAAGAACGAAGTGCTCGTATTAAGAAGGGTGTAAGACAAGGCTGTAGCCTTTCGTCCCTACTCTTCAATCTGTACATCGAGGAAGCATTGATGGAAATAAAAGAAAGGTTCAGGAGTGGAATTAAAATACAAGGTGAAAGGATACCAATGATACGATTCGCTGATGAAATTGCTATCCTGAGTGAAAGTGAAGAAGAATTAAATGATCTGCTGAACGGAATGAACAGTCTAATGAGTACACAGTATGGTTTGAGAGTAAATCGGTGAAAGACGGTAATGAGAAGTAGTAGAAATGAGAACAGCGAGAAACTTAACATCAGGATTGATGGTCACGAAGTCAATGAAGTTAAGGAATTCTGCTACCTAGGCAGTAAAATAACCAATGAAGGACGGAGCAAGGAGGGCATCAAAAGCAGACTCGCTATGGCAAAAAAGGCATTTCTGGCCAAGAGAAGTCTACTAATATCAAATACTGGCCTTAATTTGAGGAAGAAATTTCTGAGGATGTACGTCTGGAGTACAGCATTGTATGGTAGTGAAACATGGACTGTGGGAATACCGGAACAGAAGAGAATCGAAGCATTGAGATGTGGTGCTATGGACGAATGTTGAAAATTAGGTGGACTGATAAGGTAAGGAATGAGGAGGTTCTATGCAGAATCGGAGAGGAAAGGAATATGTGGAAAACACTGATAAGGAGAAGGCGCAGGATGATAGGACATCTGCTAAGACATGAGGGAATGACTTCCATGGTACTAGAGGGAGCTGTAGAGAGCAAAAACTGTAGAGGAAGACAGAGATTGGAATACGTCAAGCAAATAATTGAGGACGTAGGTTGCAAGTGCTACTTGGAGATGAAGAGGTTAGCACAGGAAAGGAATTCGTGGCGGGCCGCATCAAACCCGTCAGGAGACTGATGACCAAAAAAAAAAATGCAATACAAGCTGTGGTGAGAAACAGTGTCTTGTTCATTGAGATATAACATAAAGAAATTTTTGCCTCGAAACCGAATAATCCAGATATCGAGCTTCTTAATCAAGGTATGAACTTTGTCACAAATGAAACGTTTTATTGTGTTCTTGAAATCTTGATTCAATTTGTTTAAATGCGGAAATACATCAGCTAAGGAAGGCAACAACAAGATACACGCGTTACTCTGAAAAACAGTGAGAATGGCGTTTGTTTATCGTGGAAAAATATTATTAATTCATCTCGCAATTCCTACACCCGAGTTAACACTTTCCCTCGTGATAACCATTTCACTTCTTGGAAAAGATGGGGTTTTCTTATTTTCACTCATTTCATCCCATAATTTAGCAGCCTCTTCCGTAATGGTGAGATTTTAATAAAATTAACCATTTTTACAGATTAAGAAAGAATTTGACTGAGACTTTCTCGCATGGTTTTTGTGACAAGGGCACCATTATGAAGTAAACAGAGCGTCCATTCCGCCCTGGGTATAAGACGATCTTTTAATATTTTCATTAATCGGCTAATCTTTCCTGTTATCGCATCTGCACCATCATTAAGTACTGCAACACACTTTGTCTAATCTGTGTTCATATAGTTTTTAGTACCTTATAAAAACGTCAAAAATAGTGACCTGTTGCATGACCCGGTTCTATTTTGCAATGTGTCGCCACTACTGGTGTTTAATGTGTATGCAGGGTGTCCATAAATAAAGTTGCAGTTTCAACACGCAGTAGAAAGAGAAGAGAACCACTGCTCAGAATGACGTCAATCTTGAGCAGCACATTACTGGCGTGAGGGGAAACGTTATGAAAAAAAAAAGCAGAAACAAAAGAACAACAGAAATTCGAGCAATAGACAGCGCTATAAGAATATGCACACTAACAGACGCGTGACGCACGACCTTTCCGGAGTTTGCGTCACAGGGACCCAACGTGACAACATGACTGTCTCCATGACGTATTGCGCACTGCTGGTAAAGCTTTTTTACAAGAACGGTTACTAAGCACCTGTAGCGCTGCAGAAGTTCTTCGACGATTTGAAAAACAGCATTGGTCCTATGTCTGCTAATTCGAAAAGACAACTCCTTATGAAGTGCAGTGTAACAGAGGAAGGAAAGAAGTTGATCTTATGTCTGTCGAAAATGTGGCCACAGCATTGCAGGAGAGGTCGACCGGTGGTGTGCAAACATGCAGTGTACGGGCAACTGCCCGAAAGTTGAGAATGCCTGCGAGTCTGGTGTATAAAATCCTATGAAAGATGCTGTAATGTTAACCATAGAAAATCAGTCATGGTAAGGATTTAGTTCCTCCTGACTTGCCAGCAAAACAAACGTTCGCTCTGGAATTTCTTGCTCGCATGATAGTTGGCAATGAATGACCACGTAACGTTCTCTGGACAAGCGAAGCCCATTTCTGTCTCCATGGGCATGTCAATACGCAGAATTGCATAATGTGAGCAACTGAAAATCCGTACGCACGTCAGCCAGTACTACCTAATCCTGAAAAGCTGAGTGTGTGATGCTGGTTGACGGCATCGTTTATCGCAGAGCCTTATTTTTTCAAGGAGATGAGTGCTGCCGGTCCTTACCTGTACCATCACTGGTGAACGCTATGAAAGTCTTTTGTGCACCAAAGTCGTTCCAACCTTTCAACAGCGTGGATGTGTGAGTAGGAACATTTTTATACCAGATGGCACTACTCTGCACATTGCACAGCCAGTGAAGCAGCTGCTGCAGGGGAACTTCGGAAATTCTAGAATTACCAGGTGCCATTTCTCTACAGCCTGACATCCCAGATCACATGATATTAATCCGTGTGACTCCTGACTGTGGAGTTAGCTGAAAAACGTTCTGTTCAGTGCTCCTATTACGAATGTAGCTGCCTTGAAGGCACGCATTACGCAACGCATTCTTAGTGTGACCTCTGACAGACTTCGGTCTGTCATGGAACATGCTGCTTCTCGATTTCAACTTGTGGCAGAAAACGGTGGACGGCATACTGAACATGTCTTACGGCAGTCTCACGAAAATTAGAAAATAATGTCTTTTCTTTTTATGCGGTTTTTTGCTTCAGGACAATTAAATACTGCTGGCCGGAGTGGCCGAGCGGCTCTAGGCGCTTCAGTCCGGAGCCGAGCGACCGCTACGGTCGCAGGTTCGCATCCTGCCTCGGGCATGGATATGTGTGATGTCCTTAGGTTAGTTAGGTTTAAGTAGTTCTAAGTTCTAGGGGACTGATGACCTCAGAAGTTAAGTCCCATAGTGCTCAGAGCCATTTGAACCATTTTTGAACAATTAAATATTGATTTTCCTATCAGATACCATACGACCATGCCGTGATGGATGGGTGTACTAACGAACAGGGCCACAGTTGTTGCATGCCGAACTTGTGCAGTCATGCATACTTAGCGGCGCTGATGGCGTAATGTTCAACTCAAACCATACCCCTCGTACTGCGATTTATCTGTTATTCGTAGCCGACTCCAGTTGGTGAAATTTTCGTTAATTTAATTTTATTTGTTTATTCATTTTTTATTATTTTAGCCAGGACATTTCCGATGCTCTCAATAATACGCTGTTCAAATATGACGTCATTCTGAGGAGTGGTTTCCCTTCTACAGCGTTCTGAAACTGGAACTTTAATTATGGGCACACTATATATTCCAGTCTGAACTTAGGATTACATTTCTGTTCACTTCTGGCTTCAACCAACTTCCTGTTCCCAATAAAATTGGGAATTGTCACCTTTAATAAGCCTTACTAATTCTGAGACTTCAGCATGGATGCCTCTGCGCTTTACTAATATCACATTTACACTTTACATTTCCGATCCCCGTGAGTAATGTGGCTGATCTATCTTCGATTCTGGGAGCTTACGCTGAGATATGTGTCATCCATTATGTATTCACCGCAGTTATTCCGTATGGCCGGCCGGAATGGCCGAGCGGTTCTAGGCGCTTCAGTCTGGAACCGCGCCACCGCTACGGTCGCAGGTTCGAATCATGCCTCGGGCATGGATTTGTGTGATGTCCTTAGGTTAGTTAGGTTTAAGTATACTCCTGGAAATTGAAATAAGAACACCGTGAATTCATTGTCCCAGGAAGGGGAAACTTTATTGACACATTCCTGGGGTCAGATACATCACATGATCACACTGACAGAACCACAGGCACATAGACACAGGCAACAGAGCATGCACAATGTCGGCACTAGTACAGTGTATATCCACCTTTCGCAGCAATGCAGGCTGCTATTCTCCCATGGAGACGATCGTAGAGATGCTGGATGTAGTCCTGTGGAACGGCTTGCCATGCCATTTCCACCTGGCGCCTCAGTTGGACCAGCGTTCGTGCTGGACGTGCAGACCGCGTGAGACGACGCTTCATCCAGTCCCAAACATGCTCAATGGGGGACAGATCCGGAGATCTTGCTGGCCAGGGTAGTTGACTTACACCTTCTAGAGCACGTTGGGTGGCACGGGATACATGCGGACGTGCATTGTCATGTTGGAACAGCAAGTTCCCTTGCCGGTCTAGGAATGGTAGAACGATGGGTTCGATGACGGTTTGGATGTACCGTGCACTATTCAGTGTCCCCTCGACGATCACCAGTGGTGTACGGCCAGTGTAGGAGATCGCTCCCCACACCATGATGCCGGGTGTTGGCCCTGTGTGCCTCGGTCGTATGCAGTCCTGATTGTGGCGCTCACCTGCACGGCGCCAAACACGCATACGACCATCATTGGCACCAAGGCAGAAGCGACTCTCATCGCTGAAGACAACACGTCTCCATTCGTCCCTCCATTCACGCCTGTCGCGACACCACTGGAGGCGGGCTGCACGATGTTGGGGCGTGAGCGGAAGACGGCCTAACGGTGTGCGGGACCGTAGCCCAGCTTCATGGAGACGGTTGCGAATGGTCCTCGCCGATACCCCAGGAGCAAAAGTGTCCCTAATTTGCTGGGAAGTGGCGGTGCGGTCCCCTACGGCACTGCGTAGGATCCTACGGTCTTGGCGTGCATCCGTGCGTCGCTGCGGTCCGGTCCCAGGTCGACGGGCACGTGCACCTTCCGCCGACCACTGGCGACAACATCGATGTACTGTGGAGACCTCACGCCCCACGTTTTGAGCAATTCGGCGGTACGTCCACCCGGCCTCCCGCATGCCCACTATACGCCCTCGCTCTAAGTCCGTCAACTGCGCATACGGTTCACGTCCACGCTGTCGCGGCATGCTACCAGTGTTAAAGACTGCGATGGAGCTCCGTATGCCACGGCAAACTGGCTGACACTGACGGCGGCGGTGCACAAATGCTGCGCAGCTAGCGCCATTCGACGGCCAACACCGCGGTTCCTGGTGTGTCCGCTGTGCCGTGCGTGTGATCATTGCTTGTACAGCCCTCTCGCAGTGTCCGGAGCAAGTATGGTGGGTCTGAAACACCGGTGTCAATGTGTTCTTTTTTCAATTTCCAGGAGTGTAGTTCTAGGGGACTGATGACCTCAGAAGTTAAGTCCCATAGTGCTCAGAGCCATTTGAAGCATATTCCGTATTCTGCGTCGTGTTATTTCAAGTAATGTGTTTACGTTGCCACCATGCAGCTTTACAAGCATATATCACAGATGGAACACGTTTTATTCTTACGCATTATGAAATTCTTCTAGAACGAAAATTCTCCTCTATAAAAATCCAAATGGATTCAACAAACAGAAATATTGCGAATTTCAGCTGTCTCTCTCTGTGTCTCTGTCCGTCTATGAGATACAGAGCGCCGTAGGCAAAGGCGTTCACGTTAACGCCGTGTTCCCTACTTTCCGGAAGGCATTCTATGCAGCTCCGTATTGTTGTTTGGTGAAAAAAAAAAAAAAGAAAAACAAGCTTACTGAGTATCAGACCAGATTTGCCATTTGATACGGGTTTTTCTTGCAGACAGAACTCAACACGTCGCTCTTTACGGAGCAAAATGCACAAATGTGAAATGAACTTCAGTAGTACCCCAAAGAAAAGGTATATGGCCGATGCAATTACAATAAGGAAGTAACCGATTTTGTGACTTTTACGAGTTCCTAACCAAGAGCGAATTTTATAATATCATCTGTGTGCTTTAATAATTAAGTTTCTTGAGTTTCTGCGTGTTAATTTAATATGTAATAGCAACAGTTCTCGCGTTTTCGTTTGCGCCGAAAAGTAGAACTATTTTCAACTACATCTACATAATACTCCGCAAGTCACCTAATGGTATGTGGCGGAGGGTACTGTCGGTACCACTATCTGATCCCTCCAACCCTGTTCCACTCGCGAATAGTGCGTGGGAAGAATGATTGTCGGTAAGCCTCTGTATTGGCTCTAATTTCTCGAATTTTCTCCTCGTGGTCAATACGCGACGCGTATGTGGGGGGAAGTAATATGTTGTCTGACTCCTCCTGAAAAGTGCAGTCCAGAAATTTCAATAGTAAGTCTCTCCGTCATGTACAACGTCTCTCTTGGAACGTCTGCTAGTGTAGTTTGTTTAGCATCTCCGTAACGCTCTCTCGCCAGCTAAACGATCCCGTGACGGAAACGCGCCGCTCTTCGTTGTCTCTTCTCTATCTCTTCTACCAGTCCTACCTGATAAGGATCCCAGATAGATGAACAATACTCAAGAATCTGGCAAACAACAGCCTTATAAGCCACTTCTTTCGTGGATGAGTTACATTTCCTTAAGATTCTTCCGATGAATCAGAGTCTTGTGTCTGCTTTTCCCACAATCTGTTTAATACGGGCATTCCACTTAAGGTCGCACTGAATACTTACGCCTAGATATTTTACGGCAGCCGCTGTCTCCAGCTGTTTTCATCAGTAGTGTAGCTGTACAGTAGTGGATTTCTTTTCCTATGTATGCGCAATATGTTACATTTATTTACGTTCAGGTTCAACTGCCAGAGTCTGCACCATTCATCAATTCTCTGCAAGTCGTTCTGCAAATTCTTACTATCTTCTAGCGTTGCTACTTTGGTATAAACAACTGCATTATCTGCGAATAGCCTTAAAGGGCATCCGACGCTTTCTACTTGATCATTTACATATATTGTCAACAGAAACGGTCCTATCACACTTCCCTGTGGTTGTTTCTGTTGAGTTCTATCTGCAAGAAGGTCTTGAATCCAATCGCATGTCTGCTCTGATATTCCGTAAGCTCGTATTTTTTTCATTAAACGGCAATGCGGGACGGTGTCAAATGCCTTACTGAAGTCAACGAACACGGCATCAGGCTGAGCGCCGTTGTCCACTGCGCTGTGGATCTCACGGAGGAACAGAGCGATTTTGTGACATATTACAGGTTACTAATCGGGGGCGAATTATTTAGTTTCATCCGACTGCTTCGATAGTTAGGTTTTCGAATCTCTGCCTATTAATCTAATTTGTTAGACACAATTCATACGTTGCGGTAAGGGTCTACAGTAGAGTTCCGTAGCGCGAGTCGATAATCGTTTGTTTGTTTTGAAAGCTAGTGACTGCTTGTTGACGTTAATCAGCGAGTCAGGCAACAGGTGCCGGACGAGACAGACGCAGCAACAGCGCAGTAACCGATTTTGTGACTTTTACGCGTTCCTAACGAGAAACCTGTGTGCTTTAATAGATCAGTTTCTTGAGTTTCTGCGTGTTAATGTAAATCCAATAGCCACACTTCTCGCGTTTTCGTTTGCGTCGGAAAGTAAACCGATTTTGTGACATACTACAAGTTCCTAATCAGGGGCGAATTATTTAGTTTCACCTGAGAGCTCCGGTAGTTAGGTTTTTGAATCTCTGCGTATTAATCTAATTTATTAGACACAGTTCCTGCGCTATTGTCAATGTCTACAGTAGAGTCCCGCAGCACGTGCCGATAGTCCTTTTATCTGGGTATTTTAGTTATCCACCGTCTTTATTATGGATAGGGACTGTGATTGATGTGTGTGTGGATGCGAGCCGAGTTGGTGACACCTCGCTCTCAGTGTGCTGTGTCAAAATCACGGATTTCGTTCGCCATTACAATTGCTGAACATCCAATCCGGTAAATGGACAATAACAAATGGCTCTGAGCACTATGGGACTAAACATCTGTGGTCATCAGTCATGGACAATAACACCTGGTGAATACAATAATCATATGTTTATGATTAAAAGGCTATAAAACACCTTCTAGATACCCCGAGCCGGCCGAAGTGGCCGTGCGGTTAAAGGCGCTGCAGTCTGGAACCGCAAGACCGCTACGGTCGCAGGTTCGAATCCTGCCTCGGGCATGGATGTTTGTGATGTCCTTAGGTTAGTTAGGTTTAACTAGTTCTAAGTTCTAGGGGACTAATGACCTCAGCAGTTGAGTCCCATAGTGCTCAGAGCCATTTGAGATACCCCGAGCGCGCCGCAGAGAAAACAGGTGGAGAACGCGCGCACCTTCAGCGGTGTGACAACTCGCCATCGATGATCCTAGAGATGCTGAGTCAGCGACGGGATACTGCCGGCCGCTATCGATGTTATCCGACGGTCAAAACGAATAATAGTTTAACTGTCAAAAATTGGCTGTGGCGTTGCGTATTTGTTCATGCAAATGGTTCCCGTTGTATGACATCAGAAAATAGTTAGTTCCCCAGTAGACCTCTTACCGATAAAGTTAATCTCGGGGTAGATCTAGGTCGGATACATAATAGTACCAAGCCACTGCGTGTTGTATAGAAGTACCACAATTGGTGTTTAAGGCTTGGGGGAGGTGAAGGAGTTTGGCTGGTGAAGCCAGTGTAGTATTTTGTGCAGTTTACGGAGACAGTGTCGCAACTCTGTCGTTAGGCCCCTGTTAATAGACGTAGCTGTGACTGTAGTTTTCCTCCCAAGGCCGAGCTACAGTATGTATGTAGGTTCCGAGATTTTGAAGTAGTCGCGGATTAGGCACTGGTTTGGTGAAATTGTATTCTTGGGTATTCGACTGGTTTTTGTCCTGTGGAAAGTTCGAGAGGAAGGAGTGGTTATTTTGTTGTGATAGATACAGCGTGAGTAGTGTTAGAAAGAGAGATTTGCATTTGATGGCTTTTAGGGAATCGGTAGAGCCAGATATCCTGTCTGTGTTGTATGATTAGTGGTTGCAGCTCGCCAAGAGGTAATTGGGTTGCTAGCTGTTTTTGGGAGTATTTTGGTAGTGACTGGTGTGTATCGAGAAGGGAAAACCTGTAACACATTTCTCGTTGTTGTTTGGATGCCACGAGCATACAGAGGGTCCAGAATTGGCTCATGTAGATTCAAACTATTTCACCTTGATATGAGAGATCGCACCAGTAGGTTGAATTTCTAAGCGACGGGAATAGAAAGGCACCATTTACAAGCAACACGTAACTAAACAAAAAACTTGGTTAGTAGAAGTGACGAGTGGCCTGATTTTTAATTTAGGGAACTTTAACGGGTCGCTCTGAGCTAACCCCTGAAAAGGCTCAGTTTTGTTTGAATTGTTAATTAAGGTTAAGGCAAAAGAGCCGATGTCGCTTAGGTTTTTTAGTTATAGTTTTGTTTCCTCTTGAATTTCCGTTTCTGTGTGTGTGTGTGTTGGGGGGGGGGGGGGGAGGGATGGAGGGATTGTAGTCTTTGCTGGCACTCGATCACTTACGAGGTTTAAACTTGTATTGAGCTCAATACAAACCCAAATAAGGACAAGTTTTCTTGGGTCAAAAGAAACCTTTACGTGTGGTTACTTAGTAGCTGTTGCGTGTAATTCATTGTGTTGTAAGTTTAAGTGTCACCCTGAAATTGATCTATTTGAAGAATATTTAATTTAAAAGTGCAAGGGGCCGGCCGGTGTGGCCGAGCGGTTCTAGGCGCTTCAGTCTGGAACCTCACGACCGCTACGGTCGCAGGTTCGAATCCTGCCTCGGGCATGGATGTGTGTGATGTCCTTAGATTAGTTAGGTTTAAGTAGTTCTAAGTTCTAGGGGACTGATGACCTCAGATGTTAAGTCCCATAGTGCTCAGAGCCAACCATAGAAGTGCAAGGGAAAATTATTTTGGTTGGAACTGAGTGATGAATAATCTCTGAAGACAGTATTATTACGTAAAGGTGAATCAGTAGAAACCCTTACAAACGACGAAAGCAAAGATTTAAGTTTCAGAGATTTTACTAACTGTTTGCGTAACATACTGTCGAGTTCCCATTAGGAAGTTTTGGTTTCAGTGAAAATCATTTAATTGCGTTGGTACACGCAAACTACACAAGAGTCCGATACTAATAAAAGCTACCAAGATTACATTTGCGTAAGAAAAGCTCTAAGTGAGTGAAAATCAGAACTGAAGTCATTTGAAGTTGTTACGCAAACTACACAAGAGTCCGATACTAATAAAAGCTACCAAGATAACATTTGCGTAAGAAAAGCTCTAAGTGAGTGAAAATCAGAACTGAAGTCATTTGAAGTTGTTACG
The DNA here is from genome assembly GCF_023898315.1 of Schistocerca nitens. Classification (NCBI taxonomy): domain Eukaryota; kingdom Metazoa; phylum Arthropoda; class Insecta; order Orthoptera; family Acrididae; genus Schistocerca; species Schistocerca nitens. Next base: position 629,559,442 of record NC_064616.1, on the reverse strand, counting down.
AAAAGTCAGCGATCATACTCACAAATGTGCAGTGGTTAATCTGTGAAATCCAGTATGTATCATTGTTTACGTAGCAACGTACTCAAGGTACCCTCCGCCACACAGCGTCAGGCGGCTTGAGGAGTATGGATGTAGATGTAGAGATGTACAACGTTAGACTACACAGAAAGAAATAGAATTATCGCGTCAGTTATCTTTATCCCGGTATAAACGTTGTCCAAGTACGAGTTTAATATGAATCGGTCTTTGCACTGACTTTATATTTGAGATGGATGTTAAAGGTTATTTAAAGATTACGAGGCAGTTCCAGAGAGATTATTCTGCATTGAAAGGAAGTTGTCGGTTGTGAGGACAATTGCAAGCTGGAATTACGATTTAGCTTGACATGGTATATACAGGTATCGTATTGAAATAATTTTGGTGTCTTGTCTTGGACGATAGGAAGATAACGTGTGTTGTCGGTGTATTCTGCTAGTCTCGTCATTGCTGATGATAGATAGCGACTGTCAACGTCATTTGGATATTTAGGTGTATTTGTGGTATAGTAGTATTGCTGTACGACCTCTAAATTTGCGTATAAGGTAAATAAAAAAAAAAAAGGTTCCGTCTTTAGGCCACAAGTGGCCCTTCCGGGACCGTCCGGCCGCCGTGTCATCTTCCGAGGAGGATGCGGATAAGGAGGGGCGTGTGGTCAGCACACCGCACTCCCGACCGTTAGGACGGTATTCTTTGACCGAAGCCGCTACTAATCGGTCGAGTAGCTCCTCAATTGGCATCACGAGGCTGAGTGCACCCCGAAAAATGGCAACAGCACATGGCGGCAGGATGGTGACCCATCCAAGCGCCGGCCACGCCCGACAGCGCTTAACTTCGGTGATCTCACGGGAACCGGTGTAGCCACTGCGGCAAGGCCGTTGCCTGTATAAGGTAAATGCTGTTTGTTATTATCTAGAATTTGAGTCTGCTGTCTCGTCAGTATTCATTATCATTGCAGTTACTAATCACCAAAGGGTTGATCTGTCCTCAGTTTTTTATCTAAGAGTGCAACTACTGTACAAGCCAGGCTTCAAGTGTTTGCCGGCGCTCGGCTATTACTGGAATCTTCTGTGATCGGATGGCGATCCACAGTAATAACATAGGCTGTCAATACAAAAACTGTAACTAATTCTTGCTGTAGTGGTCGATTGGTTCACTCAAGCAATTTTGGGCGGCAGGAAGCCAGTGGAATCGCGACGTTGGTACAATATGATCCCTTTTCGTTTTAAGTTAGATCTTGAGTCCAGCCAGCTGGCGCGTTACATCAGCGCCAGGCTCTGATGGCTTCGGTTACACAGTTTGAAGCTGTAGTGGATGGGCACCACTGTTGTGGGCCGTTGTGGGGATCCTACGGTCGTCCAGCACGTCCGAGTCCTCCGATCAGTCTTCACTGGCGGCAGCCGAGCTACTGCTCGCACTGATGTTAACCCCTCACCTATAGTCGAGTGGGAGGTCTCCCCATGGCGTAGCAGGTGGCGAAAGTCTTCCCAGGGGACCGCACGTAAGGCCTCCCCAGTTAGTCTGACAAACAGGTTCCACGTGCTGTCTGTGGCTTGCTCAGCCACATGCTGTCGCCTGTCTCCAACGTTAGCAGCATTATGGGGCCCCTTGGGGAGATGGCTGCGAAGAAGTGAAAGAAAACCAATGTGCACGTAGTGTGCATACCGGGTGGAGTCATTCCGGATGTGTAACGGATCCTCAAGGATGCCATGAAGAGCATATGGTGGTGGCTTACGTCGCTAAGAATGATTCTCTCTGGTTTCGAGTGGTTAACAGAAGTGGTAAAGGCTGCCAGTTTTGCTTGCGAGATGAAAGCAGAGCTGACCTTTTGCAGCATAGTTGACAGGACCGATTGCGGACCTCTGGTACAGATCCGAGTAGAGGGTCTGAATCAGAGGGTCTAACCGTTCTGTGACCGTGTAGGCTGCAGATTCCTCAGCCTGCGCCAAAGGGTGGTTGGGTTTCGGGTTCCGCTGAATAGGTCAGGAGTCCACTGTAAGCAGGAGGCGGCTACACGTGTATCAGGAGCTATGTGGCGCGGACTGGGCGGTTTTTTAGGTTAGAGAGTCTCGGGAAAACACAAAAAGGGCTGCAGTTACAAAGGGTGCAGGCCGAACACAGGATGAACGTAGATACAGGAACCATCGGTATAACAGTTGTAAATTGTCGTAGCTGTATAGAACTGCAAGTGCTAATAGAAAGAACTGATGCTCAAGTCGTTATAGGCACTGAAAGCTGGCTAAAGCTGGAGATAAGCTCAGACGAAATTTTTGCGAAGGACCTAACGGTGTTCCGAAAGGATATGCTGAACACGGTTGGCGGTGGCGTGTGTGTTTCTGTTAGAAGTAGTTTTTTCGCGAAATTGATGTAGGTAGTGCCTGTGAGTTAGTAAGGGCAGAGGTGATTGTTGGTAACCGGAATAACATGATAATTGGATCCTTTTAGCGACTTCCCAAGTCAGATGAGTTCACGAATAGCTAAGTAACAGCTCAGTACACACCAAATAACTGGTTTCCACAACACTACCACAACCCCAAGTATATATTGCTGACATACGAAGTTCACTTTTAGTATTTTGTTGAATAACAGCCGCTCACATGGTTGCAGATGACATGCTGTTCTCTAAGTAAAAAACGTCAACAGAAAAAAAGGACACAAACTATGTCGCAAACAGCGTCAATAATTGCTTACAACATGCTGTAACATACGATAAATAGGGTAGTATGAAAGTATCCATAGAAAACTATTTCAAAAGACAAATAGTAAAAATGTAATAATGTTTTACTGTGTTTGTCTAACCATGCTATTTTTTGCATGTTTTAGATTTAAAAAAACCACTCATGATGGTGATATTTGTCGACGAAACTAGTTTGGGATAATAAAGAAATAAACGAATAACAAGGTGTTTTGCATCAAGACGGACTCAATTTCTGGTATTTGGCTATCTTTTACAGAAGCTTGAAATTTAGCGCGGACTTCAATGCAAGATGCTTATATTAGTTTCCACAACGAAACTTTGTCTAAAAACGTGGGAGAAAATCCAAAGAGATTCTGGTCGTATTTGAAGTATGCTAGCGGCAAGACACAATCAATGCCTTCTCTGCGCGGTAGCAATGGAGATGCTATCGAAGACAGTGCTGCCAAAGCATAGTTACTAAACATAGCCTTCCCAAATTCCTTCACCAAAGGAGATGAAGTAAATATTCCAGAACTCGAATCAAGAACAGCTGCCAACGTGAGTAACGTAGAAGCAAATATCCTCGGAGTAGTGAAGCAAATTAAATCACTTAGTGACAGCAAGTCTTCCGGTCCAGATTGTATACCATTTACATTCCTTTCAGAGTTTGCTGATGCATTAGCTCCATACTTAACAATCATATACAACCGTACGCTCTACGAAAGGTCCGTAGGCCGGCCGCGGTGGTCTAGCGGTTCTGGCGCTGCAGTCCGGAACCGCGGGACTGCTACGGTCGCAGGTTCGAATCCTGCCTCTGGCATGGGTGTGTGTGATGTCCTTAGGTTAGTTAGGTTTAAGTAGTTCGAAGTTCTAGGGGACTTATGACCTAAGATGTTGAGTCCCATAGTGCTCAGAGCCATTTGAACCATTTTTTGAAAGGTCCGTACCCAAAGACTGGAAAGTTGCACAGGTCACACCAATATTCAGGAAGGGTAGAAAGAGTAAGCCACTAAATTACAGTCCCACATTATTAATGTCGATATACAGAAGGATTTTGGAACATATACTGTGTCCGAACATTATGAATTACCTCGAAGAAACGGTCTATTGACACACAGTCAACATGGATTTAGAAAACATCGTTCTTGTGAAACACAACAATTTCTTTACTCTCACGAAGTGTTGAGTGCTATTGACAAGGAATTTCAAATTGATTCCGTATTTCTAGATTGTCAGGAGGCTTTTGACACTACCACACAAGCTGCTTGCAGTGAAATTGCGTGTTTATGCAATATCGTCTCAGATATGTGACTGGGTTCGTGATTTCCTGTCAGAGTAGTAACTGACGGAAAGTCATCGAGTAAAACAAAAGAGATCTCTGGCGTCCACCTAGGTCGTGTTATAGGCCCTCTGCTATTCTTTATCTTGTATAAACGATTTAGGAGACAGTCTGAGCAGCCGTCATAGGTTGTTTGTAGATGACGTAGTCGTTTATCTTTTGGTAAAGTCATCAGAAAATTTAAAAAAAAATGCAAAACTATTTAGAAAAGATATCGGTGTAGTGCGAAAATTGGCAGTTGATCCTAAAGTATGAAAGGTGTCACGCCATCAACATGAGTGCTAAAAGGGATCCGTTACACTTCGGTTACACGATAAATCAGTCAAATCTAAAGCCAGCAGATTCAACTAAATGGCTAGGATTTACAATTACGAACAGCTTAAATTGGAAGGAACATAAAACATCTTGTGGAGGAGGGTAACCAAAGACTGCGTTTTATTGGCAGGACACTTAGATAATGTAAAAGGTCTACTAAGGAGTCTGCTTGTCCGTCCTCATCTAGAATACTGGTGCTCGGCGTGGGATCCTTACCATATAAGATTGATGGAGTACTTTGAAAAAGTACAAGGAAGGACAGAGCCTTTGTATTATCGTAGGAAGAGAGTGTGACTGAAATGATACATTTGGGGAGGACATCGTTAAAAGAAATACCAATTACCAACTTTCTCTTCCGAACGCTAAAATATTTTGTTGACTCCGACCTACATAGGAAGAAACGATCACTATGATAAAACAAGGGAAATCAGAGCTCGTACGGAAAGATATAGGTGTTCGTTCTTTCCACTCGCTATACGAGATTGCAGTAATAGAGAACTGTGAAGGTGGTTCCATGAATCCTTTGTCACGCACTTAAATGTGATTTGCGTAATATCGATGTAGATGTACGAGGTGCATTCAAGTTCTGAGGCCTCCGATTTTTTTTCTCCGGACTGGAAAGAGATAGAAACATGCGCATTGTTTTAAAATGAGGCCGCGTTCATTGTCAATACGTCCCAGAAATGGCAGCACCGTACGGCAGATGGAATTTTACCGCCAGTGGCGAGAATGAGAAGTGTTTTAAATACTTAAAATGGCGACGTTTTCCTTACTTGAACAGCGTGCAATCATTCGTTTTCTGAATTTGCGTGGTGTGAAACCAATTGAAATTCATCGACAGTTGAAGGAGATGGAGTTATGGAGTTATGGATGTGTCGAAAGTGCGTTGGTGGGTGCGACGGTTTAATGAAGGCAGAACATCGTGTGACCACAAACCGAAACAACCTCGGGCTCGCACAAGCCGGTCTGACGACATGATCGAGAAAGTGGAGAGAATTGTTTTGGGGGATCGCCGAATGACTGTTGAACAGATCGCCTCCAGAGTTGGCATTTCTGTGGGTTCTGTGCACACAGTCCTGCATGACGACCTGAAAATGCGAAAAGTGTCATCCAGGTGGGTGCCACGAATGCTGACGGACGACCACATGGCTGCCCGTGTGGCATGTTGCCAAGCAATGTTGACGCGCAACGACAGCATGAATGGGACTTTCTTTTCGTCGGTTGTGACAATAGATGAGACGTGGATGCCATTTTTCAATCCAGAAACAAAGCGCCAGTCAGCTCAATGGAAGCACACAGATTCACCGCCACCAAATAATTTCGGGTAACCGCCAGTGCTGAAAAAATGATGGTGTCCATGTTCTGGGACAGCGAGGGCGTACTCCTTACCCATTGCGTTCCAAAGGGCACTATGGTAACAGGTGCATCCTACGAAAATGTTTTGAAGAACAAATTCCTTCCTGCACTGCAACAAAAACGTCCGGGAAGGGCTGCGCGTGTGCTGTTTCACCAAGACAACGGACCCGCACATCGAGCTAACGTTACGCAACAGTTTCTTCGTGATAACAACTTTGAAGTGATTCCTCATGCTCCCTACTCACCTGACCTGGCTCCTAGTGACTTTTGGCTTTTTCCAACAATGAAATACACTCTCCGTGGTCGCACATTCACCAGCCGTGCTGCTATTGCCTCAGCGATTTTACAGTGGTCAAAACAGACTCCTAAAGAAGCCTTCGCCACTGCCATGGAATCATGGCGTCAGCGTTGTGAAAAATGTGTACGTCTGCATGGCGATTACTTCGAGAAAAAACGCCAGTTTCATCGATTTCGGGTGAGTAGTTAATTAGAAAGAAAATCGGAGGCCTTAGAACTTGAATGCACCTCGTAGATAGTGGGTATTGTCGAAAGCTCAGTGAGGCTTCTCGCGGACTATGCTGTTGTCTGTAAGAGAGCTGGAATGCTGGAAGATTGTAGTTAATTGCAGGAGGACCTGCAGAGGCTCATCAGTTTGTGAAGGAACGGCCGTTGACGCTGACTTATATAGATGTAACGTATTCCAAATAAATACGAGTAGATATCCACTGCTGATAGATTACACTACTGGCGGCAAACCACTGGACACAGAAACAAAACCGTAAAATACTTAGGAGTAACCGTCCGGAGGGACCTAATGTGGAGTGGCAAATAAAACAAATGGCGGGTAAAGCGGATGTCAGATTAAGACCTGTTGGGAGAATCTTCAGGAAATGTAATTCATCGACGGAGAAGTGGCGTATAAAACACTAGTTTCGACCGATTATTTAGTATTGTTCATCATTCTGGATCCTCACCATGTAGGATTTAAAGAGAAGATAGAGAATATCCGAGGACGAACTGCGCATTTCATCACAGTATCGTTTACTCCGCGTGAGAATGTTACACAGTTGTTCAACGAGCTCCAGTACCAGACTCATCATGGAAGGGTTTACTGTAAAAATTTCAAGAGCTCACGTTCTATGAAGACTCGGGCAACGTATTATTTTCTCACACATAAGTCTCGAGAAACGAACACAACTAGAAAATTCCAGAAATGTCATACGGAGCTTTACCGACAATCATTCATTCCAAGCACCACACGTGAATGGAACGGGAAAGCGGGTAAAAGATAGTAGAACGAGAAGTACCCTCCGCACACACCGTAGAGGTGTAAATGTAAGTAACTCAACATAATATATCACGACGAGCGACAGGTCGAGAATTACCACAGTGTAACGTGTCGACACGCATCCCGCGGATGTTAGCGATAAGGATTCAGTTTCCTGTGGTACTACGAACACAACGTTCACCACACCACTGAAGGAAACAGTGCAAGTATGGAGTAAAATAGTATTCATGGTCCAGCACACAGATGAAACCTACCAGGAAATGTCATTGTGAAAATACCCTTCATTTGTCACGAACAAGAGAAGGCCATTCTGACAAGATAAAAACGGTGTAAGCAACCGTAGGGGTGGAGTTTTCCATCAGGGATCTTCTGAAATTCGTAATTTTGCAGCTTTGAAATTGAGATATTACCTTGTGAATAAAGCGCGCCCTAGATTTTTATTCCTAAATACTGTAACTCGGGACAGCATCCAACAGATATCTCTGCTGCAGTTTCTTCCGGCAAAGTGCTGTCATTAGTGATGGAACCCACAAGTATGGGAATTACACATGAGCTAGCCACACAGCTTTTTTGTTTCCAGGCGGTAAAGTATGTTTGTAGTTTTCTTACAAATTTTCTGCTACTGATGGAAACTTTGAAGAGCTGACTCACTGAAGTTAATTTGAAATAAATTACTTATATCTGCATACTATTCTGTATTTTCTTCAGCCACTAGAGAGAGCAAAAAAAATTTTCCCATAAGTTATAGAGACAACTTTGTGACCCTACACACATGCCTATGTGAAGAAACACGTGTGACAGTGGAAAACGTAGAAAACTAATGAAGTCAGGAAGTTTTTCAATGGTTTATTAAAAAATACGATATTTTATCTCGCATTGAAAATTTTTTCCAAAATATACACTACTGGCCATTAAAATTGCTTCACCACGAAGATGACGTGCTACAGACACGAAATTTAACCGACAGGAAGAAGATGCTGTGATATGCAAATGATTAGCTTTTCAGAGCATTCACACTAGGTTGGAGCCGGTGCCGACGCATAAAACGTGCTGACATGAGGAAAGTCTCCAACCGATTTCTCAAACACAAACAGCAGTTGACCGGCGTTGCCTGGTGAAACGTTGTTGTGATGCCTCGTGTAAGGAGGAGAAATGCGTACCATCACGTTTCCGACGTTGATAAGGGTCGGATTCTAGCCTATCGCGATTGCGGCTTATCGTATCGCGACATTGCTGCTCGCGTTGGTCGAGATCCAATGACTGTTAGCACAATATGGAATCGGTGGGTTCAGGGGGTAATACGGAACGCCGTGCTCGATCCCAACGACCTCGTATCACTAGCAGTCGAGATGGCAGGCATCTTATCCGTTTGGCTATAATGGATCGTGCAGCCACGTCTCGATCCCTGAGTCAACAGATGGCGACGTTTGCAAGACAACAACCATCTGCACGAACAGTTCGACGGCGTTTGCAGCAGCGTGGACTATCAGTTCGGAGACCGTGGCTGCGGTTACCCTTGACGCTGCACCACAGACAGGAGCGCCTGCGATGGTGTACTCAACGACGAACCTGGGTGCACGAATGGCAAAACGTCATTTTTTCGGATGAATCCGGGTTCTGTTTACAGCATCATGATGGTTGCATCCGTGTTTGGCGACATCACGGTGAACGCACATTGGAAGCGTGTATTCGTTATCGCCATACTGGCGTATCACCCGGCGTGATGGTATGGGGTGCCATTGGTTAAACGTCTCGGTCACCTCTTGTTCGCATTGACGGCAATTTGAACAGTGGACGTTACATTTCAGATGTGTTACGACCCGTGGCTCTATCCTTCTTTCTGTCCCTGCAAGCCGGCCGCAGTGGCCAACCGGTTCGTGGAGCTTCAGTCCGGAACCGCGGTCGCAGGTTCGAATCCTGCCTCGGTCATGGTTGTGTGTGATGTTTTAGGATGGGAATTTTAAGTAATTCTAAGTTATAGGGGACTGATGACCTCAGATGTTAAGTCCCATAGTGCTCAGAGCCATTTGAACCATTTTTTTTTATCCCTGCGAAACCCTACATTTCAGCACGATAATGCACGATCGCATGTTGCAGGTCCTGTACGGGCCTTTCTGGATACAGAAAATATTCGACTGCTGCCCTGGCCTGCACATTCTCCAGATCTCTCACCAACTGAAAACGTCTGGTCAATGGTGGCCGAGCAACTGGCTCGTCACAATACGCCAGTCACTACTCTTGATGAACTGTGGTATCGTGCTGAAGCTGCATGGGCCTCTATACCTGTACACGCCATCCAAGCTCTGTATGACTCAATACAGGCGTGTCAAGGCTGTTATTACGGCCAGAGGTGGTTGTTCTGGGTACTGATTTCTCAGGATCTATGCACCCAAATTGAGTGAAAATGTAATCACATGTCAGTTCTAGTATAATATATTTGTCGAATGAATAACCGTTTATCATCTGCATTTCTTCTTGGTGTAGCAGTTTTAATGGCCAGTAGTGTAGCATACAGCTGTTCAGAACATTGTCTTAAAAATATCACTTTCTATTTTCTCATCACAGTGAACATATAAGTTTTGGGTTGGTGCATAAGTTCTTAGCCTTTTTGTTTTGCATATTCCTATTCTGGTTGCTATGCGTTTGTCATTTTTTATTTGCCGTTCACTGCTGCTATTTGTGTTTGCATATTTTCATGTTGTCATTTAAAGCTGGTGGGTGAAGCTGTGGACGCTAGAAAATGGAGTCCCAAGTGGAGACATTGGAACATTTCCCACATATTCTTCTTTTTCAGTTCAATAGAGCGGAGACAGCCAGAAACAGTTGCGCCGTGTATGGGGATAATGCCACTGGACAGATCAAGGGAAGAAAATGTTTTTCTCGTTTTAAGGAGAATCGTTTTGACATTAGTGACTCTCCACGTTCAGGAAAACTTTCTGGTTTGATGAAGATGGTTTAAACGCATTAATCCACAATGATCCACGTCATCGTACTCCAGAAATGTAAATGTGATGAACTGTGATCAGTCCACCATCGTGTGACATTTGCATGAAATTGAGACCGTTAAAAATCGGGTGTGTGGCTACCGCATGCTCTAAGTCAAAATCAAAAATATCAGCATATGACCATATATGCATTTATCCTTGCTTACTGTCAATTGACTCTTGAATAACAACGACTATTTCTATCCTTTATGGTTACTGGTGACGAGAAATCGTGCCTTTACGCTAATATAAGGAAACGAAAGGAATGATTGAGTCCAAACAAAACAACAGCTCCCCGTACAAAGACATGCGCGCATCCACAAGAGATAACGTTGTGCGTCTGGTGGGACAGCGACGTGTGGTGTTCCCGAGGTGTAACAATCACTGCTGACATTTATTATCCACAACTGATACGTCTTGCAGCCATAATCCTAGAACATCGACCAGAAAGCCTCCGTGAAGTGACGCTCCTCAACGATAAGGCCTGCCACATTCCGTTAGACTGAGAAGAAGCTCTATGCTAAGGCTGGGTTGGGAAGTCATTCCGCACCCACTTTATTTATATAACCTTGTGGCCTCATATTTCACCTTTCCCTTTCTCTATCGAAAAACCTTCAAGAAACTTCCTTTCCGGATGAAAATTCGCTCCGAACAAGGGTCGACGAGCTCTTCGTCTCAAAACAACGTGATTTCTGGCGTCACGGAATCGAGAAGTTATCCCAGCATTTGTAAATTGTTAAAAATAGTGAATGAGAGTGTATTATTGATGAATAAAGTCTCTATTTTGTGTATGTCGTTGTGTTTATTAAACTTACAGAAAAACGCTACGAAGGTATGCAGCAACCCAATAAATGTCTAACAACTTGAACTAATTAGCTTGCGTAAAATTTTTGTGTCAAATGTAAGTGTAGAGAGCTGTATCTTTTCTGATACGGTTCTCTGAAAATCGAGTAACTAAGTGTCTGAAAGTTGTGTTTAATTACGTAATTTAGTTTAGCTTACTTTTTCCATTCTTATTTCATTTGAATGAGGATGGGCCCATAGTCAGAACATCAGAGAAATATCTCTCACCAAATTGGGAAAATTTGTAACAAATATTGTTTTGTGTAAGGATAAAATGAAAGTGATAGAACTGGGGAAAACTGTATCAAATGTATGACTCTGTGTCATTGTGACAGGTGAATTGAACACTACTTTCCCTGTCTAACTCATCAAGCCACAATCTAGTCCTGAGCTGCAAGGGGTGACTTTCTATTAGTAGTATCCCATATTTCAAATATCTCATTGCTCATAGATGTTTATGTCTACAAAAATTACACGATAACGGCTATACAATTCTATTTAAATGGTCATTAAATATCGCAGTGCATATTTGTTTAAGGGTACGTGACGAAAATTGCTAAAAGCGTTCCCCAGTTTGACGGTATTTAGTGCAGCAAGATGTCTTGTTAGCCAGGCTGGCAGTGTGCAGTGACGCGCACGGGCGCCGCTCTGCGGCCAATCTGGGCAGTCAGCGCTGTCCGCAGTTTTGCGGTTTGTCGCGCTGCCGGCCGGCTCAATCTCCACAGTCGCACCCTCCACCGCAAGTTTGGGCAGCGCGGCTCTCCGTGCTGTAACAGCGAGTTGCAGCATGCCTCACTGACTGGGCCTGGAAGCGAAAACCCTTTGTTGCCGCTTCTGCACATTAAATACCGGACTGTTTGGAAGCGGCGTTTAAAAATATCTACGATGTTAAAAAAGCTGATTATTTTCTTCGGGTTCAGTCTAGACAGGGAGAGAGAGAGAGAGAGAGAGAGAGAGATTTGATTAACTCCTAGACATATTGTATTTTAAAATCTCTATACGAGCGTCAGCCATGAAGTTTGAATTACCACCTAGCAAGAATCAAGCTGCAAACATAAAAGTCTGTGATGGTGCTAGCACTCCTCTACATATTCAGCCTTCAACACGGAACTTTGTTTGCAACGCTGTGTGACCTGGCAGAGACCACAGTTGTAATCCAGAAAAGAGGAGGCAAATTTTAATTGCTCAAAGAAGCAGTGTAACCAGTTACGCCGTGTAGAATGATCTGGGGCTTTTTCCTGCAGCAAAAACACCCCTTTGACAGTTTCTTGCTACTCTTCATCTTGACAGCCTTTCTTGACGAATGTTTAACCCTTACGAAAATAATTTATTAGCACCATATCATGGCAGTCCTAAAAGCCACTCACATCACCTTGCATGATTATTGTTGTATCGTCGCTTTTTTCGGGGGTGGTAAAGCCACGTGTTTCCTCTGCTGTTACGGTAGGTTCATAGTTATTACATTGGCACCGTTTAATCACAAGTGAATAAAAGGACCTTTTTATGCTATACGTGATTTGTTTGGGGAAAAAGGAAGAATAGGTGAGGCATTTGGCAGATTGGAACAGGATATGCCTGTGAACTCATTTTCTACTGCGTCGGCGTGACTGATTTCAGGCACTGTGGTCTCATTCCGCAAAAGCTCTGTCTACCTAACTTCACTACTTCCTAAGAATCCTCCAAAAGAATGACTGCTTAGCTCCTCCGGGAAACATAATGAATATTTGGAGAACAATTGCAATAATTTCTGGTAAATGTCATTCCAAGTGGGAATCTTACCTTTTGACACGTATATTGACCACTACTGTCACCCATATAGTAACATCACTTTTCAGCATTTTGTCGCGATGAACATACAACCTGTTCTTAGCACGTGGCAGTAGGTAAATGGTGCCAGATATCCAAGAATGGATCCTGTAGTTTCTATACACAAATATACTCTATTAGATCTAAACTTGTAATCGGCTGATTCAAACATATGTTCAGCCACTGTCATGTTATTCATACAGCTATAATACAACCCCACGAAAACATATTCGTTGTAAAATATTATTTCCAATGAGACAGACATCTACCGTTGAGTTCTGTCAATGGTCAGCAGTAATACTGATGTAGTCCATAACTTTAGTCGCACTTTAATTAACAAATTCAGATGTCGTTTTCCTAACGAAAAATATCGTGTTAAAGCAATTTTCCGGCCACTTATAAACACTTGTGTTATTCTTGGCATGACGATGTATGATATGGGTTTGCATAAAGCTGGATTCTTCGGTATACCGTATCTATGTAGCCTACATGGGCCAGGCCAAATTCACAATACATGAAAGGTGTGTGGAACATGATCGTCACACTTGCCCATTAAGCCAGCTGCATCTGAGCACTGCATCTCCACTATCAACACATGGATTATTCCTGCACAAAAGTCTTGGCTTCGATTATTAGGGAATCTGTAGAAGTAGATTTGGTACAAGGTCTCATGAATTGGGATGGCAGCTTTCAGCTGTGATAATGCTTTGGAACGTGTAACTCTTATAATCAAACGCTTAGTAGTACCACGTCCAGCGACAAAAGCTCTGTGGGTTTGTAGTTCGACAGAGGGTGTATGTACACCATAATGAGCATGCACCAACGCGTCACAAATACAGCTGAATTTGAAAGAGGGCACTAGATTCGACAGAGGACAGTGATCGAGGCAAGATCTATAGGTAGTGTGAACTGAGCCATCGGCTGGTGATGATGACCCTCGTGGCTTTGTCGGCGATTGCAGGCGTCGGAGCAGCGATGGACAGCAGAGTGGTTGCAGGACAGCTCGGGTGGTTCCGAACACCAGATCTCAGCGTACGAGTGGCGGCTGACGAAGAACGACATGCCAGGTGACTATATGTACGTGTATAAATATCAGTGAGGCGATGGTTTGTTTGACTGTCCCTGGTGCATAGCGGAGTTGACGCGACATTGAGTCGATACCATCTTGTGTGTCAGAGTGCTGAAATGCCGCCGTGTTACAGGCGACCACCTGCACAAGTGATGTCGTTTACGATGCTGTAATACCCTGTAGAGTTGCTGAAGGTATGCCATATTTTCGTATCGCAACAGAATCCTCAAATCGCCATGAAGATATCAAGATACGTTTGTCTCATGTGATACTAATAGTGACACTATCGTCAGGTGTGTGTCTCCCGGCATACGTGTCAAGCAACTGTTCTTTTGGAAGGCCGTACATCTTGCTTGGATCATGGCAAGACCTAACAGAAGACACGATGGATCAGACCAGTTGTAGACCAGCAATTTCACTGCCACTTGTCCAACTTTGAAAGGTACTAATAAAGGCGACAGGTGAATATATACCGTAACCGGACGACTATGGCTAATCCTAGCCACTAGGACGTAACAATTTGACCTTATAAAAGTTATTTGCATTAGTCAGTAACCTTTTCTATGATAGAAGTCACTTGAATGTGTTCTCTACCGAGCGAGGTGGCGCAGTGGTTAGACACAGGACTCACATTCGGGAGGACGACGGTTCAATCCCGCGTCCGGCCATCCTGATTTACGTTTTCCGTGATTTCCCTAAATCGCTCCAGGCCAATGCCGGGATGGTTCTTTTCAAAGGGCACGGCCGACTTCCTTCCCCGTCCTTCCCTAATCCAATGAGACCGATGACCTCGCTGTCTGGTCTCCTTCCCCAAACCAACCAACCAACCAACCAATGTGTTCTCTGTCTTTGAGGAGTCTTTAAGTATGTCAAAAATTTCTACAATCGAAATCCTTCTGTGCAGATTTCACAAACCTTGGAAGGGCGGGCAAGCTAGGTGCCTACGGAATCCTGCTGCTGGAGCTGGAATACTGCTGAAACAACATAGCGCAAGACCCCAGTTGGCTGCAGTGGCGAGCTAAATTTCCTCACGGTATAACCCAACGCTACGTTGTCTCAGACAGTAAAGTGATCTTGTCATAACAAACTTTTGCAGAGCCACTATAAATGCTCGTCTCTCAGACCCTAGCAGCAACTCGTCTTCTACATCTACATACATACTCCGCAATCCACCATACGTTGCGTGGCGGAGGGTACCTCGTACCACAACTAGCATCTTCTCTCTCTGTTCTACTCCCAAACAGAACGAGGGGAAAATGACTGCCTATATGCCTCTGTACGAGCACTAATCTCTCTTATCTTATCTTTGTGGTCTTTCCGCGAAATGTAAGTTGGCAGCAGTAAAATTGTACTGCAGTCAGCCTCAAATGCTGGTTCTCTAAATTTCCTCAGTAGCGATTCACGAAAAGAAACCCCTCCTTTACTCTAGAGACTCCAACCCAAGTTCCTGCAGCATTTCCGTAACACTCGAGTGATGATCAAACCTACCTGTAATAAATCTAGCAGCCCGCCTCTGAATTGCTTCTATGTCCTCCATCAATCCGACCTGATAGGGATCCCAAACGCTCGAGCAGTACTCAAGAATAGGTCGTATTAGTGTTTTATAAGCGGTCTCCTTTACAGATGAACCACATCTTCCCAAAATTCTACCAATGAACCGAAGACGACTATCCGCTTTCCCCACAACTGCCATTATATGCTTGTCCCAATTCATATCGCTCTGCAATGTTACGCCCAAATATTTAATCGACGTGACTGTGTTAAGCGCTACACTACTAATGGAGTATTCAAACATTACAGGATTCTTTTTCCTATTCATCTTCATTAATTTACATTTATCTATATTTAGAGTTAGCTGCCATTCTTTACACCAATCACAAATCCTGTCCAAGTCATCTTGTATCCTCCTACAGTCACTCAACGACGACACCTTCCCGTACACCACAGCATCATCAGCAAACAGCCGCACACTGCTATCCGCCCTATCCAAAAGATCATTTATGTAGATAGAAAACAACAGCGGATCTACCACACTTCCCTGGGGAACTCCAGATGATACCCTCACCTCTGATGAACACTCACCATCGAGGACAACGTACTGGGTTCTATTACTTAAGAAGTCTTCGAGCGCCGGCCGAAGTGGCCGTGCGGTTAAAGGCGCTGCAGTCTGGAACCGCAAGACCGCTACGGTCGCAGGTTCGAATCCTGCCTCGGGCATGGATGTTTGTGATGTCCTTAGGTTAGTTAGGTTTAACTAGTTCTACGTTCTAGGGGACTAATGACCTCAGCAGTTGAGTCCCATAGTGCTCAGAGCCATTTGAACCATTTTTTGAAGTCTTCGAGCCACTCACATACTTGGGAACCAATCCCATATGCTCGTACCTTAGTTAGGAGTCTGTAGTGGGGCACCGAGTCAAACGCTTTCCGGAAGTCAAGGAATATGGCATCCGTCTGAGACCCTTCATCTATGGTTCGCAAGATATCATGTGAAAAAAGGGCGAGTTGCGTTTCGCAGGAGCGATACTTTCTAAAGCCGTGCTGATGCATGGACAGCAACTTCTCTGTCTCAAGGAAATTCATTATATTCGAACTGAGAATATGTTCGAGAATCCTGCAACAAACAGATGTTAAGGATATTAGTCTGTAATTTTGAGGATCCGTCCTTCTACCCTTTATTATATACAGGCGTCACCTGCGCTTTTTTCCAGTCGCTCGGGACTTTACGTTGAACAAGAGATTCACGATAAATGCAAGCTAAGTAAGGAGTCAATGCAGTAGAGTACTCTCTGTAAAACCGAATTGGAATCCCATCAGGACCTGGCGATTTATTTATTTCCAACCCATTCAGCTGCTTCACAACCCCAGGGATGTCTATCACTTTGTCCTCCATACGAGAATCTTTGACTGCTGTGGGCGCTGAGACACGCTTCATGCCAGTTAGCTCCTCTTATATCTAATTGCAACATCCACTAGTTGCTGATCTACGAGCTACTGCTAGACTTGATGAAACTGGGCCTCGAGCCCGTGCCACCTAAACGGGACAGCCACCAGGGTAAATACGCACGGTCTGTGGCCGTCTGCCCAGATTTGGGGCCAAGCGCCTGAGAGACCGCTGTCCAGCGCCTGTGTCGGCCGCCTACTGAATGCCTGAGGTCAGGCTTTCCTGCAAGGCCGCAACAGCTATTCCCAGCTATTCTCAGGTGGGTTGTTGGACCGTAGAATGTTCAGCTGTCGTGGGACAGCTCGTGCACTGGTTGAACATCTCACATTTTGTCCACCATTCTCAGCCATGGCAACAGCCACTTCTCGAAAAATTCGTGGCGCAATTGGCCGTCAGCTTCTCCCAGGAGGAATTCTCAAAGCGCCAGTTAATTCTAACTTCCGAACTGAGTCCTTCAACCCTGGTGGGGAAAGAGAACCTCTCCGTATTTTTTCAGTGAATCGATGCTTGCGAAGAACAGGCACACTATTGAAGTTGTTTCGGTAAAACAGCTTTACGTGTATAACCCTCATATTTTGTCCACACCCATATAGGCTGTCTGCAATTGTAATCCATATTTATGGTTATGTCTCAACCCTACATCGCCGTACCAGTACCAGCGCCTAACGGCAAATCATACCACTAACACTACTAACAACGCAAAGCCTGCAGCACACAGCCTGAACATCATTCCTATAAGGATGGGTAACCACTCAGAAAATAGTTTTCCGTCTACACTGGCTCAAGTAACGAAAGTTTAATTGTAAGCATCCTGTACTACTGTTCAGATTCACGACCACCAGTTTCGGTGCATCCATGGCAATGGTAAATAAAACATCCCTGTCTCCTGCTGTAAAATGAGACAGATAATCAGCCCGTTATCTGAGAGTTCCTCTTCAGTTTCTTCTGGGAACTTTTAAGGAAAAAAATTCCGTAGTTGTGAACCTCTCCTTCGAATGCAATGCTGATGGCAACTAAGGTTCTTTAAAATCGAAGAGGTGTGCTGTAGCTTCGTATATAAACCACACCTCTCGTGAACAACTAGAGGTACAGCCTCCGATTACTGTAAAAGCACTTCACAAATGTACATCAGGTGATGTACAGGTATTTCAGTCTCGTGCAGCTTAAAATATTTATTTCAGACCAGTGGTTCCATACCTTAAAATACTCTCTTAAGGATCCTCTGCCGTTTGTGTCATTGATCTTACAGGTTTGGATTCAACTTTCATTGCTCGTCACGTTCTTATGGAGAAGATTTCGGGCCATTTAGCGGCAGCGGGTTTGCAATTGCGTCAGCAAAGTGGAAAAGTCGACCCAGTAATATGCAGGACATGTAATTGCTCAGTCCCAACAGAATAAAAAAAATCTGTGCTGTTTGTTTTCAGCACGACTTCATGCTTTTGGTATCTGTCATGAGAAATCAATTCAGTGTTCCACATCATGCGCAATGCGAGAAACATTCTGAGTCACGGAACGACGTCCCTGGCAGACCATGAAGGCAAACTCAATTAGAAGCCAGATCCTCTTTCAGAAATGTTCATAATATCCTAATAAAACTGTGGTAATGTAGTTAAACCCAGTCGTGCGGTCGTAAAGCAATATTCGAGGAATGCAAAGAGCTCTTTTCATCTTAACGACACGATGTAAAAATACAGTCGTGAATCCATGGTGTGCAACAGCTAGGCAGCAAGGAAACAAGGGCATGTTAAAGACAGTACGCTTGTTGTTGCATATTATGCAGTGTCACGCACCATCTAAGCTCACTTCAAACAATGGCGGCCAAGACCGGAAAAGCTCTCATCAAGAATGAGTCTTTTTGAGCTAGTGAAGCAGCCATTACCGTGCAAAAGACAAAGTGAGCCTATAAATTAGCTGCACTTCCGTACTGGCAGTAGAGCGAGGACGCATTTCCTCTCCGGCACCGGCAGAAGTCACTAAAGCGTAATTATGCACCAGCAAAAGAAACTTGTTCCGTAAAAGTACACCTTCTTGCCTCATCCGCTGATACATTTTGGCTACATTAATATGTAATTAGTAGGCTTCCTACACTAACAGTGGTAATATTCGCACCTATCAGCAACTGCTTTCTTTGGTATGATATTCTGCTACAATTTTTCCTTCTATTTCTCTTTCTACTATCGAATTCCAATCACGCAGTACAGCTCAGGTTTCCTCTCCCTTAAGTATCCGAATAATTTCAAGTGCTCGAGGATTGCGAGAATCGTATTATCGTCAACCGCAATCTTATCTCTCATATTTGTTCCTCGCTGCGTTACGTGGGCTTGCAATATCCTATCCGAGACGATAAGAATACATGGATACTGTTTGTTTTGAACAAGATGTCTCAGCGACTGAGAGTGAAGTTCTGCGTTACACCTACGGAAAAAACGTGCTGCTTTAACGTACTGGACAAATTAACTGACGGCTGCAATGAACAATAATCTCTACTCGGTCCGCAGTGTGGCCCTTGAACAAATTGTAATTTGAATCAACTGCACTGTGTCATATATTAACACGTGATACCTCATACTACACGAAGTGTATCTACAAACATTTAATTGTTACTTCGAAAAAAATCAAGTTCCGTAATTAAATATTTGTTTGCGTGTAGGTCGAGGTCTACAGTACTGATACACACTGATATTTCCTTGGACGAGACAAAACAAATTGGCACAAGTTGCCACAGATTGATTACGTGGATTACTGTCGGTAACTCATTTCCCGCACTTGAACTATATCAACGCTGCAGCAATTCATGCCCAGTTGGTGGCAACAATGCTTCTTCATATGACATACTGGACTGTTGTGGTAGATGCTTCTATGATCAAACAAGTTTTATTGACGAAGGACGAAATGGCAGACCATCTCTCGTATGAAGAACCGTTAATCGGAATAGACGTGGATGGCCTGGTCACCCTAGACCGGCGTATAACAAAAGAGGAAATACTGGAAAAAGTGAAAATCAGTAATGGATCAGTTTTGAGTCACTTTAACGGCATTTTTAACATAAAAAATGAGTAACATAAAAGTAAATATCCTTGGGGTAGTGAAGCCACTTAAATCACTTAATAAAAGCAAGTCTTCTGGTCCAGAATGTATATCAATTAGGTTTCTTTCAGTGTGTGTCGAGGCAATAGCTCCATACTTAACAATCATATACAACCGTTCGCTTGACAAAAGGTCCATACCCAAAGACTGGATAGTTGGGCAGGTCACACCAATATTCAAGAAAGGTAGTAGGAGTAATCCACCAAATTACAGTCCCATATCATTAACGTCGATATGCAGCACTTGAACTATATAAACCCAGCAACAATCGTTGCCCAGTTGATGGCAACAATGCACGTTCATATGACATAATGGACTGTTGTGGTAGATGCTTCTATGATATAACAAATTGTACTGACAATGAACGAAATGGCAGACCACCTCTCTAATGAAGAACCACGAATCGGAATAGAAGTGGACGCCTCGGTCACCGAAGACCGGCGTATAACAAAAGAGCCAATACTGGAAAAAGTGAAAATCAGTCATGTATCAGTTTTCAGCCACTTGAACAGGATTTTGAACATGAAAAATATCGTCGCTCGCTGGGCTCTGAGCTTGCTCACATATATTCAAAATGCCCGCCGAACTGAGGCAGCAGTGGAGATGTAGCAGCCGTGTTAGACCGATAGAAATGATATTTTTAATGGCGTAGGATGAGGTCTGGGTGTATCACTAGCGCCCAGACAAAACTTTGGAAATATGTGGATTCACCACTGCCGGAGAAGGCGAAGACACTTCCAACGTCGGGCAAGGTGATGCTGTGTGTTTCTCGGGACTGCTATGATGTGGTGGTGCTCGTAATGGGCAATCCGTAACAGGACCATACTTTTGAAATCTCCTGACGACGTTATGGGAGGTCGTGAAGACGAAGCATCGAAGGAAGCTGTCCAAGAGGTTTTGTTGCTTCACGACAATGCCCAGCTCATTCGACGCAGGGCAGTTTCATACATGCTATTTGTCTGGGTTATCAAGTATTGAAACTTGCTCCCCGTATTTCTCTTGGCATAACAAAGAGTGACCTCTTCCTCTTTCCCTTGATGAATGAGCCATTGTATGACAAGAATTTAAAGAATGAGCATCACGTGGTTTTCTAGGGAGAACGTTTCCTGAACAGACAAAATGCAGTCATCTGCAGTCTAGGTACCCGGTAAGTCTTCAATCGTTTCGAAAAATGCGTCGTATTGAAAGGTGAATATTTAGAAAACTACTAACATCATCACCAAATTTCATGGTCGCAGCTTCACCTTTGACTAACTAAAACTTTATTATTTTCGTCGACCTCCGTAACTGTGTGGTCAGCGCCGATGACTGCCATGCGGACGACCTGGGTTCGATTCGCATTACGCCCAGACATTTTTCCTTGGTGAGAGGAGTGGTGCGGGGTGCGCTCAGCCTTGTGAGGCACACTAACGAGCTACTCGACTGATCAGTAGCGCTTCCAACGTCATAAAACCTGACAACGACCAGTAGAGTGGTTTCCTGACCACATGCCCATCCATACCGCATCCAATGACGCCAGTGGCACAGGATGACACGGCTGTCGGACGGACCAGATCGGCCCTGTCTAGGGACAGAACACTTACCTTGTTTTCTTATTACTACCATTCGCGTATGCTCCTTACCTAGGTAGAACGATGCTTATAAAGTTATGGGCACTCAGTGTTTAGAAAGTCATACGATACGGCAAGTACCTAAAGTATGTTACAATTTCAAGTCTGATATAAACTGCTCCATAACAGTTTAGCATCACCCTGATGACCTGCATACATTGTGTGATTTTTCATAGGAAACTCATTTGTTTTGGTCGCAGAAAAACACTTCGTTAAATAGCTCTATGTCTCAAGTCGTGAACGGGACAATGCCTCGAAGGGACTCTTAAAGCTTAGATCGTTTGAACATTATCGCTTTACTGGAGGAAGGGCTGTAAACACGGAACGTTGATCGCCGAAATGATGCATACTTCTTCCGAATATTCACCCTCCATCATGAGACAAAAATTATCGAAGATCTACTTCATATTTATTTCCCACTCACATCATGACCAGCTTAAGACTGCAGCCTGATATTATGGCTCGTAGGTACTCAGAACACAATGCAACAGAACTGTGCATTGCCTTTTTAGAGGCAACTGGGAGGGGATGTATCGACCCAAACAGTACGTAAAAATTTCTACATGATAACTTAGGCTTCTAGGTTTTCATTACAGACTACATGATAATCGCTAGCACATTTCTGCATTTAATTTAAAAATCTTGGATGGATGTGGATCGGAGACTTTGCCTGATGCCATATGATTGACGTAAAAGAGTGTGGAGGCGATGAGGTACCGATTCACGTCTGATCGAGGAGGTATTCAGTTCCGTTTCGGACCTAAATCATGAAGGAATGTTGGACTCTTCTGATGCCTATAGTGAGTAACTTGACGGCTGTGCATAATCTGGGGAGAACTTTCCGAACTGCTGTTCTTCCCTACAGCCAAAATTTCAGCGTTCGTTTCGTCTCTCAAGACGATAATGCTCGAGCATGCAGCATTCACACCGAGCTCCCTCCACGAGCATGGGATGAACGAATGACATGGCCTGCGGTATCTCCTGGCATGAACGGATTTTGGGTTAACAGATATGCTCTTTCAAAGTTACAGTTTTTTAAATTATCGTAATATGTGTTTGGATCAAGTTTAGTACACTATAGGTATCCTACTCTCAGATGTGTCTGTTTTATAATGTGCAGCTACCTTGTGGGATTTTTATACAGAAAGGTAAAGTTAAATTTTATAATCAACCACTAACTTGCGGGAGTATTATGCTTAAGACTAAAGATAAATAAAGATGCAATTAAAAAGAGAATATGTTGGCGTTCGGTGGCTAAGTGCGTAAGTTCCAGACTGTAAAAGGAAATGTGTGGTGTTTGATCGACAGTCAGCCAAAGGGTTATTTCCTATCACTTACCACATCTTTTACTAAAGGCCTTGCTATGGTGGTAACACCAGTTCCCATTCGGTGGCATGGTAATGGGCATCTGACCTCAATTTTGATATCAAATTGATATCAGATTAATATGAAAATTAATTAAATTCATCAGTTAATTACGCCCCCACACACTCACGCTCACCCTCAACCACACTTCCCAGATGACGTCATGTACTTTCCTCAGCCAGCACACAGGTCCACACCTGCTCCCCTCTCCACCCCTCCTCATCCCCCACCACCCCTGTTGGCAGGAATTTCGAATTTTGGCGGGAATTTCTTCGTCCCAGAGCTCTGATGAGGTCCAACTCCATCCCCACCCAGGAATTGGCGGAAATTAATAATTGCGGTGCCCTTTCGGGGAGTCTACTCGGGTCCTTCTGGACAGAAGACCCAAGTGTACCCCCCAACACATGGAAACTGCCCAGGTGCAGGAGAGGAAGGTTAGGTTGGGGTACTTTATTTATTTTGGTTGGGAAACTGAAATAAAGATCGGTCCTAATTATGTAATAGACCTTAATGATTGGTACCAATCACACAACTATATGCACAGCGCTACACAAGGAGTGCATATAGCCGCAATGCAGGTCAGACATTGATGTCATACAACTGGTGTTATCAAGCTGGGAAAAAATTTCACAATACCATTCGAATATAGTGGTAGACGAACTCAAACTCTTCCCTTCATCTACCAGCTGGCGGGAATAAAGGTTGTAGTGGAACGTATTATCTTTACTTTTGGCAGGAATTGTATTCGACTGATGAGATGCTGGTGTTCGGCAGAAGAGTTTAATAAATGCATTACCTGTAAGCGTACAGCTGAGGAATGAATCTATCTCTGTTTGAGGGCTGAGTACGCTACAGACGCCTCACCCTGCATTGCTCCAGAATCACCCTGCAGCCCAGGCAATCGACGCGAATGCACGCTACCACAACTGATGGAAAATACGTCACTGCTCTCATCACACTTCGAAATTGTCATAAAAAAGTCACAGCATTGTAATCAACACGTGTACTGGAGGTCGGGAAAAATCATTGCAATAACACAACTATCGCAAAAACCGACCCCAGAAAACTGCAGCTGTGTCGTCCTGGATGGTTGATCACAAACTAACCAAATTGGTGGCAGTCCTTCCCCCCTACCCCCCCCCTCCCCTCCACCACCCATTCCTCTCTCTCCTCAGCCTTGGTAGGGATAGAGGCCTATTCTATCTTGTTGCTGATGGTCCACAAAGAGATCCTTCCGTTGGCGTTGATATATTGTCTCCAGTCTACGGAAATCAGTCACAGATGGATCACGCAATCTGTTAAATGTATTTCTGGGAAACACTGGATTCCCCCTATTATTAGTAGTAACATCGGTTTTGACGGATGCTGTTATGAAAATGCACGCAAAGAAGCAACAGCTTCTTATGAGGGAGTATGCGCCACAATCAGTAGCCAAAGAAGATGTAACAGTCTTATTGCTGTTTGCAGTAGCATCAACACGGCTCTTTTAGCATTCCTTTGCACAAGGAAGTCCTGGTATGTTGTTAGGTAGTTTTTCTCATGTGTAGGATAATATTGCAATTTCGTCCTAACACGACTCCTCTCGAGTACAACCCCTCCCCCTCACACTATTAAGGGTGATATATGTGCCATCGGTCCACTGTCCTACAGAACACTCTAGGGAATGGCTTAAGTCTGATAACCGCATTCATTCTTCTCCTTGATACTTAAGGAATAGCATTGCTTGTGACAACCAACCGTAATTCGGTAATATCTATATTTGTCTGCATGCGTCTGAACACAGTTATGGATAGGGATACATATGTTTCGTCTGCTTCAATAAAGCGCCTCTGTGAAAACTTATACCACCTCTGTTGAAGTATGTGTTACGAAGATCTTCGTAGTTTACAGGGGAGGGGGAGAGTTAAAACTCAATGCAGCCAGAGCGTAATTTTTAGGCTTTTCTCGGTCGTGAGTGTTGGGTACCCGAACCCACCTTAATACCACGCATTTCATGGTACTTTTTCTCTAAGTTTATATATTCCCAGTCCATTTAGCTTTTTTTGAAGTTTTTTTCGCGAACTTTCGTATTCCCTCATATTTCCCTCAATTTTACGTATTTACCATCAATTCTTCGTTATTGTACTCGGTTTTCCTCGATTTTTACCGATTTTATGTAATTTTTTCATGCTTCTTTTCGATATTTTTTCGTATATATATGGTCATATTGCTGGCATACCGATGCACTGTTTGATAATATACGAGGATATTTGCGTGTCCTATGCACCAACCCACTAAAAAATCCTAAGAATTCTACTCTTCCTGATGATCTACATGCATGCATTTTGTATACGAAGATCGTGAAAAGTACAGTAACACACGCCTCGTATCCAGATGAGATTCAACGATTGGTGTACGCTGGAAACCCGTAGTCTGGAAACGAAACCGTGTCCTGGTAGGACACATCAGAGAGGTTGTCTGCAGACCCATGTAGCGATGCACGTGATGCAGACTCAAAGTCTGGCACAGTTCTACACGTTCATCTGACTTCCTCAGCCGGCCGATGTGGCCGAGCATTTTCTAGGCACTTCAGTCTGGAACCGCGAGACCGCTACGGTCGCAGGTTCGAATCCTGCCTCGGGCATGGGTGTGTGTGATGTCCTTAGGTTAGTTAGGTTTAATTAGTTCTAAGTTCTAGGGGACTGATGACCTCAGTTGTTAAGTCCCATAGTGCTCAGAGCCATTTGAACCAACTTCCTCTCTATCGTGTAGGGATATGCATGTGTACACAGTTGATTTCTGCTGCTGTTCTGACTCCTTTTTCCCCGTAAGTATATCCTCTTACTGCTTACTCGATGAGCTTCGCTACTTTTCTTTACACCTTCCAGCTCTGATACGTCACCCAAAACCATGTTAGGACGTCTACAAACTGTAGATTTCGGGTATTCTTTCCCAGTAATAAGTTATTCGTCAGCTGACAATGTGTCGAATGCACTTAGCATCCTGGAACGTGAGAATTTCCACTCCTCATGCCTTTAGAGTGCGCAACCCCAGCGACGTAATTTATGGACGAACAGTTAGCAAGTTATACATTCGAACGGCAACCGTCCGCTTTTGATAGCCCTATCACATACATATAGACATCATGCAAACATACGTATTATCAATCGCGAAGTCTCGATTTCACCCACATATTTTCGAAAGTGCTTCAGCCCCGCAAATAGCGAAAAATTCTTCGCAAAGCTTTTCTGTAGGGGATTTAAGCACATTTAAATTCATCCAGCTAAAGAGCATAATATCTTCAAATGGCTAAAATGGTTCTCAGCACTATGGGACTTAACTTCTGAGGTCATCAGTCCCCTAGAACTTAGAACTACTTAAACGTGACTAACCTAAGGACATCACACACATCCATGCTCGAGGCAGGATTCGAACCTGCGACCGTAGCAGCAGCGCGGTTCCCGACCGTAGCGCCTAGAACCGCTCGGCCACCCCGGCCGGCATAACATCTTCGATACAAGCTATATTACCAATACTTCGTAACAATATTGTCTAGATTCTCCAGTAATAACAACAGACCAAGGCATACTCTGAGTCTGTCACACCTCCTTTTATACTCTTAAAGATCTACGATGGCGGCACATGATGAATCCAGTTTCGCTATTCTGTGTGCTAGTTGCCAGTTGGATGGAGGAGGATAGTCCTTCGTGAGTATTATTCTTATGTACAAGATAGAACAGCACATTAGTCGGACGGTAAAGTATAGCAATGTACTCGAATATGCCCAGTCACACACAACCATATATTCTACTGTTGCAATGCATTTGCTCTATTTTATGTACGTCTATATCTATTTGTGTGTTACGGATGGCTCCAATAAACTCGTCCCAGTCTCCCGCTGTTGGATCCAACATGCATTAAATCCGGAATGGTGTCTAGAGGATGGTCCGCTATGCAGTATGTCTAGGATAGGGTTCGAAGATGGATCCACCATCGAAATGACAGGGTGAGGTTATGGCAGTCAACCATGACCCTCGCACAGACATAGACATACAGATAATAGTGCAAATGCATGGGGGTCCACTCTTTCCAAGAAATACATTTAACAGATTGCATGAAGCGTCTCATTCTTCTCTTTTGTTTATCTGAGATTGATTTCCGCAGACTGGAGACAGTATGTCAATGACAACAGAAGGATCTCTATGTGGACCATCAGCGACATGGTAGAACAGGCCTCTGCCGCTATCTACAGTGAGGAATGTTGGTTTTTTTTGTGACAATTTCGATGTATAATTGGAACAATGAAGCATTTGAAGCATTTTCCATTAGTTGTGGTTGGGTGTATTGGCCTCAGTTACCTGGACTGCAGGGTGATTGTCGAGCAATGTAGAGTGACTCGTCTGTTGTGAACTCTGACATGTAACAGCGATAGATACAGTCCTCAGCTGCAATCTTGCAGTTAATACACTTCTTAAACTCCTCTCTGACCAACACGGCATTTCGTCAGTTGTACACAATTCCCGCCAAAAATAAAGATAGTACCTTCCACTACAGTCTCTTTTTCCTGCCAGCTTGTAGGCGAAGGGTGGAGTTTGCGGATGTCTCCAACTAGTTTTGAGTGGTATTGTGAAATATAGTCGAAGAAGAATAACACCAGTTGTATGACATCGTCAATTTTTGGGCTTAATTGGGATTTTAGGCACTCATTGTGTAGCGATATGCATTTAATTTTGTAATTTCGACCGATCATTGTGATTAATTACGTATTTAGAACCAATTGGTACTTCAGTTTCCAAACAAAATAAATAAAGTACACTAACCTAACCTTTCTCTCCTGCATCTGGGCAGTTTCCATGTGTTGAGGTTGCTCTTGGGCTTTCCGTCCAGAGGGATCAGGGTACAAGTCCCAGGAATGGCACCGCCATTTTTAATGTCCTGCCAATTCTTGTGTGGGGGAGCGGTGGGACCTCAGCACAGCCCTGGGACAAAGTCATTCCAGGCAACATTGTAAATTCCCACCTAAATTTGAAATTCCCGCCAATATGGTAAGTCGGGGAGGGGGACAGGTGGACAGGGCTAGTGGGCGGGGACCCATGTACCAGCTGAGGAAAACACATGATGTCATAGGGGGGTGGGGGTGAGCTGGGCGTGGGTGGTGGCGTAATTAATTGATGAATTTAATTAATTTTTATATCAATTTCATATCAAAATTGGGGTCAGAGCCCCATTAACCTACTACTCCCGTCAGATCACCGAAGTTAAGTGCTGTCAGGCTTGACCAATACTCTGATGGGTAACCATCTGGTATGTTGAGCACTGTTGACAAGTGGGGTGCACTCAGCCCCAGTGGGGCCAATTGAGGAGCTACCCAGTTGGGATGTAGCGGCTCTGGTCAGGTAAATTGGCAACAGACGGGAGAGCAGTGCGGTGGCCACATGCCCCTCCATATCTGTGGGTCTGAGGCTGACACGGGCGTCTCGACATCTTCGTCCTCATCACCGAATATTTGATGCTGAGTGCTCAGATACTCTGAAATTTCTGTCCTATCACTGTTGCTAAGCAAAACTATCTTCCCACCGTTCTTAACTTTCCTTATAAGACCCGTTTTCATAGATGCTATCACAGCTTTATGGTCCCTGATCCTTCCTCTATATTAACTGAATCGATAAGGTCAGGTCTTCCTCGCGCGATAGTTTAAGCTAGACTAAGTAGTGTGTAAGCTTAGACACCGATGACCTCAGCTGTTTGGTCCCATAAGATCTGACCACAAATTTGAAATTTAAGGTCAGGTCCGTTTTTTGTTGCAAGGGGGTCTAATACATTACCCTTACGAGTTGATTCTCTATCAGTTCAAAGTAATTTTCGGACAAGACATCCAGAGCAATGTCTCACAGATCCCTGTGTCTGGCACCAGTTTCGATAGCATAACACTTCCAACCCATACCTGGCAAGTTGAAGTCACCCCCTGTTACAACAGCATGATCAGGAAAATTACTAACGATATTCTGCAAGATCTGTCTGAAGAGCTCCACTGCTAGAGCTCCTTACCCAGGCTATCTATAAAAGCATCTGGCTGCCAACTCTGACCAATCTTGATACTTAGCTTCACCGTGATTAATTCACAAACGGAATCTGCGTTAACCTTGCTAGATTTTATAGAATTCTTTACTGCAATAAACACGTCACCACCATTGGCTTCTAACCTATACTTACGATAAATATTCCAATCTGGACTTAGGATTGCATTGTCATTAATGTCCGGTTTCGACCAACTTTTGGTTCCTGATACAGTCTGTGCATTGTAACCTTCAGTAAGCGATATTAATTCTGGAATCTTTCCTTGGATCTCCAGCAGTTTACTAAAATCATATTAATGTTTTGTATCTCTGATCTGCGAGAACTAACATTCTCTGGGGACATTGTGGCTAATTTATTAGGCAAATCGTGTTTGACCCCAAGGCAGAGTTTCTCTAACTTGAAGTCACACTACACTCCAAAGGGGTAACACCACATTCAATGGGATTACAGTCCCGCGATGTCACTGCTTTGTCTACGAACTTGTCCAGCTTTCTTAGCCTTGAACAATCTAGTTTCTTATCTGTAACAAATCGTTATATCACCAGAAAGAGTATTTTTACCGTTATCACTTCCAGTCGTATACCAAATAAGAATATATGTTCACCTCCATTAATTTTCCCTTTCCTCCTTGTCCTGATGGGAAGTAACTTGTCACTATGAATCACTCCATAATGTAACTTCTTAAAAAATCATGTAGTCTCAGGTACACAGTTAGCTATAATATCGCGACCAGTAGAAGCTTCCAAACCTCCGCAATCTGCATGAGAAGCAGCCAAAATTGTTACGGCCAACCGTGTCCTTCCTCTAAAAACAATCTCTAAGAAAATATGGACTATTAAATTATCTGCTGCCTAATAGGATCACTAGTAACTTCGGTACTATTAGCTTTCAGTGTTCTGTATATAGCAAAGTTTTTGCGTTGACTCTATCTGCGCAGTGGCTTATGGCTAAAACGGCAGTTTACAGCCCCTTATCAACTTTTGAATTGACACCATCTGATGTTCAATAACAGTCGCTGACAGAAGTCCTAGCCGGCCGCTGTGGCCTAGCGGTTCGCGGTCCGAACCGCGCTGCTGCTACGGTCGCAGGTTCGGATCCTGCCTCGGTCATGGATGTGTGTGATGTCCTTGGGTTAGTTAGGTTTAAGTAGTTCTAAGTTCTAGGGGACTGATGGCCTCAGATGTTAAGTGCCATAGTGCTCAGAGCCAATTGAACCATTTGAAACACCACTGCCTGGTATCGCTGGATACATACGATACTTAAGTGCTGTGTTGTTAAGATTGCATCGTCCTCCTTAAGAACACATGCACTACTATATTGTTAATAGATACTGTGTTCTTCAGTTTGATTTAAAAACATTTCTGAAATCTGTAACTGTAGACTTTCCCTTAGTACAGTATTAATAGAAATCTCCCGGGTTTCCGGCTTGGTGGCAGTGTTAAAACACAGCGACATTCAGAAGAGTGTCGTACTCATCCTCATTTGGGAAATATGAAGGTGATGGTACAGCTCTCTTAGAATCGTCGCGGTTATTTAACGGTGGCACCCGGCTGGAAACTCTGGAGCTTTTCATCAGTGGTATATTCAGGGAGAGTCTTTTCATTAATTCTGAAATCTGTTTCATCACAGAACGATAGACACCTGTATTACCATACATGTGATGGTGCCGTTAGTGACAATAGTCATCTACTACCAACATATAACCCCCCGTTAGTGAACTGACTACTAGTCTTCAACGTTTTCACTCCCCCCCCCCCCCCCCAAATGCAGTTAGCGACACAAGGTAAAACCAGTAAAAGTTATAATTTTTAGTTAATCATTTTCCTGAAAGATTTAGAGCGTGGTAGACGTCCTATGTCATTGTACGAATGGACGAGTGCCACAGCGCGCCGCTACTTCGGTGACAAGTGGCTGTCGTTTCCATAGGAGATGCGTTACTGGCTGTCCGTGACGCCACTGCAGCGGATAGTAAACTAACGTGGCGCCTGACGCCGCCTTGTGTTAACACAGCGACGGAGCCGCGGGGTGGCTACCTGCGGGGTTCACACACAGAATTCTCTGCATTCCGTTCACTGTCGCGTTTGCCTCTGAGCTCGTCAGGTCTCAGTGAGAGCTCCGTTACAGAGGCGTGCTGATTGACTTCTGGTGCCCTTTGATATTTCACACAGTAATGTTGGGTTACACTGTTCAAATATGAACGCAATGAATAATTGTCGATCGAGATGTAGCTGCCAGTCTTTATACGACAGTGGTATGTTGTGCCGTTTCAATTGTACAAAGACTGTGATACGCTATTCTGTGGTTATGAACAGACAGAACACGTACGAGTCAGTAACATATACGGTGGAGAAAAATGTAATAATAATTAATCTTCTTGGCAGATCACAACTGTGTCCGGTTCGAGGCTCGAACCCCGGTCAATTACTTTTCGCAAGCAAGTGCTCTACGACTGAGATATCAAGTACGATTCACCACCCACCCTCACAGCTATACTTCCCCCAGTACCTAACTCCTATCTTTGAAATCAGCACACACTCCTTAACAGTGTGAATAATGATTCTTGAAATGAGGAATAATGTTTAGAGCGACGTAGGGGACGTGGAACAGATAAAAATGGCCAGATTACAATAGGTCGAAAGTGCATCATTGTAGAGCTACGGTGATAAATCAACAGCATGTCGCCTACGAGTGCGCAGAAATGTACCGGTGGTGATCGGGTCGCCAGGTTTTTTTGAGTCTGCAACAGTATTTCACTACAAGTCAGATATTTGCGAGAGGGATTGAGAATCACGTCTTCGAAAGCGTCATCTTTGCACCGATGCTTGATGATCACATTTCCAGCATTAACAGACAAAAATGTGTTTTGAGAATATGAGGGTTTGAAATTAAGTTGATGTTGTTTTCTTAATCGGTTTCTTAGTTTACGTTTATTGGCTACTTTTTATAGTACCACAAAATGTAAGATATCTACTTGCTGCTCGCATGGTGAAAATTATTACGACAGTAAAATTACACAGTGTCCCATTGGAATAAACAATTACGGTATGGGAAATCAGCTGTAAAGTACATATAAGTCACTATGTGATTTCACATAAGCTAATTTAACCCGTAGGAAGTTACTAATCTATTTTTTAATCAACAGACCAGCAATAAATTTTTTTGCGTATTGTTGAAAATTTTGGAAGATGAGCGTAACAAAGCTCATTCTTACTTAAAGCTCGACTTACATTTACATGTACCCTTTTGCTCGAAGTTGTACACTGTACGAAATGATCATGTGGTAAAACTACTATCTCGTATTAGAAAAGAGAGAAGTTTAAATCCACGATAGTTAACCCCAATTTAGATTTCTTTGCCTAATCCGCATGAGACGAACCTATCCACCTCTAACGACCTTAACATTACATGGTATTGTCCTTCATTGATTATATTCATTCATTTTACATTCAGTGTAGAGAACTCATCGGAGAAGCAAAGGAAGAGTAACGAATCCGCATAACAGGTTTACTAAATCTCGTGACAGTAAACGATGGTACATTAGTTTACTGGTAATGGGCATTCTTCTATTTTACTGTGTTGACGTAATACAGAATTTACAATCACTAGCAGGAAGTTTCAGGAAAAATTCAAATTTGTTCAGGATTTCTTGCAAGAACTTAATTTCAATTGTTGCAGTAATGCTGCGTGCTTAGAATGTGTATACACTCGTCATCATTAGGAGCAGCCATGTAGCACTTTAACATGCTTTACGGTCTTCATCTGCAGGCATCAGTGTTGCTCCTAGAAGTTTTCAGATGTCATTTACTAGCATTACATAGATTCATTGTCTATGTCGTTTCTTATGTCATGCACTCCATTAAAGAATTTCCTTGGCTCACCTTCCATCCTTAAGCCCTACTATGTATCTCACTGAACTACATAACGTTTTCATTTCATTCATAACTGTGTTTTGCACTCCAGTCTGTTCCTCATCAAAAATGGTTCAAATGGCTCTGAGCACTATGGGACTTAACATCTGAGGTCATCAGTCCCCTAGAACTTAGAACTACTTAAACCTAACTAACCTAAGGACATCACACACATCCATGCCCGAGGCAGGATTCGAACCTGCGACCGGAGCGGTCGCACGCTTCGAGACTAAAGCGCCTAGAACCTCTCGGCCACCACGTCCGGCTGTTCCTCATCGAGGTCCATGTTTTCCTCTCGTATGTCTCTTCTGGTAATACGCAAAGATTATCAAATTCTGTTTTCAGGACACCAGAATTTCATCTTGAAAACCTTATTTTACTTATTAAATCATTCCAGGTCATTTCGACTGTTCTGTGCATTCTTTCACTATCCATGGAGTCGTTATCTTCAGCTGTCCCAAACTTAAAAGCTCAGCCGGCCGGAGTGGCCGTGCGGTTCTGGGCGCTACCGTCTGGAACCGAGCGACCGCTACGGTCGCAGGTTCGAATCCTGCCTCGGGCATGGATGTGTGTGATGTCCTTAGGTTAGTTAGGTTTAATTAGTTCTAAGTTCTAGGCGACTGCTGACCTCAGAAGTTAAGTCGCATAGTGCTCAGAGCCATTTGAACCATTTTAAAAGCTCATCCGTGGCGTCTTTGATTTCGTTGCTAATTTGTAATTCTTTTCGATATGTTGATTATACATTGCATAGGGTTATGATAATTGATTTTTAAGGCTACTTTTAAACTTGCTCTGTTACGTTCTTTCCGTTGTTGTTGAAGTTTACTAAAGATAAACAGTCCAATGTCATCAGCTAAATGAACCTGTGTCACATCAACACGTATTCATTCTTCACTCTTCCTGTTTATGGATCGGAAAAATTCGTTTATGACAACTGACAATAGCTTTAGACATGTGGAATTTACTTGCCCAATTTTCTTTCACTTCTAAATGTCACGCTAGTTTGCGAATTCTAACATAACCTGTAGCAATGATGTATATTTTTTTCAGTATACTCGTGTAATGTGACGGACAGTCTGTTTCTCTGTGACTGTTAATACGAATTTTATTGAACCGGGCTCTAAAGCTTTCAGAAAATGATAAATCCCAGACAAATTAGTGTTTCTCATTCATTGATCACTTCTTTTCAAACTTCCAAATGGTTCTTTGTACTATATCCAATTCTAAATCCTTGTTCTCTTGCGTGACTAAAATCCAGTGTGCTTTATTTGTAATTGGCAGTGATTTTAGTAAATTTGTTCTGTCCATGCCTCAAATACACACGTTCCCCAAAAACATAATGAACACTGTGAAAAAGATTGTGTGGGCAACACTAGAGAATGACTACAGCTCTGAGAGCTGTAGAGAGATTAATAAGATATAAGATTTTCGAGGTCTCTCTCTCTCTCTCTCTCTCTCTCTCTCTCCCTCCCTCTCTGTCTCTCTCTGTCTCTCTCTCCTACACACACACACACACACACACACACACACACACACACACACACACACACCCATCCATACATACATACAAAAAGATAAGAAACCGGATCTATTAGTACAAAATTTAATATAGTTAAATATTGCACGGGGATACGATTTCGCTTGAGGCCATAGATTTGTATAAGTAATCCCAGAGCTAACTACACTTACTACAGAGTGACTGTCCACCAGTTTTCTCTGTAGTTACGTGTGTAAACTAAAAATGAATAACTGATCAACGAATTACAGACTTCACTTACCTCTAACCAAATGCCTCTCGTATCTTTGCGATCCCTACACTGTTTATCTAACGTGTTTTTGGTTTACTGTAGCAACGTGTACTATCCTCAATAGAAAAAAATTTCGTGCTTTAACCCAAGGCTTTTCCACTACTACCAAAAACTGTTGAGTTCCATTACGCGCATCGCTGGAGACCTACTGAACTGCCTGTGTAGTTTAATGCTAAGCGAACTATCATACGGGGCAGTTAAATGACGAGGACCGAGGTTGAATCCCTCAGATTAATGGTCATTGGTTGGGATACCTGCCTCCTCTTCTAGGAAGTTTACACTGCTCGTTTAAGTAAATAACGGCCTGGTACCCAACGTCTGTTAAAGAAAATGCGATGGCAAATAGATAAAATACCGTAGCAAACAGTACCACAAGTGCTCGTTTCGCAAACGGATGATACAAACTTACATTGGCCATGGATAATTAGCATTTCTACCTTGTTTTGCGCAGTGTATGATGTACTCACACAGAGCATCAATTAAAATCGCTCTGACCGAATGAACGATGTAAATTTGCGTGGCTGCGTTATGTCACTACAGGTACCCCCACTGTGCTTTACTAAGGGAGAATCAAAATCAATGTTGTGTTACATTTTAGTAATGTCATTTTTATATGAATGGCGTTTGAACGGATCTTGAGGAGAGGAAGTAAATTAGCGAACAAAAAGTACATGGTTTCATTCAGAAAAGACGTACTATTGTTCATATTTTTGTAACGAATAAAGTTACTAGAAAAGCAATAATGCTGATTTATGTCCCTCTGTTAGTTAGGTTTAAGTAGTTCTAAGTCCAGGGGACTGATGACCTCAGATGTTAAGTCCCATAGTGCTTAGACCCATTTGCACCATCAACAGCTTACATCATACAAGAAACACACGGCACGTGGTCAGTGGAATTTACGCTCGTTAGCTCCATCTACTGTGACAACGATGCATTTCTGGACTTGTGTTCATAGGGCTTTTTGCCTCCATTTTCAGTCAGGAACCCGTCCCGGCAGTTTGCTGGTTTTTATTAATATTTACCCTGTATTCGTGTAGAAGGAGAGTGGAACGTATAGAATCGTATATCTTATGACCTAAGGCTGATTCAAAGGGAATGCCTTCCCAGTAATGGTCGCTATCATGCTTCCGTATTTAGTTACGTGTTTCTGCAGTGCACTGTCACCGGGAATGAGAATATATTTTCGCAGACTACCTCTTACAAACGTGATGGTATTTCCCTAGGTATGTGTGGAAAAATTATACCTCATAGTGGGTAGAACACTCTCCTGGAATGTTGGATACACTGAAATTTACACAATTCATTACCAGTTACAAACTGTGAGTCTTGGATATCAGTTCCTCCCGTTCAAAACACGAGATTTCAGTCTCCCAGCTACACGCTGACTGTTATGTTGTTTCAGTTTAAACTGTGCGTCGCATTCATTTAAATATTATTGCTAGCCGTCTTCTTTCAGAAAGGAAGAAGGTAAGTAGAGACAAACATACTTTCTGCGATGGAAACGGTGGACTGACTCAGCTGGAGAAAGAATTAGGAAGGAAATGGTCAACTCTATATTGAAGGAAAACTCTACAATTTCAAAATGATTTAGATGAATAACAAAAAACTTAAATCAAAATTCCCTGTCGGAGATTTCAACCCGCTAGCCTGGAATACAAATCCAGTCATCTAATAACTGAGTAAACTACCTTAGTAACTTCTATCAGCTGTAGCTGTCATTTTATTACTGCCTATTAAGGCAGTAACTGCTCATCCTCAAAGAGGGGATACATAGTTCATTATACTTGACGCTCTTCAATTACTGGGTGCATCGGCTTCGTTCTTTCTGGTGCAGCTATTTGTGGCTAGCAGCACGTGGCAGTTAGTTAACTGCTGATACACAGCCTTGTAAAATACAGGGTGATTCGATGGTGGTGTTACGAACTTTCAGTAATGATGGGAAAAGGTATCAATTCGATGCAAGAGATCCTGGTCAGAAAACGACCGAGTCGAAAGTTATAGGAGGAAATCGTTCTACTGCCTCTTGCAGTGGAATACATGTACGGTTGCTGTTGTTTATTAGATTGTAGGGCAGGCAACTTTCAGAAGTGGTAGTATGGACCAAAAAAAGAATAAAATTCGACTAAACAAGGGTCTAAACTGCTCGTATGTTAACAGCTGTAAGCAAATTTTCGGTAGAAAAAATGAACAAGTGCTCATAGCTCTTAAGGTCCGCAGTTTAGAGCACATGTTTAATGGACACTTTTTTCTTGTTTTCGGCTCATACAGCCTCCTTGCAGAACATGGAAAGCAAAGAGGTAGCATCAGAGGAAGTCCACTGTCAGAGATGTCATCATGATTTCCGCTTATAACTTTCGACTCCGTTGTTCCCGGATCCGCGTCTCTTACCACACATTGATACATTTACCCTTTTCCATCATCCATGAAGATTTTAGCATCATCATGGAATCACCATGTATATTAATGATTACAAAGTTCATTACCTTTCAATGTTTGCTTTGGGCCATAAAGCGCAACTGAGTGCATCTCTTGGTGAAATTATTGCACAAAAGAGGAGCCATCCATGTTAAAATAGTGGTTCTTCAGAGATCTATTCTTACAGTGGAGAATAAAGAAAACGGTATAAATTAATTTTTTTGTGTCTCATTAAAAAGCTGTTGACAAGTAATAGAAAACAACACATCATGATTTGATTTATCAGTAAGACATTTTCTTATTGTTTCCTCTAAGTCTTTCGCGTCGCCATATCTGAATACAGTATTCATTGAGCGTCATTTAAAATAAAATTTACAGGTTTTTGGCAACAGTCTCCTTCATTTTCTTCAGGAGTAGCTCTACTCACTACAAGATTTATCACAGATTTCTGTTACAAAACACTGTGCCAATCATGGCAGTTAGTACTTTTACTCCTGAACATGATGGCCAAGACAGCTTTCGATAGCTCGAGAGTAGATGGTTAATGTAGGTTCTGGCTCATTAGTTCAATATTTATAGAAAATAAAAAAATTGTTCAATACCACCAACAATTTTCGTTATTTTCTATAAATATTGATCTAATTACCCACATTGCCGACATTAACCATCTAATTTATTAAATACAGGTATTACTAAGTACTTTACTAAGTGGAATAAATTTAGTAAAGTACTAAAAAAATCTGTTATTTTACAGACAGATCCCATAGGTGCATGTAATAAATTAAATATATGAAATCATATAATAAATATATACTATATATATTAATATATAATATATTACTATTATTATATTATTATATAATATGTAATAACTTAAATATATAAACTTATTCACTCTCTACTTTAGCAGCCATAAAGGTTATTATGATTTGTTGTTTGTTAATGTTTTTGAGATAAGACCAATTTACAGTTCTACCACATTCACATGTCACTTCAATTTTCTTCCATTCTTTACATACATAAGACTATTCACCTGTTCGATATTTATCTCTGTAAAATTATTCAGTATTTTTTTAAATCATACATTCACTACACTGTCTTAACTGTGGCTTATTGCTATCCATTTAATTATAAAATTAATGAGAAAAATAATTTTTTTAAAATTTCACACAGTGAATTCTAAGTCATGAAATTCATTATTTTTATTTTTAACTTTCTTCATTCCAATATTTTTCAATTTCATTTGCCCTTTTTTAATTATATCAAAATCAAAATCATCAATAAATTTAGAAAATCTATTTTGTAAAATAACTTTAAAATCGTTATTAAGTTCTAGACAAAGTGGTTCTCCAAATCTAGTATTTAAATATTCACAGTTTGTAATATTATATAAAAGCTTTATCTCTAGCTCTTTTACTTTCCTAATTTCCTCACAAATACTTAAATTATATAGCTTCTTGATCAAAATAGTTTGCATTTATATATTTATTTTTTTAAATAGCAGACAAATAGGGACAACAAAGGTGTATTGATTAACAAAAGTCAATTATATTAAAAAATTTACATTTTAAATGTAAGATCCAAGTAAATAAAAATTAAATGGAAAACAAAAAATGGACAACATTAAGAAAATAAGTAAAATGAATTAGTTAACAGAAGTAAATTGTATTAAAATTTTTACATTGTTAACATCAGTAAATAAATAAAATCAGCTAGTTAACAAAAGTAAATTATATCAAATATGTAAATTGAGAATGTAAATTCATAGTAAATAAAAATTAAATGGACAATAAACATGGACAACAATTTAAAAAATGAATAAAATGAATTAGTTAACAAAGGTAGATTATATTAAATGTTTTACATTGTGAACATAAGTAAACAATTAAAATGTATTAGTTATAAAAAATAAATTATATTAAAAATCAAACAGACAACAAAATATGGACAACAATAAGAAAATAAATAAAATGAATAAGTTAACAAAGGTAAATTATATTAAAAACTTTACATTGTTAACATAAGTAAATAATTAAAATGTATTAGTTAACAAAAGTAAACATATGTTTACCCTCCGCCACACACCATCAGCTGGCTTGCGGAGTATGGATGAACATGTTATGAGTATGTTATCGTAAAGATACGTTTTTTAATAGTTGTGTATTTACAAATAAAGTTTTAAAATCTACAACTAATTGATCATTATTTCATAGTTATTTGTTTTATATTTGTAGTTGTTGTTCTTTAGTATATTATTTCTTTCTCTTTAATCTGTAATTTCTAGTTGTTGCTCCTTAGTTTCTGTTTCATTGTCTTTAATTTGTAGTTTGTTTTGAAAGTCTAATACTAATTGATCTTGTTCTTTAATTTTATAACTTGCTGTACAGTTAACATAATCACACAATATTTCTTCATTTGTTATATAGTAATTTCTAATTTCATTAGCAACTTTAGTTCTTAACCCAATATACGTTTCTTTAAAGTTTTTAACAGTTAGCAAAATCCATGTTTTTTGAACACAATTATTTGGTCTTGAATTTTTTATTTCATTTTGTATGTATTCAGAATCTGAAACTAAAGGATTAACATGTTTTATTTCCATGTATCCAAGACTGTAATTATTTAAAGAATAAATTCAATTTCTTTTAATTTGTTTTATAAGAATCTTTCTCGTATATTTGTTTCTACTTCATTTATTTAAACCTTTTAATTCTACAAGAGCACCTTTTTGTATGTTATAAACTGTAATTTTTACACAAACATTTTTAAGTAAAACCAAATCTAAACATTCTATTTGTCATTCTTTGTCTAAATAATTATTTTACTTTTCTCCTTGTATCTTGGTATTGCATTTTATTCTTAAAAAATTGATCTATAATTGTAGTATTTCTGTCTTCATATTCTATTTACTACTACAGATTTTTAATAATTATTATCTTGAATAACATGAATAAAATTAACTTCATA
Source organism: Schistocerca nitens (assembly GCF_023898315.1). Taxonomy (NCBI): domain Eukaryota; kingdom Metazoa; phylum Arthropoda; class Insecta; order Orthoptera; family Acrididae; genus Schistocerca; species Schistocerca nitens. Next base: position 629,519,571 of record NC_064616.1, on the reverse strand, counting down.
GATTTAAATTGTTTATCATTGATTTTATAACAACATAAATTTAATAAAAACATTAATAATTGGTTTGTTTTACATTTAACATAAAAATAAAAAAGTATTAATAATTAATTATTTTTGAAATCTATTTTATATATTTTGTGTAATTATATCTAATATTGCTGCTTTAATTGCTTCAACAACAAGTTTCTTGTAATTTAAAAAATTTTCATTTTAGTATCTTTACATTCGTTTTGTATTGGTATGTATCTTGCATTTTTGTGTAATCTATTAGCCAATTGGGAATTACACCACAACAAATGACCTAGATTTGAATAATCTATTTTAGTTTTTTATGTTGTAACTTTATTTGCTACATTTTCTACAAATTGGTAGTATATTTCCATGATTTCTTGCAAAAAAATCTAAATTCCTTTTAATAGTAATAAATTGCATATTTTTAAACTGTTGTTTAAACTGTGTTTATACCATTTTGTACATTTTGTTGTTTGTTGTCCTGTATTTTTTCTGTGCTATTCTGAACATCAGTCATTGTAATAGAACATCTGGTAAAACGATCATTATTTAAAAATTTCTTACAAATTGATCTAGGTTTACCTAATTTCTTTCCATATTCTGTTACAGTTTTTACTGTGTCACATTTAGTACTCTTTTTTATATCATCTTTACTGTTCAGTATGTTATAGTTCTTAATTATTTTCTTTGAAGAATATCTATTATGTTGATTCTAATTTATGCACTATTTACAAATTGATCTTGGTTTATTTAACTTTGTGCCATAGTCTTTCTCTATACAACATTTGGTAAATTTCTTTTGGTCTACATTTTCCATTTTATAAATATAAAAAATATTAGACTGTTGTCCTATTTTATTCTCCATTCAGTTTGTATTTACTCCACAATATAATATTTTAAGTATAATTTACGTTTGATAACTAATACATTTTATTTACTTACATTTACAAAGTATATTTTTCAATATATCTTTTCTTGTTAACTAATACATTTTAATTAATTTACTTTTGTTAACTAACACATTGTAATTATTTGCTTCTGTTCACAATGTAAACGTTTTAATATAACTTACTTTCGTTAACAAATGCATTTTATTTATTTACTTATATTCACAATGTAAACTTTTTAATATAACTTACTTTGTTAACCAATACATTTTAATTATTTGCTTATGTTCACATTGTTGACCATTGTTTGTTGTCTCTTTGATTTTTATTTACTTTGATCTTACATTCACATTCTAAATTTTTAATATAATTTACTTTTGTAAACTAATACACCTTAGTTGTCCATTTTTTATGTCCATTTACAAATTTTTTCCGTAGATATGGAAACTACTTTAATCAAGAAGCTAAATAATTTAAGTATTTCTAAAGAAATTACAAAAGTAAATGAGCTGGAGATAAATGTTTTATATGACATTACAAACTGTGAATATTTAAATACTAGATTTGGAGAAACAACTTTGTCTAGAACTTAATAATGATTTTAAAGTTATTTTACCAAATAGATTTCCTAAATTAATTGATGATTTTGATTTTGATATAATTAAAAAGGGACAAATGAAATTGAAATATAAGGGAATGATTTTCATGTCTTAGAATTCGCTATGTGAAATTTGAAAAATAATATTTTTCTCATGAATTTTATATTCTTTAAATGGATAGCACTAAGCCACAGTTAAGACAGTGTAGTGAATGTATGATTTAAAAAAGTAGTGAAAAATTTTATAAAGATAAATATCGAACAAGTGGACATTCTTATTTATGTAAAGGATGTAAGAAACTTAAAGTTACTTGTGAATGTGGTAACACTGTAAATTGGTCTTATCTCAAAAAACATTTATAAACAAAAATCATAATAATCTTATGGCTGCTAAAGCAGAAAGTGAATAAATTTATATATTTAATTTATTATATATTATATGAGAATAACATTAACATTAATAATAATAATAATAGGGAAAGCACACTAAACAAACAGATTACATTTTGGATAACCACAGCGACTGCATAGAAGCGATGGAAGAGGCAGATGCCCATAAATATCTAGGATACAGACAAAAAATAGGAATGGATAATACAAATATTAAAGAAGAACTAAAAGAAAAATATAGATAAAGACTAACAAAAATACTGAAAACAGAATGGTCAGCAAGAAACAAGACAAAAGCTATAAATACTTATGCTATACCAACATTGACCTACTCATTTGGAATAGTGAAATGGAGTAACACAGACCTAGAAGCACTCAATACACTTACACGATCACAATGCCACAAATATAGAATACATCACATACATTCAGCAACAGAAAGATTCACATTAAGCAGAAAGGAAGGAGGAAGGGGATTTATCGACATAAAAAACCTACATTATGGACAGATATACAATTTATGAAAATTCTTTATAGAATGAGCAGAAATTAGCAAAATACACAAAGCAATCACTCATATAAATACATCGGCTACACCATTGGAACTTCAAAACCACTTCTGCAACCCTTTAGATCACATAACATCAACAGATACGAAGAAAGTAAATTGGAAAAAGAAAACACTACATGGCAAGCACCCGTATCATCTAACACAGCCACATATCGATCAAGACTCATCCAACACATGGCTAAGAAAAGGCAATATATACAGTGAGACGGAAGGATTCATGATTGCAACCGAGCGAGGTAGCGCAGTGGTTAGCACACTGGACTTGCATTCGGGAAGATGACGGTTCAATCCCACGTCCGGCCATCCTGATTTAGGTTTTCTGTGATTTCCGTAAATCGCTTCATGCAAATGCCAGGATGGTTCCTTAGAAAGGGCACGGCCGATTTCGTTCCCCATCCTTCCCTCTTCCGAACTTGTGCTCCGTCTCTATTGACCTTATTGTCGATGGGACGTTAAACAGTAATCTCCTCCTCCCCCATGATTGCAATACAGGATCAAACAATAAACACCAAATATTACAGCAAGCATATTATTAAAGATCCCAATACCACAACAGATAAATGCAGACTTTGCAAACAACAAATAGAAACAGTAGATAACATCACAATTGGCTGTACAATACTAGCAAATACAGAATACCCCAGAAAACATGACAATGTAGCATAAATAATACATCAACAGCTTGCCTTACAACATAAACTTATAAAACAACACGTTCCCACATACAAGTATGCACCACAAAATGTACTGGAAAATGATGAATACAAATTATACTGGAACAGAACCATTATAACAGATAAAACAACACTACATAACAAACCTAACATCATGCTCACCAATAAAAAGAAGAAATTCACACAACTAATCCAAATATCCATACCCAATACAACAAATATATTAAAGAAAACAAGAGAAAAAATTGAAAACTACATCCAACTGGCTGAGGAAGTCAAGGACATGTGGCATCGGGATAAAGTTGACATTATACCGATTATACTATCAACTACAGGAGTCGTACCACACAATATCCACCAGTACATCAACGCAATACAGCTACATCCAAACTTATATATACAACTACAGAAATCTATAATTATTGATACATGTTCAATTACCCTAAAGTTCCTAAATGCAATGTAACATATACCGTACAGTTAAAAGGAAGTCATGCTTGATCAAGGGCCGCATCACTTTCCATTTTTAACCATACAAGACACCTGAGAAAGAAAAGAATAATAATAATAATAATAGTAATAGTAATAGTAATAATAATTTTATAACTTTACTTAGTAAAGTACTTATTAATGGTGATGCTTAATATATAAATCAGGTGGTTAATGTAGGTTCTGGGTAATTAGATGAATATTTATAAAAAATAAAAAAAATTGTGAATGTTAACGAGCAATTTTTCTATTTTCTATAAATATTGAGCTACTGAGCCAGAACCTACATTAGCCATCTACTCTTGACTATGTTATTTGAAATCACGCAGGCTGAATACTGAAAACTTTTTATTTATTTTGTCATGGTTAGTGATTAGTGTAATTTCATTCCTTTGACGGATAAAAGACTGTTCTCCACGTGATAGGAAAATCAGGTTTCAAGTATAAGCTGTTAAGTACCTTATTAATTTAGATTTCATGTATTTGCCTTTTGAAATAACATATTATCAGCAGTAACCAATAAGTAAGGGTCCAAGTTCTATAAAGCGAGGCGAAATAATCGTAAAAAGTGTAATAAACATAGAACATATGTTACATACACATACTGCTTACTGTGGCGCTATGAGACTCTTATGTGCAAAGCATCTATCTTTCTCCTGCATTTCCAGAGACCTTACCATCCAGCATTTTTTTTGTTCATCTTCTTAGTAGATTTATCTCAGTAGAGAGGCAATGCACTTACGATACTGAAGTGAAATAAGTAAGTAGGAAGCATGTTCAACAGATTACAATGCTGAATTTGTTCGATATCTATTGTCATTCTTAGCTGTTAAGGTATCCAATCTCTGGAACAATACAATTGGTCGCACTAGCGTAGTTTCCCAGAACACTTCCAACAAATCTTGGCCTGCCATTCAACTTTTATATCACAGATTTTACATATTCACCCCATTTCATATTACGTCGTAGTGTTACGCCTGAATATTTGTCAATGTGACGTGTTCTACACGTTCACTAATAACCTTATAATCCAGTTCTACTGTGGTGCATCTGTTTATTCCGAGCATTAGTTTCCGTTTATCCGCATTTAGAGTTGCCACTCATTGCACAAAGTGTAAATTTTTTCGTCTACTTTCATCTCATTACTATCATTCAAAGACGAATCTTCCGTGTATCAACAGTAATGTCAGCGAACGATATTCTACCGCTGCTGATCCTATGTGAGGAAAGGGTTATTTGGAACAGTGAAGGTTTCAGTAACTTCCCTTGGGGCACACTCGTTATTACGTACTGTTCTGTTCAATGTCGCCGTCCAGGACAGGGCACTGGGTTCTCTTAACCCATTACTGGCCAAAACTCTATCGGATCATTTTTTGCAAACTTTTATACATAAATACGTTACATTGAGTGATTAATTGAATAAAAAGTTGTTTTGAAAATTTTCAGTTTATTAGAACAAAAAATACAGACCGTCCAATTTTTGGGACATTGGCCAAATGCGCTATCCAAATTCACAACCTTATTCTCCATGCATAATATTGTAAGAAACAACACAACAATAAATAAGGAATGTTTTAATATTATTGATTGTCTGTTCAGTATGAAATGGAGCAAAACACTTGTTGTGTACACCAACATTGCATCTATCACAAATTTTTATTGTTTTTTCCTTGCAGTAAGCACATCTCTTCTGTGTTTTATTCTCTTCTGTGTTTTACTTGACACAATGAAATGATTTCCTGGATCTAGTCGTACATCTGTGCTCACCCATCCTCCCATCAATTTGCTTCCTTGTGGTCTTCTGTGTTTTGGTACTGATCCTGTTTTCTTTGATAGGTAAAACATCACTATTCTCTGTCGGACATCCTAAAGTGAGAGCTTCTCTCTAAAGTACCGGCTACATCTTGTACAAAAGACTCATTGTTCAATACATTTTTGTCAATGTCTTCTTCATCTGTTATTACATCTGTATCGGGTGGAATAATCGCCAATTTTTCGTCATCATCTTCATCGTCACTCTGTTGATGGTTCGCTAGTTCTGCTAGGATTTCTTCAAGTGTTAGTCCATGCGGCATGTTTTTATCCTGTTGGAATCTTAAAATTCGAATAGAACAGGAAGAAAAACAGATATAAAGAACGTAAAATGCAATTATTCTCTGTATAATACGTGTATACAAGAACAGGTCACGTCAACAATAAATGATAGTACAACATGCCATTGTCCCATTATTGGGACACATAAAATATATCGATATTGCACTTACTTGAAAAATCTGAAGTATACTTAATCTTACATGGACATCCATATGTTCATAACAAACACAGCCGGGCAATTTAATCACAGCTCATTGTCGTCCAGGAACTACCAGCAGACACACAGTACTGCCAAGTGCGAGAACAAAAAACCGGCAAGTTTATAATTTTCCTGACGTGAAGTACTTAGAAAAAGTTATTTATTTTACATGTGCAGGCATTATATCAGTTAGTTGAACCTACAGGTGCAGCAATAAAGGCTAAAAGCTCCATTGCTTACGTAGAAATAAGTAAAATATAAGCGTCCCAAAAAAGGGACAATGGCCGGTAATGGGTTAATCAACTACTCATCAAACCAGTCACATTTCTTCGAAGATACTCCATATGAGCGGTTCACCTGCGTCAACTGTTTACAAAATATCGTGAATCAGTAAAGTAACACTAGCGGTTTTTCTTGAATCCGTGTTAACTCTGCGAGAGAAGCATATTCCCTCTTGGAACGCCGGCCGATTTGGTCGAGTGGTTCTAGGCGCTTCAGTCCGGAACTGCGCTTCTGCTACTGTCGCAGGTTCGAATCCTGCCTCGGTCATGGATGTGTGTGATGTCCTTAGGTTGGTTAGGTTTAAGTAGTTCAAAGTCTAGGGGACTGATGACCTCAGATGTTAAGTCCCATAGTGTGTAGAGCCACTTGAACCATTTGATTCTCCTGGAACGACATAATGTTTCAGTTTAGAATATTCTACAGCATCCTGCAACACACAGACAACAACTATTTCAGCGGTAGTTTTACGAATTCGTTGTTGAATCATGATGTAAGAAGATGTGACCTTCACTTTTTTCCGGTCACTCAGGTGTATTCACTGTGCAAGAGGACCGCGATTCAAAGTAACTACACTCCTGGAAATGGAAAAAAGAACACATGGACACCGGTGTGTCAGACCCACCATACTTGCTCCGGACACTGCGAGAGGACTGTACAAGCAATGATCACACGCACGGCACAGCGGACACACCAGGAACCGCGGTGTTGGCCGTCGAATGGCGCTAGCTGCGCAGCATTTGTGCACCGCCGCCGTCACTGTCAGCCAGTTTGCCGTGGCATACGGAGCTCCAGCGCAGTCTTTAACACTGGTAGCATGCCGCGACAGCGTGGACGTGAACCGTATGTGCAGTTGACGGACTTTGAGCGAGGGCGTATAGTGGGCATGCGGGAGGCCGAGTGGACGTACCGCCGAATTGCTCAACACGTGGGGCGTGAGATCTCCACAGTACATCGATGTTGTCGCCAGTGGTCGGCGGAAGGTGCACGTGCCCGTCGACCTGGGACCGGACCGCAGCGACGCACGGATGCACGCCAAGACCGTAGGATCCTACGCAGTGCCGTAGGGGACCGCACCGCCACTTCCCAGCAAATTAGGGACACCGTTGCTCCTGGGGTATCGGCGAGGACCATTCGCAACCGTCTCCATGAAGCTGGGCTACGGTCCCGCACACCGTTAGGCCATCTTCCGCTCACGCCCCAACATCGTGCAGCCCGCCTCCAGTGGTGTCGCGACAGGCGTGAATGGAGGGACGAATGGAGACGTGTCGTCTTCAGCGATGAGAGCCGCTTCTGCCTTGGTGCCAATGATGGTCGTATGCGTGTTTGGCGCCGTGCAGGTGAGCGCCACAATCAGGACTGCATACGACCGAGGCACACAGGGCCAACACCCGGCATCATGGTGTGGGGAGCGATCTCCTACACTGGCCGTACACCACTGGTGATCGTCGAGGGGACACTGAATAGTGCACGGTACATCCAAACCGTCATCGAACCCATCGTTCTACCATTCCTAGACCGGCAAGGGAACTTGCTGTTCCAACAGGACAATGCACGTCCGCATGTATCCCGTGCCACCCAACGTGCTCTAGAAGGTGTAAGTCAACTACCCTGGCCAGCAAGATCTCCGGATCTGTCCCCCATTGAGCATGTTTGGGACTGGATGAAGCGTCGTCTCACGCGGTCTGCACGTCCAGCACGAACGCTGGTCCAACTGAGGCGCCAGGTGGAAATGGCATGGCAAGCCGTTCCACAGGACTACATCCAGCATCTCTACGATCGTCTCCATGGGAGAATAGCAGCCTGCATTGCTGCGAAAGGTGGATATACACTGTACTAGTGCCGACATTGTGCATGCTCTGTTGCCTGTGTCTATGTGCCTGTGGTTCTGTCAGTGTGATCATGTGATGTATCTGACCCCAGGAATGTGTCAATAAAGTTTCCCCTTCCTGGGACAATGAATTCACGGTGTTCTTATTTCAATTTCCAGGAGTGTAGAATGGGTTACTATGATTTTACGATTTTATGTGGGAAAACAGGTATCTAAATTTAGGTAATTTGACCTGCAGCTTAGTTTGAGATAAATGAAATGAAATGATCGTGTGGCATTGTAGGCAGAAAGGCCCCATCCAGTGAAGTTCGCCCCCGGGTACAAGTCTTATTTCAGGTGACATCACATCGGGTGACTCGTGTGTCCATGATAATGAGATGATGAGGAGGACAAGAAAACAATTCATGAACGGAGAAAATCTCCAGCCCGGCTGGGAATCAAACTCGGTCCCTCTGCGTGGTACGCAAACACGTTACCACTCAGCTAAGCAGGCGAACTAGTTTGATGTAATTAATGTGCTTCAGTACGCACTTTCTTACCTCATTGAGTGAGACTGTTACGTGAAAATCTTACCTAAAAAATTCTGTTATCTCAATGCGAATAAAAATTTTTACTTTGCACATAATTTCCAAGAAGCGAGTTTGAAGCGAAAAAATGAATCATACGTTGGTCACTGATTCAGTAGAAATATGGCAATGACTAGTTTTCAAAAACTAACAAGTATCCGATGTTGCAGTCCAAAGCCTATTTTAGAGTTACATCAGAGACAACTTCTATCGTGCTGCCTGCCAGAAAAAGTGAAGCACTAAAAAGTGGAGAAGGAAACGAAAAGAAAGTACATGAGCTGAGATGGTATGTGACGTTACTTCAGTGATTACAAAATCGACTCATATATGCAAATAACTTGGCAGTGTGAACACATTTATCCGAATTGCTTTCCTACGGATTCTCTAATTCGGTTGGAAAGGCTGAAATAGGGCCGTTGAATCCTCTCCTGAAGCAAGATGGTCCGCAAATGTTATAACTGGTCCTTGATATCCTGGATACTGACGCTTGTACGGAGTTGATTCCAGAGCTGGTCCCACACATGTTCAGTCGGGTCAGATCTTGGGTGATGCTTTCCACGGGAGTACCTCAATACCACCCACACAGTTCATAGAAACACGTGCCATGTGTGGACGAGCATTGACGTGTCGAAAAATTGCACCACTATACTGCCGCGTGAGGGTCAATACATGAGGATGCAGCATGTCCGTGACGCATCGTTGTGGCGTCAGTGTTCCCTCAGTGACTACCAGCCGTGACCACGATTGCTCTCCACACCATGACTCCAGGTCTAACAACGATGTCTCTCTCCAGAATATTGGAAGAATCGGACCTCTCCCTTATGTCGCTGCCATGCTCGCCAACGATAGTCACCTGTGGTATTTCAAAGCAGCGAGTCATCAATGAACATACTGTGACGACATTTATCAGCAGTCCATGCTACTCCAAACACAGCCGTTTGTGTTGTGATGTTAACAGTAGCCTACATATGGGACAGTAATTCTCTTTTCCGGCTGTTGCTAGTCTTCGACCAGTGGTGTGGGGTGTCATAGAATGTTGCAATGTATTCATTATTTGTTCTTGGATGGCAGGATGAAGGTGTTTCGGTGTACTTGGTGCACAACACTGCGATCCTCCAATATGGTGGTCAGACGTGGTCGACCGGGACCTTGACGACGGCTATGCCTGCCCTACATTTCGACACACTCCAATATCGGGTCACTGTCACATCCGAATCCCTCAAAAACCTGGATACTGCACGTTTCGAACAGGTCATCAAATACAGGTCAACTAAGAGACCCTTTTGAAAGTCGATCAAGCCCTGATAACGCTGTCTCATACGTGTGTCCTTCTCAATGACCATTCAAGGTCTGAGATGTACACACCCCTTATATACCCTACTAGCCCTTCTAACAACACTGAAAGCGAACAACGCTAATGCACTCAGGTAACCGGTTTGTCTGTCATACAGAATTGCGTCTCTAATCGTTTACATAACCGCCGACAGTGTGGACGCATACGATTTTTTTTCTCTTTTTTTTTTTTGCGCCCCAACATGTCACCTTGGTGCTCCATTTTTTTACCATACATTCTATCATAAATTTAGGTGAGTGTACCAGAGGGCTAGATTCAAAATCTTGTTATAGGTACTGAATGGTGAGAGTCGTGGTTTCGTGCGAAATTTACAGCAGACGAAATGATGCAACAGAAATAAGATTAATTTCTAAACCCGAAGTGCGGTATTCAAGTGTAACTCTGAGAATACAAATGTGAAGAGTCAGCTAACAATTTACTAATTTAGGAAGAACGCATAAAGAGCAGCAGAACCTATCTGAAACTATAATTGTAGATAAAAAAATCATACAGTTTAATGTGATGGAACTAATTGGATACCTCCTTTTCGGTTTTAATACAGTTATCATAACACGTTGTTCGCTATTTTATGACCACGTAGCGACTATTCGTCAAAAGTGTTAATTATATCTCTAAGATACTTATTTTTGTATTTATTGTTGCCATTTACAAATGACCTGCCACCTTGTTACTAAGACAGGTCGTACTTTCACAATAAGAATTTTTACATGTACAGAGAGTGAAACTTATTTGTTACTTCTTATTTTTAATAAGGATGAATAATATTGCAGCTTTAAATACTTATAGACTTAAAAGTAATCGAAAATCTTAAAGTTAACGATTTATGAAGAGAAGATAGGAATTTATGAAGAAAGAGAAGAGGTTGTGACGTATTATAACTTTAAGAGACATTATTTACTCGGAAAAATGTTTCTAAACTAAACAAGATTCTTGAATTTAAGATGGATAGATAAAAGGTAAACATTTATGAAATTAATAAAATTTTGGAAAATAGAATTGTAGGCAAAACCATATTTTTAGGAAGAATAAAAACAGAAAATAGGAAAGATGATAGCGAAAGATTGATCCTTCACCGAGTGTGTATGACAGTGAATGTCTTGGACTACTGAGTGCCAATCACTGCTCTTCGTCTAAATCCAACATCTATTCCAGATTTCCTAATAATTGTTTATTTAGCGTATTTCTTCATTTTTATTTACGGTCGTGTGGTGGTGGTAAGTTCCTCTAAGACCAAGCTGCGGAGGTCATCGATCCCTAGGCTTACACACTACTTAATCTAACTTAAACGAACTTACGCTAAGAACAACACACACACACACACACACACACACACACACACACACACACACACATGCCCATTGGAGGACTCGAACCTCCGACGGAGGAATCCGCGCGAATCGTGCAAGGCGTTTTTTGCCGCATGGGTACACCACGCGGCTACCCCTCGCGGCTACCCCGCGCGGCTCCGGTCGTGTCGGAATCTGTGTCTTCAGCCGATTCCTTGTCGGAATCAGTGCTGTTTTATACCCGATGGATTCCTACCTGTCTTTGCGTGTAGGCTCGTTGTCTGGCTCGGACATACTCTCTATACATTGCTTATGGTATATTGTCAGTGAGTGTGTTTTACATGGTGCATTGGTCTTAAGTCTCTGAGCGTTGCGTGTACAGTGTCTTGAATATTGTTGACGTTTAAGTCTAATGTGTGTCTGATGTTGGTATATTGTCCGCAGAAAAAGACGATGTGTTCTGAAGAGCCTTCTTCCCCACATGTGCACGTTAGTGTCAGCCTCAGACTCACGCGGCTTAAGTGCATGTGGTAAGGACCGTGTCATGTTAAGAAGTGGACCATACCGCCTCTGCAATCGATATATTTAAGTTTCAGTTTCTCCCTTATATCGGGAAAGAACTGATGTAGCCGTGGCCCTCAACACTTATGTCCCACTCGTCTAGCCGGGTACTCACCCTACAATTGTTCATTTAGCGTTTCGTGCAATTGGTACTCCAGTGGCCACGCGGGATTAGCCGAGCAGTCTAAGGCGATGCAGTCATGGGCTGTGCGGCTGGTCCCCTCCCTCGGGCATGGCTGTGTGTGTTTGTCCTTAGGATAATTTAGGTTAAGTAGTGTGTAAGCTTAGGGACTGATGGTCTTAGCAGTGAAGTCCCATAAGATTTCACAAACATTTGAACTTTTGGTACTCAAGTGACCTTCCGAACCCGGTCGTGCCTTTCCATCTTAAGCCAGTACATACTGTAGCCGCTCTGTATCTTATGTCTACTGGGGTCGATTCCGAGCACCACGCAGAATGATTCCACTGAGTTGATGCCGAAAGCTCCCGATAGTCTAAATATGCCGCTCCATTGTCCTCGTGTGACGGGGATCCAGTTTGTTGGTACGCTTAACTTGTGAGTCCATTTGCTAGCTAAGTACCGCCTCGAAGAGAGCACAGTGGTATTTCCGTGTAATTGACAAGGAGAGTTTAAATTGTTCTGAATTAAGTCTTGCCAATTTGTGTAGTTCTTCTTCTGCTTTGTTTTTGAAAACGCTCATGTGTTTATGCAAATTTTGCTTTTCGTCTATGTGTACCTAAAAATGGCGTGTAATGAATGCTCGTTTAATATTTGTATATCCTATTTTATCACTAGAGTTTCTCTGAACAGACCTTTTCAGTGAAGTGTATGTTGTTATTTTATCGGCTATCTTGAGTTTGTTGTTCTGACGTAATTATGTTATTGTTTTCAGTGCTCCATTTGCTCTTTTTTCAAGTTGAGACCAATTGTACCAGGTACTACGACGTAAAGGTGGTCTGCGTATGCAACAAGCTCATCTGTCGTTATTGTTGCCCCCTGTAGTTGCAGGAGTGGTTCAGTAGTAATGTCCCAGAAGATGGGGCCACAGATAGACCCTTGGGGGGAGCCTTTTGTAATTCATTTGATTACTTTTCGGCCGTCCATCTGCCATTCGACCACTCTATCTTTACAGTAGTCTAGTAGACTGTTGTACAGTGTTTCAGGTACCTCCAGTTGTCTGAGTCTCTTGAGCATTGCAGGCCACCAGAGATTGTCAAAGGCACCAACATGTCGATCATAATTTTCAGTGTGATAGGGCCCGCAGCTGAGATGATTTTTTTTACAGATTTCTTGATGCCTTCAGCTACCATTCTCTTTACTTCGTGTGCGATTGAACAATTTTAGCCTTAGGCCATTTTCAAATGGTTCAGATGGCTCTGAGCACTATGGGACTTAACATCTTAGGTCATCAGTCCCCTAGAACTTAGAACTACTTAAACCTAACTAACCTAAGGACATCACGCACAACCATGCCCGAGGCTGGATTCGAACCTGCGACCGTAGCAGTCCCGCGGTTCCGGACTGCAGCGCCTAGAACCGCATGGCCACCGCGGCCGGCTTAGGCCATTTTCAAGCATCTAGTGTTGTTGGCAAATTATAACACTCGGTTGATGGCATCATCTACCGACTTTCCCTCTCTGAAGCCGAATTGGTCTTTTCTTAGGCCTTTGAGAGTGCTGGGCGCCTGTAAATGGGTGCACAGGAGCTTTTCCTGGATCTTGGCAAGTATAGGCCTACATTTCATGGGTTCTGAGGGATCCCTGACAGCGGCCTTCTTTATTACGTCTGCCTTGGAAACCTTCCAAACTGTAAACACACGACCCAGCCCTAGAGCGGAGTTGTAAGGAATGGCGTGATCTGTGATATTATCTGTTTTAGTACTTCCGATTGAATTCCGTATTGTCCAGGTGCTTTCTTGCTCCGATATCGCTATCTCCACCTCTTCCAGCGCAAAAGGACAGGTGACTGCGGCAGTGTTGTATGGTGCGTTCAGTTCCTCTTACAGAGTTGCTTGTTGCTGTGTGTCAATGTTGACGATGTCATGACGTAGGAGCTTGTGCAGCCGGAATTGCCTATTTGTTTCCATTCCTTTGTTCAAAAATGTTCAAATGTGTGTGAATTTCTAAGACACCAAACTGGTGAGGTCATCGGTCCCTAGACTTATATACTAATTAAACTAACTTATGCTAAGAACAACACACACACCCATGCCCGAGGGAAGACTCGAACCTCCGGCGGGCGGGTCTGCGCCGTCCGTGACATGGCGCCTCAAACCGCGCGGCCACTACGCGGGGCTTTGTTTTTGTACTGATCTTTTAGGAGCCTATGTACTTCCAATCTTCTTTGTTTATCGCTGTACTTTCCAATCCGTTATGCGTTCTTGGCAGCGTTATTTACGAGTGTATTACTTTTCGATCCGTCATGTCCAATTTGTGTCGGTAAGTTACCTTCTACGTTAACTACTTGCAGCCGCGTTTCCTGTATTACGTCGCTTATTATGCGTCCTCCGTCGACTTTTGTGTAGGAATTCAACAGGGTCCGAGCATATGAGCACCTTCTTACCTTGTGCATATTCGGCTATTAGCTTTATATAATTTGCATATGGCACTACGGAATGACTGTATTGGGCATACAGTGAAGCCTTGGTATGAAAGTTCAAGTGTTACCAAGTGATCGCCGGCCGAAGTGGCCGAGCGGTTCTAGGCGCTTCAGTCTGGAACGGCGCGGCCGCTACGTTTGCAGGTTCGAATCCTACCTCGGGCATGGATGTGTGTGATGTCCTTAGGTTAGCTGGGTTTAAGTGGTTCTAGGGGACTGATGACCTCAGATTTTTAGTCCCATAGTGCTCAGAGCCGTTTGAACCATTTTGAACCAAGTGCTCATTACATAATTCGGTAATTTTTACAATATTTGTATTTTTATTTAATATGGAAAGGGCTGTCTTGCTGTCCCGACTACCGGTTATGGTTATCACATGTGCCAGAAAGCATTTTAGTTTGCCTTCGGTGGTGTATGGCTCTTGCAGACACAATATATCTATGTTTAGGTCTGTAACTGTTTTGGGGAGTTCAGCACTAACTCGCTTGCTCCTCACTGCATTCAGATGAAGAATGTTCATTAGTGGCCGAGATGGGCGCTGTTTTGTGGTACTAGATGCCATCGGGCTGGTGCCGGTTGAGAGCATCTCTGGGACAGAGACAGAGGTGGTTTATTTTGCCGTGGCGCCGTTGGTGGTGGGTGCGCTGGACCTCGTGTCGGCACCCTGGACGTAGATGTGGCATCGGGTGGTGTGCTGAGGTATCTTGGTGTTGCGCTCCCTTCACTACGTCACACGCATTAATCGCCTCTTCGGTCGCACGCATAGTTCTGAAAATACTTTGTGCCGCCTGTAGAAGACTCTTTTTTGTGGTTTTACTGGTGTTACGATACCACCTATTACACTGGAAGTAGGTTTCTTTTGATTCGGTTTGTTGTTGTAAGACTGAGAATTGAAAGTTGCTGGGAGTTTATTCCTTTGCTATTGGTGGCATTGTTGAATTGTGCAGTGGCAGATTGGCCTACCTGGGGAGTACTGGTTATTGTTGTGATGGTTCCATCTGTTGGTGTGTTTTGATTATGTGTGTAACAGGTATTAATTGGACACCTGTATTCATCATCAGTTTCGTTCTCATCATCACTACCTTCGTTTTCATAATGTATTGTCTTTTGTGTACTTGCAGTCTCTGGCTGTGATTTTGGGATCAGTAGTGTTTCATGCATGGATATTTTTATGTCTGTGTCTCCTCTTTGTACCGTCTCTTTCTCGCCAGTATTGTTTTTGTTGCATTCTATAATATGCGGTTTGATCACAGGACTTGGTGGTATTGTGCCCTGGTTCAGTAGTCCGTCTGATACAAAAGCAAAGGCTTTGTGTAGCGCTCACACTTGGTTGTACCGTATTGGCTTCCCTTCATACTTGATGTTTCTAGTTGTGTTTGGTTTTCGATGTTTGTTGTATTGTGTGTTGTCTTCCGTGGGATCTAGTGTTTGGATTGTCTGTTGAAATGATTCAAATGGCTCTGAGCACTA
The DNA here is from genome assembly GCF_023898315.1 of Schistocerca nitens. Taxonomy (NCBI): domain Eukaryota; kingdom Metazoa; phylum Arthropoda; class Insecta; order Orthoptera; family Acrididae; genus Schistocerca; species Schistocerca nitens. Next base: position 629,503,711 of record NC_064616.1, on the reverse strand, counting down.
TGGGACTTAACATCTGAGGTCATCAGTCCCGTAGAACTTAGAACTACTTAAACCTAACTTACCTAAGGACATCACACACATCCATGCCCGAGGCAGGATTTGAACCTGCGACCGTAGCGGTCGCGCGGTTCCAGACTGAAGCGCCTAGAACAGCTCGGCCACACCGGCCGGCCATGGATTGTCTGTTCTCAAGGCTGTTGTTGACACGGCGATGTAGTTTTCGCCGTTGTCTGAGTGTTCTGCATCATTTATTAGCTCGTCCCCTAATTCCTGTATTCTTTGAATTAACGAAGCTTAAAAGTTAATCCAGTGGAACATCAGTTTCTTTATTAGTGTTGCTACCTCATTATGTATCGATCTATTTAAGGCCATTTCCTCAATATACTCCATTGTATTTATATAACTCTCCGCTAGTGCTGTTGCATGTAAAAGTGCAGGTATATGAGGCTAATTGTATCTGCTGTCCGGTAGTTGGTTGGTTGGTTGGTTTGTGAGATTCAAGGGACCAGACTGCGATGGTAATCGGTCCCTTTTTCCAGAACTGCAAACACCCACACAGAATAAAACGAATAACGGAGACGACAACAGACGACACAGGACAAGAAAGACTCAGACAGAGATCAGACAAAACGAATTAGAAGCACATAGAGTATGACAGTGGTTGGCCGACCATAGAGACAAAAAAGGAAAAGCCAACCACCGAGAAACACCCTAAAACTCAGTCTAAAATCGTAGGCCAAAGGCCAGACTCAAAACATAAAATATAACCAACACTCAGATAACGTGATAAAAAAAACCTGCCCGAATAAAACGCAAAAATAAGCCTGCCATAGCAGTGTCATCTTTTAAAAGGGCAGGGAGCGTGTCAGGCAGCGCAAACGTCTGCCTGAGCACAGTTAAAAGGGGGCAGGCCAACAAAATGTGGACCACTGTCAAAGCCGACCCACATCGACACAGAGGTGGGTCCTCATGGCGCAGTAAATGGCTGTGTGTCAAGCGGATGTGGCCATTGCGGAGCCGACAAAGGACGACTGAGTCCCTGCGAGGGGCTCGCATGGATGACCGCCACACATCCGTCGTCTCCTTGATAGGGCGGAGTTTGTTTGGCGTGGTCAGGTTGCGCCATTCAGTGTCCCAATATTCGAAAACTTTGCGGCGTAAGATCGCTCGCAAATCAGTCTCCGGGAGGCCAATGTCCAGAGATGGTTTATTGGTGGCCTGTTTGGCCAGGCTGTCAACATGTTCATTGCCGGGTATCCCAACATGGCCTGGGGTCCACAGAGCGGCCGCAACGGGCAAGAGTATGGAGGGACTCCTGGACAGCCATCACCTGACGAGAGCTAGGGAAGCACTGGTCGATAGCTCGTAAACCGCTCAGGGAGTCGCTACAGATAACGAAGGACTCACCTGAAAGCCATGCACTACAGCCCAAGACTGCGCCTTGCAGATAGCGCCCTGCAGCTGATGTTGAGCAGAGGCAATGCCAATGGAGCTAAAGTAGAGGCAGAAGTCGTCAGCATACAAGTAAGTTGAGACAGACGGTCCCACCACCGCAGCGAGCCCATTAATTGCAATTAAAAACAGGCAGACACTTAGGACAGATCCCTGTCGTACCCCGTTCTCCTGAACTCTGTACGAACTGTGGGAGGCCGCGACTTGCACGCGGAAGGTACGATGCGACAGAAAATTTTGTAGGGAAATCGGCAGTGGACCCCGAAGACCCCAATCATGAAGCGTAGAGAGGATGTGATGGCGCCATGTCGTATCGTACGCCTTTCGCATGTCAAAAAACACAGCGACGAGGTGCTGATGGCGGGCAAAGGCCGTACGGATGGCTGACTCCAGGCTCACCAGATTGTCGGCGTCAGAATGGCCTTTACGGAACCCACCCTGAGACGGAGCCAGATGGCCCCGAGACTCGAGTACCAGCTCAACCGCCGGCTCACCACGAGTTCGAGCAACATGCAAAGAACGTTGGTGAGGCTAATGGGGCGGTAGCTGTCCACCTCCAATGGGTTCTTGCCAGGTTTCAAAACGGGGATAACAATGCTTTCCCGCCATCGTGACGGAAACTCACCCTCGACCCAAATACGATTGTAAAGGTCGAGGAGGCGTCGCTGGCAGTCCACTGAGAGCTGTTTCAGCATCTGATAGTGGATGTTATCCGGCCTGGGAGCTGTATCAGGGCAAGCGGCTTGGGCACTGTGGAATTCCCACTCACTGAATGGAACATTGTAAGACTAAGGATGTTGGGTGTGAAATGAAAGGCTCCGACGTTCCACCCACTCTTTAATGGAGCGGAAGGGCAGTGGGTAATTCGCAGAAGCGGAACTCAGAGCAAAATGCTCTGCCAAGCGGTGCGCAATTACGTCGGAGTCAGTACAAACTGCTCCATTCAGTGAGAGGGCAGGGACGCTGACAGGGGTCCGATAGCCAAAGAGGCATCTAATCTTTGCCCAGGCCTGCAATGGAAAGACATGGAGGCCAATGGTGGAGACATACCGTTCCCAGCACTTCTGCTTGTGTTGGCGAATGATGCAGCGGTCCCGCGCACGGAGCCGTTTAAAGGCGATGAGGTGTTCTAATGAGGGACGCCGCTTGTAACACTGGAGCGCCCGCCTGCAATCGCAGGCGACCACCAAGGCACAGTCCTCCGCCGAGGGGACCCAGAAGAACGGGGAAAGGCAAATTCTGCGGCGGTAACGATGCCGGTGGTAACCGAGTGAAACACCGCATCAATGGCTGCATTAGAAAGAGGAGCAATGGCGGCAGTGGAGGAGAACAAGTCCCGGTCAGCCTTATTCAGAGCCCATCTGCAAGGGCGCCCAGAAATGTCACGCTGTGGCAGTGACATGCACACTCCATTGGACAGATGGTAAGAGGCTAGGGCTGCAGATGGAAAGGTCGATGGCGGAGTATGTGCCATGCGCCACACTGAAATGTGTGAAGGCACCATAATTTAAAATGGAAAGGTCGAGCTGTGTCAATACATTCTCAACGGTGGCGCCTCGACCTGTTGCCACTGACCCACTCCACAGAGGGTTATGGGCGTTGAAGTCGCCCAGTAACAGGAAGGGTTGCGGCAATTGGGCTATCAGCGCAGCCAGGACATGCTGCAGGACATCACCATCTGGTGGAAGATAAAGAATGCAGACAGTAACAGCCAGTGGCATCCACACCTGAACAGCGACAGCCTCTAAAGGTGTTTGTAGAGGGACAGACTCACTGTGAAGGGAGTGAAGGACATAGATGCAGACGCCACCAGATACCCTTTCATAAGCTGTCCAGTTCCTATAATAACCCCGATAGCCATGGAGGGCGGAGGTTCGCATTGCCGGATGCCAAGTTTCTTGTAGTGCAATACAGAGGAAAGGGTGAAGGCTGAGAAGTTGTCGGAGCTCAGCTAGATGGTGGAAGAAACCGCTGCAGTTCCACTGGAGGATGGAAGTATGCATGGCTGAGAAAGGCGTGAAGGCACTGGGGTGGCAGTTTACGCCACTGGGTCACTTGCTGCCACCGATTCAGTACCCCCGCGAGTGACATCCATTGCATCTGAGGGACCGGCGAGATCCAGGTCTTCAGCAGACGCCAGAATATCGACCTCATCCTCAGACGCTGAGCTTGTAGGAAGCGGTGGGATGGGTGCCACCGCAATGTCGGGGTTCTTGGGAACCTTTTTCTTCTTCTGTTTCTCGCTCTGTGCCTTCGGTGGTTCTGGCTGGGAGGGCTTCCCTGGGTCAGTCTCAGGGACGGACGACGACCGTGAGGCCCTAAGACCAGCGACCAGTGGTTGTTTCAGCCACTTGCGGGTATCCGATTTTCCGCTGGACTGAACTTGCGAAGGGTGGTCCCCAAGGGACCCCTTCCTGGCGAGAGGAGCCGAAGAAGTCTTACGCTTCTCGGGCTGGGAAGTGGGAACTAGTGTCCCCGATGGTTGAGGGGGTGTTGCTCCTGAAGTAGATTGAGTAGGAGCAACAGGGAGTGAAGTGCCCCCCACCATCAAGGGGGCAGGTGTGTTCCTTCGACTCTGAGAGCTGACTGGAAGTGTTGCAGCTGATGGAACTGTAGCAGGAGTGACAGTGGCGGCATAAGAAGACATCATTCACATGGGATGAAGCCATTCAAATTTCTGCTTAGCCTCTGTGTAGGTCAGTCGGTCCTGGGTCTTGATTTCCATTATTTTCCTTTCCTTCTGCAGAATCGGACAGTCCAGCGAGCAAGAGGGATGGTGCTCTCCACAGTTGATACAGATGGGAGGCGGGGAACATGGAGTATCAAGATGGGATGGACGACCAAATCGCGACACATCAGGCTGGAAGCACAGCGTGAAGCCATATGGACGAACTTCCAACACTTGAAGCACCGCATCGGGGGAGGGATACATGGCTTTACACCACAGCGGTAGACCATCACCTTGACCATCTCAGGTAATGTGTCACCCTCGAAGGCCAAGATGAATGCACTGGTGGCAACTTGATGATCACTCGGACCCAGGTGGACGCGCTGGACGAAATGGACACTTCGTCGCTCTAAGTTGGCGCGTAGCTCGTCATCGGGCTGTAAAAGGAGATCCCTGTGGAAAATAATGCACTGGACCATATTTAAGCTTTTATGGGGCGTGATAGTAACTGAAACATCCCCCAGTTTCTTACAAGCAAGCAAGGCCCGTGACTGCGCAGAGGATGCTGTTTTTATCCTGAACTGGACCGCATTTTGGACAAGCCCTCCACCTCCCCGAACTTGTCCTCTAAATGCTCTACGAAGAACTGAGGCTTCACAGATACAAAGGATTCACCATCAGCTCTGGTACAGACGAGATACCGGGGCGAATACGTTTCACTGTCATTCATAGCCTTTCGTTCCTCCCATGGTGTGGCCAGGGAGGGGAACGATTTCGGGTCATACACATTAGCTTTAAAATGAGCCCTCGAACGCTTAGAGACTGCTTGTGGCTGGCCACCAGCAAGAGATGATGTGCCACGCTTCATTGCGTGTCATCCACCCTGATGCCACCTACTCCGACCAAGGGCCCTCCCCATGGGCCCCACCCAGCTACAGCAAGGGCCACCTGGCAGGATGGCCATTGCCGGGAGTCCTGATGCCCCAGGGAGATGGGCATCTACTCCTTGGCATACATTGAGAGTAAACGGCGCAGGCATCAGTAGAGCGATCCCTGTGTTGTCAGGGGGCTACAACCAACAGGGTACATGGCGGCCCCACCACAACGGACTGGCTACCGTGCTGGATATTAGGTGCAATGAAGTCCATGGTCGTCGCCTCCGCAAAAAGCAACACTGCACAGTGCATAGTGGAAATTGCACCCAGGAACGCATCCTCGCCCAAGAGATGGAGAACGAGTGGGACGGCAATGTGACGACGGGAAAGCTGGCTATAGGTCTCAATGCACGATGGACGAAATGCACCATATAGGGCACCCTTCCCCAATCGGCTCGCTCGTCGGAAGATTTTTGAGATATGGAGGTCAAACCCGACAGGGGACCATCACATAAGGGCCGAAACGTTTGAGACTCCTTTTAGTCACCTCTTACGACAGGCAGGAATACCGCAGGCCTATTCTAACCCCAGAACCCGCAGGGGGCCGCCAGTAGGTCCAGCAGTCGGTACCATGAGGTGGCGCGTCGAAAGTTTCTACTTCTGGTGGAGGGAGATTCGTGCTTTCTTGTAGTAATGTCGTGTATATTATGACGCTCAATGTTGTTCACTGTGTATTGATTCATCATCATAATCACTACTGTTGATGAGCCTGTCTAGTAACTGTGTGTCTGGCACTCTCCTTCTTTTGGGTTACTACATTGTCTTTTCATGTTTCTACAAGGGATACATACGATGGGTTCCCTGGCCCTGCATTCGGACTTTTTGTGACCAGCTTCGCCACATCTGACGCATATAGCCTCTAGGTTAGTTCATGTTTTGGTCGAGTGACCATAATCGCAGCACTTATGACATTGACTCACAATGGTGAAGTCTTTGAAATTAAGTGAGTCGAAATCAATGTAGATCTTTTGTTTTTTGGTAAGGTACCAATAACGTTTTGGTGCCACTTGAAATTACGTGACTCGATATCAATATAGACCTTTTGTTTTTTGGTGAGGTTCCAATAAAATTTTAGTGGCACCTGAAGAACCTGATAAGCTGATGGTAGTAGCCACCACTACTGTTGCCTGTTTTGAAGCAAATTTTCACATCCAAACGAACTCTGCTCTAGACGTTACGTTGCTTAGATTCTGCTCAAAGACTCTTGAGAAATTCGTTGTCACTGATTATGTCAGGGATTGTGTGGACTATAATTAGAGGCTTTCGTTTTCTGAGACCTTCACATACGATGGTGCCCAGTTCCTTCGTTTTTTCCTTAATTTTCCTGCAATCATCGTGAATAACAGTTTCTACGATAGCTGCAGTTTGTGTTGTTCGAATTGATTTGATGTGCAGGTTCTCTTTTCTGGGGTCTATTTTTCGCGTCAGTGTTTGCCTGACTGATTTTGCGCCTTGATTGGCTGTTGATTTGATGAACAATGTTGTGGCTTGTTTAGATTTAGCCCCTTCGATACGCTTTACCTCCTCTGTTTTGGATGAATATGTCAGGGCTGCTGCATATGCAAGTGTCTGGACTTGATTTTGTGCATGCTCGGTCAGCTTTGTGGTGAGACCCCTAACTTGTTCTTGCAGCTCATTATTGTGAGTGCTCAGTTCATTATTTTCAATCTCTAATTTTCCTAACTGTCCTTTCAGATACTCTATTTGCAACTCATTGCCAGAGTCTGATGCTTTTTGGAGGTCGGACCAAAGTCGCTTTCCCTCCTCCTGTAATAATTAAAGCTTTGCCTCGGCTGCTGTCAGCTGGAAGGCTAGGGGAAAAAGTTTATGTCTGAAAGTCTTGAGTATACTCGTCGACAAATGCTTTATCTTGAGTTCTGCTCCTAATTCAGAGATTATATTGTCTATGGCGGCCAGTTTTTGAATGGAAGACATTGGGGTGTGATCTTCAGTCGTGGACGCCATGTCCGCTGGGCTGCGCAGAGCAGCTATTTGCAACTACCGTCGGACCTGTTGTCTGCCACCGGAGTAGTGTCTTCTGCACTTAATTTCCGTACCCGATCCAGGGTTATTGGTCTGCTCCATGTATTGTCAGTGAGTCACTACTTCAGGCGACGAGGAACAGAAGTCGCAAAACTGCAATGAGCATACTGCCCATAACCAAATCGCTATGCCGCGCTGCAAGGCAGGGCGGCCTCGGTCTCCGCACCGCTCGGGCGCGCGTGTGGCGACTGCTGGCTGCAGATCTCAGCCGCGCAGCAGAGCTAAGGAGCAGCGGGCCTTTGGTCACACTGTCCCGTCACACCGTCCCGTGCGACTCCTCATTGCCGCCAACGGCCAGCTGCTGAACTAACAGGGCCCCTCGACCCACTTTCGGCACTTTGTCTGTGACAACCGTACTTGCAAAGAAGTTTAAGCACTGTTTTTCATTTTCATACAAAACATAGTATTTCGCACCTTCCCCGTTATTAAGTGCAATTGTACGTTCTCCAAATCTGTTTCTAGTGTCCTGAAAATAGTCAACTCAGAGAGCCCGTAATACCAAACATTAATGTCCCATATGGTGAACTGCTTCGCCATGTCACACGAAAAACGTCACAAGTGCCCACAAATTTGAGAACATATGCGCACGTTAGTGCCTATAGTCTCTTCAAAACCGTTCGTAAAGTTAATAAGCCCTTGGCTCAATGAAGTTACCTTTTGATAAGCCTCGTATATATCATACAGCTGTCACTGCGACAGACAAGGATTTTCCCTCAAATACAAAGTATTTCACCATGGATTTCCTCAGAACACGTATACACTATAGTCACACATCAATATCGGTTCCAACAAAATACTCCGACGACTTTATCACAGCACGCAACACGTCCACTCGGCATGATAGCCTAGTAGTAAATATCTCTAGGACATAAAAAAAAAACTAAACTGAAATATGTGCCTCATCCTGTATGAGGGAATCGAATACGACAAATAACCAGAGCTAAGGAGGGTGGCAGTTTGAAGCTCCCTTGCTTCCTATCCTACCGGATTTACTCGGAGCCTCCGATTCGAATGGCACAAAATGTCCACGTCCGCAAAGATCGCTCCGGGACCTACATCGGTTGTGTGAAGAGTCAACATGCGAATGTACAATAATGGGAAGATGTTCACTGACACCTTCTGTGAATTTTGGTATAACGGACCCACGGTTTCCAACTGCCCGTTACAGAGTAATAATGTAGTTATGACTTATTCGATTTGTTAACGCTGTCAACATGTTGCGGTGAAAATATCTTCCCCACAGTGAATAAGGCTTTATAACATACAAAACAGAGTAATGCAACAAAACTCTGATGAAACTTGTACACGTATACACAATGTGATCAAAAGCATCAAGACACCTGGCTGAAAATGACTGACAAGTTCGTGGCGCCCTCCATCGGTAATGCTGGAATTCAGTATGGTATTTTCCAACCCTTAGCCTTGATGACAGCTTCCATTCCGTACGTTCAATCAGGTGCTGGAAAGTTTCTTGGGGAATGGCAGCCCATTTTTAACGTAGTGCTGCACTGAGGAGAGGTATCGATGTCGTTCGGTGAGGCCTGGCACGAAGTCGGCGTTCCAAAACATCCCGAAGGTGTTCTATAGGATTTAGGTCAAGTCCCTGTACAGGCCAGTCCATTACAGGGATGTTATTGTCGTGTAACCACTCTGCCACAGGACGTGCATTACGAACAGGTGCTCGATCGTGTTGGAAGATGCAATTGCCATCCCTGAATTGCTCTTCAACAATAGGAAGCAAGAAGGTGCTTAAAACATCAACGTAGGCCTGTGCTGCAATAGTGCCACGCGAAACAACATTGGGTGCAAGCCCTTTCCATGAAAAACTCGACCACACCGTAACACCACCGCCTCCGGGATTTATTGTTGGCCCTATACAAGCTGGCAAATGACGTTCACCGGGCATTTGCCATACCCACACCCTGCCAGCGGATCGCAACATTGTGTACCGTGATTCGACACCCCATACAACATTTTTCCACTGTTCAATAACCCATTGTTTACGCGCCTTACACCAAGCGAGGCATCGTTTGGCATTTACGGGGGTGATGTGTGGCTTATGAGCAGCTGCTCGACCATGAAATTGAGGTTTTCTCACCTCCCGCCTAACTGTCATAGTACTTGTTATGGATCCTGATGCAGTGTGAAATTCCTGCGTTCTGGTCTGGATAGATGTCTGCCTATTACACATTACGACCCTCTTCAACTGGCGGCGGTCCCTGTCAGTCAACAGACAAGGTCGGCGTCTACGCTTTTGTGCTGTACCTGTCCCTTCACGTTTCCACTTCAGAATCACTTCGGAAACGGTGGACCTAGGGATGTTTAGGAGTGTGAAAATATCGCATACAGTGACACCCAATCACCTGACTATGTTCGAAGTCCGTGAGTTCCGCGGCGCGCCCCATTCTGCTCTCTCACGATGTCTAATGACTACTGAGGTCGCTGATATGGAGCACCTGGCAAGTAGGTGGCAGCACAATGCACCTAATATGTAAAACGTATATTTTTGGGGTTTTCCGGATACTTTTTATCACATAGTGTATCATAATAAGTTCAGCCTGCTCAGCCAGTGTATACTGCAACATGTAACAAAAAATGGTTCAGATGGCTCTGAGCACTATGGGACTTAACATCTGTGGTCATCAGTCCCCTAGAACTTAGAACTACTTAAACCTAACTAACCTAAGGACATCACACACATCCATGCGCGAGGCAGGATTCGAACCTGCGACCGTAGCGGTCACGCGGTTCCAGACTGAAGCGCCTAGAACCGCACGGCCACAACGGCCGGCCAACATGTAACAGTGCAGAAGAGTTCCCTTACAGGCATTGTGTATAATGTCGACCACCATGACCGCGGCAGATTGCACAGAAGCACACCGTCAGCTGTCTTACTCGCTTAAGAATGCTAGGACTTTGGCCTACTACTTTCGCGGCTACGATAATCCTAGCAAGCTGGATCTATGCGAGTATCGACCATAGCCCCTAAGGAAAGCTCTTCACGTGCTCCAAGAAGGAGAAGTCCCTTAGTGTCATGCCTGATGACCTCATTGGAAATGGAACAGGACCATCGCAACTAATCCATCGGGTGTATTTCAGTGTGGTTCCTAACACCGACTTCAAACTGCGCCGGCTTCCCGTCACGCTGAAACCACATAAGCTGACGAATCTCAAGCGCACATCTTCGTGGAACTGGAGGTGGTCATAATAAAGATACATTCTGTACACGGCTCCGTTCAGTGTATGAGCTGGAGGTAAGGTTCAATCATAAAATCGTTGACAGGTACCAGCCCATAGATTCACAGCAAACGTTTTTTGATAGGACTGACGTACTAATGCATGTGGATTTTCTTCGTGCTATGCATGGATGTTCCTACCTTTGAACATACCCTCTCTTGTAAGCATGGCCTAATCTTTTTAAACTACACGAAAGTAGGGAAACTGGGGTTTTCTGTACATTGCTGTAAGATCTATTGCAAACGCCACTCGAAATGGGAAGTCCGCTGGCTGCAATGATTACACCTTCGGTGGATGATACAGGTGTAATTGTTGTTATGTAGGACTCTCAGAACAGTTGATTGGCTTGTGTTCAGACCTCGTACAACGCACCGACTGCTAGACACGTTCTCTTCCATATCAGGTGCTCTAGCATACGTCTCACACTTTCTAATATGGAAGGATGCAGTTTGTCATAGGCGCCAATGTACGGATGCAAAAGTAGGATGATGCGGTTGCCGATGGTGCAGGAACAGCTCAGCATAGCCTCATTGTGCTGCTCGTCCACTGCATTCAGTGAACCCGTACAAGAAGGGCATATCGGCCAGCTCTTCATCCGTAATACCACAATGTATCAATCTTGAAGCACAGCTAACACTGTCGAAAAACAAAACCCTAGACACAATCAAGCAGTACTGAAAGCAAACATGAGGACAACGCAGTAAGGACGGCGTTATTGTTGCCAGCAACAGGTGTCGTGAGGGAATTAAAACGAGGTACACAGCGCACACCGACGAAATTTTCACTGTTTACAGTGTTTTCAGTGCAATACGGAGACGAAGCTAACTGAAGACCTCGCCGTAAACGGCGGTAAGGGTCAGTCGTTGAGAGACAGGGTCATTACGTGTAAAAAATGGCACTTGATTTGCTTTGTCCATATTAGTTGAAAGATTCACGATAAACCGAGATATAGCTGCAGTATCTCTACTTTCAGATTCTCACTAATGACAACTTTGTCAGGACATGTGCATGTAAACAGTGGTAAGTGCGAAATACATCCCTACCAGGAGAATTGACGTGTGCGGTGTTCGTACCAGGAAAATGCTTTTCAGGGACGTTTTGTACAAATCCGATGATGATGTGGACAACTGCGACTCACATAAAGATACTGAATTTGTTCTTGAACGCAAATGCGCTTCAAAATGTGTCGTTAATCAGGTAAATGTAAATAATTCTTTAAGTAAGTAAACAATGTGAAGCTGTATGCCTCACCATAGTTTACAAGGGGAGAAATAAGTTAATTTAATATTGCGCTGATTCACATATTAATTTTTGAGATTTTTGTACGTATTTGTGCATCCATACTTATTCCAGAAGTTTGTAATGCAAATCTTGGTAGCATAAATTGAAACAATTTGGATCTTCTAAATTTGTGTTTTTGACAGGTTACACAATAATGTTTTGTTAATTTGAATAGCAAGTAAACAGTGGTAAGTCAGTGCTAACCCAGGTGAAGTGCTCAGTTTGCAAGGAATCAATTTTAAGTACCTATTAGCCTATTTCTGAGATAAAATTTTAGATAGAATTTAATAGTTTAAAAATATGTCGTTGCTCTAGAAATTTTTTTAAAAAAAATGACTTCCCCGCGTAAAACAGTCACAATGGATATATTTGACATATCTTATTTATGGTATTGTATTGAATCTTTACTCCACAATATCTCAAAACAACCGGCTTCTTTACTACCACTGCTCACAGCCGAGATCTTTATCTGGGGCAGCCGGCCGCTGTGACCGAGCGGCTCTAGGCGCTTCAGTCCTGAGCCGCGCGACTGCTACGGTCGCAGGTTCGAATCCTGCCTCGGGCATGGATGTGTGTGATGTCCTTGGGTTAGTTAGTGTTTAAGTAGTTCTAAGTTCTAGGGGCTGATGAGCTCAGATGTTAAGTCCCATAATGCTCAAAGCCATTTTTTTTTTTTTAGCTCTGGCAAGAAAAGAAAGGAAATGCAATACCTCTGTAACCAGTCGCCGGAGACCGTAGATCTTTCGTACCAAAATACTCAAAACATCTCCCTGAACAATCTGAAAGTTTGTCGGTAGAGTTCTGGTTCACTTTGTATAGGGCTGACCTTTAAAGTGGAAACATGGGGACAGCACGTGACAAATGTTAAACTGGCATGGAGTGCATTACATGCTTCTAAACGAATGACTGACATATCAGCACAACACACAAAATAGGTCGGAACAACGATATCTATATTATATATATAAGAGAAGATTACGCAGCCAATGTCTCATTCGGAAACGGCGTTAGAATGTTGTTAATTTGTGAGAATATCGTGTTACCCCTACAATAAGATGGAGAGAAGTTTACTAGAAGGTGTTGGAATTCGTCAGTGGCAGGATAATGAATATCATTTCAATATGGAATACACGGGTTCAAGAGGATCGTATTCAGTTCCATGTGTTATCTGAAGGGCCCTGCGCGACTATCGCTACGCTGTGAAGGATCGTCCAGCGTTGTCACGTACCTCGAGTCAGACATCTGTCTTGTTCACAGCAAGACAGGTATCTACTCGGACAGTGCGACGTCGCCTGGAACAACATTTGTGACAGTTTCCCTTGACAGAGCAGCTGTAGTGCGCCCAACGACAACACTGTACACACGAGTTGCACCACGACGTCGTTTCAGATGATCCCAGTTTCTGCACACGTGATAACAATGGACGCATCCACTTTTGGAGGCTACAAGGAGAACGAACATTGCCTGAATGCATTCGTCATGGCCGTACAGGCTCTATACCTCATGTTGTATTATGGGATGCCATAGAGCACACAACAGAGTTACCTTTGGTTCGCACAGCCGGTAATCTACACAGCAGTTGTTACATATTTGACACGTTGAGCTCAATGTTGACTCCTAGGGAGTTTCCCTGACGTTACCTTTCAATAAGATAACGTAAGTCCGTATGTTGCTAATGATGTCCTGACACACCTCTGTCCAGAAGATGTTCGACTGTCGCCCTGGCAAGGACGTTCTCCAGATTTCAAATATCTAGTCAAGGGTTTCCGAGAGACTGGCGTGCCACCACTCAACAGTCATTATGACTGACGAATTCTGACTGGGTGAAACTGTATGACTTGAGAGAAATCACAAAGGGAGTCCCACAGGTTTCAGTTTTGGGTTCACTCCAGTTATTTATATGTGTGAATGACCTCACACTTAAAATTCAACAGGCAGAAATGGTACTTTTTGCAGATGATACAAATATTATTATAAATTCCATTAGAGAGAAAGCAACAGAGGAGACAGTAAATGATGTTTTCCAAAGAATTACAAAGTCGCTCTCAGAAAATGGGTTCGCCGTAAATTTGAAGAAACACACTAAATTCGGTTCTCCTTAACAAATAGAGTAATGCCAATAATTGATGTAGCACATGAGCAGGAATCAGTAACGAAGGTAGAATGCTCCGCAGTTTTGGGTATACGCATTGATGAAAACTTGAAATGGAAGAAGCACATTACAGAGCTCCTCAAACAATTAGGTTCAGCTGCTTTTACTCTCCGTATAATTGCTAATCTTGGAAACCAAAGAATCAGCCTCCTGATTTATTTGGCATACTTACAACCAACAATGTCTTACAGAATAATTTTGTTGAATAAGTCACTATTAATTGCACAACATCGACCAGTAAGAATAATATGTGGTATTCACTCATCGACGTCATCTAAGCACCTTTTCAAGGAGCTAGGCATTTTAACTTCGCCGCCAATGTACATATTTTCGCTAGTAAAATTCGTCATAAATAGTCCAACATAATTTCAGAAGAACAGTGATGTCCATACCTACAACTCTAGCGGGAAAAAAAGACTTTTATGGCCCATTATTAAAGCTGTCAGTTTCTCAGAAAGAAGTTAAATATGCGTCAACAAAATTTTTTGATCATTCCCCAATCAAATAAAATGTCTGACAGGTAGCAAAACAAGTTTTAAAATCATTTCTCCTGAAAAACTCTTCCTATTTCATTGACGAATTTCTGATTAAAGCTGGTAGCCAGTAAAAAGAAAGTGTTTATTAATGTTAACGCTATTCATGTTGAAACGTCCCCTTAGAAAAATTGTACAAGACTGTGCTTAAACTGACACACAATGTTTTTGGCGCAACGCAATCTGACTTTCAGTAATCCCTACAAAAGAATGGCCCTGACTAACATTAACGTATACGTTTCACAAATCACTCACCTGACAAAAATCTTCGTTACTCGAACTACTGCAATACAGCGAGCGCCACTACTGCCAGCTAAATAAAAGATTCAAACTACTGAAGGCACTAACTACTGATAGGCGTACTTAGCAAATGAAAGATTTTGATAGAGAACAAACAATGTATTTACCTCAGTAGTGTTCAAAAATGATAATATATGTACAGCAGTTCATGACATCCATTCTTACAAATGTACTGTTTCTGATGGACACACGTCCGGATAATACGCTCTCAAAAATGCGCGATCTCACTTCCCCACATCTACCACTGCTGGCGGCTCACCTCCAACTGCGCAACGCTACGTGCTGTTCACATCCAGCTGCCCAACACTACAATGGCAATCAACAATGCAAACTAGCCACAGACTGCACACAGCACAGCCAGTGATTTTCATACAGAGCGCTACGTGGCGTTACCAATAAGGAAACATAAACAGCCTACTTACATAGCACCCATGCTCCCCATAAAAAGTTTTACAAATTGTTTTGTGTACTGGCCAATACAGATTTGAAAAAATTTTTTCATAATTACAATAACAAAGAAATCAAATGCACACACTTATTGATACAATGTTGGTCAAAAGCCAGTCCATAAAGACAGTCCTGGTCGTCCATCACAGTAGAATTGCAGTGGTTTTTTTTTTTTTCAAAGTCTGAGCAGTAAAAGAAAATGCACACGGAAGTAGTGGATTTCCGTGCAGTCTTGAACAAGTACTGGTGTCCTTCCAACGGAAAGACAGTGCTGACTCTTGACATGCAGACAGGTAATGAGCCACAACAGAGCAAACCCCCAGCAAAGTCAGTCCAAGTTCAAGAATATTGGTAGGTGGGTCATCACAGAGCAGACCCACTGTAGTCCTGGTAGAGAGTATGGTATTGGTGGGCCACCAGAGGTGCAGACCCACTGCAGTCCTTGTAGAAATAATGGTATTGGTGGGTCATCAAAGGTGCAGACCCACTGCAGTCCTTGTAGAGATAATGGTATTGGTGGGCCATCAAAGATGCAGACCCACTGTAGTCCTTGTAGAGATGGCCAGCAGCCATCTGTTGTGACTGTGCGGGTGCACAATCACCATTGAAGAGTCTTACGGATAATATAGCAAGTCCATAACCACCACTTGTGCACTCACCAAGTTTTTGAAATTATCCTTCGAACCAGCAATGCTGTTAACCAGTCCCTTGCTGAATTATCAACACACGTGCGAGCACTAACAGTCCTCTTTTTCTTTTCACATATTGTGCATATACTATGACCAACAGAAACGTGTGCAGTGAAATGTAACTTACAAGTTACTTAATTTGATGAACTGGTGTCAATTACAATTTTATAACATAAGAATACAATAACAAAGGTACAAATACATCATTAAGGAACTATAATAGTACAGAGAACATTTGTAGTGATACGGGCTTTACAAAAGAATCGAACTAACATATACATCAGTGTTACAGGAATTATGACATAAGTAAATACATAAAAGATCAGAATAACTTTTGAAACATCAACTTCACACATGAACATTGACACAAAACAGAATAAATAATGTCTAAACATCTTTACAAAGTAAATAACATATTATTAATGCCAATTATACACTCCTGGAAATGGAAAAAAGAACACATTGACACCGGTGTGTCAGACCCACCATACTTGCTCCGGACACTGCGAGAGGGCTGTACAAGCAATGATCACACGCACGGCACAGCGGACACACCAGGAACCGCGGTGTTGGCCGTCGAATGGCGCTAGCTGCGCAGCATTTGTGCACCGCCGCCGTCAGTGTCAGCCAGTTTGCCGTGGCATACGGAGCTCCATCGCAGTCTTTAACACTGGTAGCATGCCGCGACAGCGTGGACGTGAACCGTATGTGCAGTTGACGGACTTTGAGCGAGGGCGTATAGTGGGCATGTGGGAGGCCGGGTGGACGTACCGCCGAATTGCTCAACACGTGGGGCGTGAGGTCTCCACAGTACATCGATGTTGTCGCCAGTGGTCGGCGGAAGGTGCACGTGCCCGTCGACCTGGGACCGGACCGCAGCGACGCACGGATGCACGCCAAGACCGTAGGATCCTACGCAGTGCCGTAGGGGACCGCACCGCCACTTCTCAGCAAATTAGGGACACTGTTGCTCCTGGGGTATCGGCGAGGACCATTCGCAACCGTCTCCATGAAGCTGGGCTACGGTCCCGCACACCGTTAGGCCGTCTTCCGCTCACGCCCCAACATCGTGCAGCCCGCCTCCAGTGGTGTCGCGACAGGCGTGAATGGAGGGACGAATGGAGACGTGTCGTCTTCAGCGATGAGAGTCGCTTCTGCCTTGGTGCCAGTGATGGTCGTATGCGTGTTTGGCGCCGTGCAGGTGAGCGCCACAATCAGGACTGCATACGACCGAGGCACACAGGGCCAACACCCGGCATCATGGTGTGGGGAGCGATCTCCTACACTGGCCGTACACCACTGGTGATCGTCGAGGGGACACTGAATAGTGCACGGTACATCCAAACCGTCATCGAACCCATCGTTCTACCATTCCCAGACCGGCAAGGGAACTTGCTGTTCCAACAGGACAATGCACGTCCGCATGTATCCCGTGCCACCCAACGTGCTCTAGAAGGTGTAAGTCAACTACCCTGGCCAGCAAGATCTCCGGATCTGTCCCCCACTGAGCATGTTTGGGACTGGATGAAGCGTCGTCTCACGCGGTCTGCACGTCCAGCACGAACGCTGGTCCAACTGAGGCGCCAGGTGGAAATGGCATGGCAAGCCGTTCCACAGGACTACATCCAGCATCTCTACGATCGTCTCCATGGGAGAATAGCAGCCTGCATTGCTGCGAAAGGTGGATATACACTGTACTAGTGCCGACATTGTGCATGCTCTGTTGCCTGTGTCTATGTGCCTGTGGTTCTGTCAGTGTGATCATGTGATGTATCTGACCCCAGGACTGTGTCAATAAAGTTTCCCCTTCCTGGGACAATGAATTCACGGTGTTCTTATTTCAATTTCCAGGAGTGTATTTGAGGATAACAGTATTCCTCATCATAGTGAATGTAGTTTAGTATTAGAAGAGAAAAAAATTCTATGAAACAGTACACAGAGACAGGAAGAAAACAAATACACAAGGGTACACAAAGAGATAGTGGGATGACACAAAAGGAAAGGACAAGGTTTGTTTTCAGTGTAACATTTGGTACTGCAGTCCAACCCAAAACTTCATTCCATAGATCGTCCCTCTTATTTCGACATTTGCTCCAGCCAAAAAAAATCCTATCCAAGCATGCTTTCTGTATTCTGTTCACATCCTCTTTCAAAAATAGTTTTTCTCCACTATACACTTTTTTTTGGCCAAACCACTTTCTTATAGCTTCTAAATGCATTTCTTCCAATCCATCATAGTTAGTTTCTTATATAGTCTACCCCCTCTTAAGCTAACTTAAATCTACTGAGCTCAGATGCTAAACTAAGGGACGATGCAATGCAGCAGCATAAAACAATTAACACAAACAGCAATGACAAAGAAATGCAAATTGGCAAAGCAAGCAGCAGTAAATGTAATAACTTATAGCTAAACATGACAAACCCACAAGTAGAAAAAATAGTACACTAAAGACAACAATGCAGCTAAGAGGAATGTATATTCACATCTTAATGTCTATATAATTAAAGTGGTGCACCACAAAAACTTATTCTATAAAAAATTACCGAGTAGTTGAAAAGAAAATTATGTATGCAGTTACTGTTATTAATCTCTTCTTATTGTGCTTTCCATTCCAAGTGCTCCTTTTTCGAAGAATGTGGATCATAAAATTATTATTTAATAGATCTGTTGACAGAAAGTTTTCACATTAGCAAATGCAATTTTATTTCATAAAACCAATGCTGTAACACAGCTGGAAACCAGATATCAAATGAAATAAGCAACTATCTAAAGCGAAGCATAAAAATATAATTCAATAGTCATGTGGCATTTCATAAGTTAGTAGAAATTCTCTCACCTCTTGTAGAAAGACACTTGTCATAATCAGGTGTGCAGATGTAAGAATATTTCCCATCAGTTCATAAGCATTTCTGTAAGTAGCACAAAGCACGTGCTCCACAGTATAATCATGTGTTTCCAAGTTTGAGCGTGTCGTATTTGCGATGCTTTCTACAAAGAAATGTCAATAGCGAGGATAATGGCCTCTTCTTTTTTTTTCCTCCATCTGTGCCTCTGAAAGGCACACACTAATGGCTTTTTTCCGGGCGACTGTCGTGCAGCTGGGTGCCCATGACGCATTACGTGAAGGTGGTCACTTAACTTTCTTACCGAAATATTTACGACAGCAGTGACAGTCTCATACAAAAATTTCCCAGGTCGAGAATTTGCGTTCCAAATGTGTAGAAACAAAATCCTATCAACATAACAGAGTCCAAAAAATTTTCGGCGGTATTGTGATACATTCATGCATGTACACACATTTCATAACTCTTAAAGTACGATTCTCTGCTTATTGATCATAAACATACCTCAACAACATAATACACATCGTCATCGCAATAATAACATCATAACAGATCAATCACATCTCAGAATCGTCGCAGCTTCTTTCAATAATTTCAAGACCTTCAATAAAGTCATCTACCTCAAACGTACTTAAAAAATCATGATCCCTTGCCAAATACATCATTCTAAGCTCTCATAGCATCACAATGGTTTCCAAAAAAAATATGAACAGTTCACAAAGTACAGACAAAATACAATTTCATAAGTATGAAGTTATCCAACTGTGTAAATGCGTAAACATGTGTCACTGACGTAGTAAAAAAATGTTTGTCTCTCTCAGTTAAATGATCAGATAGCTGTGCACTTTTTGTTTTAGAGAAATATGGTACCGATGTGTAAAGTTGTATAAGCAAATACCATATTAGCTAGGGCTCCTTGTGCTTGCCAAACACATGGTTCACAAAGAAGCCGTGTACCCCCTCACCCCCCCCCCCCCCCGAAGATTAATGGATTAATGTAATTATACCCTCAGGTGTTACAGATTACAGCAATGGAATGAAATGTATCACGGAAAACTTTCTTTGCAATTCAAAAATCTTGAAAAATAAATGGTTTAAGTACAAAACTAATCACTCAAATGCGTGTCCTGTAGCGCTAAATGTACGTCTTGCTGTAAGATAATTCTGTGGAACTGTCGTAGTTATCGTCCTCTGTAAGCAAAGTTCTGCTGAAGTCAATGTACTTACCTCATCATAAACGAAAGTGAAATGCTTTGCGTATAGATATCGTAGTTATTACGTAACTTACCGTGATGAAGAAAGTACTATAATGTAACGTATTGTTGTGCTACGAAAAAGGCTGTCTCATTGTAGGTATACCACAAAAGTTACTACTAAAACATGTTTTACTTTCCAGAATAATACAGAAAAACTGTGCAGATATAAAACAAATACAACGCAAAAGCAATAATATAAATTGTGTCACTCATTAGTAGTGTCGTGATGTAATCGTGTAGCTGTCCAATAAACTAACCACTATGTCATCTGATATCTCTCAGAAAGTACTTTAAATCCAGTATGTATTTTCAAGTAAACCAAAATGTTGCATTAAAATCTCATTAGCAGTACCGGTACATGTTCTAAGTATGTGAGCCTTATGGTCGTTACGTAATCGTGCCACTAACAAGCAAGAATGTACACACACAATAACACTGTGTCGTCTGTTCACTATAACAATGCATTCGTAATTACTGCCTAAATATGTTCCCTAGGTTATAGACTGGATAGTTTATTTTAAAACATAGTTACATGTTAACAGTTTGTAAGTGTGACAAAGAGTACTAGTAACGTCAAGTGAAAAATTTTATAGTAAAGACGAAATTAAAAAAAAAAAACATTATCTCTCAATAAACGGTTTTACATGTGAAATGTGGTGCAATCCTTTACACTTCCTAGTACGCAGAGTTTCAACTTCAACGCAATTATGTGGTATACGTCGGATTCTGTAAGGTCCATTGTAAATCAGAAAGAATTTGTGACTCAAGTGTTTCTCCTTATGTGACAATGATTGAGCTTTAATGACAACTTTCTGACCAATATATAATTTCTTTGCGTTTGCTTTACCGTGTAGTTTTTTTCTTTTGTCTGCTGCAGATTTTATATTTTTAATAGCCAAATCAATTATGTCTTTGTGTCGAAGTTTACGTGTATTCGGGAAAGGTACAAGCTCTCTTATTGTGTTCGGTGGTTCTTCATTCTTCAGTAGAAGAGTAGGTGGTAAAGCAGTGGAGTCATGAGGCATTTCATTCAGCACATTTTGAAATAAGTGTAAATATCTGTCCCAATGCTGATGCTTTCCGTGACAATAAAGTCTGCAAAGCTTATTGATTTCTTTCATAATCCGTTCAGACGGGTTACAATGTGGTGAGTACAATGAAATAAAAACTGGTTTGATTTTATGGTTCCGAAGCATGCGTGACCAAACAGCAGATCTGAATTGCGGTCCGTTATCTGAAATGGCTTTAGCAACATGGCCAACTTCACGTAATAAATTTTTAACAAAGGCGTTGGATACAGACCGTCCAGTGGCTTTACGTAACGGAGTGAAAGAAACAAATTTTGAAGTAAGTTCAACAGCGACTAGAACATACGAAAATCCATTCGATGTTCTGACAAGGGGTCCCAAGAGATCAACAGCAACAAATTCTTTTAATTTAGAAGGAATGATAGGAAACAACGGAGCATGATGTGAGATAGTAGATGGTTTCTCCTTTTGACAAAGTTTACAAATAGACAAGACTCTTCGAATTCTCTTTTCCATATTCTTAAAATAACAAGTCGTTCGAAGAATATGATAACATTTTCGTGGACCAAAATGTGCGTAGCTGAAATGAATGAACCAAATGAGCTTATTAACAAAATCGTCTGGAATGCAAAGTACCCATAGCTTGTCATCAACAGTGCAGCGTTTGAACAGTATGTTGTTTCTAACCAGATAATAATGCCGAATCTGAGTGTGCGTCTTTTCATGCCATTTACTTTTGATGTCTTTCCAAATCGGATCTTTATCTTGTTCATGAGCAATGTCATTTAAAGATGTGGTGATGAAGTTTTCAAAGGCGACTTTCTAAATGTAAAGAATACTGAAATTTGTCTCGAGGTTGCCTTCTGTGCTACTTTTCTCAAGCCCAGCTGGTGCGCGTGACAGTGCGTCCGCAACAATGTTTTCCTTGCCGGGAATGTAGACTATTATGAAGTGGAATTCTTGCAGAAACAATGCCCAACGTTTTAACGTGTCATGATTTAATTTTGAAGACATTAGAAATTGTAATTCACGATGATCACTGTATACTTTTACGTGCTTGCCAGAAAGAAAGAAACGGAATTTGTTAAATGCCCAAACGATAGCTAAAGCTTCTAATTCAGTAACGGAATAATTTTTTTCAGATTTTGTTAGCACTCGGCTAGCAAAAGCAATGGTTTTCTGAACAGTAGTGTCATTTTCTATGGCTTCTTGAAATAAATGGGCACCAAGACCGACTTTAGAAGAATCCGTGCTAAGGCAGAAATCTTGTGACAGAACTGGATGAGCTAGTATTGGCGCGTTAAGTAGCGATTCTTTCAAAGAATTGAATTCCAACTGTGCTTGTTCGTCCCAGTTCCAAATAGTATTTTTTACAGTGAGAGAACAAAGTTTTGTTGTAAGTAGAATTTGCATATTCAGAAAACGACGGTAAAAATTTACGAGATGTAGAAAACTATGTTTTTTTTGTGGATGGAACTGGAATGGCTCTGATTGCTTCTAACTTTTCAGGATCCGGCTGAATGCCTTCAGAAGAAATAGTATGTCCCAAGAACCTCACCTTTGAACTACCGAATTCAGACTTTTCCAAGTTAACTGTAATTCCAGATTCTGCAAAAATACGTAACAGACTGTTGAGGATGCGATTATGTTGTTCCCATGAGGCTTCTGCTATCAGAATATCGTCCACATATAAGGTGATGTGACGTTTTAAGAACTCAGGTAATATGGAATTTAGCCCGCGAATGAATGCTGCCGAAGAAATGTTCAAACCAAAAGGAAGTTTCCGAAACTGATAACAAACGCCGAAACAAAGGAAAGCTGTGTATTTTCTAGATTCTGGATGAAGTTCGATGTGATAAAAGCTGGATCTGAGATCAATAGAAGACAACACTTTTACACCATTAAAATTTTGAAGAAGTTCTTCCATCGCTTGCGGCCTGTCTGTTTCAGGAATAATGATAGTATTGATTTGTCTCGAATCTAAGACAAGTCTGATGGATCCATTTTTCTTCTCAACAACATGTAATGGATTGTTGTATGAGCTTACTGCAGGCTCAATAATGCCCTCGTCAAGCATAGATTGTATTTCTGTTCTAATACGGTCCCTATAATGTGCTGGAATTACGTATGGTCTAACATAAAATTTAGTATTCTCACGAACACGAAATTGGTATTGAAATCCCTTGATTGTTCCTGTTTTGTGAGTAAAAACTGTGGAATGTGCTTGTAAAATCTCAAAAAGGTCCTGCCTATCAGTGTCATTACAATTCTCAATTGCTTGGATTTTTTCTGAATTAACTCATTAGTTTCAAATATGTCGTCGATATCATCCCTGTCAGTGCTTGCAGAGTGAGTGTTAGTGTCTAGTTTCGTAGAGTGTGAGTAAAAACTGTGGAATGTGCTTGTAAAATCTGAAGTGATATTGCAGTTAAGTTCCCATCCTAAAGCTATATGGTTTGAAAATGGAGAAATTACTAGAGGCAAAAGCCTACTAAATTTTTTCCGTTATACCAGTAGTGTCAAGGTTGCTTGCCCATTGTCAGTGTAGTGGTAGTTTACACAGTAGACAATTCCCCACTATGTGGAGTGGCATTAGACCGACAAACATATGTCTCAAGTGTGGTGAAGTGATGCATAAAGCATCATTATCACATCATAGATAAGTGGCTCAACTCTTCGAGCACATGCTGTAGTGACAAAAAAAGCATTTAGGATAGGAAATCAGAAAATGTAAAGATGCATGTGGAAATCTGATTTTTACGTCCACGCAACACTAAAATCATTTAATAGTACATTACTTAGTTGTATTTAGATTAAGTCGTAAACAACGTTGTAGAGTAGTTTCACTTCCAAGTCCGTGAGTGGCACGAATACCGGTCAAACACCTATTCACCGTCCACCAAATCCAGTGGTGGCCAAGACTTTGGCTCGGGAGCCGTGCCTGGACGAGTGTGCCAGAGCACTCAGCCTCACTACACATTTCCCCACTACCACGCCACACTGTCTGAGTGCGAGGAGGGGGAAGAGGGAAAAATTGTGAAAGCGCCGCATTTCAATGGCAAAAAAAGGGTTCAAATGGCTCTGAGCACTATGGGACTCAACTGCTGAGGTCATTAGTCCCCTAGAACTTAGAACTAGTTAAACCTAACTAACCTAAGGACATCACAAACATCCATGCCCGAGGCAGGATTCGAACCTGCGACCGTAGCGGTCTTGCGGTTCCAGACTGCAGCGCCTTTAACCGCACGGCCACTTCGGCCGGCCTTTCAATGGCAATGCAGTCACACTGCAGATGATTTGGTTTTATATTTCTCATTTCCCAACATCACAGGTTACAAAAAGAAACAAATTTTTCGTGTTGCTTGATTATTTTTGATGTGCTGAAAACACAATATCATTTCCATCTGGTACAAACTGTCAGCATATGGACAGACGCAGACTATTCCCCAGCTTTTGGCAGTGAAGTTCCGTGTAATCGTGACTTGTTTAGTTTCGTAATCACAAAAAGGTTTGTCACTCAAATATGTCGATTGCTATATTGTAGCACTTTTGCAACCTCATTACAAAGATATGGAAACACTACCTGAGAAACGAAATGTGGATGTCGTGTACAGTTTTAACGTAAGATGGCATGTCATTAAAACGGGTTATTACCTCACAGGTCAATCAGTTACATCTGCACATGCACAGGGACACTTTCAGCTCATAAGGCAAATGGTCTCAGAAAGAGCTCGAACACAATGAATTCTTCAGACCTTGAGTTTCCTTTGACAGCAGTGACTTTAAGGAACTGGACTGTGTTTGTCAGAATGAGTCCCTTCTATAACGCGATTTTCTTCGTAAATGAATCGCCATCAGTTCAGTAAAAATTATTTTTCATCTTGTAATCCGAGGTCTGCGATCCATTGTCTTGTGACAGCCAGAGCGAGAGCACCAGCAGCAGCGAGTACTGTTTGTATAAAGCGTTTATTTTGCATTTTGTTTACGACCTTCCACTAAGGAAGGGATTCTATTTGTGTTTATCTGCTCTGCATAGAAACTAACAGTTCTTGATCGTTAGGAGAGAAATTTATTTTGTACTTATTTGCTGCGCTTAGCTTTTAAATAGTTTTTCTGGGAAAACCTAGCGTAGTTTTCGCGTCTCGTATTTCAGTGAGTGTTTCTTGATTATCAGAGTAGCTCATCAGAAGATTATCTTGGGAATTTGTCACCGTATAGAGCAGGGTAAACATAGTCATGTGTAGGGACTGTGGTTGTTGTGAGCGGACGCAAGGAGAATTGGCCACTCTTCGGGGGCAGGTGGAGGCTTTGTCTGTTAGGCTCATCGAGCTCGAGGCGCAGGCGTCGGCTCGTAGTGGCGTTGGGGCAACTGTGGTGAGACCTATGCCTACTTCGGTGGCCTTGGAATCACATGGAACCCCTGATGTCGCTGCGTCTTCCGGCAGTGAGCATCTTACCGGTCAGCCATCACTCCAGGGTGAATGGCGGACAGTGGTGGGCTCGCGCGTGCCTGGCCGAAAGGCGAAGGTGGGATCTGGCCGCGTGGCAGCTGCCTTACCCCTTTCCAACAGGTACGGGGTGCTTCCTAGTGGTGATGACATCGTTTCCGAGCCACCACAGGATGCCTCGCCTGTTGGGCCAGTGGCCGATTCTCCGGCAAGGTCCCGACAGTCACAGAGGGCGGGCCTATTAGTTATAGGGAGCTCCAACGTTAGGCGGGTTATGGAGCCCCTCAGGAAAATAGCGGGTAGGTCGGGGAAGAATGCCAGTGTGCACTCGGTGTGCTTGCCGGGGGGTCTCGTCCGTAATGTGGAGGAGGCCCTTCCGGCAGCTATTGAACGCACTGGGTGTGACCGGCTGCAGATAGTAGCACATGTCGGAACGAATGACGCCTGCCGCTTGGGTTCTGAGGCCATCCTTGGTTCCTTCCGGCGGCTGGCTGATTTGGTGAAGACAACCAGCATCGCACGCGGAGTGCAAGCTGAGCTTAATATCTGCAGCATAGTGCCCAGAGTCGATCGCGGTCCTCTGGTTTGGAGCCGTGTGGAGGGTCTAAACCAGAGGCTCAGACGACTCTGCGACTATAATGGTTGCAAATTCATCGACCTCCGTTATTGGGTGGAGAACTGTAGGGCCCCCCTAGACAGGTCAGGCGTGCACTACACACCGGAAGCAGCTACTAGGGTAGCAGAGTACGTGTGGCGTGCACACGGGGGTTTTTTAGGTTAGAGGGACCCCCCCTTGGGCGAAACGATAAAATACCTGACGGCTTACCAGAGAGAACATCAGCATCGTTGATAAAGAACGTCCGTCCTCAGAGACCAAAAACAGGAAAAGTTAACGTAATATTGGTAAACTGCAGGAGTATCCAGGGCAAGGTTCCTGAATTAGTATCGCTTATTGAAGGAAATAGTGCGCATATAGTATTAGGAACGGAAAGTTGGTTAAAACCGGAAGTGAACAGTAACGAAATCCTAGACACAGAATGGAATATATACCGCAAGGATATGATAAACGCCAATGGTGGAGGAGTATTTATAGCAGTAAAGAATTCAATAATATCCAGTGAAGTTATTAGCGAATGCGAATGTGAAATAATCTGGGTTAAGTTAAGTATCAAAGGTGGGTCAGATATGCTAGTCGGATGCTTCTATAGACCACCTGCATCAGCAACCGTAGTAGTTGAGCGCCTCAGAGAGAACCTGCAGAACGTCGTGAAGAAGTTTCGTGATCATACTATTGTAATAGGGGGAGACTTCAATCTACCAGGTATAGAATGGGATAGTCACACAATCAGAACTGGAGCCAGGGACAGAGACTCTTGTGACATTATCCTGACTGCCTTGTCCGAGAATTACTTCGAGCAGATAGTTAGAGAACCAACTCGTGAAGCTAACGTTTTAGACCTCATAGCAACAAATAGACCGGAACTTTTCGACTCCGTGAATGTAGAAGAGGGTATCAGTGATCATAAGTCAGTGGTTGCATCAATGACTACAAGTGTAATAAGAAATGCCAAGAAAGGAAGGAAAATATATTTGCTTAACAAGAGTGATAGGGCACAAATCGCAGAATATCTGAGTGACCACCATCAAACGTTCATTTCTGAGGAAGAGGATGTGGAACAAAAATGGAAAAAATTCAGAAACATCGTCCAGTACGCCTTAGATAAGTTCGTACCGACTAAGGTCCAAAGCGAGGGGAAAGATCCACCGTGGTATAACAATCATGTACGAAAGGTACTACGGAAACAAAGAAAGCTTCATCATAGGTTTAAGAGTAGTCGAATCATAGCTGATAAGGAAAAGCTGAACGAAGCGAAAAAGAGCGTAAAGAGAGCAATGAGAGAAGCATTCAACGAATTCGAACATAAAACATTGGCAAACAATCTAAACAAGAACCCTAAAAAGTTTTGGTCATATGTAAAATCGGTAAGCTGATCTAAATCCCCTATTCAGTCACTCGTTGACCACGATGGCACCGAAACAGAGGACGACCGAAGAAAGGCAGAAATACTGAATTCAGTGTTCCGAAACTGTTTCACTGCGGAAAATCGTAACACGGTCCCTGACTTCAGCCGTCGCACGGACGCCAAAATGGAAAATATTGAAATAAACGATATAGGAATTGAAAAACAACTGCTATCACTTAGTAGCGGAAAAGCATCCGGACCAGACGAGATACCCGTAAGATTCTACAGTGATTATGCTAAAGAACTTGCCCCCTTTCTATCAGCAATTTATCGTAGATCTCTGGAAGAACGTAAAGTACCTAGCGACTGGAAGAAAGCGCAGGTCGTTCCCATTTTCAAGAAGGGTCATAAATCAGATGCGAATAATTATAGGCCTATTTCGCTTACGTCAATCTGTTGTAGAATAATGGAACATGTTTTATGTTCTCGTATTATGACGTTCTTAGATAATACAAATCTCCTTCATCATAACCAACATGGATTCCGCAAACAGAGATCATGTGAAACTCAGCTCGCCCTATTTGTCCAAGAAATTCACAGTGCCGTAGACACTGGCGAGCAGATTGATGCCGTATTCCTGGACTTCAGGAAGGCATTTGATACGGTTCCGCACTTACGTTTAGTGAAAAAAAATACGAGCTTACGGAATATCGGACCAGGTTTGTGATTGGATTCAGGATTTCCTAGAAGAAAGAACACAACATGTCATTCTTAACGGTTCAAAATCTGCAAATGTAGAGGTAATTTCGGGAGTACCGCAAGGAAGCGTGATAGGACCTTTATTGTTTACAATATACATAAATGACTTAGTTGACAACATCGGTAGCTCCGTGAGGCTATTTGCAGATGACACGGTTGTCTACAAGAAAGTAGCAACATCAGAAGACTCGTACGTACTCCAGGAAGACCTGCAGAGGATTAATGAATGGTGCGACAGCTGGCAGCTTTCCCTAAACGTAGATAAATGTAATATAATGCGCATACATAGGGGCAGAAATCCATTCCAGTACGATTATGCCATAGGTGGTAAATCATTGGAAGCGGTAACGACCGTAAAATACTTAGGAGTTACTATCCGGAGCGATCTGAAGTGGAATGATCACATAAAACAAATAGTGGGAAAAGCAGGCGCCAGGTTGAGATTCATAGGAAGAATTCTAAGAAAATGTGACTCATCGACGAAAGAAGTAGCTTACAAAACGCTTGTTCGTCCGATTCTTGAGTATTGCTCATCAGTATGGGACCCTTACCAGGTTGGATTAATAGAAGAGATAGACATGATCCAGCGAAAAGCAGCGCGATTCGTCATGGGGACATTTAGTCAGCGCGAGAGCGTTACGGAGATGCTGAACAAGCTCCAGTGGCGGACACTTCAAGAAAGGCGTTACGCAATACGGAGAGGTTTATTATCGAAATTACGAGAGAGCACATTCCGGGAAGAGATGGGCAACATATTACTACCGCCCACATATATCTCGCGTAATGATCACAACGAAAAGATCCGAGAAATTAGAGCAAATACGGAGACTTACAAGCAGTCGTTCTTCCCACGCACAATTCGTGAATGGAACAGGGAAGGGGGGATCAGATAGTGGTACAATAAGTACCCTCCGCCACACACCGTAAGGTGGCTCGCGGAGTATAGATGTAGATGTAGATGTAGATGTTCTAATCGTCGTTCCTCCAATCCTTTTTCCTTTATAAATTCAACAATAGCGAGTTTTAAATAGAAAACTTGTTCGAGGCATGCCCCTTGACCTTATATACGTACTTTGTAGCGATACGTAAAGTCTCTATCTCTTCATTCAGTTCCATTGAAAACTGTTGCTACTGACAGTGGAATAGGTCGTGATACTTCATAAACTTTACATTTCACACCACCAATTGCTTCACCTCCTGCATACCGGAAAATTTAGCACGAAGTGTTCACTGATATATCGAAAAATGTATTGCGTCTGTCGATGGTTGTAATTCTTTGTTTTTTTCATTGTCAACTAAATCTTCAGACTCTTTCTGCACTGTGTTGTAATATCGTTTCCCAGCAAATCTGCAGTATCTATCGCTTATGTGACTGCATAATAGGTACTGAGAACTATCATTCATTTCTCTGTCATTCACCTTCATTTTTAAACGCTTTTGTCTATAGACTGCTCGACTGACTCTTTTTGTGCAAACATCCACCTGAACATGTGAACGTCCTTCATACCACGAACGAACAGCGAACGGTAAACAGCACTGACACCATGATTTTGCCGAACTGAAGAGAACTATGACGACCGAATAATGCGACATCGTAATACTAAGTCAAATATCGCCCTGTAAATAGTACTTTCGGGAAATTACGGGAAAAGCCGAGACAGGACGATCCGAGGCCCGCACAAGGCCTTCACAAAATGCCCGCAAGAAGCTTGGCAAGCCGTGGCGAGCCGTAGCCCAAACTGTGATTTGTGAGTAAAAGGTGATTATTTATTTGTGCTTACCATGAAGATGACTTTTCCCATTGCTTTTTGCATACTGCTTCTAAACACATAGGGTAAATTTACCTCAATAGTTACGGTTTCTGAAGTTATTACCAGGTGCCGATATTCGATTGATGCATGAGGTGGTGTAGTTTCCATAACAATGAAACATGTGGTAATACGTTCTGTCCTTTATCCTGTTTCCCAATTTACTGTTCATTGATAAATTTCATGTCAGCACTTTTTCGAGTGGTTTCAAGCTTCAGAAATGTCTTAGAGTCTATTACGTACAACGTGTTAGTATATAGCAATAAAACACTCGATTTACACACAATTACTATTCGGTTGTGCATTAAACGTTAAAGTAGAGCATGCAACGATTCTTCAATGCGTCTATTGCATGACTGAGGTTGAAAATTATATTTATGCTGTCACTTTCAGTTACAACTACTAGTGCAGAGACATTTTCATTTTCCTTTAAAATTCATCATTATGTCGCGTGAAGTACGTTAAGTGAAGTGGTAATTAATTTCTTTAGTCTGTTCCAGTTTTGAGATAGGTTAGTCTTTAACAAGGTTCTTTACAAGCATTGGATGCAGCCACTGCAGGAAGATTTCGCCTCTTCCTACTACGGTACTGCAGATAAGATAAGCGTGAAGGCTGTGATTCGTAGATTATGTTATTAAGTCTCCCTACCCTCTTGTATCATCTTCCTCCTCCTATTTACCCTATCCTCGTCTTCCTGCTCTTCTTCAGTCTCCTTCTTCGCGTTCCTTCGAAGAATGAAGTATATATTACGTATCTCAATTTGCACCAGCTCCTAGTATCTGCTGTTAATGCAGCCATTATATCCTCCAAATGTTTTCATGACAGAAAACAGATCCAAGTGGATAAAAACATATCAAACCTTCACATCCTTCCGTTATCTTTTTCTATATCAACAACACATTCCAGAATTTGTTGTAAACAGACCCTCCATAGTTAATAAGGTTTACGCGGATGAAGGTGTTCAATTAAATGCGCGTATGGGATTTCTGACAGAAATCCCCCTTCTGGGGAATTCGGCTGCCGGTTGCAAGTCTTTTTAGTGGACACCACTTCGTCGACATGAACGTCGAAGATTGCGAAATGATGAAGAGGACAACACACACACACACACACACACACACACACACACACACACACACACATAGCGGAGGAAATTCCCGATCCGGGATGGAACGGAATCCAGGGCCACGAGCTCGAGAGTGATCAACGCCAAACACAAGACCACGAGCTACTAACGAGGTGTTAAATAGACTGATACTATGTACGGTTTTCGAAACCTTACTTGCAACAGATAATTCTCGCTGGTAAGCGTCGCATTATACTGTACTAAATTAAACACACTATAGCTTAGTGGCTGATTTTGTATTTAGTTTTATCATGTATTCAACGTCCGAGGAACAAAAAATTTTGGTTGTTAGCCAGTAATTCACATAAAGACTCTTTAAATTGGTCAATGAAGTTCGTAAAAACTTTTCATTTAATAAATAAATATTGAGTGGATATCGTTATGGAATTTTGAGGCAGTTTAAAGTTTTGTAGCAATTTTGAGGGTATATCCACTGTAAAACGCTATAAACCACTTCTGAGAGGCGCTACTTCATATTTGGCGTTTTTCGTCCTGTCAGTTTTCTGAGACTCGCTTTTTTTGTAAAATTCAACAGAAAAAAAGTATGTTGCAGTCGAATTGCAATATACCCTGTAGCAACTACGTGACTTCAAAGAAGAACAACAGATCTGAAAGAGGTCAAAATTTTCCCCTACTGTCTAAATTAAGCTTCGACAAGAAGAGAATGGAAGCTTTCAAATGTGGTGCTACAGAAGAATGCTGGAGATTAGAGGGTAGAGCACGTGGCTAATGAGGAGGTACTGAATAGAATTGGAGAGAAGAGAAATTTGTGGTACACCATGAATGAAGGAGGGAGCTGTTGGTAGGACACATTCAGAGGCGCAAGCGTTCACCAATTTAGTAATTTATTACTGGAGGGAAGCGTAGGAGGTAAAAACCGTAGAGGGAGACCAAGAGATGAATACTCTAAGCTTATTCAGAGGGTCTAGGTTGCAGTAATTACTCGGAGATGAAGAGGCTTGCACAGGATAGAGTAGCATGGAGAGCTGCATCAAACGAGTCTCTGGACTGAAAACCACAACAACAACAAAAGTAAATTCTATGGAAGTTTTAATTTTACAGCGTATTTTAAAACACACAACTTCAGCCCAAGATTTATGGCATATGCACTTAATTCGTGAATAACATGATACGAATAGATCGAAAGTAGTTGATTAGGGCAGTGCTGAAAAGTACATTAAGGAGGTTACATTACACTTGTATTTTAAACTCCACGGAAATTTTAATTTTACCACAACTTTTGGAACAAAACTCAGCTCAAGATATAAAGCGTGTACAGTTAATTTGTGAATAACAGTCTTTCGAACATCATATGAACTGCTCGACTATTGTTGATTAGGGCACTATTAAAAAATACATTCAGGACGTTATATTACAGTTGTGTGAATTGGTATTTACCTACACGGTTGAGCTGCAGTTGTTGTTAAGCCCAAGTAAACAGTGAAATAATACAAACGAAGTCATAATATAGACGCGCGGGATAGCCTTGCGTTCAAAGGCGTCTTGTCACGGTTCGCGCGGCTCCCATCGTCTGAGTTTCGAGTTCTCCCTTCGGCATGGGTGTGTGTGTTGTCCTTAGCGTAAGTTAGTTAAAGTTAGATTAAGTAACCCTAGGAACCGATGACCTCAGAAGTTTGGACCCATAGTCCTTAATAAAAATCTCCAAATCTCTCCAAACTCATAATAATTATCCGGTAGGTCCTATACCACGTACTCAAGCTGCAGTCAAATTTATATTCTTCATTGCGATCGTATATGCTGTAGCTGCTTTGGCGTCTCAACGAAAATGACTGAGCTTAAAGAATATTTAGGAATTACTAAGAAGAACGATATTTCCAGAAACGAAGTATCGACGACTCTAGTGCAGAAACATTATTTTGAGAAACAGAAAACCATAATTAGAATTTCCAAAGAATAGTAATTTTTGCAGTTCGAGAAGCTACAAGAAAATAAAACAATCTTTAGAAAACATTTAAAATAGGTGCAGTATGTAGATAATCTTAGGACAAAGCTTAGTTGGAAACGTACCGATGGGAAAGTTTGAGATTTGTCTTTACACCTGAAATTAATGTGTGAGGAGTTAATGGAAACGAATATTATCTCATATCTCTCTCTCTCCATCAGCGATTGACTGACAAAATTTCTAAACCAACTACATAAATTACATTTTAGTTCTAGTCTATTGCTATAACGACAAAATATCTTAAGATGTGGTATAAATAACTCGTTTGAAGTTTAAAACTGCTGTGTTATAAATTTATGGGATGCAATCGAAGTATAAATAACAGAGAATTCTTTTGGGGAGCTTCAGTGTGTTCGAGGGAGATGAACGGAGGGAGTGTGATAAATTTACAAAGTTGCCAGATTAAATAATTCTTATCACTAGAAATTTTTCGTTAGTGAGATGAAGGCAGATAAGAAGAAATTCTCTCGCTGGCACAATGAATGCAAATGAGAGGAAAGAATTTTTAAAAAGACACCATTTATAATGTAAGATTTTACGGCAAGGGATTCAAGAGCGACTGTCACAGAAGAATGCTTACAAACTCTGCGTGGGTTGTGGTGCGCCTTCTAGCTGCAAAGAAAAAATAAAGAGAAGCGTTAAAGGAATTTTTTCCCTTAGGGAATTTCGCGACGCACGGGTCAATGGAAATTCGTACGGAGGATAAAAGCGTAAACGAGTATTGAGGAAAAAAATATTCAGAATGGGCTAGGCCGGGACCGAGACACAGAAAATAATTGTGGCATCCTGATCGTTAGAATCATGTCATTAGTTTTTAACGCATTTCCATTCATTAAAAAGTAAAATGCTAACATTTAATCAGTATCGAAATTATCTGATGGTGCCAGTTTATTAATACTATACAATGGATCTCGTCGCAAAATAAAACAGACTGTTAACAAAACACGGTCAAAATATACAGTCTAGCAAAGGCCTTTATAAGAATGCAAGGAAAAGATGAGCTAAGAAGTTTAAAAATTAAAAATCACTACACAAATTAACACTAAAAGGCTGCAGTAGTGTGTAATATAAATAATATGTTAGTGAAACGGTCTAGGAATAGCGAGGAACCTACTTAAAGAATAGAATTAGAGTGCCACAAGGAAGCTCTTCAATTCGAAGTTGAAAATCTCGGAATTATCACTCTTTTTTTTAGCTCTGGTAGAAGACTGTTAAAATTAAACCTGTAGAAAATTACACAAATTTCTGCAAAATGCTTCAATAATAAGTTACCCAAGTGTAAATCGTTTTTCCGTCTAGCGTTCGCTGTGTGAATGTGGTACTTTCTTTTGAACGACGCCATTTTATTAGCCACAGATCCATGGGGCTGTATGAAAACGGATGGCAGAGCTAAAATTTCGAGATTTTCAACAACATTCTTCAATTTACAAACTGTCAAAGCAGATCGCTCTAACGGCCCACTTCCGAGGCTGGAAAGTTGTTTGCGGATGCATAGAGTTGTCTGAAAATATACCATAGCGTGTAATAGGACGAACGTATGCAAGATACGCAAGCTTTTGCGCCTCAAAGTCAGAAATCAAGCAAACTGTTCTTACAGTGAAGATATAAGCATTTAATATCCGCACAATCTCCTGAGTGTGACGTTTCCAAGAGAGCTTTTCATCTATATTCACAGATTATCTGCTCGCCTTATAACTGCAAAATTTTCTTCTAAAGTTGTTCTCTGTCACTGCATGCTCTGTGTTTTGTTGCAGTTAATCTCCTCAAGGTACTGTTATCCATTAGTTTATTTGTTGAGTCATATCCATGTCATAATATATATTTCACGAATACTCTTGTCACCTGCAAGGAAAAAGCAAGAAAAAATGTGAATGCCAAGGTTAGGGGCAGATCATGGATACGTTTTAAGAAAAGTAATGGACCAATTACAGAACCTTGGTGCATACTCACTTTACAGAACTCAAGTCAGAATCAAATCTGTTCTTTATTTGTGGACAATGGTGGGCAATTTATGCTTCCTGTTTTCATGATGTGAAATGAGTAATGTTCAGATTTTCACCTAATACAATAATGTTCCTACCTACTGAAAAGTATTGCGTTGTTCACACAGCCATACGTGTCTTTCAAATCAGAGAAGGTATCTAGTGACCTCAACTTATCGTTTAGTTCTGAAAATGCATCACACAGAAAAGAATAAATTCTTCATTTGTGCAGCCATATTGTCCGTAGTTGCTTTACAATTCCTGGATTATTTTCTTTCCTTCGTTATAACTTCAAGAAACTGCATGTGTTTTAACAATATTCGTTTCGCTTTATTGAGGTAAAACATCGTTATCAGTCCGTAATTAAAAATATTTACAATTTTTTTAAGATCGAGAAACAGTTTTTTAACAATATGTTGGTGTTCAGTTAAGGTGATTTCTGCATGGTTTCTCGCCTGTATCGGGAAATGCCGTCTGCTAGCACATCATTGGTATCTTTCTTCATTACACAGCTACTTGTAGTCTAATTTTTCGTGTCTATGCAGAACTGTGCATTTCTTACGTTTTACACATCACACTTTTCCGCATACCACTGTTTACTGTTCTTTTTTTCTATACTTCCAAGTGTGTATTTTGTTTGGTGGATATCACTGTCACTAGTTTGTCTTTGATCTGTAAATTTTTATTTTTGTAGTTAATTGTATGTGTCATTCTATTTAATTATGTATTTATATACGGTGTAAGATTAATGAAGGAGTAGTGGTGCAGTGTTTTTCCTTTTTTTTTCTCCTTTTATTTAGATGGGGGAGGGAGAAGCTGCCGGATGTGCTTTTGTATTGAGCTGTACATTGTTTTAAGCATTGTTTATGCTTTTCTTTTAGTAAGTTACGTATTTTATATCTGAATTTGTTGTGGTAGGTCACTGTATGCCATTTTTTGTGATAGTGCAGTTTGTACGTGTTAGTGTTTATGGTTAGTTTTCTTTCATTATTAGTGCTTTTATTTTTCTGTTTAGTTTGTCCCCCATTGTTTCTTTGCGTCCATTTTTAATGCTATTTGGTTTATAATGGACGGCTCTTTCTGGTTATCAGTTGTGTTTAGGGGGCCTCTGTTCGATACGTTTCACATAGCCTATTTCTGATTCTGCTGGTGGTTTGACGTTGCATTTAAGACAGTGTTACCAGTTGTGGGTTTTCTGTATATGTCAAATGTGTGTTTGTTATTGTCTTTTCTTATGATTATGTCTAGAAAGTTGAGTGAGGTTCATTGTTGTTCTTCTAGCGTGAATTTTAGGCCTATGTTTTGTATACAGTATTTACGTCTTTGTGTAATAGCTGTAATCTATTTTTAGGTTCATCTACTCTGCATATTATGTCATCCATGTATCTGTATCAGTAGATGATTTGTAGCTTTTGTTATTGTGCCTTCAAATATTAATTTTTATATATGAATCATGAAATTTTGGCTAATGTTACTGAAACAGGCGTATTCGGTTGTTTGCAGATGATGCCGTCGTTTATCGACTAATAAAGTAATCAGGAGATCCAAACAAACTGCAAAACGATTTAGAAGAAATATCGGAATGGTTCGAAAAGCGGCAGTTCACCCTAAATAACGAAAAGTATGAGTTCATCCACATGAGTGCTAAAAGGAACTCGTTAAACTTCGGTTACACGATAAATCAGTCTAATCTAAAAGCCGTAAATTCAACTAAATACTTAGGTATTACAATTACGAACAACTTAAATTGGAAGGAACACATACAAAAATGTTGTGGGGAAGGCTAATCAAAGACTGCGTTTTATTGGCAGGACACTTAGAAAATGTAACAGAATACTGCAGCGCGGTGTGGGATCCTTACCAGATAGGACTGACGGAGTACATCGAAAAAATTCAAGGAAAGGCAGCACGTTTTGTATTAATGCGAAATATGGGAGAGAGTGTCAAAGAAATGATACAGGATTAGGGCTGGACATCATTAAAAGAAAGGCGTTTTTCGTTGCGACGGCTCTTGTCACGAAATTCCAATGACCAACTTTCTCCCCCGAATGCGAAAATATTTTGTTGACACCGATATACATAGGGAGGCACGATCACCACGATAAAATAAGGGAAATCAGAGCTCGTTCGGAAAGATATAGGTGTTCATTCTTTCCGCGCGCTATACGAGATTGGAATAATAGAGAATTGTGAAGGTGGTTCGATGAACCCTCTGCCAGGCATTTAAATGTGATTTGCAGAGTATCCATGTAGATGTAAATGTAGATGTAGAAACAGGTGAACCCGTGAGTAAACCTTCTTCTTGTGTGTAGCATTCGTGATTGAATTGATGTGGAAAGTATCTACAGCCGGCCGAAGTGGCCGTGCGGTTAAAGGCGCTGCAGTCTGGAACCGCAAGACCGCTACGGTCGCAGGTTCGAATCCTGCCTCGGGCATGGATGTTTGTGATGTCCTTAGGTTAGTTAGGTTTAACTATTTCTAAGTTCTAGGGGACTAATGACCTCAGCAGTTGAGTCC
This sequence comes from Schistocerca nitens, assembly GCF_023898315.1. Lineage (NCBI taxonomy): Eukaryota > Metazoa > Arthropoda > Insecta > Orthoptera > Acrididae > Schistocerca > Schistocerca nitens. The sequence goes on along the minus strand of NC_064616.1, from coordinate 629,466,279 downwards.
CATAGTGCTCAGAGCCATTTGAGCCAAAGTATCTACAGATGCATCCTTGTAAATCTGTAAATGAAATCATAAAAATAATTGAAGAAAATCTGAAAACACACAAGCAGCTACCTCATGAAAACACAGATGAAACCATAAAATTGCTACCGTTAATAACACAACAAAATACTTTGAGTAGAATCAAGAATACTACGTACAAGAAGATCGTCTACAAAAAAAACACCTCACACCAAGCAATATTCAAAAAGATACGAACATCGTAGGAATCAGTAAACACAGTCACCTCCTCCTTTTCCAAGAAAATTTGCACACACAGAAAGCATTAACACAAAATAGACATTTGCTCAATGACGAAATAAATACTGGAAACAAACACTATATAAAACAATTGAAAAATCTAATGAAGAAGAAAGCAGCCTTTTCCGTCCTGCACCGTCTCGCACCCAACCCGCAAAGTCTCAAAATTTTATTTCACTTCTTGCTACTCCGCTTTTCCTCCAACTCAATCCCCATCACACTGCTATACACTTATTTTCCCTCATCATTGGTTCTCCCTCTCCCATCTAAATAAAAGAAGAAAACAAAAAGAATAAATATTCCACCATTATTTCTTCATTAGCCTTACACAGTATATAAATACATACTTAAACAGAATGACACATACAAATAACTATCAAAATAAAAAAGTACAGATCAAAGACAAACTAGCGACAACGATGTCTTGGCAACACCACAAAGCAAAATACACACTTAGAAGTATAAAGTAAATGAACAGTAAACAGTGGTATGCGAAAAGATGTGCTTTCTAAAACGTGGTAAATACATAGCTCTGCAAAGTAACAAAAAATTAGTCTATAAGTAGCACTGTCTAACGAAGAAGGACACCAATGATGTGCTTACAGACGGCATTTCCCGATGAAAGCGAGAAACCAAGCAGAAATCACCTTAACTGAACACCAAAGTATTGTTAACGAACTGGTTTTAGATCTCAAAAACAAATTAAATTGTAAATATTTTTGATTACGGATCGCTTACGATACCTCAATAAAGCGAAACGCGTATTGTGCAAAATCACGCAGTTTCTTGTAATTGTTACGACGGAACGAAAAAACTCCAGGAACACAAAAGAATAATTTGGCTTTTCTTCATCAGAAGTTTGTACCTATGAGTAATATTTAGCGACCAGCAGCTAAGCAATAAAGTCAAAGTAAGGTGGCGAAACGTTGAATTTCTAAAGTCTAGTGCTCTGCAGCCCCTGAGAAACTGGTTAGAAACCTTACATAGGTTGCGGGCAGGACTCCATTTGCGGAGCGCAGATGCGAGGGCGTATCCAGGGATTATCCAAATGGCCACTAGCGGCTAGGTACCCAAATCCGCTCGTCGCAACAGCGTTAAACTTCTTGCCGGCAGTTCCTTACCTCTAACAAACGTCTCCTCAGCGCTAATCCCTGTCCAAAATGTAGTGCAATATTTGTGTTGTGGATTAACATATGGCTCTTACGTTGTACGATTTTTCGTTATATACTTGTTATTTTCTACTTCTCGTCCTGCGGATGGAAATAACAGCAGCCTGCTACTACATATTGCTATTAGTGTATTGAAACATTTAGCCCCGCCCAGTCGCTCTTTTGTCCTTTCAGTTCAGGTAAATCGGTTTTCAAGAACTAAATCTCATTTCGGAATCAATATATGTGGCGGTTCATTTCACTCACATATCGTCCCCACCATCATTGGTAGAGTCATTAAGTCATAGGAAACAATAAGAATAACAACAACAAAATCTGTTCATTCTCTGCTGAACACATGTGTGCCTACCAGACATCTTCCCAGTCGGATCACATCCCACCACTACCGCCATCATAGAACGAGTCAATAACAACAACAACTACCTTCACTGTTCATCCACAGTTGAATATACACTGATGAGGCAAGACATTACGATCACCTGCCAAATAGCTTGTTTGTCCGCCTTAGGAACGAAATACACCACTCATTCTGCGTATCAGGGATCCGACAGTTTGTCGATAGCTTTGTGGAGATATGTGCCATTAGATGCCTACTCACAGGTGATGCATTTCGCTTAAATAACGGGCAGCTGATTTGCGTAAGCGGTGATGCTGCCCGGTAGCAGCCTAGATGGGTTCCATAGTATTTACGTCAGACGAATTTAGTACCCGAGACATCAACGTAAGTTCACTATAATGCTCGTCAAACCACTACAGGACGGTTCTGGTTCCGAGACACAAACAATTGAACTGCTGGAAGATGACATTGCCGTAGGGTGCATCGAGCATGAAGTGGTTCGCAGCTGTCAGAGCGTCTTCGATTACTACCGCAGGTCCCATGGAAGCGCTGGAGAATGTCTCCCATATGGTAATACTGCTCCCGCCAGTCTCCGTCCATGGCGCGCTGCATGTTTCGACCCACCGTTCATCTCGATGACTGAGTTTGTGGAGACGACTGTCGACCTAGTGGAGCAAAAATGTGATTCACCCGAAAAGCCTACACGTTTCCATTGATAGACGGTCGAATCCAGATGGTCCAATGCCCACTGCAGTCGTAATTGACGATGTCGCTGGGTCAACATGTGAACACGTAGGGTTGGTCTGCTGCGGAGTGAACGGTGTGCTCCGAAATACTTGTCCGTGCTCCAGCATTGTGCTCTCAAAAAATGGTTCAAATGGCTCTGAGAACTATGGGACTTAACATCTGAGGTCATCAGTCCACTAGGCTTAGAACTAGTTAAACCTAACTAACCTAAGGACATCACACACATCCATGTCCGAGGCAGGATTCGGTCCTGCGACCATAGCAGCAGACTGAAGTGCCTGGAACCGCTCGGCCACAACGGTCGGCCATTGCGCTCTTTCGGCAGAGATGGCACAGGTCACCATCTATCCTACATTACTGGGCAGACAAGCCTCCGAACCTCACGTTCTGTGAATAGTCGAGGACGTCCTACCAAGCCGGCCGAAGTGGCCGCGCGGTTCTGGCGCTGCAGTCTGGAACCGCGAGACCGCTACGGTCGCAGGTTCGAATCCTGCCTCGGGCATGGATGTGTGTGATGTCCTTAGGTTAGTTAGGTTTAACTAGTTCTAAGTTCTAGGGGACTAATGACCTCAGCAGTTGAGTCCCATAGTGCTCAGAGCCATTTGAACCATTTGAACGTCCTACCATTTAGTGCCTAATAGTAGTTTCACTGTATTTCTACTTCTTTCGTAGATGCTCACGACATTAGCACTGGAACATTTGACCAGGTTCGCAGGTTTCGAGATACTCGATCACAGGATCTGCGTAGTAATAATCAATCTCGATGGACCTCGCCATTTTCAGCTTATATCTTTGCTAGGGTGGTCCTCCGACCGAGTCAGCCCCGCTTACATACTTCTGTTACCGCGCTACGAGCCCGCAACGCCCCCAGACGGCCCCCAACGTCGCGGTGTGCATTGGTCATATTGTTTTTTCTCATCAGTGTACTATCCTCTCAGACTTGTCCCCAGTATACGGTTTTCAGATTTACAAATTAGTATTGACTTCATTCATTCTTCAGATTACAAACACCGCCCATCTCAATTTCACTTTTGTAAGAGAGCCTACAGCATCCTTAAGTTTGGCTTTTTTCTCGCCCACGTATTCGTTTATCTGTTACTTCGCATTATTGTCGATATATGTTTTGCTATTTAACATTGTGAGCGAGCTTTCTATGGTTTGTGCAATTGAATCTAAGTTTAACCTCCGTAGGTTACAACTTATATATATATACAATAGACTTTTAGTTTCATCAGATTTGCAGATTTCCAGTTAAATAGGAAATTCAGCCGCCCAAACAACGTGCCCATCTACATGTAGTTTGTAGCTTTCCTAACTACACGAATTCATTGATTTGTCTCAGCAACGTCATTCTGAATCTTCAGTACATTCGTTGAAGCGTAGGGGTTACAGACTACAGGTAGTCGTCTATTCTAAAGGAAAAGTAGTGCAGAGATAACCGTATTTCACTCTATTTAGTATTTTTCATTTATTCTGTGTTCCAGGCGACGCCGAGTAGTCGTCAACTAATATCGAATGAATAGGAGAGTACTTACATTCATGCACTCACGTTTCATACGTCGTTCGCTAACAGGTATGTGTGGCGGCTTAAGTCAAAATAACCCACTTAAGTTGTGCCTGCATTTTTAAAAAGTTGCACCAATCTGATCCACAAAAGAGAAAATCTTTTACGACTTGGAATAAAACGCTATGCTACGTTACGGAGGTATTTCCTAAAACTTTAGGTAAGCGCTGTTTCACACTATCGCGTCTAGCACGGCCTGCCTGTTCCGATCAGTCGGTTTCTTGGATGACTGAGAATCCAGAAACGACCATCCACCTGGCGTAACAGCAAAATATAGTCCACTGGACCAGGGGACACGTTTCCATTGATCCACAGTCCCATCTCGATGTTTCCATACTTGCTGTAATCGTAACTATATCGTTGGATCAACTTGGGAACACGTAGGCGTTATCTACTGCAGATTTCCATATTTAACAAAGTGCACTGAACGGTATGCTTCAAAACACTTTTGCCTATCGAGCACGGTAGTTTTTCATATCTGCCACAATGCGGCACCTAGTCTGCTTTACAGGGCGGGCAAGCCTCCGATCTCCAGTTCCTGTGATGAGTCGTGAACGTCGAACGCTTTGCGGGCTACGCATGTCTTTACGGTCCGCCAACAACATGCCACACATGCGCACGACATTAGCACGAGAACAGCCACGCACCTTTGGTATTATCGAGATGGTCGTCTCCAGGTGCCGTGCCATAGCAATTTGTAATTTTTAATAGTCGCTAATGTCAGTGGATTTCCACACTGGCTTGCCGTATCGCCGCTGGAATGATTCCCCATTCGTCTTTGCTCGGCTTATATTCTTTGTTACGCTTATAAATGGTAAAAATGAATGTAAAAATGACAGTGTTGGTAGAGTGGTTCGTAACAAGCAACTTTCACGTAGCAACTCACGTCCATGTTCCTTAGCGTTCGGCGCTAGTCATCACTTACCAGCGTCGCGGACTGCCGGGAAGTTAGGCAAACAGCCCGACTTTCAAGTCGAAACTGTAGGAGACATTCCGGGAGGGACAACACCACGGAGGCTCTTCTGGCATTTGGTAGGATACAAGTGCTTTGCGTTTCGCATTGCAAATGTCTGCTCGATACGATGTCGTACAGAGGGCAGCTCCTGTGCACGTTGCAGCCTCTGGTTCGTCCTGCATCAGTGTGTCAACAAACTGGGACACTCTTGTGTTTAGTCCTGTGCGGAGCGGACAGGAAATTGAGTGCTTTCTTTGGGAGCAAAGACTAGACATTCATTGTGCTTAGATGTCACGGGATGGAAATGCTCTCGTTCCTCAACAGTTGTACGTCCAGCGGTTTCTGATCCGTCGAGTGCCAGATCCACGCACATTCACTGCCATTCATAGGCCCCTAAGAGAGACAGCTGCAGCTGACGTGAGTTGTGTACTGGCAAGGTATCGTAATAACGTGTGTGAATTTAAGGGCTACATCGAAATAACTTTGTGGTACATGAGGGAAGGCCGGACGGATGCTGTCGTCAACCCACGGTGCGTACATCAGAGATTGAAGAGAAAGCGTTAGCTCTGCTGTAAAACACGCCCTCAACAAGATCATTGAGTGCTGCTCGAGAAATGGGTGAAAGTATTCCACGATCTGGAGTGTGTGGAATGATGATTATTTGCACGGTTGTCGCCTTCAGAAAGTTCAAGCCCTCAACCCAGAAGATCTGCGTCTCATTGGCTTCTGCCAGTGGTTTTTCCAGACGTGTACCAGTCAACCTGAATTCCCACAATTCGTTCAGTTTACGTATGATGCATCCTTTACAAGGAAAAGTGTGTCCAACAGGCACAATCAACATGTGTGGGCATGGGAAAATCCGCATGCCGCCTTTGTTCGTGGGCACCAAGTACGTTTCGCCGTCAGTGTTTGGACTAGTTTGGTAGACGATAATCTGATTGATTCATATGTGTTCCCCAACGACATAACGCTAATAGATACTTAAGTTCCGTAAGGAAAACACTGCAAGAGTTATTGGCACATGTCCCACTCAAAGTACAACATCGCATGTGGTACCAACATCATGGTATATATGCACACTTTTCTCATGCGATGCAAAATCATTTGGGTGAGACCTTTGGTGACAACTTGGTGGGCCAGGTCAGGCGCAGGAATGGCCTGCACGCCACCCCTGTTTGACATCCCTTGATTTTTTTCGTCTGAAATCTGTTGCTTATGAAACAGCTATCGGAACTGATGAAGAGCTAATTGCACGAATTACGGCAGCCTCTGATGCATCCCCAGTTTGCCATGGGCGTTTTAAAGGGTGTGACAATCAGTCTGACGTCATTGTACAAAGTGCATTCAAGCAGGAGGGCGTAATTTCGAGAACTTTTTGCCACTGATTGGAAATAAAGATCATGAAACGTCATCCCCACTTTTCCTTTACCTTGATGTACGAAAGAAATTGAAAACGTTGCTCTGAGGGCCTTCTACCATGTCCACTTTGATGTTGGGTTGTATGCCTACCTCCCCGGCGGCGCCCAACTCTGTTAAATGACGCCTAGGGGAAGCGGGCAGGTTTTGGTATGTGAAAGTTGGTAGTCATACCCACTCTTACAGCCATCTCATTTTTTACATTCATTTTAGAGAAACCCTGCATACTTCGCTTTCCACGTCGCGTGCCCGCAACACCACCAGGTGGCATTAGTCACGCGGCTGGTAGTGGTCATAATGCTTTGGCTCATCAGTGCAAGTCTCGCATTATATCTTCTGGATAACTTTGTTCCTAAGATATGACTCTAATTGGTTTTGCATTCGGTTTGTATCAACGTGTCTTGGCAGTAGCTCCTTCCAACATGTTAATAACATACCTACTGTTATTCTCAATTCTTGAGTCATTCCACTTTCCTTTACACGCTAATGCACAGCAACAAGAGCAGAGTCTATCCTCGAACTTTCAGATACGCTCTAAAGTGAATTTACAACACAAATCACTCGACACAAGGGAGTGATCTTAGACTTATCAGCTCCTAACGCAGCATTTGTCTTTTAACAACAGCTGACATGGGTTATTCTACATGTACTCAGTGTAGTTCCGACAACACTGTAGTTTAACTAGCAATAAGTTTCTTGGTGTTTTCAGTTGTGAGTACTTGTGAACCGCACCCATTGTTAACATGAGTCGTATGATACTGTCACACACCCATACAAGCAAGCATTCACTTAAGTGATGTGAGGGGAGAGTAGGTTTTGGAGTTTCTCCCAAACATTATTCGAAGTTTGGGTGCGCTATTTCTCTGTCACTCTCTCTTTCCTTCCCTCCCTCTCTCAGTGTTTGTGGGTGTGCGTGCGTGCGTGCGCGCGCGCGCGCGTGTGTGTGTGTGTGTGTGTGTGTGTGTGTGTGTGTGTATATACGCAAGCGCATGTCTGCGTTTCCGTGTACGCTTGTGTGTGTGTGTGCGCATTTTTCAGAAACAAACGCGTTCGCATTTAGACGCTGAAAAATGAGTCGGTTTTTCCGCTTATGATAGCAGGCGGAGGCTTCGACTGGAACTCTCTCCCATGCGACTGACATCAGATCTTTGGTGACAATGTTGCATAAACTACCACTTTCAAACTATCAAGGCAGATTATATCTGCATTCGATCATATTCAGTTCTCTATATCTCAATACCTTTTAATAATTTTACTGTATGTAGCTAATACAAGTACACAGTGACCACATGGTACTCACGCCGAATATTTCAGCAACAACAGATTTCTTCTTATGCGTACGAAACATACATCTTTATGAATAACATACACTGAAGCGCCAAGGGAACTGGTATAGGCATGCGTATTCAAATACAGAGAATGTAAACCGGCAGAATACGGTGCTGCGACCGGCAATGCCTACATAAGACGACAAGTGTCTAGAGCAGTTGTTATGTTGGTTATCCTGCTACAATGGCAGGTATCCAAAACTTAAGTGAGTTTGAACGTGGTGTCGTAGTCGATGAACGAGCGATGGGACACAGCGTTACCGAGGTAGCGATGAAGTGGGGATTTTCCCGTACGACCATTTCACGAGTGTACCGTGAATATCAGGAATCCGGTAAAACATCAGATCTTCGACATCGCTGCAGCCTGAAAAAGATGCTGCAAGAATGGGGCAAACGACGACTGAAGAGAATCGTTCAATGTGACAGAAGTACAACCCTTCGCAAACTGATGAAGATTTCAATGATGGACCACCAACAAGTGTCAGTGTGCTAACCATTCGACGAAACATAATCAATTTTGGCTGTCGGAGCCGGAGGCCCACTCGTATACCCTTGATGACTACACGACACAAAGCCTTACACCTCGCCTCGGACCGTCAACAACGACATTTGACTGTTGATGACTGGAAACATGTTGCCTGGTCGGAGGAGTCTCATTTCAAAGTGTACGGTCCATGAACCCATGGACTCTGCATGTCAGCAGGGAATGTTCAAGCTGGTGGAGGCTCTGCAATGGTATGTGGCGTGTGCAGTTGGAGTGTGACAGGTACACGTGCGTAAGCATCCGGTTTGATCATCTGATTCCATTCATGTGCATTGCACATTCCGACGGACTTGGGTGATTCCAGCAGGACAATGCGACACCTCACATGTTCAGAATTGCTTCAGACTGGCTCAAGGAACACTCTTCTGAGTTTAAACACTTCCGCTGGCCACCAGACTCCCCAGACATGAACATTATTGAGCTAATCTGGGATACCTTGCAACGTGCTGTTCAGAAGAGATCTCCACGCCCTCGTACTGTTACGGATTTATGGTGACTTCCCTCCAGCACTCCTTCAGACGTTAGTTGAGTCATTGCCACGTCACTTCTGCGTGCTCGCGGGGGCGCTGCATGGTATTAGGTAGGTTTACCAGTTTCTTTGGGTCTTCAGTGTGTTTCTTAGTTAAGTTTAGAGCTTCAGTTGTTGATGGAAATTTTCTTTAACGTGTCATTTTAAAATCAAACACATTAGTCTAATAACTCAATGTGGTGATGGTGTCAAGTGCTAGTTGAATCCCTGAATCTAACGAAGACGTGGAGAGGAAGGAAGACAGTGACGTGGCTATGCCACATAGGTATCATATGACGGTAATTGTAACTCATTGTTGTAGGACTGACGTTGGTCATCAGCTACAACTGGATACTGTGAGACAAAAAATTAAATAAATGTCTTTCAGCCAATGTAGTAATCAAAATTTTGTTCGTTAAAATATTGGAAGAATTTAGGCACTTTGTTGCTGAGTACCGATTTGAATGTATTCGGAGCATGTCTGAAAGACCTGCTCTATGAATAGTTGCAGTGGAATTTGAAATCACTACTTCTCTGTCGCGACAGTGATAGAATGTCCGTCCATTAATGGATAAGGATGATGGAGACAGATGAGATGCTGGGAATTTCTGAGGAGCGAAGGTAATTTGTAGTTCACTGTTACTATTTGAGTTTACATATTGTCATTTGGGGATAGTGAGTGGCTCTGTGCATGCTATAAAATCAAATGCCAAGTGAAGAAATCGGAATATTTCCGACATATTCTTCTGGTTGAGATCAATAGATGGGTGACAGCGGCGGAGGCAGCCAGAAACATTTGCGCCGTAAAAGGAGATAATGCCATTGGACACAGCGTGGCAAGAAACTGGTTTTCTCATTTTAAGAAGGAACGTTTTGACGTTAGGAAGTCACCAAGTTTAGGAGGCCATGGGGCTTTAAGGAAGATTGTTTAAACGCATTAATCCACAATGATCCACGTCAGTATACTCGAGTACTCACATATGTGATTAACTGTGGTCATTCCACCAGCGTGTGACATTTCTATGCAGTGAGGAAGGTTAAAAAATCGGGTGTAACGGTACCGTATGTTCTAAGCCAAAATCACAAAAATCAGACGGTGGACATATGTTCATCTCCGCGTGCTTGTCATCAATTGGCTCACGAACAACACTAACCATTCCTATTCTGTATCGCTACTGATGACGAGAAATGGTGCCTTTATGGTAACATAAGAAAAAGAAAGAAATGGCTGAATCCAAACAAAGCCACAGCTCCCCGTACAAACACCTGCGCGCCTACACAAAAGACTGTGTAATACATCTAGTGGAGCAGCGACGGTGTGGTGTACTATCGATTGCTACTCTGACGTGTAACCGTAACTGCTCACCTTTAGGGTGAACCTCTAAGACGTTTTGCACACGCAGTCGCAGATCAACGACCAGGAAGACTGCGTGATGCTACTCCACGATAACGCCAGCCCGCATTCTGCTAGATTGTCAAAAAAACACTGTAGAGGAACTGGTTCGGGAAGTTATTCGGCACCAGCCTTATTCATCTGGTATTGCTCCATTATGTTTTCACCGTCTACATCTACATCTACATTTATACTCCGCAAGTCACCCAACGGTGTGTGGCGGAGGGCACTTTACGTGCCACTGTCATCACCTCCCTTTCCTGTTCCAGTCGCTTATGGTTTGCGGGAAGAACGACTGCCGGAAAGCCTCTGTGCGCGCTCGAATCTCTCTAATTTTACATTCGTGATCTCCTCGGGAGGTTTAAGTAGGGGGAAGCAGTATATTCGATACCTCATCCAGAAACGCACCCTCTCGAAACCTGGACAGCAAGCTACACCGTGCTGCAGAGCGCCTCTCTTGTAGAGTCTGCCACTTGAGTTTGCTAAACATCTGCGTAACGCTATCACGCTAACCAAATAACCCTGTGACTAAACGCGCCGCTCTTCTTTGGATCTTCTCTATCTCCTCTGTCAACCCGACCTGGTACGGATCCCACACTAATGAGCAATACTCAAGTATAGGTCGAACAAGTAAGCCACCTCCTTTGTTGATGGACTACATTTTCTAAGGACTCTCCCAATGAATCTCAACCTGGCACCCTCCTTACCAACAATTAATTTTATATGATCAATCCACTTCGAATCGTTCCGTACGCATACTCCCAGATATTTTACTGAAGTAACTGCTACCAGTGTTTGTTCCGCTATCATATCATCGTACAATAAAGGATCCTTCTTCGCTCTGTATCGAACAACTTTAAAGGAACTTCCTTTCCGTATAAAAATGCTCTTCGAACGTGGCTCGACTAGTTGTTTGCCTCAAAAACTACCTGATTTCTAATGTCGCGGAATCAGAAAGTAACCCTAGCGTTGGTAGACTTGTAAGTAGTGAAGAAGAATATATTATTAACGATTAAAGTTTAGGTTATATGTATCTGTTGTTTATTAAGCATATGCAAAAACGCAACGAACTTATGCACCAACCCAACACGTTCTACGTCTTTCATTTACTTTCCTTGTGTATAGATGTATTACACCCTGTCCCTATTTCACGGCAGGGACAATAGAAAGTATTGACGATAAATCTGCGATTACTGTGACCCCTTTCCTGAAAGTGTTTTCCGCTAGTGAAATGAAGCCCTGAAAGCCTGTCAGTTGGCGTAGTACCGCTGCAAGTATGGTCGGTCGCTGTCGCTGAGTCAAAGGCGTGCTACTTACCTCACTGTCGTCCCGGCAATCCACTAGTGGTTTCACTCCGTCTAGGCAGCAGACCACAGTTACGCTTAATGCGATCATAGTTCGATAATCAGATTTTGATCGACCCGCGACCGAGCGCCTCGTGTAGCTGCAGGTCAAGGCAATTACAAGCATCAGTAGAGAAGTTAATCCCGCTTCCGTCGCCTGAGGCGCGTAATGCGGCTAATGATTGCTCAGCTTAGTGCAAATGAATTTGGCACAGGTGGACTGTCTATCGCGTCGTGCAACCAAGTTATCGACTCTAAAACGTCTTTCAAAATGCGCAAAGAGAACGTGATTCAAGACTAAGCAGTTCCTCGTAAGTGAAAGATTTGCACTGGAAGTAAAGCACTGACATAACAAGATGGAGTGCTATTCCGCTCTATGTACGTAATCTGAGAACCACATGCAAATGATATAGTTAAAACTTCCTGGCAGATTAAAATTGTGTGCCGAACCGATACTCGAACTCGGGATCTTAGCCTTCTGTAAAGTTTGGAAGGTAGAAGACGAGGTACTGGCAGAAGTAAAGCTGTGAGGGCGGGGCGTGAGTCGTGCTTAGGTAGCTCCGTTGGTAGAGCACTTGCCCGCCAAAAGCAAATGTCCCGAGTTCGAGTTTCTGTCCGACACACAGTTTAAATCTGCCAGGAAGTTTCATATCAGCGCACACTCCGCTGCAGCGTGAAAATCTCATTCTGGAGATATCATAGTTTGTTGGGCACATACCTGCACGGACATACATTACTCATGAGCTTCAAAATGACCAGAAATGTTCTATCTTTGATCGTTCCTTTCGGAAGAAACGACGGAGAGAGAAAACTGAGAGCACATACCGACCATAATTAATAGTTGCCTAGGGCACCAAACTATTTATTTCTCAAGAGGAAACCCATGTTTCTGAATTCATCGTTTGGTCCCTCTGGAGCTACGAGGTTTTAGGCTAGCGAACGCTATAATTCCTTTGTATTCTATTTGGTATCCTACTTAGTCTGTAACCCATTTCTATAGCATTTCACATTCTGTTGGAATACATTTACAACGTCGCATATCTTTAAAGAAATGAACGCATGAAGTTCACAACTGTACAGTGCGACTTTTAGAAGTTAGTTACAGTGTGCGTAAGCTATCGAATCGGAAACTGACACCACAGGGGAGAAAGGTGGTAAATCAATGTGAATAAATTTTACACGACAACAGTTGCAAAAACTGGAACACAATAATTCATACATCAATATTCTGTTGGTAAAACCTTCCTTTACGCTCAGTGTTTCATATTTGTCGGAATAATTGTAAGCCTTTCATTTGTTCCGTAAGCACCGGAAACAAATTTCAAATAATCCTTCTTCGGGCCAAAAGATGTAAGACAAAATTATATTGAAAAATAAATACTTTCAAAGCATGAAAAGAATTTCTTTTCATTAAATGCGTTATTATTATTTAATATTTTGGAAAATGCATCATGGTCGCTTTTGACAGCAAAATTCTTTATTTGAACAGTCGGTGATTTCAATTTCGGCCGTTCTGTCATTGTCCAATGGAAATAACTTTCCTTTAGCACAGGTAAAAATCAAAACGTTCGAGGACGTGCTGAAGAGTAATACCTCTGAATTTCTTATGTTAGAACTGTTGATGATTTTTAAGTAAAACAAACGTTATGAAAGTTCTACATCTTTTCCTTTTTGTCTACATATGTGCAGCCCTCTGCCGCTACAGGACTCCGAATTGTGGCGTGTAACATGGCGCTGTGTAACGGAACTATGGTGTCGTGTGAGAGGCAGCGTATTGTAATCGAATTCCGAATTGGAAATGTTCATCCACAGATGGATCACCGTCATGTTCAGCATGACAATGCTAGACCGAACACGAGTTCTGCAACATCTGCCACATTCCAGCGCCTTGGGTTCACTGTCATCGAACATCCTCCATACAGCCCCGACATGGCCCCTTCAGATTTTTGACGACTTCACGTTGATAGTAATGAACCGGTGAAAGCAGAGGTAAGGTTGTGAGTTCGTCAACAGTGTAAAACATTTTCTATGGCGGTATCAACAAACTAGTCTCTCGTTGGGAGAAATGTTTTCGTCGCCAGGGTGACAACGTCGAAAAAAAAGTGTAGCCATGAAGAATAAAGATGTATAATGTTAATAACTTTTGTTTTATTAAAAATATTTAAGAGTTTTCACATTAAAATATCGAAGGCTTTAGTTTTCAGCACGCCCTCGTATATGCATGTAGTCACCAAATTCGTGTGTTGTATTTTTGAGTGTGAGACTGCGCCTACATTAAATGAGAGCAAAGCTTGGTAAATCGTGAAAATGGCGTTAGTCGTAAACACTTTTTTATCTTTGTTAACGTCTTCTACTTGACTAACATAAAATGCGACGTGCATATTTGTTAGATGATTGTTAGCTTCTTACATGTGCTGTGTACAATAGTGAGTTGTTCAGACAAAGTGTATTACACTCAGAGGCGATTATAATGTCCTTTACAAAATTTTACATGACTGTGTATCCCAAATAAGAGAATTATGCACTTTCAGAATGTACTAATTTTCTTTCTTCGAGTTTTTCAATCATTTCTTCTCGTGATATTCTTCACTGTATTGTTGTCCATAAGGAAATTATTCAGGGTTCATTGTACAACTAACGTTGTACGGAAAAATAACGTACACAATGAGACCGAGCATACGGCTTTAAGTTAAGACAGAAGTGGAGAATAAAACAACTGCCTCTTTAACTAAGTAAAAGTTCGTCAATTAAACAAAGAGAAAAGAACTACTGCTGGTATGATGCCGTGAGACATTTATGGACGTTCCTCTGTCCTCCCCAAGCAGCCGGCCGCGGTGGTCTAGCGGCACTAGGCGTTCAGTCCGGAACCGCGCGACTGCTACGGTCGCAGGTTCGAATCCTGCCTCGGGCATGGATGTGTGTGATGTCCTTAGGTTAGTTAGGTTTAAGTAGTTCTAAGTTCTAGGGGACTGATGACCACAGATGTTAAGTCCCATAGTGCTCAGAGCCATTTGAACCATTTGAACCTCCCCAAGCAGGCGCTGGGCTTTCCTGCACAGTTAACATTTCTGTGAGTAACTTTCTTCATCCGTAAGGCATTTTTCCACTGTAGCATACAGATCTGAAGCAATTCTAATGTGGCAGAAAATGACTTTTACAAAAAAGTAGACTTACCTCTTCTTTTCTCTTTTGGCCTTCAATTGCTGAATGAGTAAGACCAACAGGTAAAACTTATCTTCTTAAAGTCATAAGATTGAGACTCCTGTTTAGAAAATCCCTGCGTGGGTTTGGAGCAGGGGATTATAGCGAACAACATTATGCGCTGATGCGCCGTGGAGCTGCAGCCCTCGGCATTTTACCACCAGCGTAACCACAATGCCCCACCCATCAATAATATGCGTTTTGTGAGAGGGCGTTCCGGTAGACGGAGTGGTGCGAACACCCCAATAATTACTCGTTAGCGATTTAGCCGTCTCTATTTACAGCTATCCGCAGCATTTGCTCTGATCGAAGCGAGCGGGGGCGGCTCCAGTTTAAACACAAGCTACGCAGCGGTCACGCTTTTTGCGCCGCATATTTGGCCATGTGCTGGTAATTTAGCTAAGTGGGCTCCAATGGCGCTTCAGTACTACAGTATATATCACCAGCAAATGAGTATTTTTCGTGCTTCATTGCCCCGGGTTTCACGTTTTACGCTTTGCTTACTAGTGAGATAATAATGGGATATGTGCAGAGTTTCCTTTCGAATCTCTTACGTTTCAATCATTACAGAAAAATGATTAGGGTACTTGCTAACTTTTATTGAATGAGCGTCTCAGAGACTTTTTTTCGGTTGAATCCAAACTGCATTACTTTCAAAAATCTGAATGACTGATTATATTCAAAAACATTTGAAGGATGTTGATAAAAGATGTATCTGATAACAAAGTAACTCTCCCCTCTTGTTCAAACTTCACTCAAGCTCTCTTGCAAATATTTCTGCAGTAGCACTCCTGGAAGCTAACAAATCGTAGTGAACTGGCTTAGTCACAAACAACAGGTTGTTTCCAATAAGAATCTTTCAGGGTATAGCGGAGAGCGCCGGTTCAGCACACAGCTTTCATCTGTTAGGAAATTTTAAAACAGGGCACTCTCCACTGCAGTCTTATCAAGTCGAGACAAAATCATTATTGACAGCAATGAACCTATCGGTTAGAGATGGGCTTTATAATATTTTTAAACAAGAGTGAACCACGACCCTGCACAATTTTTTTCAACCTACCCTTTCTAATTTCTGTCTTAACTTACAGCGCCGCTGGCAGTAAACAAAAAATGGCTCTGAGCGCTATGGGACTTAACAGCTGAGGTCATCAGTCCTCTAGAACTTAGAACTACTTAAACCTAACTAACCTAAGGACGTCACACACATCCATGCTCGAGGCAGGATTCGAACCTGCGACCGTAGCGGTCGCGCGGTTCCAGTCTGAAGCGCCTAGAACCGCTCGGCCACCATGGCCGACGGCAGTAAACACATCCACTATAGTTATATACCACTAATACCTTAGAGGTAATATGTAACATAAATAAAAGTACTTCAGGAATGGTCACAAAAATGCTCGAATGCGAAAACCCTTCTAATGTTATGGCTAAAGAACGCATAGGAATATCCTGACTTGTAACGCCTTACTAGCATCGGTTTTAAACTAGTATGTGTAACGAACGTTATCCTGAAGTCCTAACATACGGTTTCCATGCACACTGTGACAGACGTCAGCTGTTCAGTTGGTAACCAACCGCCAAGCTTCATGACTTGAATGACTTCCTGAACATCACTTTTCTCTGCCGTACTGCATTACTTTCAAAAATCTCTATGACTGCTTATATTCAAAAACATTTGAAGGGTGTTGATAAGAGATGTATCTGATAACAAAGTAACTCTCCCCTCTTGTACAAACTTCACTCAAGCTCTCTTGCAAGTCTTTCTGCAGCAGCACTCTGGAAGCTAAGGAATCGTAGTGAACTGGCTCGTTCGAGCTCATTCGAGCATAGTGGACATAACAGGCTTTCAGCTCTACTGTAGGAGAATTCAGTGTTTCAAGTTTCATGACCATCTAAAATAATGTAAAAAACAATACAATTCTCTGGATATCACATTTTCACTCGTCAGCTATGATAATAAAAGCATTCTTGAGTAATAATCATTTTTTGAATCACAGCTCTACATTGTACAGTGTGCTTACTGTCATGTCTTTGCGTTTCAAGAATGTTGATAACAGAAAAAAACTCCCTGTTGGGATATATTAAGGTGGGGAAAGAAGGAAAATTATTATTTAAGGCTTCGTAGTTGGCGAAATCAGCAAAGCCGGAGTAGGATCGCAGGTAATACATGCGTTATGGAGGAAATCAGCAGCATTCTGGGCTAAACAAACCATTCAGCGTTCATCTTCATCGATTTCGGGGAAACCAAGGAAAACCTAAACCATGATGATCAAGTGGGAAGTATAAGAAGGCAAGAAGTGTGACGAGATACAGCGATGTATCACAAATTGTCCTAAATGTTTGCATAAAAAGACGATGCAATATGTTACTATTCAAAACAAGCAGATACTTCCTACTCCTTGCGGTACAGCAGGACCGCATAAAAAACATAACTGTAACAACACCAGCGATCTGAACCGTGTTTGTAACGAAATACTGCTACACATATGCTCTGTGAATTGTTACAAACGTTCCTAAATGCTGAAATAAACTGACCACGTTACCTGCAGTGTGTTGTAACGTTCCAGTATCAGATATTGTTACACACATGCCAAGCGATATGTTACATTGTACCAAAACGCTTAAATAAATAGACCATACGATATTAAACTGTTTAAAACACATCAAACGAGCACGTCAGCAATCCAGAGCTCAAGAAACAAAAATATTGCAACACCAAAAAATAATTAATGTAGAGTAACGAAATTTTGGGAGTACATTTGTCAAGATAACATATTTAAGTCATTAGCACTGCAAGGTCACAGGTTAATGTAAGCACGATAAAAGCCACTGTAAATGTGAAATGCTGGTACATTAATAACCGGTGTAGCCGCAGTGTTGAATACAATCATGCAAACGTGCTTGCTTTGTGTTGCACGGGTGCTGGATGGAAGTTCGTCGGATGGAGTTCCATGCCTGTAGCACTTGGTCGTTTAATACAAGGCGGTTAATGCTGTTTGTTAATGACGTTGGAGTTGTCCGCTGATGTCTCATACGTGCTCGATTTGAGACAGATCTAGTGATGGGGCAGGCCAAGGCAAAATGTCGACAATCTGTAGAGCATGTTGAGTTACAACAGCGGTGTTTTAGCGACCGTTATGCCGTTGCAAAACACCCTCTAGAATGCCGTTAATGAATGGCAGCACAACAGGTCGAATCACCAGAGTGCTCCTGTTATCATACTAAATCGCAAACCAGATCATGACTCCAGATGTAGGTCCAGGTTGGTTGCAGGCCTCAACTGGCCTCGTTCTAATCAACACACGGCCATCACTGTCACAGAGGCAGTACCAAATTTCATCAGAAAACCCAACAGACCTCCATTCTGTCCTTCAATGAGCTCTCGCTTGACACCACTGAAGTCGCAAATGGTGGTGGTTTGGGGTCAGCGGTATGCACGGTACAGGGCGCCTGGCTCGGATCTGTCGATTTGTAGCAGTTCTTTGTGTCACTATGATGCCTGTTGATGCTCAGATCGCTACTTCAGATGCAGTCAGATCCTCCAGAGCCATATGCCTAACTCGTGAATATACGCTGGACATTCCTTAGGATGGTCAAGGTGTTCGGATTCAAGACACACTATATTAATGTGGGAAGCCGCAAAATTGGTGCCATCTCTTTTGTAATACAATGCTGCCATAATATTTAAACACATCGCGCAGGAGGCAATAATTGTACTATTGTTAAAACGTGTAACAGTGAATAACCTAAGATGCAAGTAAATGAAACGGCAGAACTCTGCGTATACCACAAAGCCTCTATCTTTTGGCATACACACAGACGGGTAGCAACTGTATGAACACTAAAAACCACATATTTACTGTGAAGGACATATGTAACTGCTGAAGGTGGTTAATTTGAACAGCTGTAATTCTAACGGCTGTTACAAAGGTTTCCTTTTTCTTTTTTATCATTTTGATAATAAATATTCGATGAATATAAACATTAATTTTGGGACAAACGTGTCTAAAGCTACGAAAATTTAAACAGTAACGCTAAACACAAGTAGCTTTGACACTTGTAAATAGTATTTCTAGTGAGCGAGCTTATTTTTAATGTAAGGAGCTACTTATTAGGGGATAATATGCGGTTTTGGCAGACATGAAAATCAGCAAAACATTAACAAAACAAAACACTGCAGTTTCAGTTACATTTCTCGTGACGTACGGAGGACGCGCAAGTTGCTATTTGTGCGAAACTTGATCCCGAGAAGCCATTGTGCTGAATGTACAGAGCGCCTGTAGGCTGTTGAGGTCGGACTGCTAATGCAAATGGCCTTTATGTTCTCCTACCCAGCGCACGGGAACACTGTTATTATAACCTGCTCCTTACTCCCGAGTGCAAAGCTAGCCAGCTCTGCCATTGTCGGCCTACGGCGCACTCCAGCACAACGCTTTTTCTGAGACTGAAATTTCCGGAACGAGGTAATGCTGTCGCATTATCCGCACAACACGTGCAGAGAGTTGTTCATAATCTCGAGGTGTCACCGCACAAGAGTTTTAGACAGTAAACTCATGATGACGGGGGTACGGTTGGGACCAAATCACTTCCCCTTCCTTGTCCACTCCCAGTATGTACTTCATCTCTAATAACTTCTTCATCGACACGACGTCAAGCTCTAACCTTGCAGTGATTATTCCGAATTCCGTTTGTAGACACAACGTAAGAGAACAAAAACTTTATTTAACTTCAATTCAGCATGATCGTATTTAAATAAAGAACGGTAACACGTTTCTAAACGTGGTTTTCGGCAAATGCTAGAGCGTCGAGGGGCCCATATTTTTCTTTGTTTAGCTAATATTTTTGGCGTTGGTATCAACGGAGATATTGAAGCAAGTATATATTTTTTAAAAATGGAACTGTATACCTTTTATAACTGCATGTGAAAGCTCTTGAGAAGCAAGTTGCACTGATATAGCGTTTGTTAACGTTGAAAGCTGTCGTAAAAAATTCGAGAGCACTGAGGCCGGTATCGGCATCAGCGATCCAAACACCGCCAAGCAGAGCTCTCGTGCAATGTTGTGTCAGAATATCAACACATTTGCCTGTTTACTTGTCTGCACTGCAGGCCGTTCATTTCTGCTTAAACATTTGTTGTGTGCAGACATTTACACCAATGAAGAGAAGTTGAATATACTACTTCTATATGATGAATGTAAAAGAAATGCCGTAGCGATGTAGGGCTATCTATTCGGATCGCCAATGCCCGACACGCCAGGCTGTTGCACGAATTGTTAACACGCTAGTGCTGACAGGCTGCCTGAACGTCAAAAAGAGGACAAGAAGGAAGATTGCAAGTGACAGAGAACGCGGAGAAGCTGTTCTGGCTACGACGGTAATGGGTCCGCACAGCGTTACGAGATGTATTGTCAAGGAATGTGGAATCAGCCAGACAAGTGTCATTCGCATTCTGCGGGACTGGACGACCGTGATTTCGAACGTAGTACAGAATTTTGTCGGTTTGATCTTCAGCAATTGAAGGATGACCCTACGTTTTTTCCAACGTGTGCTCCTTACAGATGAAGGTACATTTACTAACCACACTAATGTAAATCTGCGTAACATGCACTACTGGGCAGCTGAAACTCCACACTGGCTTCGTCAGATGCAACATCAAGGGCCGTGGAGCGTAAAAGTATGGTCCGGCATCGTAGGAAATTACATTGGAGGACTTTCTCAGGTGTTCTAAATGGACAATCGTAGCCGCACTTTCTGACGAACATACCGCCGGTTCTTCTAGAACTTTATATTCGAAAGCGTATGTGGCTGCAACACCATGGTTGTCCAGCTCACTCGTCCCGCGTTGCAACGTAAATACTGAATAATAACTTTCCTGGACATTGTATAGGACGAAATTCTGTTGTCAAATGGGATGAAAGTTCCCCAGTTTAAGGCCTCTTGATATCTTTTTTTAGCTAGCACTCAAAGATGCAGTCTATAACGGTGCACCTACTATGCCAGACGCTATGTGTCGTCGACTCACCAGTGCATGCTCTACCATATCATGCATTGCAAGTACATCTCTTCATCATTGTTCCGAAAGGCGATTGCATATGTGTCTTTCAGTCCATCGTCAACAGTTAGAACATATGCTTAAATAGACGATAAAGCTACATTACTGGCCATTAAAATTGCTACACCACGAAGATGACAAGCTACAGACGCGAAATTTAACCGATAGTATGAAGATGCTGTGATATGCAAATGATTAGCTTTTCAGAGCATTCACACAAGGTTGGCGCCGGTGGCGACACCTACAACGTGCTGACATGAGGAAAGTTTCGAACCGATTTCTCATACACAAATAGCAGTTGACCGGCGTTGCCTGGTGAAACGTTGTTGTGATGCCTCGTGTAAGGAGGAGAAATGCGTACCATCACGTTTCCGACTTTGATAAAGGTTGGATTGTAGCCTATCGCGATTGCGGTTTATCGTATCGCGACATTGGTGCTCGCGTTGCTCGAGGTCCAGTGACTGTTAGCAGAATATGTAATCGGTGGGTTCAGGAGGGTAATACGGAACGCCGTGCTGGATCCCAACGGCCTCGTATCATTAGCAGTCGAGATGACAGGCATCTTATCCGCATGGCTGTAACGGATCGTGCAGCCACGTCTCGATCTCTGAGTCAACACGTGGGGACGTTTACAAGACAACAACCATCTGCACGAACAGTTCGACGACGTTTGCAGCAGCATGGACTATGAGCTCGGAGACCATGGCTGCGGTTACCCTTGACGCTGCAACACAGACAGGAGCGCCTGCGATGGTGTACTCAACGACGAACCTGGGTGCACGAATGACAAAACGTCATTTTTTCGGATGAATCCTGGTTCTGTTTACAGCATCATGATGGCCGCATCAGTGTTTGGCGACATCGCGGTGAACGCAGATTGGAAGCGTGTATTCGTCATCGACATGCTGGCGTATCACCCAGCGTGATGGTATGGGGTGCCATTTGTTACACGTCTCGGTCACCTCTTGTTCGCATTGACGGCACTTTGAACAGTGGACGTTACATTTTAGATGTTCAACGACCCGTGACTCTACCCTGCATTCGAACCCTGCGAAACCCTACATTTCAGCAGGGTAATGCACGACCGCAAGTTTCAGGTCCTGTACGGGCCTTTCTGGATACAGAAAATGTTCGACAGCTGCCCTGGCCAGCACATTCTCCAGATCTCTCACCAATTGAAAACGTCTGGTCAATGGTGGCCGAGCAACTGGCTCGTCACAATACGCCAGTCACTACTTTTGATGAAGTGTGGTATCGTGTTGAAGCTGCATGGGCACTTGTACCTGTACACGCCATCCAAGCTCTGTTTTGACTCAATGCCTAGACGTATGAAGGCCGTTATTACGGCCAGAGGTGTTTGTTCTGGGTACTGATTTTTCAGGATCTATGCGCCCAAATTGTGTGAAAATGTAATCACATGTCATTTCTAGTATAATATATCTGTCCAATGAATACCCTTTATCATCTGCATTTCTTGTTGGTGTAGCAATTTTAATGGCCAGTCGTGTATTTGTTTTGGAAGACAAAATTTATCTTATGTGATTGATCATGATTCACATAGATATTATTCGAGATTATTTGGCAATATGTTTCAAGTCTCACCCTCTTCCTTCATTTTGTTTCAGATTCATCCATAAAAACTGAGAAACGTAAACTATACAGTGAACTATCACTCACAAGGGTCATCCATAGGCAATTAATGCACCTGCTCAGACATTTGAAGGCTCGTGACAGCTCGGGGAAGGGCAACGCTTAGCCACCACTTCCAGACTGCCAGAAATGCTCATTACAGAACGAATAAGACCCTTGCAATGTCTCTGGAATATTACACAGCAGTAAAGTATTTCAATTCCATGGCTGCCTATCAAAAGCTAGGTTCTTCGTGAATTTCTTAAATAGGTTAAAATGAATAACTGGGAGGGTATTTGAAAGAGGACACGTTGTATCCTATGGGAGAGGGGAGGGGCGGGAGGGGGTTAGGTTGCTGGAAGGGAGGGGTAGCATGAAGCATTAAACCTACCCTCTCATTGCTTCAATAATACCACGCATCGTGTGAACCTTGCGAAACCATTCTTCTACTGGTACCACAGTCCTTATGCAAAGAGTACATGCCTGACTAGAAATCTAGGGAGACACACTAAACATTATCTACGTGTAATGTATAAACTAGTGATAACTGACAGAGTTCCTACGAGATGGCAGTCGCAAACAGATAACATGGCAACTCAAAAATGAAGCATTAAGGGACGCTTAGTTATATAGCTCGTTTTTCTTGTTTCGGTTCGAAAAACACGCGCAAGTGTTTGTCCTGGATTTAATGTCCTCATTTTGAGCAACGTTTTCTTTTATTTTTAAATTAATTATTTATTTTTAATGATGGAGTACAATTTTAGTATTTTGAAATCTAAATTATTTGATCTGATTATTCAATTAATTTTTATTTAAAATATCGTATTTCGCTTGCATTCTATTGCCTATACCGAGGTAAATTGACGCCAAGTCTCTTACGTGAACTATCACTCTGATATGTGACGTAGTGAAAATGATGGAATACGACCAATTCAGATCACCTCATCTCAGGTAAGTGTACGAGTGACGCGAAGCAGTCCTCTGGAAGGCCCATTATATTACAACTGACGGTGTGCTTTCCTGTCTTCCTATAAACGCAGGAATTATTTGTTGTGAAAACAAAACCGAAAAATGGGTATGTGTTTTGGATCCGTTAACTTAAATAAAAAAAAAATGGCTCTGAGCACTATGGGACTCAACTGCTGAGGTCATTAGTCCCCTAGAACTTAGAACTAGTTAAACCTAACTAACCTAAGGACAACACAAACATCCATGCCCGAGGCAGGATTCGAACCTGCGACCGTAGCGGTCTTGCGGTTTCAGACTGCAGCGCCTTTAACCGCACGGCCACTTCGGCCGGCTAACTTAAATATCCAGCGTATTAAACATATTTAGTGGGTTAAGTATATAATGAGTCAGACAATTGCGAACAAAATTTAGGTTTTGTCAGAACTGTTGTGTGTAGTTATGAACGTATATTAAACATTACCTTAATTTAGCTTATCTCCAAAAGATATTACAGTCTGCATGTGTTATTCAGCTGCCCGCATCCCGTGGTCGTGCGGTAGCGTTCTCGCTTCCCACGCCCGGGTTCCCGGGTTCGATTGCCGGCGGGGTCAGGGATTTTCTCTGCCTCGTGATGGCTGGGTGTTGTGTGCTGTCCTTAGGTTAGTTAGGTTTAAGTAGTTCTAAGTTCTAGGGGACTTATGACCACAGCAGTTGAGTCTCATAGTGCTCAGAGCCATTTGAACCATTTTTTTGTTATTCAGCTATTGACCTGCTACATGCAATTGATACACTGTTTGAACAGTAACAAAACCGACAAACCGCAGAGACCGATTCCTGAATGGAAATTGAGGAAAAAAGATCCCATGAACATGTGTCTGGAAACACACGGTGTGCTGCAAGGACAACAAATCATCTCGCAACACCGTACAGATCTGCATATCATCCACGTTGCAAGAGACGTTCAAAGCGACCTCCATGGGATGTAATGCAATCGTTCACATGTTACATATGGACTGCCACAGTCTTTCGCACATTCTGGTCTCTCTCGAATTGCTTCACAGGCGTCGTAAACACGCTGATGAGGGATCTCCACATCAGGAACTGGTTCGCCGCACTCAGCTCTTTTCAGATGCCCCCAAAGATAAATCTCCAGGGAGCTTAAGTCCTGTTATCTAGTAGGCCATGATCCTGGGCGTCTGTGTCTTATGCAACGTCCAAGGAAGATGTTGTTGAGGTGTCAGCGAACTGTAATGCGGACGTGGGGTAGTGCTTGGTCATCCAGAGACCACATAACCTGTCGTATTGCCAAGGGTACATTTTCAAATAGCCCAGGCAGAGTATTCCGCAGGAAGTCCAGGTACGTTCCTCCGTCGGGATGTTATGGAATAAGAACCGGTCCAAGTGTGTGGTCGCCAAGAATTCCTGCCCACACATTAATATTGAACCGATGCTGATGAGACGCCTCAACCACTGTCCGAGGTTTGTCTGTAGCCCACAGATGACGATTATGCAGACTGATGATGCCAGTTCTGGCAAAGGTTGCTTCGTCGGTAAAGAGGGCTGATGACAGAAATCCCATAATTGTGATGTCCTCGTGCAAGAACTGTCAACAAAATCCTTCTAATGGAGCGAAATCCGCTGCTGATGATCCTTGTACGCGTTGCCGGTGATAGGACAGTACTGGTAGTCATGCAAGACACACATAATCGTAGTTTGACTTACACCATATTCGCGGGCCACTTGCGTGGAGCATGTGTTAGTGTTCGTCTCAATGTCCTGTAGAAATCGGTCCTCCATATCGGGTTTAAGCACAGTCCTCTGCCTCCCTGTACGTTCGTCTGTCTGAAAGGACCCATAAGCAAACAAACGCCTAAAAATGGCTTGAAATGTTGTATGATGTGGTTGGTGTCTGTGAGGGTACTTGTTTTGGCATATTCGTGCTGCTTCTCGACTTGTTCCCGACATGAACGTCGGACTATTCTGCTGCTTACAGTACGCTATGTCAATCACTCAGCCAGCAACAGACAAGGAACGCACGGTACGTGGTCAGAGGAATTTTCATTCGTCAGTGCCATCTACCATGGCAACGGCGCATTTACGGACAAATGTTCAAAGCACTATTTTTCGTCCATTTCCAGTTAGGAAATCGTCCCTGCAGTTTGTCGGTTTTATAAATGTTCGCACAGTATAATTCACGAAAGACAGCAGGCAATAGGAGCTACGAATTTATCGCAAAATCCTTTGAAATATGTCATTGTGGATGTTCTGTCTTATCCTTTTCCAATTACGTAAGTGCTGTATCGTTTCTGAGCAACCTACTGACGGAATGTTAAACCAAATCTTCCTTCGGTTTATGTTGCGCATTCGTCTACTGAAACGAAAATTTCAATTCAACTAAGCCGCATGTTCTTCTTTATATGTTTCGCAACATTTATATGTATCTCACAATGAATACACTATACAGACGTGGATAACCTTTTCCTGAGGCAGAGCAACAACGTTATATTCAGTTGTACATTCCATTTGCCTCATCCTGGTACGTAAATATACAATCGTGGTACGTGAAATGAACGGTACTTTGTACTACACTCACTAGAACTTGAGTCCCAGAACTCTATGAAGTCTAGAGTTTCCTTTGCCCTTGCGCGATGCAGTTACAGTGAAACTTCTATCCAAGGAATGTAGTCTGTTCAGTTTAAGAAACGTTTACTATGTCAAAGTATCTCTGCCAAACGCCCGAAGTTGCAGTAACGTCCATCTTCTCAATAACTAAATTCTGTGTTCCACTCCACGCACCAGGACTGAAAGTCCACTGTTTCGGAATTGATGGTTCTCTTTCTTTAGGTTAACATACTTATTTAGACACACTCCTTCATGTTATTACACTATTATTTCGTAGACAAACACACTCGTGGTAAAAGCTAGCATATCTGACATATGGCGGTTCTGAAATAACGAAGAAAAGTCGTCTAACAGACACACGTCATGTTCATAGGAGAGTTCAGAAACATCTGTCTGAAGTAGTTAAATACAACAACTACAGTTTCTATTTCATCATGGAATTTTGCTAACGATCTTGTTGGCTGAACAACAGGTTGGAACATCAAAAAGTAGTTCAAATGGCTCTGAGCACTATGGGACTCAACTGCTGAGGTTATTAGTCCCCTAGAACTTAGAACTAGTTAAACCTAACTAACCTAAGGACATCACAAACATCCATGCCCGAGGCAGGATTCGAACCTGCGACCGTAGCGGTCTTGCGGTTCCAGACTGTAGCGCCTTTAACCGCACGGCCACTTCGGCCGGCTTCAAAAAGTAGACAAAATTTTAAAATGCTCTCCGTCACTGTATGGTAATTACTTTGGTTTTGAAACATTATTTAAAATTGTTTAGTTGTACTTGCTTTACAAGAAGACGACAGTATGGATGACAATAATGGAAAACACATCTGTTCTTTAAATTACAAACAAGTAAAAATATTTTGTTGATGCGCCTCATTCCCTCGCATCGTGCGAAGGTTGTTTCTGACGATAAAATTTTCCTGAGACTGATGTCGATGAGGTAACGTTTATTAAATATTAATTATGTACAGCCTTTTATTTGCACCTGATTGTCTCTACCGAGGTTGTTTAACATCCTATGTTGTCTGCTACAGCACAGTCACTGTGACATGTGATACAATCCAAACTTTGTAACTCGACCTGTGTAGATTTCCACATATCAGGTATTACGTATAACTTTAACGGCGCAGTTCTCTGCAGAGCCATCTATGTGATTATGAACTACATAAGCTACTGTCTTTCGGTAAATATATTGTCATAACATAGCGTGTAGACAAAATGGACGTTTATTCGGATTCGCTCATAGATACCTAAATGAGTAAACGTTTTGTTATTAAATGAATCAGAAAATTTCAAGCTAAATGAAGCCCTTGTCATAAATATATTGTTTTGAGCCGGAATGTAAAAGAAGTACTAAATAAATTTCAGCTATGTGCGAAGGACATTTCAGCCTGATGGACGCAATAGGTTATCGACTTTGTATATTATCTTTCTGTTACTCACATTTGTCTCAACGAAACTGAATTATTTTCTTCGCGATACTGATAAGTGTACTATGTCCAATATTATTTCTGATGTTCAAAAAAATGGTTCAAATGGTTTTGAGAACTATGGGACTTAACATCTGAGGTCATCAGTCCCCTAGACTTAGAACTACTTAAATATAACCAACCTAAGGACCGCTCCGCCAAAGCGGCCGGCATTTCTGATGTCATATCCGTTATTTATAGCTTAGGTTTTTGAAGGACTGATTACACATTTCGACCTGTATTTTGTTGTGCTCAAGTCTGAGTTTTATGTATGTCAGCTTTCATCGCACGTCGTTTGGAAATTAAACAGTACCTCACTTTAGGTCTCAAACTGATAATGCGGAAAATTGGAAGAAAGTATCGCTAGCTGGACGACAGGGAAGCACGTAACTAAAGGACGTCTTTGTAGGTTGCCGACGTAACGAAAGTGTGTAGCCAGTTAATTGGGAGGAAAAGAAAGAGCAGAGGCGCGCTTTGTTGCCAGCAGCGGTTGCGGCGGCAGCCGACGCTGAAGCCAGCCGAAGAACTGGCGCCCGGCCGCCGCTGGCGCCATCGATTGCTGCCCGGCGGCTGGCGGCAGCGCTGTGCCCGCTGCGTCCTCTGCCATCCGGCTAACCCTTAACGCACGAACACGCTACGACGGCTCTAGGCCTCGCTTTTTCGTTCCTTTCTTCCTCTCTTTCTTTTTTTTGTATGTGGGTCATCATTCTTCTGAGTGTTCTGATGCGGTACGCCGCGATTTCCAGTCCGGTGCCCGTCTTTTCATCTCAGAGTGGTACTTACACCCAAAATCCTCAATTATTTGTTGTACGGGGGCTATTCTGAAATTCAATAGAAACCACAGCAATGATGATAAAAGTTGATAGGGGAGGCCGAGGAACGACAAAGAGGCCCGATTGCTATATTGTTTCTTGGATCCATAAATGGAAGTGTGATGGCAGGTGAGCACAGGTGACCCGAGAAGAATCAATGGTTCCAAATGTAAAGATAATTTATCCGTCAACATTGGACTAGACCCGATAACATGGTCGACCTGGTATAAAATGTATAGAGAAGTTAGGTACAATCAGATACAGGGAAGAGACAATGAGTGTATTTATACAAGGCAACACGCCACTTAACTGTGTTACGAGGGCCTGTGAACAAAGCGTTAAGAAAAGTACTCGTCTTGGGAGTATGGTAATCATAAAAGTGTTAATAGTTATTGTTACTGCATTATAAAAAAGGTGGTGGTATTACTAATAGGAATTATTATTGATATGTGGAACAGTAGCAATTAATATATGTAATAGTAATAATATATGTAGTTCTAGCCGGCCGGAGTGGCCGAGCGGTTGTAGGCGCTACAGTCTGGAACCGCGTGACCGCTACGGTCGCAGGTTCGAATCCTGCCTGGGGCATGGATGTGTGTGATGTTCTTAGGTTAGTTAGGTTTAAGTAGTTCTAAGTTCTAGGGGACTGATGACCTCAGCAGTTAAGTCCCATAGTGCTCAGAGCCATTTGAACCATTTTTTGTAGTTCTAGCAAGCAAACAGAATCAGGCGACAAAAATACTAGTGAAGTTAATTAAAGCAGTATGACGATTACAAAAACTTTTAACTCACTTACTGTGGCGGGGAAGGGACACTCCGCTAGGAACATAAAAAATTGCCTCAATTTGCTTATTAATAAAATGCTGCGTAGTTAAAACAAGTTTATTAAAAGATCTTGAAACTGCACCTTTGTATTAGTTCTCTACATACTCTCCACGCAGATTTAAATATTTATGTGATCTCTTACCGAGCTGACAAAATCTCACTTCATAAAATTATGCTCCTGAGACTGTACCCAGCCCGTGGAAGCATCTCCAAGTTATTCTCGAGAACAACAGCGCTGAGGAAGAAGCCACCTTATTTTGTACACAGGGCCTGGAAATCTGTCAGAGCTATGTCTGGGATGTTATGTAGATGTTGAAAAACGTCCTACTGAAAAGCGGCAAGCCATTCAACTTGTCTCTTTTAATTTATTTATCATAAATAATTCGAGTGGATGGGATCTGAGTTAGAAAAGGTATAAAGTTTAGATGGATTAATGAGATTACAGTGATTGTATGCACTGACTTCATTTCCTCTTTTTTAACATTCTTTAATTTAACCTAGTGGCGGCTATAGTCATTGATTTTCTGGTTGAGCTTTAGAATTAAAGATTACTGTGGATACAGGATAGAAGCCGCAAGTGGCAAAGTGAAAGCAGCCCACTGTGGGGCAAGGGCTGAGGGAACGCGGCCTTCGCAGAACTGCGAATGGGGGAGAGACTCGCACTGTCTTGGGAAAGTCATCTCAGCTAGCACCATACAGGCACCCATTCTATTGTGCAGTTTATTGCACGTGTCAATTTTTGATGGCTGAGTTGAAAGCTTTCGTTCTGGACGATGGAATGCAGCCTCCATTAGGTAGGCTTTCGGACCGTGTTAAGGAAAATGCGTTCAGCTGATAACCATGTGGCAGATTTCCAAACAAACATGGGAAAGGAGCGCTGACTTACTACAGGTTCATAAGACACTGCAGAGTTGGTGGCTAGCCTCGAGCACAAATTTTAGCTTATCCCTGGGTCTGTTATGCGAGGCCAGATGCTCCTTGAGAGGGCTCTCATTGGTGAAACTGATGTGACGTTGGGAGGATGCAACGTGTTGTGCCAAGGCTTTTAGCAAAGTGGGAAGGAAATCGAGACATTTGGTTTTTTAATGTTTTACCTCTTCTTGGTGTGACATTTCCAATGTAACATAATAGGGGATTGACTGCCGAGATTTTTGGTAGGAATAAAGGTGCAGACAGTTATTTACTGACTAGGATGGAACGACTCCACTTCCAGACTTGGTGCTAAACACATCAGTTCTGTGAAGTCTGCGCTCTCATTTGGAAAAGCAAACTCCAGAGTGGAGTGGGGTCCAATGTTCGAGTCTTTGGCAGAGCGATTGTAGCGTGATAGTTGATGGCAGCCAGCAACGGTGTCATTGTCCTGCACATACGCTATCGTCCATAGCGACTCCACTTCCAGACTTGGTGCTAAACACATCAGTTCTGTGAAGTCTGCGCTCTCATTTGGAAAAGCAAACTCCAGAGTGGAGTGGGGTCCAATGTTCGAGTCTTTGGCAGAGCGATTGTAGCGTGATAGTTGATGGCAGCCAGCAACGGTGTCATTGTCCTGCACATACGCTATCGTCCATAGTCGTGAGCATAATAAGCAACTCCGGCATGTTAGGACCATCACGAACTAGAATTTCAGATTCACGATCGCTTTCTCTTTCAAACCTTTGTCAACACAGTCTCATTTGCATAGGTTTCTTTATATTTCTGCGAGGACAGTCACTGTACTTGGTGTGTAGCAAGTCGACATAAGTTTCACAGTAGGATATTGCAGTGCCTGTGTTGTTAAGAAATACGATGCATTGCTCCCTGGGGCATGCATATTGTCCAAAGGAAGAGGCACTGCGGCGGCTACAGCCATTGTGAAATACATAAAATGTATTCACGGTAGCGAATATGGACAACCATCAACTGTATAATGGATTGCCGACAGTGCAACGATGCCACTAAAATATCGTATTTATTCGCCAACAACGGGCTAGCGACTTCCAGTTAAAATGCCCCCCTCCCCCCACCCCCTGTGCAGGAATATACATAATGAATATACGAGTGCTGGCTGTAGATACATGGTTGACTACATATGGAAGTTGGCTGTGAGTCGCGCTCGGATAGCCTAATGGTGCCGGCGTGGTAGCTCAGTAGCGACACGGAACACTGCAGAACTAACTTGCAGTATGGGCCGCCACATGCAGTGGTGGTGCCAGCTTTTCCTGGTTGTATCACAGTGGCGTGAATTCATGAATCTACAGGTTGTCCGTCGGTGCGTCATGGGCAGTGCAGTACACTTGCCTACTTTTTAGTATTCTGCCTTGTAGCTGAAGTGCTTAAAGTCCTTCTTCCTTTTCTTTGATCCTGGTTACTCATTCGTTAAATGTTGCATGAATCGGCTGAATTCTTACTTTCTGCTACCTCTAGGCAGAGTTGGTTCTTGTAGAGGTAGGCAAGCCTACGGTGCTGTAATTTGCGGTGAAAGTAATTTGTGTTAATGAAAGTAATCTGTCGTGAATCACGCGTTCTGAAACACATTGGCTCCACTGGGAGTGTTTTAGCAAATGACGCGTGGTTAGTGAGTAGAAATACGTGTAGTACGCTTGGATTGCCAACCGCGGGTAGGAATAGTTTTTAATTTTGTTACTGTCTCGTGTTTCGCACCACTGGGCGTGTGAATCGCCAGCAGGGATTGGCACCACGTCTAGCGAAATCGTTTTTATCACTTTGCGAGGTATCCAGCCAGACGTATATTCTAGTTTTCCAATTCTCGTGAATTCGTGATTTATTTAGATCCTTGTCCATTCTGACGCTTTTTTAAATAAAATCATAGCTTTGATTCGAGTAGATATTGCCTCCCTTATCACGTCTGGTATTTCCAGTGACAAAATGCAAATATGCCACCTTAAGATGGTTCAAATGGCTCTGAGCACTATGGGACTCAACTGCTGTGGTCATAAGTCCCCTAGAACTTAGAACTACTTAAACCTAACTAACCTAAGGACAGCACACAACACCCAGCCATCACGAGGCAGAGAAAATCCCTGACCCCGCCGGGAATCGAACCCGGGAACCCGGGCGTGGGAAGCGAGAACGCTATCGCACGACCACGAGATGCGGGCCCACCTTCAGATTCACTGCTAGAGCCACGATATTTCTTAAAGTTGATCAATCCGTTGTGTACATTCACTCACACAGTCACACACACGCACACACACACACACACACACACACACACACACACAAGGTTTTGCACTATTCCAGATTAAAATCTAAGTTTTGGAATCTAACAAACATAGAACTTGTGGTGTCTTAATTGTTTAGTCACGGTGTTTACGTAAAACAGTACGAGAACCCTGCAGAAAGATGTCCCGTTTTCACTACCATTTCGTCAATTTTTTGTACCAGTTCGTTGCTGACTACAGATGATCGATCACTTTCGTGGTCGTTATAACCATTCATCCTCCTACTCTCTAAGACCGGATTCCACTGACACAAAATGTCTCTACATTAGGTCCGTATGCAGCACACGTTTCTTGTGTAACTACAACAGATTTGCGAGTTTTTCTCGCTGTATACCAGATTACTCAAGAGTTTTTAATCGCAACGCTCATTTTGAACGGCTACTTCAGGGGAACGAGAAGCGATGTAGCTTCCTCACAGTGGCAGTTCTCAGAACGCTACCGAGCGATTTGGCGCTGTGGTTAGCACACTGCCCTGGCCTTTTGGAGGACGACAGTTCAAATCACCGACTGGGCTTCCTGATTAGGTTTCATACTATTTTCCTAAATCGCTTGAGGCAAATGCCAGGATGGTTCCTTTGAAAGGTTAAGGCCGCTTTTCTTCCCTTTTTCCGATTTTGTGCTCTGTCTTTAAGGACCCCGTTGTCGCCGGACGTTAAACTCTAAATCTTTGTTCCTGCTCGCAACCTGACCTACAACGTGAGTTAGCGTACACTGCTGGGTTCTCCCCACTACTTCCTACGCTACACACGTTACTTTCCAGATAGCCGTCGCATTTAATACAACCTTGAATCTTTGCCCTCTAAAGCTCTCGGCAGTACCTTGGTAGTTATTACCAACTATCACTAAGTTCTTTCTCCCAGTGAGTGCTTTAGAAATAATTTTCTCGTCGTTGATGCTGCAGATTTGCACCACATTTCTTACTTTAACAGTGTACTAAGTTTTTAACATCCTTCTGTGACATCGCGTATCAACCGCTTTGATTATCTTCTTTCACAGATATCCCGCAGTTTATGTTTCACTTCCATACCATGTTTGCTCAAGACGTCCTATCTCAGAAATTTATTTCCCTAGCTGAGTCCTATGTTTGACACTAATTTTTGCGATGAATTCTCACTTTTTCAGTTCTGGTCTACTCCTTATATCGCCCTTGCTTCGTCCTTCATGAGCTGCTTTGCTTCAAATATAGTACTGTGGGACTCCTTCACGTAATCTACAGGGGTTCCATAATTAAAGTTTCAGTTTCAAAATGCTGTAGAAAGAGAAACACGGCTCAGAATGACCTCAGATAAGAACAACGTATCATTAACACAGGGCGAAACGTCATGGAACAAAATAAAATGTGGTGCAAATCTTGCCAATAGATGGCACTGTAAGCCTCTTAACGTCAATGGGGTGGGCTAAAAATGATACATGGAGCGCAATGCGACGTCTGTGGTTTGCGTTGCGTGTTGTACCATCCACAATGTTCGATGTGCATGACGCCACAAGTTCGACAGTGGACAGTTGTGTCACTGTTACTTAGTAAGGCCACCTACCAGGCAAAGGTCGTTCCACATCGCAAAAATCGATTTTGAATTGCCATCTGATCAAAAATCGCATACAAAGCAATGGACATCGATTTTCAATTGTCCTGGGGCAAAAACCGCATAATCAGCAAAACGATGTCGGTTTTTAATCGCCCTGAAGGAAAATCTGCATAAAAAAACAAAATGACATCGGTTTCTAGCTGTCGTGACACAGACATCTTCACTATGATGTCCACTGTTATTTGCCACAAGTTTAAATCGAGAAACAGCATGTTCCACAACAGATCGAAGTGTCCCTAGAGTTACGTTCAGAAAGCGTTCCCCATTGTTTGCCTTCAGTTCAGCTACTTTTGTAATTAGAGTACTGAACACGAGATATTTCAGATAATCCGCAGCTAGAAGTCACACAGATCAAGATTTGGACGGTCAGGCTGTAGGGAAATGATGGCTGAAAATTCCGGCGTCTTAGAAATGTTTCAGCAGCAGCAGGTTCACTGGCTATGCAATGTGGAAATGAGTGCCATCTTGGATAAAAATCATCCTACTAACATAGCATCCGTGTTGAAGGGTTTGAATGATGTTGGTGAGCAAAAGACTGTCATAGCGTTTACCAGTAACGATGCAGATAACAGGACGCGCAGGACTCATCTCCTCGAAACAATTCGGCGCTGTGAGAAACGATGCCGTGAAGCTGTTTCCGTTGCCCATATTCTGGAATTCTGTGTACTGACATTCCTTGAGTATGAAAATGGAATTCGTCTGTCCACTGAATGTTCCATGGTTTTTCATTGACCTCTTCCATGCGAGCAACGAATTCCAGAACGAACGTTTGTCTTTCTTGCAGGTCAGAAAGAGGCAACTCCTGAACGTGGATGATTTTGTGTAGATAGCGAAGTAGGATGTTCCGTAGGGTTTTATGCACAGTGCTGGCAGACATGTTCAATGTTCCGACAGTTCCCCGTGCACTGCATATATGCATACCACCGCTCGGTGCCTCCTGCAATGCTGTGGCCACATCTTCGACAGACGTCGGATCAGTTGATTTCCTCCCTCTGCTACATTGCACTTCAAAAGTTCTTTCGAATTTTGTGATAATTTTCTCCATACCCTAGCAGACAGCAAAACAAAACCTTTTATCACACACTGAGTGACCGGAACTTCTACCGTTCTCATAAAAGAGCTTTATCAGCAGCGCGCGACACTTCATGGAAACACTCATATTGGGCATCTCGGACGCGAACTGAAGAACAACGATGTGTCGCGCGTCTGTTGGTGTGCATTTTCTGAAACTTACAGCTTGTCTATTGGTCAAATTTTCGTTTATTTTTTTTCACTACGTTTCCCTATGTGTCAATAACATTCTTTTCAATTTTGACGTCATTATGAGCAGTGACTCTCTTTCTACAGCGCTCTGAAGCTGGAACTTTAATTATGGTGGTCGTAAGTTCCTATGGCGCCAAACTGATGAGGTCATCGTTCCCTAGGCTTACACACTACTTAATCTAACTTAAACTAACTCATACTAAGGACTACACACACACCCATGCCCGAGGGAGGACTTGAACCTCCGACGGGGGGAGCCGCACGAATCGTGGCAAGGCGCCCTAGACCGAGTGGCTACCCCACACGGCCTTTAATTATGGCCATCCTGTATTACGTGGTTCCCTGTTCTGATGTGAAGGCTAATTTCATTTATGTCACCCCTCGATAATTTCTTCTTCTTTAGAGTCAATCTCAATCCATATTCTGTGCCCAGTTATTTGTAAATTCCATTGAACAGGTCCTGTACTTCTTTTCACTTTTACAGGTGATAGCCAATTTATCAGTGAAACTTATCGTTGCGACCCTTTCACGCTGTATTTTAGTCTCACCTCATACAATTTCTTGTCTATTCTTCACTAATTCTTTCATATGCCGGCTGGATAAAAGATGAGATAACAGCGTCTCTACCTTACATCCGTTTTAATTTCTTCCTCTTGTTTCGTGTACATTTCCCTTGATTCCCTAAAGCGTATACCTAAATGTCTGAGGAATTCAAACATTTTAGATCATTTTACATGCTCTTATGCTTTTTCTAGGTCGACAACTCGATAAAAATATATTGATTATACTTAAGAGGGGGGGGGGGGGGTAGGACGTCAAGCGGGCCGACTTGGAGCAAGATAGGCACCACAGGACATTTTAATTCCCACTGTCTATATTTTTACAAATAAGTTCGCAAAACTTTGTCAGCATGACCAGGAAGGATTCAGGATTCACACTCATAACAGTGGAAGTTGTACCACATAACAGAATTTTTTTTTTTGCTTGTGATATTTCAGCATTTTTTCACTTACTATTGGCTGCATTTGTTGCTATAGGTACACTTTTCTTCGTAACTAAGAGAGATTGTTCGATGAATTTTGCACAGCATACAAACCATACTTATAGGTGTATGGAACTCTAGAATTTTCCAAATCTATTAAAAAATGTGGTAAAAATTGAGGTAACTTTTTCATAAATTAGTTAAAGTCTAGAGTTTCATATACCTGTAAGTATGGTTTGTGTGCTGTGCAAAATTCATCGAAGAATCTCTCTTACTTACGAAGAAAAGTGTACCTATAGCAACAAATGCAGCCAGTAGTAAACGAAAAAAATGATGAAATTTCACATGTAAAAAAATTATTTTGTTATGTTTTTGAACTTCCACTACTATGAGTGAATCCCCGATGGTCATGCTGACAAAGTTTTACGAATTCAATTGTAAAAGTATAGACAATGGGAATTAAAATGTCCTGTGGTACCTGTCTTGCTCCAAGTCGGGACGCTTGACGTCCTACGCCCCTTAATTAAAGTTCATACTATCAAGCGTTACGTCAGCCCTTACCTTTCCTAAAGCGAGATTGATCGTCATCTAACAGATCCTTAATTTCCTTTTACAAACTTCTATATACTACTCTGATTAACGACTTGGATGCATGATAATACAACAATTCTCTAATTTCTCTGCTCTTGACACTTTTGGGATTGTATGAATAATAGTCTTCCGAAAGCATGATGATAAAACTCCAATCTCACATACCCTATACACTAACTAGAGTAATGGTTGGTGTGAGTCTTCTAGAGAAGATGTCATGTGAGTAAAAATAATTATTATCATGGAGGTCAGACTTTTACATGTCAGTAAGAAGTCTCCGATATTGGTGATTTTTGTTTAATGGGTATTAGACCGTGGTCGAAGACCATCTTCCAATGCTGGACGTATCCTCTCAGAGACTATAACGACTCAGAAAGGAGTTAAATTCTCAAAGAAGTTGAGCAAGCCGAACTGTTTACAGTACGTGTTCAAGCAAAGATCAGTACGTGATGATATCAGGCAGCTGCCAAGGTGGAGCTTGTGGTCAACTCTTACCCCGCTACAATCTCCATAGCATACATCGGCGCCACTACTCGAACTTGGCAGCGACGTGACAACGAATCGACCGTTGCTTGAATACGTCTGATCAGCTCGGCTTGCTGAGCTTATTTGAGACTGTGCCTGCTTTCTGAGACGTTAAATCCTCTGAAGGTGTCTCCAGTACAGGAAGACGAAACGTTAGGCAGAGAATTACGGCTTTGACCACAGCCTAATGTTCATAAAACCAAAATCACATGTCTCGCAGATGCCCGCCGTAACCTACATTCTATGATAACAGTTGTGCGAGTTACGCTTGATACAATAACATGACGTGTTTAGATACTTAACGTGCAGTGTTCACTAGTTTGGTTCGCGATGTGTTCAAACACGGTGAGAGGAACACTGATAATTCTTTCATATGCTCTTTCATGCAAGATCAAAGAACATCTTAATAAGGCAATGAATAGTAATGAGTTGTCTTTCATCAATTGCTTTCGTGGTATTTTAGATGCCGCTTATACAGCAGTAAAGCTTCTTCTTGTGATTCAGTTCAAAATGGTTCAAATGGCTCTGAGCACTATGGGACTCAACT
Organism: Schistocerca nitens; assembly: GCF_023898315.1. Lineage (NCBI taxonomy): Eukaryota > Metazoa > Arthropoda > Insecta > Orthoptera > Acrididae > Schistocerca > Schistocerca nitens. The sequence continues at coordinate 629,428,409 of NC_064616.1, read as the reverse complement.
GCTGTGGTCGTAAGTCCCCTAGAACTTAGAACTACTTAAACCTAACTAACCTAAGGACAGCACACAACACCCAGCCATCACGAGGCAGAGAAAATCCCTGACCCCGCCGGGAATCGAACCCGGGAACCCGGGCGTGGGAAGCGAGAACGCTACCGCACGACCACGAGATGCGGGCTGTGATTCAGTAACCATCGTGTTTAACATGGTTCTGTGTCTACGTATAGTCTTTGCAATTCACTGTACGATGGGTGGGGGAGGACACTTCATGTAGTATTCTAAAAATCTATTGGTAGAGGGGAAACTACTGTCTGTATACTTCTACACGTGTCAAAATCTCTTACTACCACACCATCTACGCTATATGTACGAGGCGAACAGCTGAATTGTTGCAGTCTTTCGCAAATGCTGGATATCTAATTTAAGTAAGTGAGTTTCGCCTTTTTTCCAAAGTTCTCACTGAAGTTTGTAACAGAAGGATGTAAAATTTACAGTCCGTGATGTGTTGTCAAAATCTGATATAGCTTATCAATAATTATTTCAATGCGAATACGGGAATACAGGCGTTATAAGACGACTGTAAAAGCATATTGTGATTCGAAAGATAACCTTTTATTTTACTGTTATACAGCTGTGTATTTACCCCTGTGGCGCATAGATTCCACTACAGTGGACTGCTATTAATGGTCGCTTCTCTGGCTTTTCCAATCAGTCCTGAGGCTGCAAATGCACACAGTTCACTGCAGTGGGCACTCCCTACTGGTGTCGTGTCCTGCATGCATTTTCAGCCTCATGACTGAAAACGCCAGAGAATTGACCATTAAAAGTTGTCCACTGTAGTGAAATCCATGCACCACATGGTTAAAACCGTCATGTTTGTGAAGTCGGTTATATTTCTGAGGGAGCAATAATTTATTATTTTGAAAATTGTGGTATGCAGCAAAAGAAACTGGGAAGCCATTAGCCCTGTGAACTGTCAAGCCTCATCCCCGGTCTTTCCAGTCCTCGAACATTTTCTATTGGAGGAAAGCGCAGTAGACTGACCCAGAAGATTGTTTCGGTGTAGGTTTAGCAGGTAGCCTCATCGTTTTCGCTCCTTCGTTTCTGGAACTCCCTTTTCTTTGGAACGAGATGTATAGCAGCCAAACTGATGTGGGAGAAGTAGCCAGCTTGCAGTGGCTGAGTGAAATCGTGTTCAAATGGTTCAAATGGCTCTGAGCACTATGCGACTTAACTTCTGAGGTCATCAGTCGCCTAGAACTTAGAACTAATTAAGCCTAACTAACCTAAGGACATCACACACATACATGCCCGAGGCAGGATTCGAACCTGCGACCGTAGCGGTTGCTCGGTTCCAGACTGTAGCGCCTAAAACCGCACGGCCACTCCGGCCGGCTGAGATCGTGTAATGGCGTGCACTTCAAAATTTTAATTTTTTTGTTAACGTTACTGAAATTTCTGGAGGAAGGTGATAACTTGCACTTCTGCATTAATAAGCTATCTCGTTTAAGTTGTAGCCGTGGATGCAATATTTTATGATGCTGCAAGAACTTCACCAGCTAACGTCAAGTATGGTTCCAAAAGTTAGACAATAGGCGTGTTTGGTCTGCCAAAACAAAGACGTGATGATAGTGTGGAAGTTATTTTGCAACATATTCGCAACTGCACTGCTTCTGACAACGGAAGCTATTGAAATTTTATTTCATAATTATTAATGTAACAGGAAAGCCACGCTTTTGTTAACAGAAATTGTGGAGACTGTACTTTTGGACCTTCTTATTTCAAGTACCCTATATTTACTTCGCTGAAATGCTACCTCAAAATTGTTATTTGTTAAGTTGAAAAGTAATTGCGTTTAACGTTACGTTTGTGTGATTCATTTAGGTAACAAAGTGGGGACACGAAACTTTGATGGTCCGCTTTGTAATAGTACTTGATTAATTTTTTGATTATTTTCTGAAAACTAAAGTAAATAAAATCTGTTGACAAGGTTTGTATTTTAAATGTTTCGTAGCGTGATTGTTGTAAAGGAAATCGTCAAACATCTTGTGAGTATGATTCTGGTGCTAAAAACTAATATTACATTTAGTCAAATATAAATTCCTTAACTGTTTGAAGGTTAATTAACAGAATTATTTTCAAAATTCGTTCTATCAGGACCGACCACCGATACCAGAAAGAAGAGCTCTTTATTTTCAAAAGAAAAGATGTCGAGTTGGTATTGGTTCCTGGCTCAGTGGTAAATACTGGCACTGTGGTTTAGTGGGCAACATTAACTATCAAAACGATAATTGAGGTGAGGAGTGAAGTGAAGTGGAGTGTTAAGCCTTGTTTCTGGTTAGAACTAACCCCTAGTTCTTCACTTAATTCTCCGGAATAAGTACCGTAGCCTAAATAATATTCAAGCAACTTTACACGTGTTTAGCAACAGTAAGAGAGTTTGGTTCAAGTCTAAACTGTCCTCAAAGTGTAAATTGTATTACTCTTTGCGAGTCCGTAATTAGACGCTACAGAAGCCATTGAAGGCTGTAGCATCGTCATACAGTTTTGCAGGCGCGACCAGCCACTCGCAATGAAAGACGATAAAAGTACACTATAATTAAGAGCAGAGCAGAGCAGAGCTGCGCAGACTACGTTATTTGTGGCGCGTAGAGGCGTGTAGGGCTTTTATTAGTTCCCTGAGAATCACTTTTACAATGTCACGCGGCAAGTCCCAACCTCTTACGATCTCAGCACCACGACTCGTTAGTTCTATCGATTTCTGCTATCATGTTTCGTTAATAATGACTGCGCATTCTGCTCTACAATGAGTCGAAGGAGTCTCGTGTTATGCGGTTTCGTTTATGAATGCATTGCCCTTTCCCAGAACACTCCAAACAAATACAAGTCTTCCATTCGCCTCTCCTGCCATTTATTTCGGCCGTTGTGGCTGAGCGGTTCTAGGCGCTTCAGTCTGGAACCGCGCGACCACTAAAGTTGCAGGTTCGAATCCTGCCTCGGGTATGGATGTGTGTGATGTCCTTAGGTTAGTTAGGTTTAATTAGTTCTAAGTTCTAGGCGACTGATGACCTCAGAAGTTAAGTCACATAGTGCTCAGAGCCATTTGAGCCATTAGTCGAAACGCTTAGCAGGAAAATAACTGCATAGATATAGAAGTGGGATGAATTTCATGCCTCGCGGCTGAATAATACACTAAGGCGCCAAAGAAACTGATGTAGGCATGAGTATTAAAACACAAAGATTTTTAAACAGGCAGAATACGGCGCTGCGGTCGGCAACGCCTATATAAGTCAGCAAGTGTCTGGCGCAGTTGTTCGGTCGGTTACTTCTGCTACAACGGCAAGTTATCCAGATTTAAGTGAGTCTGAACGTGGTATTATATCCGGCGCACGAGCGATGGGACACAGAATTTCCGATGTAGCGATGAAGTGGGGATTTTCCCGCACAGCCATTTCACGAGTGTACCGTGAATATCACGAATGTCTGACATCGCTGCAGCCAGAAAAAGATCCTGCAAGAACGGAACCAACGACGACTGAAGAGAAACGTTCAACTTACAGAAGCGCAACCCTTCTGCAGATTGCTGCAGACTTCAGTGCTGGGCCATCAACAAGTGTCAGCCTGCGAATCATTCATCGAAACATCATCGATATGGGCTTTCGGAGCTGAAGGCCCACTCGTGTACCCGTGATGACTGCTCGACACATAACATTACGCCTCGCCTGGGTCCGTCAACACGGATATAGCACTGTTGATGACTGGAAACATGTTACGTGGCCGGACGAGTCTCGTTTCAAATTGTATCTAGTGAATGCACGTGTAGGGGTATGGAGAGAACCTAATGAATCCATCGACCATGCATGTCAGCAAGAGACTGTTCAAGCTGGTGGAGGCTATGTAATTGAGTGGGGCGCGTGTAGTTGGAGTGATATGGGGCCCCTGATACGTCTAGATAGGACTCACCTGTCGGTGACACGTACGAAAGAATCCCATCTGATCACTTGCATCCATTCATGTCCATTTTGCATTCCGCCGGACTTGGGCAATTCCAGCAGGACAATGCGACACTCCACATATCCAGAATTGCTACAGAGTGACTCCAGGAACACTCTTCTCAGTGTAAACACTTCCGCTGTCCACCATCTTCCCCCAGACATGAACGTAATTGAGCATATCCGGTATGCCTTGCAACGTGCTGTTCAGAAGGGATCACCACCCCTTCACACTCTTACGGATTTACGGACAGCCGTGCAGGATTCATGTTGTCATTTCGCTCCAACAGTACAATGGACATTAGTTGAATCCGTGCTACGTCATGCTGCGGCACTTCTGCATGTTGGTTAGGGGCCTACACGACATTAGTCAGGTGTACCATTGTTTTGGGTCTTCAGTGTAGTTGTTACATTAAGGACATACTAGTAACATTAAGGACACCCTAGTGCTGTTTAGTACAAAAATATGTAACATACTACAGACAACACTGTCTTTGATAGCATCTTGAATTTTCTATCACGGCACAATACAAGAAAGCTAGCGAGGCAGCCGACTGGGTAGCAGTGATAGGATGTGCGTAACTGGCTTTGAACGCAAAGGCGCCATACAGCGTGAGAGTGGCTCGGCAACGCTCGCTTACGTCGACATAACACGCGACAGGATTCTAACAGGGCGTTTCATACTGGATGTCACGGAACTAGCTACTGGAGTGCTCGACAAGGGATAAGCTCAAAGATGGTTATAAACTGATTAAAGCCTCTTGTTACTAGTAACACTTTCATGAAATACGTCGGCAATATAAAATCCTTACTGAGAGTCTTTAGCTTACTTTATCAGATCTCTTTTTTTGCCGAATCCCTTCCGAGAATTCCAAGATTTTTGTTTAGAAAGCACACGGTCTCATAGAAGCACCATGGTAAGTGGAATGGCGAGCAAACGCCTGTACACGAAATCCACTCTCGAGAAAAAAGAATCTTAATCGTCACCAGAGATGGAATGCAAGCACATCAATTTGGAAGAAGGAGAACAAGAAAAGTTCACGGTTGAATCGACGGCGGAACCATAAAAGATGGTGTCCAAAAAGAAACGAAGATTAGAGCGTAAATTTCCGTTGGCTACGAGGTCATTAGAGACGGACAACAAGCTTTGAGAGGCGGAGGATGTGGATGTAAATCGCCTGTCCTCATCAGAGGACCCATCTTGGATTTCTCCTTAGGTGATTTAGGGAATACCTCAGTAAGGATGGCTGAGTAAGGACTTAAGCCGCCATCCTGCCGAATATGAGTTCAATGTCGAATCAGTGCTGCACGTTGCTAGGCACGGAGTGAAAGCTCAGATCGAGAAATGCCGATGAGAGGTTGCCCGCTTGCTATTCAAAGGCGCCTTCACAACATATGCCTCGGGCGATTTAGAGAACAAATGTATATAGCCGTATGGAAAAGTGATACCGTGTCTTCTTGAACGGGACTTCGGCATCTCAGCTTCTATGCCGCCTCGTTCGGTACGGAAATTCTGATGTGGAACGAAGAAGACATTACTGCCTACAATCCTTCGTCACTCGAGCGTGCGCCAGTGTAATGAATCAAAATTCAAACGTCTCCGTAATTTCTCGGGGAGTCAGTGTGTGCAGCTCTGTTGAGTTGGATTTCGATGATACCCACTGATCTATTCAAGATCTCTTTCCTTCCTTTAATCTTCCCCTTCATACGCTACACTATCGCAAAACTTTGTATGAGCTCAATAGAAGCCAGTTACATGTATCACATTTACTCATACTATGAAAAGAGCAGTTAGCCATTACCTGTTGTGCCTTAAGCCGAGCCGGCCGGAGTGGCCGAGCGGTTCTAGGCGCTGCAGTCTGGAACCGCGCGACCGCTACGGTCGCAGGTTCGAATCCTGCCTCGGGCATGGATGTGTGTGATGTCCTTAGTTTAGTTAGGTTTAACTAGTTCTAAGTTCTAGGGGACTGGTGACCTCAGAAGTTAAGTCCCATAGTGCTCAGAGCCATTTGAACCATTTGAACCTTAAGCCGAGAGGACAATGTCATTAAACTGATGGACTGTTTCGAAAGGAAGCAGAACAGAAGTAGATCACAATACATCTGACAGAGAGGCTAAGTTAGTTTGTTTCATTGGAACATTAGGGTATAGAAAACCTAGATAGACTTTCTTCTTGGATTTTTAGAAGATTCCGAGAATTCTGTAGAAGAAGAGTTACTGTACTTATCTGAACATCATGTAACTGCGGTGATAAATATTTTGTTTAAAAGTGGTTATACGATAGCAAATTTAAATTTTGAGTCACGTGGGAAACAGAGAAAATGGAAGAGAGATGTGTAGATCAGCAACTGGATATTGGTGTTGTTACAGAATACTGTTCCAAACACCTTGCAGATCGCCTGTAGGGATTCATTATTGAGTCCCCAACTTGAGGTTCACATGATACTAGGACCCTGACAGATAATCGCTGACAGTACGTGGAAGAAACACAATTAATACTTATGTTGGTTTTAATGCTCTAAATGATCTATAGGGACACTGAAATTTTCTAAACCATCGCTATGCAGACTTTATGATGAATTGTCTAAGTGATATTGATGCTGATAATCGTCTGTGTGTACAATAGCGATATTATCCTTGATACTAGGTTTTTGTTATATCAAAAAGAGTGGTTGTTATTGGAGAATATTTGTTCAGTTATGAATACGAATATGTACTTTTTGCAGATTGTTGTAATCAAGGTACGGGAATGTTATATGACACCTCAGTTTTTCTAGTGAGTTATTTAATTTACATTAATAGAAAATTTAATATTTTGATTGCGTTTAAAGTAAAGAAAATATTTTGGAGTTGGTTAATTGTACTAAACTTATATTAAGCTAGATTCAGAGAGGAAATTGTTTTTCTAAAAGGCAAATAGGACCCGTATATCAGCAGTATTAATTTCATGTCTTATATTTAAGTTTAATCTTGGTTCAAAGAAGAGATATTTATAAAAGTCGTTAATTCAATTTTGTAAATCAGTGTAAATCAGCCATAGCTCATTTCATCTTAACTAAACACATCAGTTCGAAAATAGGCTTGATGTTAAAAACCCATATTTGCCAAAAATGATTTACATTCACTTTTAGAAACATGATTTTTTTTAGAAACGTTAATTTTTCCCTATTTTAAGTATGAACGTAGTTTAATTTTGATCATATTTTGTGATTTACACAAATCGCGGATACGTTTGACCATTTAATTATATAGAAAGGCGTTTGCTGTTATTGGCACACAGGCTCTGAAAAATAGACGGATATTTCTGGTAACTCTAGATTCACAACACAAGATAGAGGCTATTCTTCCTTAAACATCATCCTAAACTCCTTCGGAAAAACAGCCTTCAAATTGTTAGTCAAACCTGAGTTTGGAGAGTATGTAATTATAGACTAGACGAAACAATACAGTAGTGTTATTTGTGTTTCTGTTGATAATTCTCCAGTCATGTTCTCTAAATATTATAAGCTCTTCACTTCCTTAGAAGTTCCAGACCCACAGCAGTCAGCATGAGCTGAGACCCAGACACTGATAAAAGATACTGATACAAAACAACGTTTGAAAAAGAAGGGAATTGTTCTATAGCGTAAAATATGGTGTTTCAACGTGAGTATCATTTTCTAGACTTCCTTTCATTTTTCTCTTATTTCAGATGATTACCTACATTTATTTGGCATTTTATTGGTTGAACAATGTGTGTGCACTCGTTCAGAAATTTTATACATGAATCTGGTGCTAGAAATAATAGATAAGTTCTTATTTTTATTAAGTTTATTTGAAGGGATGTGTTAAAAAGAAAAAGATCATCAATACCCAGGCAAAGTATAAAGAAAACAAAAGTATAACACTCTAGTATATCACGGAATTTGCCGATATTATTGATATATGATCACTACGTTATCGATGCATAAACAGTGATACTGTTTTCTCAAAATATTTACGTATATTTGCTATATTTCTATATGTTGTAGGGAAACTGGGGTACGACTGGGTAGCTAACACTGGCAGGCTCTTTGGAGCTAAGCAGTTTAACCTAGTGAGTATCAGATTTATTAATAAAATCAGCTTCAATAATCTTTTTATAATGGTCTCCTTTATACGAAAAGCCAAATAACCTGGTCTTACCCCACTTGTGGGTAAGAGCGGCTACACACTAACTTCATTGGAATAACAACATTTTCGGTGGAAAATAAGCAGAAATGTTTATTGAAACATAACTAACAATAATATTCAGGAAAAACACATGTAAAATAATAATCCCTATCCATAATGAGATTTTCACTCTGTAGCGGAGTGTGCGCTGATACGAAACTTCTGGCAGATTAAAACTGTGTGCCGGGCCGAGATTCTAACTCGGGACCTTCGCCTTTCGCGGGCAAGTGCTCTACCAACCTTTTCTTTTCTTTTTTTTTTTTAAATCTCATTTTGTTCACTTTTGTTCGTCGCAACTGGTCGGGGCGGACGTCGTAAGACACCTTTTTAAGTTCGTTGTTGATCGATTAACTCAGTTTTTTTATTACAGAGGGCAGCTACCCCTCTGACCGAACACGCTCAGCTACCGTGCCGGCGCCGCTACCCAAGCACGACTCACGCCCCGTCATCACAGCTTTACTTCTGCCAGCATCTCATCTCCTACCTTCCAAACTTTACAGAAGCTCTCCTGCGAACCTTGCAGAACTAGCACTCCTGAAAGAAAGGATATTGCGGAGAAACGGCTTAGCCACAGCCTGGGGCATGTTTCCAGAATGAGATTTTCACTCTGCAGAGTGGCTGTGGCTAAGCCATGTCTGCGCAATATCTTTTCTTTCAGGAGTGCTAGTTCTGCAAGGTTCGCAGGAAAGCTTCTGTAAAGTTTGGAAGGTAGGAGACTCATGTGGATGACCTCACACTTTTCCTAATTTAACGTCAACTGCCACTTTTCGCACCATTCTGATATTTTTTCTAAATCGTTTTGCAGTTTGCTTTGATCTTCTGATGACTTTATTCGTCGATAAACGACAGCGTCATCTGCAAACAACCGAAGACGGCTGCTCACAGTGTCTCCCAAATCGTTTATATAAATAAGGAACAGCAAAGCGCCTATAACACTACCTTGGGGATCGCCTGAAATCACTTCCTATTCACAAGTGGAGTTTATTTTTGTATCTCTCCACCAGAGGGCATAAACAGTGACATCAGAAACACGGTACCCGGTTTCACCCGCCTACCCAGTATTACCTCACTTTCCTCTAAGTCACGATGAATTTTGATATGGTAGCAACTAATGAAACTATAGCGCCATGTAGCTCTGACACATATTTACACACAACAAAGAAGTTTATTAATGATTCCAGGATACATTCATTTAAGAATAATACTAGGGCGAGGTGAAAATTAATATCTCTGAATTTTTATTCTGTTCTCAATATCGATTGAGGTATTAAATGCCGGGCGCGGTGTTCTAGCGGTTCTAGGCGCTCAGTTCAAAATGGTTCAAATGGCTCTGAGCACTATGGGACTTAACATCTATGGTCATCAGTCCCCTAGAACTTAGAACTACTTAAACCTAACTAACCTAAGGACAGCACACAACACCCAGCCATCACGAGGCAGAGAAAATCCCTGACCCCGCCGGGAATCGAACCCGGGAACCCAGGCGTGGGAAGCGAGAACGCTACCGCACGACCACGAGATGCGGGCGGGCGCTCAGTCCGGAACCGCGCGGCCGCTACGGTCGCAGGTTCGAATCCTGCCTCGGGCATGGATGTGTGTGACGTCCTTAGGTTAGTTAGGTTTAAGTAGTTCTAAGTTCTAGGGGACTGATGACCTGGGATGTTAAGTCCCATAGTGCTCAGAGCCATTTGAGCCATTTTTTTGAGGTATTAAATGTCATGCTTTCCCGCTTCGTTGACTCAAGTTGCAACCTGCTACCCCCTAAAGGACTCCGCATTGTGACGTGTAACATGGCTGTGTGTAATGTAACTATGTCGGTGCGTGAGAAACAATGTGCTGTAATGAAGTCTCGAATTCGAAGATTTCTTCCACACATAGGAGATCTTCTCCTACAGCGTGACAATGCCAGACCACACACGGACGCTGCTACATCTACAACAATCGTACGGCTTGGGTTCACTGTCATCGATAATCCTCCATACAGTCCCGACTTAGCCCCATGCGATTTTCATCTGTTTCCGAAACTGAAAGAACACTTTCGAGGACTTCACTTTGTTAGTGGTAAAGTGGTGCAAGCATAGGTGAAGTTGTGGCTTCGTCAACACAGACAAACATTCTATCGTGAAGATATCAACAAACTGGTGTCTCGTTGGGAGAAATGTGTTCGTCGCCAGGATGACTGTGTTGAGAAGTAAATATGTAGACATGAAGTGTAAAGATGTAGAATGTTAATAACGTTTGTCTTATTTGAAAAGCTTTAAGAATTTTCACATGAAAAATTCGGAGACATTACGTTTCAGCACGGTCTCGTATAAAAAGATAGAACAGCCTGAAGTGTACATGGAAAGCGATAATTGGAAATGGAATGAATTTCACGCTAAATTGTGTCAATAATTAAAAATATCTTTCCTAACAAGTAACTTAGAATATCTGTTAAAAACAAGTCAACGAACGATAACTTAATGGATTAAAATAGCTAGTAATGTGGAAATAGAAAGTTATATAAAGCCTAGAAAAGGCAAGATTTCGTATTACATTCATTTTACGAACAATACTGTATTATTATATGGTAAGTTTTTAGAAAGTCAATAAGTAAAGAAATAATAACATAGAATAATAGTGTAGATTATGCAATCCGAACGATATGAAATATTGAGAAACTAGAGACTGGGCAGCCACTGATTGTACATGAGACTATCAAAGATGTATTGCAACTTTGTTGTGAGTGATAGTTCTTAAATTTCAACTATTTTAATAATCGTATCCTAAATGTAGTAGCAAAAGTAGTATCACATAGTTGAGTTGAACAAGCAGGGAAATATATTAATGTATCATTTCACAAAAACTGAAGCAACTAGAAACTGCACCAGTATCCCCCACTTAAATTATTAGAATTTTGAACATTCTCCGGAGCGAAAACCTCACATGAACATGGTGGTATGCTATACACAAACGTAAAAAGTTGTTGTAACAAAGTAATTAATATCCTTAGTAATAACTGTAACATATCAATAGCACTGGGAAGTTTCCTGAAACAGTAAAATATGCCACTATTAAGCATCTTTCATTGAAAGTAGGCTTTCTATTAATTTGGAGAAGATGTGTATATACAGCTCTGAACGATTAATAGAGTGACACCAATAATGAATGTATCACTTGTGCAGCAGTTAATAAACAGAGTAAAATATTCCTAATTATAAGGTGCAGCCACTGAAGACAGCTTGAAATGGAGGAAAGATATAGCTGAGCTGCACAAACAATTTAGTTCAGCAACTTTTTCTCTGTCTGTTATTGCTCTTTTCAGATACGAACAAATTGTCTTAGCATGTTTTGCTAATTTCCTCATCAGTAACTTACTTTTCTAGTGTATTATACCACTTAGCATAAAGAAGTATTGATTACACAGACAGCGTCATTGAGATTACTATGTAGTGTTTACCCACAATTATTATATAGAAGCACCTTCAAGGAGATAGGAATTTTAACCACTCCTTCATAAAAATAAGCTTTCGCTAAATAATTTCGTCGTATGTAAAGCACCATGATTTGAGAAATACTGTGACCCCGACTGCTGAAACACTAGCAGAATAAAAATTATCTCAGAGTCGCAAGAAAAATTCTATCTGCAGCCACATAAATCTATGGCTATTTGTGCAATAACTGAAGGTATTTAACAGGCTTAGTACGTTCAAAATCTAGACTTCAATAATTCCTCCTGGACAATATCTTCTATTCTATAGACAAATTTTAATTAGAAAAGGAGTACACATAGTTAAAAATCCTAAATTTAAATTTGTCACTTGGTATATGAGTGGTGTTAAAGAGTAGTAAGTTACTTCATATTCAGTTTAAGCCAGTGTGCGATTTAGCAAGTAGTCACAGGCCAACATGCAGCCATCCTTACAAACAAATTATGTGTAGCTTGTCTCATAAACTGACTCACTTCCCATCATTATGTTGAACTTGTGCGAATGAGTTGTACATCTTATAACTAAGTAAGTCAGTCAATGACGACAAATTTCACAACCTGTGAGTTATGTAGAGGAACGTTATTTCGTGAAAATCTCACTTGATTACGACTGACTTACTTTTTAGACAGTATATAGCAGTTAAGGAAACATTCTTTATGAGGAATTGGCGACTACGAAAGCTTCACTGCATTTGTGTTGTTTTCGCGCCAACTCTGTTTAAGATATATCATTCATTATATCTTCGTAACAGAACAATAAAATTCCATGTTGTGGGAATATAGATTGATGGTTCATGTCTTCGCACAATACAGTTAGTTGATTACTAGGTTGTAATTACTTCAGATGCTTAAGCCTTAGGTCATATGACTCCTTAGCGTGAACAAGAGTACAACACCCTAGACTTTCAAGAAAATTAGTTGGTGGTATATCATGTGGTTGTAAGATGTGAACAAAATAATATATATACTGACAATAAAATTGTGTTAGATTACGAGAAATTTAAAAATCTTGATATGCATTTGGTAATCATCCGGGATACGGAAAGATGGAAAACATGAAATGACCAGGAGCAGAAATCCGTGCAGCTAAATGATGTATAGCAAAGCGAATTAATAAGAAATGGCTTAAATAAAGGAACTGGTTACGCAGCTATTGACGAAATGACGCTCTATGACTGACAAATGTGGAACGTGAGCCTAATATGGGAGGAAGTTACAAAGACTGGAGATGTCTGTAATGAAGAGAAGCTGCAGTTTGTGGTAACTGGGCATATGTGAATTTAAAAGAAAGAACGAAAATGACAGGAGATATCATAGACAGGGCTGAATGAAATGGGATATTGTGATACTGAGATTTCAGAATTATGAAGAAGAAATCTAGCCTTGAAAAATACGGTAGTGAGTTCCCTCCCAGTGTTGCAAAAAGGAGAAGAAATATTTGGTTTCAACATCTCGTACACTTTTTGCTTATAGATACATTAGAGGTGGATTTCATCGAACTATTTCACGCTACGACAGAAATACTGAACAAAGAACGTCACTTATTTTACGACGTCTTTGGACTCCCAGTTAACACTACACAGTGAAGTTGGAGATACAAATTTTGAATCCCTTTGGTGCTATACTGGACGGTGTGACGACCTTGTTGACATCTAAGCTTGACGTCCCACGGGAACCAAACCATGACTACCTTGACATGTTTTTCGTCTTACTGTGCTTACCGCCAGATCGTACGAGAAATATTTAATCTTTTTACCATGCGTAAAGTTACAAGAAAACCCTTGTTGGCGGTGAAAAATGAGAGGATGTTTTACGTCGTTTCTACGACGATGTCCTTACAGGCAGTACTGATCTCAGTTTTACAGTGCGTTAGATGGAACTACATTATCGAATTTTCGTATCGGTTGAGTTGCATCCCTGTGTGTTCGATCACTATTAGCCACTCTGTCAGTGTCAGGGTGCACACCACCACTGTTTGTAGAAATTTTGTGGGGTGACAAATATGTCAACGGTATCGCAGTAGGTTATTTACGGGGCACTCCCCTTTAGCGTGTTTTGCAGGATGTGCGTGGTTGACCCTCATAAATTACTAGAGCCCTAAGCTCTGCAAACGTTGTGTGTCAGTATATGTCCTGCGATGTGCATCTCCACTATTCGGACACCGTTAAAGTCTTAGGTGAATGTCCCCACCCCATTTATCGTTTCTCATGTCGATTATGGGGTCTACGAGTTCAGTGATTGAATAGGGGATTCGTATTAACCCAAAAAATTAGTATTAAGTATTTGTACGCTCCTTATTCCCATCGAAACATATACACATTTAAAAAATGTAGCTGCATACACAGGTGTGCAAAACTTGAGCACGAAAGGAACTTTCTCATGATGTACGACTGGCAAGTAGCATAGCTCTCCCTATGAAGTTTGGAGTAAACGCAGAAAGAACTGCTGCGGTATAGTACATAATATAGCTGAAAGAAATACACATGAGGCCACTTTCTTTAAGAGAATGATTAGACTGAAGACCGCGATTCGTAATGGTTCCCTGAATATTGCAATAGTTGGGACGTGGTTGTTAATAGTGTGTGTGATCACGACGATCGACAATATATGCTCTGCAACGTGTTCGCATGCTGGCCACTACTGCTTAGTAATACTTTGATTTTAACAATTTTGAAATTACCGATTGATAGCTGGCTGTTGGGAAGTGTTTATTTAAAAAAAAATGAAGTAATTTGGATCACAGGTTCAATTAATAATAGCAACTAAAGTTTAACGTTTTGGCGCCCTACCGCCGAACAAAGCAGCAAATCACAGAGCAGCAGCATCATGCAGGTGGTCTTTCTCACGGGAATTATACCGAATCTAACATTTGTCACCGGTACCTCATCCCACATTGCGTCCTCACTGTGCTTCTTGCATTTCCACTGCCCTGGGAATAGCTTCCTGGAGCCTAATATGATGACTGAGTAAGCCAGAAATATTACACCATGCGTTCGGTTAAGAGTTCTTACGGTAGGGTGTTGCATTCCTCCACAAGCTTGGATGACCGCAGCTGGATGGTCGTTGATGCATGCCTACGTTCTGTGATACATCTCCCCAACGCATTCCACACGTGCTCGGCTGAATTAAAATCAGAGCAAGGGCAGGCCAGCTAATTCGCCGAGCATCCTCTCGTTGCAAGAGCTCCTCAGCCTGCGCTGTTCGATGCCGTCGTGCATTTTCATTCATAAAAATGGTGTCAGGGCCGAATGCAACCTAGAAAAGGGCAATATGGCTGTAAAGTTGACTGGTGAGTATAATGTTTTAAAAGATTGGAGCTCAGTATAGCCATACAATATTATGTCTCCCCACAGCATAAAACATGGGCCACAAAAACAATGATGTTCGATTATGCTGGAGATAAACTCATATGTGGGAGCACGTAATGGAACATTGTCGAACATGATCACTTCTGACCTACTCTTCACTTCAATTATACCACCCTCGTTCATGTTGTCTGTACAAAGGCGTTTAGATGTGTGTTTCCTTTCCCATTCTGATTCCTGGTTTTCCTTTCAGCACTACGAAGCCTCCTGACTCAACTGCTTCTTTGTCAGTACATCTTGTTTCTTCCATGGCTAGTATCCCAATACTTCTCTCTTTCATCTCATGTATTACCTGTTTAAGTTTATAGATCTTGGTCATTATTTGTACATTTATGGCTCTCATTCTGAAAATCGTTTTCATTTTCATCTTTTTAGAGGATCTTGGGAGTTTCGACTCTTCCCATACGCACTTTTCGGCGGGTCCCACAGCATCCGAATGCTTTGTCGCGTAGAAATTTGTCGACTTGGATTTGTCCACCTGGTGCAATCTCGATTCGAATGTGTGATCAATTCGCCCGCATCTCGTGGTCGTGCGGTAGCGTTCTCGCTACCCACGCCCGGGTTCCCGGGTTCGATTCCCGGCGGGGTCAGGGATTTTCTCTGCCTCGTGATGGCTGGGTGTTGTGTGCTGTCCTTAGGTTAGTTAGGTTTAAGTAGTTCTAAGTTCTAGGGGACTGATGACCATAGATGTTAAGTCCCATAGTGCTCAGAGCCATTTGAACCATTTTTTTTTTTTTTTTTTTGTGATCAATTCAGTGTAGTAAAAGGAATATTAGTTGTGACGGCTGATGTCCGTCAAGTAATGCGACTGAGGTTGTTATTCCCAACAGTCGAGCTGAAATCTCTCCTGATATTGGGACACAGATGCCTTTGGTAGCGCCACTAACATGGAGTACAGTCAGTACCTTATTGGTTTCTGTGGCTACTCAGCTCTTCCTGCCAATGAGAAGTCCAATACCTCGAGTAAAAATTTCATAATGATGCATAACAATAGTACAAAATGTTAACGTAGGAGTCTTTAGAGGTGAGAAAACAAGATTAAACTCTAGGTAAAAAGTTATGTTACAGCTGAAATGAACTTCATTAATATGGAATTATCGACAAATCTACGTTGCAAATACCATGGCAGACACGTCTTCGGCCTGGAATCTCATTGACTGGAGTACGAGTGTCTTCAGTGATGAGTATTGTTTCGAACAGAGCCCCGATTACCAGGCAAAAAGTGTCAGGAGACACCTAGGAGCCGGCCGTGGTGGCCGAGTGGTTCTAGGCGCTAAGTCTTGTACCGCGCGACCGCTACGGTCGCAGGTTCGAATCCTACCTCGGGCATGGATGTGTGTGATGTCCTTAGTTTAGTTAGGTTTAAGTAGTTCTAAGTTCTAGGGGACTGTTGACCTCATATATTAAGTCCCATAGTTCTCAGAGCCATTTGAACCATTTTTGAACACCCAGGACAGCCGTGGGATACAAACCTAACTGCCACACGCCACATGGCTCGATAGCCAGGAGTGGTGGTCTGTGGCGCCGTTCCTTTTCATAACAGGACCACTTTGGTTGTCATCCGCGGCACCCTTACAGCACAGCGGTACGTCGGCCATATTATAGGCGCCGTTTTGTTTCATTTCATGGCAAAACCATCCTGATGTTACCACTTGCACGAGACGAGAGTTTCTGCTGTTTGTCGTCGTGCTTGCCAGACCCTATCTTGGCCAATAAGATCGCCAGACCTCTTCCCAATGGAGAACTTTTGGAGCATTATGAGCAGGGCTCTCCAACTAGCTTGGTATTTTGACGATCTAACGCACCTACTGGACAGACTTTGGCACGGAATACCACAGGAGAATCTATCAATCAATGCCAAGCCGAATAACTGCTTGCTTAAGGATCGGATGTGAACCAACGTCTTATTGACTTGTTCAATTTGTGATGCTCTTTCTTTTGAATAAACTACCCATTTTTTTCTGAATTTGTAATCATTCGTTTGTCTGTACACTTACGTCACATCTCGGGTAATTACTTCAAGGTAAGTCTTTTTTTTTTGGTATCCTCATAAAACCTACTACTGAAATAAGAGTTTCTCTACACTTACTAAAGCTGAAGAGTAAGCTAGTGACACAGTGAAAGTTGGAATTAACAGCGAATCATCCATCACGTTCTTGGTCAGTTAGCACTATAAGCAATTCCTCTTCACTTACGGTCTTCGTCAGTAAATTCAGAATTGTTAACATACCTCACATTCAAGGCCTTGGTCTTACAAATTAGCGATAGACCAAGATCAACCCGCCGTGAGTCTGTTGGCAAGACCATGTCCGAACAGTTACTCTTAGCTTGTCTCAACCGCTTGAATACTCGAAACTTTTAATCACAGTTCACAGAATTTCGGGAAATTTTGGAAATGATCGTTTCAAAGTACATGCGTCAGTTGACTTAGTTGCTGCTGAAACAATGACGTTTGCTTATCACTGAAATCTCTATTTTTTGGGTTGTAGTTTATAATTATCAATAACAATTAGCTGTTTCTGTGCCGGTATCGAAAGGTCTTTGCCGCTTTAACGGCAACAGGCAACGTTCATGATCAAGTTTCATTGTCACCTTAACCCATCTTTCGCTAACACCTGTGGATGAGCATGCCCATACCATCGAACTGCTGCTACTAACGAGCCGTCCTACTCTCTACATGTACATCTACACAGATACTCCGCAAGCCACCGTACAATGCGTGGCAGAAGGTACCATGAACCACAACTAGTCATTTCCTTTCCTGTTCCACTCGCAAATACACCAAGGGAAAACAACTGTCTATATGCCTCCACATGAGCCCTAATTTCTCGTATTTTATCTTTGTGGTTCTTACGCACGACGTATGTTGGCGGCAGTAGAATCGATCTGCAGTGAGCTTTAAATGCCAATGATCTTTAAATTTCCTTAACAGTGTTTCTCGAAAAGAACGTCGCCTTCCCTCCACGTATTCCCATTTGAGTACCCAAGGCATTTCCGTAACACTTACGTGCTGTTCGAACCTAACGATAACAAAGCTAGCAGCCCGCCTCTGAATTGCTTCGATATCTTCCTTCAATCCGACCTGGTACGGATCCCAAACACTTGAGAAATACTCAATAATGGGTCGCACCAGCATTCTATATGCAATCTCCTTTACAGGTGAAACATTCTTTCATAAAATTTTCCCAATAAACCGAAGTCGACCACTCGCCTACCCTACCACAGTGACGCCCAGATATTTAAACGATGCGACTGTGTCTAGCAGAACACTAGTAATACTGTATCCGAACATTACGTGTTTGATCTTCCTACTCATACACATCAATTTACACTTTCCCCCCCTTTTTTTGTATCCTCCTACACTCACTAAACTTCCACACTTCTCCGTACAACACCACATCATCGGCAAACAAACGCAGATTGCTACCCATCCTGTCCGCCCAATCATTTACGTACACTACTGGCCATTAAAATTGTTACACCACGAAGATGACATGCTGCAGACGCGAAATTTAACCGACAGGAAGAAGATGCTGTGATATGCAAATGATTAGCTTTTTTCAGAGCATTCACACAAGGATGGCACCGGTGGCGACATCTACCCGTGCTGACATGAGGAAAGTTTCCAACCGATTTCTCATACACAAACAGCAGTTGACCGGCGTTGCCTGGTGAAACGTTGTTGTGATGCCTCGTGTAAGGAGGAGAAATGCGTACCATCACGTTTCCGACTTTGATAAAGGTCGGATTGTAGCCTATCGCGATTGTGGTTTATCGTATTGCGACATTGCTGCTCGCGTTGGTCGAGATCCAATGACTGTTAGCAGAAAATGGAATCGGTGGGTGCAGGAGGGCTATACGGAACGCCGTGCTGGATCCCAACGGCCTCGTGTCACTATCAGTCGAGATGACAGGCATCTTGTCCGCGTGGCTGTAACGGATCGTGCAGCCACGTCTCGATCCCTGAGTCAACACATGGGGACGTTTACAAGACAACAACCATCTGCACGAATAGTTCGACGACGTTTGCAGCAGCATGGACTATAAGTTCGGAGACCATGGCTGCGGTTACCCTTGACGCTGCATCTCAGGCAGGAGCGCCTGCGATGGTGTACTCAACGACGAACCTGGGTGCACGAATGGCAAAACTTTATTTTTTCGGATGAATCCAGGTTCTGTTTACAGTATCATGGTGGTTGCATCCGTGTTTGGCCCTGAACGCACATTGGAAGCATGTATTCGTCATCGCCATACTGGCGTATTACTCGGCGTAATGTTATGCGATGCCATTCGTTACACGTCTCGTTCACCTCTTGTTCGCATTGACGGTACATTGAACAGTGGACGTCACATTTCATGTGTGTTACTACCCGTGGTTGTACCCTTCATTCGATCCCTGCGAAGCCCTACATTTCAGCAGGATAATGCACGACCGCATGTTGCAGATCCTGTACGGGCCTTTCTGGATACAGAAAATGTTCGACTGCTGCCATGGCCAGCACATTCTCCAGATCTCTCACCAATTGAAAACGTCTGGTCAATGGTGGCCGAGCAACTGGCTCGTCACAATACGCCAGCCACTACTCATGATGAACTGCATGGGCAGCTGTACCTGTACACGCCATCCAAGCTCTGTTTGACTCAATGCCCAGGCCTATCAAGGCCGTTATTACGGGCAGCGGTTGTTGTTCTGGGTACTGATTTCTCAGGATCTATGCACCCAAATTGCGTGAATATGTAATCACATGTCAGTACTAGTATAATATATTTGTCCAATGAATACCCGTTTATCATCTGCATTTCTTGTTGGTGTAGCAATTTTAATGACCAGTAGTGTGTACAGAGAACAACACCGGTCCTAGCACACTTCCCTGAGGCACGCCTGACGATAGCCTTGTCTCTGACGAACTGTCTTACTCTAGGACAACATACTGGGAAGTCTTCGAGACACTCACGTATCTGTGAACTTGTTCCCTATGCTTGTACCTTCGTTAACAGCCTGCAATGGGGCACCGTGTCAAAAGCTTTCCGAAAATCTAGAAATATGGAAACCGCCTCTTGCCCTTCATCCATAGTTCGAAGTATATCAAAAAGTTCAAGCTGAGATTCGCACAAGCGATGCTTTCTAAAACCGCGCTGATTCGATGACATAAGCTTGTCATTCTCAACAATGTTTATCGTATTCTAACTGAGAATATGTTCAATGATTCTGCCGCGAACAGAAGTGAGGGATATTGGTCTGTAATTTTGCTGGTCCATCCTTTTACCCTCCTTATAGACTGGAGTCACCTGTGCTTTTTTCCAGTCGCTTGGCACTTTGTGCTGGGCGAGAGATTCATGATAAATGCAAGCTAGGTAACTGGCCAACGCTGTAGAGTACTCTATGTAAAATCTAAATGGGATTGCATGTGGACCTAGTATTCATTTCCTCCCGTTACTGTTAAAGGTGCTACAGTCTGGAACCGCACGACCGCTACGGTCGCAGGTTCGAATCCTGCCTCGGGCATGGATGTGTGTGATGTCCTTAGGTTAGTTAGGTTTAAGTAGTTCTAAGTTCTAGGGGACTTATGACCACAGCAGTTGAGTCCCATAGTGCTCAGAGCCATTTGAACCATTTGAACCTCCCGTTACTGAATAGTACACTATTTGCTGCCGTGAAGGTATCTTGATACGAGATATGTTAAGATAAGCAGATAAAATAAATTAGGAAAAACAAATGAGCTATGTATGAACGGATCACTCTGCTTACTTTATGGACATGCGTTGTACAGTTCGTCTTCTGGAGTGATAGTGTTCCAGCAAACCCATGGTAGCGTTTTTATTAACATGATCCACCAAGGAAGCTTGATCATCGTAACAACTCTTCTCCAATTGAAGAAACGTCTAAACACAATATATTAGTCTGGCAGAACCTTCACGAAACAACTGCGTATTTTGCGGCGTCGTGGATATGGAGTAACAACTGAGTAAATATTCCGTCAGAACAGACTAAATGAGCCCACTTAATGGGCTTTGCGGACACTGCCGGAATCAGCTTCACATACAGCCGCACTACACGAGTGACAAGGACCATCAATAAATCGCAGTAAAGACTCACGGTTTGCGGTACGACGAATGGCGACAAATACCAGTATTCACCAATATCTCTTTCCAGGCACGCCACATTTACCATATACGTTCAGTCCATCTCTGCTGTATTAGCTGATAAATCATTAAATCCTCAGGGCGCAATTGTTCACTTATTCGTCCTCTCACATAAAACACGATTAATAGCCTAAACGATGTAATAGAATTTCACACAAAGAACAAATTAAGCATGTGATTATGTTCCACGACGATTACATATGAGTAATAATTTCGGAAATGTTACTTGCATCTGCATCCCTCGTAGGCCGAACAGCATAAAGCTGGTCAGAGTGCGCTAATTCCAGAGACTTTGGCCGCTCGATTAACACATTTTATCGTTGTTTTCACGAAACATTTTACTGTAAAAATTAAGATGCCATTCAAATTAGATTCCACTTACTAAGAATTGTTGAACGCCATTAAAAATCATAACTGTTATCAAATATATTTGTTATATTGAAGTTAGTCTTATAACCAAGCACTTACGCCTTCCCATAAAATGGCTCACCGAAATCTTATTCCATTACTTGGAATAATATTTGCATCAAAAGAAGTGCTCCCATCACCGAATACACTCTGTGTACGTTTAGTGGGATTATATTTGCGACGAACGCAGTTAAAACAATAAATTTTCACGCCCTTCCTGAAAAAAAGAAAAATAAATACTGCCCAAACTCTATCATTTGTGGGCTTAGTGCGGCGTAGAGTATATCCCAAACGCTTAATACCAAAAATTACACCGACATGTAGACAAATATAAAATAAGTATTTTGAGATAGCGAACTAATGGTGGAACATGAACATGTTAAATGGTTCGTGGCGCTGAATGAAGAATGCATGTGATATACACGGTTGTAAACCAATTATGTTTCATAAAAAAAGGAACTGAGTAACGCAAGTACTGTGGTGGTGCTACGCTGAAAAGCAACACACAGTCGACTGTGATATCTCCATGGTAGGGTTTACACCTGTTTACGTCCATGTGTGAGTCTCGATTATGAAGTATTACTCGCTGCAGGAATATGCAGACATTTGTTTAGTGTGTTATGCAGTAAAATGTAATATCCGGGAAGATTAATCTATGTATACGGAAGAATTTTTTAGCTCCTAAATGTATGAAATTTGTTGACGTGTTTAGAGAATTTACATGGAACTCTGTCGTTTAAATCTAGCAGAGCAGCTCCATATTATTGAAAAGGAGTTGTTCCCACAGAAGAATTTTAGGAGACTGCAATTTTTCCTGTGAGAGATAATTCATAAGCATGAAAGAAATACTGTGTGGAGAGCACAAGTGAAGTAATAGTCATTGCAAGCCCAATGATTTTCAACCGAGGGTTCGCCTCCCTCTATGGATTATGTCGTAATGCATGGATTTAGACTGGAGGTCGGCATATTGAACCGTTTCTATGAGTTGTTTTCACCAACCCTTCCCTAGTGATTGCTCTATGTAATCCACTACAAGATGTGTTGCTTTCAGTTCGACTCTGCAATGTAACATGTAACTCACGCACAACGGAGCTCCTCCTTATTCCATTGTTAGTGCCCGTCGGCTTTTAAACAACAGATTCCTTGACAGATAGGTAAGAAGAGGTGAACCAGTTCTCTAGCTTCTCCGTTGCCGGGGCCTCAGAATTCAAGAGCTTTAATAGTGGCGGCATTTGAAAGTTCTTGTGTTTCGAACCCGTGTTGAAGATGTCGAGAATCTTCGTGTTTCTGTTGTGAGAGGCTGCAAAACCAACCGAAGTTCGCAAGGGATGGCAACATTTAGAACTTTTCGAGGTATTTTGGTACAATCTGTTTCTGCCTGCTTACCTTGACTAATGTGCTAGGACGAGTTGTCGAAATTTAGTTCTAGTATGGAAATAAAGAACTCTCAAATTTATATTAGTGTAACATATTTTCTTCCTCTATGTGTGAAGAAAGTGTCCTGAAAGTAGAAATGCAGTGATTGTTCTGATTTTTATTCATTTCGAAACTGCCTCTCTTGGTGTGTTCAGTTTTCACTCGCTCTGTTCACAAGAAGTAGCTGCCTAGGTTTTCCCACAATTTCCTCGGTTATACAACACCAACTGTTACTACCACTATATTATATTATTGTTATTCTCGCCTGATGTACACGGATGAGCTGAAGCTTTAGGATAAATCAGAAACTGAAAATCAGTTCCTGACGAAGAATGAAGTCCGAATCTTCAGCAATGTCGACAAGAAATTAAGCTTACACAAGTGGCCCACACTGGTGCTAGGGAAGGGCTAAATCTCAGAACGTGAAGATATCGAAATGACGAATAGACAAGCCATCAACTGCCACATACAATTACCTAGGCATTTTACAGTAGGACAAAATCAAGTATGGGCAAGTAAAAGTGTAGTCCGAAAGGATGAGAAAACTTTTGAAAAGCAAACTGAATGGCAATAAAGTGAAAGATGTACATGAATCGGCCCTGACTGAAGTCAAGAATAGAAAGCTTCTCAGAGTACATCAAACCAAGAATCAATACTGGAAAGCAGCACTGTGATGCCTTGTAACGGTACCACCGACCACCTTAACCCTTTTGGTCATGGCGTCCTTATACAAAGACGTACTAAATAACTGCTTATTATATTAAAATTCTTTAAATTTTATCAATTGTAATTGTTTTCCTCATATTGTCACAAGCAGTTTAATTGAGAACAGTGTCGACATCTCCTGTCAATCTGTGGTACCACAAAACAAAACTGAATGTGTACAGTCACATACACGTTTACCATTAATGTTTGTATCTCCATCATCTGGTTAATATCTCCTGAGTTTAGGTAAAAAATCCATCAGCTGGTTAAAATCTCCTGAGTTTAGGTAAAAAAAAATTCTTTGTGAGTAGAAAGGTGCATTCTTGAAGGTGAAATCAAAGGGTGTCTTTCAGAAAGAAACGTAAGTGACATATTTATAACTTTATACGTGTATCCCAATGAGGACATTGTGATTGAAAGGTTGTAATACCATAGAAATTTAGGATATTATTTCGCTGTCTCTTTAGTCATCTTACAGTGGTTTCACAATTCCCCGTGTCCAAGATAGACAAAGGCCACTTGCAGAAGAAGAAGTTATAGAGCTCCTCAATTCATCTGAAACTGACGATCTATCCGATGATCCAAGCGATAATTTTGAACAAGAGGACAATGATGAAGGCAACGTTAGACTTTTATATCATACAGTATGTTGTAAGCTGAGTAGCCAAGACACAAAGCCCGCTAACTGAATGATAAGTGACACTGAGGTGATCACGAAACCCTCGTCCCATCCAAATGACAATGCACTGGCAGCAATAATGTTATTGTTGCGTACAAATTTGTTACAGCGCAGCCAAACTAAAGATGAATAAGAAAACTATCCATTATAGACGTAACAAACTGAAAGGTAGTTTTGAGTGTCCAGATTGGTAAGTGTGATTTCTGTTCACGTGCTTTGTATCCAGACATGGCAGGTCGACAGCCACGCCTATTGGGCATATAACGGGCTTTGCACCCGAAGGAAACATGCAGTTAGCCGCTTTTGAAACCGAACACGATTTTCGACGGTTAATAGCCGGTTTTGCTTCCTGAAAGTGGACGCAAGTTTACACATGCAATTCATATTGCACATGTAAATGCAGGGATTAAGTACAAGAAAAAACGCATCAGAATTAGGTGTTCCTAAAAATAAGAACCTTGATTGGCTTCACTTTAGGGTAGGTGTGGCCAAAGTACTGACAAAAATAGATAAACCAGCTGCCACGAAAAAGAGCGTCCCACTAGTGAAAGTCAAAGTACTTCAAAACGAGCTATTGCGGAAGTTCGTCCTGAGGCTGATGCTGATTTGGACAACGTACGCATCTTGAAGTGGTCAGTGACAAAAAATCATTTTACAGGTGCAAGAAACCGGGTTGCAAAGGCAAAACAAAAGTTTATACTGCATTTCATACTACAACACAGTAATCTAACCTTGCAGATAAGTGTGCTACTAACAAACAAATGGCCAATGAGATAATAAACAGTAACATATGTCTCTCAACAACACGTAGATTAAATCAACTAGGTGTAAGAGTTTATAAAATCAGTTACCGACACACATGAAACTGGTAGCAATACTGAAGAGGGAAAACTTGAAATGATTCTGAACTTAAATCAGGGGTCTGCTAATGATCATAATCTGTAACTTCATTGCTTAGTACACGTTCTCTACGCCTGTGCATTAACCAACTTGTATCAGAATAGATAACGCAGTAAATAGTTTTCTTAAACTTGGTTTGAAGCAACTTAACAAAATGCAAATCTAACTACACTGGCTCTGAAGGAGCCTTTGCGTTGCATCATTAACCAACTAGCCTAGTACATGAGGACCCTTAAACTTTCTTGATTTGAAGAACCATTCTCATTGACAAAACTACATCAGTTTGTATGAGAAATGGTAATTATTCGCATCATTAATTATTAATTAAGTAAAGCACAACAACCTATAACTCTTTAAATAACAAATGTGCTTTCGTAAGCCGTCTTTTGGCCTACTCAAAAGTATAATTGGCTGTGCAAATGACAACACAAAGTTAAATTCAAGTTCAAGCACTCGGAATTAAATTCACTTGGACAGGATTCCTGTCCAGGTTTGTGATTTGGGATAACCACGGGTGTGAAATAGAGTTTTTAGTAGCACCAAGATTATTATTGTAAAATCAACCTAATTTCAAAAATACCCGGTTCATTTACAGAGTGTGAAATATAAACAATTTAGTGGAAGACTGGTGGCACTGGTGACGTAATTCGCAATGGATATTAACCTGGTGACGATGCAATCATAGCAATACTATTGTCCTCGCCCTGTCGCATATATTCTTGGCGTCGGAGTTATATTTATATAGGACCAAAAACCACGGAATGATAATGCAGCATCCGAAGCCCATAAATATTGTCCTTAAGCTCTTCTAGCCTCAAAACGCCATAAATATGAGCCACAATGATCCGCTACTGCTACTGAGGTGTTCACCACAGCACCGCTCAGCCGAGATTCCTTCCCCGTTACAAAGGACGAGTTGACACTTGCGCGCCAACGGCACCTTTTCCACTCCGCCAGGCTACTTCCGTAGCTGAGGGGCTTCCCTACATCTTTTACATTCAACCCTATGATCCCTAACTATGGACCAAGTTATTTACAGTACATTATATAACAACTATTCCAGTAGTTATTTAAATTCACAAGCACAGTTTAAACAACATCATTCAAAAGTTCGCGTAACTGAAATATGTATACATGGTCAAGGAATTTCCATAATAGATACAACATTCTGTATAAGTACCACTACAAATTGACATAGAATTGTCGATACACATATAAAATATGTCGAAAACAGGTGTTACAGCCTGACTGCAAGCTCGCGTGGTTAGGCATTTCTGAACAATGTTCTGACAAGATCGAAGTCAACTCAAAACAATAAAAAAAAAGCCCAATAAGATTAACTCCTCTTTCCACTCAACGAAGACTTCATCAGAAACAACACAAGAAACTTTTATAAGACTCTTAAACAACCAAACAAAAATAAAAAAAACCACAGACCCTACAACTCCAAGATGAAAACGAAAATAATGTCCAGTGGACATAAACACCTCAAAAACCACTATCCCTATCTCTGAACCACTCACCATTGAGGAATCACAAAAAATCATATCGAATCAAAAAAATTGGAAGAAAATCAAATTATACCTGAAGTCTACAAAAGTTCTCATCAAAAATATCCTGTCGTGTCTCCAAAACTTCAGCGAAGAAAATCTGGATAAATGAAAGACTTCCGTATGAATGGAAGGCGGCTGTCATCCACCCGCTCCATAAGAAAGGGGCCAAAACAGAACCCAACAGCTACAGAGAGATATCGCTCCTAGACCTAACGTACAAAATATAGTCTTACTAAACAGAGCAGAACCCCAACTGTACCATCAATATAAACAATTACAGGCAGACGTCAGGAAAGGTAGATCCTGGTGAGAACAGTTCCTGAACCTCAAAAACCTCATGGCCTGCCAAAATCAATATCAAAATCGTATGTTTTTACTTTTATTGACAGCCGAAAAAAAATGACTCTATAGAGCGGGAATCCCTCATCTCTATATTAAAAGAACTGAAACTAGTAAATAAAATCAAAAACCTAATCTCGGAAAACCATACCAACGTGTACTCCAAAGTTAAATGTAAGGGACAACTCATCGATCCTCTTCAGATAATAACTAGTGTAATGCAAGGAATCGAACTCTACCCACTGCTACTTAACTGCACCTTAGAAAAAGGAATCAGAGAGTGTAGTACAAACACCCGTTGTAGAAACCGATTAGGAACAAAAAATAAAGGCATCAAAGTCCATACCTACCTTTTACGTATGATATGGCCGATACTTGGAAAGAAGCCAAAGAACAGACTCAACAACTACGATAAAAACTGAAAAATTGGTCTCAAAATGTTCTTATCAAAGATCAAAATAATGACAAACATAAAAAAAGCCACTGAAACATTTCAAAGTGGGAGAACAAGAATCAGAAATCGTCAAATAAGTCAAATATCTTGTAGAACGGATCAGCTGGAATTCTCTAGAGAAAAGGCAGTGAAATGTAGAAGAAATGAAAATGAACTAGCCGTCCAATTCACCAAAACCACACGCAGCAAAATTTCCGTGTCATTGAATGCAAAAATAAGACACTACTACAAGGTAATCAAATCAGAAGCCTTTACACAGACGAAACACTGCCCATCATCGACTATGATCCAGCTGAAACACTGGAGATCAAAGGAAGGCAGATATTAAGAAAAATCCTTCGGCCCAAATAACATAATGACATACTAATCCACATCAAAAATGTTGCCCATTAAGAAAAAAACCAAGAA
The DNA here is from genome assembly GCF_023898315.1 of Schistocerca nitens. Taxonomy (NCBI): domain Eukaryota; kingdom Metazoa; phylum Arthropoda; class Insecta; order Orthoptera; family Acrididae; genus Schistocerca; species Schistocerca nitens. Next base: position 629,400,389 of record NC_064616.1, on the reverse strand, counting down.
ATTCTCGGACACAATGAGACAAAGGCGAAGAGATCTTTATAGACACATCCTCTGAAAGAATGCAAACAGACTAACAAAAAAATTTTGTGACGTCTGCAGACAGAAAAGATTAGTTTAAGAAAACGAAGAAGGACTTAAAAGAACTTTAAATTACATAGAATATGCTAAGTGACAAAACTGGAAAGGCAACAAAGATAAGAAGGAAAGATTCCAAGCTATAATCGAAAGCAAACGAATGACCCAAATCTCTGAAGAAAAAGGATCGCAAGATCGAAAAAATGAAACAATACCGGTCTAAAAGAAAGGCAGAAAACATAAAAATGTTATAGGTCTTGTTCACTCTAAAGCCGGATAAAATTAAATAAAATTATTATTATTACTATGTATGGAATACTTTGTATTACACCCTATAAAATTCCGAATCATAACTTTTTGAATTCCCCATATGTGCATTAATGTTACTCCGTATCCGTTAACAGACGAATCGTTATAACACACGACCCAAGGGCCTCGGTTTCAGGAATGCTGTGTACTTCAATAACTAGGTTCTGTCCTTTTACCGTTAAGCTGCAGAGTCACCTTTTACGGCTGAGATTTAGTTTCTCTGCTTTCTCATGTTACACAAACAGTGGCTTCTGTTTACCTGTCGCGTTCTCGGTGGTCAGAACATTGCCCCCTTTCGTCGCTTGTATTTTGCGTTCTTTCTGTACTAGCGCAGCTACGCTACAAAAAGGTTTGCACAATCATTATGTTATCCGCCGGCCCTTTCGGTACACTATGACGGAGATGTGACAAATCGCGTACGAATATGCCTTTCCAGAACAATCGTGCAATACCACATTGGCGCCGGCCGTGGTTCTAGGCGGTTCTAGGCGCTGCAGTTCGGAACTGCGGGACTGCTACGGTCGCAGGTTCGAATCCTGCCTCGGGCATGGGTGTGTGTGATGTCCTAGTTAGATTTAAGTAGTTCTAAGTTCTAGGGGACTGATGACCTAAGATGTTAAGTCCCATAGTGCTCAGAGCCATTTGAACCATTTTTACCACATTGGCCCACTGGGGACAGCGGTCTGTCCATTTCGTGTTCGCTTTGTTAAATCTAGTCCTATTTATTGCTCTCATTGATATCTATGTTTTGCGCGTAAGGCTGTTGCTGAAAGCTTAGATATGATGCTGCTCCATCGCTTACGTAGTCACTAACTATAGCTGCCGATTAGAGCAATGATTTTAAAACATTTTTTGACTGTAAGGAAAGTCGATTGAATTTTTTAAATGCTATTGTCGTCTATAAAATTCAATAGTTCACCATTTTGCCTGATGATTTAGTTTTTTCTGAACTATTGTGAGCGGTTCGGTTGGCTCGTAGCTGACACACAACGCTTAAACTAAGTCAGCTGTGAAGAATCTAGTAACATTGCGTATTTTTGAACTATTTGAAATCGTAGTTTAATTTTATGAATTCACAACTACATACGCTGAAACTGACATGTGATTAAACAAACGTTTTTCGTTCATGGTATTTGGAAAAAATTCCATCACACAATATGAATAACGTATGTAACGTTGTATTTTTAGCCACTGGCGTTAATCATTATGGGACCTTTCAAGCTATTGTAGTCAGCAGATGAATTCGGAAAATGGTGATGTGATCCAGGTCCCTCATATAAAGATTCTGCGTTATTAATTGTCTGTAGCTTAGTGTCTACATTTATACTCTATAAGGACTCAGAAAGAAACACGCAAACATGAAAGTATTAAGAGGTAAAGGTTTTGTCCCAGTAGAAACATATTAGAAATGGTTCAAATGGCTCTGAGTACTGTGGGACTTAACATCTATGGTCATCAGTCCCACAGAACTTAGAACTACTTAAACCTAACTAACCTAAGGACAGCACACAACACCCAGTCATCACGAGGCAGAGAAAATCCCTGACCCCGCTGGGAATCGAACCCGGGAACCCGGGTGCGAGAAGCGAGAACGCTACCGCACGACCGCGAGTTGTGGACAAACATATTAGAATTGTAGATAAGTTTGCTGCTATGGATTAAGAAAAGATACGAATGAGGCCAAAGAGAAACTTTCATTCTCAAGGCATATATAAGCACAGGAGAAAAAAGTCGAAGCAACTGAAAAAAAATAGTTCTAAATGAACATCTAGAAGGAAAAACAGCCAATTGAGCAATAAATACCCACAGTATCATAAAGCAACACTCACTCAGCAGAGAACGTTTTATAAAACACAATACAGAAAGCATTTGGCATGTCTGAGCAGCAATAATGAGAATAACCTCATTATAATTCTTCTTGGTGTATTGCCACGTTATCGAAAAAATACGTGCTTTACGTCAGTAGTAAAATAATCTACAGGGCTATTACAAATGATTGAAGCGATTTCATAAATTCACTGTAGCTCCATTCATTGACATCTGGTCACGACACACTACAGATACGTAGAAAAGCTCATAAAGTTTTGTTCGGCTGAAGCCGGTCTTCAGGTTTCTGCCGCCAGAGCGCTCGAGAGCGCAGTGAGACAAAATGGCGACAGGAGCCGAGAAAGCGTATGTCGTGCTTGAAATGCACTCACGTCAGTCAGTCATAACAGTGCAACGACACTTCAGGACGAAGTTCAACAAAGATCCACCAACTGCTAACTCCATTCGGTGATGGTATGTGCAGTTTAAAGCTTCTGGATGCCTCTGTAAGGGGAAATCAACGGGTCGGCCTGCAGTGAGCGAAGAAACGGTTGAACGCGTGCGGGCAAGTTTCACGCGTAGCCCGCGGAAGTCGACGAATAAAGCAAGCAGGGAGCTAAACGTACCATAGCCGACGGTTTGGAAAATCTTACGGAACAGGCTAAAGCAGAAGCCTTACCGTTTACAATTGCTACAAGCCCTGACACCCGATGACAAAGTCAAACGCTTTGAATTTTCGGCGCGGTTGCAACAGCTCATGGAAGAGGATGCGTTCAGTGCGAAACTTGTTTTCAGTGATGAAGCGATGGGGTTATGTGAAAGATTCAGTGTTTAAACCTCCTCTACCAAGAAACGTGCCAGAACTGCGAGCTCGCATCAACGATGCTTTCAAACTCGTTGATGGAGACATGCTGCGCCAAGTGTGGGAGGAACTTGATTATCAGCTTGATGTCTGCCGAATCACTAAAGGGGCACATATCGAACATTTGTGAATGCCTAAAAAAACTTTTTGAGTTTTTGTATGTGTGTGCAAAGCATTGTGAAAATATCTCAAATAATAAAGTTATTGTAGAGCTGTGAAATCGCTTCAATCATTTGTAATAACCGTGTACATTTTAATCGTACTGCATCGGCCATCCTCCGGACTTAGAGAGTCTCAGATGTAGTTCATGCTAGTGAGCTATGTCTCAGGAGGCCAGTGATGTATGTACTCCCTCTTGATAACAGAAGTGAACCTTTATTTCCATCTGGAGAGCAGTCAGCCTCTTCACATGCGAGATCCAACATTCTTATGCATCGATGCTATGAAGCATGAAGTGGTATAGATCAGTATATAAATTAAAACTCTTAACGTTGCCTGTGGTTCAGTGTTAAAAACTTTAATTTGTATCTTATAGCTTACCACCTACTCAGAATATTCACGAATTGCTGACGAAACAACGTCTTTAACAAACGAACGCACAAAATCTTTGAAGTAATGTATTTGAAATCACAAAATTATTTGATATACAGTTAACGTGTGATCTTGTAAAAGCCAATAGGGCGTCGGTATTGATCGGAACTGAAATAAAAGCCAATAGGGCGTCGGTATTGATCGAAACTGAAATAAATGTACTTCTACATCTGTGTATCGAAAATAATTTATTCCAAATGCTTATTAACTGTGTCACATCGTCTCTTGAAAATACCAAACAAAAATACTAACATAGCAACTTACTCGGATAATTCCTAATTAATTTGCTTTCCACAATTGCAGATGTGTCTCAAATCCAAAATTACGAAACAAGTAATGTATATATTGTATTTGTAGCAAAAAGTAAACAAGACAGCATCAGTAGCGTGTTAATAAACACAATAATTCATTTCTGGCAAAATATTAAAATAATGTACTGCACTTCGATATGCACGAGGGCGAGCTGAAAAGTAATATCTCCTAATTTTTTTTAAGTGAAAACTCTTAAGGTGTTTTAAATAAACCAGACATTATTAACAATCTAAATCTTTAAGCTTCATGTCTATATATTTATCTCTCAACATCATCACCCTGACAACGAACACATTTCTCCCAAAGAGAGACCAATTTGTTGACACCATCACTGTAGAATGTTTGCCTTTGTTGACGGAGCCACAACTTCACCTCTGCTTACACCGCATCATCACAATCAAACTGAAGTCTTCCAGTTTTCTTCTTAAAGTTTTAGAACCATATGGAGGATGAAAGATAATAGTGAGCCAAAGGCGACGGAGTGTTGCAGATGTCGCTGCGCTCGTGCGTGGTCTGACATTGTCGTGCTGAAGGGGAGGTGCTGCATGTGCGGATGAACTCTTAAAATTCGAAATTCTATTACAGCCAGCTTTTTCTCTTGCATAGACATAGTTACGTTACACACCACTATGTTACGCACTGTAATTGCGAGCCCGCTAGCGGCAGAGGGCTGCAAATAAGTAGACATGAAGAATAATCATGTAGAATTTAAAGCTTTAAGAGTTTTCACAAAAATATTCATAGGCGTTACTTTCCAACACGTCTGCGTAGTTGAAGAGGATAATTAATTACACTAACTACTGCACTCACGTGGGAAAATGCGGTACATGTAACTTCTTCATACGATGTTTTCAAGGGCTGGGCCACCAGTAACGAGATTCATATACATGCAAGCATTATTATTCGTTACAGAAACCGACACAATTGCCCCATTAATCTTCTATAGCTTTGTCACAGAATATAAAAGAGTTTTCGTACAGGTTTTTCTTGAGTCAGTAGACAGAATAACTGTGAGACACTGACCAGTGGTGCACCAAATCTGGTCTTTGAAAACGTAGATACTGGTATCAGTACTCCGTATTTTACGTGTCTGATTAACATAGCGTGTATTAAATTACAATTTTATTTAATAATTATTGCCGCTACGGTCGCAGGTTCGAATCCTGCCTCGGGCATGGATGTGTGTGATGCCCTTAGGTTAGTTAGGTTTAAGTAGTTCTAAGTTCTAGGGGACTCATGACCTCAGCTGTTAAGTCCCATAGTGCTCAGAGCCATTTGAACCATTTGAACCAATGATTGCCAATCTTTGTTATGGAAGATCTGACACTTCTAGATATTTTGCGTGTACTTCATATCCTTCATCTGAAATGTAGATCCGTTATCGTTGATGGCATATGCCTCTGTATTTCTTAACGATTCTGCTCTGATATTGTTATTTGACTATCGTGCGAATGTCTGATGATGGAACCTCTTTCAGATACCACAAAAATCGATATCATGTATGTTCTTATAACCGATTTATCAGGTGACATTATGTGATCAAAAGTATCCGGACACCAGGCTGAAAATGACTTACAAGTTCGTGGCGCCCTCCATCGGTAATGCTGGAATTCAATATGGTGTTGGCTCACCCTTGCCATGATGATAGCTTCCACTCTCGCAGGTATACGGGGGTTTAGTAGGGAATGGTAGCCCATTCTTCACGGAGTGCTGCACTGAGGAGAGGTATCGATGTCGGTCTGTAACGCTTGACACGAAGTCGGCGTTCCAAAACATCTCAAAGGTGTTCTACAGGATTCAGGTCGTAACTCTGTGCAGGCAAGTCCATTACAGGGATGTTATTGTCGTGTAACCTCTCCGCCACAGGCCGTGCATTATGAACAGGTGCTCGATCGTGTTAAAAGATGCAATCACCATCCCTGAATTGCTTTTCAGCAGTGTGAAGCAAGAAGGTGCATAAGACATCAGTGTAGGCCTGTGCTGTGATAATGGACGCAAAGCAACAAGGGGTGTAAGCCCCCTCCATGAAAAACACGAACACACCGCAACACGACCGTCTCCCAATATTACTATTGGCACTACACATGCTGGCAGATGACGTTCACCGGGCATGCGCCATATCAGCACCCTGCCATCGGATCGCCACATCATGCACCGTGATTCGTCACTCCACACAACGTTTTTCCACTTTTCGATTGTCCAATGTTTACGCTCCTTACGCCAAGCGAGGCGTCGTTTGGCAATTACCGGCGTGATGTGTGGCTTATGAGCAGCTGCTCAACCATGAAACTCAAGTTTTCTCACCTCCCGCCTAACTGTCATAGTACTTGCAGTGGATCCTGATGCAGTTTGGAATTCCTGTCTGGATCGATTGCCTATTACACGTTACGATCCTCTTCAACTTTCGGCGGTCTCTGTCAGTCAACAGAAGAGGTAGGCCTGTACGCTTTTGTGCTGTACGTGTCCCTTCACGTTTCCACTTCACTATAACATCCGTGGACATAGGGATGTTTAGAAGTGTGGAAATCTCGAGTACAGACGTATGACACAAGTGACAATTACCTGACTACGTTCGAAGTCCGTGAGTTCCGCGGAGCGCCGCATTCTACTCTCTCACGAAGTCTAATGACTACTGAGGTCGCTGATACGGAGTACCTGGCAGTAGGTGGCAGCACAATGCACCTAATATGAAAAATGTATGTTTTCCGGGGGGGGGGGGTGTCCGGATACTTTTGATCACATAGTGTGCTTATATATTCATGTAAGAACAAACTCTTCATTGCTGACGTAATTAAACACAATATATATATGCAGGGTTTATGGTAATTACACGAGGGTCATTCTATAGTGATGGCAATTATGGTATATCGCACGAAGTGTGGCATCACCGTAATCACAGTAAATATATTCGAAACCCGGCAGAAAACATGAGCGAAATCAACCGACAGGCTGTGACCGTATCGCGATGATGGCATGGTACCAGCTCCTGAAACATTCAATGTGAAGTTGGTCGAGACGAAAGATAGCTGATCCCACACACACCCTACTCATCAGAGCTCAGTCTATGAAACTTCGACTTATTCTACAACTGAGGAAACCACTGCCTGGGAGGCGCTTTGCAAACAGGTCGGCTGTTCTTAGGCATTTCGCTGATAGGGACACGCATTGATGACAATGCCAATGGCATTCAGCACCTTCCTCATCGTTGGGAATCCGGTGTGTATACACGTGAGGACTATTTTGGAGCACTGTAGTTGATTATGAGTGATTTTTGTTCCATTTTCACTAGTGTACATTAAGTATGCATAGAGTTCCAACGCTTGTGTTTCATTCCAACCTTTACCATGACCTCCTGCATTAGAATCCTGTACTATGTTGGCTTTCAGATATACACTGCGGTACCGTTTCAATGCACATCGTGGCATTCTCTTGTTGTGACATTATCGCAGGATACACTGCAGCTGCCATGACTTATGGAATGGCCCTTGTACAAGACGATTATTTGTAAGCAAAGCAGCCTATTTTCAGAAAGTGTCGGGAACATGCGTGAAACTGCATGTCCAAGTCGTGGGATAAAATGAGAATGATATTTCAGTGGTAAATTATATTTGTTTATTTGTATACCGTCTGCTAAGTATAATATGCCATTCTGAGAGTTTTACCATTTGTTAGAGAAACATAATAATTTTTTTACTCTTTTCTATTATTAAGGATTAGGTTTCGCGCTGAAACACTGTAAGAGCCAAATGCGTCTGGTCGGGAACATGTAACTGGTTAACTGGGTGCAATACGGTTATGAAATTTTTAAACTTTTCATACTTTCCGTGCGAAATAAAGAACACACCGGCTGAAATTTTTAGAGTACTTGCGAGTATCATGACCCATCTGAAAACAAGTTTAAAAGCCTGAAGTCGTCATAGCAGTGGGGAAGGTTCGAACACTGGACTCATTGTTCTTACTTAAGTCTATTTCTGTTCTTCTCAATGACAAAGCGGGACCAACTCCATCATAGCGTTTTGTTGAGGTTTTCCCAAACTGATTTATAGTTTATGCGAGGTACACTCACGTTTTCGGTTGAACATAAGTTTTGTTCAGTCCTGTCTCCAGTTTTACGTAACTATCATGTGCGGTCTTTATTGATAAAGTCGTATTATTAGCTCTCTTAGCAGGTGTTACTTTAAATGAACTGTGTTACAACCTGTTGTCAGATTGCCTCTAGAGCTGCCTTTCACGAAGACGTACGCCTCCAGAGCTATGACAGATACATTTGACCCAACATCAACGCCGAGAACACAGGTAGATTCTTGTGGGGAATCTATGGAGATATGTTTGTTCAGGTATTGGTCCTGAGATCCGAATATTACCTCGTTACCTAGTAGTAATCTAGTAGACAGTTATTTAAATCTTTAGCGGAGTTTATCTCCTTCAGACGCTCAATTTATAGCTTTTGCCACCAGAATTTGTGAAACACCGCAGAAATGTCAAATATTATAGCCGCTACGTGTTACTCTGGAGAGTTTCCTTCTAACATTACTGCTTTGTTCCCATTGATTGCCCGTCTCGAAAACCAAAAAAAGTAATTTTTTAATCATGGGGTAGAATTTTATAGAAAATAACCTCCAATTATTTCTATCCATATTTGTATGGACGCCTTAATTCTGTTGTCCGAAGATCCGTTTGCAGATCAAAAAAATGATTACTTGTAATGGCATAACCGAACTTTGTCCCCAGAGTCTCAGGTTTGCCGCTTCCTCGCAAGTAAATTGGACACATTAATGTATCCTTCGTTTGGTCAGTCTGCTGTAAAAATCAGTTGCAAATAGATAATCATTGGCACATGAAAAAGTGGATTTTTCAGAAATTCTTCTTTCTTTTCTTGAGTACTGCAAGGACGTTATCGACCATTAGCTTCTTACACAAGCCTTATACATTTATTTCTGTGTAACGTGTTGTTTGCCATTCGGTACTCACAGTCACCCTCCTAGAGAGTCTAACTTCCGATATTATTACTGTATGCCCAGCCCAGCTGAAACAACTCTTTTTCAGCCCTATGACTACGTTACGATGTTTGTACCACTCCTATATTTTTCCGCGTTTTGCGAATCACCCATTCTCACAGTATTCTAATGGGTTAAAGCTTCTTTTCTGCGCAATAATTTCCGGTATTATAGTATGTCCGCCTACGTAGCCGAGTGGTTAGCTTGTCTGACTACCATGTGGATGACCACAGCTTAAGTCTCAGTACTGCCAGGGATTCCTGCGTCGGAGAACTGGAACGTTACTGGCAAGGGATGAAACAGCAACCTGTCGGTTACGAATGATCCTTCAAGGCCTGAGGGCAGAGCTCGTATAGCATTATAGTGCACTCACATAAACGAATCCTGAAGTTCATTCTGAGAGTTCAGTTTATTAGGGTTTTCGCATAGGGTAAATTTACCAAAGAGTGCGCAGTCCCAAAGAGAGCGCAGGTTGTGTTCATGGCGGTTGACTAAACTGAGCATGTCGCCACTGACGTAGATGTATGTGTTCAGAGTGGTATCAGGAACACCTCGTAGAAGTTGTGTGCACAAGTCCTGTATTTCCGAAGTGAAAAAAGTAATCACTTTTCAGCTTTCTTCTAGTAGTTATGGTACTCTGTTGCATAAGTCATACACAGAATACACGAGCAATAGCCTTTAATTCTTAATTTAATTTTGAAAGGCTGGCTTGCAATCTAGCATCTACATGTCTTGGAAATGTGACGTGTGCTGCCCTCTATTGACCTCGCTTGGAATCATTCTTTCTTTACGAGAGAGCGCTCATATAACGTCCTCAAAGAGAGCGTGCGTACTGTTTAGGGTTATTTGGTTAGTTGGCTTATTTTTTTTTTTTTTTTTTTGGGGGGGGGGGGGACCAAGCAGCGATGTCATCGGTCTCATCGTATTAGGAAGGGATGGGGAAGGTTCAAATGGTTCTGTGGTCATCAGTCCCCTAGAACTTAGAACTACTTAAACCTAACTAACATCAGGACATCACACACATCCATGCCCGAGGCAGGATTCGAGCCTGCGACCGTAGTGGTCGCGCGTCTCCAGACTGTAGCGCCTAGAACCGCTCGGCCACTCCGTCCGGCGATGGGAAAGGAAGATGACCCTGCCATTACAAAGGAGCCATCCCGACATTTGACTGAAACGATTTAGGGAAATCACGGAAAACCTAAATCCGGATTGCCGAACGAGGGTATGAGCCATCTTCCTCCCGAATGCGAGTCCAGTGGGCTAACCACTGCACCACCTCGCTCGGTCTCTCTTTAGAGCATAACTGCAGATTTGTACCTCTTCACTGCACTGTGGAGTCCTAAGGATAGGTGTTGTTTCCGAATGACTCTAAATTAAGTGCGAAACGGGACAGGAAGCTCATCTAAACTGAAAATGGAGAAAGCAAATAAAGGTTGCCGCTGCTCTTGATATGAAGGACCTACTTTAAGGAAGAGACTGAAATCTGTGAGTAGAGAACTTAGACTTTGGTGTTTCAGGTGGACTGGAACCAATGCATTAAGTGTGGGAGTTAGTGGCACGAACAGTGCTCTTCATTTGAGGGTGATATTGCGTTCATTTCTGTCGTTTGCTAAATGCATACACTTTGGGCATGTTTTGCGTACTCTTAAGTGCTGGTGAACGAAAGAGTAGGCATTTTCTGTTTTTTGTGTTTTAGAAAAATTCCATAAAAGTATTACCTTCTTGCTGCTGTAGTTCTCTGAGCATGTAGATTTTGTGTTAATAAGTATAAACCTAAAATGACTTCGTTTCGCTACTGATAACAACCCATACATTTATGGTTATTCTTCAACTGCGCACTCTTAGCCATAGTTCCCCTAATTGTCAAGTGTTCTGTTAATCACTGCTAGATGCCTGTATTTGTTCTGTTACTCTAACCACAGAGATTCCCACAGTACTTGAAGTGCTCGCCTCCGTCTACAGCCAAGCGGGAATCAGTTGCATTGTTGTCACGCGTCGCAAAGAGTTTCTCCTTCCCCCATTAACACACAGCGCCATTTTTTCTGCAATTACATGTGTATTTGAATCATTCTAATTACTCATGTTATGGAATTGTTTATTAATGAATTCACCGCGTCAGAACGTCTGGCAGTTTTTACACTTTACAATCGGATTCCTTTCGTGTCAGTTTCAGCAAAATATCTATCACTCTCATTTAAGGTGAGGATACTTAATACAGGAGGAATGACGTCCCCGTTTCTCAATTTATTGCACACCTTAAAATTTTCAGTATCTCCGAAAGATGATTTTATACTGCGGAATGATTCTTATGCAGACATTTAACTAATCTCATTAATTTTGAAGGAATTTCATATTGTACGACAATGTTTAGTAACTTCTGTCAATGTATGCCGTCATCGGCCTTTTAAAATTTAGAAAAATTATGTGGGTGGAAGTCAGTTGTCATTACCAATCCTTAGACTTTGTTTTGCTGCCGTAGTGGTAGTCAGTTGTGAACTTGTATAGTAGGTAATACCCATAAATCAGTTGATACTAGCAGTTTGTGGTTATGTTACTTGTTATTATTTGAGAAATAATGAATGGAAAGTTAATAGCCGGACAGAGGTTATTTGTTTTGTTAACATGGTGGAAACATGACCAAAATTACAGCGATGTTTGTGATTTGTTTGTGGGACGTTTTCCAAACATTCAGCGTCCATCTTGATTAGACAAGCTTGAATTAAATTTTAGATTAAATTTTGAAGAAATTTTATCCATGGCAGAACTTTCCCATTCTGGTAGGTCAAATTCTGTTAATACGGAAGAGAATCTTAAAGTTATCGCGTAATGTTTTGTTCAATCTCTGACTAAAATTCGAAGGAAAACGTCCACCGAGTATGGAGTAGGAAGAACAAGCTTACAAAGGGTTCAGGAAAGCTGAAATTGAAACCATATAAGCCTACTTTAGTTCAAAGCCTAAATGAAAATGATCCGCATAGGCATATGCTGTTCTGCGTCTTGTACACAGTCCGATAAGAGGCTGATTTCAAGTTTTACAAAAGTACTCTCTGGAGTGACGAAGCTACTTTTAAAGTTAACAGAATAGTGAACAGACACAACTCTGTTAACTGGGATTCTACGAATCCCCATGCGACGGTGGAGACAGAGTCAAACTCTACTGACCTGTGTGAATAGGTATGGATATTCAGCGGTGGGCTAATTGTGCTTATTTCCTTAACGGTACTGTCAGATCTGTAAATTACCTAGATATGCTTCAGGAAGTGTTGTTAGTTACAATAGAAGATAGTCTTCTTTTTGCACATATGCTACCTGTTAAGGAAAAGTTGATGTTCAAAAAAGGAGGAGCAGCCCCACGTTACAGAGTTTTTGTGAGAGACTTTCTAAACTAAAACTTTTGTGAATGGATTGGCAAACAGACTACTATTGAATGGACTCTACGGCCCCGAAATATGACACGCATGGATTTTTAAGTCTGGGGTATGATAAAAAATGAGGTTTGATCCGTAAAGATTAGTGATGTTGAGCATTTGAAGGAAAGAATCCAATCAGAATTTTAAAATGACTCCCGAAGATAAAATTTGTTAATCATTGTTGAAAAGATGCAAAGCTTTCTTAGAACAGCATGGAAACATCTATGAGCACCTTCTGTGGGTTTACTGAATCCTACATTTATTTATGTCTTCACAACAAATTTGTATTTTCATTTGTTTGGTATTACTGCACCAGACGCATTTTTAACAACTGATTTATGACCCACACTGAGTATTAAATTAAGACGTCTTCTCCTTCATTTGTCTGATAAACAATAGGTAACCCAGTGTCGAAATGTTTTGTGGAAGCCTCATTAATTGTTCTTAGAGATTGCCTGTGTTATGGAGCCGTACAAGCAAATCGAAATAATTTTATAAATTTAAATGCGAACATTTTAGGTTAGGCTTTACCGTGACTGTTACTGACATTAAATGAAACAACAAGTTTACTGTTACCAGTCACCGTTTTATTTATTTCCACGACGCGTTTCGAAGGTTTAAACCTCCATCATCGGGTGGATTTACATTAGTAAGTATTACATTTGTGTGTGTGTTGTGTTACGATTTTTGGAGGAACTTGTGGCACTGCCTTCAGTGATCACAGGTTCCTTTTGCTGCAAAAGGAACCTGTGATCACTGAAGGCAGTGCCACAAGTTCCTCCAAAAATCGTAACACAACACACACACAAATGTAATACTTACTAATGTAAATCCACCCGATGATGGAGGTTTAAACCTTCGAAACGCGTCGTGGAAATAAATAAAACGGTGACTGGTAACAGTAAACTTGTTGTTTCATTTAATTTTATAAATATTATTGACTTATGCAATTTCTGTACAGTTGTCGTGGCGAAGGCCACATTCGAGTACTTTAATTTTTATTTTCTTCCAGTGAGTGAGGATAGGAAATGTGAGGCATTTGGCCCTTGTTTTTGCCCCGTGTAGTAAACTGGTGTCGCCTTCCTCTATCCGCCTCGGCAGGGAGACAGCAGGTTTATATCTCAGCAGCCGCCGCCCCCATCCCTTATACTGTTTTAGTACCGACTCAGGTGCTGCACGCTCACGTTCTGCCCTCGTTACTGAAGTTCGATGTCCGCTTGTTCCAGCTGCTTTAGGCGTCCCGTTGTCTTCATAACTCACTCCAACAATGGACAGTAAAATCACTTTATGAAAAGAAGATCGAATCTACAAGCGCTACCAAATACGTGCAACAACCGCGTATCTACATCTATACAAGTACTTCGCAAGTCATTGAACACTGCTTCTCGGTGGGTAGTCCGTAGAAATGTTAGAGAATTCTGTCCTACCAAAATCTCGTACGAAGCGACGAAAAAAATGTTTGTTTGTCTCTGTACTTATCCTGATTTTTGTTATCTTATTCGCATAATACCTACGCGAAATATACGATGGTTATATGACAACTGTCGCACAGGCTTCCTCGAGATTTTCCCAGTAGGATTTTGTGAGAATAACATCTTCTTTCTCCCAAAGATTCCAATTTAAGCCAACTGAGTATCTCTGTTACACTTTTTGAATGGTGTAACCTCCCTGTTGCGATTATAGCACAACTTATCTGATTCTTTCGATGTGTGCTGAGGACTGCCGACAATGCAGGAGTAATCTAGATTTGCTTCATGGCTACATGGCCGTATGAGATATATTTACAGATGCAGCGAACTTCCCATACCCTTTCCAACAAAGTCTACCATTCGTATGACGATTTGCCTATTTTAGGTATTCGTCCTATGTCATACCCCTTCTTAGAATTATTCCCTTACAAACAACCGGTAGTCCCTGGTACTTTCTGATAGGACTTTAACTATGATCTGGATATGGAAACGACTGTGAGTTTCATGCAATCCCCTCTTATATCTGTAACTGTAATGTGTTTGCTCTTAACCGTACCGCTTCTCCGTGACTGTCTGTTTCACCACTAATCATGTAATCGAACACTACAGAGTATATTTGTCTTTGGTATTGGCATTTTCTTGCATTTATCGATATTTAGGGAGAACTGTCATTTAGTACACCAAGCGAAAATTCAATACAAGTCGTTCTGCACTTTCCTGAGATCGTTCAACAACGTTAGTTTCCTACAGATAACAGCATCGACATCGGACATTGTGAGAGTGATGTTGTCCGTACGCTTCCTCGGGGCAGGGTATCTTGATATTACTTTCGCTTCTGTCCAACATTTCACTGTCGAATGAGGCGTACTAGGTTCTATTAGTGAAACATTCATGCATGCAATCAGGCAATAGTGAAGATGCTCCATACGACTGCATCCTGTTTATCATTGGACAGTGGAGTATACCGTCTAAAAGTATTTCAGAAAGCTAAGAAGGTGGACTATACTAATTCAACTGTATATTACTGTTTCCAAGATATTGTGTGTGTGTGTGTGTGTCCCGGCGGAGGTTCGAGTCCTCCCTCGGGCATGGCTGTGTGGGTTTGACCTTAGGATAATTTAGGTTAAGTAGTGTGTAAGCTTAGGGACTGATGACCTTAGCAGTTAAGTCCCATAGGATTTCACACACATTTGAACATTGTGTGTGTGTGTGTGTGTGTGTGTGTGTGTGTGTGTGTGTGTAAAGCAAGCTGTTACTAACGATTTTGTTTTTTCTGAACACGTGCTAGTTTATTCAAAGTAGCTGGCTGTCCCCCAAGGTAATCATGAGTTTCTATCTTAAAATATGCTCTACGATCCTGAAACAGACTTGAGTCAGTGATATTGGCCTGTAATTCTGTGTATGAGCTCTATTATCTGTTGTGAACACAGGATTGACCTGCGCTCATTTCTAGGCGCGAGGGGGCAGAGCGGGAAATTGTCAATAAATATGAGTTGGTAAAGGGGCGTATTGCGCAGAGTATTCAACGAAATGTGTAATACGACTTCAGTCAGGGCCTCGTGTATTGTAACCTTTATCATTTTCCAATACCGCTGGTGCTGATTGACCTTATAAACAACAGGTTGTATCTGGTAGTTTCTGATAGAACTTTAACTAGGATCTGGATATGGAAACTATTGTGGATTTCCTCTTATATCTGTAACTGTGATGTGTTTTCTCTTAACCGTACCTCTTCTCCGTTTGTTAGATTTCAAATAAAAAATTTTAGTTCGTATTTTTATGTAGGATAATATTGCCTGTTCAACAGTTCTGCCATACACAAGAGCTCTACGAAATTTTTTCGCGATCTTTCCGACTTTGGTGGCAGTCGTCCCAGTAACAGTATTATGGTCACTGATACTTATCGCCTAGGTGATGCGCCCGAAAAGATAGGATCTGTTTACAGTCAAGATATTTAAAATGTAGTACGCGTTAGTTCACGGCCAAGTTTGCGAGGCAGTGTTATATTGCAAGATAATTTCTCCTTGACGGCGTTACTATCCGCTTCATTTTCCTAGTAGATAACAGATAAATTAAAGAAGTTACTGTCAGTCTCTGATACAAAAAGCAAATATTGGTAGAGCTATGCTCAAACAGATTTAGGCCAAACTTGAGTGCTTCTAAGTCATCAACACGATCAGTTCGCATGCTGATCACGAGACAGCTAGAACCTCCTGTCCGTATTGTCTTCACCAGTCAGCCAGTGTTTATGACACTCGTAATACATTTACCCAACAGGAGAGCAGACCTCGACTCACCTCCTTGTCTACAATGCGTACCGGTGAGAATCCAGTTCTTATTTGTTTCAATTTAGCGATCCATGTAGAGTTTTGCCTACTAACTACGGCATGTTGGGAACATCTGGATTAGGCACTGGTACCTATCCTAGACGGTTCTCTTAATTCTCGCTGAGATGTAATCTAGGGAGGGAAAATGTTCAAATGTGTGTGAAGTCCTAAGGGACCGAACTGCTGAGGTCATCGGTCCCTAGACTTACACACTATTTAAACTAACTTAGACTAACTTACGCGAAGGACAACAAGCCGGCCGAAGTGGCCGTGCGGTTAAAGGCGCTGCAGTCTGGAACCGCAAGACCACTACGGTCGCAGGTTCGAATCCTGCCTCGGGCATGGATGTTTGTGATGTCCTTAGGTTAGTTAGGTTTAACTAGTTCTAAGTTCTAGGGGACTAATGACCTCAGCAGTTGAGTCCCATAGTACTCAGAGCCATTTTTTTGAAGGACAACACACACACCCATGCCCGAGGTAGGACTCGAACCCCCGGCGGGAGGTGCCGCGCGATTCGTGACATGGCACCGGTATCCGTGCGGCCACTCCGCCCGGCTAGCGAGGGAAACGACTGCCTCATTATCTAATTTGCTAAAAATAAAAATTTCACTACTTTTTGCAGTTACCCTTTGTTCTTTTCTAATCGTTGTTGCTACAAATGCTTCATTCTCACTGATACTAATTTCTATGTGGACATCCTTAAAGAGATCTGGTCTACTTGTTGCTATTAGATCAAAACTATTTCCATCATGAGTGAGTTTACTAACAATTTCTTCTGGGTGGATCTCAGAGAATGAGTTATTAGTGTATCCTAGCATATCTTGTCACTATCACCATTTACGAAGCTGTAATTCTCTCTTTTGCTTGATGGGTGGTCACAGTCTGCTCCAATGCTGACGCTATGACTGGAGAGCTTACGTACTAGCGAACTTTGACTTTCTCTAAGATTTTCAGTTACCTCTGTGTGTCTGGCGCTCTATAGGACCCCGGACTTCATGCAAAGATTTGGCATACAAACTCGCATGCAGTTTCTATTTCAATCTCGGTGGATTTGAGCTTCTTGGCTACAACAACAAGTGCACCATCTGTATTTACCATTAGGCTATCCTTTCCATATACGCTTAGATTTCCCCCACAATTACTCGTATATGAGTGCTAGTAATTTTTGGTTTTAACCAGTTTTCCTTACCTAGTATAGCGTGAGCTCCATGACTTTTAAGAGGTACTTCAATGGGGTGCTTCGAATGAGTGTAGTAATTCTGGCTCTTTTTGGCAAATCCTTCGACAATTAACGGTTAGGACTTTAACACGCACGCCTGTAGGGGCACAGATCGTTGGGTTCTATACCGACACTTCTGTGTTCCTACCAGCTGTCATTTTCTGGACTGAATGGTGAGTTGGCTAACCTGAAAAACACTTGGGCACATTCCACACACAGTCACGTACATGAGTAGCAGCCTCTGATGTCTAGTGAACTCTTAACTAATCTGGGGGATCCTACAGTTATCAACTCTACGCTGCACGTCTAGGAGTCGCAACCTAGCTTGTCACAAGATCTTCAAAAACTCGGATTTAGTCCCTCCACGCGGCTCAGAACCCGGGGAATCGATCAGTTCTGAGGTCAATGCTGCAGTTTCTGAGCATCGTTGAAACTCGGTAAGCAACGCTGATCTTCTCAACCATCTCTACCAGTTGCTGGAAAAGCCAAGTACGTCGCTGCAGCCCAGCCGTTAGACGTCGTTTGTTCCAACTTTCGCCACAATCCCAGCTTGTTGCATTCTGTTCCGCCAGTGACTTCTGGAGTTGTTGGTT
Source organism: Schistocerca nitens (assembly GCF_023898315.1). Taxonomy (NCBI): domain Eukaryota; kingdom Metazoa; phylum Arthropoda; class Insecta; order Orthoptera; family Acrididae; genus Schistocerca; species Schistocerca nitens. Next base: position 629,382,419 of record NC_064616.1, on the reverse strand, counting down.
CAACATGGTCAGTGAGGGCCCAAGGCAAACACACTGAGAGCACCTGGTGTTCTTTCCCATCCCTTGCTGTCATTTCCCTGGGGTACCACTGTTCTCCGTGTGTTTGAACTGCCGATGGTTAGTAGACTCCCACTGTTTTTCGTTTGCCTCCTCTTGAGACAGTACACAGCAGGTTCCCCATCAGGTGAAGTGATTCTCACTGGCTCAGTTTCGGTTCCAGTATATGACAGCACGTCGAAATTGTCGGTTATGGAGATCTGTATAGCATGCTAAGTTTTCCCTGTCTCTGCCTCCCCTGTACAGCGTGCCTAGCCCTGCTATTGACACGTCACTCATAGTGATAGATCCCACACTTCCCGTAGAGAAGACAGTATCTACAGGAGAGGATGGTATTTGAGGTACCTTTGGTATATCTTGCACATGGCTCTCGAGAGCTTTCCCAACACACCCATTCACGGAAGCTTCCAATAGTTTGACAGTAGTCAGGGCGATTTTCAGCTCCTTACGAAAGTAAGATACCTCGTCCCGTGTTCGGCTACAGTATTGACAGCGGTGCTGCATTGTGGATGGTGTACTACTTTACAGAAAAGAAAAAAAACTAACTTTAAAATGGGCTTTCTAATTCTGCTTTACTCTGCCGATCTGTTAATGTAAAAGTATTACTAATTCCCTGTAAGAAGGTACTAGTACATTAAACGAGATTTCTGTTGAGGGAGGTAAAATTTCTCGAAACTTTAAAATTTCTTGAAACTTTTTTGAAGTTTCAGTTGCTAAAACACTGTAAAATGTCGTGAATTCACTTTAAATGCAGATAATATGAGCTACACTCACGTTGAGAGAGAAAACTACACTCCTGGAAATGGAAAATAGAACACATTGACACCGGTGTGTCAGACCCACCATACTTGCTCCGGACACTGCGAGAGGGCTGTACAAGCAATGATCACACACACGGCACAGCGGACACACCAGGAACCGCGGTGTTGGCCGTCGAATGGCGCTAGCTGCGCAGCATTTGTGCACCGCCGCCGCCAGTGTCAGCCAGTTTGCCGTGGCATACGGAGCTCCATCGCAGTCTTTAACACTGGTAGCATGCCGCGACAGCGTGGACGTGAACCGTATGTGCAGTTGACGGACTTTGAGCGAGGGCGTATAGTGGGCATGCGGGAGGCCGGGTGGACGTACCGCCGAATTGCTCAACACGTGGGGCGTGAGGTCTCCACAGTACATCGATGCTGTCGCCAGTGGTCGGCGGAAGGTGCACGTGCCCGTCGACCTGGGACCGGACCGCAGCGACGCACGGATGCACGCCAAGACCGTAGGATCCTACGCAGTGCCGTAGGGGACCGCACCGCCACTTCCCAGCAAATTAGGGACACTGTTGCTCCTGGGGTATCGGCGAGGACCATTCGCAACCATCTCCACGAAGCTGGGCTACGGTCCCGCACACCGTTAGGCCGTCTTCCGCTCACGCCCCAACATCGTGCAGCCCGCCTCCAGTGGTGTCGCGACAGGCGTGAATGGAGGGACGAATGGAGACGTGTCGTCTTCAGCGATGAGAGTCGCTTCTGCCTTGGTGCCAATGATGGTCGTATGCGTGTTTGGCGCCGTGCAGGTGAGCGCCACAATCAGGACTGCATACGACCGAGGCACACAGGGCCAACACCCGGCATCATGGTGTGGGGATCGATCTCCTACACTGGCCGTACACCACTGGTGATCGTCGAGGGGACACTGAATAGTGCACGGTACATCCAAACCGTCATCGAACCCATCGTTCTACCATTCCTAGACCGGCAAGGGAACTTGCTGTTCCAACAGGACAATGCACGTCCGCATGTATCCCGTGCCACCCAACGTGCTCTAGAAGGTGTAAGTCAACTACCCTGGCCAGCAAGATCTCCGGATCTGTCCCCCATTGAGCATGTTTGGGACTAGATGAAGCGTCGTCTCACGCGGTCTGCACGTCCGGCACGAACGCTGGTCCAACTGAGGCGCCAGGTGGAAATGGCATGGCAAGCCGTTCCACAGGACTACATCCAGCATCTCTACGATCGTCTCCATGGGAGAATAGCAGCCTGCATTGCTGCGAAAGGTGGATATACACTGTACTAGTGCCGACATTGTGCATGCTCTGTTGCCTGTGTCTATGTGCCTGTGGTTCTGTCAGTGTGATCATGTGATGTATCTGACCCCAGGAATGTGTCAATAAAGTTTCCCCTTCCTGGGACAATGAATTCACGGTGTTCTTATTTCAATTTCCAGGAGTGTATATTGTAAGGTGGTGTGCTATATATCGGAGTATATATAGGTGAATGTTCTTGCAATCTTCCCGCATGTGTGGAGCTTCAATTTTTTGTTTATTTTCGAGAATATCAATTAGAAATGTTGTTTAAATTCTTTTGCTGACGGTTATATTGTCCTAGATTTCTGCTGTACTATAACGGTTCGTTATAATTTAGGAACGCACTAAAGACTTTGGAAGGTCTCAGAGTAGTATAAGTAGTTGCGGACTGTGCGGTACTCTCTCCTTCTGCTGACTATTTTGTAAAGAAATGTCACTTGAATAATTTTCTACATAGCGTCTATGAAACAGCAGCATATTACAGAAAACGATCCTAAAACAGTTAGAGTTGCATTTTATTTATAATTGGAGACCGGTTTCCATTAAACAATCATATTACGACCAACTGTTAAAAAGAAGAATAGAATGAGTCGTAAAAATGCATGTATAATTACAATAAATGAGGTAATTCTTTGTTTAACGGAAATAGCAAACTGAACACAAATAAGAAGCGACTCGGATTTATTTAAGATAATATTAATGTAACTTGTAATCAGTTCTGCTTATTATCAGTGTGTTGTCTTACGAAAGTCAGCGTATCTATCCTCGTTAGCCGTACAGTGTACTATTCTTTTTTCAAATATGGTGTGGTTTAGGGCAGTCTTATACTATCTGTCGACGTAGCATATTCGGCCAGTAGACGGCTTTGTACGTAATCAAATCGTGCACCATATGCAGAAATCAAGTTCTGATTGTGTAATGATAAAACGCTGACACCTGGGATAAGCCTTTAACATGCAGCACAACGAATACTCTGCCGAAATATTGTGGAGAAATTACGACGCTACCCGGTCGGAAACCCGAGAACTGTTCAAGCTCTTATGAAGCTAGCTGCATGCTATACTGATAAAAGAACCTTTATCCTTTTGTTACGCATGTTAACATTTGTGATATCTGGGCACCCCTAATTTCATTTACTTTCTTGTCTGAGACTCTTATCGCATGAAATGTCCCACAGAATGCACGGCAGCTCTATTTGCAGGACCTTCCTGTCAACAGCAACATCTCTATAGCCTGAAGAACTGTTTCGAGACCCACTGCGGCCCGCCGTTTTGCACTATCGGAAAGATCTACTTCAACGATCTTTGCACACAGTACGAAAATTCCAGTTGACATGTAATTTTGTCTGTGGTACAATACGGTCGATAGTTTCTTCTGCCACATAGATACTGGTTCTTTTGCACCCAATTTCAAGCTCCGAATTTTTGGAGAGACGTCAGTGCCGAGACAGTTCTGGATTTACCAGAGACAACTGTTCGAGCCGTAACGATTGATGCATTCTTTTTTGCAACATATTAATCTCACGACTCTTCAAATCGTTAAAAACTGCACTCGAGATACGTAGTTTTACCAGACTAGCACCATGTTCCCTCATATGTGAGCTTATGAACTGCAAGAAGTCACGCTCGGGTACTAGCAACAACGCGATTGACAGTTTCTAATATACTCTGACAATAAACACTCCTACTTGGATCAGATTCTTTATGTATCAGTCAATTTACTAATGGAACTAGTCGCTACCGGACACAACACTGAGTGTCCTTATAATGTTGCCACTTCCACCAGCTGATAAAATATGTGGTCTGATCCAATAGTTACTTTCAGACGCGTTCTTTCGATTCACATTGTAAGTAAAATTCTATTAAATCTACTTTTGTATTGGTCCGTGAACGATTTATGAAGAACTAGCTTGATTGGACGATTGTGACTGTCAGTATGATAAAACGAATTATCGCTAAACGCCACTACGATTCTCATTTTTCGCAGTCACACTGTTTAGTTGTATAGAAATGAAAAATATTTGTTCACGCTCTTTTGTAAATCACTAAAACACTCGTATGTTCCCTGCAGCTGGTTGGTGAACACGCTGATCAGTCTGCAGTACCAGTACGTGAGACGGCGCTGAGGGCAATGTAATACATCTCTCGTTGCTTTCTCTTCTGTGAGTCCGGATCAAGGTAAGTACACCGTTCTCAAAAATTTTATAGTTCCATTTAAGTGTTATTTAGTTATATCATCACGTAGCTCTTGTTATCTAATGATACCTAATCCATTTATGTGACCAAATGACTGTTGCCCTATTCATGTGCAGTTTAAAAGGTTATCTTCCGGCATTTCAGTCAATTAGATGAATCTTATTTTCTGGAATGCGATTCTTGTGCTCATTAAAAGCGAAGAAAGGACTTTTATCATGCCTGTGATGGGTAATCAATCGCTGTCCCCACACATATGTTGTACTATTTTATGCAGGGTGTACAAAACCTTTAGAGTCGAAGTTATACACATGGTAGATGACCATATATCGAGTATTTTGTTATCAGAAACGAATTTTGAGATATGAATATTTAAGAATTTACGATGTAGTGAACCAGAACTTCGGTGTCTCATCAAAAATATCCGAGCATCCCTATGCAGTGCAGAAGTGACCACTATATGACGCTAGATGGTTCAAATGGCTCTGAGCACTATGGGACTTAACATCTATGGTCATCAGTCCCCTAGAACTTAGAACTACTTAAACCTAACTAACCTAAGGACAGCACACAACACCCAGTCATCACGAGGCAGAGAAAATCCCTGACCCCGCCGGGAATCGAACCCGGGAACCCGGGCGTGGGAAGCGAGAACGCTACAGCACGACCACGAGCTGCGGACTGGAGTATTGCATTCTCAGTAGAGAAACAATAGCAGTAGAATGGATTAGTCACGAGAGGTCAGTAACTACCAGTAACTAGGCACTGGTGTTATCTGAGAGACACTGACGCTAGAGTTGTAGCCATTACTACTCGTGTATAAGGAGATGGGGAGTACTGCATTTTCAAAAGAGAAACAGTAGCAGTAGAATTAGTCAGTCAGAAGAGGTCAGTCACTGCCAACGTGAACTAGTCACTGGATGTTATTTGAGAAACACATCCAGCAGGGATATTTTAAACGTTCTGAAGCTGCCCAAGTCCGCTGGTGGCGATGTAATTGTGAAGTACAAACGCGAAAGAACAACCACAGCTAAACGTAGACCTGGCAGACCGCATGCAGTAAAGGTTATTAGCAGTTGAGCATTGCGGAGAGCAGACGTAAAAAATCGCCTGAAATCAGAGAAAGGAATCGCTCGTGAGTTCCAAAGTGCTACCAGCAGCCTACCTAGCAAAATGGCTGTGCCTAGTGAGTTAAACAAAATGGGGTGCAGTTGTCGAGCAGCTCCTAATAGCCACTCTCTCCTCCAGTAAATGCCAAGCGACGCTTCTAGTGGACTAAAGAGTGACGCCACTGGACAGTGGGTGACTGGAAACGAGTGATTTTGAGTGACTAATCACGCTGTACCCTACAGCAATCGAATGGGAGGATTTGGGTTTGGCCAGTACATGGGGGACGTTACCTGCCACTATGTGTGTTGACAACAGCAAAATACGGTGGAGGTGATGTTACGATCTAGGAGTATCTTTTGTGGTTAGTGTGTGGTCCCCTTATTGTGCTTAAGAAATCGCTAGATGTAGAAGGTTCTGAACACATTTTACAACATTGTGTATTTTGGAAAGTAGAGTAAGAGACTCGAACACTGTGATTGTTTGTATCAGCATGCCAGTAATGCGCTGAGCGTCTGGGGGCGATAGTTTGAGTACACAAACATTCCTGAAACAGACTGGCACGCCCAGAAGCCAGACCGGAACCCAATGGAACACCTTTGGGATGATTCCAGAATGAGATTTTCACTCTGCAGCGGAGTGTGCGCTGATATGAAACTTCCTGGCAGATTAAAACTGTGTGCGGGAGCGAGACTCAAACTCGGGACCTTTGCCTTTCGCGGGCAAGTGCTCTACCAACTGAGCTACCCAAGCACGACTCACGCCCCGTCCTCACAGCTTTACTTCTGCCAGTACCTCGTCTCCTACCTTCCAAATTTAACAGAAACTCTCCTGCGAACCTTGCAGAACTAGCACTCCTGAAAGAAAGGATATTGCGGAGACATGGCTTAGCCACAGCCTAGAAGATGTTTCCAGAATGAGATTTTCACTCTGCAGCGGACTACATTTTCTGGTTTCGGCTCTTGAGGAAGTAATGACCTGTCATTTCTTCACAGACATTAAAACAACTCACTGAAAGTGTCCTCAGCAATGATTAGGACGCTATAAAGGCGAGTGGTAGACACTCCCCACATTAATGTTCCCTCAAGGTGTCCGGATATTTCTGAACAGATAGTGTACATCTTAAGCACGTGTTTGAAAACTGCTTATTTTTGATAAAAGAGCACTGCTTGCCCCTTAGATTTTGATGGTGCTTCTCATAAGCAACACACTGTCGTCTGTGGCTTGGATACAGCTGTTTAATGTTCGTGACTGTATGTCTAAGATGCAGCACTATTCGTTACAGGGACTTGCAGTAACGCAATGAAGGTCTGGTGTAGCGAAATACAGTTCCCAGGAAAATGAACGAATCTATAATGGAAAGTTTCGTAACAGTTTCCTTACTGCAAGAAATGTAATGCTGTCTATAAAAACTTAGAAGAAATTAGGTCGCTAGAGATCCAGACAGCTGGCCAAGGTTCTCGGCAAAGAAAGATCCGCACAAAAGAATATGCGGGCGTAGTGTTGGAATTTGTGGGAGCACATAAATCGATAGCCACAGCCACCGTGCTCATGTAACGCTAACTTTGAAGAATACAGCGTAGAATGTGTAGGTGTGGCATCACTTTCACCCGTATCATAAACAAAGATTTCTTAAAACGACTGTGGACGTTTTACAGAACACACAAGAGGAGAACTGAAAGTTTTAGAGTATCATGCTCCAAAAGAATGCTGAAGATTAAAGGAATCTTGGCTAACTAATGAAGAGAGTATGAATGAAATTAGAGAGAAGATCACTTCAGGGACACAACTTGACTCTGGCAGATCAAGAAAGAAGTACTTTCTTAATTCATAGAAATGGGGGAGCAGGTTCAAATGAATGTAGCCCGCAGTAGTTGCTGAGATAAGAAGACACTTGCACATTATAGACTATCGAAGATAGCTGTGCCAAACTAGCCTTAGAACTGAAGACCACAGCACTAACTACGAAAATGACGTTTCTTCATCTCAAATTCAGTTTAGTCTCCTAAACCATGTGCATGAATATAAAGTTGCTTGGAAAACTCCGTACGCTCAATTATATTGTTTTGTTGAGGTAGCATTTCGTATCGTAAATCGTTCTTTCGTGAATCATTTATCAATTACGGAGTTCGGTGAATTTATTTTTGCTTTAAGAATAAGAATTTGTACTTTCTTAAATGCTTATATTCTACTTCCATGTTAACAATGAAACAGAAAGAAAAGACTAATACTTAGATTGTTTTATGTGTGTCTAGCATTGTGAGCACTCCGTGAAGAGTTGCGGTTATTAATTTCTGATACTTGCTCAAACCATCGACTTTTATTGAGGTGTTGTACAAAACTGCTTGAAAATAAACAAAACCCGAACTGAAAACATGTTCTGAACCACGAGAAAAACCTCACCTATTGACTCGAGATACGATTTCCATGTGACGGAGGTGTAAAGTTAGCTAAATTAAAGAATATTTATATCTTTTTTCTGGCACAGCAATAAGACCCTAGCACTGAACATTGTGGCTCGCTAATTAGATGTCATACTATCGACTGAGTGTATGAAATTATCCTCGAAGCAACCTTTTCTTTATAGTGATATTTGTTCGGAATCTTGTTATTGTCACATCTTACAGCCCTGCTCGTACTTCTCACCGGGAATATCAATACCGTTTTTCAGTGACCTACAGCATGACTGGAGCGCTTGGAAAACCGTAACGCTAGCCGTTATATCACATTCACTTTTAATTCTGTCCCCATACTCGTCATAGTGATAACGGAAGGACACGTTTCCCGGGAACGTTCAAGCTACTCCTCGTGGCTCTCCGCGTCATGCATAATTTACTGTTGACGCATCCGCGTAAACTGAAGCGTGATAAAGATTAGCCTTGGAACAAACAGTCAACAGATTGTATATTACAGTGTTTGGTTTAGCAGCAGCGCGGTTTTAGCTGGTGTTCAGTCAAACCGTGCGAGCTGAAAGAGTGTGGCCGGAACCTGCGAAAACCAGAAAACTCTTTCCCACCCGTATCTAGTTTAAGTGCGGGTGTCCATATTAAAGTAAGTCTGTGTTTCCCGCTCGACACTTCTGCTGTCACGTAGTCAGCCAGCCACAATAAATTTGTTTATTTTCTACGAGTGTGTACATACATCCTCAAAATGTAAACAGTGAATTCCATAGGGGTAAATGACCATCTTCACTGAGTGGCACATTTAAGTTCCGGAGTGAGTTCAGGGTGTAAATTCGTATTGACTGAACTGTAATTCGATTTTAAGACATTTACAAACTATAAAGTGACTTCGCAGCAACTGTAAGAACGTCGCAGAATTTGTAAGTACCGTCTGACGTCTATGTTATTTCCTCATAATTATTGGTAGTTTAGTGATTTTGAAAAATTCGGCGAAGAGTCTAGTAGCAGAGGGTGACGTACTGTGCCACAAAACTAAACCTACAGATTCACCGTTTTGAAGCGTCTGATGGTGCAGAATTGCTAAAGCCAGTGCATGTATGTAATGTTGGATTTAGTTGAAATCAAAATTTATTGTAATTCTGAGTATCATTGAAGCGACTCTTTGGAATGCTGATAGTGGTTTTGATACAATTATTTGGGTTGCCTCTGGCAGCTCTTTGGGACATTTAAGTGAACAGCTTAAATTTACATATCTGAAATTGTAATATTTCGTTTAAAACCATGATTATCAGAGTAAGTATGTACGAATCAGCTTTTAGAAACAAATATGTTAGTACCACTGGAATGGGTCTTATTTTATGAATCACGGTACCAGCCAATAACAGTTACATAAATTTTTCGAATTTCCTATCCATATTATCTAGCTGCTTCTGATCCTGCAATCCAACAGTGAACTCATTTTATCTCATATGGACAATGTGTCTAGAGAAGTACTACTATGTTGTAGCTTTAAATAAGTGATCCACATACCTTTGTAAACATTTTTCGGTGAACTGTGTGTGGGTTTTATTTAATTACTATCGGGGACTCAAATTCTGAAAATTGTAACGCTATGTGTAGCTGCTGTACGAACTCATGGTTGCATCTTGAAACTGAACACCTATTTTCTCAAACTCTAACTATAACTGACACTAGGAGCATAGTTTTCAATCAGTGTTGAAATCAGCATCTGTCTCCTTTTCCGAACACTAATTTCTTGAAACTGTGACTGACACTGAGAGCACAGTTCCTACTCACGGACGAAGCTAACATTCTGTTGGCTCTTAGAGACCGCATCACCAGGTCATAAGGGTCAAGGGGTGCCTACGTGCCTCCATATCATCCTCTGCCTTGCAGCGTCATACAGATGTATGGAGGGGAATGTTGTCAACACACAGCCTTCCCGACCGTTTTGTAGACTTTCAAGAACCTGGAGGCAACACTCGTTGAAGCAGCTTCTCAACTGGCATTACGAGACTTACTGCACCCCACACCAGTCCGCCCACCAAGGAAACATCCTTGGCAGTACCAAGAATCGAAGCCAGGTCCTCCACGTAACAGCCGTCTACGTTGCTCACTCAACTACTGAGACGGACATTATTAGCTCCCAGCAGAGTACATAACAAGTTATCACGAAAGTGAATTTTGAGGCGCTCCGCTTAAATCCAGGTATGTGATAAGTGAAGGTAGTGAAATCTGTAATTTGGTAATCATGAGAATGTAGAAGAAGCTACTGAGTGCGAGTAATGTTAGTTTGGCTAACGCACTTCCAAAAGTGTTCCTCGGAAAAAAAGGCCAGTATTGCGAAACGAAACCAGTGGCCCCACTATGCGAACTAGTAATGTTTTTACAAGTAATACGGGTTCTCCTCCATTTAATGAATTATCTAATGCCGATTTCCCGTAACTACCGTGTGAACAGATGTATCTATATTATTTCATTTCATTTTAGATTTTCATGACTGTATTTAAACCTCGTATTGGGGACATTTCTTACGGGTTGGTTGCTCTAGTTCTTACCAAGTTTTTGGTTCTTCTTCACAGTTCCCAAAGGCAAAAGTATCCGATATGTCCATTACAAGGTCATTCCACTCCATGAGTTGCTGACTAGGAGAAACGTCTCATTAACATTACGTGCTTTGACCCAAGGGCATATATATTTAATTTTACACTGTTCATTTGAAGAATTTGATTTATTCAGTGACTCGTACATTTCATCTGATACGCTTGCAAATGGCATTTTTAAAACTAGACTAAACGGGAATTCACATTTTTCAAAAGCACTACAGCCATGTCTGAGTTTCCTCGTAGTCTGATCGACTTCCACTAAAGTTTGATGTTGTGTAGCTCGTCTTATCTGCTGTGATTCACCTAGGCATTTTTGGACTTGGGGTACAATTTTTTTTCAGTGCCTCTCTGAATATGTTCATTTATAGAAGAAACAAACGAATACTGTGAAATGAGATGGAAACTTTGTGATTTTGTCACTGATTCAGTGCCTAAATCACTGAATTTCGCGAAGGCGTGCGGAAAGGTTAGGTTTGAAACATTATCATAGTTATTAATTGTCCATTGAAACAAACCGACACATATTAATAAGAAAATGTTAATTATAATGGAAGAAAAGATCCTTCGAAATTGATGGATACAATGCAAATCAGTGGGTTTCCTATTAAAACACATCAACGGTTTTGTACCACGTAGTTCGCAATTCAAATCCCGTTCCACACTAAAGTCCAGTGCTTCAGCTAACAACGGAACAAACATTCCCTAGTGCGAATAAAAAGATCTTGAGAAACATGGAGAGTACATAGAGGGGATAAAATAGTACAACACGTACTCTTTGGTTGTGCCCAATTTCACTTTTAAGGGGTAACCCAGACCCTGAAAGGTAATTTAGCGTATTACGCTTTTGTAGCAAATATCTTCGAAACGATGGTACGTAAAAAATATTTCTCATTTAAAAGTTGATATGTAATTAACGTTCTTGAAAAATGTATAATCGAATTTTGTAATAATCTGAAATACCTCACCGCCATTAATTAATTCGGAAAATGAAAAGTTTTGCTCCAACATAAATTAAAGCTTTCAAGTTACATACACCCATGTATACTAAATCTGGTTTCTAAAATTCTATTTTTGAACGTGGTGTTAGAGCTCATTGGCTCCCTTCCAGAAATTCACGGGAATTACGTGGCTTGTGAGTGCAGATGTGCTGCCAACTCCTCCCAGCGACCTACCAAGGCCTCATTGCTTTCATGCCACAACACGTCCCCGCTGTTATCCGTGCCATAGGTGAACATGCTGCCTATTGGGTAAGTGGTCATAATTTTCTGGTTGATAAGAGTACATACCATGTCTGTACTTGTGTCGTCGAATCCTTTGGCGTCACCAGATCAACAATTTTCTTGTCCTCGGGTATTATGGTCAAAATGGTTCTCTCGCACTGACCATCTGTCTTTTCGTAGTTTTGAAAGAAACTAATGGTGAGTTTCGACGGAGAATTCGAGACTATCTATTTAAAGCCCAAAATGTCCTTGTGACAGAAACGAAATCTTGCGTTATTGTTAGAATCTTAGGGCTGTCATTGTGGAAAAACCGTACAGAGGCACGTGATGACAAGGAACTTATTCATCTGGTGACCTCGAAGAGCTCGACGCTACTGGTACAGTCGTGAGATGACTTTCGAGTAGAATTTCAGATCTAGTTTTGATGAACGATTTTGATGTCAAGCACCACTTAAGAAACAATATAAGTAAGCTGCAGTCACTAGTACCTAATCCACTCTTTTCACCAATGCTTAGCAATACACTGAGATATACAAATCAAGATATTTAAAGAAACATCCATAGCAATTTGAAATCCTGCTGAATTTTGATTTATATTGTGTTCTCCGTCCCGTATATTAGCTGTGTTGAAAATACTCTGACAACACATTGTGTATAGCGTATTTAAAAATAAAATAAAATAAAAAAATAAATAAATCCAGGAACACGTCTTATTACACATGAATGTATGTAGCTTGAAAGCCTTAATTTATATTTTAATAAAAGTTCTCGTTCTTTAAAGCTAATTAATGGTACTTACATAATTCGATTAAAAATTTTTCAAGGACGTTAATAATTTATCAGTTATTATATGAGAAACATTTTTATATATCACCATTTCAAAGATAGTCCCTCCAAACCTAATATGCTAAATTACAGAGTGTTTTGTCCCTCGAAATTGAAATTCGGCTCAAGGAAAAAAAAATACTTTCTGCATTATTTGCCCTCTCTACACAACCGCCAAATTTAATCAAGGTTATTTATAGACACCTGAGAATCTTCCCTTTTAAGTAAGATAGAATTCATGTGTTCTAACCCGTGCAAAGTATATGTCCTGCATATCTTACAGACACCCTCATCTTCGTACTTGTGCTATTTGATCTTATGTTCTGTCTCTCGTTGTCGACAGGACTTTAATCTTAACATTCCTTCTTTTATTACTTCTAACGGGTGACAGTCCAGCAGATTAAGGTCTGTATAAGCTCACTTGGTACTGACATCTGAATACATGTACAGTTATCAGGGCGTGCTGGAAAGTACCACCTCCGAATTGTGTATAAAGAAACTCATAAAGCTTTTTAAATAAAAAAAATACTTTATTAACATTCTACATCTTTATTCTTCATGTCTATATACTTATTTCTCAATATAGTCACCCTCGTGACGAACACATTTCTCTCGTCGATTGTTGATACTTTCACTATAGTATGCTTGACTCTGTAGACGTAGCCACAATCTCACCTCTAATTGCACCACTTCATCACTATCAAGTGAGGTCCTTGAAGGTGTTCTTTAAGTTCGGCAAACAGATGAAAATCGGGTGGAGCCAAGTCGGGACTGTATGGAGGATGATCGGTGATAGTGAAACCAATGCGTCGGACTGTTTCAAATGTAATGTTCGTGTGTGGTTTGCGATTGTCATGCTGAACGAGAGAATGCACAACGTGTGGACTAACTCTTCGAATTTTAAATTCGATTAAAACACGCTGTTTGAGGAGATGACACGTGAAGGCGAACATGTACACAATTTAAAAAATACATATATACGGAATGGAACGGTGTATACAGGATAAGCAGAATCTAAATACATCACGCAGCTTAAGGGAAATCGAACATGTGCCATGACACAGGCCATGACTTAATGGCGCATCGCGGTTACTGCAAAGTGTCTTCACAGTCCAGCGCATTGATTGGGGATCCAAGCTCGAGGACGGAGTCCCTGTTGTAGGATAACGCTCGCCACCGCACTGCCAACCGGATGAAGGCTAGACTTCAATGATTTGATTCGGAAACACTGCAGCATCCTCCGTACAGACAAGATCTTTCACCGTGTGGTTTTCATATCTTTGGCTACCCGAAGAAAGTAGGTTTAGGTCTGAAAGTAGGTTTAGGTCGGACGAGGAAGAGCAAGAGTGGGTACCGTTGTGGATCTATCAGCGACCGTCACATTCTACGAAACAGGAACTGATCGTCTCCTCCACCCCTGGGAAAGGTCTTAAAGCGTGTGGTGATTATTCTTAAATGGAACCATTTCATTATCCTGTTGTGGCTTGTGTTGCGTTTTCATTTGGCTGTCCCTCATAAAACGTCAACTAAATTCGTTACAAATGTTAATAGAATGAGCTTCGAAGAAAAAGTTCTTCAATGAGGAGAATATTATCTGCTTCATTTCATTTACCATGTAAAACAATCTCATTCCTTTCCTTATTAGAGTTATGTTAGAAAACACTGCAGCTACTACAATGAAACTGTACGCATATATGCCGTAGTATTATTCATTTGTTATTTTGGTTTGGGTATTGTCGCTCTTATGTGTACAGTTTTTCAGAATAATGGACAGCGAAATTCATTATATGTGACATGTTAAAATTACGACCGGATTGGAACTCGAAGCTCGATACCAGACTTGTGTAAACACTGCGCTACTAGGGCACACCTCTCGGCGACTAACATTCGCTCTAATAGTTACCACAGCTAAATGAAATGATAAGATGCTAGTGGTTTCGTGACACGAGAACAGCAATGGGAAATGCGGAGATCAGAAGGACTGTAGCGAATCAGGTAGGGATTGGGAATGAAAAATATATTAAAACAGTTTCTAGATTACGTGTGGAAAATTGAGAATGCGCGAAGCGCTAAAGAGTGATATTTCGTGCATATCTATAGTCCTGACCTGGACAGTAGTTTGGAGTGGCAGGAGCTGCGCTAGAGTGGCCAGGAAACGTAAGTTTATGAAGAATCAGTCAGAACAAAAAAGTACATAAGGAAGTAAAAAGAGGTAAAAATACTTATCTTTTAGAGGCAATTAAGATAAAGAGGAGCAAAATAATGACGAGTTATAGGAGGCTGAATGAGAGAGAGAGATAGAGAGAAAGAACGCTACATTGCTAAGCTCAAGGGTTGTGTGCGTTACTAAAGGAAAACCACGGGCAAATGTAGCTGATGGATTATTTTGCCCTGGAAACCGCTGCGTCTAATATTGAACATAAAATAAGGTAGTAAGAAAATAAATATTGCAAACATCGTTATTATATAATGAGAAATGAACAAAATCTAGTTCGCATACTACAGTGATAAAAAAAGACAAAAACTAAAAAATATAAAGCTGCATTTTCTTGCCTTAACTGAACCTTCTCTCAGATCTTGATAGAACAATATTATAATAAATGAAAAGCGCTGGTTTTCTTTTGTTCTACATTATTCCTTTTATTGTGTTGGCTGGGTTTCGGCTTACATGGCTATCTTCAGATATTTACTGAATATTGTCACCAAAGAAGTTACAATGTTTGTAACCGACATTGGAAAAGGACTTACACACCCAGATTGACTCAGAAACGTACAGTAAATAACGTCTTTGGCAGTGTGGTGGTAATGCTGTATAAAAAGTAAAAAGTTAACCAGAAAATAAATATAAAGGGAGTAAACGGGAAAAACATTAACACTATACTAAAAATTGCGCCTATGTAAAAATTTGCATTAAATAAATTAATCAAGCAAAATAAAAACAGCGTGGGGCGGTGGGTGGAATAATTGTTAAATGTTCCTATTATTTATTGAATGCTGTTGTTTGCTGTTCTCAACACTGGCTCTCTAACTACAATATTGGCAACCAGAAAGTGATTAGCAAAACGTGAAGCCTAGTGCCCACTTCATCTGAGAAATACATTTATAGCTACAGCTTATAGCTCTGAGGAATTAGGACATTGTCTGGGATTCATAATCAAAAACCATTCTCTCTAAAATGTTCACTATATTCTGAAAGTCACAGACCAAAACGAATCCACACAATCCAACTACAAGAGCAGTTCAGAGTCTAATGCGCTGATGAAACTATAACTCATCATCATCATTATCATCTTTTAAGACTGATTATGCCTTTCAGCGTTCAGTCTGGAGCATAGACCCCCTTATAAAATTCCTCCATGATCCCCTATTCAGTGCTAACATTGGTGCCTCTTCTGATGTTAAACCTATTACTTCAAAATCATTCTTAACCGAATCCGGGTACCTTCTCCTTGGTCTGCCCCGACTCCTCCTACCCTCTACTGCTGAACCCATGAGTCTCTTGGGTAACCTTGCTTCTCCCATGCGCGTAACATGACCACACCATCTAAGCCTGTTCACCCTGACTGCTACATCTATAGAGTTCATTCCCAGTTTTTCTTTGATTTCCTCATTGTGGACACCCTCCTGCCATTGTTCCCATCTACTAGTACCTGCAATCATCCTAGCTACTTTCATATCCGTAACCTCAACCTTGTTGATAAGGTAACCTGAATCCACCCAGCTTTCGCTCACATACAACAAAGTTGGTCGAAAGATTGAACGGTGCACAGACAACTTAGTCTTGGTACTGACTTCCTTCTTGCAGAAGAGAGTAGATCGTAGCTGAGCGCTCACTGCACTAGCTTTGCTACATCTCGCTTCCAGTTCTTTCACTATATTGCCATCCTGTGAGAATATGTATCCTAAGTACTTGAAACCGTCCACCTGTTCTTTGTTCCTCCTATTTGGCACTCAATCCGTTTATATTTCTTTCCCACTGACATTACTTTCGTTTTGGAGATGCTAATCTTCATACCATAGTCCTTACATTTCTGATCTAGCTCTGAAATATTACTTTGCAAACTTTCAATCGAATCTGCCATCACAACTAAGTCATCCGCATATGCAAGACTGCTTATTTTGTGTTCACTTATCTTAATCTCACCCAGCCAGTCTATTGTTTTCAACATATGATCCATAAATAATATGAACAACAGTGGAGACAGGTTGCAGCCTTGTCTTACCCCTGAAACTACTCTGAACCAGAACTCAATTTACCGTCAACTCTAACTGCTGCCTGAGTATCCATGTAAAGACCTTTAATTGCTTGCAAAACTTTGCCTCCTATTCCATAATCTCGTAGAACAGATAATAACTTCCTCCTAGGAATCCGGTCATATGCCTTTTCTAGATCTATAAAGCATAGATACAATTCCCTGTTCTACTCATAACACTTCTCCATTATTTGCCGTAAGCTAAAGATCTGGTCCTGACAACCTCTCAGAGGCCTAAACCCACACTGATTTTCATCCAATTGGTCCTCAATCAATACTCGCACTTTCCTTTCAACAATACCTGAGAAGATTTTACCCACAACGCTGATTAAAGAGATACCTCTGTAGTTGTTACAATCTTTTCTGTTTCCGTGTTTAAAGATTGGTGTGATTACTGCTTTTATCCAGTCTGATGGAACCTGTCCCGACTCCCAGGCCAATTCAATTATCCTGTGTAGCCATTTAAGACCTGGCATTCCACTGTATTTGATGAGTTCCGACTTAATTTCATCCACCCCAGCTGCTTTATTGCACTGCAATCTATTGACTATTTTCTCCACTTCCTCAAATGTGATCCTATTTCCATCATCGTTCCTATCCCTTTCTACCTCGAAATCTGAAACGTTACTGATCGTATTTTCACCTACATTGAGCAACTCTTCAAAATATTCCCTCCATCTGCCCAAGGCATCCACAGGATTCACCAGCAGTTTTCCTGACCTCTCCAAAATACTTGTCATTTCCTTCTTACCTCCCTTTCGAAGACTGCTAATTACACTCCAGAATGGTTTTCCAGCAGCTTGACCCATAGTCTCCAACCTGTTTCCAAAGTCTTCCCAAGATTTCTTCTTGGATGCTGCAATTATCTGTTTGGCTTTGTTTCTTTCTTCAACGTAACTGTCTCTGTCTACCTGAGTTCTAGTATGTAGCCATTTTTTATACGCCTTCTTTTTCCTTTTACAGGCTGCCTTGACTGTGTCATTCCACCAAGCTGTTTGCTTCATCCTACTTTTACACACTACTGTTCCAAGACATTCTTTAGCCACTTCTAGTATTGTGTCCCTGTACCTTATCCATTCCTTTTCCAATGACTGTAATTGACTACATTCAAGTAACTGGTACCTTTCTGAGATCGCTGTTATGTACTTGTGCCTGATTTCCTCATCCTGAAGTTTCTCCACTCTTATCCTCCTACATATGGACCTGACCTCCTGCACTTTCGGCCTCACATTCCCAGTTTCACTGCAGATTAAGTAATGATCAGTGTCATCAGACAATCCCCTGAATACACGTATATCCCTCACAGCCTTCCTAAATTCTTGATCTGTTATTATATAGTCAATGACAGATCTGGTTCTCTTGCCTTCCCAAGTGTACCAGTGAATGTTCTTATGTTTAAAAAAGGAGTTTCTGATTACTAAGCCCATACTGGCACAGAAATCCAAGAGTTGTTTCCCGTTCCTGTTGGCCTCCATATCCTCTCCAAATTTACCCATAACCTTTTCATACTTTTCTGTTCGATTTCCAATCCTGGCGTTAAAATCACCCATGAGCAGAACACTGTCCTTGTCCTTTACTCTAACGACTACATCACTGAGTGTCTCATAAAAACTATCCATCTTATCTTGATCTGTCCCTTCACAATGCGAATATATTAACACAATCCTAATTTTCTTGCTAGACACTGTCAAATCTATCCATATCAGTCGTTCGTTTACATACCTTATTGCAACTACGCTGGGTTCCATTTCTTTCCTGATGTAAAGCCCTACACCCCATTGTGCTATTCCTGCTTTGACTCCTGACAGGTAGACCTTGTATTATCCCACTGCCTCTTCTTTCTCACCCATTACCCGAATGTCACTAACACCTAAAACTTCCAGCCCCATCTTACTTGCAGCCTCTGCCAGCTCTACCTTCTTCCCAGAGTAGCCCCGATTGATATTAATAGCTCCCCATCTCATTAGCATTTTTTTGCCAAGTCGTATCTTAGGAGTTCCTGGTTTGTCAGTTAGAGGTGGGACTCCGTCACCTCTAAAGGTCTGAGGCATTTTGCTCTGATTGTTGCCAGCATCATATTTAAAGTACCAGGGAAGCAGGTTGCTAGCCTTACTTGCCCCGAGTCCCATTGGGTTCAAAAATGGCTCTGAGCACTATGGGACTCAACTGCTGTGGTCATAAGTCCCCTAGAACTTAGAACTACTTAAACCTAACTAACCTAAGGACAGCACACAACACCCAGCCATCACGAGGCAGAGAAAATCCCAGACCCCGCCGGGAATCGAACCCGGGAACCCGGGCGTGGGAAGCGAGAATGCTACCGCACGACCACGAGATGCGGGCAGTCCCATTGGGTTTTACCCCTAATGACTGAGGGACTAACCGGTGGATTTGGTAGTCTTTGCCGTATGAGCACAAAGGTGACCATGACTCAGAATATGTCTGAGATGCCCAGCCTTATTCCAAAGTAACTGGTATCCCGACTGTCAGGACCACTTACTTGGCCACTCATACGTTGCTCGTGGTTCATGAACTAGGACATGACTACAGGAACCCACACCATGAACTATAACTGTTCAAATTAAATGTTTAAGTGAATGCTCGCCATAATTTGATGATAATGTTCATCAAACGCCATGCTAATAATGGTAGAATGTCTGTCCT
This sequence comes from Schistocerca nitens, assembly GCF_023898315.1. Lineage (NCBI taxonomy): Eukaryota > Metazoa > Arthropoda > Insecta > Orthoptera > Acrididae > Schistocerca > Schistocerca nitens. Next base: position 629,363,025 of record NC_064616.1, on the reverse strand, counting down.
GCGGCGACACCTGAAAATACGACATACGCAAACTAAAGATAGATCATTAACGTCATCCCAAAATTAACACTTCACTCGAAAACGATTTCATGGCTACGCGTATCCCGAGTAACTTATTACTGCATCCGAGGCTGTTTATATCAATGATACCGACGCGACGCGACTCCCAGCACAGGTGGTGCGCTAATCAGCGTCTGGAGAGAACTGGGGCCTTCCTCTTCTCACGCAGCGTTCTTACACATAAAGCCGCGGTGCGGATGGCTAAGGGAACGCCTCATCAAATCTGCTCTCCCGACTAGCCGCTGGGCTAGTAATGCACCACTTTAAGTTATCGAATAAATCATTGCTTCCTTTGCTGATGGCCGATCAAGCTTTCAATTTAATTGTGCAATCATAATAAAAGTCTGACGTGGCTAAGTCAAATATTTTGGGCGAGAGAATTAATTTAATTACACTACACACAGTAGACGAGCTCTGAACTTGCTCTATTTGGAGATACGCTATAGCTATAGTTTTATAGTTATTCTGTTGAAACTTCTCACATTTTTATGATTATAGCGGATCTCCCTTCTACTTAAATTTAAACATCATAGCTTTATTTATTCGCCGGCCGAAGTGGCCGTGCGGTTAAAGGCGCTGCAGTCTGGAACCGCAAGACCGCTACGGTCGCAGGTTCGAATCCTGCCTCGGGCATGGATGTCTGTGATGTCCTTAGGTTAGTTAGGTTTAACTAGTTCTAAGTTCTAGGGGACTAATGACCTCAGCAGTTAAGTCCCATAGTGCTCAGAGCCATTTGAACCATTTTTTTTATTTATTCGCCTACTTAATCTATCTTGCTTCCTTAATTTCTAAGACAAAAACCAGTAAATCATGAATTTCAACTAAAATTTTAATTTGTGAGATCCAGAACACTGTTTCTTCTAAATTATTATGCAAAAGGAATCTAAATATAAATTTTTAAGTTTCTAGCTCTTTTCTGTTGCGCCAATTATTTTTACAGAAAAACATCCAAATTTAGAAAATGGTTAAAGTTATTGAACTGATATCCAACACATATTGATTTAGTATCACTCCTGACATGCTAGAAACGTTTCAGGTTATTTACTTGATTTTTAAAGTATTGCGCAACATTTATGATGTCAGAGCTAGTTACAGCGGACTGGCTGGCACACAATGGAAAGACTGATATGAATTTTATAAGGCGTGAGTAGGCTGCTTCCCTACAACAGGGCTTGATGAGGCAACTTCAAGAGGTATCAAACATGGAAAGTAATATAAGTACCAGTTAGAAGAAAGACTTAAGAATTGTAACTATAGACTATATGTATAACACAGACGATTTCAATAAAATAAAAGAATACAATGAATACTGGAGCATGGGTGAATATGAAGGAGCAGAGAGTGTGGGAAGTAATGAGAAACAGAGAGCATTATGTTATGTTTCGGGGAGGGGAAGTACTAATCTGTACCTGGCCATTTACGATTAGATCTGGACTGTGATCTAGATGTTTGTAAATTTGAAGGGCTTCCAGCAGATTGAGGTTTTGGCCTTTGTTTGCTAAGTGAAAGACATCGGACTCTTGCCAGTAGTTGTGGCCCTCACTTTGTAAAGGCTCAGCGCATGTGGAGTCAGAATCCTGCAACCTCCAGCTGCGTTCATGTTCAGTCAGCCATGTTGCTATGTCTCTCCCTGACTGAACAATGTAAAACTTGTCACAATCAGAACAGGTAATGCTGTATACCCCACTGTTGTCTAATATCTTGACCTTATCTTTGCTATTGAAAATACACTGGACTGTGGTGTTCTTAACGCAGCAGGAAAGCCTATACTTGCAGGATTTCACAACACCCCATAGCTCACAGACATGCAGATTTCGACCCAATGGTACACTGTCTCATATCTGCCCCCATGTCCGCAGATGATTTTAAAGCAAAGTTGGACACAATAAAATTTATTGCCTCAGGCAATGGTTATAAGCCAGTCCAGATTGACCACACCTTGTATAGGAAACAAAAACTGAAAATTATACCCCTCATCTACGCCTCATCTGTTGCCCCTTCCACAGTCTGCAAGAAGTGGTGTACATAACCATATTTAGGAGACGTATCACAGATTGTAGCAAAATCACTGAAATTCTGCAAGTATAGGTTTTTCCACATGTTAAGAATACCACAGCCCAGTGTTTTTTCAATAACAAAGATAAGATTCAGTCATTAACCTACAGTATTTTTTGCTCCTTTTATATCTGCATATTGTGAAACTTTTTACTTTGTAAAATGATGTACCACCATACTCTCAAAGATGGCTTTTACTATATGTTCCCTCACACTCCTCCATTTTCCTGTATTTATTCATTTCGGTTTACCTTATAGATGTTGCTCAAGTTCTTCCTATATTTTGTAGTTACTTCGATAGTTCTTTCTTTTAATTGCTTTGTATATCACTCTCCACGATTTATACCTCTTGAATCAGCCTTGTCAAATAAAAATTTTATTTTATTTTATTGGTTTCGTTTATTAATATGAACTGGCTGTTCCAGTTTTGTGCAAGTTTTTTTCCTGTCTACTCCCTTTATACTTATCTTCTGTTCAACGTTTTACTTTTTACATTGATTTACCACCATATTGTCGAAGATGTTATTTGCTGTATGTCTCTGCTTCAATATAGATGTGTAACTTCTTTTCTAATGTCGTTTACAGACATTGTAGCTTCTTTGGCGAGAATAGTCAGTAAATGTCTAAAGATGTCCTAGTAAGCTTAAAACCGGTTAACATAATAAAAGTAATACTGTAGAACAAAGCAAGCCAGCGCTTTTTATTTTCTAGGTTTCTTCCGACCTTTGACCTAACTTACCCAAACAGTTGTAGAGGGTCATAGAATTTAACCAGGAACACGAACAAGAGATCAACTTCGAATATTTCACATTAAGCAGATCACTACCAAAGGTGAAAGAATCCGCAAGTACCAGAAAAATCCTTGTAACTTTGGATTTGTAATCTGACATTTTCATAACCACCATGTGCCACACATTTTTTGAACAGTGCTGAATTTAAATCGTCCAGTCACAACTGAATGAACATTTTTCTGTATTTACATTAAGAGGCGTCTCCAGTATACACAGAAAATTAAAAAGAAACTTATTGGTTAGTGAATGAACGAATGAATCAATGAATAAAAGACGTCCCGTGACTCTCGTCCAGTTGGCAGACCTTTTCTGGTTGACGCCACTAAGGTGGCTAGCATGTCAGACATCTTACGTTCGACTGTCTGATGGAGGTGACTGTGATAAGAACGTGTACATTGTAGTGTCACGTAAGTGTTGTCGGTGATGAGAGAAGGAAGACGGTAATGCCCGAGAACGCAACATATGCTACATCTATAGCACAACACCAAAGTGGCGTACGACCTCAACTCAAGAACGGATCGCCATCAACAATAAATATCACATGCCTTTCTTTCATGAAACATCGATTGGAATTTTGTAATTTAACCCAATGTTTTTCCGTCTGACGGTCAGAAACTGACAACCACCGCCTCTCCTCAAATACTGGCGATGAAAAGTTTTCACCACCAGGATCAGAACCAGGTTCTAAGATTCGAGCTGCGCCATACAAACGTGTGTTCGTGTCTGTGGCTACGGGGGCGGATAATCAGATACCCTAATGTATCAACACTACGGTTAAATGTCTCGCTGATGACGTGGCCATTGTAGACGGAATGCAAGCTAGGGTTGGAAATTGATAGAAAGGAAACATGGGAGACTTAGAAAACGATATCACTCGACGTTGTCATCAATATAAACGAAGCGACCTAGAAAATGCCACAAGCGCATAGCTGCTCTCCCCACCTTGTGTTTATCCATGAATGTTTGTAGCAACGTTTCTGCTTTCTTTCTTGTCGGGAATGTTGCCTTCCATCTTTCCTACGAAGAACAGTAAATGACTAACAGCAGAAGCGTACCCATTGCCCTTCAGTTGCAGTCATCTATGACGCTGCAGAGAATGTGTAAGTATCGCCTTCTGTGTCACGGCTGCAGACGACGACCTTCGGATTCGAAGGCTCATACCCACAAGGGTGATATACTGAACACTGCCTGTTCACAATATCGCTGAAACTGTGCACTGAACAAAGTATGGTACTCATGGATCCACAAAGTTATTTGTACATAGTTCACAGTACAACAGGTGCTAACGATATTTCTACACTGACAGCAAGGAGTCAGCGTTGCGCGAGTGTCTTGTTCGCTATGCACTAGCTTTAAGTCCTACAGAAAAAATGGACAGAACCTTTCAGTAGAAATTGTAATGTAATGTAATTTTATTCTGGGATACGTTTACGGTAGAGGTCGTAGCTTTCGAGTTATTCAAGAAAAAAGTGACCATCAAACGCATTCCCCCTCCCGTACTGCGTCCCCACCGGTTCTGATTTCTAGTATGTTGTACTTGGTATCCCCTGCCACCACTGTACAAAAATTCAAAAATTTGCGACAAAACGAATTATTTCCCACATTCGACCTTTCTTGGTCTTCATTGACTGGCCTGGCTTAATGGAGACTTGTAGATTGTAAAATTTACGTTTGTCTAAATTTTGCCTAACAATTTTGTAAATTTTAACAGCATAGAATAAAACTACTATATCACTGGATTCGTCAGACCTTTTGACTACGTAACTACTGTGCTTGTAAGGGTAAGTTAGGATCGAACTGTTGGCGTAATTAGCTTTAGCGTAACGTTTACAAAAGTCGTTTTCCTATCATTAGCCTCACAGACATGTTTCAATTAATAATGTTAACGAAACAGCGGACTACACTGGCGACGCAGTAGCCCAGTCAATAGGGACAAAAAATATCGAATATCAATAATAGTTCGTGCAGTTACAAATTTTTGTGCAGTGGTTGGGAGGAGTGCAACGAACAACACAGTAGAAATCGTTCTTACTAAGGGATGAGTGCTGCGGTGGAGGTGCGTTTGAAGGTCAATTTTTTCGTTTTTCTTGAGTAACTCGAAAATCGTGGCCTCAAGCGAAAATGTGTCCCAGTGCCAGATTTATGTATATTACATTTCCAACAAAAAGGTCTTTTTCAGTTTTTCTGCAGGACTGATAGTTTGCGCTTAGCGAGCAGGAGAATATGAAAATATCGTGTGTGGTTTTTGAAGGCTAGATATAACATTGTGAGTTGTATAAAACGACATCGGTGAGGAGATCTGAATCACCATGTATAGGCGAACTGTTCGTAACGCACATTCCATGGTTCACCATCAAGTTTATGACTTCGCCCTTTGCCCTGTAAACGAGTTGCTGTGGAAGGATTACGCCCTGTGCGGGCAGCAATTTCGCGGTACGACAAACCCAAATTGACGAAGGGTTAGAGGTCCCGTCACTCAAACTCCGTTACTCGCAGACGACAACTGTAGTACACAGTTTAATACACTACTCACGGAATATGGATGGTCAAATCTTCGCATCGTCATCTTCATTTAAGCTTCACATATTCTCCATAAACTGTTTGAAGCAAATAGTTGGTTGGTTTAATTCATGACGTCACGCCGTTCTACTTCTCACTCACTGTCCAACGACCAGCCTGCACCAATTTCGATGTCTAGAAGACGTTTACCATACGTTAATTCATTTGCATTAGTTTGTTTACTTTTGTTCAGAGACACTACAATCAACGTAATTTTTATTACATGCTTATGCACCCGCAATTCGATGTTGGGCGATGTGTGAACTAATCTGGTGTTGCCAGAACCGGAGTAATTGGGTTCAGATATTGAGGGAAGTGCTATTTGAAGGACTTACGAATGGGAATGATGTAATTCCCCCACCACAGCAAAGATGAATGGCATGAACATGCGATGAGAACTAGCCAGCTAGAAAGGTGTCTGAGGTGATCCACGAAACTATCATCTTGACACCCATTTGTTCTAACAACTTATATTCTGATCTCATCCGAAATGAGATATCTCCAAATTTGATACTCCAGTAGGGTGGTATCTATACGTGATACCAGAGTTGGTAGCTACGTTTCATCTGCTGATTTAATTTGTAGCTGTCTTTTCTTCTTTTTTTGTGCGATTAACGTAAAGTCATTCAGCAGTTAAGTGAAGGTGCTAGAGGGTAACCGAGCGTTCATCAAACCAGGGAAGTATGCATGTACCTCAGTTAACACGACTGTTGTCATCTTGCAAGACGGAAATGTACACAGCATATTCGTCGTGAAGATCCAGAGTAAAGGTCAACGCTTGGTCACCAAAAGTCTTGAAATAAACGTCCTGGTCCATGTTCACTGTACTCTGAATGGGTGGGCACAACTTACGGTGTGTAAACCACCACCTAAGTCCCATAAAACCATCTCCGTCTTCAACGACACTCTGAGGTTTGAACGCCTTATAAGGAAGTCTGTACACTCAACGAGACCCATCATTTCAAAAGATTGTAAATCTCGAGCCTTCGGATCACGCTACATGTTTCGCGGCAAAGGTGCTCTCCAGGTTCTTTATCGTCTAGCCCATAGAAGATACAGCTTTACGCGCCGTTGTGCGTAATGGCCTTCTTCGACCTACCTAGCTCCAAATACCCAATCGATTTTGTTCCCTTCGCAGTTTTCAAATGGTTTAAATGGCTCTGAGAACTATGGGACTTAACATCGGAGGTCATCAGTCCCCTAGAACTTAGAACTACTTAAACCTAACTAACCTAAGGACATCACACACATCCATGCCCGATGCAGGATTCGAACCTGCGACCGTAGCGGTCGCGCTGTTCCAGACGGAAGCGCCTAGAACCGCTCGGCTACACCGGCCGGCTCGCAGTATTCCCTCGGAAACTGATTCACATAGATTTGAATTCACTTGCAGCAACACCTCCTGTCGCACTGGAGCCAGATTGTCGTTGGCTACAGGTAACTCTCGTCACCAGTTCTTGTCCTTTTTGCAACCACTGTTGTTACGCCCTGTTACTTCGCTGCCGCTGGTGCACTATTCCTTTAAATACACTGAAAAGTCCGCGATTGTGTACCAAAGAATCGGACAACTTAATTAAAAGCGTGGTCATGGTAACGTCCAAATATGGTAGCTTCTTTGTGCCAGTATGTCACATTTCCACGTCGACTCATCTTACTCGTACTACACTGACTTCATTCAAGCAAGTGGCACATACAGACCACTCCATTGCCATAACTTACGCCAATGGTGGAAGGTTCACATGAACAGCTGGTACCAGTTCTACACTATCTACAGTGTTTCAAAATTAACAGTGCGGTCTTTTAAAGAAACGACTAATAATTCGTACGGAGAGGTTAGTTTGTTTTGCATGGTGAATTGGAAAAGTAGATGTGGGAAGAAAATAGAATAATAGTACCATGTGCAGGTATGGAACAATTAGTGTAATTTTTAAGATTTGGGAGAGGGTAGAGCGGGTAAAACGTGTCGGGAAGAATAGAGACCAGATTAGCCTTCATGATCTGTGTGGAGGAGTCCGCCAAAACCGCTTTGAAAACATGCCGATTGAGTGGTCATATTGTGTTCGCGTTATGTGTTAAAAGAGATGCTGCATATAATAGTTCTGGAGATAAGGGATGATACCATTTGAAAATGTTGGCCGGATTAGCAAAGTGACTACGAAGTTCGTATATTTTGGCTTACGTAAAGGCACAACCAGCTCTTATAAGGCGATGGACTTAATAAAATTTTATGAAGTAGTTAACGAAACAATCAAATGATTTCTGTTCTCTCGAGCCTTGTTTAATTTCTTTGTAGTCAATTTCTGGAGTCACGCCATCATTTTGGTTCACCTTCATCGTTCTTCCCGGCTTTTGCTACGTTAATTAAATGTTCGTACACCAACCATACTGGGATCTTCGCTATTATGAACAGTAAGCGCCCCTAGAATCAAGTGTGTTGTTGAAATAAAGAGGAACAAGATATTGCGCATTTTAAATCTTTTAGCTAACTTTACATTGCATCTGGCATATACCTCAGCGCACAGAGATCTTTTTACCCCGCCAACCAGAGACTGGTTTTAAATACGTTTGCACATATAGTTTCAAAATTCTATTAATTATGGCTATATAATAAACGAAAATGCGTAAGATTTCAGTGTTATTATTATATGATTCACCTATGGTACATGGTACTTTAAACATAGTTGCTGTTAATGATGTAGAAAAGTCTTTGACGGGCAATGTGTTACATATAAGGGCGATCGAAAAGTTTTCTTTCGAAACTGTACGGTCCAAAATCGGTATGCCAATCAGGCAAAATCGCCCCGGATTGAAGGTACCGGTTTAGTAAAAAGAAGTCTGTAACTGCCAGCTGCATATCCTCGTGCAAAAGGTATCAACTACCCTTGAGGGCCTTTTCTAAGGGACCAAAGGCACGATAATCGCATGGGGAGAGATCAGTACTACTGGGGGTTGCTCGAGTGTCCCCCCACTTGAGGTGGCGTAACTTCTGAGCTACGACAGTTATTGCGATATTGGGACGTGTATTAACATGAAGCAGCAGCACCCCTTTTCGCGCTTCTCCTCCGGGCGTTTCGCCTTAATTCCATGCCATAATTTCTCCAGCGTTGCTCAGTACTGTTTCCAGCTTCTTGTCATCGGTAACAGTTAATGATGGACTCCCGGCTCGACCGGCTTCTTGTTTCGAATCGCGACTAGCATGGAGCTTGTCGCACCATTCAACAACGATGGTTTTGAACAAACATGCTACGCCATACACATTCCTCATTCTCCGATAGACATTTACCGGTGTTTGTCCTTCGGCAGCAAAGAAATGAGTAACAGCAAAATGGTTCTGTTTGGACGCATTTGGTAATAGCTTCGACACCGTTCACATTCCCACATTTACCGTACGCACGTCGGAAAGACACGAATGACAACTAAACTCTTGCCTATGTGTCAGTGCTCATATACGCGCATCGGAGTCGTGCTACGTTGCATATTCGGTGCAGCAACGCCCTCAAACGGAAACTTTTTAATCGGCCTTATATCTTCCTGTTGCCCTTTAATATAAGATCCTATGTTCAGCAACAGGGAGATTTGGCCTGAACATTCGTGAAATTAGTAAACATACATGTGAATACGACGAATATTAGTTACCCTGTACACGGGCTTTCAGAACTTTGTGCAGAATATCTACGGCGCCTAGAATATCGAGTTCAGAATTTCTTGATCAGGCAGACCTACCGTCCCTGATTTTTTTGTCAAGAAACCCGTTCAGATACGAATTTATACAGCAACAACATTAACTGGAACAACGGCAGAATCATTTATTGATGTGTGGGAGCGGAATTTTTTTTTATTTTAGTTGTGCCCACGTACGGGTCAGAATCGCAGCCTCAACACTTCTTATTGCTCCATTAATTCGTGCACGAAGGCTAGCAATGTCAGTGATTGATGTAGTGTACGCGCCATACTTGACGTCATCCCACAAAAAGAAGTGCAATGGCGTGACATGGGAGAGCGCGGGGGGGGGGGGGGGGGGGGGGTCTATGCTACGGCACCATAACGGCCCTTCAACCTCTCTGAAAATGTGATATTCAGCACATCCCACACGTTCAAACTCGAAGGTGGGGTGTACCATAATGTTAGAAGAATAATTGATGGTCGTTGCCCGATATTTGGAGGCAGGGATTGGTCGGGAATGTCCGCGTAACCTGTGCGAAAAAAATAGGCCTCTCATCCTATCATGCATTTGGCCACACCAAACAGGAATCTTTTGACACACACGGATTTCTTGGCGTGTGTTGTGAGGGTTTCGGAGACTCTAATCCTAATGTTTTAGCAATTCTCATGTCTGGAAAGGTTTTATCAATGCACTCCGGAAACCGTTCGTGTAGTGATATGAAAAACGGAAACAGAAGTAATAATCGGGGTCCGAACATCGGTGCAAAATTAAAAAGCCGCGGGTCGGTTTATGGTACTTGCTGTGTTCTCCTCGTGAGTGGCTACACGTGGCCTTTTCAGATGAATTACGTTTTATGCGTCATCGGACAGATAGCCGTTAGCGTGTACGGCGTCTACATCTGAAAGCACAATTCCCCGCAACAGCTTTATGGTCTGAGGAATGTTTAAGTGACATTCCCTCCGTGATTGTGTCATTCTGGAATGCATATGTTCTTGGAGACGATGTCCACCCCTACATGCAATTTATCTCTTTCCTTGGCACGACAGTGCAGCACAAAGCAACGTGTCACAGAGCTCGCAGTGCTGCATGGTTTGAAGAGGACCAGGATAAGTTTACCGTACTGCCCTGGCCACGATACTCCCCGGATTAAAAGCCAGTGGCGAATCTCTGGTATAACCTCGATCGAGCTGTTCGCGCCATGGATACTAAACCAAAAGACCCTACACAACTGGCCAGGTCACTGAACACAGCGTGGGTCCACGTCCTATCGGTACCCACAGAACCTCAATTACTTTCTTCCTGCCCGTCTCTTGCAGCAAAACGTGGTTATACAGGTACAGGCTTTTGACATGTGGTCGCACCACTTGAGTGGACACAGTATTTGAGTTTTGCACACCAGATGACACAATGCGCTTTCTCCCGGTCTGTCGCCATTTTCATGTCACTCCATGTCAAATCTACAACAAACTACTACGGAAAAAAACTTTTAGTGGTGAGAACGTTTTCAACAAACGACGATTCTCTGTGTAATAGTCCCCAAGGTAACGCTTTTTTTAAAAATTGAAGCAGGACTTTATGAATACCGTGTACGACAAATTTTCTTCTTCCAGTACAGCCCTGTTCAGGAAAGTTAAACTAGGGCACTCCCGGGTTTTAGTCTCATTTAATTATTGTCACCACGAAAAATCTCCAATTGGAGGGCAGCGTGGAGGGTAAAAATCGTAGAGGGAGACCAAGAGATGAATACGCTAAGCAGATTCAGAAGGATTTAGGTTGCAGTAGTTACTGGGAGATGAAGCAGCTTGCACAGGATAGAGTAGCATGGAGAGCTGCATCAAACCAGTCTCAGGACTGAAGACCACAACAACAACAACGAAAAATCTCGTCTTCTGGATGGAGTATCACTTTTAATGTTACCGGTCTGTTTCTCACTATGATATAGTTACAATAGAAACTACCGTCCATGAGATAGCGCCGAGAGCGTATAACTAATTCACTCAAGCAGTTTATGAAGTTCCGTGACGAAAAACTTTTTTATAATGGGTCAACGAACATGGTGGCTGTATTTTATTTAAAGCGACCGTGCCCTGTTTAGGCCATCAAATTTATTTAATTTCTCTTTACCTTATTTGGATGCTTATACAGCGTGAGTCGGGAGAAAGGGTACGTGCTCTGAGGAGAGATAGTGATGCCGATCAAAAAACGTCGCATGAACGTATGTTCTATTCTTAACAGTTTTCGAGGAAAGTAATGCAAACAAAGGGGAATAGGACGACTGAAGGAACGAAGATAGTGAATGAATCATAGTGGTCTAATGTTTTGTTTACTTGCATGCATCTTCTAGCAAAAGATCTTCAAAATGTCCACCAGCAATGCATTTTTCAGCTGTTGTAGACAGCTCCTGTATTGCTGGTATAAGTTCATTCCTATGGCCCTTTACTTGAGCACACGGATGTAAACTACGAGCGGGAAATTCCTCCTTTGTGTCCACTCTGCGCTTGTAGACTTCGCTCCTAAGCAAACCCCACAAACAGTAATCTAATGGAGTAATGTCAGGTGACCTCAGTGTCCAAGAAGCAGCACCATGGCGATCGCTCCAACGCCCAGGGTACGTTTCAGTGAGTTACTGTGTCACTGGCTGTACGGAATGTGCCGGAGCTCCGTCGTGCTGAAACTACTTACAACGTCGTGTTGCCAAGGGAATATCCTCCAATTATTCTGGTTACAAATTTTGAAGGAAATAAAGATATTGTACTCAGTTAAGAAGGTCATCTGAAACAAATGGACCGACGGGTTGGTCACCAATAATACCACACCACACGTTCACTGAGAAACGTCACCGAAAGTTTGTTTCCACAAAAGCGTGCCGTTTTTCATCTGCCCACACGTGAGATTAACGCGTGTTATTGATACAGTTGCTGGTAAATGTTGACTCTTCAGCAGATAGAATACGTGGAATACAGCGTTCTTTGTCAATAACCCACTGACATAATTCTTTTTGTTTGATGTGTTCTGCTACATACAGATACCGCACACTTTACCAGTGATACAGGTGCCGACCCTGCTCGTGTACTGTACGTATTACTCGTATCTATGGAATACCAAGCTGCGCAGGAGATTTTATATTACTAGTACTTGGGCTGCGTACTACCATTATAAGAATGTTCTTGACCCACCAACATCTTGTTGGACCGGACATTCGGGTACAGGATGTATGCTGGGAAGCGTACCAAGGTAACGCAATCCCTGAAACATTCTGCTAAACAGTTGGAAGTCTGCGATTAGGAATTCGTTCTTATTCGCGATAAACGGCTCTGGAATTGCCATTGCAAAATCCGTAGGCAAACGTCATGTCATCACACTCCGCGTGTGAAGACCTGTAGCGTTTTCACTACACTGACCCGTACTGTTTTTCTTTACACGTAACAATACTGTAGTACACTGGTGCAAGCACTATAGTATTGAGACGTAAGATAAACAACGTGCACATTTGCAGGAACTGTCGCCCCAGCATGTGCAAGTGAAGTGCGCATTGAAATGGTCAGTAAAGACAACACTGCGTAGCCTTATGTCACTTTGCCTGTGTTCGCATATAAGTGTGGGTGTAGAAGGACATGCGACTGGTGACCGTAACTTTCAAATGGCTGTGTGTCGGATATGGTCAAGAAAAGGGCATTTGTTCATTTGAAGTTTTTTGTTCATAATCACCAGTACTGTCACCCCTTAAATTATGCACCTTTCCTCCTTATTCAGCCAGTATACACAATCCTATCAAATGTATCCAAACACACATTAGTGGGCTACACATTAATATGGGGTGTGTCGATCGTTGGCCTTTGTGACGACTTGAACTCTGCTGGGATAACTTTTAATGAAGTTTCTAAAAATCTCTGGATGAATGTCAGGCTATCCTCAATATCGAAATGAGAAAATTATTGATTTAGTATGTTGGGGTCTGGAGCAAAGTCGCCCTATTCACAATGGCGAACTGACTAATTTCCCAGCTCAACTCACTCGTAAAAATAGCCGCAGTAAGGTTTTTAGAGGTTAGAATATGTTCGCCTACGTGAAACATTCAGAGTTCCCAAGTTCAATATAGTATTTTAATGTTTTCACTAGCAACACACGCGAATATTACAAGTCCACGACTCCACGCTTCCAAGAAATTTCCAAACAATTGAGAAACGACCTACTGTCACACATATGTACTGTCTGTTCCATACCAAAAACATGTCAACCACACATACGAAACATAAAATGTCTAAGGGCAAAGATGGCTGTCACTATTCACGCTCTCCCCTTGATGTGAGTCAAGCGCGCACACTTCCGACTTCCGTAACATACCTAAAAACTATAAATTCAATGTTCTATGCGTGTATCATATATGAATTTCCAATTAAATGTCCTCAGGTTTCTAGCGATATTCTTATTTTTTCTGTAACTTAAACAGTTTGCTTACTAATTATGATTTTGTTCAAGTAAACACCACTTTGAGATGTTCTGTTACTAGTAAATATAAACAGTTATAACTAAGTACACTCGTACTTCCCCAATTATGTCTACGTAGTACTACTGCCATTACTTTCAATGTTTCGTCTCTTATTTCTGCGAAAATTCGGGTTTTAGTGCGCGTTATGTACATTCCTGTCTGTAATTCAGAATAAGTAATACTTATATTTAAAAACCTACTATGACACTGCAGTGAGGCTCATTGCGACCTATCCTTATACACTTCACATGTTAAACCCGCTTAAGGCATTGTCGAGATAGCAATTTTTAAAGTTCATTTTATGTATAAAAGATTTAACACGCAATAAGTTATCAACTACATTTCGTATCGAGGGAGCATTTTCACCCATGTAATCGTCGTGATTTTGTCTATGTAAACTTGTTACTGGCTTCTCTGTAACTAGGCGGGATTAATTTTCATTAGTTTAGTCTTATTTGATCTTTTTTCAGGACAGCCAATTCAGCCATGCTGGTTACACCTCCATGTATCACGCTAACGGCCGGGTTTTCCCAACCACGCGGCCAGAGCCTTCGTCTACCTAAACTGTGGTCTAAAAGTGGTCTAAAAGTCTGCCGATCACCACGCCTTAAAGTGTGCCACCATCTATTGATGACACCTTGTAACCGCTGCGGCTACTGGAGCCTACCTGGCTTGGTTGGCCAGCCCTTCTGGCAGTCAAAACCGTCGGCGGCTTGGCCGCACTTGCTCCTAACGTCAAAATAGAACGCGCGCACACGGCCGCACATGTTTTCATGTATCTCGTAAAAATTTGCGGGATGTGCCGTTTCAAGGGGGTCGATAAACATATGGAAACACCCCAGAAAACACACACATTAACGTGCACAATTCAGTGTAGAATAAGCGTTGGCATTCAAACCAGCTTCCAGTCGTCTCGGAATGGATAAATACAGGTCCTGTATAGTTTACATTGTTCCTGCAACACAGAGGCAAGTTCATATTACAATGATGGAAGTGGATAGCTGTTAGCCAACCTTCTTTCCAAAGTAGACCTCAGAGGAAGAGTAATACTGAGATCCAGTAACCGTGGTGGCCAGAGGAGGTGCGACAATTCATCCTCGTGCTCAAAAATCCACTCCTGCACTATGCGAGCAGTGTGCGCATGGGCCATGCCCTCTTGGAACACAGCATTACCATCGGGCAGGAAACATTCTACCATGGCGTGGCCTGGTCAGCCAGAATGGTCAGATAATCTTTGGCAGTAATGCCACCTTTCATAGTAACCAGGGGGCCAATGAAATACCACGGAATTACAGCCCAAATGATCACCGAACTCCCACCACGTTTCGCTCTTGGGACGTAAGCTCATCTAAAAGCTGGAAACAATGGGAAACAAGATTGATCAGACCAAATTACTTTCTTCTACTGCTCCATACGCCAGGTTTTAAGGCCCCCGCACCACGTTTACCTGTTACAGACATTTCATCACAGATGAGTGGTTTTCGAATTCCATCTCGCCCTGCAATTTCCATCTTACGTTTTGCTGCTGACAAGGTTCGAGAGTCCAACATTCGATTCTGCAGTGACTTTTGCAGATGCTGTCGTCTTATTTTTCGTCACAATCTTCTTCTATGACCGTCCGTCGCGGTCATGGAACACACAGTTTCTTTTCGATATATGACGTAGTCGATAACGTTTTCCAGCTTTCCCTGTTTGTGGTGTCCGTCTTTGATAGAATGCCTCTCCAGACACCAAACAATTCGGCTACCTCTGCTATGGAAATATCCACCGTACGAGAACCAAAAATTCTGACATTCGAATGCACTAAGCTCCGACATTACGTACTCACAAATGCACAGAACATTGTTCTGATCACGGCTGACACTTTCAACGTACCGAGGATATTGCACAGGTTCCGTTCGTAGTTAAACACAACAGCACAACACGCAGGGCCGGCCGCGGTGGCCGTGCAGTTCTAGGGACTTCAGTCCGGAACCGCGTGACTGCTACGGTCGCAGGTTCGAATCCTGCCTCGGGCATGGATGTGTGTGATGTCCTTAGGTTAGTTAGGTTTAAGTGGTTCTAAGTTCTAGGGGACTGATGACCTCAGATGTTGAGTCCCATAGTGCTCAGAGCCATTTTTGAACAACACGTAGGTGTGCATTCCTCGTGGTATTTTCACATTTTTGTCCACCCCCTGTACCTTTTCGTATTCGGTTAAGCTCGAATGTCGTTATTTTTCTTTTCATCCACTAAAGTACATTCAGTCACGTACCTAAGGATGTTCATTTCATATGCTTCTATTCTCTTTTCATCTTTCTTCTGAACGCACCAGGTTTCGGGTTGGTAGAGCAGATAGAACTTCAAGAGTGTCTTCATTCCAAAGAATCTTGACTGTTAAGATAAACTATTTGAAATTGCTAAGATAGTAACATACAGTGGAGATTAATCTTTTCTGTCTAGATGTATTACGGCATTGCACGTCTTAGATGATATGACTACTTGGTAAACACAGCTTTTTAATTATGAAAGACAATGTTTTCATTGAAGTAAGCATTCAACGTTGGAAAAGTTTTGAAGAAAGCTATATGAATGAAATTATTTACTATAAATGTAATTGCTGCTGGTAGACAAATGATATTAACGGCATACTTAATACTATTAATATACAGGACAGAAATACAAAATTCACTGTTGAGTATGGAAACAATGGTAGCATCAACTACCTACACGTAAACACCAGTGAAGTAAATAATTTACACTCCTGCGAAGTCCATAGAAATACAACAACAGACACCACCATACACCCCCCACCCCCCTTGCGTCACTATCACAAACAAACTTACTGCATACACAGCACTAGTTAACAGAGCCAGCCGTACACCAATGGACAAATGTGCAAAGCTTGATGAACTCAGCACAATCAAACGAATAGCTGTAGCAAAAGTGTGTGATGAAACACTTAGCGACAACCTCACGCAGAAAAACAAAAACAAAACAAAAAAAAACCACACAAATCAATTGCCACACAGTAAATGAAAAAGAAACTCACTGCCTGCATGCCACTCATAGACAGGAAACATTCCTACGAAACAGGAAATATTTTCAGACTACACAACATTACTATTGTCTTTACAGAAAAGTGCTCTATTTAGGCTATTCCGCTTTTCACTTAAATTAATTAGCGTCAACTCTGAGGTATACTACGAATGTGTTTCAGCAGAGATGCTAAATAACAGAATTTCACGGTTACATAATCATATTTTCAGGATAAACGTGTTAAATCGCACAAAATGTAATTAGTACGATTTTGTTTAGCCGAAGTCTAACACTCAGCTCTCCTACACCACGCAAATTCACTATAACGTTAACGTTTCTCTGGCAGCTGGCTAGTCACAATATTATGATTGTATAGAGACTACGTATTACAGCTTGGTAGTGCGGGTGGTTCAGCTCGGTGAAGTAACCGGCGGTGTTCTTGATCCCGAGAAGCTGTCGAGGGACTTGCCCTCCCGGACTGCAATTTCCTGGGATAAGGGTTCCCACAGGACACGGCCATCACCCACGCCGCGGCTCAAGACCGATAGGCACGGGTTCACTGCACGCGCCATCTCCTAGCGTCGTAAGGCGGCCCGCAGTTTCGGGCTGCCGACCGCACCATGGCTCGCGTCATCTCGACTCTCGGAACAACTAACAAATTTGCGCTGGGTGACTTCTTCAGATGATTTGCAATACATAATGTCGTACGTACACTAAATGTAATGGCTGTCAAAAGTAACTTTCTAGGGTGACTTTGCAAAATGCCTATAAGCGCTATGGGGCTTAACATCTGAGGTCACCAGTCCCTAGACTTAGAACTACATAAACCTAACTAACCTAAGGACATCACACACATCCATGCCCGAGGCAGGATTCGAACCTGCAACCGTAGCAGCGGCACGGTTCTGGTCTGAAGCGCCTAGAACCGCGCGGCCACAACGTCCGGCTGACTTTACAAAGCCTTATGCATTATTAATGACAACTACAATGGAACTCCATCTGCAAAACATATGCCGATCTGATCCATTCGTTAAAAAAAAAAAAAAAAAAACTCTTCGTGCGTTACATACTTTTCTTTGGTGAATATTGCAACTACCAGCTTTTAGTTGAGTTCCAGACTTTGAGACAAACGTGACCTTGTTGGTTCGTTGGCTGATTTGAGCAAGGGGATCTAACAACGAGGTCATCGGTATCATCAGATTAGGGAAGGATGGCGAAGGAAGTCATCCGTTCAAAGGAAAGGTCCGGGCATTTCCCTGAAGCGATTAAGGGAAATCCAGGAAAACCTAAATCAGGATGGCGATTCCAGTGGGCCAACGACTGCGCCATCTCACTCGGTCGTGACCTTGTTGTATGACGTAATTGTTCTATTGTCGTCAAAAGAGCTGTTGATGGGTGGACACGGATTAATTACTTGTTCAGCTACACTAATGAACAAATTTTGTATTACGAGTATGATCAAGAGCCTCATTTTAACCCACTACACAAGAGTAATGATGTAAATCTACTCCGTGGCAGTCCGAATTGGTCGACCTCGACACTTAAGCGTCCAGGCAGCCTGTCCAATTGCCTTGTGGAGACCCGGGATCAATTTTTGTCGACGGGACGTTAAACACTAATCTCCTCCTCCTCCTCGGGATCAATTTCCGGTATTGCCAAGGGTTTTGCCTTTGTGGGAAAACTGGAACTTGTTGCTCTCAGCCTCTTAGAGCAGAATCTCCGAGGTCTGGAATGCCATCAACGGCTTAGAGGGCAATGTATGGAGCCGACCGCCGTGGCCGAGCGGTTCTAGGCACTTCAGTCTGGAACCGCGCGACTGCTACGGTCGCCGGTTCGAATCCGGCCTCGGGCATGGATGTGTGTGATGTCCTTAGGTTAATTAGGTTTAAGTAGTTCTAAGTTCTAGGGTACTGATGACCTCAGATGTTAAGTCCCATAGTGTTCAGAGACATTTTGAGCAATGTATGGACCCCTTGACTCTTCGTACTGCTTCCAAATGACTCCGTTGGCAGAAAACGATACGGCGAGTGTCGTATTGTGCTTAGGGACTGAAAGTGGAGTGCGAATCATTCCGATTGCGATCCGAAGAAAATCCACTATACGAAAAGTGCACTGAAAATTTGCAACATTAATAATTTCCGTTTAACAACAAACTGGCTCGTTCCAAATTTATCAGCAATAGCAAAATTCTCCCGATAACATCGCATAGGTGTAAAGGTCAGATAGTTGCACACAAATCAAGCGGAGTTGGTGACGTTTATTAGCATGGGAATAGATCACCATATTGTCTCCGTGGATTTCACACGGAATGATGCACAACAAATTAACACTTCATATTGAAATAATGATCGATTAATTAATTCTCTGACAGCTCATCTCTATCTACATGGAAAAGACGCGTCATAACATGTATACGAGTGGAGAGAGAGGATGGGGAGACAAGTTGGGCTGCTCGTTAAAAATAAGGTTAATAGAGCTGAAGCACTACTTGCGTGGGGCCCGGTAATGTGGAAGACGATACTAACCGCAACTGGATAAGTACGTTCCAAGAGAAGGCTGTAAAGACCCACCCCGGTTTAATGATACCATTCGGAGAATATAGCAAAAACACACTAACACAATGTAAAACTGATAGAGAAAAGATCCGTAAAACTTGTTCTGCGAGGAGCCTGCAACATTTTTCACAGTCAGATCATGGCGAAAGTTCTACTAGAAAATTCTAGGAAGATCTGCTCTAGCGTGAAGCCAATTAATGGGTCAAAATCTTCTATTCAATCTATCGTGGATCCGCCTGGTTTTGAAATATTGGAAATTTGTGTTCCTATGGGACCAAACTACTGTCATCGCTCCCTATGCCTTACACACTACCTAATCTAAGTTCAACTAACTTACGCTAAGGACAACACACACACACACACACACACACACACACACACACACACACACACACACACGCACGCACGCACACGCACACACACAAGACCGACGGAGGACTCGAACCTCCGACGGGGGGAGCAGCGCGGACCGTGGCAAGGCGCCAAGACCGCGCGGCTACACTGCGCTGCTGGTTTTGAAACTGGAAACTGTAGACAGGAAGCAAAAATATTAAATTCCGCCTTTACAAATACATTAACGCATGAGGGTAGTATCGTAGCAATGTTGGACTGCCGCAAATACTCTGTATTGAGAGATATCGTCGTTACTACCCCCGGTTTTGATAAATAATTATGACTCCTTACAGGGAACAAGCTGCCAGACAGTGATGGAATCCTGGTTAGATTTTGTACTGAGTATTTCACGAAATTAGCTCATTTTATCAAGAATCTCTTGCAAAGTGAACACCCCGTGTGACTGATAAGAGTGCAGGTCACTCCTGATTACCAAAATATTAAAAAGTCGGTTCCACAGAATTGCGGAGTGTGTGGGGCAGTACGTAAACATCTTTTTCATAACATTTATAGCGTTTTACGTAATCAAAATTATTGCCATTTTATTACACGACCTGACCAAAAAAATGAAGCACCAAGAAGACATGGTCGAATGTCAATATAACTTCGCAAACGTACACATCGTTCGTGGACACGTAAGTGATTAGAGTTTCAGTTCTTTGTGGAAGGTAGAACCGCCACCGGAGTGCATTAGTGTTGTTTGTGTGTAGTGCTGTTACCTGACCTGGAAGAGTGTACAGGAATTTCCCGTTAAAAGCTTCTAGGACTTGCAAAGGGGAGCGAGTACATAATACTTTGAAAAGGAACCCGTATCCGGAAACGTACCGTTTCTGTTGTACGATGGTGTCAATTCAGATGTGTAGCTCATCCACCTCTGCTCGAAGAATTGAATTACGACTGAAGCAGTAAAATTATTACGTAACGATTCGAAAGGAAACATAACGAAACATCCATTTATCTCGTAAAGTTTTGTTTAAAATAAAAACTGAAGAATTACGTGTCTACTTTACTCCAAAACAAAAAAGTTACCGAACATACTATACATAAGGAACAGTACTGATGCGTTGCAACAGCTGCTCGATGTGGCAACCACCAACTTTGTTAAGACGTTGTACACGTCATCCTGTCTACCCATTTGCATACCATGACAACCACCTCTGAGACTTTTCTCTTTCCCGCAGCAGACGTGGACGCGTTACACATCAGAATTGAAACTGTCGTAGAACGGAAATGAAACGTTTCCGGACATGGGTTTCTGTTCAGTATATTATATATTCACTCCCCACTACAAGTCCTAGAAGTTTGTAACGGAAATTTGCGAACACCCTGTACGAGGGGCGTGAACGGCGTCAGACGTTAATTGATCGCTGTGAAGGACTTGGAGATGCCACTAACTCGTGTGTGACAGCACTATCAGTACCTGTCGGAGTTTGGAAGGGGTCTCATTGTCCATCACCATTTGAATAAAAATATGGCATTTAAGTCTCTGATCGCTATTCTTTTATTTTCAGTAACCGGTTTCAGGCTATATGCCCATCTTCAGATCATATATTGCAGTTACAGAGTAAGCTGTCAGTACAGAACTACTGGTTCGCTGTCACAAATGGTGATTTGGCCGGCTAGTCTGGTCGTGGAATATCAGGATTTGCGGGGGGAGGAGTAACAGATTGTTGGACTGCTTGCGATCGTGAGGGCAAGCGTACTCGTCGTCAAGGTTTCGGTCGGCCACGTCTGACCAACACTAGGGAGAATCACAGTATTTCGCACAAAGCACATCGTTGTTCCTTCTCATCGGCATCTACCATCCGAGAACGGGTACCGTAATGGACTGCCGCACGATTGGTGGGAGACTAGCAGCAGTCCTACTAGGGAATTAGCGTCCCAACCGTAGGCTGCCATTAACACATCACAGACGTCTGCGTTTGCAGTGGTGCCATGAAAGGGAAACATGGACAGCTGACGAATTGCGCGGCATCGAGTTCAGCGATGAATCGCGGATGTGCACGAAACAGTATGACCCTCGTCCGCGAGTATGGCAGCGATCTGGCAGTAGGTCCCATCCTTCCAATGTTTTGTAGATGCATAGCGGTGTTAGTCCTGGCGTCATGGTGTGTGGTATCATCGGTTATGACTTTAGGTCAAAAAAATGGTTCAAATGGCTCTAAGCACTATGGGACTTAACAGCTGAGGTCATCAGTCCCCTAAACTTAGAACGACTTAAACCTAACTAACCTAAGGACATTACACACATCCATGCGCGGGGCAGGATTCGAACCTGCGACCGTAGCAGCCGCGTGGTTCCGCACTGAAGCGGCTAGAACCACTGGGCCTCCGCGGCCGGCGGACTTTAGATCATAGCACGTAGTCAGTGAGGGAACTCTGACAGGGCATTGGCACGTCGTGGACACCATGCGTCCTCATGTAGACCTATCATGCGACAGTATCGTAGTGTCATTCATCACCTCGTACAGAGCTCGTCCACTCACGGCATGTGTTTCTATGAAGTCTCTGTAAGGTGTCAAGGTACTCCTGCGACCAGCATTATCGCCAGATTTGTACCCGATAGAACATGTGTGGCTAAAACTCGGATGTCGTCTTCGTTACAGTGACAGTATCCAGGATATAAGGCACTAGTTACAACAGTTGTGGGCCATCTTTCGTAAGGAGAGGATTCAACGACTTTGTGACAACCTTCCAAACTGAATCAGTGCATGCACTCAGCCCAGAGGAGGTGCGACAGCATACTGATAAATGGGTTCATACTGACAACTTCTTTTCTGGCTGTGTATTATTTACTGTACATATTAACAAGTATACTAACAAATTCGTCAATGTTGACTGTGATGCTTCTGTTGTGTATTTTCTTTACAACACTATCAGATGAAAGTAGAATATCTATGATTCATGATAATCTTAGACTAATGTCCATGGCTTCGTAGCCACAACACAACAAACGAGGAAAGTTATTTCGCGCTGTCCCTCTTTCTTCTGCTGCGATGTAATGAACATCTTATTTAGAAAGAAATGTATATCATATGCCACTACTAATTTACAACTTTAGTGGTATTTATATACATTCTAATTGTTTGAACTGTCAAATTCAACCTGCTGTTACGGTTTTGTTATGGATGTGGAGATCATGGTTGTAATGTAAAAACACTGAAATGTTGACTATTTTTCTAAGTAAAGTTTTGCGGTACGTGGTCTTTCATGATTGTATATATAGCTGTAGATGTAGACGCTGTCTTATGTGCATTTACATGTGTTTCGGTTTTTTTGTCTAGGCGTCTGACGATGAGCTTACATTACTGAAACTGCTTGCAAACAGAGAGTGTCAGTAGGTATGTAGGAACTTGGAAGTATCAACCGTAAAATACGGAGCCATACCCGTCCGCTGCGACATAGAGGGAAAAGACCACATGGCATTGGTTGTCATAAAAGTAGATACCACACTTAAATTCTTTGTAACAGCCAAGCAGAAATGTAATTCACCTACTTAAAATGGAAAAACGAACATGGGATACTTTATGGAAATATATGAAAAAATAGAATTTTCACCCACCTGGAAATATCCAGGAGAACGTCGCACAACGAGCAGTGCACACCAAGAAACACAATTTTCTGGAGACAACGGCACACTGTTATTGACAACTTTAATGGTGCTTCACAATTTCGTAGCTGCATCCAGATGTTGGTAAAATGTTCTTCCAAGCAGTCCACGTTTTGTCTAAGACATGCTAGTGCCCTTTACCATCCCTATTGCGCTAACTCTTTTCCGCTCACGCTAGAGGAAGTAACTTTACACTCGAGAGGATCGAGCAACTATTTTAGATTTTTATTAAATTTAAAAATTAATTTAAGCTTTTCATTTGTAAAAGATATAATTTAAAACTTCGAACAAGTCAGAACGTAACTCTTCTAAATCTAAAGCATTCCCTTACTTTCAGTGTATCTAACTGTACAGTTTTTCATAATCCAGACACGCTCATTTTTCATAACTTACCTTTGGGAGAATAACTTTGATGTCCACCCGACTTTTATATTCTTAATCATTTAACGATGCATCACCACAGTACAATGTAAGATAGCTGTATTGTGCACGTTTCGTGTGCCGTTACGGTAAACATTTATATATCCACTATACTATACTTTCACAATGGGAGTTTCAGGTTGACTTGAAAATGTGTGGAAGTGTAGGCTGCATAGTGTCATGGAATGACGGCGTATGCCGCCACTACTGCCCACATGGTGTAAGATTCATCCTGGTGTGATTCATCCTACCAAGCCATCCGTTTCCAATGACTCAAGGCCCAACCTCGAATATTCTGCACGTACAGAAATGGTAATTGACGATGTTGTTTGGTCAAAAAGGGAATACGTAGGGGTTGTCTGCTACTGAGCCGCATGTTCAGTATTATGAGCTGAAAGGTGTGCTCCGAAACACTTGTGCGTACAACACCACTCTACTCTGTAATCAGATCCGCTACATATCGCCGACTGTCCTTCACATACCAGACCTCCATGGTCTGTGATTAGGAGAGGACGTCCTACACTTTGTCATGTACCCATGATTTCTGCATCCTTAAACCGTTTTCCGTAGATTCTCATGATACTACCAGGCGAAGAGCGGACAGACTTCGATATTTCCAAGATGTTTGAAACTACCTGGCAGATTAAAACTGTGTGCTGGATCGAGTCTCGAACTGGGGACCTATGGTTTTCGCAGGCAAGTGCTCTTCCGATTGAGCTACCCACGCACCACTCACGGCCCGTCCTCGCAGGTTCAATTCTGCCAGTACCTCGTCTCCTACATTCCAAACTTCACAGAAGCTCTACGGCGAAACTTGAAAGGATATCCCGGAGACATAGCTTAGCCACAGCTTTGGGGTTTGGAAGGTAGGAGGCTAGGTACTGAGGGAATTTTGCGCACACTCCGCTGCAGAGTGAAAATTTAATTCTGGTTCCATGAAGTTTGTTTCCAGTCGCTGTGACACAGCAGTCCGCCCTATGTCGAGATCGTTAATGTCAGTGGATTTCCACATTTATGGCTGTGTCATCTATAGAACGATTTTCCTTATTCTATGCTCCGCTTATATAATTTCCTTACTGTTATAACCAGGAATAACACAATAACCTCTTCAGTCTGGTTTATTAAATCACAAATCACTTTTTAACAATTATGTTAGCCAAGCGTCTACCCAGGTTCACACTCAGAAGTAATGCAGAATTAAAGTTTGGTTATACCATTGTCCGAATGTGCATGGTGGGGTGCACGTCCCGTAATTATTCTCAAGTCCAGTGAAGTTCAGTCTCTCCAAGTGAAGTCGCAAGATTTTCCGCCGAGCAGCCAGGTAACCTCGAGTGGTGCGGCGAGTCATCCACAAGCAGCTGGAAAACCAATCGCAATGTTTCCTGGCGTAGCCAATTGCTGTGTGCTGACAAACGCGCGCGCGCGAAGGCGGCCAGCGATGGTAGCCGCGAGCCGCCCGGAGAAGTGCGGCCAGCGATGAATTTCTCGGCCACGTAAGGGAGCGTGCGTGTAAAGACGGCCAGCGATGGAAGCAGCGGGCCGCCCAGAGAAGTGCGGCCAGCGATGTATTTGGCGGCCGCATACTGGAGCGCGTTGTTCGGTGTTTGTTAGAAGTGGTGTATACCACACCTACCGCGTCGCGTACCCGCAGTGGTGCAAGGTTGATTTCATTCGCTTGATGGCCGGTGGTCATCCCGTTTTGGCTCATCATTCTATTTCATGTTCTGCAGACAGGTGTTCACATCACAGAGTTTTACTGTTGAAATACCGCGAGCGTATGTATTACCGAGTCCGCTAACGAATGCGAAGCCTGAGGACGAGCATCTCACAAACGGTGAAGCTGCAACTGTCTTGAGCATGTACGCAAAGTTGAGGCATGGTGAGGTCACGAATAGGAGATAAGGTGTTGGAAGTCCATACCATATCACAGAACGTGGAGATGCGACGGCTTGTCTACTCTACAAAATAAGATAGGCGGCGGTCCGTCGTAGAATACAATACCGCACAGGCACAGGTGTTTCGGGGCACATCGTTCAGCGCACGTTGTGGACAATTGGACGCCGTAGCAGACTATCTTTTCGTAACCCAACACAACCGTCAATTACGATTGGACATTCACTTTGTCGTCCGTGGAAGCTGCCGTCGTAATCGAAATCCCAGCGGCACCTGTGAACAGTACAGGATGGCGTGAACGGGATGTCAGTGCAACGGAAGAGGTGGACTGTCAGAGACAATTGAAACTAATAAAATCAAAGAAAATGCGTTTATTGCAGTTTCGGGTTACAAAGGTCCTTCCAGAATGAATGTAATTATTTCAAATGCCAGTCGCGTAGGCGACGGGGGTGAATGGACAAAAGTAAAAAGTTATTAGAAAGGAACGGTAATAAAACAGGGGCCAACGCTGAATAATATAGGAGGAGGCAGAAGCATGTTACAAAAGAGACAAAGACAGACGAAAAATACAAGAGAGGCAGAGACACTCGGCATAAAGGCGTCTACCCTGGAACAGAACTGATACCCAAGAAAGCGTGATTCAAAAGTGTTTCTCTCCAAGAAGACGTGGGAAGCAGTCACGTGATCTCTCTCCCACGCCTACAGACTGTTTATTCAAAAAATTCAGGGCTCTACTGCGTCATGGTACAGGCTCTGTACAGCCCTTGAACATACGTCCATCTATTCGGCACGCATATAGCGGCATGTGTAGCTGACCACAATGACTAGGCACTGAATGTGAAATGTTAACTAGATAAAAAGGCAATAAAATTAATAACTCGTAGACGTCAACGTTGAGGCTGTCAGCTAGATTGTACAGGAGCACGTGGACTTCATTCCGGACCATCTGTGTTCCTTCATGCTTGATGTCTTCCTCGACAGTGCTGGCGTCTAACAACAGGTTAGCTCTTCATGTCACAAGGCCAGAATCGTGCTACAGTGACATGAACAGCCTGATAGTGAATTCACCTTAATGTCTTGGACACTATATAGGACTAGTATGAATCCCATGGAACATATCAGGGATGTTATCGGGTGCAAACTCCGCGTCCACAGATCACCGGCCCCTAATACACGAGAACCGTGTTCGTTGACAGGTGGTGTCACAAACCTCCGAAAACCTGTGTAGGACATGTCTAATCCATATCACGCAAAACTGCGGCTGTTTTGAGTTGCAAAAGTGGACCAACACGAAATCAAACAGGTACTCTTCATGTACTGGCTCATCAGTATATGTTAAATTTAATTAATCAATTAATAAGTTAAGGTAGTCACTATAGGAACTCACTGGCTACTTAATGACTCCTCAGACAGATGATGTGCATTGCCTTATTGCTTGGTCAAAGCGATTTTTCATCTTAATTTAAGTACGTGCATAATCGGGTATTTACTTCTCTACCTCAGTTTTGACATACCGTCTGAAAAGCCGGAACAACTGAATTGTTCATTTCTAAAACACCAATTCCAACAGGGGATAGTTTACAGAAAAAGGCAGAAATGTCTTTTAATATTGAACTGTATGTGACATCAATAGGTAATAACGTCACTATATACTTTATACAAAAATATTAGTTTCTACACGTAGTAGATTGATTATAATTATCCGAGTTCTGTGAACAAGCGCTATTAGCAATTAGTTAAAAAAATTTTCTTATGGTCTCTATATTTAAGTATTTATCTGGTAGAAGTACTGTATTATTAGAAGAACATTTATTACTTGTTTACTATGCAGTCGGTGTGCAAGTAGCATATTGCTGAAGAAATGTACAGTGCGTAAAATAATGTTGTTATCCATGATTTTAGTTCTCTTTCATAGGGATTGTCATTCTATCTTTGTATTACTGAACAGAGTTATATAGAATCTGTTTTATTGCCTTCATTCAGTTTTCTATATATGATGTTCGACTGGAACTACCGTTGTGTATGATACCGAGCAAGAATCACGTGCATCATTATTAGCAAACTTGAGTCGAAGGAGAGCCTCAGAGATCCACCATTGATATCAAAGGCCGCCATCACATGTCTTGTTTGATATGTATCTGAATTATGAATTATTATCAGGGCTAAATGCTACCTTTGATTGATTTTCCATGTTTCTCCCACGAGATTTCATATAAAGACCACTTACCTTTTAGAAACTCAGCACCGCCGGCTAAATTCTAACGTTTCCTCCATGTTGACTGTAAATGTGTTACCTTAGGACTCATTACGGACACAGTATCCTACTAAACTGTCTGTTATCTAGGAGGAGGGCATTGTCAGAAATTAATGAAAATATTGGTGGCTTCCTTTGTCAACTCTATGTCCGAAGAGGCGATTCCCTAGAATCGCAAACGACAATAAAACTCTCTTAACAAAAACCTAAGGAACGGCATTTCAGAAATGGTCGATTGAATTGTTTTCAGTATTCTTACGTATTCATTTAAGAGCCTCTCTATTGATTGACAGTAACTTTCTAAGAGACTAATCAGAACCGTTATCGAATGTAACACAGACGTGAACTCTGTGGTTGCTGTATCAAGCAAATCTGAGAACTAGTAGCTGAAAAACTTTCATTATCACTGAGTATCCTTTAGAGTACACTTTGAAGCAGGCGGGGCCGGAGACACTTTCCTTTTATAATACCGCTGCGACCGCCAAGTTCTGCGCCGGCCGCCGGAGATCCCACGCCGTGCGAAGGGAGACACAAAACTTCCGACGCAACGGACCTGAAGTTACATGGCGCTGCCTGGCTATCAAACCGTGTGCCACACAAAATGAGCGACTCTGCCTTTCCCGTGGCCGGGAGTTCCAGTTTCTTGCAAAACTGCGTGGCTCCGACGAGAACGCGGCCGTCTGCCCGCGCCAGTTCTTCCAGCTTGTGGCTTATGTGAAGCAGCAGTTGCAACTTGATAAATCCTAGTAGCTATGTAACGTAAGTGCCTTTTGTGTCACTAAGTAGCGTAGCGAAACAGCGAGGTATGTAAGCTTATGGATCCACGTTTACATTAAATGGAACGTTTTAATTTCCTATAGCAATGAGACAAAGAATTATTTAGTAGCAAAGAACATAGTTTCATTAAATGCATCCTGGGTGTATTGTTGCGCCATCTAATACAATACTTGAAACGCGAAAGTGTATCGGCATTGAGGCCGAGTTGCAGCTGTCTTCATCAGGACAACGACGGAGTGGCCAGTCTTTGGCGCAAGCCTGTGACCGGGCTACTGCCGGAGTGCAGGTAGACTGCATCTTTTCTTCATTGTGGCCCTAGGAGGGGGAGCGAGGCATCCCCATCGGCCCGGCCGCCTTTTACCTCCAGGAACGAGCCCCAGTACTCATTTTTAGCAGGCTGAGTGGACCCGCCGCCGTCCTGAAGAGATTGGAACAAGGAAAAATCCCAGTTCCTATCCACGGTTGAACTCTTGATCCCCAGGACGGTAGTCCAGTGCGCTGGACCACCAAAGCCACATATGTACCAGGTGCCTACAATCAAACTGACGGTATTCCGTGTTCTGCAGTGTGGGCCATATAAGTTTCCGGACGCTGAAACGTCACAGATATGATCAGTCGGTGAGCTCGCAGTGTGTGCTAAAAATAGCAGTTCCCCTTTCTGCCACCAGGTTAAAATATGGCGCTGTAGTCAGTCAGAAGGAAAAGAGTAGGAACGATCAAACACATCATAGTGGTGGTACTGTATGATTTCCCGAGTCCACAACAAGCTGATTCCGTTACACGGCATGGTCGCCAGTTGGTAGCAGCATATCTGGTGCAACCAAAGAACCATGTCGTTGTATGCTATATCTCATATCAGGAACGGTGAGGATACAACCCTGATAGACACGATCTTTCAGATATCGCACAACCAGAAGTCTCATGGATTTAGAACAGTCACTCCACGAAGGAAATTAACAAGCGTTGCCAAGTAAAAACAACATAGTGGCGTCAAAACAGGAAACATTTTATATTTTGACTGCTTACAGCGCCATATTTTCACCTGGTGGCAGAAAGTGGAACTACTATTTTTTCAGTATACTCTGCGGGCACACCCATTAGTGAACATAGCTACGATGTTTCAACACACTGCAATTTAAACATTCCACACTGCCGCACTCGGAACACTATCAGTTTAATTATAACCACTCGATATATTATTGACTACAGACTTCGTCATGCGTACTGCAGGACATTTCTTACGTATTCTAGATTGCACCATTGTTTATAGGCCACCAAAATACGCGTTTGACTCTCCGATTTCCGTCACCATGATTACTTGCATTATCCGAAGTACCATCGTTGGTGCAGTATGACAAATTTTCTCCAGAGGCATCCAGACAACTTTCAAAGCTATACACAGTTGCGCATTATGTACTCTAAACGGACGTAAAATAACCTCGGAAACCCAGGGGGCTCAGTCAAAACCTTTAATAAAAAATTAAATGCATTCATCTTCAGCTTTTACGTATGTCGTTGGGGCTGTCTAACATAACGTCTCCAACTGCATGACTAATAACCATTAATAAATTATCCTGTCCGCGTTCCTTTAGAGGCGAGTGAAAGAGTTCAGAGATACCACATAACAATGGCACGTAATCTAGCTACCGGAAGCTGTACGCCACTATATCTCTTATCGAGATGATATTATCTTCCTCCTGCAGGGCTCGAATCGCCCACCTCTCACCACTGTGGCGAACACCAATTTTCCACGCCTAACAATCCACGTATATAAAAGTGGCTAGCCATGCAGTCTATTCTGCAGGCACTCACTCGTCCTCAATAGCAATGCGCTGATTATTTACGACCATAGCTTCATTTAGTAAGCTCTCTGTTGCTTCGAAGGGTGATGAGCTCCCTTCTAATCCCCTAACTGCGAACCGGATGTAACTATTAGTGGTGCACATGAACCCTGGCTTCAGTAATTCCAGCATTCAACATTTGTTTGAATAATTCCGGCATTTAAAATCACAAAGTGTTCCACGGTTCTAGCAGTCCCAGTAAAACATCAAAATCACACCTGTTCTAAAGTGTGCATGAAAGAATCTACCTGTGTGTCTACTGCCATTTATTATCTCCACCTACCTCTACGTATATACTCCGCAAGTCACTGAACACCTCGTCCAGGTAGTATTTTGTAAAAATTTTAGCGATTTTCTGCCCTGTCTATCCATTTATAAGCGCCTGTACATGTCTACACCTCGATAGTCGATCGCAACAGTCCTAAGCAAAACATACAATGATGGCAGCAGAATTACCACGCAGACCTCCTCGAATGCGAATCATCTAAATTTCGTGATAATAAAGTCATCCTCGTTCCAAATATTTCCCTGTTTCTTTTTCGCATGGGCTATACCGACCTGTAAAGACCAGAACAGCGCATCTCTGAACTTATTCCATGATTGCTATCATGCTAAAGCACTGGAATCCTGTCTGGGAATTCCTCAACAGATGCACAGCGTATTTTCAGAACCCTTCCTAGAAGTCGAAAGCTTCCATTCGAAATACCTATTGTGTATTTTATCCGGTCATCCCAGTTCGTATCGTTTCCTACAACTGACCCTCACTGGCGAACAATGTGCTGCTGTGGGGAAAACCAGACGTATGTTCCGATAGACAATACCAGATAATCTGTGATCAATATTAGTGGATCATATTTCAACCACTTTATTTTATAGTGACATAGTAATATTTGCGTTTAGCGCAAATAAGTTTCAACAGCGAATGGAAGAACTTGTGACAGTGAAAATGGCAGCTGACCGTCGAAGTCCCGGGAATGCAGCTGCAACGAACCGAGGGGGGGGGGGGGGGGGTCCGTATCTCGAGAGCATAAGAGCGGTGCTTAGTATCAGCTGGACTTGGAGGGGTGAATTCGAGGACTGGAACCAGTCGACAGAAAGGAGGTGAGATAGCAAACTTTAGTGGTCAGACCGGAAACGGATGAAACTCAACGGCTGGTTTATCCGAAGAGCTTGGAGTGGGACGCCTCAGAACGCTTGAATGGACGTACATTCTATTCAGCATAATATTAATTTTCACACCATGTAATCCAGATACAAGAAATTCGGATTTCGTAGTCTTAGTTAGTCAAATTAAGTGTATCTTCGACAGAATCTCTGCGACAGTTATTAACAGGACACGCGGCAAATTATGATTTGCGTTATTCCACAACCTATAAAACAACAGTTCCTGACGGTTTTCGATAGCAACAAAGGCTCACACTGTCTGATATGAAATAAACTCGTACATTCACAAACACCTTTAATTAAAATTCACTGTCAATACAACTGGTAGCTCTAAAGCTATAATAATAATTATGTTGAGTAAAGTGTCCTAAGACTGATACGGCAACACTTTCCAAGAAAACAATACACCTGACCTATTCATAAGAAAACAGTACCTATCACAAGCGTTCCTACTGTTAATATTATTACCATTATTTAGAAATAGTGTTGTGTTGGCAGAAGAGCCAACACCGTGTTACGAGAGGAGGCCGAAATGCACGCGTTTTAGCTCACGGAGGCTGGCGTGAGGAGGGAAGGACTACACTGACGTGAGGTCTAGAACATGACAAGGAATTAGAATTCAGAAAGCGGACGTAATTAGTTTGATACTTAACTTAAATCCATTGATGATGAACGTCGCTCTTGACGGTACATGATCCACAATATTATCTGTTCAGAAGACATAGTAACTGAATATGGCGTCTTGCTAGGTCGTAGCAAATGACGTAGCTGAAGGCTATGCTAAACTGTCGTCTCTGCAAATGAGAGCGTATGTAGGCAGTGGACCATCGCTAGCAAAGTCGGCTGTACAACTGGGGCGAGTGCTAGGGTGTCTTTCTAGACTAGACCTGCCGTGTGGCGGCGCTCGGTCTGCAATCACTGATAGTGGCGACACGAGGGTCCGACGTATACTAACGGACCGCGGCCGATTTAAATTCTACCACCTAGCAAATGTGGTGTCTGGCGGTAACACCACAGTTAGTCATAATATTTTTCCATTAGGGTCTTCACTTTTGAGGTAAAAATACGAGGGCAGTTCAATAAGTAATGCAACACATTTTTTTTCTCGGCCAATTTTGGTTGAAAAAACCGGAAATTTCTTGTGGAATATTTTCAAACATTCCCGCTTCGTCTCGTATAGTTTCATTGACTTCCGACAGGTGGCAGCGCTGTACGGAGCTGTTAAAATGGCGTCTGTAATGGATGTGCGTTGCAAACAACGGGCAGAGATCGAGTTTCTTTTGGCGGAAAACCAGGGCATCTCAGATATTCATAGGCGCTTGCAGAATGTCTACGGTGATCTGGCAGTGGACAAAAGCACGGTGAGTCGTTGGGCAAAGCGTGTGTCATCATCGCCGCAAGGTCAAGCAAGACTGTCTGATTTCCCGCGTGCGGGCCGGCATTGCACAGCTGTGACTCCTGCAATGGCGGAGCGTGCGAACACACTCGTTCGAGATGATCGACGGATCACCATCAAACAACTCAGTGCTCAACTTGACATCTCTGTTGGTAGTGCTGTCACAATTGTTCACCAGTTGGGATATTCAAAGGTTTGTTCCCGCTGGGTCCCTCGTTGTCTAACCGAACACCATAAAGAGCAAAGGAGAACCATCTGTGCGGAATTGCTTGCTCGTCATGTGGCTGAGGGTGACAATTTCTTGTCAAAGATTGTTACAGGCGATGAAACATGGGTTCATCACTTCGAACCTGAAACAAAACGGCAATCAATGGAGTGGCGCCACACCCACTCCCCTACCAAGAAAAAGTTTAAAGCCATACCCTCAGCCGGTAAAGTCATGGTTACAGTCTTCTGGGACGCTGAAGGGGTTATTCTGTTCGATGTCCTTCCCCATGGTCAAACGATCAAATCTCAAGTGTATTGTGCTACTCTTCAGAAATCGAAGAAACCAGCGTGTTCGTAGGCACAAAAATCAGAACGAACTTCTCCTTCTTCATGACAACGCAAGACCTCACACAAGTCTTCGCACCCGAGAGGAACTCACAAAACTTCAGTGGACTGTTCTTCCTCATGCACCCTACAGCCCCGATCTCGCACCGTCGGATTTCCATATGTTTGGCCCAATGAAGGACGCAATCCGTGGGACGCACTACGCGGATGATGAAGAAGTTATTGATGCAGTACGACGTTGGCTCAGACATCGACCAGTGGAATGGTACCGTGCAGGCATACAGGCCCTCATTTCAAGGTGGCGTAAGGCCGTAGCACTGAATGGAGATTACGTTGAAAAATAGTGTTGTGTAGCTAAAAGATTGGGGAATAACCTGGTGTATTTCAATGCTGAATAAAACAACCCCTGTTTCAGAAAAAAATGTGTTGCATTACTTATTGAACTGCCCTCGTAATTGTGACAAAGAGCACATTCAAGCTGAAAACAAGTGTGTCCACAATTCTAGAACATTTGCCACTGTTACGTAACTTTAGACGAAGTTACTACCAAATTTGTGTCGTTAGATACAAAAATACTGCTCTGTTTGTCGAATTTTCATTTTTGTCACATTTATCATGAAGAAATAATTATTAACCACTTAGTATAAATTTTAAATATCACACGGTCCATTCCAAAATATGACACAAACGATTCCTAAGAGCGATACACTGTTGCCCGCGGCCTGCCACCAGCCACACGACAGTGTACTGCCGGTTGCTGCCCTTCATACATACCAGGAACTCAACCGTAGGAGGCCACGACACCAGCAGTAAACACAGTGCTGAGAGGAAACGTTTCCAACCGTGAGAGGAGTAGGCGAAAAGCAGAAGAGCAAGAAAGGTATACCGTGGCAAGTACACTAAAAAGGAAGGAAACTGAGATTACTGATTTTGAGTGCGATATCTCTTTTAAGAGTGACGACAGAATGGACAACGTCGGTCACTTCGAAGAATCCACTTCTGATGCTTTCAATGACTGATCGAGCACATACAGGAGAAGAAAATTATATGTTGGCTACATTTCGAGGAGGAAAGAGGAATTCATACAACTGCAGATATATCTATGCCTTACAAAAAGTACTGTAAAATGATTTAGAAATTATGTCTTAATAGTCTCTGGATAAAGACAAAATGGTTTTTAATTTAAATGAAAAAGACGATTCTCGTATTAATGAGAGTGAATGTGATACGGAAACTGTCAGTTCCTCTTGTTGTTACCAAGGTAGGAAATACACACATCACCCCAGTTCCCAGCACTCCTGAACGTAAACGTGGACTGTGGGTATTGTATCACATACTCAGTCTCTTTGACTGTTCAGAGATGTCACTAAACACGCCGAAGGTTGTAAACAACCAAGCATGAGCAGCGCCTATTAGACGGAAGGGGTCCGACAGCCGATCAGTTCCAGTCATTCAACCAGGAAGGAGGTACATGGCTCGTGTTGTCTGTAGTTCAACCGTGCCTACACGGTCAATACCGCGGTTCGATTGCGTCCGCATTGTTACTTTGTGCCAAGAAGGGCTCTGATCGAGGGAAGTGTCCAAGTGTCTCGGAATGAAACAAAGCGACGTCGATCGGACATGGAGGAGATACAGAGAGACAGGAACTGTCGATGACATGCCTCGCTCAGGCCGCCCAAGGGCTACTACCGGAGTGGATGACCGCTTCCTACGGATTATGGCCCGGAGGAACCCTGAAAGCAACGCCATCATGTTGAATAATGCTTTTCGTGCAGCCTCAGGACGTCGTGTTACGACTCAAACTGTGCGCAATGGGCTGCATGATGCGTAACTTCACTCCCTACGTCCATGGCGAGATCCACCTTTGCAACCACGATACCATACAGTGCAGTACAAATGGGTCCAACAACATGCCGAATGGACCGCTCAGGATTGGGATCACGTTCTCTTCACCGATGAGTGTCGCATATGCCTTCAAGCAGACAGTCGTCGGAGACGTGCTTGAAGGCAACCCGGTCAGGCTGAACGCCTTAGACACGCTGTCCAGCGAGTGCAGCAAGGTGGAGGTTCCCTGCTGTTTTGGGGAGGCATTATGTGGGGCCAACGTACGCCTCTGATGGTCATTGAAAGCGCCGTAACGACTGTACGATACCTGAATGCCATCCTCCGACCAATAGTGCAACCATATCGGCAGCATATTGACGAGGCATTCGTCTTCATGGACGACATCTCGCGCCCCCATCGTGCACATCATGTTAATGGCTTCCTTCAGGATAACGAAATCGCTCGACTAGAGTGGCCAGCATGTTCTCGGGACGTGAACCCTATCGGACACGCCTGGGATAGATTGAAAAGGGTTGTTTATGGACGACATGGCCCACCAACCACTCTGAGGAATCTACGCCGAATCACCGTTGAGGAGTGGGACAATCTGGACGAACAGTGCCGTGATGAACTTGTGGATAGTATGTCACGACGAATACAGGCATACATCAATGCAAGATGATGTGCTACTGGGTATTAGAGGTACCGGTGTGTACAGAAATCTGGGCCACCACCTCTGAAGGTCTCGCTGTATGGTCGTACAAGATGCAATCTGAGGTTTTCATGGGCAATAAAAAGGCTGAAAATTATTTTTTATGTTGATCTCTATTCCAATTTTCTGTACATGTTCCGGAACTCTCGGAACCGAGATGATGCAAAACATTCTTGATGTGTGTATCAGTCGAGGCGTCTGACTTATTTTTAATGGTTGTGTTGATGCCCAAAAAAATAAATCAGTGATCTTGTTTTGTGTATCTCTTATTTTGAGTCAGTGTCAGTATATTAAGTATAAATATTAAGTATAATTGTAATAAGAGTTGCTAACTATCACTGGCTGACGTAATAGTACTAAAAATAGAAGAAACAAATAAAGAAATTTCTGTAGTTCACCCTGACGTACATTTTATGCCATAAATATCCTAGAAATATTCCCAACAGAAAAATTCCATTTATGTATATGGATCGTTGTGTGTGTTCTGTATCGCATTTTTAAGACCTCAAGATTCTGTCCGCAGCGTACTTAACAATATAAAACGTGTATAATATTTTTGAACAGCTGTATCATTTTTTTCAGTCTACACCTGTAACTTTGAAGTATGAAATCCAGTCTCATTTTAGGTCAACTTTTACTCTCCAGCGTCAATAATTTTTTAGTAACAGCTACTCTTTCTCTTTCAAAAATACAGGCAAATTCTGTGATTTTGTATCGTATTTAGGTCACCTAACCCTATTATGTACAAGCAAGTCAGACTACTAACTGCACTACATGTACAATGGCTGTGACGACAGCAAGCGATAAAGTCACAGATTATCTTAGCGCATAGAACCAGAAACGTTAGTGAATAGGTATATTTAGTGAATAAAAGCGAGTTGTTTAAAGCTGCTACAACAGAAATTAAGCATCATTCAAAATTGGTGCGCCTGATGTGATTGATGAATACACCATAATAAAGAGTGAGTGAAAATGTTTTGTTGCGCACTTTATTTGTATTTAAATGTGTATTCGCGTGGTACAGTATTTGGTTTGGCTGTGTAAAATATCTCATTAGCAATTGCCATTTTTCCTTGTCAATAAACGCTACAAGAGGCGAACAATATTGTCTAAGACCTCAGAACTGACCTGCATTTAAATGAGCATCTGTTGACAGGTATAACTTGTATCAAACATGTTCTAATTATAAAAGATGGGACACTTTCATAATTTCGCTAAGACTTTTGAATGAGAACCAGGTTGGGGGACTGTTATTTAAGGAATAGCGGGAAGGTGCAAGAGAGGTATTACTCTTCAGGCGTCAGTCTGCGTGGACTGTGTCTTTTTGGCGTAGAAATAATGACTTCATTGTTCCGTTTCTAAAAGGAGTCGTTATAGTGACCTATCGCTGGAATTAACAAATTTCGCGAGAGATTAGTGTTAAGTTCGCACCAGTTCGGACTCTGTTTGTTGTGTGGGTGCGCAACTACGTGAGACTTATGGTGGGATTCGGCGCGACTGTAGCAGTCCGCGTGTATAATAGCACTGCTTTAGTGTAATTCAATGCAATGCATTTGAGACGCGCGTCTGTAGCTGCACGACTGCAGACACAACTAACCCGCGCGTGACTTGGCTGCTCGTCGTTGGAGAGGCACACGGCTACTGCCGCGCGGCTTTTGTCAGCCCAACCGTCGCATTTCTGTTACACTTCTAGGCTACCTCAAGATTGGCGTTCTGAATTAACGAAATACTTTATTTTGTAATATATAGAACTTGCATTGTTGGGCACTGTGGGGACGTTTAGTGACGTAATGACTTCACATATGTCGTCGAGTTTACACTCCTGGAAATGGAAAAAAGAACACATTGACACCGGTGTGTCAGACCCACCATACTTGCTCCGGACACTGCGAGAGGGCTGTACAAGCAATGATCACACGCACGGCACAGCGGACACACCAGGAACCGCGGTGTTGGCCGTCGAATGGCGCTAGCTGCGCAGCATTTGTGCACCGCCGCCGTCAGTGTCAGCCAGTTTGCCGTGGCATACGGAGCTCCATCGCAGTCTTTAACACTGGTAGCATGCCGCGACAGCGTGGACGTGAACCGTATGTGCAGTTGACGGACTTTGAGCGAGGGCGTATAGTGGGCATGCGGGAGGCCGGGTGGACGTACCGCCGAATTGCTCAACACGTGGGGCGTGAGGTCTCCACAGTACATCGATGTTGTCGCCAGTGGTCGGCGGAAGGTGCACGTGCCCGTCGACCTGGGACCGGACCGCAGCGACGCACGGATGCACGCCAAGACCGTAGGATCCTACGCAGTGCCGTAGGGGACCGCACCGCCACTTCCCAGCAAATTAGGGACACTGTTGCTCCGGGGGTATCGGCGAGGACCATTCGCAACCGTCTCCATGAAGCTGGGCTACGGTCCCTCACACCGTTAGGCCGTCTTCCGCTCACGCCCCAACACCGTGCAGCCCGCCTCCAGTGGTGTCGCGACAGGCGTGAATGGAGGGACGAATGGAGACGTGTCGTCTTCAGCGATGAGAGTCGCTTCTGCCTTGGTGCCAATGATGGTCGTATGCGTGTTTGGCGCCGTGCAGGTGAGCGCCACAATCAGGACTGCATACGACCGAGGCACACAGGGCCAACACCCGGCATCATGGTGTGGGGAGCGATCTCCTACACTGGCCGTACACCACTGGTGATCGTCGAGGGGACACTGAATAGTGCACGGTACATCCAAACCGCCATCAAACCCATCGTTCTACCATTCCTAGACCGGCAAGGGAACTTGCTGTTCCAACAGGACAATGCACGTCCGCATGTATCCCGTGCCACCCAACGTGCTCTAGAAGGTGTAAGTCAACTACCCTGGCCAGCAAGATCTCCGGATCTGTCCCCCATTGAGCATGTTTGGGACTGGATGAAGCGTCGTCTCACGCGGTCTGCACGTCCAGCACGAACGCTGGTCCAACTGAGGCGCCAGGTGGAAATGGCATGGCAAGCCGTTCCACAGGACTACATCCAGCATCTCTACGATCGTCTCCATGGGAGAATAGCAGCCTGCATTGCTGCGAAAGGTGGATATACACTGTACTATTGCCGACATTGTGCATGCTCTGTTGCCTGTGTCTATGTGCCTGTGGTTCTGTCAGTGTGATCATGTGATGTATCTGACCCCAGGAATGTGTCAATAAAGTTTCCCCTTCCTGGGACAATGAATTCACGGTGTTCTTATTTCAATTTCCAGGAGTGTATTTAAAGACTGTAATTCTGCTAACGGTCGCAGGATTTCAGTATATCGCGATTGCGCATTGCCGTGCCGTATTTAATTCTATTTTCCGTTGTATTAGAGCTTAAAAGGAATTGGTATTCCAAAGGAACATTATCTGGAAAGAAAATTAAGTGTGCTTGTGACACTGAACGTGTGAGGTGAACCATCCGGTGGCAGACATTCCAGTTCTGTAAGTCCTTCATTGGCTATGAGAATCATAGACTGCTACAACAAAAACACTTCAGCTAAAATAGTTTTAAGGAGTTTATACCGAACGAATTCTACTTTAATACTTGAACTTGCAGACGGTATTGTACAGATCTTCTTGGTCCTCCCATTTTAAGTGCCATAATTTACACACTGTCACACAGCAACCCCACGTCCCACTGTATGCTTGCAAATTGAGGCCGACAAACGCTGAAATAAATTTTAATTCACACGTGAGCTTACTAGCAGCCAACAAACGTGTTTTCTGAGGGCGGTCATATGGTATCTGGCGTGTAGATGACAACAGGTATAAGCTATAAACAAAACCGAATATGCTTGGGGTTGGCCAGGAATTTAATATATTAAGACAAACGTTATGAGCAACTTAGACAAAAATAGAAAATAGCATATATTGAAAATGAAGTTGTAGATTCCTTTGATGGGAGTTCGGATTGTGGGCTGTTGAAAACGTCTGGATGGACATCTGAAGAACAAAAACAAAACCAAAAAAGGTCTGAAGTACTTAAGATAAACTAAATGCATCTTTCTTTCTTAAGCATCAGATATGCCTATGGAGGAAAGTTCAGAAGCCGTATTACCAGTTCTGAGTTACAGCAGTGAGACATGCTGTTTTAATGCGAGAAACGTTCAAAGCTTAGCGTATCTCGGCAACCTAGGGATACATGTTCGGGATAGGAACAAAAAAAAATTGTTCAAGGTATATACTGGAGCGGAAACCGTGAAAGCAGAATAAATATAAGGCGAATGTTCGTGAATGGAACAAAAAAAAAAAAAAGCCGATGACCTGATGAAAGATGAAATTAGCAAACATGCAGAAGCTATATGGACTCCTGTAGAAGACCGTAACACATGGAAACGCCTAGAGAAGAAATGACTGATCAGATGCTTTTGGACAGCTAGGTGCAGGTAAGTGTGCTCTTTGAGGTAAAGCAGATCACTTAAGGTCGGCCTTACCAACATGAAACTACTTCTCTGTAACTGATTGTGACGTATACTATGTATGGATCATATAAATGTAGTTTTTTTAACCGACAACGTGGTTCGATTCTCGGCCTGCTCGAATATATTCTCTGCTCGGGGTTTGGGTATTTTGCTGTCCTTAAGTTCGTATCGTCGTAAGTGAGCTACACTATTGAGGTGGCTGTATGGGCATGTCCCGAAAGCCAGTAAGTTAAAAAAAAAATATTACCCAGCACAGCAAAGTGGTAATTTTGCCGCGGTGGCAGCACCGTCGTGTTTACGCTCAAGTAACAGGGCGTGAGAAGCCGGGCATTACTGGCATACACTCCTGTACTCGCACAAGTGAGATGGTGTAACACACTGCCATTCTATCAGTACGTTTACACAGTTTGAAGAAGATGGGAATCTAATTTCGAAATTCGAATGCGATGTCATGTTTACACATTAGACCTGTCTCTGTTTTGCTAACTCGATCAAACATCGGTTACCGAGTGTCACTTGTGTATTACGAATGGATTATTTAAATGTCCTGTTCAGATATAATCAACTCTTTGAAGTGAGATTATCAGCACCTTCATCGTTTTTTTTTTTTTTTTTTTTTTGTTATTTGAGAGAGAGAGAGAGAGAGAGAGAGAAAGCAGTTCAAGGAGAGATGTTTAAAAATCTTACCACTGCTTGCACAC
This sequence comes from Schistocerca nitens, assembly GCF_023898315.1. Lineage (NCBI taxonomy): Eukaryota > Metazoa > Arthropoda > Insecta > Orthoptera > Acrididae > Schistocerca > Schistocerca nitens. The sequence continues at coordinate 629,321,869 of NC_064616.1, read as the reverse complement.
TATCGTAATCAAACATTTTGTGCAGTTGCAATGGCTAAAAATATACCAAATGGGTAAAGAAATCGCGAGTAGTTAAAAAAAGAAACTTCCATGACGCTCTAACACATTAAAACCAATCTTTTTCTCCTGGACAGGAGTGTGCTTCCGAGTAACAGTGTAGCGTAGGGGTAGAAAACATATACCTCCCAGTCATGATCTTGTGAATTCGAAACCCTTCAAGTGCTGTGAAGTTTTTATTTTTAAATCTTTATGTCAATGACTTTGTTTATCATTATTTTTAGGCAGTTGATTGTATTTATTTTGTTCAAAACTTTTGACGCATAATTGTAATCAGAGTATTGAACTTTTTTGACCACCGTCATAAAAAGCGTTTCAGAAAGTCGACCCCACCACTCGCCATGTGTGTTACCCGATATTTTATCACCAACAAAAGACTAAAACATGGCGGGGAAAAGCGTTTGCCAGTAAGATAAAATCGGTGTACCAATTAACAAATTTACCCGCTAAGAAGAATAATGCGGTTATCACCAACTAGATTTGTTTTTATAATTTGGAAAATATTTCAGCATTTGTATACCTTGTTTCGTCAAAGAGAGATAAAATGTGATCATCCGCAAATAAATAAGTAAAAGATTTCATGATCCATTTGTGAGTGACAGTCCGATATTTTTGGTTTTTGAGTCATATATGAGAAGTGTAAACATAATGAAACTCATTGCCGAGTTATACGCAAAACAATTTCACTTTACCAACTTCTATTTATTGTGTTAATGTGTGTGAGCCTACGTTTCGTCAAGGTAAACATCTGGCCGCTTAGATTCTGATGCTTCATTCTTGTGTAAAAGCCTTATGCAGTATGCCCTTTTTGCAGATATGTCATCTCGTTCGCCCATAGGCGTAACACGATTTGTTTTGGCACATTTTAAATGTAAATCCCATAGACAGAACAATTTTTCTAAAAGATTTCTTAGTGGCCTCGAAGTTCGTTTCTATGCAACAAAAGCTGTGTAATTTCCCAAAAGTTTAGTTGTGTTGTTGGCAATAGCGTAGAAATTGCTGCCTGATAATACATCACTGGAATAATTACTGCGAACACCATGCTTACTCTCCTTTGACGTACAATGTGGAATTCCACTATCAAAACCCTGAGGAAATGCAGCAAGATATACATCAAGAGCAATATTTACATCAACAGAGACTGTCTCAAAGTGTGGGATAAAGTCATTCATGGTCGTCTCACTGGCTCATACTTCTTTTCGCAACGTTTTACTGGACAAACTCATCTACAGTTTCTCAGACATGACTTGCTTCACTTATTTGATGATGTACTTCTAGACGTCAACCAACGAATGTGGTTCATGCACAATGGTGCTCTGCCTCACTTTACGCGACACTATCTCGATAACCAGTTTCTCAAGAAGTGAACTGATCGAGAGGGGTCTATTATGTGTCCCGCCGGATCGTCGGATTTGAATCGAATGGATTCTTTCCTCTAGGGACATTTTAAATTCTTTGAATTCCCGTGGCCAATGTCGATATTATGAGGGTGCGTATCCAAAATGGATGTGACCAAATACGAAAAACACCACGAGTTTTCCGCAACGAACGGTAAAGTACGGAATGCAGACCGATGGGATTCGAGGGACCAGTAGGTGGCCATTTATAGTATTTTCTGGAAATGTAAATAAGTTTAGTGAATGTAAAATTTCTTTTCCATGAATAAGAAATACTTCATACCTGATTGACGAAGGGTTTTAGGACCCATGTACATGTAGACTTCTTGTAATGTTCTGATGTCAAGAACAAATCCCTGAAGTTTCTTAAACATATTTTGATACACCCAGTACTGATCCCCACTTCAAATTGTCGCTATGACACATGATGTCGATTTAATTGCTGTCAAAGTCGTTTGCGGCCTTATTACCACCGACCACATCAAATTGTCTAACAAACACGAAAAGCAGATCATAGTCTCATATTAATCCCACTGAACATGACTACCGTCCAAAACACTTATGTAACTTCTATTTGCCAGACATCCGTCATGTCCACCTTCCTAGCACTGTGCCTTACATACAAATCACTGCTCCACTGACGAACTATTGTGTTGCAAGCGTCATTCTAAGTGACGCTCCGCTGTGTTCCAGTCGATAGAGTGACTGTGTTCTCACACTTAGCAAAAGGCAGTCATCTGCTGCCATTCTGCAGCTGTTGAAATGCAGTGAAATGGAAGATTTAAATCCCACTACGTAATATGGCCGGTGACGTCAGTCATGTTACACATAGTGCATGCAACCAGCGGCAAGAGCTCTCCGATAGCTGAGAAGGACGTCCGACAAGTGCCTCGTACAGTACGCTTTGACTTTAACCATTCATATCTTTCAGATCATTAGATTTAGGAGAGTGAAGATTACGTTGAGTGTTTCTCTTGCTTTTACACTTCAAAATAGTGGCCCTAATAATGGACCTGTGCACATGTATACACGATGGACGTAAAATATTCGAGCTTATGGACTCCTACAATCACTTCCTGTTCTAACACAACAACTTTTCTTCGATGGCCCAGTCACATACAAAACACGCGTTCGTTGACACATAGGACTGCAGTATTATGTCCTCGGATGCACAGCGTGACACCACACTAACTGGAGTTAGTTTGAGCCTTTTAGCTACATCGTGTATACGGATGGTTTATGTGTAACTTGCTGTTACTTCTTATATGCACTCTCCTTCAAGGAAGGCAACTGAAAGGAAATATGCTTACCTAAGATCGTGATTCGTGTGAAGTGTTCACTTTGCGCCCGTGGCTTCCTAATGCACGATAAAGTTTCAAGTAGTCTTTTTTCCAATGAGGCACACAATTAAAAGGAAACGTTATTCATTCACGGAAGTAATGGCTCAGAAAACATTCGCTAAACCGACTCTTGAAAACTGCTAGTCGATCTGTGACCCTTAGGATTACTAGAAAAGATAGAGAAGATCCAAAGCGCAGCAGCGTGTTTCCTCACGGATTCGTGTACTGAGACTGAGAGCCTCGCGGAATTGCTCATAGGTGTTCCGTGCTAACGCTTCAAGTTAGGTGCTGTGGATCGCTTAGATGTTTACAGTTAAAAAAATGGTTCAAATGGTTCTGAGCACTATGGGACTCAACTGCTGTGGTCATTAGTCCCCCTAGAACTTAGAACTACTTAAACCTAACTAACCTAAGGACATCACACACATCCATGCCCGAGGCAGGATTCGAACCTGCGACCGTAGCAGTCGCACGGATCCGGACTGCGCGCCTAGAACCGCGAGACCACCGCGGCCGGCTTACAGTTAAAACTGGGTGATCGTATCTTCCAGCATATTACTTGCTTCAAGATGCATCTGGTGAAATGGTCATGTCGTAAAAAATTAAATAAATTCGACGTCCTACAAATACGAAATAACAATCTCTTTTCCCGCGTACATTCTCGAATTGAACTGTGAAAGAGTGGAAACCTTATAGTTCCGCCTCTTGCCGAAATGTGACTTGTGAAGTGTAGATGTAGGATTCGACAGATACAGTTACGTTGTCACCCCACTACTAATCCATGCACGTGCCTAGTTTACTTGGATCTATAGTTACAAAGTCAGAGCAGTCGGATAATCAATAGAGAGCTCTCGCTATCAGTCTCATTAGCCGTGATCAAGGTGAGCCGATAGTGGCAACCCGCAGAGCACGTTCTACGCAAAAAGGAAATTGGCAGGGAAGGAAGTATATTGCCTGCAAACATTGGATTCACGATCAGCTGCTGCAAACATCAGCCCGCCAGCTGGAGGGTGCCAACGTTTTCTTAGGTGCACTGCCTCACAACCCGTGTCAGAACTGAGCATTTCAACTATTTTCATTTGACGTGTCATGGTGCATTAGATCATGTTTGCAAATCAAGTGTATCAGTTGTCCATAAAGCTTAAAGTTTATAGATCGTCTAATAGGGATATCATATAATTTTCTACCTTCTTCTGTCTTCGGCAATTTCATTGACAGCTGACCTTTTGAGAGGTATTACGAAAAATAGATTATCTATTTTCGACTCATTGGTAACGTTTACAACACCATCCAGCTACTGAAAAATTAACAACTAGTTGGCTTGTTCGGAAACATTATGCACCTACGGTAGGTAAAATGAAATGTAAACACTCTGTTGTCTAATATTAATCATTTTTGATGACCATCCTTAGCAAAACTAATAGTGGATAGGGTCTGTTCATTTTACATTAAAGTTACGAGGGCATGCTGAAAAGTAACGCCTCCCAATTTTGTATGTGTAAACTCTTACAGCCTTTAAATTAATCAAACGTTATTAACATTCCACATCTTTATTCTTCTTTGAAACCCTCCACCGTAACTTAACTATGTAGGTGTTTGAGAAACAGCGTGTTGTAATTGAGTTTCGCATTCGAAGAGTTCGTCCACACATGAATTAACCTCTCCTTCATCACGTCAATTTTAATTTATTTTGAAACTTCCTGTCAGATTAAAACTGTGTGCCGGACCGAGACTCGAACTCGGGACCTTTGCCTTCCGCGGGCAAGTGCTCTACCAACTGAGCTACCCAAGCACGACTCACGCCCCGTCCTCACAGTTATTTATTGCCAAATTATAGACCTGTTACCTCATGTTTTAAAACTGGTCGTATATCTTACAATTCTAGTTTTTCATCAGCATGTCAATGCCAGATCATGCACGAGCGACATGTGGAACAATCCGACGCCTTAGATTCACTGTCATCGATCAAGCCGCATACACTTCCTATTTGGCCACATCCGAGACTGACGAGCAATATTCGCATATCAGTCGAACGAGGGTTTTGTAAGCTACCTCCTTTGTAGATAAACTACACTTCTTGAGGATTCTTCAGATGAGTCTCAGTATGGCATCTGCTTGACCTGCGACTAGTTTTATGTGGTCGTTCCACTTTGCCAGCCAGAGTGACCGAGCGGTTCTAGACGCTTCAGTCTGGAACCGCGCTACCGCTAAGATCGCAGGTTCGAATCCTGCCTCGGGCATGGATGTGTATGTTGACCATAGGTTAGTTAGGTTTAAGTAGTTCTAAGTTCTAGGGGACTGATGACCTAAGATGCTAAGTCCCTCAGAGCCATTTGAACAATTTTTCGTTCCACTTTAAATCGCTCCGTAAGCATATTCTTAAATATTTTATGGATATGACTGCTTTTAGTCATTTTGCAACCATGTAATCACACAGTAACGGACATTTCTGACTACTTGTGCGCAATGCATTACATTTGTTTATGTTGAGTATCAACGGCAACTCCCTGCACCGAGCGTCAAAATCTCTGCATGTCATCTTACAGTTCGCTACTTGTTTCTATCATTGCGACTTCCCTGTCTACAGCAGCGTCATTCGCGAAGATCCTCATGGATCTTCCGACGTTATTTAATTGTGATATAGATGTACTTTTAAAAGCATGGTCGTATAACACTCCCTAGGGGTAGGCCCGAAGTTACTTTCACGTGTGAAGATCTATCATGTTTGAGGATGATATGCTGCGATCTGTTTGTTAGAAACTCTTCATTCCAATCACACTATTGAAAACAGGTTCCTCAATTCGACAACTCACCTACAATAGTTATAAGCCTGCAGGGTTTCAAAGTTTTTCGTGACGGTGTCCCTGTATAAGAAGTTCTCGGTTGAAATGAAGCGTAAAATTCTGATGAAATTCGAAGCTATCGATAATACCTATGGTTTTGTGCGTCTATTCGAGGAGCCTTCCTGAAAACGGGATTGACCTGTACTACTTTTAAATCACTAGGAACGTTTCAGCTTCAATCAAAAATGGTTCAAATGGCTCTGAGCACTATGGGACTCAACTGCTGAGGTCATTAGTCCCCTAGAACTTAGAACTAGTTAAACCTAACTAACCTAAGGACATCACAAACATCCATGCCCGAGACAGGATTCGAACCTGCGACCGTAGCGGTCTTGCGGTTCCAGACTGCAGCGCCTTTAACCGCACGGCCACTTCGGCCGGCTCAGCTTCAATCCTTCAGGGACCTATGGTAAGTTGCAGCTAGAAGGGAGCATGTTCTTGCGAAGACGCTAACTAGAACCGTATTGGTATTCGGACAGATCCAGTTTTCTTTCCTTTGTTGCGTGATTTTTGTTACTTTTCTATAAAATGGTCAGTTATTTCCATGTATGCCCCTTTCACGTTCGTGTGACAGTTTAAAAGAGGAAATGCAGTACGATTTCGCTCAGTGAAACATTTATGCAAAGAACGTTTCGCACCTCGGCCTTCTCTCTGCTATCCTTTGTTCCGATGACATCATGGTCACAGAGTGTCTGGACAGATGGTTTCGACCCGTTTACTAATTCAACGTAAGACTAGAATTTATTAGGCTTTTCTACCAAGTTGGTGGACAGTATTTTACGTTCGAATTCGTTGAACGCTTCACACAAGGCTCTTCTTTTGGTTTCGTTCAGTTTTGTTTGTTTGTGAGGATTAGGCTTCGTTAAAATTATCATTGACCCTCTCTTTGCTTTCGTAGCACTGCTTTCAAACACGTCTATCGTACCACGGCAGGTCTTCGCCCATTCCTCACAACTTTACGTGGCATATACCTCTCTCAAGCGTATCGTACAGTACGCTTGAACTTCATCAGTTGATGCAAAACATTACCAGTGCTGGAGATGAAATTTTCATTTGACCGCCCAGGTAATCAGAAATCCTGTTTACAGCCGTATTCCTCTTCTGCACTAACTGTGTCTTAAAAGTTCGGGCCTGTTTGGGAACGAAAGATCTAACATGTTATTTACAGCAGTCGATTCAAATGGCTCTGAGCACTATGGGACTTAACTTCTGAGGTCATCAGTCCCCTAGAACTTAGAACTACTTAAACGTAACTAACCTAAGAACATCACACACATCAATGCCCGAGGCAGGACTCGAACCTACGACCGTACCGGTCGCGCGGTTTCAGACTGTAGTGCCTAGAACCGCTCGGCCACCCCAGCCGGCACAGCAGGCGATTTTCTAATTACCTACAGAGGGTAATTTTCGGAAAGAACATTTAGAACAACTTCAAATGATTCTATGTTTCTACTACTCGCCTTAAACCGTTGAGTCTCCTTGTCTATAGTTGACAAGTTGAAATCTCCAACCAATATTATAACATGACCAGAAAATTTATGTGAAGTATTCTCGAAGTTTCCCTCAACGTTCCGCCACTACTACTCCTTCGGCAGAGGGCGTATTAAAGCATCCGATGATCATGTTTCACCCTTCTTCTACGTTTAACTTCAACAAAATTATTTCTATTAGTGAGTTTGTACTTTTTTTTTTTACACCTACGAACACGCCTCTGTCAATGGCATTCAACCTGTCTTTGCGATATACACTGATGAGTCAAAACATTATGACCACCTGCTTACTAGTTTGTTTGTCCGTTTTTTGGAACGAAATACATAATTGATTCTGCATGACAGGGATCCGACAGTTGGTTGGTAGGTTTGTGGAGGTATGTGGAAATAGATGTCTATGCACATGGCTACATAGTTCTCGTAAATAACGAGCCGCTGATTTCCATACGCGGTGATAGCGTACGTTAGCGACCCAGAGGGTTCGATGGGATTAACATCAGACGAATTTGGGCATCAACGTGTGTGAACTACAATGCTCCTGCACTGCACCTGCACTGGTCTGCCACCCAGACAGGAACAATTACACTGCTGAAAGATGACACCGCCGCCGGGAAGAGGTCAAGAATGATGGGATGTAGGTAGTTCGCAGCTGTCAGCGTATCTTCGATATTTGCCACAGGTCCCATGCAAGAGCAGGAGAATGTCTCCTTAGCATAATACGGCTCCCATAAGCCTGCGTCCGTAATGCGCTGTACTTCTCGAGCAGCCGTTCACATCGATGACGGCGTTTCTGGAGACGACCAGCGACCTAATGTATCAAAAATGTCATTAACCCAAAGAGCCGACACGTTTCCATTGATCAATGGTCGAATTTCTATGGTCCCATGCCAAATGCTATCGTAATTCACGATGTCGTTGGGTCCACAAGTGAACACGTAGGGGTGATCTCCTGCGGTTCCATGTCCAACACCGTACCATGAACAGTATGCCCGAAACTCCTGTGTGTGCACCAGCGTTGTACTCTTTCGCCAGATATGCCACAAATCACAATCTATCCTACTTAACAGAGCAGACAAGCCTCCGAAACCCACGTTCTGTGAACAGTCGTGGACGTCGAACCATTTAGCACGTAGTGATAGTTTACTGCCCTTCTACCTCTTACCGTAAATGCTTCCGACAATAGCACGAAAACATTCGACCAGCTTCGCCGTTTACGAGGTACTCCTTCAAAGGCTCTGCGTAATAATAATCTGTCCTTTGTGAAAGTAGTTTATCTCAACGTATTTCTACATTTCCAGCCCATATCTTCGGTAGATGATCCCCCGTCCCTGTCTGCTCCGCTTAAATACTTTTGTTACCGTGTCATGTACCCGCAACGCCACCAGATGGCATCCAACGTCGCGGCGGGCAGTGGTCATAATGTTTTGGCTTATCACTGTACATACCAATCGAACACCGTTGTTAATATCTGCTGTGTGCCGTCTGTCCTGAGCTAGCATTCTTTGGATGCTCTTACCGTTTGTATACAAAACCAGTTATGGGACATTTCCATAAATTCTCCTGCCGTTAACTAATACTATACTAACATTTTCTTTCTTGATACTGCCACGACAAATTCCCCTCGCTTTCATTCATATGAACATTATTTTTCCTGTCTGAAATCATAATGTATCTTATGACTTTGTAGGGGCTTCTCTGTACAAAAAATCCACATGGCCATGCCATACGTACTGCGCAACTCTAAGCCATGGCACTAAACTTCGCCACATTCCAGACTCGTAGCCAAGCCGCTGTCACTCCCAAAAGCCAGGGACGATGACCTGCCGACCCAGGAGCCCTTCGCTGCTGGGCTACTTTCACATCGATCTGCTTCTCTGTGATGACAACTGTGGTGTCACCGCTAGACACCACACTTGCTAGGTGGTAGCTTTAAATCGGCCGCGGTCCATTAGTACATGTCGGACCCGCGTGTCGCCACTGGCAGTGATCGCAGACCGAGCGCCACCACACGGCAGGTCTCGAGAGACGGACTAGCACTCGCCCGAGTTGTACGACGACTTTGCTAGCGACTACACTGACGAAGCCTTTCTCTCATTTGCCGAGAGACAGAATAGCCTTCAGCTAAGTTAATGGCTACGACCTAGCAAGGCGCCATTAACCATTTGTAACGTTGCATGTACCTCAAGATAGTCTCACTTGTATCATCCAGAATGCCGTATACCAAAGGACAATATAAAAGTTAAGTGTTCTAGTAGCTACGTTCTTTTCTTTATCACATTCATTACGAATCCTGTTCCAGACTTAACGCCAGACGGCGTGAGTTGACGCGTGCCCTTTCGGCTACTTCACTGTGGACTGGCTGCCTTAACAGTCCACTACAACAACCATATCCAGAACACTTGTCACGTTTGAAACATTTCCATCCGACACCGAAACAGTTCTTATTCTGCATGGTGAGCGCTGGGCAGTAGCATTAAACCATCATGGGCCAGCCCGTCAGTCTGTACAGCTGAGTCACACAATGACGCTACGACTGTGCTGCTCGATTCCGTATTCAGGACGCAGCCACCTCTGCCACCGCCATCATCAGAACACAAACTGCCGACCGTTGCCTGACTGCCCATAGTCAGATGTCAGAGTTAAAAAATTACCCTTGACATGGAAATAGCTGACACCCAACATGGCATGATGACACCTTGGTAAAAAATATATAAAAACGACGTTCAACGGATACAACTCTGGCCCAGCTGATCTATTTTTTATAGCCCTAAAATTAAAAAAAACAGAAAGTAAACAAGAAATATAACGGAATTAAACGCAGTATCGGAAATTTGATCACAGGAGGTCGTTGGTCCATTTGCAGACATTCAAAATGCACACTGTAGATGTGCTCGTTTAACGTGCTCATAGAAAACTTCTTTCGCCTCGGCATCTATTCGGGAGCAGGCGAAATTCTCGGTTTTGCCATTTTTGTACCTCTGTTTTACTTTGGGACTTTAGCACGCTACAATGATAGCAGTCACCTCTTTGACAGTGTTCGCTAGGTCTAACTTTAGGTTAGCCAGAGATGACATGGTATAACACTGTTTAAACTTCTGAACTATTTTCTTTTTCCCTATTCCATGAAGGCTTCCAACAGATTCTAAAAACACAACCTTTATGACAAAAAACTGTCGGGTTTGAATCAGCCTGCAATTGTTCGTGCAGGCCGGAGTACACAGTGTCCCCTCTACTTGTATTTGCAGTGATGGTCGACTGGATTCTCTTGCTGCTTGCAGTAACCAGCAATTCTGATTCTGACTGGCACGAGAAATCCGGCCTATTTTTCAAATAGCAGTTAGACCTCTTTTCAATTTTTCACGATCACCAATCTGTAAAAGAAGAAAGAATTTCTTAAGTAACCCGAAGAAATAATCACATTTCTATTTTGAACATAAGGGAAAGTCTTAAAATAATACGTTAATGGTATTCTACTGTCTACCTACGATTGCCCAGCAGTGCCAAAATTGTGCCCCCCTCCCCCCACCAATTTTGCGTACTTGCATACTTCTTGAGCGGATTCTGTGAAAAAACTTTGAGTGTGACTGATTTCCAAGTCCTAGACTTCTACCACAGGGCTACCAGCCCTCAGGCAGCCAGCAGATGCTCTCCAACGTGTGATTCCATGTCCATCACCCCGACAGTCCCACTGGGCGAGCACGTCTAGCCCTGTTGCCAGTCAGTGCGCCATTGCCTTGCCATCCTGCGTCCGAACCAGCACGCTTGGGTTCTAGGGTCATCGCTTGCTGCGTATTGTCTGCCTGCTGTAGATATACTGCGGTGCGTCTGGTTATAACTGTTAATAAAAGGTTTTAGCCCAAATCATCTGTGCCTCCACACACCTCCGGCAGGGTGCTGTTCGTTCCATACCTTCTTATTGACATTCCTTACAGCTGGTAACAGAAGATATTTTGGAGGCTGAATGGTTATCTAACGGAGGACAGAAATGGAAATGTTGCACCAGCAGAGGCAGTCAGTGCAACGATTCAAGTAAATAACGACTTCAGTGTTTTGGGCCTGTCTGGTTATGTTTCCTTTTTCGTTTCCCTTCTTTTCTACTTCGGTATATTGTATTTTGTATGGACGTAGTAGAATACAAAAGAGTCTGTTGAAACAAGAGCGACAACCCGGAAGAGGATCCAGAATTTGCTGGATGAGGTAGCTAGTGTAAGCTGATAATAAAATATTGCATAGCGAAACAGATCGTGTAAAGGGTGGAAGAATGGAACGGACAATTTCTAACGTGATTCTACCCATCCTTGATGCTATTACTGCCTCATGGTGGCTCCATTTCCTGGTTAATCTGGGAAGGATATTTTTGACTTTCGCACACAGCCACGAAGTTAGGAAACTGGCATAGCTAGCAGTTGTTAATTGCATCACTGAAATTTGTAGGGACATGTAGAACATACGGAATAGGATACAATTTGTGGGATTCGTATTCCTTTGCGAACTTACAGGGAGGGTTAATGGATCGTTCAGAAGAAAGAATACTTCTACGTACTATCAGAAACAATTTAATGATGTAGTTCTAAAACAAGGGAAGACGATAGGTTTGTCGGCAATGTCAAACCTCGGACAAAACAGTAGCAATTGCACCAACTTTGTCTGAAGCTGACACAGTGACTAGATCGAGAGAGAAGCAAATAATCTTTAATACAAAGATCATACGTTACAGGTCCGCCTCAATAGCCAAGTCGTCAACATGGCAGACCCTCGAAACTCCTCTGGTGAAGTAGGTCACTTGCGCTAAGGACAGAATTCCCTGGAACTACGGACGCAGCTCTATGACGTCAGAATCCGAAATGTTCGGGCAAAGAGAAGTAACTGGCATGCAAAGCTCTGTAGGGCTGTCTGTAGTAACCAGATCACTGTATAATTCAATCCTGCCTCTCCAAAGTTAAGCAATTCGTCTCTGAAGTCAACATACAACAGTTAATATTTGGCCAGTACATATGTCAGACAACATCGTATGCCTACTTATTCCCTTAAGTTGAGGTCGAAACTCTGAGCTGAGTGGGAGGAACAGTTGCGTGTTTATTGAAACAAAGACCGGGGGCAAGGACCCTCCACCGCGCGGGATTAGCCGAACGGTCTAGGGCGCTGCAGTCATGGACTGTGCTGCTGATCCCGGCGGAGGTTCGAGGCCTCCCTCGGGCATGGGTGTGTGTGTTTGTCCTTAGGATAATTTAGGTTAAGTAATGTGCTCCCTGCCGCCGTTGGATAAGCAGCTGCCAGCAGAAAGTCGTATACTCCTAGCTCACTCATTTGTTACATAGTTTAATTCTTAATTTCTTTGCGTGTTTTTAGTACTTGCATTGTTCAATTTCATAAATTTCGGGCGTATTATAGTATTTGAGAGTTGTAGCATCGCGTTTTAGTACCTGAATAGTGTAAAATCGCGTAGTCTCCTTCCGCCGCCAAGCAGTGTGTCAGCAGTGCGCAGTTAGCAGCATTACTGCATTTAATAGGCAATCTTGTATTTTAATAACCGTTTAAATTTTGTGTCGATTTGTTTGTGCTCTCTGTAGATTAGATCAGACGTTCTTTGCACAACAGTTTTTAGCATGGATAGGGACTGCAACTGCTGTGTTCGGATGCAGGCTGAGTTGGCATCCCTTCGCTCCCAGCTTCAGGCAGTGTTGGCTTCGGTCACACAGCTTGAGGCTGTTGCCAATGGGCATCACTGTGGAGTCCGGATGGGGGTTTGTCGGGGACGGCCAGCTCGTCCCACGCATCCCCCGATCGGACTACGACTGTGGCTGCCCGGGATACTGCCCACATTGAGGCTGATCCCTCACCTGTGGTAGAGTGGGAGGTCGTCTCAAGGTGGGGCAGGAGGCGAAAGACATTCCGGAGGGCTGAACGGAAGGCCTCTCCAGTTTGTCTGACGAACCGGTTTCAGGCTCTGTCTCCGGCTGATACTGATGTTCGGCCGGAGATGGCTGCTTGTCCTGTTCCAGAGGTTGCCCCTCAGTCTGCAAGATCCGGGCAGTCGCAGAGGGTGAGATTACTGGTAGTTGGGAGCTCCAACGTCAGGCGCGTAATGGGGCCCCTTAGGGATATGGCAGCAAGAGAGGGGAAGAATACCAATGTGCACTCCGTGTGCATACCGGGGGGAGTCATTCCAGATGTGGAAAGGGTCCTTCCGGATGCCATGAAGGGTACAGGGTGCACCCATCTGCAGGTGGTCGCTCATATCGGCACCAATGATGTGTGTCGCTATGGATCGGAGGAAATCCTCTCTGGCTTCCGGCGGCTATCTGATTTGGTGAAGACTGCCAGTCTCGCTAGCGGGATGAAAGCAGAGCTCACCATCTGCAGCATCGTCTACAGGGCTGACTGCGGTGACTGCGGACCTTTGGTACAGAGCCGAGTAGAGGGTCTGAATCAGATGCTGAGACGGTTCTGCGACCGTGTGGGCTGCAGATTCATCGACTTGCGCCATAGGGTGGTCGGGTTTCGGGTTCCGCTGGATAGGTCAGGAGCCCACTACACGCAGCAAGCGGCTACACGGGTAGCAGGGGTTGTGTGGCGTGGACTGGACGGTTTTTTAGGTTAGATGGCCTCGGGCAAGTACAGAAAGGGCAACAGCCTCAAAGGGTGCGGCGCAAAGTCAGGACATGCGGGGACCAAGCAGCAATCGGTATTGTAATTGTAAACTGTCGAAGCTGCATTGGTAAAGTACCGGAACTTCAAGCGCTGATAGAAAGCACCGAAGCTGAAATCGTTATATGTACAGAAAGCTGGCTGAAGCCAGAGATAAATTCAGCCGAAATTTTTACAAAGGCACAGACGGCGTTTAGAAAGGATAGATTGCATGCAACCGGTGGTGGCGTGTTTGTCGCTTTAGTAGTAGTTTATCCTGTAGTGTAGTAGAAGTGGATAGTTCCTGTGAAATATTATGGGTGGAGGTCACACTCAACAACCGAGCTAGGTTAATAATTGGCTCCTTTTACCGACCTCCCGACTCAGCAGCATTAGTTGCAGAACAACTGAGAGAAAATTTGGAATACATTGCACATAAATTTTCTCAGCATATTATAGTCTTAGGTGGAGATTTCAATTTACCAGATATAGACTGGGACACTCAGATGTTTAGGACGGGTGGTAGGGACAGAGCATCGAGTGACATTATACTGAGTGCACTATCCGAAAATTACCTCGAGCAATTAAACAGAGAACCGACTCGTGGAGATAACATCTTGGACCTACTGATAACAAACAGACCCGAACTTTTCGACTCTGTAAGTGCACAACAGGGAATCAGTGATCATAAGGCCGTTGCAGCATCCCTGAATATGGAAGTTAATAGGAATATAAAAAAAGGGAGGAAAGTTTACCTGTTTAGCAAGAGTAATAGAAAGCAGATTTCAGACTACCTAACAGATCAAAACGAAAATTTCTGTTCCGACACTGACAATGTTGAGTATTTATGGAAAAAGTTTAAGGCAATTGTAAAATGCGTTTTAGACAGGTACGTGCCGAGTAAAACTGTGAGGGACGGGAAAAACCCATCGTGGTTCAACAACAAAGTTAGGAAGCTACTGCGAAAGCAAAGAGAGCTTCACTCCAAGTTTAAACGCAGCCAAAACCTCTCAGACAAACAGAACCTAAACGATGTTAAAGTTTACGTAAGGAGGGCTATGCGTGAAGCGTTCAGTGAATTCGAAAGTAAAATTCTATGTACCGACTTAACAGAAAATCCTAGGGAGTTCTGGTCTTACGTTAAATCAGTAAGTGGCTCGAAACAACATATCCAGACGCTCCGGGATGATGATGGCATTGAAACAGAGGATGACACGCGTAAAGCTGAAATACTAAACACCTCTTTCCAAAGCTGTTTCACAGAGGAAGACCGCACTGCAGTTCCTTCTCTAAATCCTCGCATAAACGAAAAAATGGCTGACATCGAAATAAGTGTCCAAGGAATAGAAAAGCAACTGGAATAACTCAACAGAGGAAAGTCCACTGGACCTGACGGGATACCAATTCGTTTCTACACAGAGTACGCGAAAGAACTTGCCCCCCTTCTGACAGCCGTGTACCGCAAGTCTCTAGAGGAACGGAAGGTTCCAAATGATTGGAAAAGAGCACAGGTTGTCCCAGTCTTCAAGAAGGGTCGTCGAGCAGATGCGCGAAACTATAGACCTATATCTCTGACGTCGATCTGTTGTAGAATTTTAGAACATGTTTTTTGCTCGAGTATCATGTCGTTTTGGGAAACCCAGAATCTACTCTGTAGGAATCAACATGGATTTCGGAAACAGCGATCGTGTGAGACCCAACTCGCTTTATTTGTTCATGAGACCCAGAAAATATTAGATACAGGCTCCCAGATAGATGCTATTTTCCTTGACTTCCGGAAGGCGTTCGATACAGTTCCGCACTGTCGCCTGATAAACAAAGTAAGAGCCTACGGAATATCAGACCAGCTGTGTGGCTGGATTGAAGAGTTTTTAGCAAACAGAACACAGCATGTTGTTCTCAATGGAGAGACGTCTACAGACGTTAAAGTAACCTCTGGCGTGCCATAGGGGAGTGTTATGGGACCATTGCTTTTCACAATATATATAAATGACCTATTAGATAGTGTCGGAAGTTCCATGCGGCTTTTCGCGGATGATGCTGTAGTATACAGAGAAGTTGCAGCATTAGAAAATTGTAGCGAAATGCAGGAAGATCTGCAGAGGATAGGCACTTGGTGCAGGGAGTGGCAACTGACCCTTAACATAGACAAATGTAATGTATTGCGAATACATAGAGAGAAGTATCCTTTATTGTATGATTATATGATAGCGGAACAAGCACTGGTAGCAGTTACTTCTGTAAAATATCTGGGAGTATGCGTACGGAACGATTTGAAGTGGAATGATCATATAAAATTAATTGTTGGTAAGGCGGGTACCAGGTTGAGATTCATTGGGAGAGTCCTTAGAAAATGTAGTCCATCAACAAAGGAGGTGGCTTACAAAACACTCGTTCGACCTATACTTGAGTGTTGCTCAACAGTGTGGGGTCCGTACCAGATCGGGTTGACGGAGGAGATAGAGAAGATCCAAAGAAGAGCGGCGCGTTTCGTCACAGGATTATTTGTAACAGTGATAGCGTTACGGAGATGTTTAGCAAACTCAAGTGGCAGACTCTGCAAGAGAGGCGCTCTGCATCGCGGTGTAACTTGCTCGCCAGGTTTCGAGAGGGTGCGTTTCTGGATGAGGTATCGAATATATTGCTTCCCCCTACTTATACCTCCCGAGGAGATCACGAATGTAAAATTAGAGAGATTCGAGCGCGCACGGAGGCTTTCAGACAGTCGTTCTTCCCGCGAACCATACGCGACTGGAACAGAAAAGGGAGGTAATGACAGTGGCACGTAAAGTGCCCTCCGCCACACACCGTTGGGTGGCTTGCGGAGTATAAATGTAGATGTAGATGTAGAATGTGCAAGCTTAGGGACTGATGACCTTAGCAGTTAAGTCCCATAAGATTTCACACACATTTGAACAATTTTTGAAGGACCCTCCACGGTCTCCGCACCTCCCTCGACCTCACCGCTCGTCCGCAGTAGCTGACCGTGTTAGCGCCGTGGCTAGCCGGGACGTAACCAACAGCCGCACCCGTCTAGACTCAGCCCGCCCATTCACTTCCGACTCGCTTCACAGAGCTAGCGCTACGCCCAGTCGTCAGTCAGTGTGACGCTTAGTAGTCCTTTCAGGACATGTGCAGTGCAGATATCCTTGCCTGCAGTCCAAAAAGAAAATAACACTTTATGCAGATGTGTGCTTCTGCCTACAATAAAATAATTGAGCTGTAAATGCGTCCATTCTTATAGAAAAGACATGAGCATTGCAAATGTACAGGGTGTTTCAAAAATGACCGGTATATTTGAAACGGCAATAAAAACTAAACGAGCAGCGATAGAAATACACCGTTTGTTGCAATATGCTTGGGACAACAGTACATTTTCAGGCGGACAAACTTTCGAAATTACAGTAGTTACAATTTTCAACAACAGATGGCGCTGCAAGTGATGTGAAAGATATAGAAGACAACGCAGTCTGTGGGTGCGCCATTCTGTACGCCGTCTTTCTGCTGTAAGCGTGTGCTGTTCACAACGTGCAAGTGTGCTGTAGACAACATGGTTTATTCCTTAGAACAGAGGATTTTTCTGGTGTTGGAATTCCACCGCCTAGAACACAGTGTTGTTGCAACACGACGAAGTTTTCAACGGAGGTTTAATGTAACCAAAGGACCGAAAAGCGATACAATAAAGGATCTGTTTGAAAAATTTCAACGGGCTGGGAACGTGACGGATGAACGTGCTGGAAAGGTAGGGCGACCGCGTACGGCAACCACAGAGGGCAACGCGCAGCTAGTGCAGCAGGTGATCCAACAGCGGCCTCGGGTTTCCGTTCGCCGTGTTGCAGCTGCGGTCCAAATGACGCCAACGTCCACGTATCGTCTCATGCGCCAGAGTTTACACCTCTATCCATACAAAATTCAAACGCGGCAACCCCTCAGCGCCGCTACCATTGCTGCACGAGAGACATTCGCTAACGATATAGTGCACAGGATTGATGACGGCGATATGCATGTGGGCAGCATTTGGTTTACTGACGAAGCTTATTTTTACCTGGACGGCTTCGTCAATAAACAGAACTGGCGCATATGGGGAACCGAAAAGCCCCATGTTGTAGTCCCATCGTCCCTGCATCCTCAAAAAGTACTGGTCTGGGCCGCCATTTCTTCCAAAGGAATCATTGGCCCATTTTTCAGATCCTAAACGATTACTGCATCACGCTATCTGGACATTCTTCGTGAATTTGTGGCGGTACAAACTGCCTTAGACGACATTGCGAACACCTAGTGGTTTATGCAAGATGGTGCCCGGCCACATCGCACGGCCGACGTCTTTAATTTCCTGAATGAATATTTCGATGATCGTGTGATTGCTTTGGGCTATCCGAAACATACAGGAGGCGGCGTGGATTGGCCTCCCTATTCGCCAGACATGAACCCCTGTGACTTCTTTCTGTGGGGACACTTGAAAGACCAGGTGTACCGCCAGAATCCAGAAACAATTGAACAGCTGAAGCAGTACATCTCATATGTATGTGAAGCCATTCCGCCAGACACGTTGTCAAAGGTTTCGGGTAATTTCATTCAGAGACTACGCCATATTATTGCTACGCATGGTGGATATGTGGAAAATATCGAACTATAGAGTTTCCCAGACCGCAGCGCCATCTGTTGTTGAAAATTGTAACTACTGTAATTTCGAAAGTTTGCCTGAAAATGTACTGTTGTCCCAAGCATATTGCAACAAACGGTGTATTTCTATCGCTGCTCGTTTAGTTTTTATTGCCGTTTCAAATATACCGGTCATTTTTGAAACACCCTGTACATGCACATTACAAGCAATTACAAAGGGCGATAAAAGAAAAAAACGTTTACAAATTGACATAGCACACCGGACAAATAACAAGTAACAGTAAACACATAGGAAATAGGGGACGCAAAAGCAGTGGAGCGTTACTAAATAGCGTTGCAGTTATTTAGTCATATGCTACAAATGGATGCACACTGCAGGAGATGAATCGCGGCACTCCCGACATCGATAGCGGAGAGATCGGGTGATTGTGGTGGCCATGCGACTGGCCTACCGCAACCAATGCAGCGGCCGAGAAAGTTTGCCTGCAGTGGTGCCCTCACTTGTCAACTGAAATTATCGGGGGGCCCTGTCGTGCTGAAATCTAATGCGGCGACGAACGGGCATTGGAGCATCATTAAGAAGTCCGGAAGAACCTTTCTTAGGAATACGAGATACATGCTACCATCAAATTGATCCGGGAAAATGTATAGCGCTATTAAACAGTCTTCGACGATGTCAAGCTCACACATTAACGCAAATTGCGTTATGAGACATACGTACATGTTGCATGTGGGTTCACATCCGCCCAAGTATGGGGGTTGTGAACTTTCATCAGACCCTCGAGTGAGAACGCAGCTTCATCGGCGAGAGGACACGCGCTGTGAAGCTTCGGTCTGCAGCGCATTCCTGCAGAAACCACCACGAAATTTCCATGGGCTTGTTGTAATCCCCAGGTTGCAAAGTCTGGACCTGTTGGAAATGAAACGGATGAAGTCCTCCGTCGTGTACAATACGCCAGACGGAGAGATTGGGATATCAGTGGCGCGGGATGCGCCTCGTGTTCTGTAACTGTCCATGTTATTCGTTGCGAACCAGCATCTGGTTGGTGTGTATGAAGCGCATCGGGATATTTCGCACATTATAGTATCACAGCTTTCCGTACATTCCAGAAGGGCGCGCCATACCTCAAGTGCACCTAAGCCTTCTCGTGGTACGTGTGGATAGCCGTGTTACTCCCCACGCTTCCACGGCGTGAATGGCGATGGTCTTCGTGCGCTCCACCCATGTTTGGATAACAACACTTTCTCGTGACCGTAGCCTCGTTGAGTTTGCAGCCCCCTGTTCCTATATGATTATTGATCCTTGTTGTGGGCTCGATGTGCTGTCAGTTTGTAAACGTTTTTTTGAATCAACCCGTGTATACGTATATGACAGTGGAGAATGAAAGAAAACAGTTAGACTTTAACAACTACAGCCGGCCGGGGTGGCCGAGCAGTTTAGGCGCTACAGTCTGGAACCGCGCGACCGCTACGGTCGCAGGTTCGAATCCTGCCTCGGACATGGATGTGTGTGATGTCCTTAGGTTAGTTAGGTTTAAGTACTTCTAAGTTCTAGGGGACTGATGACCTCAGCAGTTAAGTCCCATAGTGCTCAGAGCCATTTGAACCTTTAACAACTAGAGTTATTTTGATCGCGAAAATAAATTGCTGATAATGTCTTACAAAATTATGGCCCACATTTTGGTTTACTTCATTTTTTCGAAAATATATTTCTTCTCAACACAGAAAAAGCAATATGGCTCATATCCTGGATTTTAAAATAGTGTATTTCTTTTCAACACAGAAAAACAAGGTATAAAAAGAGAATATAAACAGTTTTTACGAAAGGTAACTTAATAGTTTACAGGAATGTGTAAACAAAATATGTCTCACAGGTTATGTTTTCCTCTACTGTTGCTAAACTTTTCAACAGTCTGAAATACTCACAGCACAATTTACAAACATTTTAACTACACTTTACACAAAATATTTATTTACTGCTTGGAATAGCTGTAGCACAGTTGAAAGAATTACATATTTTAATTACTTTTGAGACGAAATATTTATTTATAGCTACCCTGTGAGACATAACACTAAATACGATATTTGTTTTTGCTATGGCCAGCAAAACTGGAAACTTAACCTACTGAACAGATCACACACATACGCCGTGCAAAACCAATGTAGCTCACTCACAATTGGTGTGCAGAAAACAATACAAGAAGCAAAAATAGTGTGCAAAAACGAAGTACTTACTGACTGACACACACACACACACACACACACACACACACACACACTCACACACACTCACACTCACGCACACACACAAACACACTTTTACAATATAAAGGTTGTTCAAAAGAGTGTCGAATACTTTGATGCTTTGAGAGATGGTAGTAGTCATCGAAAAAAGAAAAATAAGTCCAAGGTTGGTTACGGAAGATAGCACAGTCCATCAAATGTGTCGGCAGGGTATTATGATGTCTTACAGTACTCTACCTACCATTAAGTGGTCTGTAGCCGGTTGTGTGGTTCGAGCCGTGTTGTAGGCTACGTTACTCTTCATCGTGTTTGTGTGCCTTATGCCCGAGTACGTATCATGATATTTTACTTTCTTCCAAACGCAAATTCACTGATGTGTTTTATGTTATTACGCTGTTTGTACGTAATGGTGTAGTACATTTAAGTTTTCTCTCTTCGTTCAGCATGTGTCCTGCAGCCTAGAAGGCAAAGGGTCTGCCATGGAACCTGACAACTTGTTACATGCATGATGCCATCAGTGCGTATAAGACGTGAATGGCGTCCTGTGGTATAGCCATCCATGCTGCATTCACCTGATTGCAAAGTTCATCTGTGGTGGTTGGCACTGGATCACAGCGCTGCACCTGTCGTTTCACCATAACCCACACATTTTCGGCTGGTTTCAAGTCTGGTGATCTGGCACGCCAGGGCAAAAGGCTGACTTCCTGAGACACCAAGACGGCATGTGTTAATGCAGAAACAAGTGGTCGTGCACTGTCTTGCTGAATAATGGCGCCTGGGGTGTTGTACAGAATGGGTATTGCTACGGATCATAGAATGTCATTCACATAGGTCACATTGGTCACAATGCCCTGGACATACACCAACTGTGTTTCGTGGTTTTACCAGTCGTACCCCGCACCATAATGCCTTGATTTGGCACTGTATGTCTTATGCAAATGCGGTCACTGTGATGCCGTTCCTGTTGCCTGCGGAAAACCAAAATGCAGCTATCATTTTCAAACAAACAGAACCTGGATTCGTCAGGAAACACCATCTGATGCCATTTCTGTCCCCAGTGACTTAGTTCCATACACCATTGCCATCTAGTACGTTTCTGCACATTTGTCAAAGGTAGACGGAGAAGTGTACCATGTGCACATAACCCATGCCATAATAAACACCGACTGAATGTCATCTCCAATAGTGTAGGATGTGTTACACTGTTCCACTGTTGCGACACAGCCAAGGAGGATACAGATCTGTCTTGCAATGACATTTGGATGAGGTGTCTCTTCTTGGGTGGGGTGGTCCAGGTGGTGCGATCTGACCCAACTCGTCATGTTCAACGGTCTTCCATAAACCATTCTGCACTTCAACCCACATGAGCATCAATTTCCCAGATGGATGCATCACATTTTCTCGTGCCAATAATGTTCTTCATTTCAAACTAACTGATTTGATGGTATGGTCCGCGCATACACCCATGAGGTATCCTACACACCTGCTCAAGTCACAGTGATCCATTACCTTCGGTTTATGGCGATAACGAGAGCCGCAGGCACATTTTTCCGGTAGATGATGTTGTGCTGTGGTATGGATGTTGACCATGAACCTGAAGGATGACGTGGTTCAAATGTTAATCATTTCTGCAGAACATGCTAACGTATATGTCCTGCGAATATGAATGACTTATCTCTCGTCCACACCATGATCAGTAGGTCTTACTATTCCGCATTTTTATGTACCGTCAACAGCAAAATAGCAAGCAGTTTTGATCCCATCTGGCCAATTCTCTCTTTTGATACACTGTTGCACCTCATATCCATATAACTGAACACTCAACTGCCGCACCATATATAAAGCAGGAGACAAAGCAGTCCCAATATTGCCAAGCAGGCACTTCAAGTAATCTTCAACCATTAGAGCTACTGAAGCTGCACGCTGCTTACCCATAGCCCGTCTAAGGCTGGCACCTGTGTCTGTGTGGTATGCATACATTGTTGATCAATGACCTAAAACTTCCACCGTCTTTCACAAGAGCAATGATCTTATTTTTGGCAGGTGATATGCCATAGTTGTTATTGACAGTATATTCAGATGTGTTGACTGCATCAGGGTGGCACCCTATTACTTTATATGGATCGCAACTCTTCACCCACTAGATGAAGCTGTCGGTACCCATATAAAGTAACTCTTGATTTTCGTCCATAAATCACAATGGAACTGGTACATGTGCAGTTGGGATACATGTAATGCCCACGTACCCCCACAAAAAGGTTTCATGTACTCTCCCAAAACCTTAGCCACCTCCAGAGCAACTACATCTTTGTTGAAGGCTGTGGTCCTTTTAAAATATGGTTCTGGTGATTTGGCGTCCCAAAACGCCCCTCTCAATGGGTAACAAAGTGTATTTTATGAGGTTCTCTGACATTTTACATTTTTGGCCGGAAGTTTCTTTTTTCATAAGACTGTAAAACCGTTCTCAAATGTTATGTCACGAGAGTGTTTAAACCAACGTATTCCTTCAACTAGGGATGCTACTTCAAGGAAGTAGCTGCGATGATTATCCAATTGCAGCCTCAAGTTGAAACAACATTGTTCGAGATTATGATGTAGTATGTACTTGGTCGGAACCCGAGATGCGAGAAGAAAAGAGCCGGCCGGAGTGACTGAGTGGTTCTAGGCACTACAGTCTGGAACCGCGCGACCGCTACGGTCTCAGGTTCGAATCCTGCCTCGGGCGTGGATGTGTGTGATGTCCTCCTTAGGTTAGTTGGATTTAAGTAGTTCTAAGTTCTAGGGGACTGATGACCTCAGAAGTTAAGTCCCATAGTGCTCAGAGCCATTTGAACCATTTTATGAGAAAAGGAAGTAACTTGCCTGTATACACTTGTAGGGCTATTTATGGCTATCAGATCGTTATGTAATTCCATCCTTCCTGTCCTAAATTAAGCAATTCCCTTCTGACAACACCTTTTAAAACAGTTGCTTAAGTTTGGCCAACACATACATCACACTAACATAAAGTCTAAACTGCATGCTGTGTAGCAGGAACAAAAGTGTCTTTATTTAAACAAACTTAAACATCACACAGCGGTGAGCCTCTTCCGGTATGTCTGTGCCAACCACTGCCAGAACTGCCCCTGCCACACTCGTGCTGCCGTCAGTCGATCAGCCACTGGGTCCCCACCACAGCTGCCAGAGGTCACACCGCACTGTATTTCACTCCACGGCTGTCATCAAACTACTGACAAACCCTGGCACCTGAATGCTGCAGAGTGCTGCTTCCTCCTGTGCAGGATGGGACCTGAGTAGCCACCTTCACGTCGTACAATTGGGAATAACTCCTGACGCTAGTCTGTTGTATAAGACAGTGAACGCCCAACATAGCCGGCACACTCTGTAAAATGACACAGCTTGCAGATGTATTCTTAAGACAACACGATTTTACATTTAAACATATTCCAATTTTAGAACAGACGTCAGGTGACCGTTCCATGCTCAGGGACGCCACATAAATACTGTTGATTCAGCTCCATTACATGAAGAGGAGGATAGAATTTATGAGCTCCCGCTAGTAGTATGTAGTTCGTGATAGAGCTGAAGTCACGACCTGCATGAGCCAAGTTAAAATGATGGAAAAAAATGAAAAATACAGGAAGCATAGATATACCTCAACCCATAGTGAAAAATGACAGGGAAATTCACTTAAGTTGAAAATAACCAATAACCCACACATATGCTCTTCCTGGAAATTAAAAAATCAACAGATGCACAATTACTCATAGGAAAAAAGTTCATCTACATCTACATGGATACTCTGCAAATCACATTTAAGTGCCTGGCAGAGGGTTCATCGAACCACCTTCACAATTCTCTATTATTCCAATCTCGTATAGTGCGTGGAAAGAATGAATACCTATATCTTTTCGTACGAGCTCTGATTTCCCTTATTTTATCCTGGTGATCGTTCCTCCCTATGCAGGTCGGTGTGAAAAATACTTCTTAAATTCAACATAAAAATTTGTGTGGAATGGGTAGTGGCTGCTCCACCAGTAAAAATATAGCCAGCCACCACAGCGTCTTTTCTTTCTTAACTGCCATTTTATCCCCCTCCCCCTTGTAGGAGACAACACAGTTAAAACCACAGTTAAAATCACCCTTGTAGGAAGGGAGAGGACGGGCTGGCAGCAGTACAAATAAACCACTCTTCAACTACTAGAATGGAACACTAACTTAGATGCTAAAAACAAGACAAGACAACAAAAAAGTTATTGTTACAAGCTTGTTACATACAATGTAAGTTCACATGTTTGAAGCCTGTATCTATCCTGCCCTATCCATCCTATGAACTATGAATTTAAAATAATTTACATGGTGACAATAATGGGAAAAATATAAATAATATAATGCTGTCTTCATTAAATTTTTAAGGACAGTGATAAAAATGTGAACAGACAACACAGTTAAAATCACTTGAGGAACACTTGAAAAACACTGGACATGACAGAAGATACACTGAAAATTAAACATGCAACACTGTGGACTTTCACTATACATAACTGGAAATGGCTTGCCCTGGGATGTTGGATTGTAGATTGAAAGAAGGGTAGGCATGAAGGGAAATATGGGAGTGGTGGTGATAAGGATGGCGAACTGGGAAGAGGTGGCGACAAGACAGCGGCGGCTGTCGGGAGGGGCAACTGGTATTGGTAGCTGTGAATTGTGGAGTAAAAGGGAGAGGGGGGGCTGCAGGGAAGGGGAAAACGGAAGAGGTGTGATAGGGCGGAGAGGAGTAGGAGGGAGCTCTGGGGGCCGTGGATAGGGTAGGATGGATAGAGGCTTCAGACATGGGAACTTATATTGTATTACCAAGCTTGTAACATTAACATTCGAGAGCTAACCATGTTTATATGAAGTGACAGATGAATCGAAGCCATCAAAATATCGGTAAATACATAAGGCGGAAAAGAACGACATTTTTATGAAAGTAGCGGTGTGCAATCATTTTGAGTGAGACATTTCATGAGAACAAAACTGAACTAACTTCGCAACAGAGTGCAGTGACAACTGACAGCAGTTTGACTAAAGCTATCGCCAACAACACAGCAATGACCCATCTACTGACAGAAAGTCAAACAAAGAGATCCAGTGACAGATAACTGAACCCACCCTGACCATAAATTATATAGTAGTGGCCGCTCATAGCTGACTACTGCCTTCCGGATCTCGTGGAAGAACGGAGTGAGCTGAGTTCCACACAGTCAGTGTTTCTGGAGTACTTGTTGTTATTCTGTCTCCAGAATTTCCCATTAAACTGTTTCCATTCCTCCGACAGACTCAAATCCACAACAACGAGGAAACAGAGTCCGACACACATTTTTGGGTTATAACGGCTTGCTAATTTTCCAAGAAATCTAAGTCTTCCATCAACTTCTCCTGGCGTAGTATCCCTTTTTATTTCGATTGCGAATGTCATAAATGTTAGTGTACACAAATGTCTGACATATACATCGAAAGTATCCAGGGGAATTCTGAATCATTCCGGATGAACTGTAATACGCTATAATACTTCATACAGACGCGTGGGTCGCTGTGGCTCAGTTTGTATACTACTAACGGTAGCAGTGTTAGAAGTAGTATATTTAGTACATTGAAACAGTAGGTCTCATGGCGAATTCAGATTGCAGTAGGTTCCCAACCAGATGTAGTAGTAGATTCATAACAGAGGCTTTCAGCCAGCTGTACCGCAGCGACCCACTCCCGCTTTTAATGGGTGACAGTATTACTTTTTAACTAACGCTGATTTTCGCTACAAGTACACCTTGGTGTGATGAAAATTTGGTATGGATATAGATGAAACCTTTAATTCCAACCATCCTTCCTACAAAGAGAATGTGATCAAATGTCTGGCTAGCACTGCATTTTTCAGTGGTTCCTCACATAAACTGTAAGTGTTTTACGTTCCACATAGAGCTTCTTACATTTCCATCAGATTTTTATCCACCACTCATCTGTAGCGTCTAGAAGTACTGGCCATTATGTATATATCGGAGCAGCCCGTAGAACTGTTTCCAGAGAAGATCCATGATACACACAATTGTTTCCAGACTGAGCTTCCACTATCTCCAAAATGTACACCATTAGATCGTATAGCACACCAATGAATGTGATGTTACTCTCTGCAATGTGAAATTTGTTGTTAGAGGACTAACACGAGGTCGAGACTTCAATGTAGTGTTAATTTATGAAAATCAACTATTTGCTGACATGAAAGTTGTGCACTCAAGTTATCATTGACACCAGTTATATCAGAATTCACGACCTTGGAGTTGCAAATAGAAGCTTAATAACATGTTCCTTTATCGTACTTTATAAATTCATCTCTAAACTGAGGCCACTTAGGCTGAAGTCAGGTTACAACACAGACACAGAACTATATAGCGGTCCTCTGTCCTGTAAGGAATATGATATAAATGTTGTGGGAGCTCCTTCCAGCAATGCAACTCTGGCTAACGCAATTTATAGTTTACTACCCTTCCATTGTCATGACTTCCTAGAGTCCGCTAAGACACTGTATCCCGTTACAATTACCGTGATGTATTTAGTCTTTTACTTTGGGGAATAAGTTGGCCTAATTATTTCTACTACACAGCATACAGTTTTTACTTTAACTTAGGGAAAAAGCAGGCTGATGATGCTGTATGGCATTATGTGCTGGCCAAACTTACATTACGTATATGGTGGCGTCACATGGGGAATTGTTTAACTTAGGACGGGCCGTGTGGAACTTCAGAGTGACTTGAAAATAGTCCCACATGTCTCTACAGGTAAGTTACTTCCATTTGTCCTAGCATAGCGTATTCTGATGCCATAGAGCTGAACCATGATTCCAGAGAATTCTATATATAGCACAAGTGGCCTACTTGCACAGTAACGTCGGGGGAAAACCCAGTGGCCATTTTAAATTCTGTAATCAGCAGAGAGACTCGCTTCCCCCCAGCATGACAATGTGCCATTCTGGATTTTTGGGTTTCCCGTCAATTTATACTTAGGACAATAGCCCTGCATCAAAGGAGTTGGGGGGAAACTCCACCAAAATTTGAATTTCCCGCCATTTTATATGCTGGGGAACTGGCCATAGTCGGACGGGGAGAGGTGGGGAAATCCAGTGACTCATCGATGACATCATTGACGTTGTCATAGGTGACCTTCTCTGCACCAGAACACCCACTGTCTACGTACACAGACTTTGATGCCACCCGGTATTATCATCATTCACCCAGAGTACGTTTGGGCGATTGATAACGCACGTCTGATCTGCCTTTCACTATAACTATTATGACGAAAGGTGTATTAAGATGGGCTAACTCGACTGACAAATTTTCAGGTTCTTAGACGGTGTGGGCCCTGTGAACGAAGGTACGAAGTACCCCTTCACGCTGAGTCAGATGTTGGCAACTGTCAGCCTGTAGATACAACTCTTTGTGAGTTGGTTTTCTATAAATGACATGTCGCAAGATACCATCAACATCCTTACTCACCAACACATCAAGTAAGGGAAGGCAGACATCCGTTTCCATGTCCAGTTTAAAAAGAATATTCGGGTGGAGTGATTTCACGTGTTCTAACGATCCGTTCAAATTTTCGCTATCATAAGTGCACACAACCTAAGTATCATCTACACATCTGAAAAAAACATGCAAGATTCAATGTCGCCGACTGCAAGGCACGTTCCTCGAAGTCTTCGATAAAGAAATTGGCATTAATGAGTAACAACGTGCTTCCCATCGCATCTCCAGCCGTCTATTCATGGTACTGAACACTGAATAAAAAGTATGTCGAAATAGGTTAGTTAAAGCACCGCAAATTCTTACCTCAGCTAACCGCAATGAATAAGACAGAGGAACATGAGTGAACTTACGAAAATATCAAAATCATTCAGAGTCAATCTCTCGAATCGACGTAACAAATCCGCCGAGTTTTTAATATGATGATCACACCTATCTACCAATGGACTCAACAGTGTGTCACCCTGATGGCCAATACGAGGTTTGATGGCATCCCATTCGCGTGACAAGAAATAAGCTGACCGTGCAGTGAGAATCTCTGAAGAAATTAGATGGAATCTAAGGAAGACGCAGATGGTGAGGGTGAATATTGACAACGAATGGACAACCAACAAATTACACAAAAATAAATTTGTAAGTCTTGGCGGACAGATATGAAGCCCGTAAGACCCTTGCCATGCAGCAGGAAGAAAGCAATTGGACGCAAAACTTTCCCTCCTTACATACTTCGGAGAATGAATTGCATCGTTCTTAATTTTATTCTGATAGATAAAATAATTCATAGAAGGCAGACTGTATATAACCAATATGATCATACGGAATGCTGCCTTTCTTATGTATGATTTCTAAATGGTCACCTCGAGGAATAGTCTTATGTGCACTTCTCGTTGTCTATCATCATTTTAGCGTTTACATGAAATTCTGCCTTTTATCTTCCTACAGCTTTATAATATCGTGTTACGCGCAAATTCACACTACTTATGTCGTCACTGTGGTGAAAATCCTGCACTGCGTCTTGAAAATTAGCAGAGATCCCATTTAATGCAACTCTTCTCATATACAGCGCGACAGACGCCTCTGGTTCCGCCGTTAAAACTCTTCTCTGTTCTCTTCTGTAGCGCCGTTGGTGGCTTTAAGAACTTGACGAACGGAAGCAAAGGAAGAAGTTCTTAACAAATGTGCAGAACATCTCTCAGAGCACTAGTCGTTTAGAAGATCGCTAGCGCACTTCATAGTATAAACTGGGCAGATCATGCTCTGTAGGGCAGCACTTGTGGTAGGATGGCATGGCAGGCCTTCCAGGTCTGCAGTATGCAGAGGCATCGCAGACTCAGAAATGTCGATACCCGTCCAACTGAGTTAAGAGTATAGAAGTGTATAGAGCTATTACAAATAACTTTACGATCATAATTTTTTCCTTCGCATACACATATTAATGGTGTCGAAGTTGGTGCTGAGCGACCTTCTCGATATGACTTTGGTAAAACAGCAAAGTGTTAGTTGGCAGCTTTAACAAATGCCTCTATGTCTATATCTGTTATGTTGTTCTTATTGAATAGACCTATGTACTTGAAGGGGTCAACTCTCCTGAAGGCTAATCCACCTACTGCAAAGGGGGCATAATTTAAATTGTTCAAACTTACCACTAGGTATCCCTTTCTCTTCATTAAGACATAGACCTGTTTTCTCAGCAATTGTGTAATGCATGCAGGCAGGGTGCTTCCGTATGAGGGTGCAAAAATGTAACAGGACATAGAGAATGCTCCACTGAACAATTTGAGGTAGGGAATCAGGGTTCGGAGAAGCCAGCTTAAGGAGAAATGGAAGTAAATTTGTCTACCGCTTGGACTAGGATTACGGTTTTCCAGCTTGTTTGAAACTAACATGGGAACAAGCTTACACGTACTCTGCTGTCTATTTACGTGTACATTATATATTTCCTGTAAGAAAACAAGGACGAGCCTGATTACTAGGATGTCATGATTCAGGTTTTGTTTACTTGT
The DNA here is from genome assembly GCF_023898315.1 of Schistocerca nitens. NCBI lineage: Eukaryota > Metazoa > Arthropoda > Insecta > Orthoptera > Acrididae > Schistocerca > Schistocerca nitens. The sequence continues at coordinate 629,291,692 of NC_064616.1, read as the reverse complement.
CCATAAGATGGCTCTGTGGTATCGGATTTACATTCTCCCATGACGAAACGTGCTATGAATCAAAGGCAGATCAATTCATTACTCAAGGCTATTCAGAGATGTACAGTACAATACGGTGGAGCAGTACCGGTGCAGTTTCACAGAACTCACTGTCATGCACCTTTGCAACGTTTGCAAAGCTCTCAGGGTGTAAGGGAACAATTTTCTAACAGGCTTCATCCATCAAGACGAGTGTTTATTTCTTTCGATCGTCGAGTGCGGGAGACTGGTCATTGGAAAGGAGAAATGTGGAACCTGGCAACATGAGGATGACTCGGACACTCGATTTTGAGCGGAGGCTTGCGAGGTCACGTGACCTGAATTCCATTGATTATTCCCCATGGGAATATCTAAAGTCACTTGTGTATGAGACCCAGTGGACACGGAGACAGTATTAGTTGCCAGTACTATAGTTACCCGTGATGTGATTCGATACACATCAGGAACATTTGTCAGGGTGCGTCAGAATATTGTTCGCCGATGTCAGGCTTGCGTTGAGGTTGATAGCTGCCAGTTTCAGCACATTTTTGTACGATTCAGTTCAAATGGTACGTTCATTGTGTCAGTGATGGTATTTGCAATTAACCGTTACTAATGTAAGTAGAAAAGTACACAGTAATGTAATTTTATTCCTATTATCTCCTTAAGCTGGCTTCTACGAACCCAAGTTCATTACCTCAAATTGTTCAGTGGAGAATCCTCTATGTCCTGTTAAATTCTTGCCCGCTCCTATTGAAACACCGTGTATGCGTAGTTTTGATCAATTCTGCTCTTTAATTTCTGATTAATGCTATTGCAAACGCGTATGCGAGTCTAGTGATGATTAGAATCTGTAATAACTGATGAGTGCTATTTCAATCGCTAACTCGGGTCTAGTAATGTTTACCCTTGTAGTTCCATTCCGGTCGGGCCAGGTTTAGTGAATTCTCTACTAGCTCTAAGATGAGGTTAAACGACGTAGGCGAGATAATATCCCCTCCTGTCAGTGTTGTATATACGTTTTTCAATTTCTCCTGCAGGTGACTTTATGCTGAAAAAATTTCTTTCAAACCGATAAATTATAAGGCCATTGCTGTATGTTTAGCACTGCTTGTCAGTATAGGCTGTCATAAGGCTTTCTGAAATCTAGAGACAATATGTGAATGTTTGTGTTTAATTCCCATGTGTTCTTAGTTATATGTCGCAGACTGAACACATTACACGATGTGGAACTGTTTCTTTGTTAGGAGCCTCTACAGAAATCAGGCAGTAAATGCCGATTAAGAAACAGTCAATATCCGGTGTAGGATCTGTATTTAATGAATAGAAGTGATACTTCAGTATTTCGAAAATACTGAAGAAAAAGTAAGATAGCTCAGTAGTAGGAAGCTGATGCATAATACTGCATTACTGCGGTAAACTTGGCGTACCATAGGACGAACAATAAGCGGTCGTTGTTCCGGGCTGCTGCCACATTGGCCTGCTTTGTCTGACGTTGCAACGCCAAACTTCCCCTTGTGCAACAAGATGATGAGATATTGGAACTGGGGGCATATTTTTCTCTCAAAGAGTTTACAAACATAAAGCTTAGATGAGAAAACTACGGCAAGTAAAATGCACCCAGGCTGAAAAAATGCTCGAAGGAAACAGTTGGCTCTGAGCACTATCCGACTTAACTTCTGAGGTCATCAGTCGCCTAGAACTTAGAACTAACTAAACCTAACCAACCTAAGGACATCACACAAATCCATGCCCGAGGCAGGATTCGAACCTGCGACCATAGCAGTCCCTCGGTTGCAGACTGTAGCGCCTAGAACCGCACGGCCAATCCGGCCGGCGAAGGAGACAGTGTAACGTTCAACATTTCTTTCCATTTTCACTTCATCTGTGATTCTCTGAGTGACAAATCTTGGTCACAGTGAGTTTTATAACATCCAGAGACCATTGACTATTAATTTCGTGCCCTTTGTGGGCAAAAAAAAAATATATATAAGTTTAATCATCTGCTGTCCGCCTCACGTTTTTCGTGAGATTGCTCTGAAAGGTCGTAATGTTGGCGTCGCAATGTACCATGCTGGCGTTGCTCATAGTCACCCTCACATTATGAAACTGGTAGCGTTGTCTGGGGAACTACTGTACCTGTCGATAGCTGCCGTTTGATTTGAGCCATAATGTCATCCAAATAAAGGATTTATACCACTTATGGAAAAATAATATGTGTGGAATACAACTCCAAGATATAATTGAAGATCTGCGTGTGACGTCATGTGCTGGTCTAGCCAACGAACAAACTACCTTTCAACCTAGCTTATATTTATGCCTACGCTACACAAGAGCATGTCATCATTATTAGATTCCGTAGTCACAAAAACTTAATGAGTGAATGGAGAGAAAATTGAAGTATTTCACGAACAGCTGCTTTCTCCCGATCTGTATACATTTAATGACAATAGAATACCGACTCTGTTTTTTGTATTTGATTGTTGCTGAAAAACTTCAAAATAAAAAAGGGTTCGTAATAAACGTTAAATGTATTGTTAAAATTATTCGTTCAGAAGTAAAAAATAAAATACATCAGAGAAGCGTGTTATGCGCCCATGAATAATGCTGGAAATAGAATACAGCAAATGAAGTGCTGATTGAGAATGTAACGTTCAGTGTGTAGCTTAGAGTTTTAAGAATTGGATTTATTTTGTCACTGCTTTTTTTATAATCTCTGTTTGCGCACGTATAACCTCACACGCGCAAGATCAATGCGTAACAAATCCGGACATGCAAACCAGGAGAAATAAAAGGATACAGAGTTGAGTAGTATCCACATCTTCATAAATGAATATTTAATTTCTTATATGGCGTTTTATAAAATCCATGCCGAGAGGGTAGATATATCCAAACGTCGGCATGTAAAACTAGACAGCGGCAACTTATCTAGAACCGCACAATACGGCTTATGCGACAATTAACAAAGTCCTCGCCGTCCTAGTATGCACAAGGACGTCTAACTTTGCGACTCGATGCTTTTTCGAGAGGGTCTTGCTTCAATGTTTGTTCAGATAGTGGTTCAAGATAAAACGCTGAAAGCGATAGTTTATCTAAATCTTGTAAAGATTTTAGACTTCTGTTATAAGAGTCAATGGACAGGCAGGAGGGGAGGCAGTAATTGAAAAGGAAGTGATACAATTTACAACCTTTCCTCCATATCATTAACTCCTTGCCTGGAGTAAGCAATGAAGGAAGACGAGATGAAATTTGAGAAATGAATTAAAGTACAGAGAGAATAAATGAAAATTTCAACGTTCTCCGATGAAACTGTAGTTCTGTCAGAGACAGTGACGGACTTTGAAGTAAGACTTAAAATGTTAGAGGACGACCGAGGCCTGAATGAAGCAAACGTTTTAAAATGGATTTAGTTCGCAGTAGTTACACATAGATGAAGAGATTTGTACGCGAGAGACAAGCATGGACAGCTACACCGAACTATTCGTCGGATGAAGACCGAGAAAACGATGACAACGGGTGAAACATAGGTAGTTGATCGAAATGCTGTTCAGCGTACTTCTCAGGGATTACAGATTCATGAGCCATCAGCTACTAATTCAAGTCTTCTGTAATATTTTTTTCTGTGACGTAAAATTGATATTTCGAAACATCAGTGCTGCCAGATTTCCTGTGATTTTGCTATGGCATACTCGACATACGTGTGCTACATGTTACTGATTATACGATGTATCCCGCTGTAGTGAAAGTAAGCTACTTCATATGGGAACAATTCTTTGGTGAGGGAGCTATTAAAACATATCATCAACTGAGTAGTTATTGAATATGATTACTATACACCTGGCGCAACTTCATCTACCAGACTCGACATCATTCGCGGCACGCATACAGTATTAGGAAGAATATTATCATTTGTGTCGTGGAAAGTCTCGTCACATCGTTATGAGCATCGTCCTCGTAGATCTAAGCTCTACGGATTTTCTGGTATAACTCAAGGGCGTCTCTTATGGCCGTTACTGTTTATAGTATACATATTAATAAATGGCAGACAGCGTTGAAAATTCCACGAGTGTGTTCGTATCCAATGCTGTTACATATAGGAACGTTGAAAGACCAGAAAATCGTTGTCAAATCCTTGAAGGCATACAGGGGATGAACGTTTGTAATATAGATTTGTAGATGAACATTTGTTAACTGATTATTCAATTGGCGCTCGATCACTAGACAGACTATCATTCGTAAAATATCTGACTATGCGTACGGAGTGACTTGCAGTAGTACGATCAAAGTAAAATAGTTGGAGAAAAATAAAATGGCAGACTTAGATTCACTAGTATAGTTTCCTAGTCAAAAGGATTATCACTAGATTCAGCTAAATATATCGTCAGTGTGAGCCCCGTAACAGGTGGGATTACTACAGGAATTGGAGAAGAAAAAAAGAAGAGTGTGGTGTTAACGGTTGGCATCGTTTAGTAAAACCGAGAGTGTAACGGAAATGTTCAACGAAGTCCAGTGACAGACGCTGCGACAGGGGAGTTGTTCCTTACGAAGAGGAGTTCTGTGACATTTCCGAATGTATACATACAAGAAGAATCAAGCGACTTATTACATTCTGCCACGTACGAATCGTGAAGTAACCACGATAGGAAAACAAAATTTTGAGCACATATGGCGGCTCAAAGACTGTTATTCCACAAGTGAACCTCCAACACGGAAGTGGGAAAATGGTAGTGCTATCCTAAACACCCTCCACCACTTCCTGTAGAGTGGATTTTGGAGGGCAGATGTAAGTGCAGGTATAAATGTGGATGCAGCTTAGTGGTGACTCTACTGCAACGTATCTTAGGTCACAGTTTTTAACTGTAAGTGAAGTATTTCACTTTTCCGTAGTGAATATTCCGTTGATTAGCAAGTTCTCTGAAAAATGTTTGCTTGTCCCCTTCCTCCCTCCTCACACCCTTCGTTTATGATTTAAAAGGAAGTCGTTCGCTGAGATGGCTTCATGTACGGTGTGGTGCTATGCTTACTGACTGAAGAGAGAGAACAGAGGACGAAACCTGTTGTCAGTACAAAGTCTCCTGCATTAAGTTTAATATCCACATTCCATGCACCGACGCGTCAGTTGTTGTCAGCCCAGGAGACACTACCAATCTATTTGAAAATTTACCCAAACTTTATCAAGAAGTTAGCCTCACTGCCTTTCCTTGCCACCCCCGCCAATTACTGAAGATGAATATCACTTCTGATACCAGAGTACACTCAGACAATCTAATAGTTGAAGCTATCGAGAATAGATTTCTCTATTACTTTGTATATGAAACTATATGAAATACTTTCCATGCATGTAAGGACTCCATTTGTTCCATACTTGACACATACGCATTTACAGCAATCACAGATTCAGGTAGCTCGTGGTACACGTATTCACTTGGCAAATACACTGTTTCACTTTTTTAACATTTGAATTCAGATTAAAAATTAAGAGAGAATCTGCGTCTAGAGATCTCAGTAACAACCATACTGATGTTAAGGAGAATTGCACGAGACTTATAAGTGGTGATATCCATAACAATTAATGATGACTACATATTTTCTTCTATATCTACGAGGGTGTACTAGAAGTAATGCCTCCGAATTTTGTATGTGATAACTCTTAAAGATTCTAAAATGAAACAAACGTTAATAAACTCTAAATCTTTAATTTTCATGTCTACATATTTATTTCTCAACAGCCACTCTGGCGTCGAACATTTCTCCCAACGAGACACCAGTTTGTGGATACCATCACTGTACAATATTTGAATTTGTTGACGTAGCCACAACCTCACTTCCGGGTGCACCACTTTAACACTATCAAGTGGAGTCCTCGAAGGCGTTCTTTCAATATTGGAAACAGAAGAAAATCGTATGGGGCCAAGTCGGGACTATATGGAGGATGACCGATGACAGTGAAGCCAATGCATCGGATTGTTGTAGATGTCGTAGCGCTCGTGCGTGATCTGGCATTATCATGCTGAAGCGCTCCATGTGTGGATAAACTCTTCGAATTCGAAACTCGATTACAGCACGCTGTTTCTCACACACCAGCATAGTTACGTTACACACAGCCATGTTACACTCTAAAATTCTGAGCCTTCTAGCGGCAGTGTGTTGCAACTTCAGTCAAAGAAGCAGGAAACTCGATCTAGAAATATACATGACATGTAATACCTCAAGCGATGTTAAGAACAGAATAAAAAATTCTGAGGCATTGCTTTTCAGCAAGCCCTGATGTATACAAATTCTTCAGGCCATTTTGAAGTGCGTTATAGAGGGTATCTCTCACAGTAGCACGTGTTAAAGTTAATCTCAGCTCTACTGCCGGATGAAGCGCTTCAGTGTCACGGTGTGCACTGCAATGAGTGTAATCCTGCATTAATAATCTCAACTGGAACAGAGCGTACTTGGTTTCGGTATATTCCCTGATTCCTCACTTATTACCGGATTACAGGAACTATGTTGCATCCACAAATCAGGTGTTCAGTGTTCGACGAGTGATGTGCAATACCCTTCGTCTGGGGCCTATTTCAAACGCGGCTCGCTCGGTATCAAGGAGAACAGGCTTCGGCCCCGGGCTTAACGCCGGCCCATCAGTCGGAGCTCTCGTCGAGCCCAGCCCCGGGGACCGCAGCCACACCCCACCAACGCACCAACAGCCACCAGGGACGACACAGTACAGCAGCCATACCTTCCGTGGAACGTCGACTGTGTAGTGTGTTACATTAGATTAGGATGGTGTTTCAGTTGTGTTATTCAGAATAAGCATGCTGTCGAATTTTGATTGTATGTGTTGCGCTAATAAAAACGTACTGACTTGTCTGCAAGTCATTCAGAAATAATCAATGGTTTGGTCTAGTTTAATAAAAAGGACACAAAACAGTCTTCTCCACTTCTTACGCTTCTTTGGTGTAGAACCCTTGTACTAAAGTAGATATTTCGACGCAAACTACATCCAGCGATACCAGACCCACCACCAATGCACATACCTGCAAAAGCAAAGAGGGTAAAGATGCAGCAAACCAGCTAGCCACCGCACAAGGTAAGAGGACAAATTTAACATCGCCTATAGAGAAGGCAATCCAGAAACGAAGAGTCTCTCAACTTACCCTTTCCTATCAACCAGAAATAAAAAAGGAGGCAGGAAAAGGAGCACAACACGATCCTCGGGTCGAAAGGTGTCTTGATGCTATTACATGTAATAGTGGCACGTGTGGCTGATGAGGATGACATTATGAACTTAGATGCCACGACACTAGATAGTGAAACGAACCCACTCCTCTTTAGCGCTTTACAATCAGGGCATAAATATAAGGAGAAATTATGTACAGAATGATAAAATGGCTCGTACAGGACGGACCTTTGTGTCTATGCCTCCAAGAGACTCATTTTACAAATACAGGCACGTAACTTCGACCAACAAGACGACATTACCGGTAATAGGGCGAAAGGTGAGCTGCCGCTGTTCGTCAAGGACACATATTACTCCTCGCCTGTCACTTAACCACAATGCTACATGCGGTGGTGGTCATGATAAGCGAGCATATTAATTTCATTATGTTATGTAGCTGTATATCTCCAGCAACATGAGCCCGGTGACAGCGATAATCTCAGCTTATTGCTGAACTGCCACTTTCTCCTCTTACGGGGTTTCAGTGCACACAGTGCACTATGAGGCTACAACACTACTTGCTCCAGGAGTCGAGTAATTGATGATCCCACACAAACTTTGCGTATCTGATGAACATTGGTCATGTTACTTATTTCGGATCTGCTACATACATATAGACTTCTCACTTTGTCAACCTGCCCCTTGACACACGGATTTCTCTTACGGCAGGAACACCAACCATTGTGTCAAAGTTGTGGAACACGAGTATCGATACAGCATACTTCAACTGAATATATGACGATTTTTGGGCGGACCAGTGCCTCCCACAAAACCTGTTCTCTAATTAAAATGTCAATTAGACAAGTGCGGTACATGTTTTAAACCTTTGTGTGCTTCCGGAGCCTTTCTCAAAGTACTTTAGGTGCGATTTTACTGCGTTACATAGTGACTGAGTCACCAATTATTTTTAACTAATCATACAGCCACCGAAATCTTTCCTCATTTAAAGATATCTATCATGGTATTTTGTAGCTCATTGTCTCTACAGTTGTTTTCCTTTGTTTTTATCGGCATTTCATGGATAATGTTTCATAATTTGTTGTAATAGATTTTAACTAATCTCACCGCTATTTCTTTTATGCAATGGTGCTGATGACGTCGCCCTAGAGCACTAGACACAAACTATGCAACTAATATTCCGAAGTGGCTCCCACAAGTATTTCGTGAGTAATCTGCTTTTTAGACGGATTGCCTTTCCCAAGGAACCGACGCCAGACACCTAGTTACCTCATTCTATTTAATACTGAAATGTCATATCCTTACACATTTATAAACCCAGTTGTCTGAACGAGACGACTGATTCAAATTGTGACCCATTAATACTGTGGTAATAAGGCATTTTGTTTTATTGCTATCGCTTTGAGAAATGCATAATTAAACATCCCTAAACATTAAACGCTATTTGCCAATCTTTGCACCAATTTGAAATGTGATAAAGAACTGACTGAGTATTACGCAGATTTCCTTTGGTATTAATTTATTCTAGATAACTGACGCTGTTATCTAGAATACTGAAGCGGTGAAACAGAGGTGAGGTTATGGCTCCGTCAACAAAGTCAAACATTTTACACTGACGGTATCAACAAACTGGTCTCTCGTTGGGAGAAATGTGTTCATCATCGGCTTGACTATGTCGAGAAATAAATATGTAGGCATCAGGTATAAAAATATAGCTCCAAATCGTTTGTGTAATTTAAAAAGCTTTAAGAGTTTTCTAATAAAAATTTTTGAGGCATTACTTTTCGGCACACTCTCGTACTTTCACTAACAAGCTTTGGCGTTATACGGAGTCAAATGCTTTTCTGAGGTCAAGAAGTACTACATCTATCCGACTGCCTTGACTTCGGCTTACAGTATGTCAGGCGAGACGAGCGCTAGTAGGGTTTCGCATTACCGAAGGTTTTCAAATTCATTTTGGCTGGCATGGAGAAGGTTATTATTTAATTACGTTTGAACTCAGAATATGTTCTAAGATTATTCGTTAGTGACAAAGTGCCTGTGGGCTTCTGTCTCGGGTTCTTTGGCCGACGTTCGTCTGATGATTCTTATTACGTTTCGCCAGCACGAGTGGCTGTCATTGTCTAAGTTTCACCCTCTATTGCTCCAGCAATGGAAGGACGAACTTTGACAATGGCAGCAAATCATCAAACGAACGTTGGCCGAAGAATCCGAGACAGAAGCCAACAGGCAGATTGCCAACAAGTGGATACGAAAGCCGTAACATTTTTGTATTATGCAATAGTACTGTTTCAAAGATAATTGGACGGTAGTCTTGTGGATCACTGCAGTTATCCATCTCGTACACGGGGGTAATTGTGATTATTATCAACGAATGGACAATTTTTTTTTCATTTTTTTTAAAGAGGAATTTACAGTATATGAGAAATACAGTTAAAAGAGGGGCTTGCTCAATTGCAAGTCTTGTATAGAATCCGACAGGAAGTCCGTCGGTGCGAGAAGCTTTCTTCGGTTTCAGTGATATCAACTTTTGCTCAAGGTCACTCCCACCAATATCTGTACGATTCATCTTTGCAGTGGCGAGGGAATTTTACGGGGGAGCACTTCTGCATTTTACGTTGTTAAGCACTATTTACAAAGGGAGTTACGCATTTATTCCTGTGCATTGTTACCCTCAACTTCAGTTACCGTGTCTTGAGTGTCTGGACACCACCTTTGGTGCCACTGATACCTTTTACGTACGACCAGAACTGCTTTCGATTTTGCGAGGGCTCTTTGGATAAGTTTCTGTTATGGTAATTGTTGAAGGCCGCACGTATTGCCCTTTCACTGCCAAACCGGGAAATTTCAGTTCCAAACATTCAACGGAATTTATCACTCAAAATATATAGTATCACGTAGTCGTATATGATTAGAAAATCTTCGGTGACGTGTAACCATCTCAATCCATTATCATTGATAGAGCCTTTGAGATAGAAGATAAATTGAGTGGACGGTGTGAAAGACATACAACGGTGTTATCAGAGACCACGATGGCTCTACAACCAAGAACGCATATACCGATATTCCATCATTTCTGTTCCTCGTTTGATTGCCGTTATTGGCAACCTCTCGTCGTAATTCGGAGGTCTGACCAAGTTAAGATGGCTACTACTTTTTTACCAAGAGTGTTTTCCAAAAAAGAGAATGAGTGATTTGTGAGTCAATCATTTCTTGGCGGATCGCAACTATTATTACCATTTCTCTTTTTGAGATGAAATTTGAACAAAAATCAGTTTCTAGCTGATGTTTTGTCTGCTTTACGCGAGGAGCCTCGTTAAGTCTATTGACGATCTATAATGATAGCTATTTTCAAGCCGTGAAGTTTTGTAATTAAAAGTCTTACGATCACAGCGGTTAGAGTCCGCTAGGCCAACTTCACCGGTAGTTTCCACTTTACGAGAGCCCGAGCGCTGCTCTATTTCTTGAAAGCTGGAAGGAGCTGACGACATACGTGAACATGACAACCTCCGGTGCCGAGAGAGTACTTCCGTGGCTACAAAACTTTGAGGACCGGCTCGTCACAACCGATCAATGAACTTCAGATAAAGTGGCAGCGCCTGGCTACGGGAGACTAGAAAAAGAGTCTTCTTCGAATTTCATTCCGAACAGGCCCGTGGTTGCCTTGCTACGAAAAGCTTCATTCTCTTAGAGGAAATTTTGTCAGAAAATGTGCTTGATATATCAGATAAACATCGTTTAGCTACTATTATTTCTCTGTTGCTAGACAACTAGGTATCTCATTGCTCAACACACTGTAACATTGATCTGGATGTTAGATCTAATTTACTAATAAAACGCTACACCGAACAGTATCACTTATAATTATTGGGAAATAAATGTTACATGAAACGTCTGATCACCAGTATGTATCAAAGAGTCTCTTAGATTTTCTTATACCCTGACAAAACTACAACCTTCGTATATAACTCCGGGGTTTTTGATTGCACTGGGAGATGGTGGATTGGAACTACAACACGTGAGATATCAGTTTATTTTATTACAGGAGTTATAAAAAGATTTACTTAACTTTATATAGTCCATTGCCACAGGAATATGCCGAACACTTAAAACTGTCTTTGAATGTTGAAGCCTCACTTGATGCATACAGTTACTAAACTCTTTTCGTGAAGTACGAAGTTTAGAACGACAGTTCAAACTAAGAGATGAGTAACACATGTGTTCTAATTAGGAGATGTTTTCTGCTTGATTGGGAATCAAGAATTAGTGTGCTCGGCTGTATGTCGGCTCCCGTGCAAAGTCACCGCGGGGCTGAGAGAGTGTGTGGTTTGGCCAGCGCCCTCTCATTCGCCATTGCAGTATGCAGAGAGACATCACTATCGTCTTTGGTATCGATGGGAGTTGACGACTTTGTTATGGCACTGCGATCTTTGGACGATACTACTGATTTCGTATCTTCAGCTGAATTTATTTCAGGAGATGGTTAAAATGGCTCTGAGCACTATGGGACGGAGGTCATCAGTCCCCTAGAACTTAGAACTACTTAAACCTGACTAACGTAAGGACATCACACACATCCATGCCCGAGGCAGGATTCGAACCTGCGACCGTAGCGGTGTCGCGGTTCCAGGCTGTAGCGCCTAGAACCGCTCGGCCACCCTGGCCAGCTATTTAAGGAGACTAATTGACAAAAATTATTTAATTTCACTTTCTCCACTCATAGTCGAGAAATGCATAGAAACAACTTCACATTTACTATTGATATGGACAGAAAACTTTCGAATCTGGATTTCGAACAAGGGCAAAGAATTTCTTAGGCAAGATATGCTGTTGTCCTGGAGAATGTCTGTGTACTGCTGACGTTACAGACATTGTATCACGATGTCATAATAGCAAAGATGGTTAGTGAGGTTAGTAAGTCACTCAAGAAGGCCAGGAGACTTTTACGCTGCAAAGAACAGATAAGCAGTTATTAGCACCCTGTTTAGACAGTTTCCCGAGATCACTTAGTTCCAGTATGATAGACCTAGTGGAATTAATACCGATGTTTAAACAGACTGCAAATCGCTCAGGGCATGTGTACTCCACGGAAGTGGATAAAGAGAGAACACCTACCGTAGCTTAATAACGAAATTCGGAAAATTCTGAGACAGCAGGGACTGCTGCACTCTCAAGTGAGAAAAGAATTTGGAAATGTCGACCGACTAAAGTTAGTAGAAATACGTGCCCCTATTAAAAGATCCATGCACGAAACGTACTCTCACTTTAATACCTTAGCGAACGATTTCGTCGAGAACCTGAATAATTATAATCCTACGTAAAGTCACCAAGCGTGTCAATGGTGTCTATCCAGTCACTCGCCGATCCGTTTGGTGTACCAATAGAAGACAGCAAAACGAAATCTGTAGTTTTAAATTTTTCGTTTAAAATATCATTCACGAAAGAGAAGCGTACAGACATACCATCGTTTTACCATTGCACAAACTCCAGTATGGAGGACATAGAAATAGGCATTACTGGCGTTGAGAAGCAACTGAGACGTTAAAACAAGTAAATCATCAGGTCTTGTCCGGTCCAGTTTTACATAGAGTATTGTACACCGTGGGGCCTTAACTATCACGAATCTGTCGCCCAGCGCGAAGTGTCAAGCTACTCGAAAGAAAACATAGTTGAAAACCGTATATAAGAGGGGTAAAAGAACGGAGTTGCAGATTTACCGACCAGTATTCTTTACGAAAGTTCGCTGCAAGGTTCTTGGGCATATTCTAAGTTCAAATACGAGGGCTATTCGGAAAGTAAGTTAAACGTGGTACTTAGGGACGGGGCCGTACTCAGTTACCGTTGGTTCTTCAGTTTCTTTTTATTTTTTTTTTAATCACGTACACTGTTTGAAAACAATTGCAAATAACGTTGACAATAAGGAACAATTATCAAATTTGACTGTTAAGACACAATGTGTAATAAAAAATTTCTTAAGGAAGTTGCACTCACGTCTGAAGGCCTTATTGACTAGAAATTCAAATTTTTTGTCGGTTGAAAGCCCCAACAGTATCAACTCAAAAAAAGAATTTGACAACTTAATGCCTAGATATCAAATTCTTAACAACGAGTTAACTTCTTCAAGAGATACTAAAATATTACAAAAAAGGGCAATCATCAAATTTTCACTATTAAGAGACAATATCCAATTAAAAATTCTTAAGACAAATTGCATTCACGGCTGAAGGCCTTATTGACAGTTATCACAATCTTACCACATCAAGAGACAAGTGAGCCTCAGACAGTGCTCCGAGGATCGACCTGGGAAAGTCGCTCAACGATGAGGCAGGCAGCCAAGAGTTGTATTTACTTAACCGGATGCCAACTGAAACTAGTGACAGTTTAAACGCAGACCAACACTCTTGCAACGTCTGATAACCAACACAACGATGGAATAACCCAGGCAAGGGGGAACCGGCGGACAGCGCTGCGTCTTCAGAATCCGGTGTTTGGAACATCCAGAAGCAGAAGGACCTACTACGACCAAGGTAGTCCAAATGAAATATCCGGACCACAATCAAGGAGGCTGTCGAACTACACGCCTTACCGGACAGCAGCGGCAAGGCGAGGAAAGGTACACTGCCGCGAAATACGTTATCCTCCAGGGCAGGTAACTGGGGCGTTAGCGGCCACTAGATATGAAAATACCGGTGGTTGAGCTTCAACAATAAAAACAAGGAATTCAATGATTAATAATAATGTGGAGGATGGCTAGTTAATTTTGTTAACTCCAAACACTCCACTCATTGCTCTTCATCTCAGCGACCCTGCGAGCAGCAACGTGCGAACAAACGGCGTGATATCAAAATAATGGAGGTTTCACTACTGGGTTAATGTTCACTCAACTCAGATGTCCTGGGTCCAGCGGAGAACGAGGCTGTGGCCCTCGCAACTACAGCCTCACGATCCGGCAGTGCCTATGTGCCGCCAGTGGTCCCCGCATGTCCTCGTTCTGCCGGACCTCACTGCTGCTCCGTCCCAACCGAGCTACAGGACACACTCCGATCCAGAAAACACTTGACGCCCTTCCAAAGATAGTACTAGGGTACTAGATATCGATAACCGCTACTGCTGCCACTCACGGACAGACAACACTAACAAACGTAGTGGCGCCAGGAAACACGAGAAGAAAACGAGACGCCACTATCCCTATTACACGATGCCAACCTACCAACGGCACCAACGCGAGCCGCAACACGGCTTTAGCGTGGTCCGATCGTTCGTGAACCATTGTGAAAACCAAAAGTGTTTTATTGTATCAGATAGCTACACCTCCCATTTATTTCTCTTCATAGTAGCGTTGTAACAACTTTCCAATACCTTCTTCATAGAAGGCAGCTGCCTATGCGTTCCGATAATTCTGCTGGTCTGCATCTTGTTGCCTGTACCAAAATGTTTTCTTCGTAGTCAGTCGTATAAGTGACCAGAGGTGAGACTCAGGGGGAGTCAATTACAGGCAGTATTGTGGGTGATCAAATAGTTCCCATCGAAAACAGTGGAGGAACTTCTTCATTGCCATCGTATGCAGAGTGCTGCCGAGTATTTTCGTGAAGAAGGACACGCATAACAGTTATATTACGTGGACTGCAAGACATCAGGTAAAATCTCTCACCAGGGCCCCATACTCGGCGGGAGATAGTTTCTAGGCATCTTTACGTGCTCCATGTGCGCTCAGAACGAAAAAGAGCGACGAGACGCGATCGACGGCATACTAGATGCACTTCCCAACACATCTGTGCAAAGCTTCATCGGATTTTCACTGTAGTTTCCATTTCGCGCCCGATCGGACCTCACTTTCCGAAGAGACCTCGTGTAATGAATTTCCTTCCGAGAGAAAAGCCTCTGTCCACAAATCAACACGCATTAGGAAAGCATTGCACATTCGAAACTCTGCCTGCCCTTTCCCACCAAAGAGCCTGTGAATCATAAACAAAGGGCAATAGGCAAATCCCTTTCCCTATATCTTCGGATAGACTGTGTCTTACTCTACATACACAAATACTACGACGGGTATTGGGAGCAGGATACTGCAGCTGTTTGCTAACGACACCTTAGTGTACTAGAAAATGTAATCGTTGAGTGACCTGAGGAGGATACAGGATACCTTGGGCTGAATTTCTATTTAGTGTGATGTATGACAGCTAGCTCTGAAGAAGAAAATTTTTATTAGTGCAGATGAGTAGGAAAAACAAACGTGAAATGCCTGACTACAATGTTAGTGGTGTACTGCCTGTCACAGCCACGCCGATAAAATATCTAGGAGTAACAGTGCAAAGCAATACGAAATGGATCGAACACGTAAGGTTGTTGTAAGAAATGTGAATGGTCGACTTCGATTTATTGGAAGAACTCGAGTTAACCGTAACACAGCTATAAAGGCGACCGTTCAGAGAACACATTTTCGACCCATTCCTGACTACTGCGTAAGTGTATGAGATCTCAATCAAGTCTGCCGGCCGGAGTGGCCGTGCGGTTCTAGGCGCTAGAGTCTGGAACCGAGCGACCGCTACGGTCGCAGGTTCGAATCCTGCCTCGGGCATAGATGTGTGTGATGTCCTTAGGTTAGTTAGGTTTAATCAGTTCTAAGTTCCAGGCGACTGATGACCTCAGACGTTAAGTCGCATAGTGGTCAGAGCCATTTGAACCAATCAAGTCTGATTAAAGGAAAACATCAAACAAATTCGGAGGTGTGCTGCTAGATTTTTTGCCGGTATATTCGATCAACATGGTGTGTTACGCCATTGCTCCAGGAACTCAATCGGGAATCCCTAGAGGGAAATCAGCCTCCTTTCCTCGAAACACTGTTGAGAAAGTTTGGAGAACCTGCATTAGAGACATACTGCAAAACTATTTTACTGCCACCAACGTACATCCTGCACATAAGGACCGCAAAGACAAGAGAAATCAATGCTCTTTTTCCGTCGCGCCGTTTGCTAGTGGAACAGGGGAGGGAGTGACTAGCAGTGGTACAAGGTAACCTCGGCCACGGGCCGTATGGTTACTTGTGAAGCATGCACGTCAATGTAGATTTAAGTAATGGAGTGCGGGACATTCAACCCTTGCCGGTAGTATTATGCTGTTAATTCATTAGAGCTACCTTATGACCAACCAAGAATTGCTATATGTGGTGTCGTTTGAAGAGCGAGTTGCCAAGGAAAGGTTGGTAACCCGCGACGAAACCACAAGAAAAAATATACGTGGGCGTGTTGTCTGTTCTTTCGGACATGTCTCAAAGAACAAACACCATGCGGAATGCACAGCTGTGATACATATTACGTGAACTGAAGGTGGAGAAGGTGGGGAGAAAGAAAAGTAAAGGGAAGGAATTACTGATGTCAGCTGTACCGGTACTTTACGTGGAAACAGAGTCGACGAGTGAAAAATGTGTGCCAGACTGGGATTCGCATCCGTGATCTACCGCTTACTAGGTAGTTGCTTTAACCACTGCGCCATCCGGATCCAGTATTTATCATGTCCTCCATGCTCGCTACTTTGAGAGTACTGGTCGGCCGGGAAGCATGTAGACACAGTCCTCGCACCTTCGATAAACAATCTGTCAGAATAACGCCTTGGTTAACACAACTGCCCGGTAAGCATGTGGCCCCATGTTCGAGTCCCGATGCGGCACATTTTTCACAGCTGAGTCCCGATGCAGTTGACATCAATAATTTCTTCCTTTTCCTTTCATACCCCGTCCCCCTTCATGATAAATTTACATAAAACATAGTGGTTGCCAGAAGCAAGACACGCCCAGAAGAGTATCCATACGGCACCGCATCAGCTCGCTTACATACGTCTGAATGCAGAATCGCTCAGCCCAATTAGCAGTCGTCGCCGAAGAAGACAGAGCCATATCGCAGAGAGACAATTACATAAGACAGAAATGGGCATAAATGTATATGGGTAACTGTACTATGTGAGAAGAGACTAGTATCTTGTTCAGTATCAAGTGATACCTTAAAGTACAGGAACAGTTATAAATACTCATGACATTCCTGTGGACTCGAATCGTAACAAAGTTAGGTATTTCATTTTATTCATGCTATAATAAAAAGACCTAATATTTTATGTGTTGTAGTATCACCATTGGACCTCCAGGACTAAAGCTAAGAACCCGCTGCTGTACCATCCAGTATTATTTCTTGTTATATGTTGTATTTTCTCACTAGGTTTCTATTTCTACAGTCGCATTGGTTTAACGTTACAAGTAAGTCAAATATTTCTACATCTACATCCATACTCCGCAAGCCACCTGACGGTGTGTGGCGGAGGGTACCCTGAGTACCTCTATCGGTTTTCCCTTCTATTCCAGTCTCGTATTGTTCGTGGAAAGAAGGATTGTCGGTATGCTCCTGTGTGGGCTCTAATCTCTCTGATTTTATCTTCATGGTCTCTTCGCGAGATATACGTAGGAGGGAGCAATATACTGCTTGACTCCTCGGTGAAGGTATGTTCTCGAAACTTTAACAAAAGCCCGTACCGAGCTACTGAGCGTCTCTCTTGCAGAGTCTTCCACTGGAGTTTATCTATCATCTCCGTAACGCTTTCGCGATTACTAAATGATCCTGTAACGAAGCGCGCTGCTCTCCGTTGGATCTTCTCTATCTCTTCTATCAACCCTATCTGGTACGGATCCCACACTGCTGAGCAGTATTCAAGCAGTGGGCGAACAAGCGTACTGTAACCTACTTCCTTTGTTTTCGGATTGCATTTCCTTAGGATTCTTCCAATGAATCTCAGTCTGGCATCTGCTTTACCGACGATCAACTTTATATGATCATTCCATTTTAAATCACTCCTAATGCGTACTCCCAGATAATTTATGGAATTAACTGCTTCCAGTTGCTGACCTGCTATTTTGTAGCTAACTGATAAGGGATCCATCTTTCTATGTATTCGCAGCACATTACACTTGTCTACATTGAGATTCAATTGCCATTCCCTGCACCATGCGTCAATTCGCTGCAGATTCTCCTGCATTTCAGTACAATTTTTCATTGTTACAACCTCTCGATACACCACAGAATCATCTGCAAAAAGCCTCAGTGAACTTCCGATGTCATCCACAAGCTCATTTATGTATATTGTGAACAGAAACGGTCCTATGACACTCCCCTGCGGCACACCTGAAATCACTCTTACTTCGGAAGACTTCTCTCCATTGAGAATGACATGCTGCGTTCTGTTATCTAGGAACTCTTCAACCCAATCACACAATTGGTCTGATAGTCCATATGCTCTTACTTTGTTCATTAAACGACTGTGGGGAACTGTATCGAACGCCTTGCGGAAGTCAAGAAACACGGCATCTACCTGTGAACCCGTGTCTATGGCCCTCTGAGTCTCGTGGACGAATAGCGCTAGCTGGGTTTCACACGACCGTCTTTTTCTAAAGCCATGCTGATTCCTACAGAGTAGATTTCTAGTCTCCAGAAAAGTCATTATACTCGAACATAATACGTGTTCCAAAATTCTACAGCTGATCGACGTTAGAGATATTACTGTTACTATCAACATTACTGTTACAAAAACAAATGTGTCAACTAAATCAGCAGTTGTTTATCTCAACAGTTATTACTACTAATTCTATTACAACTACTGCTGCTGTTATGATCGATAGTAAAAGAATCGTCTGTCCCCACCGTGCTAAACTGCCATTACTAAAGCAACGGAAATGAAGTCTAAATTCGCTAAACATGCAGCTAGGTGAAGGATGTTCCTTTCTGGATTCCGAGGTATAAGAAAATATCTAAAAGAGAAACTTATGCAATTTGTGTAAATAGTACTAGAAAACACGCAAGGGCAACAAGGATGTTTGTAATCGAAGATCGTAATTGCCAACGGCCTTGCCGCAGTTCTGTCCTTAGTTCAGCGCTTTCGGGCTTGACTAGCACTTGCATGGGTCACCGTCCGGGTCTTCCTAATGCTGTTGGCCAGTGGGGTGCACTCAGTCCTTGTGAGGCCAATTGCGAAGCTACTTGATCGAGAAGTAGCGGCATTGGTGAAGAAAACTGACTACGACCGGGAGAACGGTGTGCTGACCACATGGCCCTCTGTATCAGCAGCCAATGATTCCTAAGGGGTGAGGGTGGCATGGCGATCGGTCGGTACTGTTGGGCCTTCAAGGCCTGTTTGGACAGTGTTCGTTTGTATGTTTACCTTTAATTGTAACTGTTTCATCGAGTTAACTGGGAGTACTTCAATTGAGTCAAGATGATACCTAAATATTGGCTCTTAAAAGAAATGTAGGAATCTGATACAACATTTTTGATGAGAATTTTGTATACATAGGATCCTCAGACAATTTCTTTTTGATAAACCTTTTAGTTGCAGTCATTATTTCCAAACGGTATACGTACATAGTTGGGCAACGGTCTTGCCGCAGTGGATACACCGGTTCCCGTGAGATCACCGAAGTTAAGCGCTGTTGTGCGTGGCCGGCACTTGGATGGGTGACCATCCAGCCGCCATGCGCTGTTGCCATTTTTCGGGGTGCACTCAGCCTCGTGATGCCAGTTGAGGAGCTACTCGACCGAATAGTAGCGGCCTCGGTCAAGAATACCATCATAACGACCAGGAGAGCGATGTGCTGACCCCACGCCCCTGCTATCCGCGTCTTCCTCGGAGGATGACACGGCGGTCGGATGGTCCCGGTAGGCCACTCGTGGCCTGAAGACGGAGTGCTAATACGTACATAGTTACAAAAATGGTTCTGAGCACTATGGGACTTAACATCTGTGATCATGAGTCCCCTAGAACTTAGAACCTAACTAACCTAAGGACGTCACACACATCAATGCCCGAGGCAGGATTCGAACCTGCGACCGTAGCGGTTCCAGACTGAAGCGCCTAGAACCGTACGGCCAAACAGGCCGGCCGTACATAGTTACAACACAATGGTAATGTGTAGGAGAGGAGGTCAAGTGTTACGCCTATCATCCCTTAATCAGAGAACAAACATTACTTTATAGTACCTACTATCTCAAGCTGCGTTTACTATCAGCGCAGAATGCCGAAAGATAGCGTAACGTTCGGGCAGTAAAGCACGAAATGCCGGTAGAGCAGATAGAATGTGTACGTTAGAAACGATAACTTCAGACTAAGTAGAAGACTGCATAAATCTTAGAATGTCATCACTTGCCGCTAATACTGTTAGGGAATACGCAGTGTGGGAAAACCAGCTTGACATCCACTTTTATTCATCCATTTGCTAAGCACTTCATCTGCCGTAAGAACACGAACCGTCGAAGAAGCTTCAAGGACGCGCATAAAAACTGACATATAGCGGTTATTGCGGCGAAATGCTAGCATAACCCAAGTTACGAGCAATGTATACTGCACACCAGGCCATTCAGTGCCTTTATTTGAGATGTAGGAGACCTTGACTGTGACCGCGGAAATCTAATATCTCAAATGGTAAGGTTATTCACCTTCCACAATTCTCCCGATTTCTGTAATGAATCCATTTATATTTAATAACATCAAGGATATTTATTCAGTCATTCATAGTTTACTTGAAGACTTTAGCTCAAAGTTTTTTCTCTGAGATATTTGTACTTCATAAGATTGCAAATTTTTGATCACAGGCTAGCCCTGAATGAGGCTGACGTTGTCGAATCACTGAACTGTCGATTAGTGTATACTGCCCTGTGCTCAAGGATATTCTTACGTACTTCCAGGATTTCGGAAGATGACTGCACGAAAACTGCAAGACATACACAAAAATGACATATATCAACGAATAGGGCATCTGTCTAAGTTTCGATTCTCAATCGTTCTGTGGCGCAGTTGCTCCAGGGGGCAGGTCAAAGAATTGGGCACACGAGATGTGCCCTGGCACGAGTGCTATAGCGCTCCCCCTGGCTGCAATTTTCCGCCACCGCCATGGCCCGCTGTCTGAGGGGAAAGAGGGGGAAACTGCGAACGTGCCTAATTTAAATGGCTATGCAGTCCCACTGCATACGACTTTATTTTATATTTCACTTTCCTGAACAGCATAGATCACAAACAAAACAAAATTTCATTATTAATTATGTTTGGCGTGCCGAAGAGATATAATTTTTATCCGGTACAAACTGTCAGCGTACAGACAGACGTTGGCAATATCACAGATTTTCGCATTCACGTTACCTCGTAAACGGGATTTACTTAGTTTCATAATCGAAAAAAGGTCTTTCATATGTTGATCGAAATATTTTAACACGTTTTGAGCCTAATTATGGAGACGTGAAAACTCCACCTGAGGAAACCAATGTAGTCGCACTGGACAGTCTGAACGTAAAAATATTTGCCTTTAAACCTGGAATTATATTGCAGACAATCAATTCTATCTGCACATGCACAAGGGCGCTTCCAGCTGAAACGGCAAAAAGTCTCGAAAACATTCGAAGGCAGATGAAAGATTTTTAAAAGATTTCGTATTTGCTGTTGATTGTAGAAATTACTTATTTATCAATTGCAAGTTGTGCTGTACTGTTGCCTGTACCATTGGCGAACATTTTGTGCCTTCGGTGTTTTCTCGCCACCAACAATGTATATGCATACAAAATAATATGTAATATTAGTGTTGCCATGTTCGCTACTAATACTCAAACAAGTGTAAGCCCTTTTGAACAGAATACATGTATATATTTAATCTCTTACAAATAAATTTTCCTATACTGACCCGTTCTCCTTTACCACATCATCACTCAGAAAGCTGTATGTTGTTAACAGATATAAAAAGATGTTATGAGAAGAAGCTTACAATTGTTATCGCTGGAATGTACTGTCTCTGAAAATTGCGTAGACAGTCCAGCTTGTGAATGTACAAAGGGTGCTAGAACATTGATTTCTAACGATTAATGCGAAGGATCTTAGCATAAGTAACAGTTCACGTAATTCATATCATTTCGCGATGTACAGAGCTTCACATTCGTTTGATGTTAATGTATTTACACATTAAAAAGGTTTAATTTTGATTGTGACATGTATATATGTCGGAGGATTTTAAAGTCTTACGTATGATGAAACAAAATGTAAGTGATGGCTTATCTTCACAATTTTTGTAATGTACAACAATCTACATACAAAATTGTGCATTTCTGTATATACATACTCTGTTATTCAATTTTGTATTCTTTTGGCTTTTGCAGTACTTGATATTGGCTCAAAGGCCGGAATTCAAGTTGTGCAATAAATAATTTCTAACGTCAGTGTTAACGTCCTTAAAAAAATTCTACATGACTGTGAACCCCTACCATGAGACCTTAATTAACGAAAGATTTGCAGTGCCTTCAAAACTTGTAGAAAACAATCGTTGCAATTCTTTCAAGGCCACAATGTGTTCTTCAAGTCTCGAGTTCCTTTATCATTAACGAGCTTATGGAACTGGACTGCGTTTGTCAGAATTTATCTCTTCTACAATGCATTTTCTTTTTAAATGTAACCCCTTCAAACCAGAAATAAGTTGTTTCTCACCTTGTATTACTGTGAGCAATGTACACTCAAGTACCTTTAAAATTCGAGGTCTGCAGTCCATTCCGGATGTTCTAATTTTCGTTCCTGCACTCATTTTCCCTTCATTAATTAAACAATAGTGGGTTTTAAATCGAGAAATCTTTCCACTCATGCCCCTTGACTTAAGCAACGTACTTTTCAGTAATATAGAAATCCTCCATACTCTTCGTTCGGTTCCATATAAAACTGTTGCCACTGGCAGTGGAGTAACGCATGCACTACTTTCTCCACATGCTCCATACCTGCAAATTATCAAATGGTTCAAATTGCTCTAAGCACTATGGGACCTAACATCTCAACATCTGAGGTCATCAGTCCCCGCCGGCCGGCGTGGCCGAGCGGTTCTAGGCGCTTCAGTCTGGGACCGCGCGACTGCTACGGGGCCGGCCGAAGCGGCCGTGCGGTTAAAGGCGCTGCAGTCTGGAACCGCAAGACCGCTACGGTCGCAGGTTCGAATCCTGCCTCGGGCATGGATGTTTGTGATGTCCTTAGGTTAGTTAGGTTTAACTAGTTCTAAGTTCTAGGGGACTAATGACCTCAGCAGTTGAGTCCCATAGTGCTCAGAGCCATTTGAACAATTTGACTGCTACGGCCGCAGGTTCGAATCCTGCCTCGGGCATGGATGTGTCTGATGCCCTTAGGTTAGTTAGGTTTAAGTAGTTCTAAGTTCTAGGGGACTGATGACCTTAGATGTTAAGTCCCATAGTGCTCAGAGCCATTTGAACCATCAGTCCTCTAGACTTGGAACTACTTAAACCTAACTAACATAAGGACATCACACACATCCATGCCCGAGGCAGGATTCGAACCTGCGACCGTAGGAGCAGCACGGTTCCGGACTGAAGCTCCTAGAACCGCTCGGCCACAGCGGCTGGCTTTCTTACGACGATTACGAACTGAAGAGAGTTGAGCTGATCGAAAGCTACCACACCGCAGTACCAAATGAACTGTCGCGCTGTACAGAGTACAGAAGAACTGAGCAAATCCGAGACAGGACGATCCTTGTCCCACAAGCTGCCCACACATCAGACACACTTGCTGTTTGGCACGCCGTGGCCATTTCTGCTCTAGACGTTTCCTAATCTGCCATTATCGCCTCTTAGCGAGAGATACGATGGCGGCACAAGATTAATCGTACAGTCTTTTCTCCGAAGTTTCCCTGAGCATGTCTGTTACTCTTTCGTATGGACAACAAAGGCCTTTTATGACCTCCTAGCCGCACATCTCTGAATTCGTTCAGCTTTTTGTTGTTTTGCTTGACTAATGAAGTGCCGGAGCATTACTATAGATCTGGTTGTAGTAGCATCATGCATACGACTTCCTTTAAAGATACATGCACTTTCCCATAACCCTAGTAGAAAATCAAAATCTTCCATTCACTTTTCGTACTACAAATTTTACGTGTCCATCCCATTATATGTTCTTTATTAGTATTATCCCCAAACATTTGTTGATGTAACGAACACTATCAATCTTCAGTCGAATACTATAAACTTCTCTCTTTTCTTTGTCATAGCCGGCCGCTGTGGCCGAGCGGTTCTAGGCGCTTCAGTCCGAAACCGCGTTGCTGCTACGGTCGCAGGTTCGAATCCTGCCACGGGCATGGATGCGTGTGATGTCCTTAGGTTAGTTAGGTTTAAGTAGTTTTAAGTCTAGGAGACTGATGACCTCAGATGTTAAGTCCCATAGTGCTTAGAGCCATTTGAACCAGTTTTTTGTTCTCATGCTGGTACAAACCCACCGTCTCCAAACTGTTCCTCTGCCGTATTCTGTACGCAATGCTGTTAGATGCGTTGATCCTTCTGCACTCCGTGATTTATTATGCGCAATAAGGGGACCAATCGATAATCACCAAAAACCACCCCATACCGTAACACCACGACTTCCGTGGATCACTGTTGCCCCTATACATGATGACGGGCACGTTCTCCAGGAATTCACTAAATCTGGAATTCTCTCGGATTACCGCAGGATATAGAGTGAGTCATGATTCCAAATGAGTCGTTTCCTGTTATTCACTGTCCAGCTGCACTACCTCAAATGTCGTGTAGCAGTGACTACAGAAATTTGAGTTCATGAGGAGCTGCTTAACTGTTCTAGCCCATTCATTGCGCTAGCAGGACTGCTGGTAGCAGTTTCGATCTCACCAGTGTTTCCCTCCCCTGATTTCATGTGATGTCTTACAAACACCCTCTGCTATGCTCGATGGTCCCCGTCTGTCACTGCATGAGGTCCGCCTGGTTTGGCTTTAGCTGTGGTTATTCCTTTGCGTTTCCACTTCACAATCGCGTCACCAACAGTCGATGTGAATAGATTAAAGGCTGAAATGTGCTTGATGGATGTGTTGCTCAGGTGACATCCAATGACTAGTCCATGTGCAAAGTCACTGAGTTCACCTTATCGACCCATCCTGTTTCTCTAGTATCAAAACAGTACTCCCCACCTCCTTTCCTCTTGTCGGGTCCGCCTCTCGTGATATCTAGTGGTCAATTTCGCATTACATAGTGGTGTACGGATACTGTTATTCAGATTGTGTATGTGATCATCCATGTAGATCTCCTACTTATATATTTCGCATCCGACCGCTATCACTGCTATTAATAGACTGAAATACTGGCCTGGGGTTGTTCGGCCGCCTGAAATGTCTTGCGGTTTGACGTTATTTCGGCGAATTATCCGTCAGTAATAGGCTGGTTGTGTATATTGTAGCCCGTCAGTTAGCACACATATACACCAGCAGATTTCATTTGAATATTTATATACACAATTGCTCATCTGATTATGTAAAGCCCATGTTATGTTCATTGGCTAATTTATCGAAGAAAGAAATTAATTCCTCTTCTTCTGTGCTCTATGACGCAGAGTCTAAGACTACTATTGATCACGTAGAGGTGCTACGTGAAAACTATGGCCTAATAACAGGAACTAACTACCTACCTAGAGATTTATAAAAATACCGCGTTGAATGGTTCAGCTGCAGTAATCCTGGTCTTGAGCAGTACTATAACAGATTCATTTGATTGTTTACCTTGCTGCAACCAGAAATACCAGCGTCTCTCGCTTGTAGAATAATACTGCCACACACGGAAATACTTCTTATAGAAAATGCTATAACTAGACGCTGCTGAAGGTATAAACTTGGATCATATGACTCGTTTGTTTAGTCGTTGCGCTAGTGTGTAAATTCACCGTAGGATCAGTGGCTACCGTAGTTCAAATGTTCAAATGTGTGTGAAATCTTATGGGACTTAACTGCTAAGGTCATCAGTCCCTAAGCTCACACACTACTTAACGTAAATTATCCCAAGGACAAACACACACCCATGCCCGAGGGAGGACTCAAACCACCGCCAGGACTAGCCGCACAGTCCAGACTACCGTAGTCATCAAGCTATCTGCAGTGAAGTGGTCAAGCGACAGTTTCAAAAAATGGTTCAAATGGCTCTGAGCACTATGGGACTTAACATCTCAGGTCATCAGTCCCCTAGAACTTAGAACTACTTAAACCTAACTAACGTAAGGACATCACACACATCCATGCCCGAGGCAGGATTCGAACCTGCGACCGTAGCGGTCGCGCGGTTCCAGAGTGGAGCGCCTAGAACAGCTCGGCCACCAGCGGCCGGCCAAGCGACAGTTTGTGGAAAATCTGTGAAACATGAACTGCGAATGGAAAAATCGAAGCGAAGCTTCATCAGTCTCTTAGAGCGAGTCTGGTACGTTCATATACTACTAAATATATGGTTTCGTCACAGCCTATGATAATAGAGGAGAGGCAGTCACAAACAGAGCTTAAGAGGAAAATGTTTGAATGTAATTCTTCTTCACTGAGGAGTGAACTTCGTCTACAGAGCTGTCCAAGGCGTTGTTAATCATGCTACAGTCTGCCGT
This sequence comes from Schistocerca nitens, assembly GCF_023898315.1. Classification (NCBI taxonomy): domain Eukaryota; kingdom Metazoa; phylum Arthropoda; class Insecta; order Orthoptera; family Acrididae; genus Schistocerca; species Schistocerca nitens. The sequence goes on along the minus strand of NC_064616.1, from coordinate 629,265,084 downwards.
TCCATCTAAAATTGTCACAGATGAAGATACTGACTAACGTATTCCCCGGTCGCTGTTCGTCACAGGGGCCTTTATTGTTAGAATAATGCAGATACAATCGAGACGTAATGTAGGAGACAGATAGTTTCCCAGTTCTAAGCCACCTCCGCGTCATGTATTTGGATGAGACCAACTGAACGCTGAATACCAATACGCGCAGGAAGTTCTTAGGCATAGATCCAATACATGAAAAGAGATAGCGGAGAGCAAAAGTTAGTTTTCCTATATTTTTCGGATGCTGTCACCGACATCAGAGCCTAGGAGCCAGTCAAATGTTCTATGTTCTTTCTGCCTGAAATAAGATGGCAGGTTGGAAAATTACACACCAATACCTTAAGCATACTGACGCCATAGAGATGGCAGTACACAGCACCATCTTCCTGAAGGTAAATGTTATTGCGCTACAAGTACTTCATGATGTAGCAACACAGATAGTAAGCTCTTAAAAGTACAGCCATTTCTCCAATTCAAAATGGAAAGGCGGAAGACAGAGAAACACCTATGTGACCCTCACTTCCATGTTCTAAGCAATATAGTGAGGGGAAAAAAGTCATGCGATACCTCTTAACATCGTGTCCCGCCATCTTCTTCCCGGAGTAGTGTAGCAGCTCGACGTGACATAGACTCAAGAAGTCGTTGGAAGTCCCCGGCAAAAATATTGAGTCATGCTGCCTCTATAGCCGTTCATAACTGCGAAAGTGTAGACAGTGCCGGATTTTATACACGAACTGACATCTGGATTATGTCCTGTGAATGTTCGATGGAATTTACGCTGAGTGATCTGGGTGGCCAAATCATGCTCTCGTATTGTCCAGAATGTTCTTCAAACCAATTGCTAACAACTGTGTCCCAGTGACACGGCGCATTGTCATTCATAACAATTCCGTAGTTGTTTGGGAACATGAAGTCCATGAATGGCTGAAAATGGTCTCTAGATAGGCGAACATAGCCATTTACAGTCAATGATCGGTTCAGTTTGACCAGAGAATCCAGTCCATTCCATGTAAACGCAGCCCACACCATTATGGACCTGCCAACAGCCTGCGCAGTACCTTGTTGAAAACTTGGGTGCTGGTTTCGTGAGGTCTGCGCCACACTCGAATCCTACCATCAGCTATTACCAACTGAAATCGGGACTCATCTGACCAGGCCACGATTTTCAGTAGTGTAGGTTCCAACCAATATGGTGACGAGCGCAGGACAGGCGCTGGAAGCCTTCTCATGCTGGAAAAGACACTGGCGTCGGTCGTCTGCAGCTATAGAGCATTAACACCAAATGTCGTCCCACTGTCCGAACAGTTACGTTCGTCGTACATATCACGTTGATTTCTGTAGTTATTTCACGCAGTGTTGCTTTTCAGTTAGCACTGACAACTCTACGCAAACGCCGCTGCTCTCGGTCGTTAAGTGAAGGCTGTCGGCCACTGCGTTGCTGTTGTGAGAGGTAATGCCTGAAATTTGGTATTCTCGATACGCTCTTGACGCTGTGGATCTCTGATTACTGAATTCCCTAACGATTTCGGAAATTAATTGTCCCATGCGTCTAGCTCGAACAACCTTTTAGCGTTGAAAGTCTGTTAATTCCCGTCGTGAGGCCATATTCACGTCGGAAGCTCTTTCACATGAATCGCCTGAGGATAAATGACAGCTCTGCCAAAGCACTGTATTTATTTGAAGTTTTATTATTTTTGGTTTACTTTAATTATGTCTTCCATTTGAAATGTCGTTTTGTTATCTGGAATATAAGATACAAGACATTTGGCAATGAGTTTGGAGTTAGGTAATTTCTTCACGTACTAACTGTAAATTCTACCCAAGATATGTAGAGTATAGACTCACAGGAAGTGTACTTTCTCCAATAAATACAACTGTACCAGTTTAACCCGTTATTGAATGTATTAAAACCCGTGTCTTGTTTTAAATCTATCATGTTTAACCCTTTTAAATCACCCGCGCACCCTTAAATCTGTCATATTTAGGACTAGTGAAATTCGTGTGTCTTTGCCAGTATTGTGATACATGATGAAATGTAATAACTTCTCTAAATCAGATACCTGCACAGTATGTTAAAATGTCGCAGCACAAATAAGGAGAAAAATGTTGCAGCACAAATAAGTAGAAACTAGCTATCCTAAAGCCAATCCAGTTGCTTAATGCGGTGCTATATCGTCACGACAAGCGCTAACGACACTCATTCTGAACGGAACCGGGAGAACCGTTAGGCCGTGGCAGGTAACAAGACAGCTCAATCAGGCAATAAGCGATGTTCGTTAACGGATCACACCGTGCTAATTACTCCGCGCAGCCCGTGTTTGGAAAACCGCAAATCGATTCTCATTTCTCCCGCAAATCGCAGTCACTGCTCTGCGGACTATCTGCGAACTTATCTCCAGTTCTCCTATGCAAACATCCGGCTAGTTCTGCAGGAAAGAATAATGTAAATTTCACACCAAGAAGGTGGCGTGGTTCTACCAAATGTCATATGACTGAATTCCGACAAATGTAAACAGTCTTCATGAGAACGCAGTCATTTCTTAGGGTCCAGAATGATGTCTGTTATTGACGAACATATACTGTCAAAAGAAACTATTAAAATGGTACCTGCTACGGCTAGTTAAATATGATACAGGGAGAGAGGGAGGGTGTATATACGTACGTTTGATAAACCCCTTCCCTCGACAATTTCTCTCCTTCATGCCTCCTCTGTGTTACCACTGATGACGTGTCGCCGATCTCTTTTGTACTAAGATTGCAGTACATGCGAGGTGCCTATTTGCTTCCACCGCCCTGAGTGAAATACATAAGTTCTAATTAATATTCACTAACCTGCAATATTCTATAGTTGTTGTGCTCTGCGCAGAAAACAACACGTAGGCCGTGAATCCGTTATCTTGAGTCTGTAAGAAACTCTCAGCGACGAAGTGATATTATGTGAATAATTAAATTTTCAAAGATTTTTGTTTGTACGGGATGGTACTCGCTTTTTATTAGCAGAACACGAGAAACTGCACAATTAGATACCAATTTATGGTCACAAATAATTTCTATTCTCCAACAAAATAATTAACAGTGTATTTCCGTAAATACTATTACACTGTCCTCAGCTACATGTCCATACGAACAGAGTTTCCTAATAAAGTCTTAACTGATGTCGATTGCAGCAGACAATATGTCTGTCCTTCGACACTGCTGAACCAGCGCTCCTATTTACAAACTAGACATTGCAAACTAAGTATTAACTGATACTGCGGCACACAATATGTCTGTCCTCCGTCGGTGGCGAACGAACTCTGATCTTACAGGCGAACCACTTGGCCCGCCATCCAAGTTAGGCGCGATCCGAAGATCTCCGAAGTGCTTCGTTTGCCTTTTCATTTAGCAGTTGTTTATTACTCTGCTGGTTATTAATAGTTGTGAAATAATGAAATGATAGGACGTTACTGAAAGATACTTTAATCTGGAATACAAGTATATACGCAATTCAGTGTGTCTAATATTAATAACATTTTGGCTCACAACTTCCGATCGCAGCAGCCATTCGTGGAAAGGAGCACAATTTAAGCGGTCTTTCTCACGATGACCGTACCGACAAAATCATCTGTCGTCGGTACCTCACACCACATTACGTCATATTCCCACTGCTGCCTTCTCAACTGCTCTAAGAATATCATGGCTGCAAAGCCCGAAATATTACACTACTAACAATTTACAGTTTAAGGTTTTACTAGCTGCAACCCCTTCTCCTTCAGTGATTTTTTTTTTATTTTTTATTTATTTATTTATTTATTTATTTATTTTTTTTGGCAGAACCGGTTGCCGTAGTAGTTATTAACTGCATCTCTTAATACGACGGCACAGCTTTGGCGCAGTAGCCATTTAAATTTTTAAATGTGTGTGATAATTATTATATTCCTATGTGTAATGTGTATAAAGAGGGCGAACTTTTACCATATCGTTGAGGAACCACCTCAATAAAGAGGGAATTAGACTATTTGTGCTTTTCTTTATTGTCACATCTTAAACTACAAACAAGTCGAAACCCAAAACAAGGTAATCAGTGAAGTACAACACCTAGCACAAAATTAAAACATTTAATGAAATGTGTGTATCGCATGTTTGGGCGGAAGTTCCTTTCTGGGGGCTTTGGTCGCGTGGTGCAAGTCTTTTATTTGACGCCACTTCGGAGACTTAGCCGTTGATGGTGATGAGATGATGATGACGACAACACATACACCCGATCTGGAGCGCAGAAATTCCCCGATCCGGCCTGAAATCGAACGTGGGGTTCTGTGATCGAAGGTCAGAAACGTCAAACACAAGACCACTAGCTGCTGACGCAGAGTACAGTTCTATTACAGATAACAGTGTATAATCGGATCAGAACTGAGAGAGTCATGCCATATTCCAGAATATGCTAACGTTACAAATATTAGGAATTTGGAGAACTCGCCAAAAATAATAAACACTAAGTAGCAAATACACTCCTGGAAATGGAAAAAAGAACACATTGACACCGGTGTGTCAGACCCACCATACTTGCTCCGGACACTGCGAGAGGGCTGTACAAGCAATGATCACACGCACGGCACAGCGGACACACCAGGAACCGCGGTGTTGGCCGTCGAATGGCGCTAGCTGCGCAGCATTTGTGCACCGCCGCCGTCAGTGTCAGCCAGTTTGCCGTGGCATACGGAGCTCCATCGCAGTCTTTAACACTGGTAGCATGCCGCGACAGCGTGGACGTGAACCGTATGTGCAGTTGACGGACTTTGAGCGAGGGCGTATAGTGGGCATGCGGGAGGCCGGGTGGACGTACCGCCGAATTGCTCAACACGTGGGGCGTGAGGTCTCCACAGTACATCGATGTTGTCGCCAGTGGTCGGCGGAAGGTGCACGTGCCCGTCGACCTGGGACCGGACCGCAGCGACGCACGGATGCACGCCAAGACCGTAGGATCCTACGCAGTGCCGTAGGGGGCCGCACCGTCACTTCCCAGCAAATTAGGGACACTGTTGCTCCTGGGGTATCGGCGAGGACCATTCGCAACCGTCTCCATGAAGCTGGGCTACGGTCCTGCACACCGTTAGGCCGTCTTCCGCTCACGCCCCAACATCGTGCAGCCCGCCTCCACTGGTGTCGCGACAGGCGTGAATGGAGGGACGAATGGAGACGTGTCGTCTTCAGCGATGAGAGTCGTTTCTGCCTTGGTGCCAATGATGGTCGTATGCGTGTTTGGCGCCGTGCAGGTGAGCGCCACAATCAGGACTGCATACGACCGAGGCACACAGGGCCAACACCCGGCATCATGGTGTGGGGAGCGATCTCCTACACTGGCCGTACACCACTGGTGATCGTCGAGGGGACACTGAATAGTGCACGGTACATCCAAACCGTCATCGAACCCATCGTTCTACCATTCCTAGACCGGCAAGGGAACTTGCTGTTCCAACAGGACAATGCACGTCCACATGTATCCCGTGCCACCCAACGTGCTCTAGAAGGTGTAAGTCAACTACCCTGGCCAGCAAGATCTCCGGATCTGTCCCCCGTTGAGCATGTTTGGGACTGGATGAAGCGTCGTCTCACGCGGTCTCCACGTCCAGCACGAACGCTGGTCCAACTGAGGCGCCAGGTGGAAATGGCATGGCAAGCCGTTCCACAGGACTACATCCAGCATCTCTACGATCGTCTCCATGGGAGAATAGCAGCCTGCATTGCTGCGAAAGGTGGATATAAACTGTACTAGTGCCGACATTGTGCATGCTCTGTTGCCTGTGTATGTGCCTGTGGTTCTGTCAGTGTGATCATGTGATGTATCTGACCCCAGAAATGTGTCAATAAAGTTTCCCCTTCCTGGGACAATGAATTCACGGTGTTCTTATTTCAATTTCCAGGAGTGTATTTGCTAGTAGTAGGATTCGAATCTGTAACCCGCAGGATGCCTGTCAGTGAAGAGACGCAAAGGATGTAGGGCAGCTCGCGGTAATACACTGACGAAAAAAAAAACAATAGCACAAAAACATAATTAATGTATAGCAGTGAAATTTCAGCACGTAAGTGTAGGTAACGTAATTAAGGGATTAACATGACAAGATCACAGGTTAATCTAAGCACGAGATAAGCCGTTGCAAATGTGAAATGCTGATACATTAATAAGCGCTGTAACAGCCGCAATGGTGCATGCAAACATGAAAATGTCCATGCATTGTGTTAAACAGGTGCCGGATGTCAGTTTGTGGGATGGAGTTCCATGCCTGCAGCGCTTGGGCAATCAGTACAGGGACAGTTAATGCTGTTGGTGGATGACGCTAGAGTTGTCGTCCGATATGTCCTTAAATGAAGATAAATCGGGTACTCAAGCAGGCCAAGCCAACATGTCAATACTCTTCAGAGCATGTTGGGTCACAACAGCAGTATGCGGAAGAGCGTTATCCTGTTGAAAAACACCCTCTAGAGTGCTGTTTATCAATAGTAGCACAACAGGTCGAATCACCAGACTGACGTACAGATTTGCAGTCAGATTGCGTGGGATAACCACGAGAGTGCCTATGCAGTCATACGAAATCGCGCATCAGACCATCACCCCAGGTGTACGTCCAGAATGTGTAGCACGCAGACAGGCTGTTTGCAGGATCTCATCTGGCCTCCTCCTAACCAACACAAGGTCGTCACTGGCACCGAGACAGAACCACTTTTCATCAGAAAACACAACAGTCCTCGATCGTGTCCTCTAATGAGCTCTCGCTTGATATCACTGAAGTCGCAAATGGCAGTGGTTTGTGGTCAGCGGAATGCACGATACGGAGCGTCTGGCTCGGAACTGCCCCTGACTGAAGACTGTGGTGCCAACTGCTGCTAAAATCGCTACTGCAGATGCAGTACGAAGCGCCAGAGCCATACACCGCTCACGATAGACTTTTCTCTCGGTAGTGCCACGAGGCCGTCCGGAACCCGGTCTTCATGCGACCGTATATTCTTGTGACTACCGCCGCTAGCAATCATGTACAGTGGCTACACTCATGCCAGATGTTTCTGCAATATCGCGGAAGGAACATCCAACTTCTAGTAGCACCATTACATGACCTCGTTCAAAATCAGTGAGGTACTGATAATGGTGTCTTTGTCGCCTTAAAGACATGCTCGACTTATACAGGGTGTTTCAAAAATGACCGGTATATTTGAAACGGCAATAAAAACTAAACGAGCAGTGATAGAAATACACCGTTTGTTGCAATATGCTTGGGACAACAGTACATTTTCAGGCAGACAAACTTTCGAAATTACAGTAGTTACAATTTTCAGCAACAGATGGCGCTGCGGTCTGGGAAACTGTATAGTACGATATTTTCCACATATCCACCATGCGTAGCAATAATATGGCATAGTCTCTGAATGAAATTACCCGAAACCTTTGACAACGTGTCTGGCGGAATGGCTTCACATGCAGATGAGATGTACTGCTTCAGCTGTTCAATTGTTTCTGGATTCTGGCGGTACACCTGGTCTTTCAAGTGTCCCCACAGAAAGAAGTCACAGGGGTTCATGTCTGGCGAATAGGGAGGCCAATCCACGCCGCCTCCTGTATGTTTCGGATAGCCCAAAGCAATCACACGATCATCGAAATATTCATTCAGGAAATTAAAGACGTCGGCCGTGCGATGTGGCCGGGCACCATCTTGCATAAACCATGAGGTGTTCGCAGTATCGTCTAAGGCAGTTTGTACCGCCACAAATTCACGAAGAATGTCCAGATAGCGTGATGCACTAATCGTTTCGGATCCGAAAAATGGGCCAATGATTCCTTTGGAAGACATGGCGGCCCAGACCAGTACTTTTTGAGGATGCAGGGACGATGGGACTGCAACATGGGGATTTTCGGTTCCCCATATGCGCCAGTTCTGTTTATTGAAGAAGCCGTCCAGGTAAACATAAGCTTCGTCAGTAAACCAAATGCTGCCCACATGCATATCGCCGTCATCAATCCTGTGCACTATATCGTTAGCGAATGTCTCTCGTGCAGCAATGGTAGCGGCGCTGAGGGGTTGCCGCGTTTGAATTTTGTATGGATAGAGGTGTAAACTCTGGCGCATGAGACGATACGTGGACGTTGGCGTCATTTGGACCGCAGCTGCAACACGGCGAACGGAAACCCGAGGCCGCTGTTGGATCACCTGCTGCACTAGCTGCGCGTTGCCCCCTGTGGTTGCCGTACGCGGTCGCCCTACCTTTCCAGCAAGTTCATCCGTCACGTTCCCAGTCCGTTGAAATTTTGCAAACAGATCCTTTATTGTATCGCTTTTCGGTCCTTTGGTTACATTAAACCTCCGTTGAAAACTTCGTCTTGTTGCAACAACACTGTGTTCTAGGCGGTGGAATTCCAACACCAGAAAAATCCTCTGTTCTAAGGAATAAACCATGTTGTCTACAGCACACTTGCACGTTGTGAAGAGCACACGCTTACAGCAGAAAGACGACGTACAGAATGGCGCACCCACAGACTGCGTTGTCTTCTATATCTTTCACATCACTTGCAGCGCCATCTGTTGTTGAAAATTGTAACTACTGTAATTTCGAAAGTTTGTCCGCCTGAAAACGTACTGTTGTCCCAAGCATATTGCAACAAACGGTGTATTTCTATCGCTGCTCGTTTAGTTTTTATTGCCGTTTCAAATATATCGTTCATTTTTGAAACACCCTGTATCAACTCACCACGTCCAATTTCAAAAGTAACTAACGCTCACGACCATTACAGCATGATTTAAAGCAAACCAAATTTTCATCGTCCTAGTACCGCTACTAGCGCTACCCCTAGGCGACTGGCGTAAAACTGGAACATACATCATCTTTCAGATGTAGAAGCAGGCTTAGCAACTTTCCGTTTATGTCGCACAACTCCTTCTTATTGCTATTTGTTTTCCGTCAATGTGTGTTCAGCGTAGTTTGTTTTTCTGATATATTGAAAATTCCTGAAGATTTGCTTACTATAAATTCCATAACGAAGAGTATTGGCCTACATATTGTAATATAATCGGCGGCTATTAGATACTCTTCAAACATTTATTCCATGGACTCCCAATTATGGCCAGAACATAGATTTCGGGATTGAAGAGAACTAGAAACGTATTCTACTATAGGCTAGAATCTGTATGGCTTGCAAGCCGGATACTGGTCAGTGCCACGATGTGTGTGAGCTCGCTGCCTGCTCCACAGCCCCTCTTGGGATGGTCGTCAGTCGACTCATGGGCAGCAGAAAGAGAGGTCGCCAATAGGGGGCACAGCTCAGCATTTTCTTAGAGTTTTTTCGTGTTTTTGTGATCTGTACGATTTAAGTTCTCCATGCTTGTGTTGCATCACAATCTTTGGCTCTGTGAGCTTGATATTCAACTCCAGCGTAAAATATTCTTCCCCTGAATGTGATGTGTGTCATTTGTGAACAAGGAATCTTAGTAGCGGAGAGCGACCTGGTTTGTTGCAAGTGGGACATCGGCGGGGAAACTCGCTTTATTTCATAAATCGCCCAAAGGACAATTATCTTGGCACTCATATAAAAATAAGGAGTGAACAGAGTGAGCATACTACCACCGAACAAGATCAGTCGTGGCAGTGAACAGCATGGGCGTGAGAAGTGACCTGGAGGTACATGTCGATGTTGCTGAACACAGACTGCAGGGTGCAATACGAAAGGCGCTCTTCTGGTCTCTACCCATGGCTTCCGGTTTTCAGCTACCAAGACATGTGTCATGCACTTCTGTCGCCGTCTTTATGCCCATTCACAACGAAAACTCTACTTCGACTGCCAGGCGGTCAAAGTGGAGTTTTATCGCTTTCTGGGTCTAGTCTTTGATGCCTGGTTCACGTAGCTCCCCCCCCCCCCTGCGCTTCAACAGCTTAGCTTGAGTGAACGTGCGGTCACAGCTCAATAGTCATCGCTGCCTTAGTAGCAACAGATGGGGCGCAAATCGCTCTACACTTCCACGACTTTACAAACCTCTCATCCTGCGTATTCCTGATGATAGGAATCCGGCATATGGATCAGCATCGCCTTGAGTACTGTTGATGCTGCACCCGATACACCACTGTGGGTTCCGATTTGTGAAATGTACTTTTCTGACCAGTCCTGTGAACAGCCTACTCGCATACGCTACAGTTCCTGCACTACAGATCACTCGCCAAAAGCTGCTGCTCTACTATGCGTCACACATTCACTGCACTCTGTGCATCCGAATTACCCTGTCGTGTTTCCTGATAGGGAGATGTGCCTCCCACAAAAGCAGTCCAGGACTGGAGTCATGGTCACAGTTCGCATACCGTATCGCTGCTCTGAACTTCAACTTCCCGACAGGCGAGGCGCCTCTTGTCAGGGAGCACTCGTTTATAGCCAGTCCTCGGATCTCTCTCGATTCATCCTTTGGGCTGAAAGACTCTGTTGACCCCATGGTTTGTCGCCACCTGTTCCTGGCCGTCCTTAATGCATATCCGAAGTGGTATACACTGACGGCTCTATGGTCAACGGGCAAACCGGTTTTGCCTTTATACATTCAAGGTGCAGTGGACTATGGGGTGCGCCAAACGGATACAGTGTATTCACTGCAGAATTGGGAGCCACCGCCCGAGCCTCAGTCACGTTCTTTCTTGCATGTGCGAGACGTTCTTAATCGACAGTGACCACCTTAGTAGTCTTCAGGCTATCGAACAGTGCCACCCTCGACACCCAATGGCTGTTACAGTCCAGTATCGCCTTTCTGACCTCCATCAGGCTGTACAGTCGGTTGTGTGTCTGAGCCCTACTTGACGTTGGGATTCCAGGGAACGAACCTCCTGACTGGTTGGCCAATTCGCAACCAGGAAGCCGACTTTGGAGATATGGGCACCAGAACTGGACGTTTGGCCCTAGTTTAGCCACCATACGTCGAAACCATAAACTTGCTGACACATTGCCTCTGTTGCCAGGGAACGACACCAAAGTGGCTGATCTGGTTTTACGTTTTACCCGTGAGGGTGGTTTCTACTCTTCTATGTGAGGTAAGGGATTGGAGAGGTGACACGTTGCCTGCTCCAACCCAGGGTCTCATGGCTGTCTTTTTCTCGGCAGTCCGACACAGCACCTGCCCTTCTTATCTTTTTAAATGTTCTGATTCTGTTACACATGTTGTTGGTTTACTATCTCGTCGCCGTTATGAAACACTGGTCCGATACAGAGGGTGCGTCTCTCGATACATAACATGTCCTCAAGGGCTCCAGCTGCTTTCCGGGTGCAGCAACTCACCCATCTTCATCACATTACTTCTCTCTGGCTTATACATGCTTCTCTCTATTGGTTTAACTGATTCTCAGTTAACATCTGGTTCATCAGGACTTATCTTCTGTGCCCTTCCTCCCTGAGGATTCTTGCTAGCATAACTCATATAGGTTCGAGGTACTGAAGACCTCGTAATTTTTGTTCACTTAACCCCATCACTCCAATCCCACCTGGAAGTACCCCACATAGATGTGCGCACGCTTCTTGGCTATGTTTTCTGACAGACATCCGGGCAGCTTCAGATTAAGAATTTTAGGAAAGTAGCTCGGCGCCTGTCACGAAAGGCACCTTGTACGCCGTCACAGCCTCCGCCATTAGCGGGTAGGTGACCCACAGTTTAGCACAACTGCGTACGGCGCCCCGGGCAAGTAGTTAGCCGAAGCGTAACAGCTGTCCAGGCTGCAGGTCCGCCACTACAGGCACCACAACTCACGACGTCGCCATTCCACCCCACAACGCAGAAAGTGTTGCAGCAAGTCATAAATGGTGTGTTATATTCGCTACTTAAGATGTCAGAATCAGTATCTGGTATATGCAGCGAAACTAGTGCTGTGAAAGAACAAGTATCTAAATAAGGGAAAACAATTTAGAACCTTTTGAAATCGAAAACTGCCGACTCGAATCAAGCTTTGTTGGAAGAGCAGATGGTTTACATAAGAAATGCTTGACTCCTCTGCAAGAAATACAGATGATAGTTACAAAACACCTTGAAATATTCAACAGCTCCTCTTCCAAAATTATCAGTCTGAAGTAGAAGGTCAGCGGTTGCAGACAAAGCTAATGTAACAGGCCAACTTCAAAAGTTACAGGATGCAATTAGGCAGGATCAAGGAATTTTAACGAGTAATCTGCCAGAAATGAATCGTTCCTCTGTCAAGGAGCAATAAGCATGCTAAGAGTTTAAAAACGAATCAGTGTTTTAATGATACGACTAAACTTGTGATAGATCCAGTCGCTCTCCGTTATCAAGATTCCTCCCACACAACAGGCACACAACACACTCAGAGGCAGAATAATTTACACAGGAACTGTTAATTTCACTATATTAAAATGGGCAACGAAATATAGCCAAGTAGCACTTAAATCGCCCAGATGACGAAAACATACGAGAAAATGTAACGACAATGCGCAGCCATGTGTCCTGCTGGCGATCTCTCTCTCTCTCTCTCTCTCTCTCCCTCTCCCCCTCTCTCCCTCCCTCTCTCCCCCCCCCCCCCCGCCCACTCTCCTGCTCTCTCTGCCACCCAGCAGTTCAGTGACGATCACCTAAGGAGCAGCAGCAGCGCGGGAAACGCTCTCACACACATGCAGATGCACTGACATGCACCCAGAATGCCAACCCTGCAGGGTCCAGACGGATAGGTTTCAGCACTCACACCCCCTGACCCACATCCTCCACCTGACCTCTGAACAGTCATACAGAAAATAGATTACTGTATAAGTCAGTGTAATGCACACCATTACATTGATCAACAAACGAATGCATAACACATAATTACAAAGGTAAAAGATGTCCTAAATATTCTACACAGTACTCCTTGTTCTATTAACACCAAGATACAAAGCATCATTACGTAACTACGATCAAATTATGCATACTGAAATTTTTTTTCATTCTTATCCCTTACTGCAGCTAACGAAACATGGCTCAGTAATTACCTTTAGAACATAACGTAACTATTAATCACTTCTGTGTTGCTTATGTTTTATATAAAATCTATTCAATTATTCTGGAATACAATTAAGCAGCTGCGGAGCATTCGTGCTTGTTATTCTTTTACCTGTATTTAGTTACAAGCTACAAAGCTCAATTCGTTATTCTACTGTCACCTGCACTCCTAGCAGCTCAGTTTATTTTCTCGAAGCAATTGAGACAGCAGTGCTTTTTCATTGCTCATTAGTAGAGTTGCGCTTTATCAAAACTTCGGTTCGACAGTTCTGCTACACTACCTAAGTGGCGAAGTAAATGGCAGGATTCCGGTAGTATTTGTAGCACTGGTAGAGAAAGAAACATAAATGTATGTGTAAAAGAGAAATTGCGAGCTGACGATTTCTCTTTGTTTTTTTGTTTGTTCGATTGTTTGTTTTACATACAATTACAACCACAGATCATTCAGTGTTAGCACATTTTGTGCTTTATATCCTTACAGAACATAACTTGCATTTTGTAAGTAATAAAAGCTAGTTGATTACATACCTTCTGTGCTTTTATGAAACCAAACGAATTACTTCTGATGGGAGTACAGTTTGCATGAGCAAACATAAAAAAATGTAATTACCGTCGTTATTTTGTACTCAATAGAACGCTCTTCATTACAATCAAAGGCAAGAGTTTCCTGCGATTATTGATAAATGAGAAAGTTGTATATGAGTAACAGAAACATATTTTATTTAAGTTCGACGAGGTATTGAAGCGATGTTTGATATAATTTTTTTTCCGTTGTGATTTATTTTACTGTTTTGTTGGGGAAACTGACTTATTAGAGCAATATAGTAAATCGGTAGTTTTTTTTATTTTTACTACAACAAATCTCTGTTTCACGTTACAAAAATGTTTCAAATGGCTCAAAGCACTATTGGACTTAACATCTGAGGTCATCAATCCCCCAGACTTAGAACTACTTGCACCTAACTAACCTAAGGACATCACATACATCCATGCCTGAGGCAGGATTCGAACCTGCGACCGTAGCAGCAGCGTTGTTCCGGACTGAACCGCTCGGCCACAAAGGCCGACTTCATGTTATAAATCAACAGTTTTCGAAGAAAACCTGTGTTAAATATTTACAAGTTCAGTTTTGCTTTCAATACTGGTTGTTTTTAGGTTATCGACAGGAAGACAACTATGTAACACAAAAGTCTTCCGTGGTCTACGCGACCTTTTATATATCGTCATTCAATTTCTAGACAGTTTACCGCTTCCAGTTTTTAGGGAAATCTAGTAAGAAACTGATCACATAAGGCAAGAAAGCGATCGTTTTGAGGTAACGCCTGATTGGTTTGCAACCCAGCGAACTTACAAGTAACGGAGTACGACCGTAACTAACCAAAGCCCGTTTGAACAGACCCTCGAAAGACCCAATGCTATGGACCGACCGCCTTGTCATCCTCAGCCGAAAGGCGTCGCTGGATGCGGATATGGAGGGGCATGTGGTCAGCACACCGCTCTCCCGGCCGTTATCAACTTTCGTGACCGGAACCGCTACTTCTCAGTCAGGTAGCTCCTCAATTGTCCTCACAAGGACTGAGAACACCCAGCTTCCCAGTAGAAATGTTCAAATGTGTGTGTATTCCTAAGGGAGCAGACTACTGAGGTAATTGGTTCCTAGACTTACACACTACCTAAAGTAACTTATGCTAAGAACAACACACACACACACACACATGCCCGAGGGAGGAATCGAACGTCCGGCGGGAGGAGCCGCGCAGTCCGTGACATGGGGCCTCAAAACGCGCGGCCTACCAGTAGGGCTCAGCAGACCCGCATGGTCACCCATCCAAGTGCTAGTTAAGCCCGCCAGCGCTTAACTTCGGTGATACAACGGGAACCGCTGTTACCACTGCCATTGGTAAAGTGACCAAAGCTACACTACTGGCCATTAAAATTCTTACACCACGAAGAAAACGAGCTACAGACGCAAAATTTAACCGACAGGAAGATGATGCTATGATATGCAAATGATTAGCTTTTCAGAGCATTCACACAAGGTTGGCGCCGGTGGCGACACCTACAACGTGCTGACATGAGGAAAGTTTCCAACCGATCTCTCATACACAAACAACAGTTGACCGGCGTTGCCTGGTGGAACGTTGTTGTGATGCCTCGTATAAGGAGGAGAAATGCGTACCATCACGTTTCCGACTTTGATATTGGTCGGATTGTAGCCTATCGCGATTGCGGTTTATCGTATAGCGACATTGCTGCTCGCGTTGGTCGAGATGCAATTACTGTTAGCAGAATATGGAATCGGTGGGTTCAGGAGGCTAATACGGAACGCCGTGCTGGATCCCAACGGCTTCGTATGACTAGTAGTCGAGATGACAGGCATCTTATCCGCATGGCTGCAACGGATCGTGCAGCCACGTCTCGATCCATGAGTCAACAGATGGGGACGTTTGCATGACTACAACCATCTGCACGAACAGTTCGACGTCGTTTGCAGCAGCATGGACTATCAGCTCCGAGACCATGGCTGCGGTTACCCTTGACGCTGCATGACAGACAGGAGCGCCTGCGATGGTGTACTCAACGACTAATCTGGGTGCACGAATGGCAAAACGTCATTTTTTCTGATGAATCCAGGTTCTGTTTACAGCATCATGATGGTCGCATCCGTTTTTGGTGACATCGTGGTAAACACAGATTGGAAGCGTGTATTAGTCATCGCCATACTGGCGTATCACCCGGCATGATGGTAGGCAGTGCCATTCGTTACACGTCTCGGTCACCTCTTGTTCGCACTGACGGCACTTTGAACGGTGGACGTTACATTTCAGATGTGTTACGACCCGTGGCTGTACCCTTCATTCGATCCCTGCGAAACCCTACATTTCAGCAGGATAATGCACAACTGCATGTTGCAGGTCCTGTACGGGCTTTTCTGGATGCAGAAAATGTTCGACTGCTGCCCTGGCCAGCACATTCTCCAGATCTCTCACCAACTGAAAACGTCTGGTCAATGGTGTCCGAGCAACTGGCTCGTCACAATACGCCAGTCACTACTCTTGATGAACTGTGGTATCGTGTTGAAGCTGCATGGGCAGCTGTACTGTACACGCCATACAAACTCTGACTCAATGCCCAAGCGTATCAAGGCCGTTATTACGGCTAGAGGTGGTTGTTCTGGGTAGTGATTTCTCAGGATCTATGCACCAATACTGCGTGAAAATGTAAACATATGTCAGTTTTAGTATAATATATTGGTCCAATGAATATCCGTTTATCATCTGCATTTCTTCTTGGTGTAGCAATTTTAATGGCCAGTAGTGTATTAAGAAAACTACCGTAGTCTACGTTCACTTATGGTAGGTAGTCTACAGCAGCCTACTATAGTTTCACAACTCTACTCGTTAGCTTCCAGATTAACAGAAATGAGGTTCAAATGAACTACATTTCTCGTACTTCAGAGTTGTTTGAGTTGGGGTGTATTAGTTTATAAGCCTTAAGATGAGAGCTTTCCACGATGAAATGGCATTAAATACATGTATTTTTTTATTTCAACTGTAATCGTCCATGGTTTCTCTTTAGTCTTAACAAGGACTAACCTTGGATGATGTTTGCTGGCCTCTCAAAAAACATTCATTCACAGGGAGTGAATCCAAGAGCCTCATGCCACAACTTGTTAATGATTCCTTCGAAAGGAGTTATTAATTAGCGCAAGATGTGTACCTCTTGGTACAATATGTTCTACACAATCTTTCCTTCATAATCCTTTGGCTGTGTTTTCCATGTGGAAAGCAAAGAGAGACTTTGATATTCTGGATATGGTGAGTTTCTAATGTTTGTCAAACTGTTGTCTATGAACCAGATACCATTATCTGACTGGGCAATCTTTGGCTTTACTATGCGAACGAAACTGTCTTTCCACGGTTTACCTGTTTCGACTTAGGCTTTTGCCTTTTTTCCTGGAATACAGCTTTACAGATTTAAAATATGTATCTAATACTACGAAGGTGTATGAAAATCATCCGTAAAATACAGGTAATGATCCAAATATATCCGCAATGATAAGTTCTGTTGGGTCTGTTGGTTCCATGCTTTGCATTAAACTATGTATAGGCACGGTTGTGGCTTGTAATATCTGCCACTGCTAACAAGCAGACACAAAGAACCGCATCAAAAAACTCATCGAGCTGAAGACTACAATAACTACTAATTTCACTTAAGAATTAAGACGTTTAGCTGTTCGAGTCTTTTAGGAAAATCTCGTACCAGAGAGGAAGAGGATGTCCGTGTTTTGTCAGCGGGTTGCTACAGTAAACCGTGAGCCTCTGAATATTCATATCTAGTATTACGCACCAGATACTGGAGTCTTCCGTATATTTCGCTCAGCGCTTTGCGCCACTGCCGCTCTGTCTTTTTTTTTCTTTGTTTTTTGTTTTTTTATCCTTTACCTAGCGGCTGTATTGTGAAGATTACTGGTAACTAAATTTTCACGGTAAAATATTTCCAGTGTTTTAATGATATTGGACGACGTTCGCACAACATCGTGTTAATCTGTTAACAAGATCAAGCTTTTATTTTAATGCTGATACTGATTATATTGCCCATTCTTATGAGGGACTAAAATGCGAACTGTCCGGTAACGCGTCGAATCTGCCGCTGAATGGGAATGAAAAATCCTGCGAAAAACACTGTTATAGCCATAAATCGTTCGATAAAAGATGGACGTATTTTACTATTCATGTTTTGGAATGGACTGAATTATCAACATTTTTCCTAATTTCGCTTAGTATGAATAACTTAAGCTATGACGGTGCAGTGTTCGTTTTTCTGTAAACCGCGAACAGAGAAAAATTACAATTTAAAACTCGAAATCTTTACTGTTGTCCTCTGTTGAAAACAAGTAATAGTTGCTTAAATTTCTGTTGAAAACAAAAGTGTAAATTCTCGATCAGCTGTAAAATCACCGAATTTATCACAAAATTTGTTTTATTTGTTTTGTATTTTATACTCTGCTTGCCTGTATTGGTATTCATATTCAACGCAGCATCAGACTGGAATAACAACTTTTATATACAGGGTGTTACAAAAAGGTTCGGCCAAACTTTCAGGAAACATTCCTCACACACAAATGAAGAAAAGGTGTTATGTGGACATGTGTCCGGAAACGCTTAATTTCCATGTTAGTGCCCATTTTAGTTTCGTCAGTATGTTCTTCCACCTACGCTCAATGGAGCACGTTATCATGATTTCATACGGGATACTCTACCTGTGCTGCTAGAACATGTGCCTTTACAAGTACGACACAACATGTGGTTCATGCACGATGGAGCTCCTGCACATTTCAGTCGAAGTGTTCGTACGCTTCTCAACAACAGATTCGGTGACCGATGGATTGGTAGAGGCGGACCAATTCCATGGCCTCCACCCTCTCCTGACCTCAACCCTCTTGACTTTCATTTATGGGGGCATTTGAAAGCTCTTGTCTACGCAACCCCGGTACCAAATGTAGAGACTCTTCGTGCTCGTATTGTGGACGGCTGTGATACAATACGCCATTCTCCAGGGCTGCATTAGCGGATCACGGATTCCATGCGACGGAGGGTGGATGCATGTATCCTCGCTAACGGAGGACATTTTGAACATTTCATGTAACAAAGTGTTTGAAGTCACGCTGGTACGTTCTGTTGCTGTGTGTTTCCGTTCCATGATTAATGTGATTTGAAGTAATAAAATGAGCTCTAACATGGAAAGTAAGCGTTTCCGGACACATGTCCACATAACTTATTTTCTTTCTTTGTGTGTGAGGAATGTTTCCTGAAAGTTTGGCCGTACCTTTTTGTAACACCCTGTATATGACAGAAAAAACACGTTTGATTTCAAAGCACAACATTGAAGAATACGCTAGTATATGAAATGTATGAGGCTCATAAAAATATGACAGTCAGCAAACGGGGAAGACAGATATGACAGTTAATGTCTGACAGGCCATCATATCAAATAGCAGATATTAATGATACTACTCAGAGATGAATCCTCCATGAAAGTTTTTTCCAGCAATGTAACTTATTGCTCATTGTGATACTGAAGTGGAAAGTAAGCAACGTGTAATCAATATTCAAGAAACGATTTAGAGAATTTTCTTGATTTTGAGAAATGTCTGGCGATGCGGAGAAGGGCGGCAAAATAAAGTATGACATAGCACCGAGAATAGCGCCCAAATCACGTTTACGTAAATGGAATCCTTTACAACATGGAACACCAGTCGGTTAGTTATCAAACTTCATAGAGATAGCCAGTGGAAAGATGCTCCTAACGGAGCACAGAAAATGGGAATACATTTCTGATAATTTAAAAAACTGTGACTGAAAATTGGTGTACCCACGGCCTTATTCTACCTTCCTCAGCATCTCTAATAATTTTCACAATAATTTTGTCATGCGAATATATCAGCGCTTCTTTTTACATGTAACGCACCTCAAACTCCCACAAACTCCCCTAATTGTAACCCACTCACACTCACTAGCCGATCGCTGTAAGTCGCCCATATCCATCCACTCCTATTTGCCCTTCCTTACTCACTCATTCAGCCCAACTCATTGTAAGTACCGCTCTGTGTTTCTCTGTCATAGTTTCCTGTGTCACAGCCACATCCCCTTCGTTCTTTCCTACTACTACAGTCTCCTCTCATTGCCACTGTCCCCTTATTGCTCTCTCTCTCTCTCTCTCTCTCTCTCTTATGCTTCTATCTCATTCGTTGCTTCCTACTGCTGCTGTCTCTTCTGTCGCTATCTCTCTCTTCCTCGTTGTCACTGTCACTCCCTTACACTTTGTCTCTCACTATCACAGGCCCTCACCCACGTACACTTCCTCATTCACATTATTCCCCCCCCCCCCCCCCCGACTCTGTCTCCTTCACTCTTTTACTAGCACTGTTCTATTGCTACTGTGTCCGTCTCTTTCCCTCATTTCCCTCACATTGCGGTTGTCTCCTTCGCTCTTTGTTTAACACGACTACTGTCTACTATCTACCAGTATTTATACTTTTCTGTCTCTTTGCCACTGCAACTCCCTTTTTATGTCTCAGTACATAAAGCGCGAATACGTTTATATGCCAAAATTTTAAGAAAGTCTTAAAGGTGCTGAGGACGGTGGAACGAGGCAGCTGCTCCCACACTTTTCAATCAGAGTCTTTTAAACAAACAGATATGTATTCGCAATTTTTCTGCTCCGATATGAGCATTTTTCCGCTGGTTCCGTTCTTTTCCCTGCTGCAACAAATCAGATAATTTGTATGGAAAGAAATCTATTAGTCATTAAAATTTAGATAGTTTATTCGTGTGAAATTTAAATAACGTCAACTTAATTTTACACCTCACACCGTATTTTACCTGAAAAAAAAATTCCTGTGCTTCAGAACTACAACGGGTTTCAAAAAGGTAACACT
The DNA here is from genome assembly GCF_023898315.1 of Schistocerca nitens. NCBI lineage: Eukaryota > Metazoa > Arthropoda > Insecta > Orthoptera > Acrididae > Schistocerca > Schistocerca nitens. The sequence continues at coordinate 629,244,636 of NC_064616.1, read as the reverse complement.
TTATAGCGTATTTCTCCGTGCTACATCACTTTATAAACTACGTTTTAATCCTACATTAGATTTTACATGCGTGTTTTACGTGTGCAAGAAGGGTAGATTCCACAAAAACTCCACTACCGAGGTAGTAAAGATGTTTACTATGTAGGTAGATGCCTATGATGGTCTTACTTCAATAGATGTGTTGGTTAGATATTTAAATGAAACCTGCGAAATGGAAGAAAATTTTGCATCTTACTGGAAAAAGAGAATGCAAAATTTTCCGAATCCTCAGATGATCGCCAGAAAAATATTGTGTACAGAAGCATCCATCTGTGTTTCTGAAAGAAATTTTAGTTCTGCCGATTTAATTCTCAACTCAAGGCGGTCACTTTCGCATACCGATAATGTCGACGCTCTTCTTTTTATTCACAGTAATTCTATCCGAGAAAAATGAGCCAGAAAATACGGTGAATAGATTTCAGTTTTTTATTACAGACAAACTATAAAAGATACAAACACATTGCGCATTCCACTGTATAGAGGAAGGTTCAAAGTTTTGACAAAGCTGCGCTGTTGTTTGTTTCTAGCATGACTAATCATTTTGTGTGTTGGAAGTAGCGTGAAGTCAGTCCATCGTTCATGTGCAACGTGCATTCCGCCGTCGATTCAGCAAGGATCCACCTCTGTACAAGCATATTTATGACTGGCATACAAAATTGTTGGAAGTTTATTGCGTATGCAAAGGGAACAGCACTAGTTGGCCATGCACGTCTGTTGAAAATGTCGAGCGTATCCGAGATGCGTTCACATGAAGCCCACGCAATATCAGAAACTTTCACTTCTTAAAACAACGGTGTGGTGCCTTCTGAAACAACGCCTGCACATGAACCCGTACAAGTTGCAGCAATTTCATCCTGGCGACCGTAACAGTAGGTACGAATTTCATATTTCAGTTCTCCAGGATATTGCAGAGTACACTTTTTCCGAACGACTCATCTTTTCGGACGAATGAGCATTTCATCTATCTGTGTAATGTAAACCGACACCATCCAATAAGGTTGGACTGGTAGAGGTGGACAACAATGTGTAATGTATTGCTGTCGGCCTCCCAGGTTACCAGACCTCACACGTTGCTATTTTTTTCTGTAGGGACACATAGAAGACACTGTCTTTGTCTCACCTATGCCAGCTACTCTTCAAGAGCTCAGAAATCGAATTGTTGAAGCTGTAAATTCAATAAAAAGGGAATTGTTGATTCGTGTGTGGCACGAAATGGACTGCCGGCCGCTGTGGCCGAGCGGTTCTAGGCGCTTCACTCCGGAACCGCACTGTTGCTACAGTCGCAGGTTCGAATCCTGCCTCGGGCATGGATGTGTGTGATGACTTTAGGTTAGTTAGGAGACTGATGATCTCAGATGTTAAGTTCCATAGTGCTTAGAGCCATTTGAACCATTTAAACGAAATGAACTACTGTTTTGGTGATTCTCGAGCAATGCATGGTGCTTATGTTCAGTGTATACTATAGTGTCTGTGCTAACATAAAACTTTTAATCCTCCTCTATCCAGTAACATGTACAAAGTGCTTCTGTGCTGTGTCCACCTAGTGTTGCCCGTGCTCTGCCGTGCGGTAGCGTTCTCGCTTCCCGCGCCTGGGTTCCCGGATTCGATTCCCGGTGGGTTGGTTCAAATGGCTCTCAGCACTATGGGACTCAACTGCTGAGGTCATTAGTCCCCTAGAACTTAGAACTAGTTAAACCTAACGAACCTAAGGACATCACAAACATCCATGCCCGAGGCAGGATTCGAACCTGCGACCGTAGCGGTCTCGCGGTTCCAGACTGCAGCGCCTTTAACCGCACGACCACTTCGGCCGGCGATTCCCGGTGGGGTCAGGGATTTTCTCTGCCTCGTGATGACTGTGTGTTGTGTGATGTCCTTAGGTTAGTTAAGTAGTTCTAAGTCTAGGGGACTGATGACCATAGATGTTAAGTCCCATAGTGCTCAGAGTCATTTGAACCATTTGAACCCGTGCTGTGACACAGAACGCCCAGTGCGTTGGGCTGCGGCAGGCTGAGGCATCCCAGAGCTAAGGGCTGAGAGGCAGCCGCGTCGAATGCGGCGGTCCGTGGCTCGGTGTGCAGCGCTTCGGGCCGCTATGCACTTTACTGACGGGAGAGGAGGAGAGTAGTGTTTAACGTCCCGTCGACAACTAGGTCATTAGAGACGGAGCACACGCTCGGATTAGGGAAGAATGAAGAAGGTTCAAATGGCTCTGAGCACTATGGGACTCAACTGCTGTGGTTATCAGTCCCCTAGAACTTAGAACTACTTAAACCTAACTAACCTAAGGACATCACACACATCCATGCCCGAGGCAGGATTCGAACCTGCGACCGTAGCAGTCCCACGGTTCCGGACTGCGCGCCTAGAATCGCGAGACCACCGCGGCCGGCGAATGAAGAAGGAAATCAGCCGTGCCCTTTCAAAGGAACCATCACGGCATTTGCCTGAAGCGACTTAGGGAATTCACGGAAAACCTAAATCAGGATGGCCGGAGACGGGTTTGAACCGTCGACCCCCCGAATGCGAGTCCAGTGTGCTAACCACTGCGCCACCTCGCTCATTGCACTACTCTGACGCAGATAGCGAAATCAGACCGCGTCCTGAGTACAGACAATTCGACTGTAAAAATTTTATCAGTAAATTGTCGAGGTACTCCTAACAAATTTCCCTAATTTACTGCCTTACTGAAAATTCGTAGCACTCAAATTACTCTCTGGAGCGATAGCAGGCTGAAACCCGAAATAAAATGCTTTGAACAGTGGCGGAGCAAGGCTTTAAGGCTGAGCCTACACAAAGAATCTCAAAATAACTCGTCCAAACTGAATTTAATCCGATCTTATCACATACCGTCGTGAATATTTTCAATAGTTTTCGTTTGAACTTCATATACGCACCAACCAGTATATTGCATCACTTCTCAGGCTTCGCAACCAATAGCAGCTCGGAATTCCGTGCTTGTTACTAGCATGCCCAGTAAACCCGTATCTTTGGCGTGGTGGGCTGAGGTTTGCCGGCCGGCGTGGCCGAGCGGTTCTAGGCGCTTCAGTCTGGAACCGCGCGACCGCTACGGTCACAGGATCGAATCCTGCCTCGGGCATGGATGTGTGTGATGTCCTTAGGTTGGTTAGGTTTAAGTAGTTCTAAGTTCTAGGGGACTGATGACCTCAGATGTTAAGTCCCATAGTGCTCAGAGCCATTTTTTTTTTTTTTTTTTTTTTTTGGGGCTGAGGTTTCTACAGCTTGGATACGGTTTTTAAAAACTTGCTTTTGATTTATTTCTACTTCTCGCTAGCAGATGGATACATGCCTAACAGCAAGTAGACCGATAAGTCATTCAGCAGTTCCATAACAGGTAGCGCTACTTCACATCGTCTAGCATGCTACCTCCAAGCCGGGCAGAATGAGAAACCATTACATTTTAATTTAAGTGTTTCAAAAAATGTGTGTGAAATCTTATGGGACTTCACTGATAAGGTCATCAGTCCCTAAGCTTACACACTACTTAACCTAAATTATCCTAAGGACAAACACACACCCATGCCCAAGGGACGACTCGAACCTCCACCGGGACCAGCCGCACAGTCCACGACATCAGCGGTCGAGACCGCTCGGCTAATCCCGCGTGGCAATTTAAGTGTTTATTTGTAAATTTGTGCAAAGGTCTTATGTCCAACTGCTGAGGTCATCGGTCCTTAGGCTTACACACTACTTAATCTAGCTTAAACTAACTTACGCTTAAGACAACACACACACCTATGCCCGAGGGAGGACTCGAACCTCACACGGGGGAATCCGCGCGGACCGAAATAAGGCGCCCTAGACCGTGCGGCTACAAAGCGCGGCTATAAGTGTTTATTTAAAACACAGCCGGCCGGTGTGGCCGTGCGGTTCGAGGCGCTTCAGTCTGGAACCGCGTGACCGCTACGGTCGCATGTTCGAGTCCTGCCTTGGGCATGGATGTGTGTGATGTCCTTAGGATAGTTATGCTTAATTAGTTCTAAGTTCTAGGGGACTGATGACCACAGATGTTAAGTCCCGTAGTGCTCAGAGCCATTTGTACCATTTAAAACACAAAAAGCAAGAAGACATTCATAATTGATAGAAAATAAATATAAATGCATCATTGGATGTTGTTGCAAAGATGATAGGAAATAGCCTATGTATTGTCATTGTTCCTCATATTAACATTTAGTAGCCTTTCTTATTTCAAACGTCATTAGTTCCGTAGCGTGTCTGTAGGTTTTCATATCAACAGTACTACACGCGCTTATGATGAAACCGGGAACGTGAACATTGTAATTAAAATGTGATTAACTGGTTAGTGAAGTTCATTTCGGTGTTCCTCATCAGGTGTGAGAAGTCGTCGTAAATTTTCTTTTTTTTGTTTTGTTTTTGTGTTGCCGAAAGGAAAACTGTAAGTTCTGTAATACCATATTGCAATCATTATATTCTAACGGATGATATTTCTGACTACCTCGAATTGCAATGGACGCCTTTATTTCATCACTGAATTCTTTTATTGAAAACCCTGAGTTTCTCGCGTCTTTCTTTGGAAGATAAACGCCTGGTGAAAGAACGAAGGCCGAAGACAAGTATATTAAAAAATCTTATGGAAAATTGCAAGACGTTTCCAAACACAGTGGTACAATTCAAAGCCCTTGTTAAGTGCCAGTGTCGTAAATAACAAACTTTTTGTTTTTACTGTGCACTATTTGGAATAGGTAATAACGGTTTTAAATGGCATAAGTTGGGAGTAGACGTAGAGAGTCTTAACAATATGGTTTCGAAAGCTAAAGAGCATTAATGTTTCATTTCACGTATCACAACAGCTGTTAAATACAGTTAGCTAGGTACAGTAAGAATTGACCATGCTCTTTCAGCAGCAATACGCCTGGAAGCTTTGAAACATAAAGAGAAGGTTGATAGAAATGGAAGTATCAAGAAGAGAGTTATTTCGGCATCCCAGCGTGTTCGGTCAGAGGGCTGCTTGCCCTCTGCAATTAAAAAAAAATGAGTAAAGGAATCAACGATCAATTTGAACGGATGTCATCTGACGTCCGCCCGACCAAACACAACGAACAGAACCGAACAAAAAATTTGCCGACACGGTAACTCATCGTGTTAGGTCAGAGGGTTAGCTGCCCTCTGTAATAAAAAATAAAAAAAAACTGAGTTAATGGATCAACGATGAACTGAAATAGGTGTCTTTCGACTTCCGCCCCGAGCAGATACAACTAACGAAAACGGACAGATAAAAAAAAAAAAACTGGTGAGCACGACGGACTGTCATACCTAATGGCACGGGTTCGATTCCCGGCTGGTTCGGAGATTTTTCTCCGCTCGGGAACTGGGTGTTGTGTTGTCCTTATCATCATCATTTCATCCCCACCAACACGCAAGTCACCGAAGTTGTGTCAACTCGAAAAACTTGCACCAGGTGACCGGTCTACCCGACAGGAGGCCCTAACCACACGGTATTTCCATTTTGAGGTGTCATTAAATAAAGGAAATTATTTATACAACTTTTAGATTTCTCATTAGAAAAAGAACCATACACGGAAGATCATTTAGCATCGGATGGAATATTTAAAGGCACTTTCTCTGACACACACAATATATTAATAGCATTTATTACGAATGTTGTCAAAGAACATATTTCAAGTGAAGTAAAAAGTAGTTGGTTTATAATCAGTACAAACCGACGAAACAACGGATGTCTCTACTAGAAGACAAATGAGTGTAATTTTTTGTTTTGCAGTCCGCCTTCTTAGCTCGGTGGTAACGTACTTGCCTCCCGTCTAGAGGGCCTGGGTTCAATTCCCGGCCTGATTGGAGATTTTCTCCGCTCGTTGACTGGGTGTTGTGTTGTCCCATTTCCTCCTCATCATCATTTCATCCTCATCACCGACGCGCAAGTCGCCCAATGTGGCGTTGACTGAAATAAGACTTGCATTTGGCAGCCGACCTCCCCCAATTGTGGCTCCCGGTCAACGATGCCATACGCTCATTTCCATTTTCATTTTTTCGTTTTGCAAATAACGAATCAGGAGAAATTCAAGAGAGATTCACAGGGTTTTATCACGTATCCAAAGACGGGAGTGCACAAGGCGTAGCCACTGTTTCGTTACAACTGCTGAGCAGTTGGAATATTGATAAAAACAAATTAGTCTCGCGAATATACGATGGCTGCAGTGCAGTGACAAGGAAAAATTATGGTGTCCATTCTATTGTGAAGCAAGAATATCCTCATGCTCTCTTTATCCGCTGCTACGCATATTAGTTCAACCTATTCCTCCTGTATCCTTGTGAAAAAAAATACGCAATACAAATTTTTAAGGCAAATATATCAGGATTTCACGCATATTTAGCCGTTCCAGTAAAAAATGTGAACATATGAGGGAAAGCGGATTTAAAGTACGAAGTCTGTGTGAAACAAGGTGGAATTTTCATACACATGATTGCGGGCTTTCAAAATATAAAATGAAATGATGGTGAGGTATGGGCCCTCAACTGCGTACCCTCTGACTAAAAGTTGAAATATTAAAAGTTTTGGCTGGTTTTGCTGTCTAGGGGCTGGCATATGTAGTTGCCGCATTACCAGCCAAATACTGCTGAGTCTACAGTATACAATATGAATATACACATGAATCGAATGGTCGAAGATTCCTATCGCTCGGCAACTGCAAATTCTGAATGTAACGTTGAAATTTATAAATGAAAGATTGCAATTAAATAAAATCTGCAGGTACTATTTTTAACGACTTTAAATGATGAATACGATAGCAGAAGTCCCTTTCAGAATACCGTTTATTACTGCAAACACTTATTGGCGTCGATGATCCAGCAATTAAATAAAACATAAGTTGAATAACAGGGAAAAAGCCCGCATCTCGTGGTCGTGCGGTAGCGTTCTCGCTTCCCACGCCCGGGTTCCCGGGTTCGATTCCCGGCGGGGTCAGGGATTTTCTCTGCCTCGTGATGGCTGGGTGTTGTGTGATGTCTTTAGGTTAGTTAGGTTTAAGTAGTTCTAAGTTCTAGGGGACTGATGACCATAGATGGTTCAAATGGTTCAAATGGCTCTGAGCACTATGGGACTCAACTGCTGAGGTCATTAGTCCCCTAGAACTTAGAACTAGTTAAACCTAACTAACCTAAGGACATCACAAACATCCATGCCCGAGGCAGGATTCGAACCTGCGACCGTAGCGGTCTTGCGGCTCCAGACTGCAGCGCCTTTAACCGCACGGCCACTTCGGCCGGCGACCATAGATGTTAAGTCCCATAGTGCTCAGAGCCATTTTAACAGGAAAAAAATAGATTCCTACTTCACGTAATTAGTTATGAACAACAACATAGCTCACGAGATATTCACTTCTATACGCATACTACGTCTTCACTGCAGAAGCCACGGAAGTCTCACAAGTGCATAAGTCGGCACTACGAAATATTTCTATCTCCCGCGACCATGCGCAAACCGCTCCACTCCAAGTCTTTCCCGCGTTTGTGCGTCCGTCGCGTTTTACTGTCCAGGACTCTCTCGTGTCCTCTCCCGTACTGTCCCTCGCGCCGCACTGTTCAGAACTGCCCTGTCCTCTCACGAACGATGCTCCTCCCCCACTTCCATACAGTCTCTCCACGTGTTCTCTTTGGAACGATCGCTGTGATTGGCTAGAGTGCTCCCGCCCAGTCTCCAAGCCAACGCACAGCCACAAACATAATGAAACACATACGAAATACTGGATTTACATTTAAATAACTTGAAATTAAATAAATATTCCTACGGAAGGACCATAAACACGCTCTAACACAATTATTAAATAGATAAACAAATCAAATAAACATATATCCAAGAAGCAGAAACAAAGGTAGGCTAGTAGCCTAATGTCTCTGTGCTTTCTAGAACACAGTAAATATTTGACCAGTTTCTTCATGAATAGGATATATCGGATATAAGCAAAGACATAGACGAATTAATACACTCCTGGAAATTGAAATAAGAACACCGTGAATTCATTGTCCCAGGAAGGGGAAACTTTATTGACACATTCCTGGGGTCAGATACATCACATGATCACACTGACAGAACCACAGGCACATAGACACAGGCAACAGAGCATGCACAATGTCGGCACTAGTACAGTGTATATCCACCTTTCGCAGCAATGCAGGCTGCTATTCTCCCATGGAGACGATCGTAGAGATGCTGGATGTAGTCCTGTGGAACGGCTTGCCATGCCATTTCCACCTGGCGCCTCAGTTGGACCAGCGTTCGTGCTGGACGTGCAGACCGCGTGAGACGACGCTTCATCCAGTCCCTAACATGCTCAATGGGGGACAGATCCGGAGATCTTGCTGGCCAGGGTAGTTGCCTTACACCTTCTAGAGCACGTTGGGTGGCACGGGATACATGCGGACGTGCATTGTCCTGTTGTAACAGCAAGTTCCCTTGCCGGTCTGGGAATGGTAGAACGATGGGTTCGATGACGGTTTGGATGTACCGTGCACTATTCAGTGTCCCCTCGACGATCACCAGTGGTGTACGGCCAGTGTAGGAGATCGCTCCCCACACCATGATGCCGGGTGTTGGCCCTGTGTGCCTCGGTCGTATGCAGTCCTGATTGTGGCGCTCACCTGCACGGCGCCAAACACGCATACGACCATCATTGGCACCAAGGTAGAAGCGACTCTCATCGCTGAAGACGACACGTCTCCATTCGTCCCTCCATTCACGCCTGTCGCGACACCACTGGAGGCGGGCTGCACGATGTTGGGGCGTGAGCGGAAGACGGCCTAACGGTGTGCGGGACCGTAGCCCAGCTTCATGGAGACGGTTGCGAATGGTCCTCGCCGATACCCCAGGAGCAACAGTGTCCCTAATTTGCTGGGAAGTGGCGGTGCGGTCCCCTACGGCACTGCGTAGGATCCTACGGTCTTGGCGTGCATCCGTGCGTCGCTGCGGTCCGGTCCCAGGTCGACGGGCACGTGCACCTTCCGCCGACCACTGGCGACAACAACGATGTACTGTGGACACCTCACGCCCCACGTGTTGAGCAATTCGGCGGTACGTCCACCCGGCCTCCCGCATGCCCACTATACGCCCTCGCTCGAAGTCCGTCAACTGCACATACGGTTCACGTCCACGCTGTCGTGGCATGCTACCAGTGTTAAAGACTGCGATGGAGCTCCGTATGCCACGGCAAACTGGCTGACACTGACGGCGGCGGTGCACAAATGCTGCGCAGCTAGCGCCATTCGACGGCCAACACCGCGGGTCCTGGTGTGTCCGCTGTGCCGTGCGTGTGATCATTGCTTGTACAGCCCTCTCGCAGTGTCCGGAGCAAGTATGGTGGGTCTGACACACCGGTGTCAATGTGTTCTTTTTTCCATTTCCAGGAGTGTATATTTATAAGCATGCTGCCACCGTTTTTTTTTTGTGTAACTGTGGAGTACTTATGGCCTGACGCGTTCGATAGTAATCGACCAATTTGATCTCCAATAACTCATGTACTGTTCAAGTTACATGCCTGTAATTCATACCAATTTAGGTTTACACTGATAGCTTTCTAAAGACATGTCGATCTACAAAGTCGGGTGAACCGTTTAGATTTTGGAAATTCGTTACTGGGTGTTACTCGTACAATTTAGTCAGCTACTAAACTTAAAGCTAATAAAGATATGGAGAATCTGATTACACCATCAGAATCGTCGTGCAAATAATGGTAATGCACATGTTTCTTTCTGAGGTATCATGATTCCTCTGGCTACTATTAATTTCTATACGAACTGTGAAATGTCTGTCATTAAGGTTTCACAAAGTCCGCCATCTTACGGACTCCCGGCGTACAAGTCTCTCTCATCGATACAGCATCACCAAGGAATTCCCAGCCACGCGGTCGGCTAGCAACCACGTGGTCCAACTACTGTGCGGCATCACGTGGTTGCTAACGACCCGCGGCTTTGATGAGCGTCCTGTGCGGTCGCCCCAACTCCGAACATAGAATATTTCCAGGGCGCCACAACTCGCCTGTTACCTCACACGCTGTACAAACCATTATTCTTCACTACACAGACATGAAAGCAGCATTTAATGATGTGATAAACAGTGAAGTGTGGGATGATAATACTTTACATCAAGAAATTGGGCTAAATTGTGTACTGAATGATCAAACTTATCTTTTTCTACCCCCATGAACCATGAACCTTGCCGTTGGTGGGGAGGCTTGCATGCCTCAGCGATACAGATGGCCGTACCGTAGGTGCAACCACAACGGAGGGGTATCTGTTGAGAGGCCAGACAAACATGTGGTTCCTGAAGAGGGGCAGCAGCCTTTTCAGTAGTTGCAGGGGCAACAGTCTGGATGATTGACTGATCTGGCCTTGTAACATTAACCAAAACGGCCTTGCTGTGCTGGTACTGCGAACGGCTGAAAGCAAGGGGAAACTACAGCCGTAATTTTTCCCGAGGACATGCAGCTTTACTGTATGATTAAACGATGATGGCGTCCTCTTGGGTAAAATATTCCGGAGGTAAAATAGTCCCCCATTCGGATCTCCGGGAGGGGACTACTCAAGAGGACGTCGTTATCAGGAGAAAGAAAACTGGCATTCTACGGATCGGAGCGTGGAATGTCAGATCCCTTAATCGGGCAGGTAGGTTAGGAAATTTAAAAAGGGAAATGGATAGGTTAAAGTTAGATATAGTGGGAATTAGTGAAGTTCGGTGGCAGGAGGAACAAGACTTTTGGTCAGGCGAATACAGGGTTATAAATACAAAGTCAAATAGGGGTAATGCAGGAGTAGGTTTAATAATGAATAAAAAAATAGAAGTGCGGGTTAGCTACTACAAACAGCATAGTGAACGCATTATTGTGGCCAAGATAGACACAAAGCCCATGCCTACTACAGTAGTACAAGTTTATATGCCAACTAGCTCTGCAGATGATGAAGAAATTGATGAAATGCATGAGGAGATAAAAGAAATTATTCAGGTAGTGAAGGGAAGGATATACAGTAGAAGAAGAATGGGTAGCTCTGAGGGATGAAGTAGTGAAAGCAGCAGACGATCAAGTAGGTAAAAAGACTAGAGCTAATAGAAATCCTTGGGTAACAGAAGAAATATTGAATTTAATTGATGAAAGGAGAAAATATAAAAATGCAGTAAGTGAAGCAGGCAAAAAGGAATACAAACGTCTCAAAAATGAGATAGACAGGAAGTGCAAAATGGCTAAGCAGGGATGGCTAGAGGACAAATGTAAGGATGTGGAGGCTTGTCTCACTAGGGGTAAGATAGATACTGCCTACAGGAAAATTAAAGAGACCTTTGGAGAGAAGAAAACCACTTGTATGAATATCAAGAGCTCAGATGGCAACCCAGTTCTAAGCAAAGAAGGGAAGGCAGAAAGGTGGAAGGAGTATATAGAGGGTTTATACAAGGGCGATATACTTGAGGACAATATTATGGAAATGGAAGAGGATGTAGATGAAGATGAAATGGAGATACGATACTGCGTGAAGAGTTTGACAGAGCACTGAAAGACCTGAGTCGAAACAAGGCCCCGGGAGTAGACAACATTCCATTAGAACTACAGACGGCCTTGGGAGAGCCAGTCCTGACAAAACTCTACCATCTGGTGAGCAAGACTGTATGAGACAGGTGAAATACCCTCAGACTTCAAGAAGAATATAATAATTCCAATCCCAAAGAGAGCAGGTGTTGACAGATGTGAAAATTACCGAACTATCAGTTTAATAAGTCACAGCTGCAAAATGCTAACGCGAATTCTTTACAGACGAATGGAAAAACTGGTAGAAGCGGACCTCGGGGAAGATCAGTTTGGATTCCATAGAAATGTTGGAACACGTGAGGCAATACTAACCTTACGACTTATCTTAGAAGAAAGATTAAGAAAAGGCAAACCTACGTTTCTAGCAATTGTAGACTTAGAGAAAGCTTTTGACAATGTTGACTGGAATACTCTCTTTCACATTCTAAAGGTGGCAGGGGTAAAATACAGCGAGCGAAAGGCTATTTACGACTTGTACAGAAACCAGATGGCAGTTATAAGAGTGGAGGGGCATGAAAGGGAAGCAGTGGTTGGGAAAGGAGTGAGACAGGGTTGTAGCCTCTCCCCGATGTTATTCAATCTGTATATTAAGCAAGCAGTAAAGGAAACAAAAGAAAAATTCGGAGTAGGTATTAAAATTCATGGAGAAGAAGTAAAAACTTTGAGGTTCGCCGATGACATTGTAATTCTGTCAGAGACAGCAAAGGACTTGGAAGAGCAGTTGAACGGAATGGACAGTGTCGTGAAAGGAGGATATAAGATGAACATCAACAAAAGCAAAACGAGGATAATGGAATGTAGTCAAATTAAATCGGGTGATGCTGAGGGAATTAGATTAGGAAACGAAACACTTTAAGTAGTAAAGGAGTTTTACTATTTAGGGAGTAAAATAACTGATGATGGTCGAAGTAGAGAGGATATAAAATGTAGACTGGCAATGGGAAGGAAAGTGTTTCTGAAGAAGAGAAATTTGTTAACATCGAGTATAGATTTAAGTGTCAGGAAGTCGTTTCTGAAAGTATTTGTATGGAGTGTAGCCATGTATGGAAGTGAAACATGGACGATAACTAGTATGGACAAGAAGAGAATAGAAGCTTTCGAAATGTGGTGCTACAGAAGAATGCTGAAGATAAGGTGGGTAGATCACGTAACTAATGAGGAGGTATTGAATAGGATTGGGGGGGGGGAAGAGAAGTTTGTGGCACAACTTGACTAGAAGAAGGGATCGGTTGGTAGCACATGTTTTGAGGCATCAAAGGATCACAAATTTAGCATTGGAGGGCAGCGTGGAGGGTAAAAATCGTAGAGGGATACCAAGATATGAATACACTAAGCAGATTCAGAAGGATGTAGGTTGCAGTAGGTACTGGGAGATGAAGAAGCTTGCACAGGATAGAGTAGCATTGAGAGCTGCATCAAACCAGTCTCAGGACTGAAGACCACAACAACAACAACAATTCGATTTTTCAGCATACAAGTATCTTGTCTGCTACAGAGTGGAACTGTGAAGGTAAGACACTGTAAACTCAAAATTGAAACTGCATTAAGGCTGTTGAAAGACTAAGCTGAGAGGAAATTATTCTGAAATGCATAGTGGAAGTTAAGCGCCTTATAAATTCATCAGGAGTATCTCAAATCAATTTTCAGGAAACAGAGCAAGTATTCAGAAAACGAGAAGGCTAGCAATCGAAATAGTGGACGTAGTAGTAGTAAAGTTGGAAACTAGATACCAGGGATTTCATGAAACAGATTTTACAGAGCTTGTAAATGAGAAAAAGTTCTCGGGTTATAGTAGGTCAAACGATTTCCCGATACGTAATGTTGAAAAACTACGTAAAATACTAGTATATACTTTGCCTGACAGTCAAAAAATGACGCCGGCCGGAGTGACCGTGCGGTTCTAGGCACTACAGTCTGGAGCCGCGAGACCGCTACGCTCGCACGTTCGAATCCTGCTTCGGGCATGGATGTGTGTGATGTCCTTAGGTGGTGGTGGTGGTTGTTGGGATGTTTAAAGGGGACTAAACAGCGAATGTCATCAGTCCCCCAGTGTCCTTAGGTTAGTTAGGTTTAAGTAGTTCTAAGTTGTAGGGGACTGATGACCTCAGAAGTTGAGTCCCATAGTGCTCAGAGCCATTTGAGACAAGTCAAAAACTGGAAGGAGAATTTACTTTTTTTACGTCAGTGACAATAAACTCTAAAGCCTCAGGACCTCCTTAAATCCATTATAAACAATGGATTAAAAAACGTTACCTGATTGTGTGAAATTACTGTCGCTGCTTCTTGCAATTCCAGCAACACCGCGTCTTGCGAAAGACGTGTGAGTACATTAAAACGCGTTAAAATCTACCTTCATAACACAAAGACATATGACATACTGTCAAAGTTGGAGATTTGTGCTATATAGAAGTGAACTGAGAAATTTTCAACAAGACTGTAGGAGTTCATATGTCTTGTTATGGGTGTTTCAAGAATGTTCAAATGTTTGTGAACCTCCGGCGGGAGGGGCAGCGCAATCCGTGACACAGCGCAGCCACTCAGCGAGGCTCTGGAAACAGACAGGAGGATGGAAGTAATTTATAAAAAGATGTAACAGTGAGTCACTATGTATTATATTTTTATTAATGTGTAACTGTTTAATATTTTTATGCTTGGGTCAACTGAAGAATGCGATACAACTCGTCGGCTTTGACCAATGATGTCATTATTTTAGATATACATATTAGGTTGTTTATTTTCGAGTCACAGATAATAAATAGGTTATCTTCTGTTGCAAAGCGTCAAAGTTGTAAATAGAAATAAATGAATGTGTTATTAAGAGACAGATGTTGCATACGCTTTTTGTCGCTTGTGGTAATTTTAAATCATTTGTGTACAAATTTTGAATATACCTTTGATAGTAAGTCGCTCTAATTGCTGTTTCCTCTTAAATTGATTCTTGTCCTGTACTATCTATGTAAGTTAAAGACTAGGATACTAGTACTAGCGAAATAAAAAAAGACATACATAACACTGGCATCTTGTACCGAAGTTGAAGTACTAAAGTTGTATCCTTTACGTTTGTTGACGTATGAGGTACAGGATATAGATTTTACTTTTGCCACTTTTTTCGTCTTCGCTGGTACTACGAGGTTAGGTTAGGTTACGTTAGGCTCGTAGTATCATCAGTTGACCTATGTAGTTCAACTGAAGTACAGGTTGCTAATTTTACGTTTGTCGCTTTTTTTTTTTTTTTTTGCCTTTGCTATTACCAGTATCCTATTCTGCAGGGATTCTATACAGGTCAACTGAAGTACAGGATACAAATTTTGCCTTTGTCACATTTCTCGCCTTCGCTAGTATTAATGTATACGACAACTAAAGAATAGGACACAAATTTTACGTTTGTCGCATTTTTCGCCTTTGGTAGAGATAGTATTGTATATGGATCAGCTGAGTTACAGGATACAAATTTGACGTTTGTTGCCTTTTTTCGCATTCGCTAATCCTATTCTTCAGGTGATAGTAGCACTAGCGAAGATGAAAAAACTGAAATACATAAAATGAGTATCCTACATTTCAATTGACCTATATAGGTCTCAGGTACAGGAGACAACCTATTTATGCCAACTGTGATATTCCATACCAATGTTATTTGTGTCGTTTTTATTTTATTATTTTTTTTTTCACTACCACTATCACCCATTCTTCACTTGACCTATATAGATCAGCTGAATAATAGTATACTAGGACTTTCTGTGCAAAAAAAGGGACATATGTAACATTAGGTTCGAAATATGGATGTGTGTGGTATATGTTCACAATCTGTTTTCTCTGTAATACATTCCTTTGTTTTTCAACATTCGCCAATGTCTTTACAATGCATCATCTATGGTAATTTGTAACGTCATTTTTCAAATCATATGAGTTGTATTCCGTTCTTCTGTATTCCACATATATTTATTACAGTTTCTATAGTGGTTTCAATCTTAGTAGGAATATGTAACAATGTTACTTTTGCTGTTTTTCTGTTTCACAAGTTTTTGTTTTAAGATTTTTTCCTGTTTTTGAAATCCGTAATTCTCAGGCTACCCTTCAAAAAGTGCCACGCTTCGCCACTGGCTCTGAAGTATTTATAGTGGCAATGAATGTATATCGAAAAGACAGATTAAATACCATTGGACGGCGAGTGTTCATTGCAGTCGACAAAAATATTGTCCCTAATGAGGTCGACTTTGAATGCGACTGTGAAGTTATCTGGACACGTATGGCAGGTCGAGGTGAAATCAGGTTAAATAGTGGATGTTATTACAGACTACCCGATTCTGTCGCGACAGTTTTAGAGCCACTGAAAGAAAGTCTACGCTCAGTGGCCCGGTTATAACCAGGCGACTTTAACCTACAGAGTAGGAACTGGGGTATCTATGGGTTCACTGCAGGGGAACGGACCCGAAGTTTTGTGAAATACTTCTGAAAAAGTGTTCTCAAAATCGTCTTGAGCAGTTAGTTCTAGAGAGCTACGCGCAAGGGAAATAAATTGTACCTTGTAGTTAAAAAAAGGCCTGATCTTATCGACGGTGTAAGTGAAGCAACAGGGATTACTGATCATGGTATTATCATTGCGACGATAACTACTAATGTTAATAAATCGATCAAGAAGGCTGGAAGAGTATTTTTGCTAGAAAGAGCAGATAAGCAGTTGTTAGCACTCCCACTTATACAATGATTGACGTCATTTAGTTCCAGTATGACGGACGTAGAAAACTTATTGGAAAAGTGTATACGGATTGTAAATCGGAGAAGTATGGTCCGAGTAAATAGATTAAGGATGTTCATGTAGATCTAATCGTTGTGAGATGGAAGCAAACAGCCTCCCAATGTTATCTTGAAGACTTTCTTGCTATGTTTGATACATGCTATGTCAGTTTATCATGAGTGCCTGTTGGAGGTTGATATGAATATATACGTCTTCCCATCTCATTCCACACATGTCCTATGAGAGACCAATCAGATGACCGGGCAGGTCAGTCAAGAACCCGTACATTCCTCTAAAAGTCTGTTTCATGAACTGCAGTGTTGGGTCTTGTATTATTCTGCAGGAATATGTCCTTTGGTACGGTGGTGATGGAGGGTATGGCAACAATGTTTACTATTCTTTATCTCATACGGGCGAGCATTCAGCATCCCTTCAACAACTATCAAATACCCACTAGCACCGCATTAAGTGATTCCATGCATTGGAGACGTCTGGGTCTTGACAGAGCTTACTTCCTTTGACCTTTCACCAAGTTGTCTAGGAAAACGTCGGTGTCGATGTCGGCGTCACAATCGGAAACGAGACATATCGCTGAACAAAACAGAATAATGCTCAATGTCCACTCGACTCTTTTCTGTGAAATCGTGTCAACTGTAACGACGAATGGATACTGCAGATTTCACGCCATCTACCTATACTCTGTCCCTCACGGTTTGTGGTGTCTGCCTTTTACCTCTGCCCTGATTTTAGCTTTTGTCACTCATCTGTTCACCGGAGCTAGTGGAATAATCATGCGATCTTCTCGTAGTGTAGCCGTTCTGTGGGTCTATGCCTAGTCACCAATCAATCTCCAGCCATTGCCTTACCGGCTGTTGTCTGTTCAACTATCGATGAGACACTCGCGTGACCATCACGCCAATGATTTGATCTTTCTCAAAGTATGGAAAATGGCGATAAGCTGCAGGTACACATCCTCTGGACTTTTAAGTTGAAATCTCAGCCCGAAAATTTGCAGTAACATTAGACACACCCAGTCGCCAATATGTACAGAGTGTCACAAGAGATACGCCACAGTCATATAACTCGACGTGTAATTAACTTAGAGAAACAAAGTAAAGTTTTTATGGTGCACCAATCCAATTTTGTTGTGTAATGCAAAGAATAACTGTTTCCCCTCACTGGGTGACAGGAGCAACGTAACTGAATAGTCTTTCTCCGTTGTTGCAGGATGGCAGAAGAACCATAAACGAATCGTAGATTGGTGTATGGCTTGATTTATTGGAACCAAGTCAACACCCAAGTTAAGAGCAATTGAATGTGACACAGGAAGGAACCCCCTCCCCCCCCCCCCTCGGCGTTCGTTTACCACAGAAGTAATTTTTCGTAAGGCATCAAAAGAACTCAAAATCGGTCGTACGACAGTGTACCGTGTACTTAGAAAGCGTATTTATCGTCTGGATGCCGTACGTACCACAAGGGGAGGTCATTTAGAACTTGATTAATGGACCAGAAGAAAACTTTTTGAGTTTTTCCGTCAGGCAAAGTTTATTTTTTGTTTCTAAATTAATTACAAATTGAGTTATGGGACACTGAAATTTTGACGTACATTTTGAGACATCTTGCACTAGCCGTTCTACATCTGTAGGTATTGGCTTTTAATATATTGGGAACACTGAAAATATGTTCACTTAAGGAACTTAGGTCGAAACTGGAGTATCGGTTTCTTTGCGTTCGGTCAATGGGTTCATGGTGCAACAATTTCCATTCTCGTTAGCACACTTCTCCGCCGATCTAGTACATGGTGCGTTTGTTACGAAGGTGGAGAGAAATTCGGCAGAAGCGAAGACTTAATCCCTATCTAGCCATTTATATAATGGTTTTCCATAGTTTACTTTATTTCCGACCAGTACAAAGACAGTTGCTTCGAACAGGTTAGATTAGATTAGATTAGTTTACGTTCCATAGATCCGTGCTGAGGAGATCCTCGTGGATGTGGAACATGTCAATTTTTTTTTAAAGCTGAAATAACAATACTAATAGTATGAATATATACAATACATCATTTGTTTCTATTAAAAAATTCGTCAATGGAGTAGAAGGAGTTGGCCACTAGTAAGTCTTTCAGGCTCCTTTTAAACTGATCTTTATTTGTAACTAAATTTTTTATGTTTACTGGCAAATTATTGAAGATGAGTGTTCCTGAGTAGTGGACCCCTTTTTGAACTAAAGTAAGTGCTTTTAAGTCCTTGTGCAGATCATTTTTGTTCCTGGTATTGTATGTATGAACTGAGCTGTTTGTTGGAAAAAGAGATATATTATTTAGGACAAATTTCATTAATGAGTAAATATACTGAGAGGCAGTAGTTAGTATACCCAGTTCTTTGAAGAGGCTTCTACAGGACGTCCGTGAATTTACTCCACAAATAATACGTATTACACGCTTTTGGACTCTGAAAACTTTTGTTTGACTTGAAGAGTTACCCCAAAATATACCATATGACATTACGGAATGAAAGTAGGCAAAGTATGCAAGTTTTTTCATTTTTATGTCGCCTATGTCTGCTAACACTCGAATTGCAAATACGGATTTGTTAAAGCGTTTCTGCAGTTCTGTGGTGTGCTCTTCCCAACTGAATTTATTATCATAATAATTATTATCATAATTATTACAGGCGATGTCGTTCCTCATCCTAATCCAATTGAGTTCGTGCTTCGTCTCTAAAGAGTTACGAGGTGCGACGATAAAGTAATGAGACTGATGTGAAAAAAATTTTGCTTACAGTTTTAGTCAAGTTTAGTGTTGCCTCCTTCAAAGTAGTTCCCTTCTGACTGCACACACTTTTTCCAGCGCTTCTAACATTGATGGTAACGTTTCTGGAACTCATCTTCTGTAATATCCTCCAAGACCCTCGTCACAGCTTTTCGGAGATCTTGTGTTGTTTGATAATGGTGTCCCTTGACCGCTGTTTTGACTCATGGAAATATAAAAAAGTCGCACGGAGTGATATCTGGTGAATAAGGTGGCTTTGGTAGTACTAAAATTTGTTTTGAGGTTAAAAATTGCTGTACTGACAGAGCAGTATGGGATGGTGCATCATCGTGATGCAGAATCCAATTATCAGCCATGTTGGCACTGACACGAAGAACTCTTTTTACGAAGTCTTTCTAAAATTTCTTTGTAGTAATATTGGTTAACTGTTTGTCCAGGAGGCACCCACTCTTTATGAACCATTCCCTTGGAATCAAAGAAGCACACAAGCATGCATTTCACTTTTGATTTTGACATGCGAGCTTTTTTTGGTCTGGGTGATCCCTTTGAGCACAACGAGAACTTTGGCGTTTTGTCTCTGGATTGTACTGAAGAAAACAACTTTCATCACCAGTGATAACACGGCTCAACAATTCTGGATTGATTTCCGTTTGCTCTAACAGATCGGTTGCAACATTTTTCCGTGATCTCGCTGTTGTGGTGTGAGATTTTTGGGACCATTTTTGCACAAATTTTTCTCATACCAAGATTTCAGTTATTATTAGACGAACCATTTCTCGATTGATTTTCACTTCTTCTGCAATCATTTCCACGGATAATCTTCCATCAGATCGTACGAGTTCACGCACCCTGGCCAAGTTGACATCCGTCCGTGAGGTTGATGGTCGTCCACTGCGGTCTTCATCTTCGCCGGCCGGAGTGGCCGAGCGGATCTAGGCACTTAAGTTCGGAACCGCGCGACCGCTACGTCGCAGGTTCGAATCCTGCCTCGGTCATGGGTGTATGATGTCCTTAGGTTAGTTAGGTTTAAGTAGTTCTAAGTTCTAGGGGACTGATGACCTCCGATGTTAAGTCACATAGTGCTCAGAGCCATTTGAACCATTTTTTCCTTCATCTTCAAAATTCGTTCTGCCTTCGCTAAACATTTTATACCAACGAAAAACTTGAGCTCTTGACATAACCTCCTCTCCAAAAGCCTTCTGAAGCTTACCGTAAGTTGTCGTCGCGTTTTCACCCAATTTTACGGAAAAAGAAATGGCATACCGTTGAGCAATATTATGCGGTTCCATTTCCGTGACGAGAGACACAAACACATGTTAACTTATTACTTCACAACTCACGACTGAGCTGTTGCATCGATGTGCCGCTTGGACTAGAAGCAGCTTATAGACCAAGGTCAAAGATATTGTGCCTACGCAAGCCTGCAGGGTTGGCACATCTTGCAATGAAAATCAGTCTCATTACTTTATTGTCGCACTTCGTATGACCGAGTGAGGTAGCGAAACTGTTACAAGACACTGAACTCATTTGTATGCAGTTTACGTCTATATATGGTTATCATGATTTAGGTTTTCCGTGGTTTCCCCTAAATCATTTAACTAAATTAATTAAATAATGGGATGATTTCCTTGAAAAGGATACGCTCATTATCCTTCCCCACCCCAACGCAAGCGCAAGTTGTTCACTATCCCAATGGACGACGTCACCAAAGAGACATTTCATATTAACATTATTTACTTCATCCCCTTCCAATGAACTCTGTGTCAAAGAGAGGCCACAGTATAATTTTCTATGTTTCCATTTACTTTATAGTATTAGTTGTTAATATTTACCCTCCAGCACGAAGGAATGAAACCTGCTTTTTAGAATTAATTATTTTATTTAGCGCGGTTCTAAAAGAACTGCATAAGGTGATTTTAGTATATCTCCCATGACTGTGAAACACTATCACAATCATTAAGTGAAACACACTGACTTTAGTTCGATAATACTTACAAAAATATAGTGCCTCACAGATGTAGAAATTAGGTGAACAACCAAAACACTTTTCTTGGCAGCATTTTCGGTGTGCTTCATGCTTCATCTATCTCTCGTGCTGTATTTTTTGTCGAACGTATAGGCTTAACACTGAAACCATAACTACTGGTAGATGGCATTTCCTGCTGATCTTAGTTGAGTGGAAGTTTTGTATACGGGAACATGCAGTATCAGCTGCTTCGTACCTAGAAGTTTAACGGAACTGCATTTTTCAACCTATGCTATTTCATAGAAAAGACGATTTTAAGAGATTACGAAGTCTTTTCTATTTGTCGTCGTCCTCCACATCCCCTTTTGACACAATATTTCTACAACCAAAGAAAATAGTTTTTGTTTGTGATATAACAAGTGCTAGTGCAATAGATTTGGGCGACAGATACAGAGTAAACAACGTTTACAATTTCGTTTCTTTCAAATAAAATGTGTAGACTAGTGGAGAGATGCGCTCATAAAATAAAATTCCACATGTTGTTTCCTGATATTTGTCGAACTTTCGCAAGCCATATGCCCCCTGACGTCATTGTCAACTTTAGAACAGACTCCCAGAAAGGAAAGATTGCATCATATTAGCCCAGAGCATAAGTTTCCGCTAATAACGCAGATAACGTCTTTCGAAGTAGTTTATTTGACGTGTGTGGTTTCAGTTCCACGCACAAAATGAGGATCATTTACGCTGATGCACAAGACGAGTTAGAAAAGTTGCGCGCTTCTCGACGCTGTGGCATTACTCGCAGCTGTTTAATTTCCGTTCGTGTGAACAGTGAGGGTGGTAAAAAAAACTGCTATTTCCGAAGTATTTTAGATAACGATTTTGCTCGATAGGTCTGGAGCCATAGTTCCCACACAGAATCACGTTACACCTTAATTCGAAAGATCTGCGATGCTATAATTAAACGTAGTAATAAAGTGGTGGAATTTTGTTTCACGTGACTGTGAGGAAGACAATGTGCTTTACTTCCAGTAGTATTTTCACAATAATTTCTACAGAAAAAAGTACATAATCATAACGAACACTTTGCTTCGAATGTATTTCTGTTTGCAGGATCATGATGTAAATTAAAGAAATGTTTACTCTGTTGTTATTTCCCATATTTCAGGTAAGAGTCACGCTTGTTAACATATATCACGTTCTAAGTATGCAAACAATAATTTTACCATTCATTCCATGTAGGCTTTCACGGCCGGCGTCTTCTTCAGTATACACTTCCGGGCTAAGTTGCCGTGGTCGATCTGTAGAACTTCTTCTCCCTGACGTTTCGTTCTCAACTACGGAGAACATCTTCCGAGGTGAGTCAACGACTGGCTGCTAGGAGCTGGGGCCGCCGCTTATATGGATATCGTAGGGGGCGCCACCGCACGTCACGTGGCGTCGATGTGCAGCTATCTCTGGCTATCGTCTGTTCTCTCTATTGCAGGCAATCGATTTTCACGTGATTGATGCAACGTCGACCGCCATATCTTATCCAATTTTAATCCTTCTTCGTTACGATTAAAATTGTATTGATGTTTGTGGATTTCAATTGCCTCTCTATACATACGTGTATAATAGTGCGACAAATAATGAATAGTTTTACCCTTCTCATGATAAATAGACGTCTTTCTGTTTCGTCACTATGACTGTGCTCATTCGCCATAAATTGTACATCTACATATACACTTGGCAAGACGTCGTATACAGCGTGGCAGAGAGAACCTTCTACCAATAACATATAATTTCTGTGAAATTGCATTCTCGTACTAAGAGTGAAAAATATTACTGTGTGTATGCCTCTGAAGCCTCCCTAATCTCTCTTATCATACTCTCATGCTCTTTACGTGAGATACACTATGCTTGTAGCGAAGCTGTCCTCGAATACCGATATTTGAAATGTATCAGTAGGGTTACGTGAAAAAGAATCTCACCTCTATTTCAAAGATTCCCCTTGGATCTCTGTTACACTATTCAATGACCTGTACGAACCTGATCCGTTCTTAGCTGCGAGGATTTGAAACAGTTTAATATTTTTTATCGTACTTGCTTGATACAGACTTCAAACGAGGGAGAAGCACTCTATTGCTGGTTGCACTAGTATCTTGTATGAGATTTCCTTCATACATGTACTGCACCTACTCAGAACTCTTCAACAAAATCGCAGTCTTCCATTCATCTTCCCTACTATTGATTTGACGTAATCGTCAGATTCCACATAACGTTTTATAATTACCTCTAATTAACTGTATTATGTGATGTGCTGTAACTACGGGCTCCATAACATACGGGAGGCACTGGGAAGTCTTGGTGACCGATGACGTTCCATCAGTTGCTCACAGATAATCAAGATCGTATCAGATTTGGGTAACTGGACTGGGAACATGTTATTTGAAGGTCGCAAAATTACCTTACGTTGCGAGGATGTCAGTGGAACCTCTCAGACATATTCCTAAAGAGATGGTACGACATGTTGTGTTGCTGAAAGCAGAGGTCCCGACTAGGTTTGTTTTTATTCAGACAAGCCGAATGTTTTAGAATGGGTATTTGTTTCCGCCACTTTTAATTGTATCAGAAATTATACGATGCACTTCATGCCAAATAAACAACAGTCCTCGCATGGGGATGTTATAACGAGCCTCAGCTGAAATTAGTCTGAGAAGAGGGATCCATCATTGTGCAGCAACATTCACTCATTCGCATGACATGGTGTGAACTTACTCCATCCTTTGAACGTACATTGTCACTATTATGGCACGTTATCGATGCTTGGTTAGGTTAGGAATGCGATGCTCACACGCCTTCTACAAGCTATTCCTAGCAAATAAGTCATCATTGATTTCAAAAGGCAATACGTCATTAATCCACACCAATTTGCATAATTTTCGTTGGCAGAATTTTAACAGAGGAGATGATTTTGAAATACTACTAATAAATCATCGTTAACTGATGTTAGCCTCTAACTCCTTTCTTTGAATCACAGATTTCTACAAACGGTGTGTTTCCCTAGAACTTATAGACCATTCTACATTTAATACGAAAATCCATGGTACCCACCGTGGCTTAACCGTCGGCTGTTAACTAGCCTAATGACCACTGTCATTCAAATTTCCCAAACATTTTGCTTCTCATATCCCAAAGGTTCAGTCCGGCTGTGGACAGTATTTCTCCGCCCGCCTTATGTAATACAAGGAATCACATGTAGTAATTCTAATCCGACGAACTTAAAATTTTATTTTGTTGTTGTTGTTGTGGTCTTCAGTCCTGAGACTGGTTTGATGCAGCTCTCCATGCTACTCTATCCTGTGCAAGCTTCTTCATCTCCCAGTACCTACTGCAACCTACATCCTTCTGAATCTGCTTAGTGTATTGATCTCTTGGTCTCCCTCTACGATTTTTACCCTCCACGCTGCCCTCCAATGCTAAATTTGTGATCCCTTGATGCCTCAAAACATGTCCTACCAACCGATCCCTTCTTCTAGTCAAGTTGTGCCACAAACTTCTCTTCTCTCCAATCCTATTCAATACCTCCTCATTAGTTACGTGATCTACCCACCTTATCTTCAGCATTCTTCTGTAGCACCACATTTCGAAAGCTTCTATTCTCTTCTTGTCCAAACTAGTTATCGTCCATGTCTCACTTCCATACATGGCTACACTCCATACAAATACTTTCAGAAACGACTTCCTGACACCTAAATCTATACTCGATGTTAACAAATTTCTCTTCTTGAGAAACGCTTTCCTTGCCATTGCCAGTCTACATTTTATATCCTCTCTACTTCGACCATCATCGGTTATTTTACTCCCTAAATAGCAAAACTCCTTTACTACTTTAAGTGTCTCATTTCCTAATCTAATTCCCTCAGCATCACCCGACTTAATTTGACTACATTCCATTATCCTCGTTTTGCTTTTGTTGATGTTCATCTTATATCCTCCTTTCAAGACACTGTCCATTCCATTCAACTGCTCTTCCAAGTCCTTTGCTGTCTCTGACAGAATTACAATGTCATCGGCGAACCTCAAAGTTTTTACTTCTTCTCCATGAATTTTAATACCTACTCCGAATTTTTCTTTTGTTTCCTTTACTGCTTGCTCAATATACAGATTGAATAACATCGGGGAGAGAATCAAATTTATTAAAAAAAACTAAGATTGTTAATACATTATGAAATGTCACGTGCACATTGATCACAACACTAAGTTGTAACATTTGGCCATTCAACTTCTAGAAATTGTTGGTTAACAGAAGTCATGAAACCTGAAGGTTTTTATTTTCTTTTATTTCAGAGAGAAGAATCGTATGAAAATAAGTGCAGTGCGGGCAAACCAAGAGCGCAGTCTCTAATCGTTTAGACTTGTGATGTGGTACAATGGTTAGCATTTTGATTCACGGGGTCCACATCTCTGCCGAGCCATCCGTTTTTAGGTTTTCTATGCTTTTGTTAAATAGCAGGATATGTCCGGTGGAAAGGAGACCTGTGGTTCCCTCCGTATTCTCGTCCTATACGACCTTGTAACGGTATGAAAACGAATTCGTGAAAGGCAGACCGTTAAACATTATTTTTCGTTTAATTCGTTTCTTATCACCTGGTGTCACAGAGGGAAGAACAATGAAGGATTGAATGTTTGAATATAGTGTGCAATCGACAATTAAGTGTTCCTCAAGTTCCATCAGACACTCAGCGCTTGTTGAGGAAATGTGTCATCATTGCTTGGAATAAGATCTCGTGCCCATAATGGACCCTCATACTATTTTGTACACTCAGTGTATCTTTTCCTCGCTCTTTGCATCTTGATACACTACTAACACAGCGGATGTCATTTCACGTTATCACCACATGTCTTATCTGCTTACTAATGTAATTATCACCGAGGCGACCGTGAGTAAAGGGCTCCACCATTCCTGTCGTATGTATATAAACTGGCGAGCTGCCCTAGCACCCGATGCAGAAAATCACTCTGGCTCTCATTTTGTTGATTGAGGGTGTAGTTAATACGCTATAGCCGACATTATTATGAAAATTAATGAGCCTTGACTGATCAAGATGGCGGCCGAGTATCATACTTGTGTCCGGCCCCTGGTGGCCGAGCGGTTCTAGGCGCTTCAGTCTGGAACCGCGCTTCCGTTACGGTCGCAGGTTCGAATCCTGCCTCGCGCATGGATGTGTGTGGTGTCCTTAGGTTAGTTAGGTTTAAGTAGTTCTAAGTTCTAGGGGACTGATGACCTGAGATGTTAAGTCCCATAGTGCTCAGAACCATATCATACTTGTGCTCACGTTCACCTAGGTTTTAGTTAACGGTCAAATACTTGTAGCCTCAAGTGATAACTATCACTGTAGAAATGGTGATTTATTACCCATAAATTGTGACCCTCGACGTGCGCAGTGAGCATCAATTGGTCCTCCTCGAACCACAACTCCCGAAGGGTTCCAGTATTCTGAGAGAGACTTAGCATTTGTAATCTGTACCTCATTCGAGCAACAGCAATAGCAGCAGCAGTAAGTTCAGACGATAAACCTAAATTTCCAGCATAGTGTGGTACCCAGTGGTATTTTCAGTTTTGGGCTTAGTTTTTTGCAAATTTCTGGCAGAGTACGACGTCCAAGGGTATGTCCTACAACAAATAACGCTGTTTACGATTTTGTTTCTAATTTACCGATTTTTAAAAAGATGCACATCAGTACAGTTTTCGGCGCTCAAAAATGGCTCAAATGGCTCTGAGCACTATTGGACTCAACTGCTGTGGTCATAAGTCCCCTAGAACTTAGAACTACTGAAACCTAACTAACCTAAGGACAGCACACAACACCCAGCCATCACGAGGCAGAGAAAATCCCTGACCCCGCCGGGAATCGAACCCGGGAACCCGGGCGTGGAAAGCGAGAACGCTACCGCACGACCACGAGATGCGGGCTTTTCGGCGCTATTTTAACGGTTTTTGCCAATTTTAAGACCATAATTACAAATAGCGTTTTGTGACAATTTGAACAACTTTTAGAAATTGCACGTAAATACGAGCTTTCGGGTAATTTTACCGATTTTTGAAGGATACACACACATATACCCGTCTGCGAATATTTAAAACTTGTCGCAGTGCATTGCTTAGCAACAAATAAACTCCTGGAACGTACCTTTGGCAGCACACCACTGTTATGTACGGTTTTACCGATTCTTCCAGGCATTCCACAAACAGCCAGCTATTACAGGGATATTCAAAGTTATATAACTTTTACTTTACAATAAATATGCACCACGCCTACAGTTCACTTACAGGAACTTAGGCCTGTGGTGTCACCGCCAGACACCACACTTGGTAGGTGGTAGCTTAAATCGGCCGCGGTCCATTAGTACATGTCGGACCCGCGTGTCGCCACTGGCAGTGATCGCAGACCGAGCGCCACCACACGGCAGGTCTCGAGAGACGTACTAGCACTCGCCCCAGTTGTACGACGACTTTGCTAGCGACTAGACTGACGAAGCCTTTCTCTCATTTGCCGAGAGACAGTTAGAATAGCCTTCAGCTAAGTTAATGGCTACGACCTAGCAAGGCGCCATTAACCATTTGTAACGTTGCATGTACCTCAAGATAGAGTCTCACTTGTATCATCCAGAATGCTGTATACCAAAGGACAATATAAAAGTTAAGTGTTCTAGTAGCTACGTTCTTTTCTTTATCACATTCATTACGAATCCTGTTCCAGACTTAACGCCAGACGGCGTGAGTTGACGCGTGCCCTTTCGGCTACTTCACTGTGGACTGGCTGCCTTAACAGTCCACTACAAGGCCCGCACTATTAGTGTGTTAAGAAACAATGACGTCACTATCAGGTCCACTAAGAATATAACATTAAACTGAACTTAATAAAGGTGAAAACGATGATGTAGAAAGTTATATTCATCGCTAATAATCCCCACTTGTGCTGCTACCATTGGGACGAGAATAGGAGAGAGAGAGAGAGAGAGAGAGAGAGAGAGATGCACTTTGTGAGAAAACACACGAAGAACGTTTCTGTACTCCGAACTATGTATTCCTTGCACCGCTGAGCACCCTGTTATACCAAGATTCGGGCATGTCTTCACCGCACCATTCGGTTCAGAGTGTTTGCCTTGACATCAAGAAAGCCGTGGAAAGAGAGCGACAATTACTTTTTTATTTAAAACAAACAAAAAAATGCGGCAGAACTTCTCCCACAATGTTTTCAATGTGAACTCGTCCGCAGACCCCTGACAGAGACATGTTTAGAGAGGCAGCACAAGCCGGCCACGCATGCTGCTGTAGCCATGGTCGACAGGAGACACCATTACTGCTAGCGCACGTCCAATCCAGCTGCTGTTACTACGGCACGTAGTTATAGGACATCAAGAGCCTAGCCCTACCACTGTCCTGACTGGCCACATAGCATGTATCCCCACCCACCTAGCGACCAGGGACAGTTAAGCAAGGCGATGACTCGTTGATCATCCATGGCTGCAGCCAGCTTCTGAGATACCTCCGTACATATCACGATTAAGGCCAAGCAATGATGGTCTCGGTGACTGCGTTCCCCCTAGTACTACGTATTCGAGTAGACCGCATCTGAAATTTTGCTTCCATTCTGTTTGCTTGTGGCGCGATGTTAAGTATGACGACATATCTGCCGTGATGTTCTCCCTGCAACTATGGTTTCAAGCGGGCATATGCCCTTGGCACACCACGCCATCGCATGCCCACCCATCATTGCCCCCACTAGTCGCAGTTGAATGGCCAGCCAGCCGCTAGTCTTAAACCACACTCTAAGATATTTTTAAGTTTAGCTTGCCTCTTAAATCCATAAATCAAACGTCGTTAATCTCTCATCACCTCGAAACATTTTTCTCTGTAGCAAACAGCTAGGACCATATGCGTCCCTGATCGACACGAGAGATAGAACTTTCTCTTCCTGATTAAACATATCTTTTATTACCCTCCCAAGCGTCGAGAAAGATATTTTATAAAACAGCGCATTATCTAAATTTCTTATCACCCTAGTTCGCCTCAATTAATGTCTTCTCCCTCTTCGCCAGAGGGATATAACTGGCATCAAAATATATCAGATTAAAGACGCCATGTAATGCACACCATTCACTACATTCCACTGAAAATACACTACTGGCCATTAAAATTGCTACACCAAGAAGAAATGCAGATGGTAAACGGGTATTCTCTGCACAAATACATTGTACTAGAACTGATATGTGGCCGGCCGGTGTGGTCGAGTGGTTCAAGGCGCTTCAGTCTGGAACCGCGCGACCGCTACCGTCGCAGGTTCGAATTCTGCCTCGGGCATGAATGTGTGTGACGTCCTTAGGTTGGTTCGGTTTAAGTAGTTCTAAGTTCTAGGGGACTGATGACCTCAGATGTTAAGTCCCATAGTGCTCAGAGCCATTTGAACCATTTTTTTAATAAGATGCCTGTCATCTCGACTGCTAGTGATACGAGGCTGTTGGGATCCAGCACGGTGTTCTGTATTACCCTCCTGAACCCGCCGATTCCATATTCTGCTAACAGTCATTGGATATCGACCAACGCGAGCAGTAATGTTGCGGTACGATAAACCGCAATCGCGATGGCCAACAAGTCGACCTTTATCAAAGTCGGAAACGTGATGGTACGCATTTCTCCTTCTTACACAAGGCATCACAACAACGTTTCACCAGGCAACGCCGGTCAACTGCTGTTTGTGTATGAGAAATGGGATGGAAACTTTCCTCATGTCAGCACGTTGTAGGTGTCGCCACGGCGCCAACCTTGTGTGAATGCTCTGAAAAGCTAATCATTTGCATATCACAGCATCTTTTTCCTGTCGGTTAAATTTCGCGTCTGTAGGAAGTCATCTTCGTGGTGTAGCAATTTTAATGGCCAGTAGTGTATCTTCATACAGCGCGCAGTGTCGACGTTATGTCGGAAACAAACATGTGCTATTCATTCATGGCTGTTGATGTTTATACCGGCAACTACGACCAAATAAGCTTTCCTGCTGCATCAGTACTGTAATTGAACAGTAATGGATATATGTATCTGTTTATACGAAGTAAGTTACATTACACTGAGCGTCCATTATAAACTCCTGCACTTATTACTGCGGTTAATGTTTGCGGCAGTGGCATAGAACCCGCCTGTTCAGGATGCGGCTAGGCGAGGAAGAGTGCTCACGCATGCTCGCCACCTGAGGAGTGAGCGTTCGTATTAAAATCAGGCGGTCAGATAATATTACGTAGCGCAAGGGAAGTGCAACCAAAGCGCTCCGTTCGTGGGAGTGATCACAGTTAGCTTCGGCATAGACTTAGCTGCCAACTTATGTACGGCGCACTGTTCAGAATGGAGTGTAGCGCTTTTTGAATCAGTGAGTAATAGCATGATGACCGGGTTGTGGACATCAAAGTAAAGGTTCGACACACCAACATCAATTTACAACACGTTTGGGCAGGACGCCTATATGTTTATCTTACGCGATCGCGTCTTCATATGCTTAACGTGCGTCAAAACTCTCAAGACAATGAAAAAATTTAATACCTACCGTTCAAGGGATTGTGGATATTTGGAAGGGGAAAAGCGAGAAGCATAGGTGCAAAAATTAGAGAATGTGCTGTTAAGCGAAGTCACTGGAGAAAGTATTCATCGTATTGGAGCAGAGATATAAGTACCTCAATGATTTCCCCCAACATTTTCACTATGAAAATATATTTTTCTCTTCAGGTGGAAAACTCAACAAATGAATCTGCAGTTCGAGGTGCTGCAAGTTATAACATTGCTTTTCAGTTTGCGAAGTGTTGCACTGTTTCACTGATTTTCAGTTTATGTTGACAATTTGGAAACTGAGCAACAAAAATAGTTCAAATGGCTCTGAGCACTATGGGACTTAACTTCTGAGGTCATCAGTCCCCTAGAACTTAGAACTACTTAAACCTAACTAACCTAAGGACATCACACACATCCATGCCGAGGCAGGATTCGAACCTGCGACCTTAGCAAACTGAGCAACAGCTAGATTTTATAGACATGCAGTGTGAGACTTTTTTGGTAAATTCCATAACGAAATTATCCTCCCAGATTTATATTTCCACAGTCTAAATTTTCATGACTTCACAAGACTTCAGCTACGATAACGTCGATGTTTCGATCCACATACTGGTGCGTGAAACTTTTTCCACAATGAAGAGAATGAAGTCTATAAATCAGTGCTACGAAAATAGTGTACTTGTTATTCAACCCTAAATATGAAGTTGTTGTACAAAGAAGTAACATAATAATTCATAAATAAGAGTGAAAACTACTATCGAAGCTCGCTGATGGATTTCAACTTAGGAGATTGTTTTCGAATTAGCGGTGATCAAAAAATGAGACCAGACATTAATATTTTAGTGAAAAAAAGCAACATTGATTGAGACCCTGTGTTTTATGTTTGAATTTTAAATGAAATAGTAACGGAGTATAATTTTGTCAATTTAAATTTCGTCCTGAAATAGCATCCGTTATAAGATGGCATCAATGTTGAGAAACTTGTTTCGTACATAGCTGGTGTTGCAACCTTCCTATGTAGATAAGAGTCTACATCTAACCACACACTCCACAAGCCGTTGTACACTGCATGGTGGGTCCACATGATAGCAGAATTATAGAACGCCATTTAACGAATTGTAGGTAGGATGTGTACCGTATCTACCTGGTATACACACAGCCCACCTGAGAATTGTTGGAATATCCCCATATAGCATAATCAGAAAGGTTTCTTATGTACCTGCATTAGAAATGCTAATGTATGCATTTAAGCGCTTCGTGAAATTTATAGTGATTGCTGTCATGAACAAAATACCACTCAACTGGATACAAAGCCATTTCGGCTCACAAACTGTCACTAGATATGTATGGCTGATATTGCAGCGAAGGAGAAAATAGCCGCTATAAACTCTGCAAATCGATACACACCACTGCTTTACGGTCTTCTTGTACGTAAACATACTCCACAAGCCATTGTACACTGCATGCTGGGAGGTACATCGTATTTAATACGTTGCATAACGCAACCGGCAGTAAAGTGTAGAGTCCGCGCCACA
Organism: Schistocerca nitens; assembly: GCF_023898315.1. NCBI lineage: Eukaryota > Metazoa > Arthropoda > Insecta > Orthoptera > Acrididae > Schistocerca > Schistocerca nitens. The sequence continues at coordinate 629,212,441 of NC_064616.1, read as the reverse complement.
GAAGGAACTTTCGCTACCATCCCTCCTTGTTCCATTCGTGAATGACGGTTGAAAACAATGAATTTTTCGTTGTAACCATTTCGTAATATATGTGTGAGATCGAGTAATCAGTTGAAAATGATATTTGTTATCCGCTCCTTCATGGATGATACCGCTTTTCCCCATATTATTGCCATTTAATTTCAGTCATCGATGCATAGGTGCACAACGCAGCACCATTGTCACTTTCTTTCCTATCCCACTCTAACATAGTTATCGAGAAACCAATTGGTTGTCTATATGCACCCGTACGTACGCTGAACTGCTTTGTAATTGCAACTCCAGATATACATGTGAAATTGTGGAATATGTAGGGTAGTTCCCCAGAGCACTTAGCAAAGGAGCCTAACTGCAGCACCCTTAATATACAAGGGCTGCACGAAGAAAATCAGATGCGTAATATCTACAATTCAGCGCTATCAAATGATTATCTATATATAGCCTCGCTGCATGACATAATTCCCTTTATCGTATACTTTGATAACTACGCTGAATATACGATGGTGGTGGCATGGGGGTGTCAGGCGTATCAGAGTCTTAGTTGAATGCGGTTTCCTTTTAAATTTACCCAGTGTCGTTTTTCGAGAAATACATCATTTTTTTCCTTTACATGGGATGTACGTACATAATAAGTTCCCAAGAGAGTGGCAGAGCTTCAGGCACTATTCATCGGATCATATTTCCATCGATGCAGCTGCTTCGAAGATCAAACACATCGACGCACAGACGAGAGGCACTGTAAGAGTACAGAAAGATTCACGGTTTAATCAAAGCACTGTAAAGTTTTTTTTCTCTCACATGCTGTTCGGAAGCGGAAGGTATTTATTTAGGAAGAAACCCAGTGCTTACTCACTGTTCCGACTTTCATACATCAAGATCCCATAACCAACAGGTACAACACGGACAAAATTAACGTAGATGTTTCCTTCAGCAGCAGCAAGGTCAACGCCAGTTACAGCAGCTGGCTTTGTGTCTCTTACACTTCGGTGTAAACTGTACTGTCTAGGTGACGTGTCGATGTGATTTGCGGCCACTCGCCCGTTACACGTAAATCTTCCTGTCAGTTCTTAGTGGGTGGCTTACATTCTCTTAAATTTCTTTCAATTTGAGCACGACATATTCTTCTGCTTTAGCCCCCTCTTATGTACTGTACAGCAGCTAATGCTTCTGTCGATAGTGACCATGATTTCGGATTCTGTGTATGTGTAGTAGTTAGATTCTTTTCCTCAGATCAAGTACCAGTCCCATCACCACCACCAGCCACCGATCCCACGCTGGTCTTCCTACAATTCGCTACTGCCCTCTGCCCTCTTGTAGACAACTCCGTTATCTGTGAACATCCTTCATCTGTACAAATACCACGCAGGTCATTGTGCGGCGCACGGAAGAGGGTATGTAACACCAGTACTATCGATTTCCCTTCCCTAAAACTCTCACGTACTGCTCTAGTGAAAAACTATTTATCTATATACATCCATTCATACCCTACTCTACATTTATGTTTCAGGATCATGTGCGTTATTTTTCCCACAGCTTTTTTTCTCTATTATGTTAGACGAACATTGTCGCAATATCAGGCCACTGTGTGTGTGTGTGTGTGTGTGTGTGTGGTGTGTGTGTGTGTGTGTGTGTTGTTTTTGTGTGATTGTAACATATATGAGAGGAAACTGAAAAAATGTAATAGAATCATAATATTAAATTTGCTGTTATGTGTTTAACAATACCCAAGTCCAGCAGTGGAATCAGATGGGTATAACAATCATTTTCCGCATTGTTTCCAAATGCCTGTTAGTCTTATATAAGTACAGTAATGCTGTGTGTCGTACTCTCTCCAGCCATTAACAAATCTTCTGTTGAAACTGCAATCCTCTACATCGTATAAACACACAGAAATTCCGTACTGTTTTTGAAATGTAATTTGCTTAAGACAAATAGTTAATCAGCTATGGACTCGCACCAGTAACACATGTTCTGTTAATTCTACAGACATCTATAGCATCTAGATTCCATCCGGAGATTGAAATGAAATTTTCTTACGAAAAAATATCCATTCATCCGGCAGAGCAATGGAATTAGATGTATGTAACATAGTTTCCAAACATGTTTCAATCCTATCTAAGTACAGTAATGTTGTGTGTAGTACTCCCCCACCACTTTAACAATGTTTCGTTAAAACTACAGCCCTCTAGGGCATATACATGCCTATAATACCCTTTACTAATTTTGAAATTAAAATTGATTGTGAAAAATAGACCGTCATCCATTCAATCACACCATTAACAAATGTTCCGTTAAAACTACAGTCTTCTATGGCCTATACGCTTCCAATTCCCATTTCTCTACGACACTCAGTATCGACAGAAAGAATCGGTTTATTTCCTGTTATAAATAAAATGATTTTTAGAGGGGAATTTCATGTACCCAATCGATTGAGCGGTCGCAGATTAGTTTAGTGCGATATTCGTTTTACCGATATGCAGTAAAAGGGACATGAAAACACAAAAATCAGTTAGAACTTCAGCAGGGACAGCACTGCCATGGCCCCCGCTATTGGAGTATTAGATATTCATCATGTTTTACTTTATCTGTTAATGCATGTAGATAGAAGGAATATAGCACTGGAGAAATTTGGGACAGTTCTGTCGATCAGGCAAAAAATTCTGCTTTAAAAACCTTATGGTTTCTAACGGGAAACAAACTGACGCCTTCCATCGTCACTGGATATCACACGAAAATCTTTACGAGCAGTATTTGTTGGTTAGACTCTAGTTACACTTTGAGAAAACGAAATTGAAAATATCTGCCGAAGTGCAGGAGAAAAATGCGTGTGATAACTCGTAGGAGAGAAAACATATGTATTTTAATCCATAATGTTGAATAACTCGGGATGGAGACGAGTTACAGCAAAATGTTTTAGATAAAAGTTGTAAGTGGCAAAGACGATCATGTATCGCTACTAGTGGCCGTGATCTTGAACGTGATTTTCAAGGCGATTTTGAGGTTAACGTGACTTTTTTGAATGGCAACCCTAATATTTAATTGAGGATTTGAAAAGAGCCGAGGTCATGGCTGGTTCAATGAAAGCCAAATAAGTAAATATGGTATTAATTTTAGTAGGCATTAATTAAAGGAGCAAAATACAATGTTAGATAGAAATTGCAAGGGGAATCTCGAGGAATGAAAGGAGAGGGTCTCATTCAGCCATTTGTAAATGAATGATCTACGCCTTTTATTTACGTTTCTTCTGTTTTGAAAATGCCACAATAACATTTATACGCTATGGTGTATTTATTTTTGCCAATAAACGCGTTAATTAAAAAAGTTCAAATCTCTGTTTGCTGCTTCCAAATTCGACGTCACAAATAGGGATTTCCAAGAAACAAAATTCATTCTTCGAGTGTGCTTCAATAATTACCTTTAAAATCAAACTTATTGCTAATGATACGTGATCCTTTATGCCCCTTCCAATCATCATCTAACACTGTATTTGATGTACCCCTCCTCTTTTCCCAGTTAATCCCAACTCGAACTAAAAACATATTTGCTCATCTGACCTTCATTGAACCTTGCCATGAGCTTGAATAATGTGTCACTTCGTCTGTAAAATTTACCGCTCTTTTCAAATCTTAAATAAAATATTAGAGTTCCCATTTTAAGAACTCGCTTTAACCTCGAAATCACATTTCAAATCACGTTCAAGGTCACGCCTATTTCTGGCAATGCGAGACCCTCTTCGCACCTCAAACATTTGACGGTATCTCCATCCCTATTTATTCCCCATATATATATATATATATATATATATATATATATATATATATATATATAGAGAGAGAGAGAGAGAGAGAGAGAGAGAGAGAGAGAGAATACAGTTGCGAGGATTAATACGTCCTTCAGACAATCAATGTGCTTATTTATTTGTATGCAGACTGCATTTCTTAGTCATGGGGATAGAAAATGGAGGTGTATATACCATAGAAGGCTGTAGTTTTAACTGAGCTTTGGTGGGGAGTCAGTGGATAACTGGCTATCTGTCATAAGCAAATTACTTTTCAAAATCAATATGGGATATATACGATTGTATCTGCTGTAGAAACTGTAGTTTTAACGAGACGTTTGTTAATAGCTGGAGGGAGTCCCACACACAGCATTACTGTTCTTAAACAGGACTGACAGACATATAAGGGAAATCTGTGTTACACTCTCATTCCATTGTTCTTCTGGATGACGAGGTATATCTCAAATAAATATTGAAATTTGTAAAAAAATCAATTAATTTAATTTTTTAGTTTTATCCCACATATAATATGCTCTCTCTCTCTCTCTCTCTCTCTCTCTCTCTCTCTCTCTCTCTCTCTCTCTCTCTCTCTCCCTCACACACACAAAAAAAAAATACTCTGAAATTGCTTCAACACTGATCATCCGTACAGAAAAAAATGCTATGGGAAAGTTGACATATTTTCCTCCAAAACGTAAGGATAACTAGGGTATGTATGCATGAATACAGACAATCAGTTGTTGTATTCGGTCAGAGTGTGTGAGTTGGATTGAAGGGTAATCGACAGTACTGGTTATATTACACAGAAACAGAACCAGAAATAATCTACACTATCGCCGTATTCAGTAACTTGCATACTAACACAAAGGAGCGAGCTAAAGCAGAAGACGGTGGCACACGCAGGCTCGTTTGCAAGAATTTTAAGGGAATATCATTCACCCATAAGAACTGAAAGCTCGATTTATGTGTAGTAGACGAGTGGCGGCTAATTCATATGCCATGTCACTTAGATACTACAGTCTGAACAAAAGTGAATGCCACACAAATACAGCTGTTGTTGCTACTGCTGACGTGCTACTGCTGGAGAAAGCATAGACACTGGCTTTGTCCGGCTTGTACTTGTTGGTTAACGAGCTCTTGATGTAAGATATTCAGATCAATGAATAAGTACTAGGATTCCTGTTTAATAAATAACTACCACTATAAACAAGTACACTGCCCACGTAGGAAAAGGAGATATACTCTACACTAGCTGGAATACAATAACATCTTCAGTCCACACTCGAATAGCATGCGATGGGCAAAAGATTGAACAATGCTTAATTAAACCCTGAATATGTCTGTACTACGGCTGAAAGCAAGGGGAAACTACAGCCGTAATTTTTCCCGAGGACATACAGCTTTACTGTATGATTAAATGATGATGGCGTCCTCTTGGGTAAAATATTCCGGAGGTAAAATAGTCCCCCATTCGGATCTCCGGGCGGGGACTACTCAAGAGGACGTCGTTATCAGGAGAAAGAAAACTGGCATTCTACGGATCGGAGCGTGGAATGTCAGATCCCTTAATCGGGCAGGTAGGTTAGAAAATTTAAAAAGGGAAATGGATAGGTTAAAGTTAGATATAGTGGGAATTAGTGAAGTTCGGTGGCAGGAGGAACAAGACTTTTGGTCAGGTGATTACAGGGTTATAAATACAAAATCAAATAGGGGTAATGCAGGAGTAGGTTTAATAATGAATAAAAAAATAGGAGTGCGGGTTAGCTACTACAAACAGCATAGTGAACGCATTATTGTGGCCAAGATAGACACAAAGCCCATGCCTACTACAGTAGTACAAGTTTATATGCCAACTAGCTCTGCAGATGATGAAGAAATAGATGAAATGTATGACGAGATAAAAGAAATTATTCAGGTAGTGAAGGGAGACGAAAATTTAATAGTCATGGGTGACTGGAATTCGTCAGTAGCAAAAGGGAGAGAAGGAAACATAGTAGGTTAATATGGATTGGGGGGAAGAAATGAAAGAGGAAGCCGCCTTGTAGAATTTTGCACAGAGCATAACTTAATCATAGCTAACACTTGGTTCAAGAATCATAAAAGAAGGTTGTATACCTGGAAGAATCCTGGAGATACTAAAAGGTATCAGATAGATTATATAATGGTAAGACAGAGATTTAGGAACCAGGTTTTAAATTGTAAGACATTTCCAGGGGCAAATGTGGATTCTGACCACAATCTATTGGTTATGAACTGCAGATTGAAACTGAAGAAACTGCAAAAAGGTGGGAATTTAAGGAGATGGGACCTGGATAAACTAAAAGAACCAGAGGTTGTAGAGAGTTTCAGGGAGAGCATAAGGGAACAATTGACAGGAATGGGGGAAAGAAATACAGTAGAAGAAGAATGGGTAGCTCTAAGGGATGAAGTAGTGAAGGCAGCAGAGGATCAAGTAGGTAAAAAGACGAGGGCTAATAGAAATCCTTGGGTAACAGAAGAAATATTGAATTTAATTGATGAAAGGGGAAAATATAAAAATGCAGTAAATGAAGCAGGCAAAAGGGAATACAAACGTCTCAAAAATGAGATCGACAGGAAGTGCAAAATGGCTAAGCAGGGATGGCTAGAGGACAAATGTAAGGATGTAGAGGATTGTCTCACTAGGGGTAAGATAGATACTGCCTACAGGAAAATTAAAGAGACCTTTGGAGAGAAGAGAACCACTTGTATGAATATCAAGAGCTCAGATGGCAACCCAGTTCTAAGCAAATAAGGGAAGGCAGAAAGGTGGAAGGAGTATATAGAGGGTTTATACAAGGGCGATATACTTGAGGACAATATTATGGAAATGGAAGAGGATGTAGGTGAAGATGAAATGGGAGATACGATATTGCGTGAAGAGTTTGACAGAGCACTGAAAGACCTGAGTCGAAACAAGGCCCCGGGAGTAGACAACATTCCATTAGAACTACAGACGGCCTTGGGAGAGCCAGTCCTGGCAAAACTCTACCATCTGGTGAGCAAGATGTATGAGACAGGTGAAATACCCTCAGACGTCAAGAAGAATATACTCGTAATAATTCCAATCCCAAAGAGAGCAGGTGTTGACAGATGTGAAAATTACCGAACTATCAGTTTAATAAGTCACAGCTGCAAAATACTAACGCGAATTCTTTACAGACGAATGGAAAAACTGGTAGAAGCGGACCTCGGGAAAGATCAGTTTGGATTCCGTAGAAATGTTGGAACACGTGAGGCAATACTAATCTTACGACCTATCTTAGAAGAAAGATAAAGAAAAGGCAAACCTACGTTTCTAGCATTTGTAGACTTAGAGAAAGCTTTTGACAATGTTGACTGGAATACTCTCTTTCAAATTCTGAAGGTTGCAGGGGTAAAATACAGGGAGCGAAAGGCTATTTACAATTTGTACAGAAACCAGATGGCAGTTATAAGAGTGGAGGGGCATGAAAGGGAAGCAGTGGTTGGGAAAGGAGTGAGACAGGGTTGTAGCCTCTCCCCGATGTTATTCAATCTGTATATTAAGCAAGCAGTAAAGGAAACAAAAGAAAAATTCGGAGTAGGTATTAAAATTCATGGAGAAGAAGTAAAAACTTTGAGGTTCGCCGATGACATTGTAATTCTGTCAGAGACAGCAAAGGACTTGGAAGAGCAGTTGAACGGAATGGACAGTGTCGTGAAAGGAGGATATAAGATGAACATCAACAAAAGCAAAACGAGGATAATGGAATGTAGTCAAATTAAATCGGGTGATGCTGAGGGAATTAGATTAGGAAACGAAACACTTAAAGTAGTAAAGGAGTTTTACTATTTAGGGAGTAAAATAACTGATGATGGTCGAAGTAGAGAGGATATAAAATGTAGACTGGCAATGGCAAGGAAATCATTTCTGAAGAAGAGAAATTTGTTAACATCGAGTATAGATTTAAGTGTCAGGAAGTCGTTTCTGAAAGTATTTGTATGGAGTGTAGCCATGTATGGAAGTGAAACATGGACGATAACTAGTATGGACAAGAAGAGAATAGAAGCTTTCGAAATGTGGTGCTACAGAAGAATGCTGAAGATAAGGTGGGTAGATCACGTAACTAATGAGGAGGTACTGAATAGGATTGGGGAGAAGAGAAGTTTGTGGCACAACTTGACTAGAAGAAGGGATCGGTTGGTAGGACATGTTTTGAGGCATCAAGGGATCACAAATTTAGCATTGGAGGGCAGCGTGGAGGGTAAAAATCGTAGAGGGAGACCAAGAGATCAATACACTAAGCAGATTCAGAAGGATGTAGGTTGCAGTAGGTACTGGGAGATGAAGAAGCTTGCACAGGACAGAGTAGCATGGAGAGCTGCATCAAACCAGTCTCAGGACTGAAGACCACAACAACATGTCTGTACTCTTACAGTATCTCTGGACTGTGCGTGGATGTGCCTGATCTGCGAAGCAGCACACCAATGGTAACATGATCCATTGACAGTGCCTGAAGTTCTGCGAGATTCTCAGGAATGTATGACGTAGGTATATCCTATTTGGAAAAAAAGATAACGTAGATCTCGAGAAACGGTATTGGATAAATTAAAAAGAAAAAAAAAACGCATTCAACTTAGACTCTGATACACCTATGCCACCACCATCGAATATCCGGCGTAGGATATCCATTGTACTTATCAGAGGAATGCGATGAAGGGTATATAGACAATAAGCTAACAGCGGTAAACTGCAGGTGTTATGCATCTGATTTTCTTGGTGCAGCAGGCTATAATAGTGTTGCGCTGCACACCTACATATCAATGATTGAAGTTAATGGAGGAATTGTGAAAGGCGATAATATGGGGAAAGCGGTAGCATCCATGAAGGAGCTGATAACAGATAACATTTTCAATTGATCACTCCATCTCACACATATCTTACGAAATGGTTACAATCATTCTTTTCAACCACCATTCACGAATGGAGCAGGGTGTGATGGTAGCAGAAGTTTCGTCTGCGGTGCGGACTCAACACTGCACTGCCGGTTGCGTTATACACCATATTAAATACGATGCACCTCCCATCATGCAGTGTACAATGGCTTGTGGAATATGTGTTTAGGTATAAGAGATCTGTAACAGCAGAAGGGTGTAGCGATTTGCAGAGGTTTTATCGGTTTATTTTTTCCTCGTTGTGATATCAGTCTTACATATCCAGTGAGCGTTTGGGGGTCGAGATGGATTTGTATCCAATGGAATGGTGGTGTTGTTCGTTAGAGAAATCACCAGAAATATCAAGATGCACTTAAAATGCAACAACAGCATTTCTAAAGCAGAGACATGAGCAACCATCCAGAGAGACCTATAGGGTATTCGGAAATTCCCGTAATAAGCTTCTAGAATTTGTAGAGGGGAGTGAGTACGTGACATTTTGAACAAGACTCCATGTCCAGAAAGGGCATCCAACGACGCTACAAAGCGTCCAAGTTATAGGCGCCAGCATCTGTCAGTTTATGTATATACAGGCTGATTCTGTGATGATATTACAAATATTCAAGGGTGATGGAGACAGATAAATGTATCAAGTTGAAGTAAGGGTACCTGGTTTGGAACCGAGCGAGTCTCAAGTTACAACTGAAAATCATTCTGATATCTCTGACATTGGAACACATGTACTGCTACTGTTGTTTCTACGGATGTAAGGTATGGAACTTTCCGAGGAGATAGTATGGAGCAAGCAAGAAAGAATGTGTGGTAAGCATTGGCTCTGAAATGCATACCTGGGCGCTTGTTCATCATCACTGGTGTGAAACGCATTTCCTCTATTGAAGAAGTACTCATAGCTACTCAGGTATGAATTTTATAGCCTATGTTTACTAGATATTTGTTTCTTGTTTTGGTCCATACCACAATTTCTGAAAGTTGCCTACCCTGAAATCTTAGGGACAACACTTCAGGCACACGTATTCCACTGTCAGAGTAACAGGGCAGTTTTCACTGATAACCTTCGACTCGTTCGTTTCCGGTACAGCGACCCTTACCTCATATTGATACATTTATCCCTCCCCATCATCCTATAAAGTTCGTAAAATCATCGCGGAACCACCGGCGCCGGCGCCGGCGCCTGTAACTTTGGCGCTCTGTATAGTCATTAGATGACGTTTCCGTACATCGATTCCTATTCAAAATATTATGTACTCACTCTCCTCTACAAGCCCCAGAAGTTTGTAACAGAAAGTTCCGACCACCTCGTATATACGGATACTATAACAATTCTCAGGTGGACTGTGTGCATACCAGGTAAATACAGCACATATTCCACTTACAATTCGTTAATAGCGTTCGCTAACAGTCGTATCATGTAGACATAACGTGCACTGAACAGTAGCTTGTGGAGGCCGGCCGCGGTGGTCTAGCGGTTCTAGGCGCTCAGTCCGGAACCGCGTGACTGCTACGGTCGCAGGTTCGAATCCTGCCTCGGGCATGGATGTGTGTGATGTCCTTAGGTTAGTTAGGTTTAAGTAGTTAAGTTATAGGGGACTGATGACCACAGATGTTAAGTCCCATAGTGCTCAGAGCCATTTTTTTTTTTTTTGAGTAGCTTGTGGAATGTGTATTTAAATGTATGCTTTTATCTGTATAGGAAGGCTGCAGCACCAGTCGGCCATAGCGATTTACAGGAAGATCTGCATTGGATTGATTATTGGTATAGGGACTAGTTCTTCTTATGTTGTGAGCGATATATTACTGCCTGCCACATATGCCTCGCGGAACGACTGAAACTAGAAATTGGAGCTAATACGAAGGTTGCCTTCCAGAACGAAATAAACTTCTTTCCATGGTTTGAGGGAGGGGTAATAAGGGATAAGTTTAATCAGCGTTGGAAAACCCAGGAAAGTGTATCAGCATAGCTGTGTACACATTGGAATAGTATGTAAGCATATGTTTTTGTTGTTTTTTCTCAGAGCGTAAAGAGAAGCTGTAATAGCACCGTTTTGTACCCTCCGCCATGAACTGTACAGCGTCTTGCAGGGTTTTCGTTCAGATGTAGATGTGAGATGACGCATTTTTGTATAAGAATGTACTAGCGAACTGCAGGAGGACGTGCTGGGGATGGGAGCTGAGACTGGTAGTTGGCCTCCACGTAAATAACTGTAAGTAATACATCTAAATAAAACTAGATATCCTCTACACTGTTGCCATAAACATTAACTGAAGTAGAAAAGTGCAGGGGCTATTCATTGACTAAGAACATAATGTAAATTGTTGGGTATAAATAGATGGAGTGATCCATTACTGTTCTGTTACAGTATTGATGTAGCAATAAAGCATACTTGGCCTTAGTTGCTAGTGTAAACAGCAAGTATCATGAATGAATAGCAACTGTTTCTATCCAGACATGACACATAAAACATAACGTCGACATTACGCACTGTATGTAAATATTTTCAGTGGAATCGAAAAAGAGCAATACATTAAACGACGTCTTTCAAATCATATTAATTTTATGCCAGTCATATTCCGTTATCGAAGTGGGAGAAGACTTTAATTTATACGTACTAGTGCGATATGAAATGCATATGATGCACGTGTTTATAAAATTATTTTCTCGACACTTTGGAGGATTATAAAGTATTTGTTCGATCAGCAAGGAAAAGTTCTACCTATCGTGTCTATCTGGGACACACATGTTTGGTATGGAGAAAAATGTGTCAAGTTGATGAGGTATTAATGAAGTCTAATTTATGGATTTAAGAGACCAGGTATGTTTAAAAAATTCTAGAGTGTGTTCTAAGACTTCTGGCTGACTGGTCCTTCAACTGCGACGTGTGGGGGCAGAGACAGGTGGACACGTGATGGCGTGGTGGGGCTAGGGTATATGCATGCCCAGAACTGTAGTTGCTGGGAGAACAGCACTACAACGGTGACAGGATAATTTTGATCGCACCACGAGAACCAGAATGAATGCAAACTCGCACAGCGGTCTGTTCGATAACATAGTGCTAGCTGGAAGGTAGTGGTGGAAGCCGTCATTACTCGGCTTTAATCGTAATATGTACAGAGGGGTCTCAGAAGATGGCTGCTGCGCAGGATGGCCGCTTCGTTGTCGCCTCGTTTATCTGTCCCTAGGCGCTATGTGTGACGTGGTTGGTTATATGTCCAGTCAGACAGTGCTAGGGCTAGACTTTTGATGTCCTGTTAACCACGTGAGGTAGTACCAGCAGCAAGCTTGAACTGGCACTAGCGGCGATGGGTCTCCAGTCGACAGTGGCAGCACCAGCAGCTTGTGAGACCGGCTTTTGCTGGCTCTTTGAGGGGGGTGCGGCCGAGCATACTTTGAAAACATTTTGCGAGAGGTTCTGCCTCATTTTTTGTTTGTTTTTAAATTAAAATGCAATTTCGCCATCCTTCCATGGCCGTCACGATATTGAGACGAACACTCTGGATCAGATGGTGTAAAAACATGCGTGATCGCCACTTACACAGGGTGTTTTGCAGTGCGATAGGAATACACTGTTTGGAGTACGGAAGCTATTCTTTGGCCGTTTTCAAATAAAGTGTATATCTATCTATCACTTTCTTATACCAGGGTTAGTGGTGCAAGTATACTTTCTATAGTAACGAACTCTCTGTTAATTTTACAAGTCCAGTGTAATCTTACACTCTTGAGGGTCCTGATAGTGACATTATAACTTCTTAACGCATAAATTCTGAGGGGGCGTGAGTTCCTGTAAGTGAAACATAGGCTTGGCGCGTGGTTGTTGTTAAATAAAAAAATTTTAAAGCTGAATATACGTGTACTTAGTTGAATTATCGCGTGGTGGTGATTGATTGGCCCATATACGCGTATATACGTGTGTTTACTTGAAAACGGTTGCTGTTGCTGCAGTACTGGGAATAAATGGGTAAAACCGTACATAGCAATGGTGTGCTTGCAGAAGGTACGTTGCAGGTTGTTGATGAATAACGCACTGCGAATACTTTTTAAGTTTTGCCGTCTAGTATGTATTGTCGAAAGGTAAGTAAAGTTACACCAGACCCCGAACTTACGCGCAACGTCTTAAAAAGTTGCTAAAATATTCAAGAGATCCATATTTGCGTGTTTGGTCTTAAAAAATGGGGAAGAAATCCTTAAAATATCACCGGAACCTGTACTGAGGTGTATCTTCTTGAGACACCTGTAAAATAGCAATGAAACCATAGATTGCGTAACAAGTTGTAGAAAATACCCTTGGACGCGATCCACTGCCAGAAATTTGTGAAAACCGATGCCCAATACTGCAAATACCATTGGATGCCATACTATCATCGAAAGTTGCAAATACCATTGGATGCCATACTATCATCGAAAGTTGCAAATATAGCCTGAATTTACTGTTGCTGTTGCTACTGTTGTTGTTGCTTGACTGAGGTACAGAATAAGAATACGACCTTAAGGGTGCTGGAGCCCCATAGGGGTGGTGACACACTGATCCAGTGAGGGAGTGGAGACGCCATTTTTGCGTGATAAATTACGACGGTTATCACTTTCGGCTAGAAGAGTTTGACCATTAACTAAAACGTGTGTAAACATGACCGCAAGTATGCTCCTCGGGCGTCATCATAACAATAAATTGTGGTAATTATAATGACATTTATAGCCCGTTAATTGTAATTATAATGACAAGAGGTGACGTCAATGAATTAATACTGTAAGATTAATAATTCTCAAACATGAAAACTGGTTGTGGTATATAAATGTAATCTTAAAATTCGGTACATAACTTTTTATGATACTTTGGATCATCGGTGAAGAGAACAGTCTCCACTGATCAGAAGTTCAGTGTACGTGACGCTGAGCCTACTGTTCAAGCTCCTTCAGTCACCACAAATGACTGAGGATTGCTATATAAATGGTGGGATAATTACAAGCAGGCCCTCTTCATGAAGCATTCCGATCGTAGTACACTACGACATTAGCATAAGTTGGCAGTGGCAAGGCCGGATCGTGGCTTCGCTGAGGTCGCACTTCTGTTTATTCGACCGTACAATAGGAAAGCCACCGTGGAGTGTGTGACGGAGGGCTTTCTGATACATCTATGATGTTCTCGCTTTTTATTCGATTCGCAAACGAAGCAAAAGAAAAACGACTTTCGTGGAAGTTCCAATATATCTGATTATCCTCTCACGACCATTCTGAGAGACGTACGTTTCCTGAAGTAACTTGTGGTTTAGTTCTCCCTGGAACGTCCTCTCTCGGAATTTTAGCATGACACAGCTCCACGATAAACAAGGCTCTAATGTTGCGAATGCCACTGGAGTGTGATAGGCGTATATGTGACATTCTTAAATAAATTCATGACGCGAACTTTCCGTTTTTCTTTTGATCTTCTGCACTTTTATATTGCTACTATCAGGTAAGTTTCAGATACTGAGAATAAATACAAAAGAACTGCTAGGACGAGGTTTTCATACGCTATTTCTGTCGTGGGTAAGTCACATTTTCTTCTGGTTCTTCGACTGATTTCCAGTTTGGTATCTTATTTTTGTGCGACTAATGTTATATGATCGCCCACACTTCAGTTTGCACAAGACGCATAGTCCTCGATCGATATTTTACGTTTTATAGTGTTTCGAGAGAACGCTCATCAATCATGTAAAGGAAAGACATTGGGTATTTACACCTGTTTATGAGCAATATGCTACATTGATTGACAATAAGCTTGAAGAGTGAGTGGGTACTTGTACCAAGTGTACCCCTCTGCAAGACATCCTGCATTTTTGCGGCGTTACAACTTTTCTACTGGGTGATGCCGTGATGATGCTAAAAACTTTCTAATACGATGGAGAAGGGTAAATGTATCAACCTGAGGCAAGAGACACTGGTCCGGAAACGAACGAGACGAAATTTATAGCTTAAAATAGTTTTGATACCTCTGACAGTGGAAAACATGTACCGGAATTGTTTTTGGTAAGACTACAGAGTATGCAACTTTCAGAGGTGGTGGTGGTAGGTCCAAAACAAGAAAAAATATACAGTAAACGTGAGCTCTGAAATACATACCTCGAGATGTATGAGCACTTGTTCATCTTCGCTACTGTGAAACACGTCTCTTCTTCTGAACAAGTGACCATTTCTCTTAAGGTACGCATTTTGGAGCGCATATTTACTGGACCTTCTTTGCTTCGGTTCATAGTACTCCCTTCAGAAATATGGAAACCAAAGACTTTGCAGTAGAAGAGATGTGTTTCACAATATCGAAGATGAACAAGTGCTTATATCTCTTAAGGATGCATTTTACAGCCCGTGTTTATTGGATAGTTTTCCTTACTTTGGTCCATGATACTGTCTTTGGAAGTTGCCCACCCTACAATCTTAGTAACAACAGTACTGTTACATGCATTCTACTGTCAGAGATATTAGAACGAGTTTTGCTTATAACTTTGGACTTAGTCGTTTCCGAACCAGGGTCTCTTGCCTCAAAATGTTACATTTATGTTATGATTCTTCTTGGAATTATCGATTCTGTCCACCACTATCTCATGCTATTCACCCTATGCTACCAGACATTATCATCAATCATAAACTGAAGTTGACATGAATTAAATTATGTATGCCTGGATGCAAGCTATTATCAGGGGCGATACATAAGTTACCGTTTGAGGGCGTTGCAGCAAGATAAGTGCAACGTGGCGCGACACAGGTGGGCGTATATAAGCACCGACATTTAGTCAAGGGAGTCATGTGGCATTCGTGTCTTTCCTACGTGTGTGCGGTAAATGCAGAAACGTAAAGTATGGTGAAGTTATTACCAAATATGTCCAAAGAGAACCGAAGGACAGACATCCATAGGAGAATGAAGAATGTGTATGAGGCAGCATTTCTGTCGAAACCACCTTTGTGGAATTGTGCACCAAAGGGTGCAGCTGTTTCATGATAAAGCACGATCCATATCGCAATCGTGGTAACGAAAAAGTTACGCCAACACATGTGGGGACGTTCGAGCACCTGACCTGTAGTCCGATCGCTCCCCATCTGATTATCACGCCCCTGGTCCGTTCAAAAAGGCCTTGAAGTGTCGACGATTTCTGTCGGACGAGGATGTGCGGCAGGCAGTTACGAACTTCTTCACGCAGCTGGACACAAAGTCTTACGAAACGGGTATCTTCAACCTGGTGCGTCGGTTTGATGATTACCTCTAAGCTTACGGCGGTTTTGCCTGATTGGCATACCGATTCTGGACTGTATGGCCTTAGAACGATAACTTTTTGGAAGTCGCTTACATTAATATACTGTATCTTTTCTTCACTGTCTGTCCAAAAAGTTTTAAGACTGATTTTATTCGTGGCGTATCAGCGATAAGTAGGCGCAGTAACCACTGTGGCAGCTTGAAGTAACAACTG
The DNA here is from genome assembly GCF_023898315.1 of Schistocerca nitens. NCBI lineage: Eukaryota > Metazoa > Arthropoda > Insecta > Orthoptera > Acrididae > Schistocerca > Schistocerca nitens. The sequence goes on along the minus strand of NC_064616.1, from coordinate 629,196,258 downwards.
CGAACATAAGACGTGCATTTGATCAGTCAGTTGTGAGCACGCGGTACTAAGCAGTGGACATGCGGCTGTAGTTTGTCAACATTGTTGTGTCACAAGTCGTAACGGATGAACGAACTAAACATACCTAAATCGAGTGTTCGAGGTATTCCGAGAAAGTTTTGTAGAAGAGAAAAGTGTGTGCAAAGTTCTTCCCGTACACTTCGACAGCCGAGCAAAAAACGACGCCAGGAAGCCTGCCGTGAATTTATAGTTACTCTGCACTCTTTACTCTATTCGTAAACGTAGGTGTATTCTTAACGTCTTTCATTACGAGTGGTCGGGCGCGCCTGCTAAACTGCGTGACCTTGCTGCAACCTTGGATGACTATCGTAGACTCTAACAACCGACTCGCAAATAAAAACAATAAAATTAACACTCTCAGTACTATTTCAAAGTAAACTGAACTCTTATAAATGTTTACCGCAGCTGAACCTGTCTGAGTATAAATTAGCCTATCGTACTACTACCGGAGGGTTTAGTGGAAAACTAGGGCGTCGTTGTATATGGAAATTAAGCATACATTTCACTTCTTACCTGTAATTATCATTTATAAAGTTAACGTTTCACCTATGCGAGGTGTCAGTATTTACCACTGGGCCAGGAACCAAAAATAACGCACCTTGAGAATTTCCTTCATAGTCACGACTCCTGAAGGAAGTATATATATATATATATATATATATATATATATATATATATATATATATATATATATATATATATATATATATATATACAAAGAACGAAACTTGTCTAGCTAGAAGGGGGAGACCACATGGCGCTATGGTTGGCCCGCTAGATGTCGCTGCCATAGGTAAACGGATATCAACTGCGCTTTTTAAATAGGAACCCCAATTTTTTATTACATATTCGTGTAGTACGTAAAGAAATATGAATGTTTTAGTTGGCCCACTTTTTTCGCTTTGTGATAGATGGCGCTGTAATAGTCACAAACATATGGCTCACAATTTTACACGAACAGTTGGTAACAGGAAGGTTTATTAAATTAAAATGCAGAACATAGCTACGTTTGAACATTTTATTTAGGTTGTTCCAATGCGATACATGTACCTTTGTGAACTTGGCGACAACTGAAAATCTGTGCCGAACCAAGACTCCAAGCCGGCCGAAGTGGCCGTGCGGTTAAAGGCGCTGCAGTCTGGAACCGCAAGACCGCTACGGTCGCAGGTTCGAATCCTGCCTCGGGCATGGATGTTTCTGATGTCCTTAGGTTAGTTAGGTTTAACTAGTTCTAAGTTCTAGGGGACTAATGACCTCAGCAGTTGAGTCCCATAGTGCTCAGAGCCATTTGAACCATTTTGAACCAAGGCTCCAACCTAGATTTTTCGCTTTACGCGAGCGGTCGCCTTAACTGCTTCACCTATCCGAACACAACTCCCTTACAACCCATATTCTCCAAGTTGTTGAACGCTACACATATCTCGTCCACCGTCCACTACCTTAACTTCTCACAGCTTTACCTGATTCCCGCAAGATTTCGGACATAGTGTGCATCTACACTGAAGTTATCATTACCGTCAACGTGTATATATATTATTATATGTGTGGCGTTCGTTCTGTCGGTCAAGTCCGAATGATATCCCAAAAAATGGTAGGAAAGTAACTGCCAAACTCAAGTTCATAGGACGAATCATAAGCAAATGTAATTCATTCACTAACGAAGTGGTGTGGAAGGCGCTTGTTCGAGTGATTCTTAAGTGTTGTTCATCGGCCTGGGACTCTTAGTAGGTAGAACGGATAGAAAATATATAAAAAATCCAACGAAGAGCGGCGTGTTTCTTCAGGGAATCGTTTAGTAGGCGCGAGAGCGTTACAGAGATGCTCTACAAATTCTACTGGCAGTTTCTATAACCGAGGCGTTTGCGTCACGAAGAGGTTTACTTTTGAAATTTCTGGAGAGTACTTTCCGATAGGAGTCGGACAACATCGCGAAATGACCACAACTATAAAATGCGAGAAATTAGAGCTAATACAGAGGCTTATCGACAATCATTCTTCTCATGCACCTTTCACAAATGGTGCATAGAGAGGCGGATCAGTTAGTAGTACCAGAAGTATCTTTCGCCACACACCGTGAGGTGGCTTGCAGAGTTTTTATATAGATGTAACACTAATAAAAGAGAGACCAGGGCACAATATTAACGAAATATCGATTACGACTCCCTTGAAGAAATTAGATATCTTCCAGGAACAAATAAGAACTATATCAGTCACAACAGTAACGTAGTAGCCGCAACGCGATAGATGGTAACAACACGAACGGATTAGTAACAGGTATCAAAACACCTCACAAAAGAATGGAATTTTTTGGAACTGGGGTGATTACTTCCTGATAACCAGAAGGAAAGAGTTCTCGACAATCACACGGTTAAGTACACAACATACGAGGGCTATTCGGAAAGTAAGGAACGATAGGTGGCGAAATGGAAACCACGGCGAAAATCAGAACTGTTTTACTTGCAAATGTTAGCTACAACTTCCAGCTACTTATCTCCATGGTCACCGATCCGACTTAGACGTTTGTCGTAGCGTTGTACCCACTTCCCAATAGCCCCGTCATAGAAAACAGACGCCAGTGCTTTCTACCAGTTCTCTACGCTGGCCTACAGCTCGTTGTCTGTGCCAAAATGTTGTCTTCATAGCCAGCGGTTCATGTGAAGGGAGATGAAACTCAGAGGGAGACAATTACGGGCTGTATTGTGGGTAATCAAACATTTCCAACTGAAAAGGATGCAGGAGCATCTTCATTGCCCCTGCAGAATGCGGCTTAGAATTGTCTTGAAGAAAACGCTCGGCAGTTATTTAACGTTGGCTGCACAGCTTCAGGCGAAATTTATCACCAGGCCCTCGTGTGCTCAGAACTAAAAATAACGACTTAACGCGATCGACGGGTATACTAGAGACACTGCCCAACACACCTGTGCAAAACTTCATCGGATTTTAACTGTGGTTTCCATTTCGCGGCCGATCGTTCGTTACTTTCCGAATAACCCTCGTAAGAAATGCTTTGTAGAAAATTTAGTTGTGTATTTAAATATGGACGGGCAAAATAAGCATCAAGAAGGCTATTCGATTTTACCATACTGGCGTTCTACGCGTAGCATGTTATTCTAAGAAATAAATTTTCAAACACAATTGTTCCTTAGTGCTTTCTGTGATTAATGTGCTATTAACAGTTGTAGAAAATGACTTCTAACATGGAAATAAAGGTTTCTCGATCCATGTGCATGAACGTATGTTCTTATTCCATGTGTGAGGATGGTGCCATGAAAGTTTGGTGATACCTTCCTGTTACACTCTGTAATATTTGGGCGTATATGTGAAGTAAGCTGGAAACTTCCATGTCATTACTATGAGCTTATAGAAATAAACTGTTGAATTTGCAGTCTTAGGCTCATTTTAATAACATTTGAAGACATAAAGCGAGAACCACTTTTTATGCTGTTTTTATGACACGTTAGTCTTTAAGCAATCTTCAGCTGGTGTAATACATTTATATCTTCGTCAATACAAGGTTTTCGTCAACTGCATTTGTAACACTGCAGCTGCTCTGTGCAGAATGGCTATTAGTTTAGATCGAAAAATTAACATTTCAGTGTTTTTGTACAAATAACCAGATTCGGCTTCAGGTCAATTGCGCCAAGATTTGTAACTTTTACCCTATTTTAATACATTCTAGGCCGACCTCAGTCACCCTACAAGTGGCAGATGGACGGCTATTTATGACACCTTCTTGAAAAATCATTGGTTTGTTACTGCGAATGCAAGAAATGTGTACGATGTTCCACTTGGAATGATGAAACTTGATTTATTTGATGTTAAAAATCTTTTAACGAGACATTAAAATTAGCGGACATATGAAATATTTTCCTGAACCGTGTTTTTATTCTGAAGAAAAACTTGCTGGCACAGCTCTTACAAATAATTTACCTCAGTTTGCTATGTTTTGAAACATTCAGACATACAATTATCTACATCACAGTTTGGACACCACCAGGACGTTTATTTCTTCACATTTTCCCCTTCTGGCTGTTCCTGAGATCGGAACACACTTCGCAGACACGTATTGGGTGTGATTTCTTATCATACTTTTTACTATCAGATATTTTTACGAATTTTAATTTAGGCGTTATAATATTTTAAACGTTTCACAACATTACTGTCTTTCATTTATTACTTGACTGAGCATTCGTTCACACAGTAATCTGGATCAATATCGGAATCATCAACTTCTTCTTTTTAACTGGAATCGCCGATTTCTTCCTCCAGAGTACACCAAATTTCGCTGTGATCTATATCCCCAATGTCAAACTACGAAGAGCGCGATAAGTAGGCCAAATAAGATAGCAGACGAAAGCAGTCTGGGACTCAAGAGAGCATATATATACAGATCGCGTTAATGGTGTTCAGGAAGTTCACATTTTGAAACCTGCGTGGTAGGAGAATGCAGAACCTTTGTTGTGCAGTCTACATGGCTACTAACAAAGGGTAGGAGACACCAGATAGCTATGAATTTTTACAAACAATACGATCAAGACTTGGGTGCCGTCCGCCTAACCGCCGCTGCTCGATTCCTACTTGAGCACCGTTCACAATGTGTTAAGTACGGCGAGTTTGTTAAACGGCTCAGTTTACTCTTGGCATCCTCTTGATCGAGCTTTATATTCTTGTTTTTCGTTTGTATGTACCTGGTGGGTATAATTAAAGTGTAGCTACTCGCTGAGGTGTGTAACTACAGTACGGCAGAGAAACTTGACAGATACGCCGGTGCCTTAATGCTGAACCGATTTACACTGGAAAAAAATAGTTTCAGTTCTGGTCGCCAAGTGCAGGTCTGGCGCTGTACATTGTTTTTATGCTAGTATGACATCGACGCTGCCACTTTCCATGCCGTAACGCGAGTGAACAGTACGGCTGTCAATAAGAGAGACTACGCACTGCTAGTAAACTGTTTTATGTGGACTGCATTAATTACACTGCTGCATTGAGAGAGTAATGCAGACGGAAAGACCTGAGGGAAGCCCCGATGTGATTAAATGGTTGCAAGTTTATGACAGTGAAACTCGAAAACACGGTTGAGCTTCGTGTGGCAGCTGAAAGATGAAGGTATCAAGTTACCGACGACGTTGCTGTTGCTGTAACTGACTATGCAGTGTGCGCCCAGGGTAGTGCTTCTGGTCGTATGGTGTCACGAGAATTGTCCATCCCAAAGTCAAGTACGGAAAGTTTGGCGGTCTGTTTTACACTTACATCCATACAAGATCTAGACGGTGCAACAAATGAAACCTTACGATCAGCAGCAACGTTCTGAATTTGCTCTTCGGTTTCTGGTACTGATCGAAGTTGATGACATGGGGCCGGGCACTATTCTACGAAGTGATGGGGCAAGTTTTGCACTGCAGGATGCAGTGAATACACAGAACTGCTGAATTTAGGTTATTGTTGAACCACGTTTTGTGCACGAAAAGCCATTGGACTTGCCGTCTATGACTGCGTGGTGTGGATTCACAAGCACCTTTATTCTCGGTTCGTGCTTCTTTGGTGAGAATACACCCAGGGGGCCTACCAGGTGTACCGTGACGTCTGCACATTATTTAGACTTCCTTGTACAGCATATGTATCCTGCTTTGAAAGAGAGCAGCTGCGTGGAAACTACTGTTTTCACATAAGATGGTTAATAAAATGTACTTATCCCTTTCTCAGTTGTTTGATCTTTTCTGCCAACGTCCAGTTCCTAATGCAATACATATGGAAAATTTTCTATACTTCTTTGTTCTATTCACAGCACCAGATTTGCACCTGGTGGACAAAACAAAAGTAAATAGAATCCGCATTAACGCATTAGCATATCTACGAAGTTTCGCTGGCATCCGATAATTACAGCCCACAATGGACATCTGTGAGTAACTGTACTTAAATTACAACCACACGGTAATAGATTCATGTGCATGTGACATACATTCTGAAGTATTTTTGTTTTTATACTCCTTTTATGATGGCTGCAAAGTCGAAACTGGTATCTGTTTCAGTAAATTAAAATGTGAACAATACTGTGATTTCTAAAGTTTACTAAGATATCAAATTCACTGACTTCCTCCAAAGGTCAAAGTGACATTATTTTCTGCTTCGACGCAAAATCTCTGGCCGCGGTTCGGGAACGGCGTTATGCGGCTGGCAGGAAGCGGCAGAGGCAGCCACGCGCGGTGTCAGGGGACGCAGCCCGGACTGCGTCTGCGTCCCAGTCACCCGCTCGCCTCATTCATCTTCTCTGAAGGCACAAAAAATAACGGATCGAACTACCCTCTTAAATTTCTCTGCCTAAAACCGTTACTTTTAGGTCCAAGGAAACTTACCAGGCCAGTAATGGATGCATAATTTCGCGGCCTTTCCATTACCGGAATGAGTGCCTTTTTCCTAGCAGATCACAATTTTAGTGCTGTCACGGAACCTTTCTACTGTGGAGAATTACAACTGTAATTGCTCTGTGGTGCTTCACATCGACAAGGGGAATGAAACAGGCGCAGAAAGTGTTCCAGAAAGCACAACTCTCGTCTTCGTTAAGACACTTGAGTGGCATTCTACCTGACGCTTAATTCCTGCTGTTTAACAGAGGGTCCTCATTAAGCCCAAGAGGAATGAGATTAATGAGGTAAAAAATTATTTTGCTTACTTCCGGGAGGTAAATTTCTGTACGACTGTAATTATAATTTCATTAGACCTCCTTATTGGGTATGTCATATAAATACAATCAGTTTCGGTTTACGTGTAAACACATTGAAGTTACAACGTGGGCGTCAGAAATAATATACCAGGCGTATACGGAGAGGGAGAGCCCTTCGGAATTTTATATATTGCTTAGAGACAGCTTTTATCGGTGGATAACCACCATTAGAAGCTCTTTGTAAAGCATACATGAAATGCTTGATGTTAACTTCGATGTGTTTACACTGTAAAATGACTGTATAAATAGAAATCTTCTTCTACTAAGCGATTGTATGAAGCGTAAGAAGAAGTCACAGCTGCTGTGTGCGATGTCGAGAATGTAGAATGTTGGCCGAAAAAGGTCATTTGGTACTGGCAGTCGAGTCGGGACGTGTGTTTAGTGGGGTAGAGCTCTCCTGGACGACAGTTTCGCGCACAGCCGATTTTCGTTGGTACGTCTCAGTCTGAAGAGCATTTCGCTGCACACTTCGGTTGTAACTGTTGACTTACTTTCTGTGGAATCAACACAAGGAATGCCATTTTCGTCACAGAAAACGCCAGCCGCCACTTTACGATTCGAGTTAGAATATTACTTTAATTTTTGTTTAGTTTTGCTGCAGTCGGATGTCGCTACCGCACTGACTGTTACTTTGAGCGTAGTTTGGTACAGGATATAAGCGTCTAGTCACTTGCAACAAAGCGGGCAAACAAATCATCTCCATCATATCCACAGCAGTCCAATAATGCTACTTCGTTTGATATTGTTTCCTTTTTGTGTCGGTCGGTAAATATATTCACCTTGGGCACAGTTTCAATATCCGGATTTTTCCGTATGAACTGTGTGGTTAGTCGTGCCTTCAAAAGAGGCTATTTATCATCCAGGGCACCAGTCGTCAGTTGTCGAACAGATCTTGGTAAGATTTCATAGGTCTTACCTGATGCTGAGGGTGCCGAGCCTATCACACCGCGCTTCACCATGCACATTAGTACAACCACTTTTATAGTCGCGGCACATTTCGTTTCACCGGCAGTCAGACGACTACTGAATAAAAACAGTGTGTTCTATGTCTTATAAACAACCAGTAGATGGCGAAGCATTCATGCAGCTTTGGTCTACGGTTTCAACATTTGACAATGGCCAAAAGGCCCTTCCTTCTTGAATATGCCTCTTAGAACGTTCATAAATATCAGAGGTCACAAGAATCAGAATCATACCAGAATGACGCTTTTTAATCCGTCACGAACGATTAGATATTGTTCATAGTTAGCTTTCATCGGAATACTACCTCGCTGCACTAGACTAAGCTGTGTCGTTGTGTTACTGTAACAACTGGCCATTACAGACATAGTATGTGATTTCTTATTTATATGCTGCAACTTTACATTGTTTTCATTTGAACATTTTTACATAAACCGAAATCATTTTGCGTATATAATGCAAACAAAAATGGTTCAAATGGCTCTGAGCACTATGGGACTTAACTGCTCTGGTCATCAGTCCCCTAGAACTTAGAACTACTTAAACCTAACTAACCTAAGGACATCACACACATCCATACCCGAGGCAGGATTCGAACCTGCTACCGTAGCGGTCGCGCGGTTCCAGACTGTAGTGCCTAGAACCGTTCGGCCACTCCGGCCGTCAATGCAATCAAAAAGATATCTTAATTCATGATTGATACCATCCGCTACAGTTGTAATAAATCTTTAAGGAAAGCACATACAGGTTTCAGGACAAGAGTGTCATCATCAGGCACACAGAACGTCCATACCAGTCAACTAAGAGAGGTTAATATACAGGTGTTAAGAATGGCAACACCAACAAATAATTAATGTACAGTAATGAAATAACTGGAATACATTTGTCTAGGTAACATATTTAAATGATTAAAATTGCGAGATCACAGGTTAATGGAAGCGTGAGATAAGCCATCGTAAGTGTGAAATTCTGGTACCTTAACACCCTGTGTATCTGACAGGATGTTGAATGCAAGTATCCAAAAGTGCACGAATTGTGTTGTACAGTTGCCAGATGTCAGTTTGTGGGATGGGTTACCATGCGTATTGCACTTGGACGGTCAATACGGGGACGGTTAATGCTGTTTGCAGATAAGGCTGGACTTGTCGTCGGTGATGTTCCATATGGCTCCATTAGGGACATATCTGAACTTGTTGACGACCATTAGAGCTCGTTCAGTTACAACAGCGATATTTGGGTGAGCGTTATCCTGTTGGAAAACAATTCTCTGAATCCTGTTCATTAAAAGCAGCGCAAAAGGCCGAATCATCAGACTGACGTACAAATTTGCAGTCAGGATGCCTGGGATAGCCACGAGAGTGGTCCTGCTGTCATACAAAATCGCATCCCAGACGGTTATTCACGTGTAGGTTTCGTGTGTCTTGCACGGAGACGGGTTGGTTGCAGGCCCTCGACTGGCCCTCTTCTGCCTCCAACTGCCAATCACTGGCAGCAGAAAACACGACAGACCACCACCTCGCCCTCCAATGAGCTCTCGCCTGACACTACTGATGTCGCAAATGGCGGTAGTTTAGTGTCAGTGGAAAGCGCGCTACATGGCTTGTGGCTCGGAGCTGTCCTTGAAGTAACGGTATCGTTGGGTCACTATATTGCAAACTGCCACTCAAATTGCTGCTGCAGATATAGTACTATGCACCACAGCCATACGCAGAACACGATGGTCTTCCGTCTCTGTAACGCCACATGGCCGGACAGACCCTGGTCATCTTGCGACCGTACACTCTCATGACCACCGTTGCCAGGAGACATGTTCAGTGGCTATATTCTTGCCAAATCTGCAGTATCGCAGAAGGAACATCTAGCTTGTTGTAGCCCTATTATACGATCTCATTCAAACTCAGTGACGTGGTGTAACTGCGCCTTTGTCGCCTTAAAAGCATCGACTCACCACGTCACATCTGAAAGGTAACTAACACTCACTGCCGTTATAGCGTGTATTCAAAGCAAATCGGAATTGCAACCTTATTGTGGCGCTACTAGTGCCACATTTTGCGGCTGGTGCGAAGTCTGATTGGACGTCATCTTTGAAATGTGGAAACACGCCTACCAACTTTCGTTTGTGTCGTACAACTCGTTCTTGGTGTTGTGATTTTTTCCCTCAGTATGTATTTATTCTGTGGTACATCGTGTGCAGGCACAAAAATAATCTCACATTCCGGGGCTGAACGTAAACCCTCTTGAAGCGCAGGACAATGGTCCTGGCTTAAGGATGTCACTAACGTATTTCCATGCAAAGCGAGATGGCCAGACAGTGGCACGCATTGCTGCATACACGCCCTTCTAGTACCGTGCCAACAACTCACCGATGTTAAAATGCCAGAGGATGGACCGTGTTGCCGCTACGTAAGCGAGTGCACTGTACTAAGGTCTACTCTATTATTCCCGTTATCGTAATATATAAAACCTCTAAAAACAGCACCACTGCCTTTATGCTACCTCCACTCACGTACGATAGAGGCTCTATTATAACATGTAACAACTCATGCCGTAAACCAATTACAATACCAAAAGGCTGGCTCTGAGCACTATGGGACGCAACTGCTGTGGTCATAAGTCCCCTAGAACTTAGAACTACTTAAACCTAACTAACCTAAGGACAGCACACAACACCCAGCCATTACGAGGCAGAGAAAATCCCTGACCCCGCCGGGAATCGAACCCGGGAACCCGGGCGTGGGAAGCGAGAACGCTACCGCACGACCACGAGATGCGGGCAATACCAAAAGGTTTAACAAATTTAAATAAGTGGATGTACCTCCCCTAAGGGCGCTCATGAAGTCATACAGCACACTATGATAGTATACACAAAATTGTCACTAAGTAGTAACATTACTGAGCTTGTAGTAAACTAAAACAAGTGACCCTAGAGCTATAAACAATTTACTAAAACAACCATCCCATGAAGGTCACAGAAACACTAGCCATACCAATAAAAAACACCATAAAAGCCACGTATTAGGAATCATAGTTAAAAATGAAAGCAATAAATTACAAGGTCAACCACGGAACAAACACATACCTAGTGACAGCATGCCAGCCACTGTGGCCGAGCGGTTCTAGGCGATTCAGTCCGGAACCGTGCTTCTGCTGCGGTCGCAGGTTCGAATCCTGCCTCGGGCATGGATGTGTGTATTGTCCTTAGGTTAGTTAGGTTTAAGTAGTTCTAAGTCTAGGGGACTGATGACCTCAGATGTTGAGTCCCATAGCGCTCAGAGCCATTTGACCCATTTTTGACAGCATGAATATACAGTTGCTTCCTCTAGTACCAATAAAACAAAGCACTCCTAATCGAAAAAGTATTTAGAGACTGCAAACTGGTACTGGATCAGTCAAAAAAAAAAAAAAAAAAAACTACTCCCGGTGTACACCGAAACCCCCACCTTAAGGGGCATCCCGAAGATACACGAACAATATGCCCCTATAAGCGGTGTACTGACGACGGACGTAATTGGAGTTTTGTATTAGATGAAATTTTTAGGGCGCTTAATACCCAACTTCCTGATATTACATTTACAGTTAAATTTTCGCTGTAAGGCAAACTACCCTGTGTGTACGCTCCTGGAAATGGAAAAAAGAACACATTGACACCGGTGTGTCAGACCCACCATACTTGCTCCGGACACTGCGAGAGGGCTGTACAAGCAATGATCACACGCACGGCACAGCGGACACACCAGGAACCGCGGTGTTGGCCGTCGAATGGCGCTAGCTGCGCAGCATTTGTGCACCGCCGCCGTCAGTGTCAGCCAGTTTGCCGTGGCATACGGAGCTCCATCGCAGTCTTTAACACTGGTAGCATGCCGCGACAGCGTGGACGTGAACCGTATGTGCAGTTGACGGACTTTGAGCGAGGGCGTATAGTGGGCATGCGGGAGGCCGGGTGGACGTACCGCCGAATTGCTCAACACGTGGGGCGTGAGGTCTCCACAGTACATCGATGTTGTCGCCAGTGGTCGGCGGAAGGTGCACGTGCCCGTCGACCTGGGACCGGACCGCAGCGACGCACGGATGCACGCCAAGACCGTAGGATCCTACGCAGTGCCGTAGGGGACCGCACCGCCACTTCCCAGCAAATTAGGGACACTGTTGCTCCTGGGGTATCGGCGAGGACCATTCGCAACCGTCTCCATGAAGCTGGGCTACGGTCCCGCACACCGTTAGGCCGTCTTCCGCTCACGCCCCAACATCGTGCAGCCCGCCTCCAGTGGTGTCGCGACAGGCGTGAATGGAGGGACGAATGGAGACGTGTCGTCTTCAGCGATGAGAGTCGCTTCTGCCTTGGTGCCAATGATGGTCGTATGCGTGTTTGGCGCCGTGCAGGTGAGCGCCACAATCAGGACTGCATACGACCGAGGCACACAGGGCCAACACCCGGCATCATGGTGTGTGGAGCGATCTCCTACACTGGCCGTACACCACTGGTGATCGTCGAGGGGACACTGAATAGTGCACGGTACATCCAAACCGTCATCGAACCCATCGTTCTACCATTCCTAGACCGGCAAGGGAACTTGCTGTTCCAACAGGACAATGCACGTCCGCATGTATCCCGTGCCACCCAACGTGCTCTAGAAGGTGTAAGTCAACTACCCTGGCCAGCAAGATCTCCGGATCTGTCCCCCATTGAGCATGTTTGGGACTGGATGAAGCGTCGTCTCACGCGGTCTGCACGTCCAGCACGAACGCTGGTCCAACTGAGGCGCCAGGTGGAAATGGCATGGGAAGCCGTTCCACAGGACTACATCCAGCATCTCTACGATCGTCTCCATGGGAGAATAGCAGCCTGCATTGCTGCGAAAGGTGGATATACACTGTACTAGTGCCGACATTGTGCATGCTCTGTTGCCTGTGTCTATGTGCCTGTGGTTCTGTCAGTGTTATCATGTGATGTATCTCACCCCAGGAATGTGTCAATAAAGTTTCCCCTTCCTGGGACAATGAATTCACGGTGTTCTTATTTCAATTTCCAGGAGTGTATTTCAACATCTGAAATAAAGGAAAAATTGCGTTCGATATTTATTGTAAGTCCACGACAACGGGTTCTCTGATACACCATTGTTCTGTCGGCCGGGGTGGCCGAGTCGTTCTAGGCGCTACAGTGTGGAACCGCGCGACCGCTACGGCCGCAGGTTCGAATCCTGCCTCGGGCATGGATGTGTGTGATGTTTAGGTTAATTAGGTTTAAGTAGTTCTAAGTCTAGGGGACTGATGACCTCAGAAGTTAAGTCCCATAGTGCTCAGAACCATTTGAATCAACCACAATTGTTCTGCGCGTCCCAGGTCTCATAAACATGCTGCCTTCAGAACAATGCTCCGTAGACTGTAGGAAATACCGTTGAGCAATAGAGCGGAGAAGGGAGAACTTGATGCCATTAGAAATATGGCTCGGATGAGTTGTTATCCTGTGGAGAGGGCTAGCAGTTTAAACACAAGACTGACCCAGACTGACATGAAGAGAAAATTAGTTACATGACTTTTGTTAGACACTGAGAAACAGTATGAAACCGTTTTTTAAATCTGACATTACTTACTTCGGAAATTCTGTAGTAGAATTGTGGGAGTGGAACAAAGAAAACTCGCACGATCTCAGAACGGTATACACCAGTTTTTCAGGGCAGATGGTGATTGGCCCACCTCGGCAATTGGTAATTCCTGTGTAATTCCTGCAGTTTATGTTAACGTAGTTTGAAGGCAGCAACTGGCACCGCGGAGAAAGTAGAGAACAGTAATGCGAAGTAGATGGGTTCAGAATCCTATGTGCAAACTCTCTTTTTTACTCTCTCTTTTTTAAAATTTTTAGGTTACCTATACCGTAAATAAACCTGAGTAATTCTTAATATACCGTATTTATCAACATTCCCGTAAAAGGCGTGGAAAATACAAAGGAAATTTTGGGACTGCAAATTAATTTCCAAGAAGGAAATGTGAGGCATACACGAGTATTCTGTGCATAAAATTACACTTTTTTATTATTTTAAAGTTGATGATTTACATGTAAAAACGGAGGAATTTATTTTACATGTGCAGCTGCTGAGAACTGCTAAATGGTCACAATGAGACTGCCAGAAATTCTGTACGCGTTAAGTACAGTCCCTTCTTGGCACAGTCCTTGTGTATGGCAATAGCATAGTCTTTTCTTGGAAATTATTTGGAATCAGAAATTTTCTTTTGCTTCTCCTTTCCACACGTTTTCTGAAGATGTTAATCAGTACATTATATTGCCATTATTTCAGTTTATTTTCAGTGTATTTAACGTAAAACTTGAAAAAAGCATCACAATCTAATGTCAAGAGCCGAATTTTCTCTGCAGTAGCGATATGTTTATCCTGCCAGGGTGAATAAGTTGAGAAATATAATATGTAGACATTAAGAATAAAGATGAAGAGCGTTGAATAACGTTTATTTAAAAAGCTTTAAGAGTTTTCGCATAAAAAAATTCAGAGGCATTAACTTTCAGTACGCTCTCGTACATGCCTCCAGTTCCTCCGTCGTGGCCTGATCTAACCTCTAGTGGGCAGCGAAGGGACATCACCTTTAATGTGAATCTGAAACCACTGCGTAATTGTACGTTCTTCACTTGCTGTAACTAGAGACGAAAAGAATCTCTTGTGACAATTAAAAATCGTCGTGATAGCTGGGAATCGAATCCAGACTCAGTGTATACCAACCTAACATGAAACCAAGAGACCACCGAGCTCCAGATGTTAAGTACATCATAGTTTTGTCGTAATGCAGGTCCCCGGCAGTAGATGAGTATTCTGACTACCTGACTACCTGGAGTTGTTCAGTCTTTTCAATCCATTCATTTTCTTGTTCGATTGGATCGCCGTTAATTGGCTGCCCTGCTTACATTTGACTTGATTTCGTAATCACTGAAATAAAATCTCACAACGGGCATGTACATAAACAGGCTACACCGTAGAAGCGGAAGATTCCGCAGCCCAGGTGATCCGAACGAATCACGCCTTCAGCCTCCGATCCACAGCGGTCGTTTTTGTCACTCACATTGCCAAACATACAATTACTTAATATTGTTCTTTGGTTTTCAGCGTGAAATATTGTCGATAATGTTAGTGTACACCATGAAGTGACAAGAACGTTGTAACCAATGCACACGCAGCACATGACGTATGTAATCACTGTGGGCCAAATTTGCTTCAAAAAGGAAAAAAAGGTACGTGCATAACTTCCTGGCAATTTTGTTTGAAATGTTGGTACTCAGATATTTATCAGTCGTCATTTTCTTTATTTCTAGTACCATTATTGGGGCGGCATCTTGATTGTTACATATTTGAAGCATATGAGTAGCATTTTTAATGGGTTAGAAAATTTCGCGTTACACCGAAAGAAGGTTTCTTAGAATGATTATTCCTGTCGTATCCTCCTCCTCCTGGGACATCTTGACTATGCAAGGAGAGCAACACAAACGAATGTCGCCTAGACCGTCACTGAGGACCTGCGTTCTTGCTGCAGATAAAGACGAGCACACCGTTCGTTTGCGAATTATATTTACGAGCTTCAGACATGAGCGACCTATCTTCAGCTCTCTGTGTGAATACTAGTTTAGTTTTATTTTTAATTCTTGCGTATTTGTGTGCATACTAAAAATAGTCTTTTGTTTTAAGAGCATTTTAGTGTAAAGTAACCCCGCTTGTATCTACCTTTGAATTTGCCCTCGTATCGTATAGGTTTTTGTTTATTTGTTTTAGTTAAATCAGATCACTGTCAGTCAGACCATCAATGAGAGAGGAACTGCGTTCCTGCTGCAGACAAAAGTGGGTACACCGTTCGTTTGCGAATTATATTTACGAGTACTGTGAATTAACACTTCTCATAAGAAGCGACTTACTTTTCCTCTCGTCAGTGTTCTTTAGTTTCAACTCCTGTAATTCATGCTTGTGTATGTATTTATCAGGCAGTCTTTAGTATGGACAGGAACTGTGATTGCTGTGTTCGGATTTGAGCCAAGTTGGTAACCCTTCGCTCACAGTTACAGGCAGCGTTGGCCTCGGTCACGCAGCTGGACACTGCTATCGGTGGCTGACGAAGTCCCTCTGCCAGGTGAGGTCGCTTGTCCTGTTCCAAAGGAATTCTCTCGGCCTGCAAGGTATGGGAATTCACAGAGGGTGGGATTATTGGTGATTAGGAGCTCCAACTTGAGGTGCGTAATGGGGCCTCTTAGGGATGTGGCTGCTAAGGAGGGGAAGGAATCCAGTGTGTACTCTGTGTGCATGCTGGGAGGAGTCATTCCGGATCTGGAACCGGTACCTCCGGATGCCGTGAAGAGCACAGGATGCACCCAACTGCGGGTGGTGGTTCTTGTTGGTACTAACGACGTGTTTCGCTTTGAATCAAAAGAGGTTGTCTCTGGTTTGGGCAAATAACAGAGGCAGTAAAGACTGCTAGTCTTCTTGTGAGATGGAGTATCGTCGACTGAACCGACTGTGGTCTTTTGTTACAGCCCCAAGTGTAGGAACTGAATCAGAGATTCAAATGGTTCTGCGATCGTGTAGGTTGCAGATTCCTAGACTTGCGCCATGGGTTGGTAGGGTTTCGAGGTACTGCTAGATAGATCAGGAGTCCACTACATACAGGAAGCGGCTATACGGTTAGTAGAGCCTGTGTAGAGGGGACTGGGCGGTTTTTTAGGTTATAGGGTCTCTGGAACGTGCAGATAGGTCTTAAGTTTCAAAGGGTGCAGGACGAACACAGGATGAGAGTGGAAACAGAAACAATCAATATTGTATTTTTAAACTGTTGTAGCTGTGTTGGAAGAGAACTAGAGTTCCAAGCGCTAATAGAAAGCACTGAATCTTAAACTGTTTTACGAACAGAAAGCCGGAAATTAATTCAGCGGAAATTTTTACAAAGGACCTAACCGTGTTCAGAAAGGGTAGCTTAAATATAGTGGGTAGTGGAATATTTATTCCTGTCAGAACTAGCTTACCTTGCAGTTAAACTGAAGTTGACAGTTCCTGTGAGTTACTGTGGGTAGAGGTTTTACTAGAAAACCGGAATAGATTAATAACTGCTTCCTTTTGCCGACACCCCGACTCACATGATACAGTAGCTTAATAGTTCAAAGAAAACTTGGGTGGCATTTCAAATACCTACCCCACTCATACAATTGTATTTGGTGGTGACTTCAATCCACCATCGGACTGCTGGATAAAACACATGTTTAAACTCGGTGGTAGGCATAAAATGTCGTCCGAAATCGTACTGAATACGTTCTCAGAAAATTATTCTGAACAACTAGTTTGAATGGTAACATGTTTGGACTATTTAATTGACTGAGAATGTTGACGAAATTTAGTGTACTAACAACATTTATACCACCAAACGAGACATAAATTATACGAAACAAGTAATAGATTGGATTCCCTAAACAACTAACAGGTGATTTAGTACTCAGCTGGGCGGATCCCGGTTGACAAGGACAGTTTAACTAGGTGATCAGTGAGTCAAGTACTCAGGCGCTAAAAATTTGGGATAACGCAAGCTGAGCAGACTTTGATTAATCAAATGTAATGAAGTTTATCTACATAGGTGCAGCTGAGAGCAAGTGGCGATTGAGATCTCTATGCCCTGCCAATGCCGGAGTGGCAGTATGTTACCCTGTTTGCTTCGTCGGGCGACGTGACTTGCAGCTGGCGAGATGTGTGCAGTGGAGGTGGTGAGTCGTGGAGGTGGCACCTGTGAATCGATCGCGACCGTGAAAATCTCACCGTCTAACGATCAGGCAGACGGATCGCAATTTACTCTCTACCAGAGCCCTGAAATCACGGTAGATTTCAGTGGTGACACACCCGTTCGCTGGTTGTACCAAGGACCAATTTGGCTCACTTATACGACAGAGCGCGCAAGGATACCAGACGTCAAGACTTGTCAACCAAAAACGAATAAGTGTGCCCCCGGAAAACGAGTACTTCGAGATGTTTGAAGTCACACTGTACAGTAAGAACCTCACCACAGGCTCCCCACTCTAAACTACTCGCAAGTGAAGTCAGTTTCAGGACAGGTCCCAAGTACCAACCACACATGCCAGAGCTTCGACTAGAAGTCAGTTACCAGACAAAAGTCCTGCACCTCAGTGCTTTGCAGTTCTCCAGAAAAAAATTCCGTTTTCCCACAAAGTGTGCGAACGACACCGCCTTCACCACGTCTTCAGCGAATGGGCTCTAAAAGTGCTAAATCTCCCCTCCCACACGGCAGCACAAACTCATGTCGAACCAGGGCAAGAGTTAAGAAACCTGCGTCTCTAATGGCTCTTTTAAGATTTTGCCTGGGGGGGGGGGGGGGGGAGGAGATGATTTTGGCCAAAGTCATGTCACTTCCCATGGAAGTAAGCTAACAGATACAATCTCAAAGATCTTTATCTAAATCGACTGTGCCTTGGAGCTTGTTAGTCCTGACTATGAGATGTAATAAAGATTCTATCTCTAAACGTTTCTCAGGTGCCAGAGTTTTCTTATACAACAGCGGCAGCCGAGCGAAGTGGTTCACTGGCCTACTTGCACTATCAGTGAACACTAAAACATGAATTTTTATTATGCGTGGCTCTGCATACAATGCTTGGTTTACGAATCCACTGGATATACGCTTTCCTTTAGACCGTCGTCCCTGCCCAGGCTCCAGCTGGCACCACATCAGGGATCATGGCATTGTTCAGCTGGAGCCCTGTCTCGATGAGGGGCTGCCAGGGCTGCCCTGTATGGCTGTGGCCTGTTTGGCTAGATTTACTAAGGGATGGGATCGTCGTCAATTGCTTTCAACTCCCAACAAGCAGTTCCTACAAACTAAGAATCATAGCCGGCCGCAGTGGCCGTGCGGTTCTAGGCGCTGCAGTCCGGAACCGCAGGACTGCTACGGTCACAGGTTCGAATCCTGCCTCGGGCATGGAAGTGTGTGATGTCCTTAGGTTAGTTAGGTTTAAGTAGTTCTAAGTTCTAGGGGACTGATGACCTAAGATGTTAAGTCCCATAGTGCTCAGAGCCATTTGAACCATTTTTAAGAATCATAAAAATACCTCATGATTTTAGTGGTCTACCAGGATCCATCAGTGTATGCTCAGGCCATTAACTTTCTGGAGTCTAGCTCAAGGTGTGTCAGGTTGTAATAAAATCTTCAATAATTTTCCGTATGTCAAAAATAGGTGAGACAGTAACATGTCCTCTCTCTAGTTCAATAGCCCCCTCTAAGAGTAAATAGTTGTGAAAACATACTTGACCTCTTGGCAACAAATAACCCTGACCAAATGAGGAGCATCATGAGAGATATAGGTATTAGAGATCACAAGATCGTTGTAGTTTGACTGAATGCCGTAACATCTAAACCCATCAAAATACAGCTTTTGATAAAAGCAGATAAAAATTCTAGTGATACATTCCTAAGAGACAGTCTCCACTCCTTCGAATCTGAATATGTAAGCGTAGAAAGGCGTGGTTTAAATTCAAAGAAATAGTATCGATGGCAGCTGAGAGATATTTACCAAATAAATTTATAAGAGATGGTACTGATTCCCCACGGTACACAAAACATGTCAGAACACTGTTGCAGAAATAACGAAAAAGCATGCCAAAGTTAAAAGAATTCGAAATTCCCAAGATTTGAGAAGTTTTACAGAAGTTCTAATTTAGCACGAACTTCAAGGCGAGATGCTTTTAATATTTTCCACGATGAAACTCCGTCTCGTAATCTGGCAGAGAACTCAAAGTGATTCTGGTCGTATTTAAAGTACACCAGTGGCAAGACACAATCAGTACCTTCATTGCGCGATAACAATGATGTTTTTGATGACAGCGCCACTAAAGCAGAGTTACTGAAAGCGGTTTCCTGAAAATTATTCTCAAAAGAAGACGAAGAAAATAATCCAAAATTCAATCAAGAACAACTATAGCGTAAGTAACTTCGAAGTAGATATATTTGGTGTAACGAAGCAGCTTAAAACACTTAAGAAAGGCAAGGCTTCCGGTCCAATTTGTATACCAGTCAGGTTCCTTTCAGAGGATCTGATACAATAGCTCCATACTTATCGATCACATTCAACCGTTAGCTCGTAGAAATATCCGTACACAGAGACGGGTAAGTTGCACTAGTCACATCAATATCCAAGAAAGGAAATAGGAGTAATTCGCTGAATTACAGACCCATACCAGTGATGTCGATCTGAGTAGGATTTTAGACCATGTACTGTGTTCGAACATGATGAATCGCTTCGAAGAAAACGATATTCTTGTGAAACACAACTCGCTCTTTCTCACGAAATAATTAGTCAACAGGGGACGCCAAATTGATTCCCTATTTTAGATTTCCACAAGACTTTCGACATCGGTTCTGACAAGCGACTTCTAATTAAATTGCGTGCCCATGGAGTGTCATGCCAGTGTTGTGTACGGATTCATGATTTCCAGTCAGAGGGGTCACAGTTCGCAATAATTGACAGGAAGCCATCGAGTAAAACAATATCTGGCGTTCCTTGAGGAAGTATTATAGGCCCTCTGTTGCTCCTGACCTACTTTTAGGAAACAATTTGAGCAATCGTCTTAGATTGTTGGCAGATGATGCTGTCACTTATCATGTAATGTCATCAGATGATCAAAGCGAAATGCAAACTGATTTAGATGACGTATCTGTGTGGTGAAAAAAGTGGTAATTGACTGTAAATCGTGAAAAGTGTGAAATCAACCGTATGAGCACGAAAAAGAATCCGCTAAAATTTCAGTTACACCATAAATCACGCAAATGTAAAGGCTGTGAACTTAGCTAAATACTTAGGGATTAAAATAACAAATAACGTAAATTAAAACGATCACATAAATAATGTAGTGGGAGAAGCAAACCAAAGACTGTGATTTATTGGCCGAACAGTTACAAAATTTAGCACGTCTAATAAAGAGACTGCTTACGTTACACTTGCCTGTCCTCTTCGGGAGTATTGCTGTGCGATGTGGGATCCGTATCAGATAGGATTGACTGAGGACATCTAAAAAGTTCACAGAAGGGTAGCTCATTTTGTATTGTTACGAAATAGGGGAAAGAGTGTCACGGATATGATACAGGAATTGTGGTGGCAGTCATTAAAAAAAAGGAGTTTTTCGCTGCGGCACCATCTTCTCATGAAATTTCAAATACCAACTTTCCCCTCATAATGAGAAAATATTTTGTTGGTGCCCATCTTCATAGGGACAAATGATCATCATAATAAAAAGAGAAATCAGAGCTGGCACGAAAATATTTAAGTGTTCATTTTTCCCGCACCCTGTTCTAGAGCGGAACAGTCTGGAAGTAGCGTAAAGGTTGTTCGATAAACCCTATTCCAGGCACTTAATTGTAAATTGCAGAGTTATCATGTGGCTGTAGATGTAGATCCATTTTTGATACGATTTAGCTAGATGAACTAAATGCCAATTCCTTTACACACGTGCACACTACACCTATACTGGTGTCGATCGTTAATCCTACTTGTGCTCTGATACACACATTTCATTAGAGAAAGATTTGGGGGGAGGAGGAGGGAAGGGGGTGACCTTATCCTGTAATTATTCCCAGTTAGTAGGTGTCCTTGACCTAATTTCTTGGTCTGTCCGTGTATTCTCCTAGTCTTACCGCCTGTGGAGGATGAAAGAACTCTGAGCATATCAAAGAACCGGGGGAAAGTTACTTTGACTCTGCAAAGTAGACGAAAACTCAGGTTTGCAGAGATCCAAGTACACATCCGAGAGCAGTGAGCAGGAAAAAGTCACTGACTAAGATGCAATAATTGCTAAAATTAGTTGTTTTTGAAAACTTGTAACGAATACTGTTTTGTGTGTGCTAAGTGAGAAATGTGGAAAAAAATTGTAGTTAATAGTGAAGGAAAGAGAGGCACTAGTATTTCGAGTAAATTTCAAGTTCCTTCAGATTCCAGTGGTCTGACAAAAACCGGATATTCAATTCGATACGGTTAAGCAAGCGTCTATAATCCAAATGATAGATTCTAATGTGGAATGAGTTGTATAGGAAATGGTGAAAGAGCAACTCAAATAATTTGCGCTAAGGCAGATTTTCCATAACCATCAAGATTTGAGAAGCTCTCTTAGTTGTTTTTTGATGGTTTAGATATTTTTCACAGTATCTGAATGGCAAGACACTAAGTGGTATCATTATTTAAATTATTATATCTGAGATTACATTTCTTACAGCAGCATGATTCCGGTTACGTTAAATGCTGTAGTTTTTTCTGACAGTGAGGTAATAAACAAATGTGTAGCCTCAAAATTGCTAAGAAAATCCTCTAGGTAAAATGTAAAGAAGTCATTGGAGACCTCCGATTGTATGAGGGGTCAAAACGGAAACAATGACCTTTAAAGCCACAAAAGTGGCTAAAACTACAAGGCGTAACATGAACTGAATGAGATAAGAGAACGGTAAACCTAACAAAAATATGTTTATAGGTCCATTAGTACACACTTTGATGCGTCCAGTATAGACTGTAAATGGAAGTTTCCCACAGTTGTAATTCCTGACATCTTTCCTTTATGCACAAAAGTATTAGCTGAGTTTGATACCTGAAAATTTTTCTTGCGGTTCAAGATACTGTTGAGGACAACGTTGACTACAAATACTTACACATTTTCAATAGGAAGAAAAGCATACGGTCATGAATTTTAATTAAAAGGAACATGTTATGAAAATAAACTAAAATCAACTATTGACTACATGCAAGTGAGAAAAATGGTGTAACTGTCGTCTACATTTGAGATACACATGTTGCTAATGTGCGCTTAACGTGTCAAACATCTAAATGAAATAGTCAGTACACAGCAGCGTGTTTTAGAATATAAATAAGTTTTTGTTTCAGATCTTCAGAAATAAATTAAAAATGTTGATATCAGCACTAGCGTTTTAACTGCACATTAACGCGTACAGAAATCTTTTTTCTCATGTTTGCTAGTTGTAAGTTTACTAGATATTCATATTTTGGATTTACAGTTGCGTAAACATTGCTAGTGTTGTTCGTTCCACCCAGAAGTTTACATACGTGTGACCTTAAATCACGGAGGTTTTAACATCAGTAAAAGCACTTTAGCTTATGACTGAACACGTAACTGGATTTCAGTTTCGTCACCTCTCTCCACCAAGCTGTTGTGTTATCTGTCCGAATTTGTTCATCATTGTAGCTGTCACAGTTGCTCAGTTTACACTGCTGTAACAGCATACTATCGTACTATCTGACTATACGTTCCCGCACGGGATGCAGGGGTGCACGGCAAACAGTCAGAAGCCCCATCGATTACGATCAAATGGCTTCGGGGTGCTTATCTGGGAGACTGCGGATGACAGAGGCAAGTTTGCCATCTGGCTGTCGTACATACTGTAAAGTAGTTTGCCAGCTGTATCTTAGGCTGAGATGTAGCGTGCTTGTCCCGATAGTCCCCCCCCTCCCCCCTCCCCCTGCCACACACCACACACACACACACACACACACACACACACACACACACACACACACACCGGTCATTCTGTGGTTGACTGTTCTGTTCTCGATGGTGTGCAGCCGCCGCGTTGGGTAACTGAAGGCACAATCCGAAACAAAATAACTGGTAACTGATACACTTAAGACTTCCTCTAACGCTCCGGCTGTGATCAGTAATCCGGCAGGAATCGTGTGGGCACACCGGAAATACTAGTGTTGGTCGCTGAAATCTCCAGACTGAGGGATATGTTGGAGAGATTAGGGAATTAAACGAAAATAAATGAGTGGTATATTTGCCTAGACGGTCCAATTCGAAATGAGGCGGGACTCTATCCATGACTATTATGAATGAAGGTCATGAACTGTGACGCACATGGTTAGACAGACGCTTGCTGTTTCGGTCTCTAGTGTACTCAGTTTCTATAACATAGAGAAAGAACGTTGTATAATGAGATGACAGGTTTACTAACCGAACATCTGGAAGATGCCATATCGTTTAAGAACCGTTTTTAAACGGTACTAACACTTAAAATTGGTAACAGGAAGGCAAATGTAATACTTAGGTATGTTGAAATGGTTCTGGAAAAATGTAGCGCATCTGTAAAAAAAATCAAGACGTTCTACAGCGTTGCTCCAAAATTTGGAGTCCATATCAACTAGGAACGACCGAAAATATCGACCTAATTCAGAGACACGCTGCTATGCTTGCAACATCGGTATAGGCGATGTGACAGTGCAGAAGAGCTTTTTGGGGAACATACATGGAATTTGAGGAACTCACATCGGAATATACGGAAAAAAGTAACGTGACCTCGCAAAACCCAGTTGCGTACGTTTGGACATCCGGTATTCAATGAACACTCTGCAAAACTTCTGTTGCCACTATCGTGAATCTCGGGTATAGATAACAAGATTGAGGTAAAAGAGATTACGAAAATACAAAGACATTACAACAGTTGAGATTTCTTCCCCTCAATATGCGAAGCGAGTGTGACAGATCATTGGAAAAGCTGCTACGAAGTAACCTCCGCCTCGGTCTGGACGCTAGTTTCCGGTGTATTTATCTAAATATGGAGACAGATGCACAATTATAATCCAGTAATCCTACCACTACTGTTGCGCTGAACGCGAGGTGTATGTGTCAGAATATGCACACCAAAAGACGCGCCGCATACGGCCGTTCTTCACCTTGCGTCCGAAACGCCCAACACGACTTTCTCCGGGAGGGACACTCAAGGGTACGAAAAAAGGCATTGGTCCGATATCTGCTAAGGGTCAGGAGGAAATGATTACGACGTTCGAATAGAGAATGTGGTAGAGGGAGGAAAGAA
Source organism: Schistocerca nitens (assembly GCF_023898315.1). Taxonomy (NCBI): domain Eukaryota; kingdom Metazoa; phylum Arthropoda; class Insecta; order Orthoptera; family Acrididae; genus Schistocerca; species Schistocerca nitens. The sequence continues at coordinate 629,171,669 of NC_064616.1, read as the reverse complement.
GTGGATCCGACGTCTGTCGAGTATGTGGCTACAGTACTGCAGGCGGCTTCGAGCGGTGGTGTGCAAACATGCAGTGCACGGGGAATTGCTCGTACATTGGACATGCCTGCCAGCGCGGTACATGAAACCCTACGAAACATCCTGCATTGGTATCCACACAAAACTACCCATGTTCAGGAGATGTTTCCTTCTGACCTGTCAGCTTAACAAACGTTCGCACTGGAATGTCTTGCTTGCATGGAAGTGCACAGTGAATCGCCGAGGAACAGTCTGTGGACAGACGAAGCCCATTTACATCTCCAAGGATATGTTAATGCCCATAACTGCAGAATGTGGGTAACGGAAAATGTGCACGTGCATCAGCCGGTATCACTTCACTCTGCAAAGGTGATTGTGTGGTGCGGGTTAACGGCATCGTTTATCGTGGAGCCGTAATTTTTCGAGGAGATGAGTCCTACGGGTCCTGTTACGTGTACTGTCACCGGTAAACGTTGTGACAATCTTCTGCGCACCAACGTCATTCCCACCTTTCAACAGCGTGGATGTGTAGATAAGATCTTTTTCTTGCACGATCACGCTCCGCCACACATTGCGCAGTTTGTGAAACAGCAGCTATAGAGGCACTTCGGAAATGCTAGAATTATCAGCCGTCACTTCCCGACAGCCTGGCGCTCCAGATCACCTGATCTTAATCCCTGTGACTTCTAGTTGTAGGGTTATCTGAAAGATCTTGTGTTCAGTGCTCTAGTTATGAACGCAGCTCAACTGAAGGCACGCAATGAGCAACTCATGCTCTCCGTGACTCTCGAGACACTCCGATCTGTTGTGGAACATGGCGCTTCTCGGTTTCAACTTGTGGCGGGAAACATTGGAAAGCATATTGATCATGTCTTGCGCCAATGTCGTGACGCTTAGAAACTGATGTCATTTTGCCTTTTATCCTGTTATTGGCCCCAGGACAATTAAAAACTATTTTTCATCGTCCGATCTCTACGACCTTGGCGTGGTGTATGGCCTCACCTAACTATGCAACTCAACCCATAGCCGTCGTATTACGACTGGTGTATCATTTGTAGCCGATCCCACTTTCTTTAAGACGGTTACAGCGCCATCTGTTGTAGTTAGTTTTTGTTCCGTGTCGTTTCCCCTGCATTAACAATGTGCCGTTCAAACTTGAAGTCATTATGAGCAGTTGTTCTCTTTCTACAGCGTTCTGAAACTGGAACTTTAATTATGGATACCCTGTATTTAACGGTATTATAATGTTGAAGGTAGTTACTTTTACTAGTTCTGACTATAACTACTAAATGAAGAAAGTCATTTAAAACATGTATACACACGTTTGCCACCAAATCCGCCCTAGCATATTGTTCCAGAGGTGAAAGAACAATAATAGTACAGTTTTTACCAACCCTTCACACTTATAGGTTTCCATCTCTCTCATTCTGTGTGTGTGTGTGTGTGTGTGTGTGTGTGAGTGTGTGTCTAGTAGCCGATTTAAGATTTTACCTCAGTCGCTATAGGGAAAGAACCGCACTTTTCATTAATTAATAAACAGTTCGGAAATAAATACACTGTATTTAAGAGTAGATCATTTTTCATTAATTAATAAACAGTTTGGAAATAAATACACTGTGTTTAAGAGTAGATCATCACTCTGTGAAAGACCGAACTTATGGCTGCGCAGCACACCGTACGAAAGAAAAAGTCCCAGTTCTCGACAAAAGGAAAAGTCTCAGTTCTTTAAAAAAAATCCTGAAAATTTCGTTGAGGCCATTCCCGAATGTTCGTACGCTTATACTGATAAATCAAATTCTTCGAAAAACCACTATTACTCAGTGTTAGCAAAAATGTCTGTAGCTCCGACCTGCGTGACTTTTTACCACATTTTGTGACAAATAACTCTCCTAGTACCAAAGCACGTGAAAGATCTCTTCTCTGATTGGCCAAATAACACAGTAGCCCATTAGCTTCATATTTCAATTCACAGGACCCGAGCCGGCCGAAGTGGTCGTGAGGTTCTAGGCGATGCAGTCTGGAACCGCGAGACCGCTACAGTCGCAGGTTCGAATCCTGACTGGGGCATGGATGTGTGTGATGTCTTTAGGTTAGTTAGGTTTAACTAGTTCTAAGTTCTAGGGGACCGATGACCTCAGAAGTTGAGTCCCATAGTGCTCAGAGCCATTTCACATTTTGAACCACAGGACCCGATAAACTCGCTATCTGGACCAGCCTCCGTTTAAAAAATCAATTTGTATGAAATTACAAAATAACACATTCCTAAAAAGCAAATAGAAACAAGCTAACCTAATCTTTAATGGTTTGAAGTAAGCTTTATAGTTCTAAATTACCGAAAGCAGGTTGTGACATACTTCAAGTTTTACAGAAGTTCGAAATATGGCGCGTACTTCAATGCGAGATGCTTTTAATAATATCCACAACGAAATTCTGTCTCGAAATCTGGCAGAAAACCCAAAGAGATTCTGGTAATAAATTATGCACACCAGTGGCAAGACGCAGTCAATACCTTCACTGCGGGATAACAACGGTAAAGTCATTGATGACAGTGCCACTAAAGCAGTGTTATTAAACACGGTTTTCCGAAACTCCTTCACCAAAGAAGACGAAGTAAATATTCCTGAATTCCAATCAAGAACAACTGCCAAGAGAGAAACATAGAAGTAGATATCCTCGGAGTAACGAAGCAGCTTCAATCACTCAATAAAGGCTAGGTCTCCGGTCCAGATTGTATACCAGTCAGGTTCCTCTAAAGAGTATGCTGATAAAATTGCTCCATATTTAGTAATTGTATACAACCACTCGCTCACAGAAAGATCCGTACCTAAAGACTGGAAAATTGCTTCAGTCACACTAATACCCAAAAATGGAAGTAGGAGTAGTCCGCTGAATTACAGGCCTGTATCACTAACGTCGATTTGCAGTAGGGTTTTGGAACATATACTGTATTCGAACATTATGAAGTACCTCGAAGAAAACTATTTATTGACACATAGTCAACACGGTTTCAGAAAGTATCGTTCTTGTGAAACACAACTAGCTCTTTATACTCATCAAGTAATAAGTGCTATCGACAAGGGATGTCAAATTGATTCCATATTTTTAGATTTACAGAAGGCTTTCGACGCCGTTTCTCACAAGCGTCTTCTGACCAAACTGCGTGCCTTCGGAACATCGCCTCAGTTGTGCGACTGGATTTGTGATTTCCTGTCAGAAAGGTCACAGTTCGTAGTAATAGACGGAAAGTCATCGAGTAAAACAGAAGTAATATCCGGCGTTCCCCAAGGAAGTGTTATAGGTCCTCTATTGTTGCTCATCTATATTAACGACATAGGAGACAATGTGAATAGTCGTCTTAGATTGTTTGCAAATGATGCTGCCATTTACCGTCTTGTAAGTTCATCAGATGATCATAACGACTTGCAAAGTGATTTATATAAGATGTCTGTATGGTGCGATAAGAATCAATTGACGCTAAATAAGGAAAAGTGTGAAGTTATTCACATGAGTACTAAAAGAAATCAGCTAAATTTCGATTACGCGATAAGTCACACAAATCTGAAGGCTGTAAATTCAACGAAATACGTAGGGATTACGATTACAAATAACCTAAATAGGAACGATGGATAGAGCAAACCAAAGACTGCGATTCATTGGCAGACCACTTAGAAGGTGCAACAGGTCTACTAAAGAGACTGCTTACACCACGCCTGTCCGCCCTATTCTGGAGTGTTGCTGTGTGGTGTGGAATCCGCATCAGCTGGGACTGACGGAGGACACCGCAAAAGTACAAAGAAGGACAGCTCGTTTTGTATTATCGCGAAATAGGGGAGATAATGTCACAGACAAGATACGTGAATTGGAGTGTCAATCATTAAAAGAAAGGCGTTTTTCGTTGCGACAGGACCTTCTCATGAAATTTGAATCACCAGTTTTCTCCTCCGATTGCGAGAACATTCTGCTGGCACCCACCTACATAGGAAGAAATGGTCAGCACGATAAAATAAGAGAAATCAGGACTCGCACAGAAAAATTTATGTGCTCGTTTTTTCCGCGTGCCGTTGGAGTGTGGAACGGTAGAGAGACAGGTTGAAGGTGGTTCATTGAACCCTCTGCCAGGTACTTTGTTGTGAATAGCAGAGTAATCACTTAGATGTAGATGTAGATCAAGGCTGCGTAATCTGATTCCCAGGCACACACACACTTATTTATTCTCGATTTCAATGATTCATACTTCTCATACATTGCGCATTCAATTCCTTATTCACATAGACTACAAAACACACGAAAATAATATCGTCGAGTAAGTTATTTAAGGATCCGTTATTTTCTACAGTGATTCTTACCACATACTGGAGTTAGAGGCGTATCCGTTTACGGCAAATCATTCTGCGCAGCCCATGCTGTGGAATAACGCAGACCAAGCTAACAGTTCTATTGTTATTGTATATTCCAATTTGCCATTTTATACCCTTAAAAACAAAATGTAGCCTTTGTTATTTATCCCTGTTGGTAGTTTAAAATAACGTATTGAATACATGTTCTTCTAGCCACTGTGAAACCACATAGATCACGAAAGTACAATATGAATTACAAAACAATATAGGACTGGATACTCGTTTAAAGATTTTCTGGTCATCATTGTATCTTATAATATCAAATGGATAAAGAAAACGTTTTAGAGATGACAACAGCACAATACGAAATACAAACACGAAATTGAACTAGCAATTTGCCCGAAGCGATCTAGATAATGTAGTTGAAAATCACTGGACTCGCTCTGGGATTAAGATTTTCCCTTGAACAACCCTAAACGCTTGGCAAAAGCCTTGACAGCTTCTTCAGGGCGTATAGGGCCTACTTTCCTCTGCAACTTTCCCCAATCGGGGATAGTGCTCCGTCTCTAATAACTTCATCGTCGACTAAATCTTAAATCGATACCTGCCTTCCATCCTTCAAATCTCCGACCAGCCATTAACGTTTGTCGTGTTTCCCTTTAATCACTTACTGCAATTTATGAGGCGTTTTCTTCGAGAAGCTCATGTCCCGTTCATGTTACCACCCATCTTTAACTGAACGAGTTATTGTCTCTAATTTCAGTGAAGTCGAAACAGTTTCAATCTGTAACTAATAGGTCGAATTGCCTGCACGTCAGTGAGGCGTCTCTCTTTGGAAATGAGGTTCAACGTACAACTCTCCGCGCTTGAATAATTTCAGTGTCATGTATTTCAGTGCTCTTTAGCACACAACTAAAATTAGAACCGAGACCGACAATTTCTTTTACAGGTCCATACAAAATTTTGCAACTCCCTGTATAAAAGATAACGTTGTCAGTTCCTCCTAATGTTGTTTACGGACCGAGAGCCTCTCCTTAGATGTATCGCAGGGTCAGGATGATTGGCACTAAATTAATGATATTTGCTATAATAGTTAAGGCAACTTGGAATTTAGAGTGCACCGACGACGAGATATCTTGAAATGGTACATATTTTCCGACGGGACAAATGAAGAAGTAAACTTGAGTTTGTGTTTTCAAACGAACTATCCCACCTCTTGCATTATGTGGTTCCTGTACTTCACAACCTGCGTTATACTCTGTGTATTAACTTTTACCACATTGGATCTGAACATGCCACAACCACCAAACCTGATAAGCAACAGGTTCAAATGGTTCAAATGGCTCTGAGCACTATGGGACTCAACTTCTGAGGTCATTAGTCCCGTAGAACTTAGAACTAGTTAAACCTAACTAACCTAAGGACATCACACACATCCATGCCCGAGGCAGGATTCGAACCTGCGACCGTAGCGGTCTCGCGGTTCCAGACTGCAGCGCCTAGAACCGCACGGCCACTTCGGCCGGCAAGCAACAGGTATTAACAGTTATCTATCTCATGAATGTCAGATTTTAAAGTCCATCTAGGATGTTTTCTTCAGTTATTGAGTTAAAAGTTAAATATGACTTGAAGAGTGATATGTCACCCATACTCTTGTGTGAACTTAGACAGCTTCATCAGTCTATATCGTATGTAGAACTAATAATTAACTAATGAATACTCTCACCAGAGTTAATTGTTGTCTATTTTTGTAAAATTACGCGTGAAACCCATCCACGATTATCTTTTATGTTCAAAACTGTATTTCCATCTTTTTTACGTGTAACGAGGAAATAGATTACAGGTAGAAGAAGAACAACAGGTAAAATATATTTTTACTCATACATTGATTAGTATTTAGTGATAAAACTAAATAAAAATAAAATTAATCCCGAAAAAATTACTGCTTAGTTTGCTTTAAAAATCTAAAGTACAAGTCGCGTATTTAAGGAGTGTTTTGGATTAACGGTAAGTCTCTCACAACCCAAGCAAGGCCGCCTACTAATTTTTACTACAAGCTGCAGGTTCATGGTCTAACCCATTACCTCCGAGTGGATTTGTTGTGTGAGATACACTCCGCACGAACTACAGTTATCATTACATCTGCATCCGTTGCTATATAAAAAAGTACCAGACATTCGTAATTAATCTCTGATGGTTTCTAAATCAATGCTTGTATCGATAGACAAGTGTCGAAGTAGGCCGTTACCAGGATGCATAAGTAGGACACACGACGATATTTGTATATCACGTATGAAAGTTAACAGTTAAATGCTGTGACTAAAAAATCGGTCTCGCAGTATTTCCGTTCACTGATACGAAAGTATCGGAACCGGCCGACAGAGCAGCACGACCTTGTGGAATGGTTCTGGGCGACTGGGCGCCACCGTAATGAGGTACGAGTGAGAGTCACAGCCTCGCCCCAGGCGAACGGGGAACCCGATGCGCGGTCAGCGGCGCGTCGCCTAAAAGCTCGCCCGTGTAACCTGCACCGCCACTTTCACAATTCCCTCCCAGTTTCGGCTGAACTGCAGCCCTAATCAAAGAACTTGTCACACTTATGTCGGTTTCCTAAGCCTCTAATGAAGGTTAATGCAAGTCCCATATCATCATGGATGCATTCCATTTCACCGTTCTATATGTACCAGAGAAAAATCGTGTGGTGCTTACCCTGTAGTTTTCAGTGAAATAATTGTGGTATATTCTACTCTATTAAAGTATCGACAGACCCTCTATTTCTTTTACCACTGAAAAAGTAATGTAGTACATTTATTAATTAATACCGATGTGTAAATCTATTTTATAACGCGGGATCATGAGCTACCCGGCTATTGAAACACATTTGCAGTTTACGGAGGACTTCAAGGCACGGGTAGTGTGATGTACTGTATTGTTCTGTGGATGTCCCACGCCCGGGTTCCCGGGTTCGATTCCCGGCGGGGTCAGGGATTTTCTCTGCCTCGTGATGGCTGGGTGTTGTGTGCTGTCCTTAGGTTAGTTAGGTTTAAGTAGTTCTAAGTTCTAGGGGACTGATGACCATAGATGTTAAGTCCCATAGTCCTCAGAGCCATTTGAACCATCTTTTTCTGTGGATGTATACGTTGTAATTTATTTACATTTAAATTCTGTTAGTGCTATATTAAAGGCTCCTAGTTAAACTTTTCAGTTAGTTACAGATTATATATAATTCATATATCACGGCAAAACGATTTTTCGTTTGTGTTAAAGAGCGTATCGATAAATTATCATTTTTCCTTAAATACATTTCGCAGTATTTTATTGCATTTAAATCAACTACTTTGCCAGTGAATCACTTAGGTGCTAACAGAATAATGAATTATTATCAAAGGTTCAAAAATATCATTTGATGGTTTCTTTCTGCGGAAAGCAAAAATGTTAATAGGATCGAACAACGAAAAATCAATAATTGTATTGATCATCTGATAAGAAAAAAGTGTTATAACTATGAGAGCTCATAAGTTTATATTTCTTAAAGGTTCGGTGCAGCACACTGCACTCACATTTCATATAACATCGCTGCCAGGGAGGACGCACATTTAGGCCAACTGATGTTCGACAAAATCTTCGATTTTCTGGGACAGGTCAGAAATTGTTTCTGGAATGCGTTTGGGTGCTAAATAGAACTAACAAGTCAAGTGACATCCCTGTTAATTACCGAAACAGCTCTATGGTTATAAATAATGGGGTCATGTTACCTTCTTTCCAGACAACCATGTGCTGTTACAAATATTTCGAACCTCCTCCGTTCGAAACAGCCACGTGCTGCTCAAAATACGTCTGAGCACCACACCCAATAGTAAAGAGCTGTTAAAAGCACCTCCAGCCTCCCATGCCTATTCCTATTGAATAATCAGCTTTTTCCTGTGAAGATTCAAAATAAATTTCTAGAATTTATAATGGATTGTCGCCTGTAATGCACGAGACATACTGTATGTCACACTTCATATAAAAGATACAAGCTTTAATCAACGTAATGCACTCGGTTATAAGAGTACGTTCAGATGCGAATCACCAGCTATAAATGGTCTGCGGTGGATTGTTGTTTATCAGAGGCAAAAAAAACTTCTGTTTTGTTGTTTCATGATTTGCGTCGGAGCTATGTATTCCACGCCTACAAATGTATTGATAGCGAAAGCTGCGGAGATGTCCAACGACATACAATGGAAATTAATGACTACAATGTTCCTCCTGAAAAAGATTAATCTACAACTGACCACCCAGTACCGTAAAAATTCTAACGTGTGTCATGTGGATAAATGAACAGACAGACAGTAAACACTGCCCAAAACATGTTATGTACCAGCTACACGGATTCAATGTAAATTTTACCTAATCTACAGAGAAAGTGAATCTATCCTACTTATGATTACCAACATGGCAATATAACTACAGCAACTGATGCTTTATTCTCTCCAGCGAAAAGATGCACCAGAGCACAGCAAATAGATCAGTTAGCAAGAAACAGCATTCCTGATAATCCTCCGGAATATTTAGAGATACCAATTTATTTTTGGGAGCAGCAGCTAAACTGGCAATGTTTCTTTCATACAAAATCTCGCAATTAAAACTATTTCTACTTTAACGGATTGTACAAGCTTGCGCCAAGATATTTAGAACAAGTCCTTCTTGAGAAAACTAATCCACTGATAATGGACATTACGAAAGCCGCGAATGAAAACAAAAACCTCAGGAAGGACGTAAAATACTGTCGTCCGATCTGAATACTACAGTATATCAAAGAGCAAGACGCCAATGGGAATGAGAAGGTAATTATCGAAATGAAGTAAAGGGAAATACCGTAGACAATTACAGCCCTATTCATCGACAATACTTACGATATAGTCGGCCGCGGTGGCCGAGCGGTTCTAGGCGCTTCAGTGCGGAACCGCGTGACTGCTACGGTCGCAGGTTCGAATCCTGCCTCGGGCATGGATGTGTGTGATGTCCTTAGGTTAGTTAGGTTTAAGTAGTTCTAAGTTCTAGGGGACTGATGACCTCAGATGTGCTCAGAGCCATTTGAACAATTTTTTTTTTAAACTTACGATATAATCCTTACTGTGATATGAATCACATTTTCTCTCCATGTAGGGAGTATACAGGGTGTTACAAAAAGGTACGGCCAAACTTTCAGGAAACATTCCTCACACACAAAGAAAGAAAATATGTTATGTGGACATGTGTCCGGAAACGCTTACTTTACATTTTAGAGCTCATTTTATTACTTCTCTTCAAATCACATCCATCATGGAATGGAAACACACAGCAACAGAACGTACCAGCGTGACTTCAAACACTTTGTTACAGGAAATGTTCAAAATGGCCTCCGTTAGTGAAGATACATGCATCCACCCTCCGTCGCATGGAATCCCTGATGCGCTGATGCAGCCCTGGAGAATGGCGTATTGTATCACAGCCGTCCACAATACGAGCACGAAGAGTCTCTACATTTGGTACCGGGGTTGCGTAGACAAGAGCTTTCGAATGCCCCCATAAATGAAAGTCAAGAGGGTTGAGGTCAGGAGAGCGTGGAGGCCATGGAATTGGTCCGCCGAATCTGTTGTTGAGAAGCGTACGAACACTTCGACTGAAATGTGCAGGAGCTCCATCGTGCATGAACCACATGTTGTGTCGTACTTGTGAAGGCACATGTTCCAGCAGCACAGGTAGAGTATCCTGTATGAAATCATGGCGGTGAATCGAGGAAGTACAGTACATACTGACGAAACTAAAATGAGCTCTAACGTGGAAATTAAGCGTTTCCGGACACATGTCCACATAACATTCCTCACACACAAATAAAGAAAAGCTGTTTCCTGAAAGTTTGGCCGTACCGTTTTGTAACACCCTGTATAAACAGAAAACCTGTTCTCTTACAATGTTTATTTAAACGTTATGAACCATTACCCACTAATATACCAGTTCTTTTTCATCAATTTAGTATATTAATTTTAAAAATAAATATTACAGTGTCGAGTATATGTAACCTCACCCTACAAAATCCTGGAGGATTCCCACCATCACACATACGAAAAAAGGTGCCATTCAAAACAGCGAAGACCTGTGACAAGCCCGTCGAACCACTCGTATCAAACAATTAAGTGATGAATCTAACATGGCTGATGTCTTCTGCGTTCAGCCAGTTCCCTTCACATTTTTCAATATTGAAGTAGCTTCATATTAATCTAAAAGCCCAGCACGACAGAGAGGCCGGAATATCACACAGTTATATGTCTGGCTTAGAAAAATACGAAGTTTCAGTTTTAATATCCGTGGTATATGTGCGAGTTGGCGCCAGTCCGGCGACCGCATTTGCCACAATTGTAGCAGCGGGTCAGTAAAAAAATAGCGCCCACCAAAATGCATATATTCTGCAGGGATGCTGCACCTACCGTTCGCAACACATGACCAAATTTTAAATCATTTCTCTCTACACGTGCGGGACTGCGTGCTAGATCACACAAAACCAAATGAAATCATTGTCTTGAACCGACCAAGCCGCAGAAGAAGAGACATATCAAAAGCTAGTTAGTACAAGTTTTGGACTCCCATGACACTGAAGTTATTCATAGTTTAAAAACGAGTTGAAGCTCTGTGATTCAATTTGTTCGCCTACTGCTCTCACCACCTATCCCATTCTAGAATATCGCACGGTAAGAAGAACTGTTAGCGATTTTCTGTATGACGCCTAACCTGTCGAATTTAACCACTGCGCCGGCCGGAGTGGCCGAGTGGTTCTAGGCGCTACAGTCTCGAGCCGCGCGACCGCTACGGTAACAGGTTCGAATCCTGCCTCGCGCATGGATGTGTGTGAAGTCCTTAGGTTAGTTAGGTTTAAGTAGTTCTAAGTTCTATGGGACTGATGACCTCAGAAGTTAGGTCCCATAGCGCTCAGAGCCATTTGAACCATTTAATCACTGCTGTTATTACATAGTACGTATTATTTCATTGAGGGAAGGTGGGGGAGGAGCGAGCACCTGCAACAACAACTTGTTAGAAGCGTCTTTTAAGGTAGGCTCTCAATATTACAAAACTAACAATCCCAAAGCCACTCTTATAGGCTTGTAGTTGAAGCTTTTGTGTAGCACACGAATCGTACACTTTTTGATCGGATTATCTCTGATACGAGAGCGAAACTTGAAAATGCAGTGCACGAGTAAAACAGTTTGTAAAGAACTTACAATTGTAGGATATTTCTGTATATGTTCTATTTTCTAAATATTATGCATCCTCCATGTGATGTTGAGTCTCCAACTGCAACCATATGTTGGGAATGTAACCAATTATTCGTTCAAACTAAATGGAGAAAGGCTTTTTGTATCTGTCGCTACAACGTTTATTCTAATGGAAAAGTCTCCCGGAAGGCTTTGAATTGTTGGAAGTGGAGTTTATTTTTGTTCTTTGTGAAGCATAGTGAATAGCGGTAGTCGCTTTAGCGGCAAGTTGATCTCAATTCTACCAACATCGTCGTAGTTCTTTCCATAGATGGTCGATGGCGTACAGGTCGCTACATTAAGTAGGACGCGTCAGCAAATACATCTGATTTGCTTCACACTACGTACAGGAGCAATACCATGCTGAAGAAGAAAGATTAATTCCGCGGTGTGTTAAGTGTGTTGTGATCTAAAATGCAATAATAAATCGCTTTGCACGTTTTACCCTAAGGCATGGCTAAAGTTAAGATCAAATCAGGAGAAAGAAATCGATGACATCTCAGGTCTAGCCATAAGTGACAATGCTACCTTTATGTCAATTATTAGTTTCTCAATGACAACGAAGAGTTTTGTTGGCCAGTATTAAAACCTTCGTAACATATAAACGCTAACATGTAATACCATAAATAGATTGAGTTTGGCCAGCCGCTGTGGCAGAGTGGTGCTAGGAGCTTCAGTCCGGAACTGCGCTGCTGCTACGATCGCAGGTTCGAATCCTGCCTCGGGCATGGATGTGTGTGATTTCCTTAGGTTAGTTAGGTTTAAGTAGTTCTAAGTCTAGTGGACTGATGATCTCAGATGTTAAGTCCCATAGTGCTTAGAGCCATTTGAACCATTTGACTGAGTTTGAAAAGACGCATTCGCCGTGCAGGCCAAACTTATATTTAATATGTTTTAACGTGGATTATATGTTATTTGTTGTCAGCGCGTATGCGCTAGATCATGTTTAGTTAATTATGTCTATGCCTTTCTACGAGTGTGTACAATAAAGTGTTTGGACTCTACAGAAGGGGGAGAAAATGTTCTCTAATTTAAGCCATATATCCAAACTGTATTATTATGCAAATGGTAATCCATTTGACAGACTTTAATGAAGCATGCATTTTGGTGGAGGAGCGCGCCTTTCTCATTGGCGCGAGCGGTGAGGCTCTCGGACTTACGGATTCGCGGAGTGGCTGTTGGGGGCAAGGTGTGATTTCTGGGAGTGGTAGCGAGTTGGCACACCCGGTGTGGAGATGATATACGGAGAGACACTTCGTGTAGAGACGGGATAGATGGAAGACTTCGTGTCGAAATGGTAGGGAGGAGAGACTTGATGTTGCAAAGCATTTAGTGAGGTAAAGTGATATTCGTGGGCTGCTAGGGGTCGCTAGGGAGTCAGTGTGAACTTTAGCTGTGAGTAATCACTATAAGATTTGCTTGAAGGAACTCTGGCGCAATTTATTTGCTGTTGTTGGGATGACTTGTTTTAGTTCAAAGCATGAGAGTCTTATTTGGCGAACTACTGATGATTTATTGATTTCTGGGGAGTCTAATACCATTCTGATTATGCAGGTTTACGCAATCTTACCTGCAACTGAATATTTACCGAGTTGTATCTTTTAAACTAAATTATTGTAGGCCCAACAATTCTAAATATCCATTCTTGTTATTGACTGAATAAAGCATCACTTTATTCAACTTGGATTTGTGATGTTATGTACTTCAATTTATGTGAGCGGATAATAATCTTTTTTGCCCTTAATTTTTAGTCACTTAACTGCAAATTTTCTTTATTTAAAACTTCATTTTCCTTGCCAGTGCTTCAGCTATTTGACCGGACAATCATAATCTGTAACTGTTATTGTAGCTATTTTAGCTAAAGGACATGAAAGCAGGCGTCCACGATCCGACCCATTGAGAACGTCGAGCTACATTTTCCAAACAGAGTAGTGCTGAGCCGAAATACCAAACGACAAACAATCCCTTAAATTTGATACGTTACAAATATGTTTTTCGTCAAGGAATCTGAACAGAGAAGCGACCCACATTCATTATCAGCTGGTGTGTTGCAAATGGGGTTTTTCTTCTCCGGAACTTGAATTCAATCCTTTTTGCTGTTGGAAAGCTTGTTTAATAAGCATTGTGAATATTTCGTGATCCAGGTTCTGAAACATCACTGGAAGTTTTGAGAGCTTAAAATTTTACTGCAGTTGCGTCCATATGAGTGTGTATTAGAAGTTAGGCGCGAGGAATAGAAGACGAGAAGCTGTATAAGAAGAAAGAAGACGGCAACAAGAAAGTGCGCTGAGTACTGGGCTTCGGAAGCCAGCAGCGAAGACACAGAAAGTCGAGCAGATTTGGACATCGGCTACAGCATCGCGGGGTCAAGTCAGCGACTCCAAGAACTTTATCGTCGGCATTGGCAAAGGCTTCAAAGTGCGGCAGAAACTTTACCATGGGTGTTAGCAGCCCAGCACAGGCAGCGAACGTGACCGATTTGTTAAGTGCTAACGTCGGAAGTGTGAACATATATGAGCTTACAGCGCTACCTTCGGAAATGGAGACTGCCGTGATTATACCGCCAGCGAGTGTATGTGGGACGGAAAAGATTAGCGAGCCAAATAGTTCAATATCAGAGCGGGAAATAATTTTAGCACAAAGGAGTCGATATTTCAAATAGTGTCACATATAAATTCTTACGTAGCGGAAATGATATATATGAGTAAAAGCTGGTTTATAGGAGTTCTTTCTGGATAATAAAGTATTCTGACATTAACAAAGTCGATCCGATACGGGAACTAGTAGGAAGAGATATTTAGCTATACAGAGAACTGAGAGTCTAAGCAAAATATGCTTGGAGCAAGCAGACTAGCAGTAAATTAGCGGCAAAGGAGTTGATATCCAGATTAAAGCACTAGAAAGTAAAAATGATTTTGAGGTCGAAGACAGTGGTGACGCAGCGCAGCAGGCACAGCAAGCAGGGACTACGAGCCGCCGGCCGCTGTGGCCGAGCGGTTCTAGGCGCTTCAGTCCGGAACCACGCTGCTGCTACGGTGGTAGGTTCTTCTTCTTTTCTACCACTCTGGTACAAAATTCTGTAACCGGAAGACAGGCAGAGGCGAATCTGAACGTGCTGGAGGGTAAGTGGATGGAGAATTTTTATGAGGTGATTTTTAACAGGAACAATTTTAAAAATATAGATGGAAGTATTTTAGGTGAAGATGCCCGCGAAGGCGACTTAGCGGTGGTCCCGTCAGTTGCAGAGGAATTTTATTTTGTATCAGCAGAAATAGTTTAAGATTTCTCTGCAGGCAGTGTGGCATTGGTCTCGTCAGCTGGAGATGAAAGTCGTGACGTATCAGCAGAAGTGGATGATTTATTCATAGAAGTGGTTGATTTATTCATAAAAGTAGGTGAAAATGATATTTAGACGACGAAGTGCAAATGTTGAGGCAATTGATATAAATATTTCCGACGATGGGATTTGTGCGCTTATCTCAGTTGATGAAAGTGAACCGAAGGGTCTTTATGTAACGTAAATAATAAGCGTATGTTAAAGGATGAAGGCGAGAACAGTGTGGTAAATGAGAGGTCAGTAACTGTAAGGCAGGAAGATACTCGCTTTTGGTGGCAAAATAAAAAATGTCAAGTAGCAGGGCAGTTTGAGAGGGGAAAATGTAAAACGGAGACAGAGGTAGGTCCACACTTGGTGGAAATCGAATGTATTACGAATTCTGATGAGGTGCGATTAAGTAGCGGCAAAGTTTGTGTTGCAGACAGTGGATTATTAAAAAGTAATATCTGTGAAGGCGGCGTAGCTATGATATTGTAAGCTCACGATGATATATCGGCGGAAGTAAGAGGAATTACTTCGATTGTCTTTTCTTTTGTATCGGCGGATGTTGGTGAATATGTTTGTGGAGAAGTTTATGTTGTATCGGCGGAAGTTAGTAATGATCTATTAAAGGGATATGAATATGGTATTTTAAGTGGTGTAATTAAGTGTGAGGACGTTGCAGGTACTGAAATCGTTACGTTGGAGAAGGAATCAGTATATGTATCTACTTATAAATAGGAAGATGAAACAATGGCTCTTGACGAAGGCGTAGGTATATTTTAAGTGTGCATCGGAATAGGGTGGGAATAATATGGTTGAACGGAGGTCATGTTCTGCAACGCAGAAAGAATCTGTTTCTTATTAATGGGAGAAGAATTGGGATGGAGTGGCAAGCGAGATTGAAGGGTGAAAAGATGATGTAGGGGCGTAGAATGTATTTCTCGGAATACTTAAGGGAATTCAATCCCACGTCCGGCCATCCTGAGTTAGGTTTTCCGTGATTTCCCTAAATCGCTCCAGGCAAATGCCGGGATGGTTCCTTTCAAAGGGCACGGCCGACTTCCTTCCCCGTCCTTCCCTAATCCGATGAGACCGATGACCTCGCTGTCTGGTCTCCTTCCCCAAACCAACCAACCAACTTAAGGGAAACTGTGATACTGAAGAAATATCTATAATTAATATGTGTACTATTAATTCTGATAATACACGAAGAGAGAGAGTAGGTACTGTGATGAGGTAGATATATTTGGGAAGGGAAGAAACTCAAAATGTGCATCCAGTCGTAGAAATCAATGCTTGTGAAGAACGTAAGTGTGCGCTCTTCAAGTCAAAATGTGATATCCCAGCAGTATTTCAAAATTGTGTGTGTAACTGTATGAATCTACTGGTAGACAAGGAAAGACGTAACGAATTTGAGGAAGTGAAAAGCCAAATGATGTGGTATTAAAAAGACACTTACAATGGAGAGGAAAAATGTTTGAAAGGAAATGTTGGAATAGATGTTTTTTGATGAGTTTCACTATGACGTTTGAGGTGTAAAAATATGTGTAATTGTAAATGTATTAATATGTTTAATATAGTAAACATTTGGTGGGAGCCTTTTCTTGTGTTATCGTGAACCTAATAGCAATAAAAGTACGTAAGGCATATAGAGGCACTCACATTTGATGCCAGGCGGTAGTTAAAATAGGCGGCGTAATTATCGGCGCGTGGTCCATTTTAGAGATTTCAGTAAATCACGCTGTTTGGTGGAGGAGCGAGAGTTTCTCATTGGTGCGAGCGGTAGACATTCGAAGAGACCCTTTGGAGCAAGGTGGGATTTCTGGGAGAGGTACGGAGCTGACACACTTGGTTTGGAGATGGGGTACGGAGACAAACTTCGTGTAGAGACGGGGTAGAGGGAAGACTTCTTGTCGAGATGGTAGGGAGGTGAGACTTGATGTTCCAGAGCAGTTAGTGCGGTCAAGCGACAGTTTTTGGGGGACTAGCGGAAGGATATATTTCAAAACTTGAAACTTCCTGGCAGATGGAAACTGTGAGCCAGGCCGAGACTCGAACTCGGGACCTTTGCCTTTGGCGGGAAAGTGCTCTACCAAATGAGCTACCCAAGCACGACTCGCGCCGCGTCCTCACAGCTTTACTTCCGCCAGTACCTCGTCTCCTACCTCCAAACTTTACAGAAGCTCTCCTGCGAAACGTGCAGAACTAGCACTCCTGGAAGAAAGGATATTGCGGAGACATGGCTTAGCTACAGCCTGGGGGATGTTTCCAGAATGAGATTTTCACTCTGCAGCGGAGTTTGCGCTGATATGAAAGATGTGAGGACGGGGCGTGAGTTGTGCTTGGGGAGCTCAGTTGGTAGAGCACTTGCCCGCGAAAAGCAGAGATTCCGAGTTCGAGTCTCGGCCTGGCACACAGTTTTAATCTGCCAGGAAGTGTCATATCAGCGCACACTCCGCTGCAGAGTGAAAATCTCATTCTGGACTTCAGAACTTTGTCACACTTAATGCAGTTTTGAAGCAAGTTGACTTTGGCGCAGAGAGATAGTATGAACTTTAACAGTGAGCAGTTATCGTATGGAAAGATGTGCTTCAGGGATCTTAGACGTTGTTTACTTGCTGTTTCTGGGATTATTTGTGTCTATTTCAAAGCATGGGAGTCTCATTTGGAGAACTAGTACTGAATTACTGACTCATGGGGAGTCTATTACCATTATGATTCTGCAGATGTATGCAATCCTAGCTGCAACTTGGTATTTATGAATGGTATCGTTTAAACTGAATTAATATGAGATCACCATTAGTAGATATCCTTTCATGGGATTGTTCGAGTAAATTATCACTTTATTTGACATACATTTGTGTTATCTTCTACATCAATTTATTCAAAATGGTTCAAATGGCTCTGAGCACTATGGGACTTAACTTCGAGGTCATCAGTCCCCTATAACTTAGAACTATTTAAACCTAACTAACCTAAGGACATCACACACATCCATGCCCGAGGCAGGATTCGAATCTGCGACCGTAGCGGTCGCACGGTTCCAGACTGTAGCGCCTAGAACCGCTCGGCTACCCCGGCCGGCATCAATTTATTATTAGCAGATAATAACCTTTTATTGTCACTTATTATTATTATTAATTTAAATGCAACTTGTATTTATTTACAATTTCTCTTAATTTGCTAGTGCTTTAGCTAACTGACGGGAGGATCATAATCTGTAACTCTTATTTCAGTTATCGTAGCTAATGGACTTGAAAGCAGACGTCTACGGGCCGACCCATTGACAATGTCGAACCCCATTTTCTAACAGAGCCGCGCATAGTCCAACTATCAGCCGACCACCAATCTCTTAAAACTGGTACGTCGCAAATATAGTTCGTTGTCAGGGAATCGGATTAGAAATTGTACCCACATTCCTTTTCAGTTGTAAGTCGCGACCATTACAACAGCTCGGACGAGTGTCACTGCTGCCCCAACAGACCTAACCCTTTGAGAACACGTGGTTTCCGCTTGAAACCATCGTTTTATTAACTTTTTAAGTGCCAGTGCCTTTTGCGCGAAACCATCGATGCTGTTACAAGACATACATCTACTGGTACGCTGAGGTACGAATGTAGTGCATTACGGTCATTACTTACAGCGTTCAAAGCAACAGTCAACACTGGGATTGTAATTTCAAGAGATTATAACATGTGTTTATTATAGTGATAGTATTGAGGAGATCATTGACAATGAAAGTAAGTTCACCTAATGTTGTTATAACGTATATTTGAGTTTGTACTACTGCTGTTATTAGTCTTTTCGAAATGAAACTGGATCAGTATGTACTTTTGACTTGAATTTATTAAGTTTTGAACCAATTTTCGCTTGTTATTTAGTATACGTACTATGACATATCTTAGACATTATGACTATTGGATGTTTCGACATGTGGGACTGTGCGTAGGCAAAGCGCACAGTTGCGTTCAAATATAGCTCATGAAATGAAATGATGGGTGTTTGAAAAACGCATGTTCTAGAGGCTCAAAAACGAAACCATAACTTTAGAGCAGTTTATTCTTTACATTTTCCAATTTATTTTGCGTTCTTTGCTTACTATGATAATAAAAATTAATTCTGTGTAAATTTTTAAAAATTGTGTTCCAATGTGAAACCACCTTCTTAAAATAATTGATTCATTACTTTTTGCCCGTTTCTTCTTGTATTCATTGCTTACTATCACGTAAAAGGTCATTTTTGTTAAAAATAACTAAAAAATTATATTGAAGGCACTTCAGGGGTAAAATAAATACCGGTCGCAGGTATCGGACACAAGATATATGCTGTATTGTGACTCATAGTTGTGTTAAGCTCTCACTACTGCTTCACGGGACACTTAGTACGTCTGTTGTTTGCCTATTATGAGAGTTATTATTTGATCGAGTGACAGTTGTAGTAAACTCGAATAAATAATTTGCGATTATCATCTGTATGACTACGTCATTGTCAAATATAGTAATACCTGTAGTCCGGCAATCCTTTCTCATGGAATGGAACGCTGACATATGGACAACGTGAAGGAAAACTGATTGGTCTATACCTACATCTATAATCCACACGCCAGCTTACGGAGTGTGGCGGAGGGTACTCTGTGTAGCACTGTCACTCCCCTCTTGTCCTGTTCAAGTCGCGCATGGTGAGCGGGGAGTACGATTGCTGGTAAGCCTCCGTGTGGGCTCGAATGTCTCTTATTTTATCTACATGGTCTTTTCGCGAGATGTAAGTGGGAGGAAGCAATTTACTTTTACAATCTCACTATTTTAACAGTAGACCATACCGTGCTGCAAAACGTCCTACTCTTCGCTGGATCTTCTCTGTTTCCTTTATCAATCGAACTAGGTGGATCTCACACTGACGGAAAACTTCGAGTATTGATAGATCTAGTGTTTTATAAGCTACCTCCTTTGCTGATTGACCACATTTCTAAGGATTCTTCCAGTTACTCCCAGTCTGGCTTCTCCCTTAGCGATTAATTTTATGTGTTCGTTCAACTTCAGATCGCTCTGTACGCGTATTCGCAGGTATTGTAATCATAGAATAAACGGTATTTCTGTTTATGTATTCGCAATACGCTATATTTCTTTATGTTGAGGGTAATCTGCCAATCCGAGCACCAAGCATCGATTCTCTGCTGGTCTTCCTGTATTTTATTGCAACTTTCTAGACTTGCGACCTCTCTGTATACAACAGCACCATCTGCGTAAATCCCCACGGAACTTCCGACTTTGTCTACTACGTCATTTACCGGGTGTCCATCGAAGGAGTCACTGATTTCAAAACTAAATATCTCGAAAACTAAAATTGATAGACGAGTGTAAAAAACCGTATGTTCACTGTGAAACCTGTAAGAATTTTATGCAGAAGTTCCGAAATAGTTCACAATAGTGCTAAGGGATAACATTGTAATCGCGATGCATAGTGCCTACAAATAGTGCGCCGCAGCTCAAAGCGATCAGTTCCACCGCTGAAACGTGAAAGGAGGTTGGCGTACTGATAGAAGACGTTGAAATCGTACATTCTATGTGAGGAACGTGTTTTTTCTGGTACTCGGATACCACCGGCTAGAAAACATTCCTACGGCAACAAGGTGCAGTTTTCAAACACGATTTAATATTCCAAAAGCACCAGATGCGAAAACTCTTCTCCAGCTTCCAATGGAGATGCAGCGTGGCTGGTTGACATAAGGGGATGTTGGCCCCAGATATTTTGCAGTTACTCTTCAAAATGTCGAAACGGTTTCTCGAATTATTCAGCGGAATACTAGGAAATCCATCTGAAGAATTTCAGCAGAGAAACGAATAATAGTGTACGCCACGCTCCAATTTAGGAATAGTTGGTCACCACGCAGCTAGCGTTCGAGGATCGACCAGATACCAAGTGGTTCATGGGAGATGCGGCCACACCACATGACACCGATCATGTAGTTCGCTTCCTTGATGAATACTTCAGGAACAGAGTTATTAATTTGGATTATTGCAAATTAATTGGCTCTGGGATAGAGTGGCCTCCATATTCACTCCATTTTACTGACTGTGGGGCACATTGAAAGACCCCAGCCGGTCGCGGTGACCGAGCGGCTCTAGGCGCTTCAGGCCGGAACCGCACTGTTACTACGGTCCCAGGTTTGAATCCTGCCTCGGGCATGGATGTGTGTGATGTGCTTAGATTAGTTAGGTGTAAGTAGTTCTAAGTCTAGGGGACTGATGACCTCATATGTTAAGTCCCATAGTGCTTAGAGCCATTTGAACCAATTTTTGAAAGATACTATCTATCAGAACCATCCCACGACGCTCGATGAGCTTGAATCGGCGATATGTGATTCCATTTCCGTTAAGACACTAGAGGATATGACGGAAAATGTAATTTTTCATTTGCGCTATCTCCGTACAGCAATTGGTGGACATTTCGAAAAGATTGTAATGTGACTGCAAAGACTGCTTGCAGAAGATGAGTTTAATGATCGACGCTGGCACTATGCTAGCTGAGCAGCATACTGCGCAGTCTGTTAGCAGCTTTGCGAACTGTTCGGAAGCTTCTATATAACATTATTACAGCTTTCATAACGAATTCGCTGTGCTTCCTGTACATACATACTCTGAAAAGTAAGGGTCGTATAATACTCCCATGTATGACGACCCAAGTTACTTTTACGCCTGATGACTTCTCTCCGTTGAGAATTACATGCTAAGTTTCCTTTGCTAGAAACTCTTCAGTCCAAACCTACAATTCATCTGATATTCCCTACGCTCATATTTTGTCCATTAGGCGGCTGTGCGGAACTGTATCGAACGCCTCCCGGGAATCAAGGAACACGGCATCTACTTGGGCGCCTGAATCTACTGCTTTCTGGGTGTCGTCAACAAACAGAGCGAGCCGGGTTTCAAGCGATCGTTGTTTGCGGAATCCATGTTGATTCCTACACAGGAGACTTTTCTGTTTCCAAAAATGTCACTATACGATTCCATAAAGAATATTCCAAAATTATACAACAGACCGACGTCGGGGACACAGGCCTATAGTTTTGTCCATCTATTCGCCAACCCTTCTTAAAGGAGGGAATAAACTGTGATTTTTTTCCAATAAATAGGAACGTTTCGCTTCTGTAGAGACCTACGGTAAGGTGCTGCTAGAAGAGGGGCAACTTCTTTCGCATAGTATATATAGAATCGATTTGGTATCCCGTCAGATTCAATGGCATTTCCTCTGTTGAGCGATTTCAGTTGCTTTTCGATCTTTTAGTCACTTACTCACTAAATGTGGTTTTTTCGCTCGTGTGACGACTTTTAGGAGAAACTACACTGAGATGACAAAAGTCATGCGATAGCGATCTGCACCTATCTAGATAGCGGTAGTATCGCGTACACAAGGTGTAATAGGTCAGTGTATTGGCGGAGCAATTATTTGTATGCAGGTGATTCATGTGAAGAGGCCTCCGACTTGATTACGACAGCACAGCGGGAATTCACAGAGTTTTATGCGGAATGGTAGTGAGAGCAAAATGCATGGGACGTTCCATTTCGGAAATTGTTACAGAATTCAATATTCTGATGTCCACAGCGTTAAGAGAGAGCCGACAACACAAATTTTCAGGCGTTACCTCTCACCAAGGACAATGCAGTGGTCGACGGCCTTCACATAAGGACTGAGAGCACCGGCGTTTGCATAGAGCTGTCAGTGCTAACAAACAAGCACCACTGCGTGAAATAACAGCAGAAATGTATGTGGGACGTACGACGAACGTATCCGCTAGGACAGTGCGACGAAATATTGCGTTAATGGGCTATGGCAGCAGAAGACCGACGCAAGTGTCTTTGATAAAAGCACATCCCCTGCAGCGCCTCTCCTGCGCTCGTGACCATATCGGTTGGACCCTAGACGCGTGGAATAACGTGTCCTCATCAGATGAGTTCCGATTTCAGCTGGGAAGACCTGATGATAGGGTTCGAGTGTGGCGCAGGTCCAGACCCAAGTTTTCAATAAGGCACTGTGCAGGCGATAGTGGCTACGCAATGGCGTGAGCTGTGTTTACGGGAAATGGACTGGGTCCTCTGGTCCAACTGAACTGATCATTGACTGGAAAAAGTTATGTTCGGCTACCTAGAGACGATTTGGAGCCATTATTGGTCTTCAAGTTCACAAACAACGATAGAATTTTGTGGATGACAATGCCCCGTCTCACCGGGAAAGAGTCATTCGCGTCTGGTTTGAAGAGCATTTTAGACATTGTAGACCATTCGAGCGAATGATTTCGCCACCCCTTGAACATTATGAGACATAATCAAGACGTCAGTTCGTGCACAAATCCTGCACCGGCAACACTTTCGCAACAGTTTGCATAAAGGCATTTAGTGTTTCGACCTTTTCCGCGTCACTTAGTGTTTTAGCGCGATATGGACACAGAGTGTCTGACTAGATTGCTTCGATCAGTTTACTGATTTAACGTATTACAACAACTTATTAGAATTTTCTTTCCGTTTTGTAGACAGAATTTCACTCGCGTTGCCCATCCTACGCTAATTTTGGCTTCATTTAGTTAGGAATGTGAAACAGTGGTTAGCACACTGTACTCGCATTCGGGAGGACGACGGTTCAAACCCGCGTCCGGACATTCTGATGGAGATTTCCCGTAATTTTCCTAAAACGCCTCAGGCAAATGCTGCGATGATTCCTCTGAAAACGCATGGCTACTTCCTTCCCCATCCTTCTCTTGCGGGTGGGACCGTTGACCTTCGTCTTTGGGTCCCTCCCATAAATCGACCAAACAGACAACTAGTTTATGTTTGTCTATCAGATTTTGGCTAAGTTTAAATTTGTAGTGAAGCACTCCTTGCTTTCTAGAAGCTGTCTAACACGGCTACCAAACCGCGCTGTGTCTTTTCCATCCCTCACAGTTTTGCGGAGTATATGCTTGCACAAGCATCTTATACGATGCTCTTGAATTTTTTCCACTGATTCTCAGCAGTGTCAATACCAGAGATTAAATTTTCGTGTTGACCTGTAAATAAATATTAATTCTGTCTCTTGTA
The DNA here is from genome assembly GCF_023898315.1 of Schistocerca nitens. NCBI lineage: Eukaryota > Metazoa > Arthropoda > Insecta > Orthoptera > Acrididae > Schistocerca > Schistocerca nitens. Next base: position 629,147,656 of record NC_064616.1, on the reverse strand, counting down.
GCTCTTGCTAAACAGAAATACACTACTGGCCATTAAAATTGCTACACCACGAAGATAACGTGCTACAGACGCGAAATTTAACCAGCAGGAAGAAGATGCTGTGATATCCAAATAATTAGCTTCTCAGAGCATTCACACAAGGCTGGCGCCGGTGGCGACACCTACAACGTGCTGACATGAGGAATGTTTCCAACCGATTTCTCTTACACAAACAGCAGTTGACCGGCGTTGCCTCGTGAAACGTTGTTGTGATGCCTCGTGGAGGAGAAATGCGTACCATCACGTTTCCGACTTTGATAAAGGTCAGATTGTAGCCTATCGCGATTGCGGTTTATCGTATCGCGACAGTGCTGCTCGCGTTGGCCGAGATCCAGTGACTGTTAGTAGAATATGGAATCGGTGGGTTCAGTAGGGTAATACGGAACGCCGTATCACTAGCAGTCGGGATGACAGGCATCTTATGCGCATGGCTGTAACGGATCGTGCAGCCACTTCTCGAGCCCAGAGTCAACGGATAGGGACGTTTGAAAGACAACAACTATCTGCACGAACAGTTACACGACGTTTGCAGCAGCATGGACTATCAGCTCGGAAACCATGGCTGCGGTTACCCTTGACGCTGCATCACAGACAGGAGCGCCTGCGATGGTATACTCAACGACGAACCTCGGTGCACGAATGGCAAAACGTCATTTTTTGGGATGAATCCGGGTTCTGTTTACAGCATCATGATGGTCGCATCCGTGTTTGGCAACATCGCGGTGAACGCACATTGGAAGCGTGTAATCGTCATCGCCATACTGGCGTATCACCTGGCGTGATGGTATGGGGTACCATTGGTTACACGTCTCGGCCACCTCTTGTTCGCATTGCGGTCGTGCGGTATCCTGCTTAAATATAGGGTTTCGCAGGGATCGAATGAGGGGTAGAGCCACGGGTCGTAACACATCTGAAATGTAACGTCCACGGTTCAAAGTACCGTCAGTGCGAACAAGAGGTGACGAGATGTGTAACCAATGGCACCCCATACCATCACGCCGGGTGATACGCCAGTACGGCAATGACGAATACACGCTTCCAGTGTGCGTTCACCGCGATGTTGCCAAACACGAATGCGACCATCATGTAAAACAGAACCTGGATTCATCCAAAAAGATGACGTTTTGCCATTCGTGCACCCAGGGTCGTCGTTGAGTACATCATCGCAGGCGCTCCTGTCTGTGATGCAGCGTCAAGGGTAACCGCAGCCATGGTCTCGAAGCTGATAGTCCATGCTGCAGCAAACGTCGTCGAACTGTTCGTGCAGATGGTTGTTGTCTTAAAAACGTCCCCATCTGTTGACTGAGGGATCGAGACGTGGCTGCACGATCCGTTACAGCCATGCGGATAAGATGCCTGTCATCTCGACTGCTAGTGATACGAGGCCGTTGGAATCCAGCACGGCGTTCCGTATTACCCTCCTGAACCCACCGATTCCTTATTCTGCTAACAGTCATTGGATCTCGAGCAACGCGAGCAGCAATGTCGCGATACGATAAACCGCAATCACGATGGACTAAAATCCTACCTTTATCAAAGTCGGAAACGTGATGGTACGCATTTCTCCTCTTTACACGAGGCATCACAACAACGTTTCACGAGGCAACGCCGGTCAACTGCTGTTTGTGTATGAGAAATCGGTTCGAAACTTTCCTCATGTCAGGACGTTGTAGGTGTCGCCACCGGCGCCAACCTTGTGTGAATTCTCTGAAAAGCTAATCATTTGCACATCACAGCATCTTCTTCCTGTCGGTTAAATTTCGCGTCTGTAGCACGTCATCTTCGTGGTGTAGTAATTTTAATGGCCAGTAGTGTATGATACATAGAATATACAGAAATCAGAGAGCCACGGTAACAAAAACGTATGGCCAGTAACTGGGGCGGTAGGTAATGCACCCAGTCTGCGAGGTGCGGTGTGTCATCGCTAGATCAGGGCCGGCCACCGCGTGCCAAGCTATACGGGTGATACGTGTGCGGGCTGTGTCGGGGCCAAAGCCCGGCCTGTCACTCGACTTGGCTCGATGCCTCTCAGAAGTACCGGGAACAGTGCAACATTTCATTGAGTACTGCGGTGCGACGTGTTTCGGTCGCCAAGACTGAGTTCGGCAGAATGGTGGTGTCATCGCTGTTTACCCTTCGCTATTTGTTTTTGGTATGAAGAACGTTCACAGGTCCAGTAGCTGTTGGCACAGTAAGAGGCATTCTAGCGATCTATCGTCCTATTTTTTAACATTAACAGGAATAGCAGAAAAGTGGGATTAGACGGGTACTGCCGATTTGCTATGAAACGACATTACAGTACCGTGCAGAAAGAATTCGAAAATTTAGTAGACAGTGAAAGACCAAAAAATTAACAACGATCGACAGAGGGTGTTTATCGTTCTGCACATCAAGAAGAACGTTGTGCTAATTTTGCAGGCATGGAGCACGTGAGGACATTGATGGTACGAATAGTAAAATCTCTGAAGCCGCGCGCTTTATTCCGTTGTTATTTACTATAGTATTTAGTGGAAATATAAAGACTTCAAAAATTACTGAAAAGTAAGTTGGTCAAGTCAAGGGGCATGCTTTGAACGATTTTTCGATTAAAACCCCGCTATTGTAGGATTAATGAAGGAAAAAGGAGTACAGGAACGAAAATTAGAAAATTGGGAGTTGATTTCAGACTTATAATTTTAAGTGGACTTAAATGTACCGTGCACACAGTAAGTCATTGCAAGGTAACTTTCTGATTTGATGGGGATATATTTGAAACGAAAATCGCGTTGTAGAAGGTATACACTCTGACAAAGACAATCCAGTTCCCTGAGCTCAATGATGTTAGGGAAAACGCGATGTCTGAAGAATACATTATGGTCTTGAAAGAGCTCCGAGGATAGTGCTATAAAGGTTTGGAGAACACTTCCAAGCTTTCGAGCCGCTTTCGAGACCGTTTGGCGTTTCAGTTGAAAGCGCCCCTGCGCATGCGCAGATGTAACTAACTTGCAAGGTAATTACAGGTTTAATGAGAAATATTTTTACGTTAGAACTGTCGAGGACGTCTATATTTCTGTCCCCAGGTCGCTTTTCAAAGTCTCCATAGTGAGCTTGCAAAAGCGCTGCAATGTTTCCAACATATTTGTGCGAATGACCATTTTTCGATTATGAAACTAAGTGAGTCACAAGCACGTGCGAAACTCAGTGAGAAACTCTGTAAAATTTGTCTATATCAGTCCGCATGCCGAGAGTTGGTACCACATAAAAATTAAATTATGCCTTCTGCCCGTCGAAAGTAATTAATTAGTTAGTCCCGACAGGGTTTACGTAACGCTGGACAAGTAGATATTCCCAGTTACGTACGTAACAGCAAGTAACGGAAAAGTAATGTGGGCATGAGATGGCATTTGAAATTATATGCAACAACAACAAAAATGGTTCAAATGGCTCTGAGCACTATGGGACTCAACTGCTGAGGTCATTAGTCCCCTAGAACTTAGAACTAGTTAAACTTAACTAACCTAAGGACATCACAAACATCCATGCCCGAGGCAGGATTCGAACCTGCGACCGTAGCAGCCTTGCGGTTCCAGACTGCAGCGCCTTTAACCGCACGGCCACTTCGGCCGGCTATACAACAACACTGGTACAATTGGAACGATAATTAAGTGGTGGCTTTGCCGCGTGTATTATTTAGAAATGTTTTATTAGTTAATTGTTACAAGGCATGGAACCGCCAAGATTACCAGCCATGATAGACATTGTCGCCAACGAATACTTTTGCGGTGGCGCTAGTCTCTGAAGTAACCTATTCCAGTTCTGTTGGGGAAAGACGTTTTTATTTGTCCTAAGCAGAAGTATTGGCGCACAGATCCTGACAGTAGGTTCGCAACAGAATCCTGGGTAGGATTCCATTCCTCGTATGTGTAACATAGTTGAACGCATATAATAGTGTTGATGGTTATCTGACTCTCAGAAAGTGGCGTTCAACTCGGCAGGACCGTTATTGCTACTCGGGATGAGTGGACTAGGTTCCGCCATCGGGTTCGTTCTTCTTCCCTCTCATCGTAACCTACACTGGACAGATGCAATCGAGACACAGAAGTCGTAGTTCCCAAGCGGAAACAGTCATTGTGTGAGAAAGAACAAAATATCTAGCAGTTAGCTAGCTAAGCCATCTCAGGCAGCCAAGAATATCATATTCCATCCTGATATTTCGAAAATCTTTCAATACACAAGCGCCCAGTAACTACTAAATGAAACTATAATCGTCTTTAAATGCTCTGTTTGATCTGTGCTTTAACACCAGAAAGTGAAGTAACGTGATTTTATTCCAAATTTCACGTAAGTGACCTTTCGTAGGTCCGTCATTTTAAAGTAAAATGTAGGCACTAAAATCGATTTTTTAAAAGTTCACAATGCCACTTATATAGGTAAGGTTTACATTATCTCTTTAGTCCAATTCACAGAAATTTGTTAATATTGTTATAGAAACAGTTTTCCTTTGCGAACGTTTGAATTACTGCAGGGTTGATAATGCGTGTTCACCATCATTAGCAGGTGCCGCAGTTACACCTCTTCGGACGTAAAACAGAAGTAGCAAATGCGCATCTATTTGATGTTACGCGTTTCGTTTCATTAGCTCAAAACATCGCCAGTGGTGTCATTATATCTTTTTTAAGTATAAATACGGAATTGTCATATGCACACACATTTTTCAGGTCTTCCTGTTCATAGTACTGGTCTCTTTTAGTCCTAATTTCACTATTATTTGCAGCACTTCCAATTTCGTGGTATAATACGTAACTAAATATTGTATTACTATTGAACACAAATGCACAGACTGATCTAAACGGGTTCAAAATACTTTATGTAACTATAAGACGGCTACGACCACCGTGGACAAAAAAAAAAATAAAATAAAGGAACGCTTACCGCTGGATTCGGATGCGGAATTGTTAATCGTTTAGCGTAAAACGGAGCAGACAAATGCAGAATAATATTTTGAATATCTCATATTTTAATACAAAATACCTTTTGGAAAACAAGTTGCTGTTATATCATTCTACATTCTGAACAACTTTTATTATATGTCTGCAGTATGTTTCCGTATACAGGGTGGTCCATTGATAATGACCGGTCCAAATATCTCATGAAATAAGCATCAAACGAAAAAACTACAAAGAACGAAACTCGTGTAGCTTCAAGGGGGAAACCAAATGGCGCTATTGTTGGCTCGATAGATGGCACTGCCATAGGTCAAACGGATATCAACTGCGTTTTTTTAAAATAGAAACTCCCATTTTTTATTACGTATTCGTGTAGTACGTAAAGAAATATGAACGTTTTAGTTGTACAACTTTCTTCGCTTTGTGATAGATAGGGCGAAGTAATAGTCACAAACGTATAAGTACGTGGTATCACGTAACATTCCGCCAGTGCGGACGGTATTTGCTTCGTGATACATTACCCGTGTTAAAATGGGCCGTTTACCAATTGCAGAAAAGGGCGATATCGTGTTGATGTATGGCTATTGTGATCAAAATGCCCAACGGGCGTGTGCTATGTACGCTGCCCGGTATCCTGGACGACATCATCCAAGTGTCCGGACCGTTCGCCGGGTAGTTACATTATTTAAGGAAACAGGAAGTGTTCGGCCACACGTGGAACACCAACCACGACCTGCAACAAATGATGATGTCCAAGTAGGTGTTTTAGCTGCCGTCGCGGCTAATCCGCACATCAGTAGCAGACAAACTGCGCGAGAATCGGGAATCTCAAAAACGTCGGTGTTGAGAATGCTACATCAAAAGCGATTGCACCCGTACCATATTTCAGGAATTGCATGGCGACGACTTTGAACGTCGTGTATAGTTCTGCCCCTGTGCACAAGAGAAATTACGGGACGATGACAGATTTTTTGCACGCGTTCTATTTAGCGACGAAGCGTCATTCACCAACAGTGGTAACGTAAACCGGCATAATATGCACTATTGGGCAACGGAAAATCCACGATGGTTACGATAAGTGGAACATCAGCGACCTTGGTGGGTTAATGTATGGTGCGGCATTATGCGAGGAAGCATAATTGGCCCCCATTTTATCGATTGCAATCTAAATGGTGCAATGTATACTGATTTCCTACGTAATGTTCTACCGATGTTACTACAAGATGTTTCACTGCATGAACAGAATGGCGATGTACTTACAACATGTTGGATGTCCGGGACATAGCTCGCGTGCGGTTGAAGCGGTATTGAATAGCATATTTCATGACAGGTGGATTGGTCGTCGAAGCATCGTACCATGGCCCGCACTTTCACCGGATCTGACGTCCCCGGATTTCTTTCTGTAGGGAATGTTGACGGATGTTTGCTATCGTGATCCACCGACAACGCCTGATAACATGCGTCTGCGCATTGTCGATGCATGTGCGAACATTACGGAAGGCGAACTTCTTGGTGTTGATAGGAATTTCGCTACACGTATTCCTTAAGCATTGAGGTTGACGGACATCATTTTGAGCATTTATTGCATTAATGTGGTATTTACAGGTAATCGCGCTGTAACAGGATGCGTTCTCAGAAATGATAAGTTCACAAAGGTACATGTATGGCATTGGAACAACAGAAATAGTGTTCAAACGTACCTACGTTCTGTATTTTAATTTAAGAAACCTACCTATTACCAACTGTTCGTCTAAAATTGTGAGCCATATGTTTGTGACTATTACAGCGCCGTCTGTCACAAAGCGAAAAAAGTGGTCCAACTAAAACATTCATATTTCTTTACGTACTACACGAATATGTAATAACAAATGGGAGTTCCTATTTTTAAAAAACGCAGCCGATATCCATTTGACCTATGGCAGCGCCATCTAGCGCGCCAACCATAGCGCCATCTGGTTTCCCCCTTCAAGCTAGACAAGTTTCGTTCTTTGTAGTTTTTTCGTTTGACGTTTATTTCATGATATATTTGGCCCGTTCACTATCAATGGACCACCCTGTATAGTCGTACGCAAGAGTAATAATTACACCGTACTCAATCTAAACGAATACTTGGTGTACCGAAAGCTTCACTTGCACTTGATCAACCATACTAGGCAGACTACGTCGGTGTAATTTCGTCATGAATAACAGCTCCATAACTCTATACAGCCCTGTACTTCAAGTGCACTTCATCAACGTCCATAAGCGCTACGGTAGCATTTCCATTCTAAAGCGCGAACTGCAGTCTGCAGCAACTCTGCTCAGCTTTTGCACTTACTTTGTACGCGAACAATGAAACCTTTGCATATCCTAAATGCTTTGACTAACATATTTCCAAAACTATCTTTAGCAAGACTCTCTTGATAAACAGAGATAAAAGTATATACAACATTTAGTAACATTTTGCAAACACATTCTACTGCTTCATGTGGCACGCAAAATTATAGTAACAGCTAAAATCAATTTATAAAATGGTAGTATATCTTTTACAATTTTTACGTGGCGAATTTCACAGGTTCTTATTTATTTACACTGCAAATTACTTGATATTGTAATACACAGTGAAATATTTGTAAGATAATGAATTAATGTAAAGATGAAAAAGATGCATATCCAATACGTATAGTGTTATGCATTTTCATTGCTCATTCCTTCACAGACAAAAACTAGCGACGTTTCTGCCACTCCAAGCGACGTTGCCCATTCGTTCTTATGATCTGTGATTTCTTTTTGCTAGCAATGCCAGGATAACCAAGTCTAATCGTCTCTGCAGGTAGTTATATTGTAGGCATCTGCACTGAGGTGCAAAGGGAATTCTCAACGTATTTGGAAAAAACGCTGATGGCCATGTGGCCGAGCGGTTCTGGGCGCTTCAGTCTGGAACCGCGTGACCGCTATGGTCGCAGGTTCGAATCCTGCCTCGGGCATGGATGTGTGTGATGTCCTTAGGTTAGTTAAGTTTAACTAGTTCTAAGTTCTAGGGGACTGATGACCTCAGATGTTAAGTCCCATAGCGCTCAGAGCCATTTCAACCATTTTTGAAAAAAACGCTTATCGATTGTTTCCTGCAGTAATATTTCGAGTTCGGTGCTCCCTTTCAGCTTATTTTTAACCCATACCAAAAAGATAGTTAGGGTTAATAAAGGTCTGGACCTATCTCAAGGCTGCCAAGACCCATGTAGTCCTGTCACGTAATTCCAATGACATTTTTATAAGAATACTTCTTTCTGTTTCCCTGTTCAACTGCAGCTCACTGACCTCTCACCTTTGACCTATTGTGGCAGAATACACATTTGTTGGCACTGTATGACCACACATTCGTAGCAAAGACGCGTAGCATAATGTTACACACAACGCTCTGGAATCTGTATTTACGGGCTTCGTGTAGGTTTCGTGAATCCGAATTACAAGCCTTCGTCCAAAGCAGAGCTAATGGCACTGCTTCTCGTGACGTGAAATCTTGGAACGACTTCCAGTGATAATGACGTTCAATTCGTCCCAGCTTTGCCTTGACTTCCACATTAGACGGGACAAAAAATTAACTCTAGTAATACCAAGGTTTTTCCCATAACGCGCATTACCAGTTAAAATAAATTAATTGTCCTTGAATACTTTTTAAGGTGGCTCTGATGTGTAATCAGTGACCAGAATATGAAAATACCTTTAAACACGCTCTTAGCAACGACCTTGCCGCAGTGGATACACCGATTCCCGTCAGATCACCGAAGATAAGCGCTGTCGGGCGTGGCCGGCACTTGGATGGGTGACCATCCGGCCCGCTATGTGCTGTTGCTATTTTTCGGGGTGCACTCAGCCTCGTGATGCTCATTGAGTAGCTACTCGACCGAATAGTAGCGGCTCCGGTCAAAGAAAACCATCGTAACGACCGGGAGAGCGGTATGCTGACCAAACGCTCCTCCTATCCGCATCCTCATCTGAGGATGACACGGCGGTCGGATGGTCCCGGTGGGCCAATTGTGGCCTGATGACGGAGTTCTTTTAAACACACTCTTAGCAATACAACATATTTTGAATAACATTTGCTGCCGAGCTAATGACCATGAGGGAAAACAACATTAAAATGCAAATTTTGTTAATTGTTGTTGACTTTTACTCTAAACATACTTTTTAAAGAGATATTGATGTATAGATAAGGCCCTGAACCTGCTGTTACTGAATACGACCTTCACTGGGAAAAGTCAGATCTACCACTGACTGTTAAATTTTTGAGTTAAGTTTAAATCAAAAACTTAAAACAATATATGGAGTATGGTAGAATTCATCAAAAACAATAGAATTTTTTTTCAAGATTTTAAAATATAAGAAAACTGACTAGATTACAACACTTTCGAAAGGTAGGCACGATGTATTCCCCCCCACCCCATATCAATGGTATTGCGAGGGTTATAAATACCTACTTCTCTCCATTTGATCTTATATTTAGTTGCTTCTCAATCCTATGCGTTCCTCCTCGGCATTTGTGCATCGATCGACTAGGGCAGCCGACTGCAGCGATCTCAGGATGTCGAAACGTTTCCAGAACAAAGTTCAGATTTCTTGTCATACAAGGGGTGTAACGAAATATAAAGCCAAACTTTTCCGAAACATACCACGCGCATCGAAGCAGAATACTACACATTGCCTGACAAAAACATGAAGCACCAAGAAGACATGGTAGAATTTCAATATAACTTCGTAAATGTACATATTATCGGTGGCTACATAAATTATAGCTGCAATTCCCTGTAACAGATGGAACGGCCACGAGAGTGCATTGGCTTTGTTCGTGTCTGGTTTGTCACCAGGCCAGGTAGCGCAATATAAACGGCGCGAATAGCGTCAGATGTTGAGTGAACACTCGGAGGACAATCAGATCCCGTATGCTCTTTTGAGACAGCGTTGTCAGCTCCTATCACAGTTTGAAACAGACCCATTATGGGTCTCCAATTGGCCGACTGGTTGAATCGTCCTATGTCCAGATATTTGGGGCATTCTGATGTGACCCGATGTTTTGCTCCATTGGAACGTGAGGGAAGACATACTCATTGTCAAGGTTCGGTTCGATCACGTCGTGCTACCACACGGGAGGATAGCTATATTGTGCACCACGCACATCGCGACGCCTTCGCAATCGGAGAACAAGTAATGGACTGCCTGTATCATTCTGTATAGTCCGACAAAATTAGTCAGAGGCTAGCAGCAGCCAGACTAAGGAATTACCACCTATGCGTAAGCTGCCGTTGACACCACAACACAAACGGTTGTTTAAGGAGCGGTCCCGTGCCCGGGAAGTATGGACTTCCGATGAATCGGCCGGCCGGAGTGGCCGAGCGGTTCTAGGCGCTTCAGTCTGGAACCGCGCGACCGCTACAGTCGCAGGTTCGAATCCTGCCTCGGATGGATGTGTGTGATATCCTTAGGTTAGTTAGGTTTAAGTAGTTCTAAATTCTAGGTGACTGATGACCTCAGATGTTAAGTCCCGTAGTGCTCAGAGCCTTTCTGATGAATCGAGTCGCATCTAGAGCAATGAATCGTCGTTCTGCACTACTCTGGATGACAGTCGTCGGCGAGTATCGTGGCGACCAGTTCAGAGGTCCCACTCGTCGAGGTACAGCGGTGTTACTCTCGATGGCATAGTGTGGGATGCCATCGGGTATGATTTCACTTCATGTCCGGTGGTGTTTGAAGGAAGCATGAAGGCACAATGGAACGACACCGATATACTGCGTTCTCACTTGTTACCTCTCATGTGAGAGTATCACGATGCCATTTTTCAACAGAACAAAGCTCCTCCATACGTTACTCTCACTCCACTGTCTGGGTGATGTTGAGGCACTCTCGTGTACAACAAGATTCCCAGATCTGTCTCTGATAGAACTTGCGTGGGACCAGTTTGGACATCAAATCCGTCCCGATGCCAGTGTCCAGGATATCAAGGATCAGTTACATTAGCTGTGAGTCAGCTACCCACATGAGAGAATACTACGCTTTATGAATGAGTTAACGCATCCAGGACAGAGGGGGTGCAACATCACTCTCTGATAAGTGGCTCATACTGCCAAGTTCGTTGTACATTTAACTCGATTTTGTAATCACTGCGTTGATATCACATTCTGCCTCATTTCACGAAGTTTCATTTTGTATCCTCTTCCCCTTCTGGGTGCTTCTCTTCTTTTATTTTATTTTTATTGTCAGTCAGTGTATGTTACGCGCACGCGTGTTTGGAAATGGTTTGTTTCCGTATTATGACTCATTTAAAACAATTCTCACGTATCAGCATATCATATGAAACTGTTCGTTATATTACATGTTCAAAGTGCCGTTTTGGTTACATCAGGTTAAGCTGAATTTTTAGGTTCGCCGACAGTTTTTAGTGTTCCATTTCAAGTAAGATAATTTTGACTCATCTCATTGCTTGCGTTAACATGACACTTAATCATTGCCTTCATTTACATTTAGTATCAACTGATTAAGTGATCAGGTTGGTGGTTGCAGTTGGGAGAGACGTACAAAGACGAGAACACAGCTACTGCTGCAGGCAGTCTTGATGCAGTTGCTGGCGAACCTAGAGCAAGCGCAGAAGAAGCGGTTGAAACAAGTCATGAATACTATAAGAAGTGTGTCAGAACTGTCCATTACATAAAACAATGTATTCAGCTTAACGCTGTTCTTTTCACTGTATAAGCACTCAGATATCGATAGTAACAATCTGAGGGCGAAACATGCGAGCGCGATTGTAAGCATTGTTGTGAGATGAGGTCTGTCTGCGAGAGTGGTAGATTAGTGTCAGTCGAGTGCTCGGAGACAGAAGACGTGTCACGCTGCCCTCACATCGATGATGGCAGATCTTACCACACTCAAGGCCTGATTTCATTTATATAGCCAGGAGAGATGTAGATGACTTAACTGCACTATAAGATGGAATTCGAGGTAAAATTCGTGAGCATAGCACAAAAGCAATTGTAGGGTTAGGCTCGTGATTGTTAGTACGAGTTTGCAATAATCCCATGTTTTGCTCGTCAGTGAAAGAAGCCTCCGTATACTCCAAATAATAATAATTATTCTCCACATCTAAATAATATGCTGTGGTTACTAAATGTTAATGCAATTTTGAAATTGAAATAATATATTAATCTCGCACTCAGTCATTACTGACACATATGTCATTTGTCATTGTCATTATTAAAGCTTGTTCATGATGATTCTGAAGTTTTAAATAGACTTAATTAATGAAATCCCTTCTCAAAAGTTATTCAGTAGTTAACAGGACCCAATAAAACTCCTGTTTATTAAATACATTCTTAGTAACAATAAGCTTTAGCCGCTGCTGCATGCTGCTGCGCATTGCTGTAAACCACATGGAAAAAGGCAGTCATCTAAAGAGGTGAGTGCAAAACGTAGTGCGAAAACAGAGACACTGACACACCACAACATTTCATGTACTCTAGTCCAGTAAATTCCGTTGCACAAGACAGATTCTGTATCACTTGTTAATTCTTGTTCAAAAACGCAGTCAGATAGCTTAGATTTCATTATTATAAGTAAGTTGTGGTAAGATCTTATGGGATCAAACTGCTTAGGTCATCGGTTCCTAAGCTTATACACTACTTAAACTAACTTACGCTATGGACAACACACACACACCCATGCCCGAGGGAGGACTCGAACCTCCGACGGGGGGAGCCGCGTGGACCGTGACAACACGCCACAGACCGCGCCACTACACCGAGCGGCTATTCATTATTACAGGTTCATTTGTGCCTGTAGTTTTTCGTATTGAAATACGCAGTCAGATAGCTTATCCAAATGTTAGTTTTAAGTTTTTCGTGTAACTATCTGTTGAGGGCTTAAAGGACAGTGAAACTGACACTCATACAACAGGTACACAGAGTTATGCAGATTAGATTCCGTTTACTGATAGCTCAGGTTGCTTATCGAGTCCAGTTTCACAGACGAACATAGGCAATATTGGCTGTTGCATGTACGTTACAATACTACTTGACTATCAGACGAGCGTTACGTCTCATCCCGCCGGATCTATACCGTTTCTAAGGTGTGCAGGAGCTGTCATCAGCTGACTTTCCTACCGTTACGAGTACAGTTCTGTGAATAGTTTATTAAACAATATGTGAATATTCTATTAAGAACACCTGTAAATAATCTTGATCATGTTGAACACAGTTGACACTAACGTTTATGATTAATGAAAACCACCTTAGCTGTATTATTACACGCGTATTGTGTTGCGATCGCCTTCGTTCGTTGAGCTTCAACAGTCTGCCTGCAGTTAAACAAATCAGGAAATTTAGGCTGCAGCTACAGCATCTTCACGAATAAAATAGGCAGATTACACAAATAACAGCCTTATACCAAATCCTCACCGAGTTCTGCTTAAGTCACAAACAAAATGAATGGTCTGGCTATCGTATGTAATATTAAAGATCAAATAGGAGAACAATGATCTTAAACATGTTGCCGACCGCCTGTCGGAAGCATGGCGAGCAGACGCGCATTCTGCGTACAGTAGACTATCGCTTCACGACAAAGGCAAACACGTAAACATTATACGTGGCCTCACTCGAGTGCGGTAGTCGACTGTGCGATCACAGTCGTTAAAAGCAATGACAAACCCTTAAGTGCAGAACTAATATGTAAAAGTGCTCAATAAATTGAAACAACTGAGAAACAGAACCAACCAAAAGTTAACAAGACGATAATCCATATTAACAAGGAACAGGTGATAATGCTTTCACCAAACTACATCGACATTTGAAAGCTATGACTGTAAGTGAATAATTAAAAATACATTGGCAAAATAATTAAGTCCAATGCATCAGGAACTATAATTTTGATCTCACTAATCGATAATAAGTCATTGGTAACATAGATACAAAAAACGAACTGTCTCTGAAAATGTAAAAGAACTGAAGTAACCAAACTGGTGGTTCTCTAATGCTAGTAATAAAATTACCAGAGATCTGTGTTAAGTTAGCTACAATTATTTACAGTGGTCGAGAGCATATACCACTGTTTACACAAAGCTGTGTCATCATTAGGTTGATGACGACATGTCACTTTTTATACAATAGATTATGAAGTAACTGCACATAACATAACGGAGCCTGTACTTGTGATCATACAATGTGAACATGACTACAAATTGAAAGCAGTTCCAACAAAAAACGTCTTATTATTAAACGTATAAAACAGTTGAAAGTAATAGAACGGCATAGCTCTTTCGCGCTGTTAACGAACTAAAAGCGAAATGTTCCGAATTTACTAAATGTCTGTGTAATAAATAAACGGATGGCAATATTTGCACAAGGTTGCACTGTCGTAGACGGTTAAAACAGTAATTAGTTACATAAATGATGTAGTAAGTGCACATAATATAGCAAAACACAGTAAATGTGCTCACATAAAGTGACCATGAGCAGTGAATAAAGAGACTGAGGAAAAATGTGTTACCACTGAACATTTGGAACGTTACAATAATTAAACTGCATAGTTTCACTCAAGTATTGACAACTTAAATCGTTCTGTGAAACTTGCTACTGTAACATGCAAATACAGAACTGATAAACTCTCATCATAAAAAACGAACCCATTAAACAATAAAACTATACAATTGAAAAACACACACAAACGAAGGTTGACAACACAGTTCTGAACAATAACGAGGGGGGGGGGAGGGGGGGAGGACATGGAAGTACTTACACCAAGCTGCATCGTCACTTGGAACATATGACGCTATATAAGTAGCTATAAAAAACAGTTACGACATGTTTATGTAAAATAATCACGAATGGTAATTAACATCTTGTAAATCATGAATAACATAGTTCCAGAAGACGCAATGTCACTGAATATGTAAAAGAGCTAATGTGTCAATTTTATACCTCAGTTACTTTTATTCTCCCACATCTGACAGTCATGCTTGTGTAATATGACTGCATTAGATTTCCTACATATGTATCGATTCAGCTACTGGAGTTTTCTTATTTGTTAAGATTTTCTGAGATGAGTCCTTGAATAACTCTAGTTTTCTTAGCATGAGTAACTAGTCATTTCCCTTGAAGTCCCCTTATATACGTTCATTCCCATATAGACTTCAGAGTTTTGAACTGTGTATTGACGTCCACTCAGATGCAGAGACGTTGCGACTAAGGTTTAGGTAGTTTTTTTGTACATAGTTCATCCACTCTATGATAATGTTTTATGTACAATTATATTTATATACCTTTATTCGGATATTGTTTATAGTGCATTGGTCTGCAGCGTATCGACCGTATTCGGTCAAAAAGTACGTCAGAGCAGAAGTGAGTTGCAAGAGAGCCAGGCATAGGCAGGCAAGAGTGTTACGCATCACGATGCAAAACACGGGCGACAGGTGTTGCGAAGTAGAGCCAAATGGGTGAGGTATAGCAACAGCTGCTGAAATGCGCTGTCAGACGGTCGGAAGCCTTTCCACACTTGCCACCATGGAAGTGTTCAGAGCATTTGCCTTAAACCCTAAATGAACATAGTCTGGAGCGTATACAGGGTGTTTCAAAAATGAACGGTATATTTGAAACGGCAATAAAAACTAAACGAGCAGCGATAGAAATACACCGTTTGTTGCAATATGCTTGGGACAACAGTACATTTTCAGGCAGACAAACTTTCGAAATTACAGTAGTTACAATTTTCAACAACAGATGGCGCTGCAAGTGATGTGAAAGATATAGAAGACAACGCAGTCTGTGGGTGCGCCATTCTGTACGTCGTATTTCTGCTGTAAGCGTGTGCTCTTCACAACGTGCAAGTGTGCTGTAGACAACATGGTTTATTCCTTAGAACAGAGGATTTTTCTGGTGTTGGAATTCCACCGCCTAGAACACAGTGTTGTTGCAACAAGACGAAGTTTTCAACGGAGGTTTAATGTAACCAAAGGACCGAAAGGCGATACAATAAAGGATCTGTTTGAAAAATTTCAACGGACTGGGAACGTGACGGATGAACGTGCTGGAAAGGTAGGGCGACCGCGTACGGCAACCACAGAGGGCAACGCGCAGCTAGTGCAGCAGGTGATCCAACAGCGGCCTCGGGTTTCCGTTCGCCATGTTGCAGCTGCGGTCCAAATGACGCCAACGTCCACGTATCGTCTCATGCGCCAGAGTTTACACCTCTATCCATACAAAATTCAAACGCGGCAACCCCTCAGCGCCGCTACCATTGCTGCACGAGAGACATTTGCTAACGATATAGTGCACAGGATTGATGACGGCGATATGCATGTGGGCAGCATTTGGTTTACTGACGAAGCTTATTTTTACCTGGACGGCTTCGTCAATAAACAGAACTGGCGCATATGGGGAACCGAAAAGCCCCATGTTGCAGTCCCATCGTCCCTGCATCCTCAAAAAGTACTGGTCTGGGCCGCCATTTCTTCCAAAGGAATCATTGGCCCATTTTTCAGATCCGAAACGATTACTGCATCACGCTATCTGGACATTCTTCGTGAATTTGTGGCGGTACAAACTGCCTTAGACGACACTGCGAACACCTCGTGGTTTATGCAAGATGGTGCCCGGCCACATCGCACGGCCGACGTCTTTAATTTCCTGAATGAATATTTCGATGATCGTGTGATTGCTTTGGGCTATCCGAAACATACAGGAGGCGGCGTGGATTGGCCTCCCTATTCGCCAGACATGAACCCCTGTGACTTCTTTCTGCGGGGACACTTGAAAGACCAGGTGTACCGCCAGAATCCAGAAACAATTGAACAGCTGAAGCAGTACATCTCATCTGCATGTGAAGCCATTCCGCCAGACACGTTGTCAAAGGTTTCGGGTAATTTCATTCAGAGACTACGCCATATTATTGCTACGCATGGTGGATATGTGGAAAATATCGTACTATAGAGTTTCCCAGACCGCAGCGCCATCTGTTGTTGAAAATTGTAACTACTGTAATTTCGAAAGTTTGTCTGCCTGAAAATGTACTGTTGTCCCAAGCATATTGCAACAAACGGTGTATTTCTATCGCTGCTCGTTTAGTTTTTATTTCCGTTTCAAATATACCGGTCATTTTTGAAACACCCTGTAAGTACTCACACGTTTGTGTACTAAAATATCTCGTCTCAATATCACAGCCTACACCTCGAGCTTGTGACACCTCGAGCGACATCCTAGAATGTAGTAAGGTGTCCACTGCCTGATCATGGGACAGAGCAGGGTGCCCTGAGTCATGAGAGCAGCCACCTGGCGAGCAGACAGCTGCCTGCTTGCTGGAGAGAGGTCATGGCCACCTGCGGGGCATCGTCAGCTGTCCTGCAACGCTGTTATCACGGTCACAGCAGGAGACATCGCTGACAGTGGTACTCGAGTGATGCCACGCTCAGCCCAGCTATTTGCGCTGTCAATGCCGGACACCTATTGTTCCGCATTAGCGGCAACTGAACGCCTCCACCAAGCTGTTCCCGATGTACTACGGCCGAATTTGACAAAACAAATGTTCGTTCTTCGTGACGTCTCATTACACTCTCCATTGGTGACAATCCATGGGTCATATATCGCTAGTGTAAGATAATTGACATCGACTTATTTGAGCAACGTCTGAACCTACAGCATATGGTATGGTGAGTCCATTAATTTTTGATTTTATTTTGGTAATGGAGAAAAGGTTTAATGGTCGTGCATTTTGTAAAGTAGATTTTATTGCGAGGAGATAACAAATGGATTTGTCTAGTTTTAGAGATAATGTAAATGACGATTATTTACTGCCTGTCAGATGTGCACAGTGTAGCCTTCAGAGCCATTCAGCGCCATTTATGGAACTAGTTCCAGTAAAATGTTATACTTCTTACCGTTAAGTAAACTAGACAATACTGAGAGGCGAGATGGCTCATGATCAGATGTAAGAATTAAGCTAATGTGTTTTGTTTTATTGTTTTGTGAATGTTAGTTTTCAAAAAGAGTGTTGCTAAGGACAAAATTTCGACAGAACCACAGTTGCAAGACATGTCACAGCCGGAAGCTGCACACATGTTGTTAGAAAAGGTAGCACAATTAACAGCGGACAACACAGAACTGCGTGCATTGAGAGAGTCGCTGTTGTCACAACAGGGTATAGATTTGTCTGTCGGAAGTTTAATTGCTCCTTTTTCTGGTAAGGCAACCGAGGATGTGCAGGTCTTTGCCAGAGACCTTGGAAATGTGACTGAGATGGAAGGTTGGTCTGATAAGAAATTATTTATAGATGCAAAATTAAGACTAACTGTAAGTTAAAACTTATGTAGGGTATACAGAAGCTCTTAAGGGGGCCACAACATTCGAAGAATTAAATGAAGGCTCGGAGCACTATGGGACTCAACTGCTGAGGTCATAAGTCCCCTAGAACTTAGAACTACTTAAACCTAACTAACCTAAGGACAACACACACATCCATGCCCGAGGCAGGATTCGAACCTGCGACCGTAGCGATCGCGCGGTTCTAGACTGTAGCGCCAGAACCGCTCGGCCACCAGCGGCCGGCTTTAAAAGAAGGATCAATACAGAGATACACGAAACGAAATAGCGGCAGACACTATAGGAAACAATTAGGGGTAATGACTAAGATAAAAACGGAAACTGTGGAACAATTTGCGGATAGGATAAGGAAAATTAATGGATGTACCTATGAATTAGGACAGGATGCTGCAGTCAATGAAATTATTTTGCCAGAAGCTGAGCAGAGGGTGCTTGATGATCGATATGGCCTGGGGGTCCAACGGATTTGCACACAGCAGTGCCGTTAACTATAGAGTGTGAAGAGATCGATTCGTCGACTGGAATGCACAGTAAACGGACATCGTTTGCAGCTAATGTTTCAGGTGTGGACGATTGGGGCATGTAAGGAGGCAGTGGCGCGAGCTTCAGGCTTAAGTGTATAAAGTAAGAGGAAGTAATAGTTTTAGAAGTGCTGGACCGGGAAGAATATGATGTTAAACGCCAACGGGAACCTCAAGTCCACCTACAGTCATTCCCAGTAAGACTGGATGCTACAAAATCGTCTGCAGTGATGGACTGTACTGACTGTACTCTCCTAGAAGGGGAGTGCTGTTCACCAAACAGGAAGACGTAGTGATCACCGGTCATCGCTGGGTGAAACAGGTGGTATTCAGCGAATGGGAGATGTGTAACGAGTTGAGAAGATGCGAAGATGTATTCGACAAATTACGTCAGGGAACGGAAAGGTATGGGATACTCAAAGAAAGTGCTGGGGTGTGTGTAAGAGTACATGGAGCGTAGAAGAAATTAAGGAGTGAGTCGACCCAGGTACTGGTGGTTATGCCACTAAGGCGAGGGAAAAGGGGTTGGATCGACGTTGAAGGTTGGATTATGAAGTTATATTTGGCACTGCTGATGAGGTAGCCATTCGAAGGGTGAACGACACCGTCGAAGAGGTTAAGCAGTGGGCAAAAGGGAACAAAGCACAGAGTGATTGGCGCAGCAGACTATGCAGCAGGCTCTAAGAGGTCAGCTAGGGATAAACTTGCTGTCGCCAGAAGAGTATTTTGAAGGTGTAAGTGAAGTACAGAAGGAACTACCTCTGGAGTTGGGACTGATTTTAGAGCCCGAGCACAAAAACATACACTTTTATTTCAAGGTAGCCATAGTATCAGTGGAAACTGAGGGAGTGAAAATTGAAATTTCCATTTCTATACCAGTAGCAGGGGAACAAGCACTTTACGAGTGCTCCAAAGTTTTTGTGTATCCTGTCACGTGGGGATATTGAAGAAATTTGTAGGAGTAAAAAAATAGCAACTATTATTAATAGCAAAAGACAAGGGAAGAAATGTAGACATGGAGGAAGCACAGCTACAAAAAATTCCACTAAGAGGAAATCACAGTCTGTCCGAATGTGGTAGTAAAAAAGGGACAATTCTTGCTCAGTGTGATTCCTAATGGGACAAAAGGAGCTAAGAGAATGCAATAAAGAATCACCAAGCCAGAATTGACTCTCAGCAGGTCGAGGTGCATTGGCTGTACTCTATCTATGACAAGATGGTAGTTGAGGCTAGTTGTTTTGGGCATGGGAAGCTTACGCTGGCAAAGAGTCTAGAGTGTCAGTTAGACCGTCAGCGAGAGCGCATCGCTAGCTCCTGCTACTACTAAGGCGAGTACACCGTTTGCTTCTTACATATTTTACAAACAGCAGCGACTTATTTTCAGTTATCTGTGTAATTACTAGTTTATTTTTGTAATTTCTTGCGTGTTCGAGTGCTTACTAGGTAGAACCTTTTATTTCAATAACAGTGTTTTTGTACTTATTTGCTGCGCTTAGCTTTTAAATAGTTTTTCTGGGAAAACCTAGCGTAGTTTTCGCGTCTCGTATTTCAGTGAGTGTTTCTTGATTATCAGAGTAGCTCATCAGAAGATTATCTTGGGAATTTGTCACCGTATAGAGTAGGGTAAACATAGTCATGTGTAGGGACTGTGGTTGTTGTGAGCGGACGCAAGGAGAATTGGCCACTCTTCGGGGACAGGTGGAGGCTTTGTCTGTTAGGCTCATCGAGCTCGAGGCGCAGGCGTCGGCTCGTAGTGGCGTTGGGGCAACTGTGGTGAGACCTATGCCTACTTCGGTGGCCTTGGAATCACATGGAACCCCTGATGTCGCTGCGTCTTCCGGCAGTGAGCATCTTACCGGTCAGCCATCACTCCAGGGTGAATGGCGGACAGTGGTGGGCTCGCGCGTGCCTGGCCGAAAGGCGAAGGTGGGATCTGGCCGCGTGGCGGCTGCCTTACCCCTTTCCAACAGGTACGGGGTGCTTCCTAGTGGTGATGACATCGTTTCCGAGCCACCACAGGATGCCTCGCCTGTTGGGCCAGTGGCCGATTCTCCGGCAAGGTCCCGACAGTCACAGAGGGCGGGCCTATTAGTTATAGGGAGCTCCAACGTTAGGCGGGTTATGGAGCCCCTCAGGAAAATAGCGGGTAGGTCGGGGAAGAATGCCAGTGTGCACTCGGTGTGCTTGCCGGGGGGTCTCGTCCGTAATGTGGAGGAGGCCCTTCCGGCAGCTATTGAACGCACTGGGTGTGACCGGCTGCAGATAGTAGCACATGTCGGAACGAATGACGCCTGCCGCTTGGGTTCTGAGGCCATCCTTGGTTCCTTCCGGCGGCTGGCTGATTTGGTGAAGACAACCAGCATCGCACGCGGAGTGCAAGCTGAGCTTAATATCTGCAGCATAGTGCCCAGAGTCGATCGCGGTCCTCTGGTTTGGAGCCGTGTGGAGGGTCTAAACCAGAGGCTCAGACGACTCTGCGACTATAATGGTTGCAAATTCATCGACCTCCGTTATTGGGTGGAGAACTGTAGGGCCCCCCTAGACAGGTCAGGCGTGCACTACACACCGGAAGCAGCTACTAGGGTAGCAGAGTACGTGTGGCGTGCACACGGGGGTTTTTTAGGTTAGAGGGACCCCCCCTTGGGCGAAACGATAAAATACCTGACGGCTTACCAGAGAGAACATTATCATCGTTGATAAAGAACGTCCGTCCTCAGAGACCAAAAACAGGAAAAGTTAACGTAATATTGGTAAACTGCAGGAGTATCCAGGGCAAGGTTCCTGAATTAGTATCTCTTATTGAAGGAAATAGTGCGCATATAGTATTAGGAACGGAAAGTTGGTTAAAACCGGAAGTGAACAGTAACGAAATCCTAGACACAGAATGGAATATATACCGCAAGGATAGGATAAACGCCAATGGTGGAGGAGTATTTATAGCAGTAAATAATTCAATAATATCCAGTGAAGTTATTAGCGAATGCGAATGTGAAATAATCTGGGTTAAGTTAAGTATCAAAGGTGGGTCAGATATGATAGTCGGATGCTTCTATAGGCCACCTGCATCAGCAACCGTAGTAGTTGAGCGCCTCAGAGAGAACCTGCAGAACGTCGTGAAGAAGTTTCGTGATCATACTATTGTAATAGGGGGAGACTTCAATCTACCAGGTATAGAATGGGATAGTCACACAATCAGAACTGGAGCCAGGGACAGAGACTCTTGTGACATTATCCTGACTGCCTTGTCCGAGAATTACTTCGAGCAGATAGTTAGAGAACCAACTCGTGAAGCTAACGTTTTAGACCTCATAGCAACAAATAGACCGGAACTTTTCGACTCCGTGAATGTAGAAGAGGGTATCAGTGATCATAAGTCAGTGGTTGCATCAATGACTTCAAGTGTAATAAGAAATGCCAAGAAAGGAAGGAAAATCTATTTGCTTAACAAGAGTGATAGGGCACAAATCGCAGAATATCTGAGTGACCACCATCAAACGTTCATTTCTGAGGAAGAGGATGTGGAACAAAAATGGAAAAAATTCAGAAACATCGTCCAGTACGCCTTAGATAAGTTCGTACCGACTAAGGTCCAAAGCGAGGGGAAAGATCCACCGTGGTATAACAATCATGTACGAAAGGTACTACGGAAACAAAGAAAGCTTCACCATAGGTTTAAGAGTAGTCGAATCATAGCTGATAAGGAAAAGCTGAACGAAGCGAAAAAGAGCGTAAAGAGAGCAATGAGAGAAGCATTCAACGAATTCGAACATAAAACATTGGCAAACAATCTAAACAAGAACCCTAAAAAGTTTTGGTCATATGTAAAATCGGTAAGCGGATCTAAATCCCCTATTCAGTCACTCGTTGACCACGATGGCACCGAAACAGAGGACGACCGAAGAAAGGCAGAAATACTGAATTCAGTGTTCCGAAACTGTTTCACTGCGGAAAATCGTAACACGGTCCCTGACTTCAGCCGTCGCACGGACGCCAAAATGGAAAATATTGAAATAAACGATATCGGAATTGAAAAACAACTGCTATCACTTAGTAGCGGAAAAGCATCCGGACCAGACGAGATACCCTTAAGATTCTACAGTGATTATGCTAAAGAACTTGCCCCCTTTCTATCAGCAATTTATCGTAGATCTCTGGAAGAACGTAAAGTACCTAGCGACTGGAAGAAAGCACAGGTCGTTCCCATTTTCAAGAAGGGTCATAAATCAGATGCGAATAATTATAGGCCTATTTCACTTACGTCAATCTGTTGTAGAATAATGGAACATGTTTTGTGTTCTCGTATTATGACGTTCTTAGATAATACAAATCTCCTTCATCATAACCAACATGGATTCCGCAAACAGAGATCATGTGAAACCCAGCTCGCCCTATTTG
Source organism: Schistocerca nitens (assembly GCF_023898315.1). Classification (NCBI taxonomy): domain Eukaryota; kingdom Metazoa; phylum Arthropoda; class Insecta; order Orthoptera; family Acrididae; genus Schistocerca; species Schistocerca nitens. The sequence goes on along the minus strand of NC_064616.1, from coordinate 629,124,445 downwards.
CCCAAGAAATTCACAGTGCCGTAGACACTGGCGAGCAGATTGATGCCGTATTCCTGGACTTCAGGAAGGCATCTGATACGGTTCCGCACTTACGTTTAGTGAAAAAAATACGTGCTTACGGAATATCGGACCAGGTTTGTGATTGGATTCAGGATTTCCTAGAAGAAAGAACACAACATGTCATTCTTAACGGTTCAAAATCTGCAGATGTAGAGGTAATTTCGGGAGTACCGCAAGGAAGCGTGATAGGACCTTTATTGTTTACAATATACATAAATGACTTAGTTGACAACATCGGTAGCTCCGTGAGGCTATTTGCAGATGACACGGTTGTCTACAAGAAAGTAGCAACATCAGAAGCCTCGTACGTACTCCAGGAAGACCTGCAGAGGATTAATGAATGGTGCGACAGCTGGCAGCTTTCCCTAAATGTAGATAAATGTAATATAATGCGCATACATAGGGGCAGAAATCCATTCCAGTACGATTATGCCATAGGTGGTAAATCATTGGAAGCGGTAACGACCGTAAAATACTTAGGAGTTACTATCCGGAGCGATCTGAAGTGGAATGATCACATAAAACAAATAGTGGGAAAAGCAGGCGCCAGGTTGAGATTCATAGGAAGAATTCTAAGAAAATGTGACTCATCGACGAAAGAAGTAGCTTACAAAACGCTTGTTCGTCCGATTCTTGAGTATTGCTCATCAGTATGGGACCCTTACCAGGTTGGATTAATAGAAGAGATAGACATGATCCAGCGAAAAGCAGCGCGATTCGTCATGGGGTCATTTAGTCAGCGCGAGAGCGTTACGGAGATGCTGAACAAGCTCCAGTGGCGGACACTTCAAGAAAGGCGTTACGCAATACGGAGAGGTTTATTATCGAAATTACGAGAGAGCACATTCCGGGAAGAGATGGGCAACATATTACTACCGCCCACATATATCTCGCGTAATGATCACAACGAAAAGATCCGAGAAATTAGAGCAAATACGGAGACTTACAAGCAGTCGTTCTTCCCACGCACAATTCGTGAATGGAACAGGGAAGGGGGGATCAGATAGTGGTACAATAAGTACCCTCCGCCACACACCGTAAGGTGGCTCGCGGAGTATAGATGTAGATGTAGATGTAGAATTAAACGGAAGTAGTTTGTTTTTAAATGGTGCAGAGTGCTAGATACTGGGGCCTACTTTCCATCTGCCTGCCACGATTTTAGGAGTAACTTACCTGAATACTTCACAGCCTTGTTTGTATTGGCCAGAGGAGCCCATGGAAGTGCCACCTGCCGCAAATCTAGCCAGCTTAAATCAAACTCTAAGATAGTAATTACTTCCGTCTATAAAAACGCTTCTGAACCAGCAAGAAGGGCAAGTCTTCCTTGAAACCTTAGTGCAGCATGTAAATTTATATTATGAAAGCAGTACCGCAAAGAAAGAACTTTGATTATTGTCATAGTAACCAATGTAGCGACAATTCTTCTGCTGAGCGTAGTCCTACTTTTGGTATGTAGGAGATGAAACACAAGGCTGAGTTTAGACCCAGCTGTCATTCAGATTCCGGATTGGATACCCTGAGCACAACACCAGCAGGAGAATGAACACACAAGGGGGTAGTATTAAGAAAACTTGAGTCATTTTAGCTTGTAAGTTTAGACTAGAGAGTTAGAAGCTTTGTGCAAGACCTAATAATGAAATAAGTCCCATGGTGTTTGAGGTAAAGAGCAGTTCAAGGGACCGTGTAGAAATGTGTAAGATTAAATGATAGGTTTAAGGGAATCAAGTGTTAGAACAATTTTTAAGAGATGAAACAGGGCGAGAAGGACCGGTCACCAAGGAATTCTTGTGTAAAGAGTATTCTAATTTGGTTGACCTAAGGTATTGGGTCTTTATAAAAAGGATGGCAATGTAGCATGTCGACCATATTCGGTCAAAAAGTACGCCACAGTGAAACTGAAATGCAATAGAGCCAGCCATAGAAGTGTTTATACGAGGGCTATCCACAAAGTACATTACGTTTTGGAATTAAAAATAAATAAAGTATTGGAATTTTTTTTATTATGTACAGATGAAAGCCACACTTAAATACTACTTTTCTACATAGTTGCCATTTAAATTAAGGCACTTATGGTAGCGATGGACGAGCTTGGAAATTCCTTCGTCGTAAAATTCGGCCGCCTGCGCCTTCAACCACGTGGTTACGTCTTCTTGAAGCTGTGCGTCGTCATCAGAACGCTGCATAGCCAACCACTTCTTCATTGCAGGGAATAAGTGGAAGTCGCTCGGTGTCAGGTCGGGACTGTACGGTGGATGAGGAAACAACTCCCACTTAAAAGATTCGAGAACTTCACGAGTGGTATTTGCCGTGTGGGCCCGGGCGTTGTCGTGAATCAGCAAGATCTTTGAGCCAAACTTTCCCCTGCGCTTGTGTTGTATTGCTCTTCTGAGGTTGTGCAGAGTTTGGCAATACCTCTGAGAGTTTATTGTAGCGCTTCTTTCCAGGAAATCCACAAAAATCACACCTTTTCTGTCCCAAAAGACAGTCGCCATCACCTTCCTTTCCGACATTGTCTGCATGCATTTCTTGGGTTTTTGGGGGGAATTCGTGTGCCCCCACTGCATTGACTGCAATTTTGTCTCGCAGTTCACATGCTTAACCCATGTTTCGTCACCAGTAACGATGCGATCGAGTAATGATTCGCCATCTCGCTCGTAAGCGTCCAAAAACGTTAACGCTGCAGCCATTCGCTGATTTTTGTGAATCTCTGTCAAGATTTTTGGTATCCATCTTGCACAAAACTTGTGGTAACCAAGCTTTTCGGTAATGATTTCGCGCAACAAACTTCGTGAAATTTGTGGAAAACTCATAGAGAGTTCCGTTATTGTGAAATTACGGTTTTCACGGACCGCGGCATCGACTTTTTCGACGAGTTCGGCAGTCACTATGCTGGGTCTTCCACTTCGCTCTTCGTCGTGAACGTTAGTTCGGCCATTTTTATATTTTATGACCCATTGACACGCTCCACCTTCAGTGATTATGTTGTCCCCATACACTTCACAAAGCTGCCGATAGATTTCTATCGGTGTACAGTTTTTTGCAGTCAGGAACCTTATTACAGCACGCACTTCACACTTCGCGGCATTTTCAATTACCGCTGACATTTCAATCTGTCACAGTAACTCAACGGAGTACAGCACGAACCTCTCACTAGCACGGCACGATGCCGACTGAGCCGCAGAATGCCACGACACCAAGATGGCCGCGCTAGCCCCGCCCCTATCGGACACAAACGGAAACGTAGTGTACTTTGTGGATAGCCCTCGTATTATGTGCCTGAAGCACTAAACGAACATAATTTGGAGCGTATAAGTACTCAGCCATTCATGTACTAAAATACTCTGTCCTTAGTGTCACTGCCTACACCATGAGGTTGTGACACCCAGAGAAACATCCCAGAATGCAGTACGGGGTCCGCTGTTCGACCACAGGATCGGGCAGCCTGACCTGAGATACCAGAGAAGCTGCTGCCTGAGCAGGGAGCCGCCTGCTAGCTGGAGGGAGGTCACAGTATCGTCAGCTGCGCTGCGACGCTGCCGTAAAGGCTCTGAGCACTATGGGACTCAACATCTGTGGTCATAAGTCCCCTAGAACTTAGAATTGCCCGCATCTCGTGGTCGTGCGGTAGCGTTCTCGCTTCCCACGCCCGGGTTCCCGGGTTCGATTCCCGGCGGGGTCAGGGATTTTCTCTGCCTCGTGGTGGCTGGGTGTTGTGTGCTGTCCTTAGGTTAGTTAGGTTTAAGTAGTTCTAAGTTCTAGGGGACTTATGACCACAGCAGTTGAGTCCCATAGTGCTCAGAGCCATTTGAACCATTTTTGAACTTAGAACTACTTAAACCTAACTAACCTAAGGACATCACACACATCCATGCCCGAGGCAGGATTGGAACCTGCGACCGCAGCAGTCGCGCGGTTCCTGACTGAGCGCCTAGAACCGCTAGACCACTGCGTCCGGCACGCTGCCGTAACAGCTGCTGCCAGAGACGATGCTGATAGAGGCATTTGGGTGACGAATCACTTGGCCCCACTCTTTGAGCCGTCAGCAATACCGGATGCCTTTTTTTTGCGTGCGAGGCAACTGGAGGTCTCCACAAAGCTGTTCCTGATAGATTATTGACAAGGGCCAGAATACAGAAGTTATTTAAAGAAATCTGCAGTCGTTCTCACTCTCCACAGGTGACAATCAATGGGTCACCTAACAGTTCTTTTGGATGTGCATTTTATTTACTTACAAATCTCTTTTACATTCTCTCCTATTTTTTAAAATTTTACATTCCATTATCCCACGTAATGGTGTTACAAACTTAAGATGTCTTTACTTCACAATCTTTTGTTTAATCATTTACTCAGCGACCTGTATTATGATAGAGTTGTATGCACCCACAAGATTTTTCATAATCCCATTCATTCTTTGTTCACGATCAATTCGTGAGAGCACACTTACTGTCTTTGCTATGTTTTATACAATTACTTCATACTCGTTTGTGTAATCAGTTACACACCCTTGCGTCTGTCTAAAGTTGGTGCAGTTTTGTGTAAGCTTCGTCATTTTTCTTGTACAGATATGCAGAAAATTCAGCACGACTTGTTTTAGTTTGTTACCCAGTTGTTATTTTAGTTCTTTTACAAGTTCCATGGCAACAGGTTATTTGCTGTAATTGCTTTCATTCTCTAGTCTGATTATTTTATATTATCACAATTACTGTTTGTGGCATAATGTACGTATTAATTGCAGAATTGATTGTACAATAAGTCATATGGCTCTATCATCGCAGAGAAAATACACGTTTATGTAACAACTGGCATTTGTTATTTTCCATTGTAAGTAACTGTAGTTAGTTTAACGCAGCTCGCATGTAATATTATTAAAAGTATGTCATAGCTATCAGGTTGATTGTTTTAGCTGTTATGCATTTTCAGTGACAATGCATCTCCTGTAACTACATTATTCACGATAGTTACTTGAGATCCTATTTACTGTTCCTGATCATTTTACAAAATTACTTCGCAAATGCATTTTTAGTTATTTACGTACCGTCATATGGGCCAAATAACGATGCCACCTGCTCCCCTGTTGTATCGCAAACCTTCGTTCGTATTTGTTTTTCAGTTGTTCTAATTAATTGTTTAGTGGGTTTTGATTTCTATCAGATCTGTACTTGTACATAACAGAGGCAAGTTTAATGCTCACTGATTTTAACTGTCAACAGGGAGTGAAACTACCCAGTTTGATTATTTTAGCTTTCCAAATCTTCATTAACAAAGCGTATTCCTGTAATCGTTTCTACTCACTGCTCACAGTCACTTTATGTGACCATAGTTTCTGTGTTTTGCTATGTTGCGTGCAATTACTCCTTCATTTATGTTACTAATTACTCTCTGTTTTCTCTGCCTCGTGATGGCTGGGTGTTGTGTGCTGTCCTTAGGTTAGTTAGGTTTAAGTAGTTCTAAGTTCTAGGGGACTTATAACCACAGCAGTTGAGTCCCATAGTGCTGAGAGCCATTTGAACCAACTCTCTGTTTAATCCGTCTACGGCAGTCGAAACTTGTGTAAGCTTTTGGCTTTGTCCCTTTATTGTACAGACAGATTGTACAGTTTATTAACAACACACAAAAACTACGCAGTTCATTTGTTTTCAGTTCTTTTATACGTTCATTAAAATGGTGTTTGTTGTTACTACTTTTATTGTGTAGAGATGATCACTTTGTATGATCAAAATTATGGGTTCTGCTGTATCGTATTTAATGTCTTCTTTATCGATTGTACAATGAGTGGTATGCCGTTAACAACATAATGATGATACAGTTTAGTGAAACCACTGGTGTATGTTCTCTTTCGTTGCAAATAACTATCGTTAATTTAACACAACTCGCTTGCAGTTTTAGTAACAGTATACGATAACCACCAGTTTGGTTGCTTTAGTTCTTTTACTTTTTCGAAGACAATGAATACTTATTAACTATGAATTCTGATCGTTCTGTGAGATCACAGTTACCATTCTTGATATAGTTGACTTGATTATTTGGCAAATGTAATTGTATTAGATGTGCACTCTCTAATATTAGTACTGCACATATGGTTTTATCATTGCTTGCAAAGATCGTCATTGCACAGTCGACTATCGCAATCGATAGAAGCCAAACACTATGTTTACGTGTTTACCTCTGTTGGGAAACGGTGTTGTCTAGCCAGTTAATTGTACCAGCATGTCGTGTCAGCTTGCCATACTTCCGTCAGGTAGTTGGCAAAATGTTTATGATCAACGGTTTTGGATTTGGTGTTTTACGTTACGTGCGACAACCATATCATTAGTGTCATGACTTAAGCACAACTCGGTGAGGATTTAGTATCAAGCCGCTGTCAGTAGTATCAAGCCGTGTCAGTCTTTAATTCAAGTTGCCGTATCTTTAAAATAATTTTCTGCAGGCAATCTGACGATGTTCAACGAACGAAACAGGTCATAACACAATAAAGGTGTCGTAATACAGCTGAGGTTGTTTTCATTTATCATTGGTACAACTGTGCTGTGGATGGATACAGCGTCGTTTCAACGTGATCGGGTTGTGGATGTTGACGGTCAACACGTTCGGGTAGACTTTAATTTTTACGCAACTGTCGAAGCACGTCATCATCAAATACTCTCTGTCAGTGCCTAGGCCGGTGCTGTTAGTGAATGTTTGCTGAAGCCTCACGTTCTTCACCCAGGCTGAATGAACGAACTTACAATGTTTTTTGCTTGATATACAAGCTGTGCCTGTATCAGTGCGATGAAACATGCACGTGTACATCTACATCCACGTAGACACTCCGCAAGCCACCGTACTTTGCGTCACGGAGGGTACCCTGTACCGCTGCTTGTTATTTCCTTTACTGTTCCACTCGCAAATAGAGCGAGGGAAAAACGAATGTCTATATGGCTCTGAATGAGCCTTAATCTCTTGTATTTTATCTTCGTGGTTCTTGCGGGTAATGTGTAGTGGCGGCAATAAAGTCGTTCTGCAGTCAGTTTCAAATGCTGGTTCTCTAAATTTTCTCAACAGTGTTTCTCGAAGAGAACAATGGCATTCCCTCCAGGGATTACCATTTGAGTTCTTGAAGCGTCTTAGTAACACGTGTTGTTCGAACCTACCTGCTACAAATCTCGCAGCCTGCCTCTGAATTGCTTCGACGTCTTCCTTCAGTTTGACCTGATACTGATCCCAAACACTCGAGCGGTACTCGAGAATAGGTGGCATCAGCGTCCTATATGGGGTCTCCTTTACAGGTGAACCACTCTTTCCTACAATCCTCCCAATAAATCGAAGTTAACCAGTCGCCTTCCCTACCACACTTCTCACACCCTGGTTCCATCTCATATCGCTTTGCGACGTTACACCCAGATATATCAAGGACTGTGTCAAGCTGCACACTAGTAACACATTACAGGCTTCATCTTCCTACTCATCCGCATTAACTTACATTTTTTCCACGCTAGCTGGCATTCACCACAGCAATTGGAAAATTGGTATAGGGCGTCTTGTATCTTCCCAAAGACACTCAACTTCGACACCTTACCGTACACAAGAGCATCATCAGCAAACAACCGCAGATTGCTCCCCACTCTGTCTGCCAAATCATTTATGTATGTAGAGAACAACAGCGGTCCTACACACTTCCCTGGGGCACTCCTGACGATACCCTTGTCTCTGATGGACACTCGCCGTCGAGGACAAACTACTGGGTTCTATTGTTTAAGAAGTCTTCGAGCCACTCACGTACCTGTGAACTTATTTCATATTCTTGTAACTTCGTTAACAGCCTATAATTCTGGCATCGTGTCAACTGGTTTCCGGAACTGTAGAAATATTGAATCTGATTGATGCCCTTCCTCCATAGTTCTCACTATATAATGCGAGAAAAGGGCAAGCTGAGTTTCACACGAAGGATGCTTTCTAAAGTCAAACTGATTCGTAGACATAAGTTTATCAGTCTCAATAAAGTTTATTATATTCAAACGGAAGATATGTTCAAGGATTCTGCAGTAAACAGAAGTTGGGGATATTGGTCTGTAATTTTGCGGGTCCGTTCACTTGTCCTTATATACTGAAGTCACATGCGCCTTTTTCCAGTCGCTTGGGGCTTTGTGCTGAGCGAGATATTAACGATAAAGCAAGCTAGGTAAGGGGTCAATGCCGTAGAGTAATGTTTGAGAATCGAACTGAGATCACATCCGGACGTGATGATTTGTTTGCTTTCAAATCTTTCAGTTTGTTCTCTACACCAGGTATGTTTATTACTGTGTCATCTATACGGCAGTCTGTCCGATTGTCAAATGACGGTATGTTTGTGCGATTCTCCCGTGTGTACGATTTCTTGAACGTGAAATTTAAAACATCGGCATACGTTTTGCTATCGTCAACTGCCACACCAGACTTGTCAACAAGGGACTGAATGGAAGCCTTGGACCCACTAAGCGATTTTATGTAAGACCAGAATTTTCTCGGGTATTTCCTACAATATGGCACTTCTCCTTATTTGTGTGTAAATGCTTCTCGGCTTCTGTGTTACAGGCTCTATGGATAGATAAATAGGAAAAGTTGGACCAAACCCTCGTCTCTGCGTTCTTAATACTCAAATTCGCTAGAATTTTAATTTCTGGGGAATTTTAAGGTCTTACGTATTGAACCCAGAAAAGATACACGGAGTCTATGTGCCTCTATTGTTGGAAGTTGCGAACCCATACTGAATGCTACAGAAATACAGCTACACATCAGATATTGTTTATTTAATGCAAATGCGGGGTGATTCATGTATGAATGCCAACGGATGCCATTTTAAACATTTTCTCTAAGAAATAGTTCCATGTGATATCCTGGTACCTTCTGCCCCAATGCTTTTTCCATGTTGAAGCAGCAGTAGGTAACGAGTTATAAAATGGGAATAAAGCGTTGCCAGATCCATATCTACGTAACTTTCTTCTTCTGTGTGTGACACACATTCCTAAAAATCTGGTCTACCTTCTTGTTACACTCCGTTCATGTGTTACGTAAAATTAATGTTTTAACGTAACGCCTCACATGCAATGCATATGCGTGACGGAGGGTGAATTTGAGACAACGACTAGCGTTTTACAAGGCAGAGAAGCTGCTCCCACAACCCGGACGCTGGCGTATCCACCTTCCAAATGGTTCAAATGGCTCTGAGCACTATGGGACATAACTACTGAGGTCATCAATCCCCTAGAACTTAAAACTGCTTAAACCTAATAACCAAAGGACATCACACACATCCATGCCCGAGGCAGGATTCGAACCTGCGACCGGCGCGGTCGCACGGCTCTAGACTGCGGCGCCTAGAACCACTCGGCCACTCCGGCTGGCTATCCGCCTTTCCATTGTTGTATCAACAAGCAGCTGAACGGTCGATTTCGATCTGTTGACTGCTGCCACAGACTATCGTCGCTTGCATGGAGTTTCCTCCCATCTTTCCAGGTAGAACAAGTAAAAGTTTTTGTGACAAATAACGCTGGGGTCATTTTACTCTACTTTTGCTTCTTCTTAACCACAGTCTCATGACTACTTACAAACTCTCGGTGAAGGCTTATCTGCTTCCTTACTGTCGTTTCGCTCATTTTAATGCCAAACAGCCTTGGACCTGCAACAACAAGAGCAATTCTTCCGCGTATCAGGCAAAATTCACAATCACTAGTAGCATCTTCAAAACGGTAGTATTATATTTGCGTAGTTTCCGTGACACAGGGTCATTCTCACCAACTTACGTTCTACATAGGTGGATTCTGAGAAGCTAATTTTTGGCCTGATTATCCAGAAAATGAAGGGAATAAGCTGACAATGAAATTTTTTCGTTGCCTTTCCACACCATTTCATCGTTATTGCGAATGCAACAGTAATTACATTGGCCAACAAATTTAAGCTTTTCACCAGCATCTTGTTTGTAAATGGGTGGACATACTCAATTTTTGGGTCTCGAATTCATAGGAGAAATCAGCTTCTCTTTATCAGATAACACTTCCCAGATATACAGCAAAATATAAATCAGTGCCGGTGAGCACCGACAGAATTAAAACACACAAGAGATACATATCCAAACCTTTACAACACAATATTGTTTAATATGTATACATGGACATCACGGCCATAAAAGTGCTACATTAGTTCACAACAAATTATCGTCTTATTTCTTCTTTGGTATTCGTAAAATATAACAACGACGCCCTTTCTTTATTTGCTGTTTCTTTATCGAACCTGACCTAGTGAAGATTTGTAGACCTTCTAGAACTACTGTACCAAAAAAACTACAATGAAAAATAGACATATAAACAAAAGAACAGTAAGCATCTAAATACGGAGAATAAACGATAAAAATCCCTAAAAACTCAAAAATATTACTTGCTAGAACATTTTGAAAGGTAGATTTGGATTCTACACACCAAAGTACATACTAAGTGACATATCACACATCTCGGATACCAAATGGCTGTTGAGTAGTGTTACTAGAGATGAACATCATTTGTTAAGAGTGTAAGCATGGGGTTGATCTGCTATTCTGTTATTCTGCACAACGGATTAATCTGAGATGTACCCTTTACCCTGTGACTCGTGCAAGATGCAATTTCCACCCCCACACTACTACAGAAGTCAGTCAGACGCTCCCAACGTTCTAAAGAGAGATGCCTGAAAAACTTTCAGCAATAAATATCTTCTGGAGTCGTCCACTGTAAGGAAATGAGACAACAATTCACAAAAATTTCTTACATAACTAGTGGGATACTTGGGTACTGGAGTAGTGCTAGTTAGTGTAAGAAAAACATGAAACTAACGAAAATTATTATTTATTTTGCAAAAATTCTGAGAAATCACAGTGGCACTTTTAGTTATGAATTGAACAAGTTATATCCTGGTTCTTTTTGGAATGTGAAGTTACCTCTCAAGGATAGGAATCGCTAATGAAATTTCTATACAAAATTTAAGATTGTTATTGACTTGGCAGAATGGCTGAGAGGCGCATCTACTCAACTTGAATAATTATCCATTAGAATGTTGCTAGGTACGGTCAAGGCTGTCACGTGTGAAATGCAGTGAAGTGTACTGTTGTGAGCCGGCCGAAGTGGCCGTGCGGTTAAAGGCGCTGCAGTCTGGAACCGCAAGACCGCTACGGTCGCAGGTTCGAATCCTGCCTCGGGCATGGATGTTTGTGATGTCCTTAGGTTAGTTAGGTTTAACTAGTTCTAAGTTCTAGGGGACTAATGACCTCAGCAGTTGAGTCCCATAGTGCTCAGAGCCATTTGAACCATTTTTGTACTGTTGTGGAGGAAATATGGGCTCGCAATAGCTGTAGCGCACAATACCGTAAGCTGCGATGACTGCTGTGTGCGCCGCTCGCTGCTGACAAATAAGATAACTCTAGCTCTAGCTGGATTGACCTTCGCCAATCAAACTCTCCCTACGCCTTGATGAAGTCAAGGATTCCTATCCGCCCCTAGTCTAACTATTGGTGTGGTACATCGATGAGATAACCAGTCCACCTCAAACCACTCAAAAATTCGCTCGCAGGCGTTTAACTATGACTCTGTCCATTCACACCGCACAATAAGTGTGTCGGCCAACACAGTGCACAACGCTTAATCGCAAGGACTCAATTTAGAATTGCACTTCGATTCGCTCTCGATTGAGGTGCTCTCCCAGTGAAGTACTGAGGAGAGACTTGTTCCTCGCTCCAAGAGCGACAACGGAACGGCGCCTCTCCACGCCAGACATGAAGTGGTATATCTTTCGGTCTCTTCCATTACTCCTTCAGCTCAAGGCATCAGAAATATCGTCTGCCAATCAGCATTGCCCTTCTCAAACGGGAGAATGACGTTTCTTTTAAGGCGACCAATCTGGAAATCTGTAGTGTCGGCATTTGGCGTTTGCTTCTCCCTGTGAAAATCTCTGAAACTGCGTGCTATCTGTAAAGAATGCATAGGTTGGACGCTCCCACACAATGTAGAGGAATTTGCTTTTAAGCCGAACAAGAGGTCGTTCCCCCTTTCACTAGGGCCCATGCTGTGTGCTCCACAGGTGGCTGAGGTTGACTCGTCCTCTGAAGGGACCGGCCTCCCGGTGTGTGGTCTGCCTCTCTCGAACTAAAAGCTCCTCTGACCGTCGTGTCTGGAATGTGTGTGTGTACGCCAGCCTCGAGTATTTCAAACCCGGTGCGCACTTGTTATCTGCATATCGTTTACATGAATTCATACAACATTGACTTTATCTTATCGAGTTCAGTTTCGAATGAAGCGTCTTGATGTGAGGAATATGATTGTGAGGGCGGAATATGTAAGCAGTGAAGGTCAGGAGACCACGACGTCTTAAAAGAGTGACTGGGTTTATCTGTAAATGACAGCATGAAAAGATAAAAATCCAATCAATACGCAATGTTCTTTTAACACCTCATCTATCAGCATCACGTAACAATAAGTACCCATCGAATAATATGGCGCAGTGATTAGCACACTAGGCTGGCATTTGGAGGAACAGTGATTTCAAATTCCTGCCATTCCATACAATTTAAGGTTTTCCATGTTTTCCCTAAATCCCCGAGCAAAACGCAAGAATGGTCCCTTTACAAAGGGTATTCCCTTCCCCATCCTTTCGCCAATACGAGCTTGTGCTCTGTTAGTGGTGACTCTTTCGTTGACGGATTGTTAAACTCCAATCTTCTTTCGTAGCTTCTCGTAACTATGAAAACGTTCTAGCACATAATTTCCTTTTGAAGCTAAATTAGCTATAAGACTATGTAGCTACTCTTGTGCCAAAATAGATTTTTACGAGGTCCACATTAATCACCCGATTCTGTTGGATTTTAATCCTAGTCACATGCCATTCAGTCACCTTTTAAGTTATTTATTATCTAATCATGAATAAATTGTATATTATGAAGGCTAACGTATCAACATAGTTTTATAGCGTTTTCAAGGTCCACTTCCAGGACAGAATTTCCATTTGTTTCATATCATTAGTACAGTTGTAAATTAGTTACAAATGAGGTTAAATAGCCGTAAGAATGAGCGCAGATCTTCCTCCGTCCTTTAATTGTTCCTTACGGCTAGAGACAAAGGAGGGAATTCACGAACCTCAAGGCAGCCTCCGCTGCAACTACATTTCGTACAAACATAATTCCGTGGCAACTGCGCGGTACAATAGCATTAATTGGCCACAGTGTTCGTCCCGTAGCATCTATTGTTCCGGTTACGCTGCACCAACATCTAAGATGCTCTGAGGTCCCTTGCCTTCTGTAGATGTCGCTGACGCTAACCAAGTTAAATAGATCCCATTCATTTACTGCGAAACGCGGTTGCCGCTTGTGGCTTACATATCTTCCTACTACATCTTGTTTTGCAACGTGAAGTAAAGTGTTTGGTGTCGTAATCAACCGCTCTTTATAACACAAGATTTATCATCACCTCTGAAGTGGTCTGGAACGCGGTATAATGTCTCGAGAGACAACAGTGTCTATCGCGACAGAATGAAGTTTGCTTACATGTCTCACTTATTTCCTTAAGCTTTATACAAGAGGTTATTACAAACGATAGGACAGTGAATTCTGCACTAAAGTCTAAAGGTCAAAGAAACTTTTTTCCAAGTGCAGAGTAAGTGAGTCTGTAAAACAACTGTAGGAGATTTCTTTAAAGATAAGTTTCACAAATAATGACATTGGCTAATGTAATTGCATGACTACTATATCCAAAACAAACATTCGGCGCTTAAATGTATTTTCCGTCTCTCATTCAACATTGAGACTACTTAAAATCAGTTCTTATTTTCCTTCTGTTGGACGTCATGTTAATGGAACTGAATTTTAAATGTCCTAAGATCCAGAATGAATATTTTATGACGTTAAAACAGTAGAGATACCATTTTCTTGGAACATATTAAGACATCGATAAGTTTATACAGCCAATGAATACTTGACTGTGCTTACTTATACATCTACATACGTACACTGCAAACTACGGTGAAGTGCAAGGCATGACACCATCCGCCAGAATTTCTTTCTGTTCAGCAGCAGCAATAATGACTGCATAAATGCCTCAGTGTGTGCTGTAATTGGTGAGTTAGCTTGTTTGTTAGTTACATGATGTTACATAGATCGTTTATAAGATTCTTTTGTCGAAATGACGTGGAAATAGTCAGTTTACGGGATATGTATGCATGATCATTGTTAATTAATGAACACATTATTTTTAGTCATACTCATGCAACTACATTTAAAAACAAGTTTTTTTTCTGTATGTTGAACTCCTTTCTGAGCCACGGACAGCTACACATCTTCATTATAATCCACAAGTCACCTAGCTGTATATGACTTTAGCAATGGATAACACAGGTCTTTTTTTCTCTAGTGTTGTAGGTATGGACATCATTGTTATTCTCAATTGTGATGGATTATTTATGAAGAATTTCATTAGTGAACCCATATATTTTGACGGTGCTGTTAAAACGCGCAACGCCTTGAAGATTTATTATTATTGTTATTATGGCTCACTTTTCTGCAAATCAGTGCAGTCTTTCTAAGAGGTAAGCCACCCACAAAAACTATTCCATAAGGCATTATTGAGTGGAAATATACAAAATACATTAGGTGGTTTATTATTTTGTTTCCAATTAATTATGATAAGAACAACAGTAGCTGAACTTAACTGTAGGAGAAGTTCAGTAATGTGCCTCTTCGAGTTCAGATTTTCATCAATACGTACACTCAAAAATGTGGAGCATCTAATCTATATACTGTGACACCTGTTGAGAAGCTACATCAATTGTTGATAAGTCTCTTGCACAGAACTGAGTATAGTATGGTGTAATCTTGTGTTCGCGGTCGCTGTGGAACAATACCTAAGAACCTGAAGGATATCTCTAGATTCTTCACTTACTACCGGTTAGTGAAATTCTTTAAACAGGCTCTCGCGCGATACTTGACGTCAAACTAACCATTGAGTATCAGTAGCGCCTGTTTCTTTTTGTATACATTCAGCAGCTCCTGTTAGTCCTATCTGGTATGGATCCCACACACCTGAGCAATATTACATGTTGGGACGCACAAGTGATTTGTAAGTAGTCTCCCTTGCAGTTTCCTAGTATTCTGCCAATGAATCGAAATCTGCCACCTGATTTACCTACGTGGGAGGTGCTGAAGAGTAATACTTCCAAATTTTTTATGTGAAAACTCTTGAAACTTTCTAAATAACACAAACGTTAGTAATATTCTACATCTTTATTCTTCATGTCTTCACACTTGCAGCCGTCTGCCACTAGAGCGCACCAAATTGCAGAGTGTAACATGACGGTGTGTAAAGTAACTATGTCTGTGAGTAACGTACCTATGTCGGTGCGTGAGAAACAGCGTCCTATAATCGAGTTTTGAATTCAAAGAGTTTGTCCACACATGGAGCACCCTCTTCTTTACCGTTGAAATTCCAGACAACACATGAGGGCGGTGACGTCTGCAACACTCCGATGCCATCAGTTCACTCTCATCGATCGTCCTCCATACAGTTCAGACTTGGCGCAGATTTTTATCTGATTCCAAAAAGTAAATAACAGCTTCGAGGACTTTACTTTGATAGTGATGAAGCGGTGCGAGCAGAGACGATGTTGTGGTTCCATCAATAGAGTGAAAGATTCAAACATTCTAGAGGGACGTTATCTACAAACTGGGTTCTGGTTGGGAGAAATATGTTCGTTGCCAGGGTGACTATGTTGAGAAATAAACATGTAGGCATGAAGAACACAGATGTAGAATCTTATTAACGTTGTTTTATTGAAAGAGAATTAAGTGCTTTCACATAAAATAATGGGAGGCATTATTTTTCAGCTCTCCCTCTTACGTCTGATCGTCTGTAATACATCTATACCATATTTATGTGACTTATGGAGATTTTTATAGATTTTACAAGAAAAATTCCTTTCCTAACCGAGTATTATAGTGAAACATGAAATGTTATGTACATGTTTTTTTTATGAAAATGATTTCATTTCAGTAAGAACACTTTTATAGGAAAAAATTGTCTTGTGCAGTATTTAAATAGAACTTCATTAATCTCAAAAATACATGAATTTGTTAGTCGTATGGAATATTAACTCAGACACAGATGACCAGCATGTACTGCAGTTGCTTTCTATTACCTGCCTGGCCTACGTGCAGAGTTTATCTGTTAAAAACAAAACTGGGACGTACTCGGGTTGTTTAACACAAGATGATTTTTATGACAACTACAGTTAACTACCGTTGTAGTATATTAAAAGAAAGTATTACACGCTGTAATTTGCAAAAAAATGGTTCAAATGGCTCTGAGCACTATGGGACTTAACATCTTTGGTCATCAGTCCTCTAGAACTTAGAACTACTTAAACCTAACTAACCTAAGGACATCACACACATCAATGCCCGAGGCAGGATTCGAACCTGCGACCGTAGCGGTCGCGTGGTTCCAGACTGAAGCGCCTAGAACCGCTCGGCCACCAACGGCCGGCTGTAATTTGCAGCAAGTAATGTATATGAATGGTTTTCTTTCCGTAAACTATAAGTGTAAATACACTAGTATTTCTGTTTCATATTCACATATTTCGACGTGTTCTCGAGATGACCTCAAGAAATCGTTAAGTAATTTTATAGGATTAGTGCCATTAAGGGCTCACTGACATTTATGTCTGTAACTCTTAAGGAAGCTTCGATTACTCCAGTGCAACATCTAACGGGATTAACGTTTTGTCCCTTTATGATTGGGGTGTAGCTTGGTGTCTTTAACTGCAAGATACTATGGTAAAATAAATCATTCGTAGGATTGCAGGCAATTGGTTCCACACTGTGCACCAAAATGTGATAAAATAAATTGGTTGGATGAATGATATGCAAACTGTCACACTGGGCAACCAAAATGTACTACATTAAATACAAATATGACAAAATGCGTGGAAAGATTTATATTTATTGTTAATATTATTATTATTAGTATTGTCATCCACAAATCAACAACATAAATACAATCGCAAGGTTGATTTGACTTGGCGTAGACACGATTAAGTAATTAAGCAAATACAGAGGGGGAAATAACCGTTTCATTTCACCCCTTAATGAGTTCGGTGTTGTATGCAATGGTATGCGACTGACTCGATGTTGATGCGACCGGTCGATTTTTTCCAGTGGCGTGTGGCTGCTATTCGACAGCTGACAGTCTTCATCTACCGTGTCCCAAAGCTCTTAGGTGGCACTCTCTCCAGGTTTAACTCTTTCATTCACTACCTAACTCCTCTCCAGTCAGAGTGATGCCCGATGTCTGACACGGTGCACGGTGTACATTTCCCATTTCGTGCAGTGATTAGCTAGCAAAGGCAGCGACGAGGTCATATTTGGAAGCTTTCGTCAGACGAAGGATACAAAGTTAGGCACTCAAAGATTGAAGCAGTGGTTAACAAGGAAGTCTGTCCGGCAAGGAATGGGAAATAAGGACTTCATAGAGTGACGCTGGACATCGGAATGAATGCAGGGATGAGATTCAGAGCCAGAAAAATGAGTTGACAAAAGCTGAAAAGCTTTCAGAAGGCATGATGCATAATTGATCCATCAGACGAAAAAAATTCCACTCACTTCTCACTGCTCTATAAGTGACTGCTTTCACTGGGTCCTAATTTTTTGCTCACCGATGATACCACTCAATCAATAGGTCATCCTCTCTCTCCTCTCTCACTCATCGATCACGTGGCTGTCCGTGCTTAGTAAGCTTGTTCGTTTTCTCCCATTCTGACTTCCAGTGAGCTGCAATTCCTAACACAACGTGGTTGTCATTGGCGGCCTCAGTATCCAATTTTACCCAACGAACAATCGACACTGGTAAAACCGCTCATCAGCCTTTGTGCAGGGGCCCAAAATTTCCGATCTTGCACCTCGAAAATTCCCTGACCAGTGGCTGGTGTGTAGCATGGGAAACGCCAGTTGCTTTCACACTGGCTCTTTGTTGTGACACCTCCCAGCGGTGGCTGCTGGTTTCTTAGCGGAGTGCATATCTAAATTTCTGGTGAACGATACTAATAAATCCTGTAAGTGGTTATCTGCATTCCTCAGTTGTCAAGACGGTTGCTGCCTATCAATGGACACGGTTGTTTACAAGGGAATGCCCTTCCCTCAAGTGTCCCAGGTGTTCGGGACACGAAAGCGTTCTTCTGCTTTTAGTGATTACTTACTGGACTACCGTTTCAGAGCGAAGCAAGCACTTCAGTTAAATAATAAATACATGTTTTTCGAGAAAGTCTCACTATGTCCAGGGACGGCCTAAGTGGAGCCCTTTTGTCCTAAGCGTCTGACAGCAAATTGTCACAGTATTTTTCCACTATCGTGTGAGTCCTGCTTCTATCTAGGAACCAATAAATTTCTCCCCATAAATTCTTGAAAAGGCAGTTATACAGTCATCATCCGGCAACATACCTTTCGTGATACTTGCCAAATCCCATTAGCTTCTGGAGTCAGGACAGTCGATATCATATGCTACGTTTCTCTCCCCCTATGAACTGCTTTCGTTATCAGTTGATAACATGAAACCAGATGCTGTGCAGTGTCATTAAGGCTCTAGCTTCTCTTGCGTCGTCTATATATCCCAGGTCGTGTTGTGTCACAAGAAACGATACTGGACCTTGCCCAAGTTCAGTATATCAGTAAATATTGCGCCTCAAGACTAATACGAACCAACGAACGTGAGATTTAGACACTAAAATGAAACTGAACGAACTTCAGGGCAGAACGTACGCGGCGATGAACTCAGGGGAAGTAAGAAGTTCTATCGACCAGTAGGAGTTTGCAGTATTGATGGAATAAGATGTCACTTCTGACGAATTGTACAGAAACGGGGAAGAAGAGACGAGACAAAGCAATTAAATAGTTACACATACAATAGATCATGTTTATAATCTGCTTCATGTAACTCCTCGATCATTTCCGAATTCTTCTGTTCTGCTATCGGCGTCTAAGGTCTTTAGTGACGCAACGAAACTCTGAGCAGCTCGTACTCGCTGCCCTAGACGAAGCAGACAGTCTTACCTTTCAATATCATGTGGGAATAACTCTCCCCATTCACCGGAGTCGATGTCCTCAAGCTCAACGAACAATTATCATAAATATCACCACATTCCGCTGTTTCTCGGGGGTCTGAAGGAGATAAATAGTGTATAGCTCTCAACTAATATTGTACTCAGTACAAACACTCTGAGATACACTAGGATATTCTTTGATTTTCTCGTTTCAAAGCAAACATTAAATAATAAACCATTTGTTTCATTTTTGCAGCTCTGTATTAGCCAATTTTCCTTCATGTAATCTTTTTCCAACCCAATAAATTTGATTTTTATTATTTTACGTGCATAAATGTACGCCCATAATCAATAAAAGTTGGTCCTGGGACAGGAAGGTTTCCGTGATTGGAATCTAACCAGGAGCCAGCAAAGTAGAGCCACTGCATTATTGGTGCTCATTATGCGGCCCACAAAAGTAGCCACTACACACTACTAGGTAGTAAAACTGTGATAAGAAACCAAGTGGAATGATGACTTGAGTTATTTCAGAAAAGTAAAGGAAGACTACAGTTCTGTATCACGTGAGGGTGAGTTATTAGAGACGCACTACAAGCTTAGATTGTGTATGGATGGCGTAGGAAGTCCGTTGTGACCAGATATAAATATCTTCAAATTCACTTTATGCGAGTTCGGAAAAATCGTAAGTTATCTAAATCTGAATATTTGACTGCGTTTTATATCCTGTACCATTAAAATAAGAGTGGTAGCTGGCATCGTCTGGCTCGATCTAAGTTTTGAATCTGATGTATACATGAAATAACTGTGGCATTGTATTGATTATCATGCTCTTTGGAATGTTCTACGATGTTGTGCTGAAAAGTAATGGCCCAGAATCTTTTATCTGAAAACACTTAAAGCTTTTTAAATAAAACAAACGTTATTAACGTTCTACTCCTTTATTCTTCATGTCTACATATTTATTTGTCAACATAGTTACAGTGACAACAAACATATTTTCCCAACAAGAGACAAGTTTGTTGATAACGTCACTGTAGAATATTTAAATGTTTGACTTTGTCGACGGAGCCGCAACGTCATCTCTGCTTGCCTACCTTAATAACTATCAGAGGGATGTCCTCGAAGATTTTCTTTAAGTTCTGGAAACAGGTAAAAATCGGGGCCAATTCGGAACCGTATGGAGGACGATAGATGACAGTGAACCGAAGGCGTCGGATTGTTGCAGATGTCGCAGCACTCGTGTGAGATCTGGAATTGTCATGCTGAAAGAGAGGGTGTTCCATGTGTGAACGAACTCTTTGAAATCGAAATTCGGTCACAGCACCCTGTTTCCTAAGCACCGACATAGTTACTTTACACATCGATATTATGAAGTCTACAATTCTAAGTCCTCTACATGCAGAGGACTGTAAATACACTACGTGATCAAAAGTTTCCGGACACCTGGCTGGAAACGACTTACACTCTCCATCGGAAATGCTGGAATTCAGTATGGTGGCCCACCCTTAGCCTTGATGACAGCTTCCACTCTCGCAGGCATACGTTCAATCAGGTGGTGGAAGGTTTCCTGGAGAATGGCAGCCCATTCTTCACGGAGTGCTGCACTGAGGAGAGGTATCGCTGTCGGTCGGTGAGGCCTGGCTCGAAATCGGCGTTACAAAACGTCCCAAAGTTGTTCTATAGGATTCAGGTCAGGACACTGTGCAGCTCTGTCCATTACAGGCATGTTTCTGGAACACAACCTACTACCAGCTTAGAGACAGAAGTGATGAAACTTTCTGCAGGACCTGGCCATCATTTTGCAGGACAGTGCTCAAGTACGTACAGTGCAAGGTGTTTCTGATTTGTTTGACTGATGGGCCTGCTAAGTGCTACACTAGCTACTGCCCTCGTGAGTTCAACTCGATTTCTAAACTGAAGGAAACACTTCACGGCTTTCGCTTCAGAACTGCTAGGAATTCGTCGGGCAGTAGACCTCGCCGCTCGAACTGTCAACACAACCGGCACTGCTAAGAGTATCCTACGACTTCCACATGGCTGACAAAGGGTTATACACAATGCTGGTGACTACTTTGAAGGTCAGTAAAACTTTGAAACACGTAACTATTTTGTACGAGCTGTAAATAAATAGGTGCCACTATTAAAGTTCCAACCCTCGTATATAGTTCTGGATGATGCCATCGACGTTGTAAAACACGTAAGGGATGAAGAAGGTCCGCATTAATATTCACGTTGTCGACAGCTGTCATGGTGCCATCGATTACTGCCGCATGTCACATGGAAGCCCATGTGAATGCCCCATAACATAATACTTCCCCCGCCGACCTGGGTATATGAGGCAGTGCACATTTCGAGCAGTGTTCGTATGGATGACGCCGCATCCGAATACGATCGTTGAACCGGTATAACAAAAAGTGATTCATCCGACAAGACGTTTCAATTAGTCCACGGTCCATTCTCACTGAATCTGCGTCCTCTGCAATTGTAATTGACCATTTCGATAGCTCAACATGAAAAAAGAAGGGTTCTTCTGCTGCGAAGCTCCCTGTTGAGCTATGTGTGCTATACAGAGTGCTCCCGAAATACCTGTTCCGGCACAAGTTTGAACTCTGTCATCAGATCTGCCACAGATCACCGTATATCCTATTTTGCAGAACGGGCAACCTCCGACTCCACGTTCCGTAATGAGGCGTGGACGTCCAGCACCTTGTCTCTTATTCGTGGTTTCAATAACTTTCCATAGAAGCACACAGATAGACTCACGTGCATAGTCGACCAATTTCACTGTTACCGGGAACATAGTTCGCATCGTTGGATCATATAACCACTACCACCGTGGCACAACAACCGAGTTAGAAAACTGCTGCGAAAGCAAAGGGAACATCACAGCAAACATAAACATAGCCAAAGCCTTGCAGACAAACAAAAATTACACGAAGCGAAATGTAGTGTGAGGAGGGCTATGCGAGAGGCGTTCAACTAATTCGAAAGTAAAGTCGTATGTATTGACTAACCAGAAAATCCTAAGAAATTTTGGTCTTATGTCAAAGTGGTAGGTGGATCAAAACAAAATGTCCAGACACTCTGTGACAAAAATGGTGCTGAAACAGAGGATGACAATAGACTAAAGGCCGAAATACTAAATGTCTTTCTCCAAAGCTGTTTCACGGAGGAAGCCTGCACTGTAGTTCCTTCTCCAGATTGTCGCACAGATGACAAAATGGTAGATATCTAAATAGATGACAGAGGGATAGAAACACAATTAAAATCGCTCGAAAGAGGAAAGACCGGTGGACCTGATGGGATACCAGTTCGATTTTACACAGAGTACGCGAAGGAACTTGCCCCCCTTCTTGCAGCAGTGTACCGTAGGTCTCTAGAAGAGCGCTGCGTTCCAAAGGATTGGAAAAGGGCACAGGTCATCCCCGTTTTCAAGAAGGGACATCGAACAGATGTGCAGAACTTAGACCTATATCTATAACGTCGATCAGTTGTAGAATTTTGGAACACGTATTATGTTCGAGTATAATGACTTTT
Source organism: Schistocerca nitens (assembly GCF_023898315.1). NCBI lineage: Eukaryota > Metazoa > Arthropoda > Insecta > Orthoptera > Acrididae > Schistocerca > Schistocerca nitens. Next base: position 629,101,792 of record NC_064616.1, on the reverse strand, counting down.
CTGGAGACTAGAAATCTACTCTGTAGGAATCAGCATGGGTTTTGAAAAAGACGATCGTGTGAAACCCAGCTCGCGCTATTCGTCCACGAGACTCAGAGGGCCATAGACATGGGTTCCAAGGTAGATGCCGTGTTTCTTGACTTCCGCAAGGCGTTTGATACAGTTCCCCACAGTCGTTTAATGAACAGAGTAAGAGCATAGACAAATTTTGTGATTGGATTGAAGAGTTCCGAGATAACAGAACGCAGCATGTCATTCTCAATGGAGAGAAGTCTTCCGAAGTAAGAGTGATCTCAGGTGGGCCGCAGGGGAGGGTCGTAGGACCGTTGCTATTCACAATATACATAAATAACCTTGTGGATAACATCGGAGGTTCCCTGAGGCTTTTTGCGGATGATGCTGTAGTATATCGAGAGGGTGTAACAATGGAAAATTGTACTGAAATGCAGGAGGATCTGCAACGAATTGACGCATGGTGCAGGGAATGGCAATTGAATCTCAATGTAGACAAGTGTAATGTGCTGCGAATACATAGAAAGAAAAATCCTTTATCATTTAGCTACAGTATAGCAGGTCAGCATCTGGAAGCAGTTAGTTCCATAAATTATCTGGGAGTAGGCATTAAGAGTGATTTAAAATGGAATGACCACATAAAATTAATCGTCGGTAAAGCAGATGCCAGACTAATATTCATTGGAAGAATCCTAAGGATATGCAGTCCGAAAACAAAGGAAGTAGTTTACAGTACACTTGTTCGCCCACAGCTTGAATACTGCTCACCGGTGTGGGATCCGTACCAGATAGGGTTCACAGAAGAGATAGAGAAGATCCAACGGAGAGCAGCGCGCTTCGTTACAGGATTACTTAGCAATCGCGAAATAGTTAAGGAGATGATAGATAAAGTCCAGTGGAAGACTCTGCAAGAGAGACGCTCAGTAGCTCGGTACGGGCTTTTGTTGAAGTTTCGAGAGCACGCCTTCACCGAGGAGTCAAGCAGTATATTGCTCCATCCTACGTATATCTCGCGAAGAGACCATGAGGATAACATCAGAGAGATTAGAGCGCACACAGAGGCATACCGACACTCTTTCTTTCCACGAACAATAAGAGACTGGAATAGAAGGGAGAACCGATAGACGTACTCAAGGTACCCTCCGCCACACACCGTCAGGTGGCTTGCAGAGTATGGATGTAGATGTAGATGTAGATGAAGATATCAGTCTGCCATTAGTCAAAATCGCTTATATCATTTGCGGCCTGTATCGTCGCCAGAACGACTCCACATTTGTATCTGCCCCTCGTTCCTTACCGAGTCACACGCATGCAAGGCTACCAGGCGGCATTCATTGCCGCGGTGGGCAGTGCTCATAATGTTTTTCTCAAACGTGTATAAACTGATCAGCCAGAACATTATGACCACCGACCTGCTATCGATATAAATCTGTCCAGTCGATAGCAGCGTTACCTGGCGACGAGCGACTGCTTGTCAGACACACGACCGGTACGTGTAGTATCTGTGAGCGTGTGTATAATGGGAAAGGCGTGCGATCTGAGTTTGACCGTGGGCAGATTGAAATGTCGCGGAGGCTCTACACGAGCATTTCGGCAACTGCACGACCTGTTGGGTGTTCGGGGAGTACTGTGGTGAATGTCTTTAACACGAGGCGAAATCATGACGAAACCACATCCAGAGGTCGTGGGCTGGGCGGCCACCCCACATTATAGATGTCGGGCGTCGCAGGCTGGGCATATTAGTGAAACAGGACAGGCGGCGAACTGTGATGGAGCTAAAGTCAGACTTTAATTCAGGGTATGATACAAGTGTGTCTGAACACACACTGCACCGAACACCCCTAATGATGGGCCTCCGCAGCCGACGACCCATGCATGTGCCAATGTTAACACCACGACTGAAACGATTCGAGTTATAGAAAATGCTGATCTGACTGTGGAAGCATTTGTATCTGACATGGAGTCTTCAAATTTAAAACTTATATGGAATGTAAAAGTTAAATTTCGCTAATCACGATTCAAAAATCATTTTTTGCAATGCGCGTCATGCCTTAAAGGCATTAAGGAATCATCTGGTTCACGGTGGATACCGTCGAATGTCTGGTAGTTCGCTCAGAAAAGAAACGTTCACGAAGTTAGTGGAACTTCAAGATACCGGCTTAGATTTACAATACAATAGTCTTGGCCGCTATTTACCACTGGGAAGATCCCCTGTACCCATTTGACAGGCAGAGAGAACCTGGGGCGCCTTGGACAGACTGAAATGAGGAGAAATACCAGCCGCTATCCAAGTAGTAATAATAATAGACAGCAGTATCACAAATCCCGATGATATTCACAATTGTGGGTTAAACATGTGTGCGCGGTGTGCCTGTAAGCTTTTATGTGGTACGGATGACGAGAGATTTTGCGGTGAAGTCACCATCCACAGCACATCTGCACGTGATTCCAACCTTTTATTCTAGTAACAGTGGAAAATACTAATTGCCTTGTTGTCCATTTATCGTGGTAAACGAGGAATTGATGATCGAATAGAACAAACATTCAGAACAGTTTCCTGTATAAAAAATTAAGAAGCAAGCTCTTTCAGAAGCAGGTAAAAGGTGGATCAGGACCGTAAAAAAAACCTACAGCTATATTATGTGCTTTTTTATTGTTTCAGCAATTCATTTATTTTGTATAAATCATTTATATCTACAAGTTCAAAAGATTATTTGTTTTCACGCACAGAAATTGGCTGACGTGAACATTAAATAGAAAATTTTCTAAGGTGCCTTTGATGTATTTATCGTATTACATAATCACCACATTCGGCTGCCTAAAGATGAGTGAAACGCATGCTGGTAGACTGACGCAGATTCGCGAAGATACCTCTTATGTTATACGAGAAATGATGTAGCAAAGTTCTTCCCGCCCCCTTGTATCAGCTCGCTTCCGTCAGGAACTAGCCGATGTTACTCTTTCTCGCCTTGTTTCGTAACGCTGGCTTTTACTTCACAGGTTCAGCGTAGGCGGTTTATCTTCTGTGAAAGATATCGTTTCCATTACAGGATCACGACCGCGCCTGGTAAGTGATCCAGAAGGATTTTCGCCATTTTTAAAGCTTACAGCTTTCCGAATAAAAGATCGGTATGTTATTGCCGGTAACCCGATAAACACCTGCGCTTATTTTTTTCTGACGTTTTACTGAAAGATATTTCCTTTGTTCCTCGAATCATACGAAATACGGTAGCCACAGCCCACTGCAATTTCGTTTTCACGTCTGCAACCTTCCTCGAGTGACAGAACAGTGAAACTAAATATATAGGGCGATAGGTCTACAATAATCAGAAAGACGTGTGAAACCTACAGGTCTCCTTTCACCTTAACGTAATGCAAAAACTGTGGGGTGTTCGCTTGAACAGTAAAAGACACTTTACCTGACACACTATGAAGTCATGCAATTTAGCTCTTGTCGACAGAATCTTGATATTTACTAGTAAACGACAGCAAATTACTTTACTGTGGTCAATAAAAACGCAAGAGAGACTATATCTGCTAAATGTTATTTTAAAATTTATTTTAGAAGTTCTGTAGACCATTGATCAAATCAGGTCTATAAATTTGTTTGGATTGTGACAGCATGTTACCCTGTAAATAATTACCAAATAACTTTTCGTAGCACATATTATGAGCTTATAACTAGAAAGATACTGGTCTACAGAAACACGCACGAAGACACAACGATATCGTTTTGCACTTTTGTTATTATAATGAGAATAGTTCTGCTTATTGTTTCGACGCTTTAACAGTGGCAATAAACATGTCACTTAAATAAAATTTAAATTTTTGCATGCTGCAGTTTGTTTAAAGTATGCAGTGTTGGAATTCCACACACCGACAGAAGCTGCAGGTATAGTGCTAGAGATATCACTACTCGTACCGTGTTCGTTTACGTTGCAATGGGGGAGGTTTGGCATAATGACTGACTGCACAAGTGTACGTGTTATATTCTGTAGAAATATGTTCCGAAATCTCTGGATGGAGTAGAAGCAAGTGTAAAACTTCTCGTACACTGCGATCATATTTTCTGCCCAGTTGAGGTGCTCATCCAATGTTTTCTGATGTGGTACTGTGATACCGTCGAGAAGAGTAGCAGGCAATTTCTCGCCGAAATGTAATTAATTTTTGATGTGATACAAAAATTGTTAGCTACTTGTTCGCATAAAGTATTGGGTTTAGCGGCCAGGTGACCATTCAACATCCGAGCGTCATTCACCTGGACGATGGCAGTAGTGATGTCTCCAAGTGTAACACTGTTACATATCTGGAGGTCTTCGGCATAGGAATAATAATTACAGGCCCGAATTGATATCATGTCATTCACATTCAAGGAAAACAATATTGAGCCAAGGACTGAACCCTGTGTCACTCGTGGGAAAACATGGCTCCAAGCTAACGTTTCATTCTCAACTTCCTCAAGTAGCTTTCAAGCAACTTCAGCGCACTATCTGCAAATTTTAGCTATCGCAATCTTTTCAGAGCTGAGTGTCGAATTTTACGGTATCATGTTAGTGATTGAAATATAGTGGTGCCAATACTAAAGCCTTACAGTTATTATGGGCTATTTGATGTCAACAGTTATCTTAATTAGTACAGTTTCTGCACTATGATGTCTAAGAAAATCTAAGTGATGTATTACGTATAAGTGGACGAAGGGCAATAGACAGATTCCATATTGCTACATATGTGGGTAGCGTTTGACACGATGGCTCACTTCAGACTGTTAACTGAATTCCGAGCATATATAGTAGGTTATCAGGTATGTGAGAGTCTCGTTTAGTTTGTAGGTAACGGAATCCAGTACGTTAGCCTCGACGGAGAGTGTTCAATAGAGACAAGGGTATAGTTAGGAGTGGCTCAGAAAAGTGTGAAAGAACTACTCTTCTTCTCTATTCAGGGTGGAGATAAATAGGCTGAAAAAATTGTAAGGTTGTCGCTGGGTAGGGTGTTGATAAATATTTTTTAAGAAAAAGTTTCTCCGTTCCAGATCTAATTAGCATTGACATTAGCAGACCGGTTCGTTGCGTGCGCAAATTAAAGCACATGTGCGGTCTAAAATGCGGTAATGCACAGACATCTGTTAGTTTGTGAATTACTGTGGTGTCACCGCCAGACACCACACTTGCTAGGTGCTAGCTTAAATCGGCCGCGGTCCATTAGTACATGTCGGACCCGCGTGTCGCCACTGTCAGGATCGCAGACCGAGCGCCACCACAAGGCAGGTCTCGAGAGACGTACTAGCACTCGCCCCAGTTGTACGACGACGTTGCTAGCGACTACACTGACGAAGCCTTTCTCTCATTTGCCGAGAGACAGTTAGAATAGCCTTCAGCTAAGTTAATGGCTACGACCTAGCAAGGCGCCATTTGTACCATTGCATGTATCTCAAGATAGTCTCACTTGTATCATCAAGAATGCTGTATACCAAAGGACGATATAAAAGTTAAGTGTTCTAGTAGCTACGTTCTTTTCTTTATCACATTCATTACGAATCCTGTTCCAGACTTCGCGCCAGTCGGCGTGTGTGTACGTGTGCCCTTTCGGCTACCTGTCACTGTGGACTGGCTGCCTTAACAGTCCACTACAATTACCACTTTTTCAACTACCCATTACTAGTTAAAACGTGCCTCTTTCGGAAGTGATAAATTTAAGCTAGGTGAGAAAAAGCTACGTTTGTTCGGTTTGAGCAAACCGATCGAAGAACATCTCTGGCAAGCTGCTAGAGTTTGTGCGTGCAGCGACCTGACTGGCTAACTTCACTGCTAATTAAATCGGAAACTGTGCAACATATCGAATCTTTTTCTTAGAAATTATTTCTCAGCACAACGTACCACGCAACGCCCTTATAAGCTATTCAGACTGTTAACACATAAACAATAAGACGGATAGGGCGAGCAGCAATTTGCGACTGTTTGCTGATGACGCTGTGCTATGCGGGACAGTATCGTCATTGAGTGGCTTTACGAGGACACTGGATTACTTATACAGTAGACTACAATAACATTTTAGATGGGCCGGATTAAGTGTGATGTTTTATCATTCTTAAACTCCGAATCTCGAAGCGAAAATATTAAGACTTCCATAACGAGAGATTTATTAGTTAACTGCTTGGAATGACTACTTAAAATCATAAGATACTGTATAGACTGTCCTTGCTTTTAAAAATTTGTGATATATGCTAATAAAGTTTAATAAGTTAGGTAATTAATTGCTTATTCTTCCACCAGTCATTTGACAATTATCCTAGTAATGTCAGATTAATAATTAAAAAGCATCCAGGCGAAGTAATACACTGTTCCGTCATACTAATGTGACCATCTGTCAAAAACATGAATAACCACCCTTCGCAGCGCGAACAAATGCGACTCGTGCAGGAACAGTGTCAGTGAGATTTTGGAAGGTATCGACATGGATATCGAGGCATGCCAACTTCAGTGACGTGGCCAGTTGCGCTAGGATTCAAGGTTGACGATCCATGGTGCGACATCCCGATCGAGATGGTCCGACAGATTATCGAGTCGGTTTAAATCTGGAGATTCTGGTGGCCAGGGGAGTACGGCAAACTCATACTGAAGCTCTTCGAACTACGCACGTACACTGCGAGCTGTGACATGTTGCATTGTCCTGCTGGTAGATGCCATCGTGCTGAGGAAGAATAAACTGCTTGTAGGGGTGGACATGGTCCACAAGGATAGATGGATACGCGTGTTGATCCATTGTGCCTTCCCAAATGACAAGATCACCCAGGGGGAAGTCACGGAAACATTACAAAGACCATAACGCTCCATCCTGTGGCCTGGATCCTTCGGACCATTGTTGCAGAGTGTTTGCTGTCAAACATGTCACGCTGTGCACGCAAACGGCCATCTGTCAAATGGAGTATAAACCGTGATCCTACTGGACAAGGCCATCTGTCATCAGTCAATGGACGTCCAGTTGCTGTAACGATGCGCAAATTCCAACCTTCGACGCTGATGAACAGCAGTCAGCATGGGTGCTGTGGTGGCACATACGCAGCAACGTTCGCTGAACGTTCGTTGAGCTGACACTTTTCGTAGCTCTTCTGTTCATCTAATTGGTCAGGTGCTCAGCAGTTGTACGTAAATTCACCCGCACACACCTCTTCAACTGTCTTTCACGCTCGTCATCTATGACTCTTTAGTACACCTCAGTAGCCTCGGCAACAGTTTAGGATACCACCACTTAGCCATGCACGGTATACTTTAACCAGAGCGTCACGCGATCAGTTTGCGAACTTATCATTTCGCAAATGCTTCCACCCTTGGCCCGAATGTCAATAAACATACCCTTTTGGACATTAGATTAAATCGCTCCGTTTCCGCATTACTAAGACTGCACTGTTACCCGCGTCCCCCTGACACACTTTATCCTCCAGAGCTAGCGCTACCACCTGCCGCCTGTGAGTGGTTATTGGTCTCTGACATCGAACATAGGAGATGGTCACGTTAATGTGTCTGGACAGAGCATTTTAATATGTCGTAAGGTCTCGGGGATTTCTAGTGGGTAAATGTGGACAAATCTACTCACATTTAGCTTCGTATCAGTTGATGTGTTTATTTTTGCCCAGATTACAACAGAAGCCTTGAGGTCACGTTGACAGGCTGGGTTGGGAGTCGAACACATTGTCGCCAGTAGTGAAGTTTTCTTGTGTAGTCACCTGCAGCTGCCACGCTCAGTGTACCTTATGAGCAGAGTGATCCGACGCTGTTGGCATTCCAGGCTGGCGTCCGAACTGGATCAGATGCTGGTGCTGCGATCAGGCATTGCTATGCTAGTAACAAGGCTGGCTGGAGGTCTGTCCCAGTCATGGTAAATGACAAAATCGTAGACATTCGAAGAGAGAAACTCGGCCCCAGTGTCTAGCTTTTGGTGCTTAGCGATGGCGGTCGCCCAGCGGACTGCAGCTGCTAGTGTCTCAATTCGACCCTCAGCCCTTCAGTGCAAAGGCTAGACCCCAAAGTCAGGCAGCCCTGTAGGATGGTGAACGAAGATGTTTCCTGCGGCAGATGGTGGGTGGGCAGTGATCCTCATCAGCCTCAAAGCAGTAGCCCACTCCATGTCAGTCGCGGATTTAATACTTCTTGCAGGCTGGACAACGAGTATTTATATGCGACACGGTCAGGCGTCTTGCTAAGCAGACGCCGGAGCAGTCACGAAGAACCCTTCCCGTATTGCTGGTGAAGCGTCCCGGATTTCGGTAAAACGGTTGGTTATTGACAGAACAGACGTGCCGGTGTATCGAGGCACGTTTGGTGGCGAAATATTGTGCTAGCTGATAGCTACAACCAGCGCTTGTACCAGCCAGTTAATTATCTATAGCTTATTTCATACTTCAATGGTGTCCAAAATTAAAGCAGCAAACTGCTGTTTCCCCATCCTGTGTGTAATCCACAATATAATCATACAAGCTCTCAACAGATGTCTTTACGATCGTGTTCTGCACGGAAGATGGCATTCCAATCAACCAAGGCACCTATCAAGCGGGGTACTGTTTGCAGGGTAGTCCCACATCCACAATCGCTGCGTAGACAGTCACAGACAGTGCAGTATGGCACAGAACAGATGCCTAGAGACTCTCTGCTGTGGAGGGCCATAGAAAGAATGGAAGCAAGAGATGTAGTCCGATGGCTTAATGTCAATTGTTCTGTCGTTTGGCGGATGAGGCGACAGTTTATAGAGACCGAAACTATAACCCGGAAACCAGCACAGGGCCGACCACGTGTGGCATAAGAAAGAATGAACCGTTATATGTCCGTAAGGGCACGACGGTACCGCCTTAGCACAGCACTGCAACATTGTGGAAAGAGACCAATATCCAGGATCCCTACTGGTGTGGGCAGGGATTATATTGACCACTCGAACATCTCTTCATGAAATTGTGTGGGTAAATCAGCAAGATTTAACTGTTGTCTGGTACCGAGAGTAGATCTTGGGATTTCATGCGAGGTGCTGTCGGCCCAGACTTCGTACTGATGAACGATGATGTTCGACTTCATAGAGCACGGGTGGTTGATGTTTTTTTGGAAACGGAATACGTTGCACGCATGGCGTGGCCTGCTCGCTCTCCCGATTTGAATCTAATGGAGCATGTCTGGGATGCACTAGGGAGACGGGTTGCATCACGTCAACATTCCCCAACCACTCTCCAAGACGTGTGAGCAGCGCTGCATGACGAACGGGCATTATTGCCTCAACATGAGATTGATAACATCATTCACAGCATCTCCCGTCGTTGTCAGGCCTGTATTATTGCCAGAGCTGGTCACACCCAACACTGAACACGTTAACCAGCTGTCAGAATGTGTGTGCAAATCCGTTAAGTTGGAAAACAACGAAGAACATTTTTGTTTACAGCTACACATGTTGCCGTTGATTACGTTGTGTATTCTTTACATTTTTTCTACTTTACTATCACCTACTTATATTGTTTCGTGGCAAAATAAACGCAACCTTCCAAAAGTTTCCGTTCTTTGCTTTAATTTTGGACACCAGTCTATTTATTCATATTTCATCCTGGGTAACAGCAGACATTGCTACTACTTCACATGCTACATGTTGATCCTGTCGATTGACATCAGAACCATGGCAATAACCTAGCCACTCCAATACATTCCTTGTACTTTCTCACACGTTTGTCTGAGAAACTCAGTGAGCATCCCTCCATATCAAAGAAGATGTTGAATTCTTGAAGATGAAAAAGGGTTAGCATTTTCACCAGTTTCCAGTTACATTCTTGCTACGCTGAAATGACAGAGGAGCTTTTGTTTTTAATTCTTATTAACCGTAACAGTTTCAGCAAGTCCTAGTTTGTGTTATTTAAGCAATCATTTATTTTATAGTGTGTATTATATAGTATGTTCGCTGTACCTACTAACACACACGTTATCCATCTATTTCATTTCCTTGGCAATAGAGTACGATTCTTTGACAGGAAATCTGATTTTAATTATTTATTTAATTTGTTTCGCTTCTTGTAATTTAAATATGGGTTTTGTTTTATGAATAGAGCTGTTAATGTAATAATTACTGCTGTCTTTCCTAGTGTGCGTAATGGGTCTGTCTTGATTATCAGATAATCTGCGTTTACAGGCTGGTACGCAAACACACACATGCAAAGGAGAGAGATACTGAGAAGACTGGAAGTACTTGCAGATCAGAAAGGTTTAGTAAGGTGTCGCGGAGCAGGATCTTTAAAGCTTTGGCTTTGCTCGGTTGTCGCTGGTGCGCTTGCTACCGTGGGCGGGAATACGACCGTAACTCGATTCCACTTCAGCGATCCGAGAGGAAAAGGAATCGACCTAGCGGACGCCCGAATGCGGGTTTTTCACACACATCAAGGGCAAATAAAGCGGGAACCCTAGACTCTGCCTCCCCACATCTATTCTCAAGAATTAGTTTTCAGTACTTAGCCGTTGGCTAACATCGCGGGAGCGATTATTCTCATACAGATGCTCTTGTGTATAACGGATACAAAAACTGAAAGAACAAGAACATAAGCTTTCATTAAAATACATGTTAAATTGTGTGCAATTGTTGACTAACTGCTCATGTTTTCTCTGAATCCTTAAGAGCTACGGTAAGGAATAAGCTCTGTTGACTCATTGTAAATATATATTTTGGCACTTTATAACTGCCACTATTGTTATGTCACCTCACTGTGAAGGGCACTGCTACTGACATTATCCGTTCCGATATTAAAGTGTGTCAGTTGCTAATGAAAGAAATATAGTTTCTCGCATCGCTAATCTTGCGTAAAAGATTGTCGGTTTTCCTTCAGCTTCAAACAGGAATAAAAATGTGTGTTGCTAATGATTATGTCGATGTCTTCGATGGGTGTAATTTCTTAAATCTGTCAATGTCAAGACCTCGTACCACGCACCACAAAGATAATAGTCACTGTCCCAACAACAGTTATTATTGTTAGCACACTGGACATTAGCCACTGCAGGTGAAATTATACTAGTATCGGGTAATATTGCTTCTACCTTGAAAATGGCTCCAATTCGGCGAGGGAGAGGGTCCACAGATTTTTCGGGTATGCCATATCCATCTCACTGGTGATTATATTCCATTGTGCTACGAAATTTGTGAAATGTTTATCGTTATGTGTCACCCACTGTACCAAATAATTCCAGAGGTTTTCTATGCTATTAATGTCGGGTTATTACTGGGCTGTCGACGCCAGAGTGGTGCCTAAGTGTTGGTCAAGCCAGGAACATATGCGTGCCTCTCTAAACACGATTGTTGGCATCTTGGTGGGCGTAAGTTTTCTCAGCGTACTCACAATGAAGCTGTAGAAGTAAGAGCAACACATGTTCACCGACAATTTCGAAGTAAACACCTGAACGAGTGGGTCCAAATCATGGTACAACGAACAATCAAGAAATATAGAGCACTTGCCCGCAAAAGGCAAAGGTCCCGAGTTCGAGTCTCGGTCCGGCACACAGTTTCAATCTTCCAGGAAGTTTCATATCAGCGCACTCTCCGCTGCAGAGTGAAAATTTCATTCTAGAAACATCCTCCAGGCTGTGGCTAAGCCATGTCTCCGCAATCCCCTTTCTTCCAGGAGTGCTAGTTCTGCAAGTTTCGCAGGAGAGCTTCTGTGAAGTTTGGAAGGTAGGAGCCGAGGAACTGGCGGAATTAAAGCTGTGCGGACGGGGCGTGTCGTGCTTGGGTAGCTCAGTTGGTAGAGAACTTGCCCGCAAAAGGCTAAGGTCCAGTGTTCGAGTCTCGGTCGGGCACACACTTTTAATCTGCCAGGAAGTTTCATATCAGCGCACACTCCGCTGTAGAGTGAAAATTTTATTCTAAAGAAATATCACATAACCACCTCAGGACTGAACTACACCTTCCACAAAGAGTCGGTTAAACGCCTCATTGGATCGTCACTGCACTCGACGCATTACATGATTTGAAAATAAGCATAATAGCGATTCGTCGGACCACATTAAACGCCTCCTGTCAGCAACTGTCCAGTTTCTTAGATATTTTGCCCACTGAAGTCATGAAGCTTATGTGCCCCTGTGAGCAAGACCCTAATGCTAGGTACCCGTCTCCACATTTCTACTGCATGCAGTTCCCTGCGCAGTGTTCGCTCTGAAACTGGTTGAGAAGTACCTGTACCCACTGACAGCAGAACTTCTTTCTGCGGTCGAAACCGATCGTCACTGACGAGACGTGACACTCGTCTCTATCTGTTAGACTCCTTAACGATCACTGGTCATACACAGTGTTAGATGACTGCAAGAGGTACACCTTTCCTGGTATACACACTGGCCAGTCTGCCTCAACACACCAACAAATCGGGCAACCTCACAGACCGTGTGGCTATGCGCACGTGCACCTCGATGGATCTTTTCCGACATTGAGTCACTTCCCCACATCGACCCTTTTCACTGTACTGATTCCATACAACCGATTGCACATAAGACCATCTGACTGGCATGAATTCTGTCAGCTGTGAATGGCAATATGAGCTGGTACCATTTCTACATTAACTACAGTCAAGTGACGGGTGTGCTTTTTTTAAGGGGGTGGATAATACTTACTCTGATGGGCTTACCTTCTGTTCTCTATGTTATCTCTGATGATAGTATCCTTGTATGTCGATGTGTGGGACAAAGTCGTTGTTTCGTCAAACATAATTGTATAGTTTATTTATGTGGCTCTGCAACCGACTGGCGATTGAATATTAGGAACTGTAACAACTGTAAAATATCAGTGGTATGTGTTGGAAGCTACGTAAATGGGCGGGCTCTGAGCACTATGGGACTCAACTGCTGTGGTCATAAGTCCCCTAGAACTTAGAACTACTTAAACCTAACTAACCTAAGGACAGCACACAACACCCAGCCATCACGAGGCAGAGAAAATCCCTGACCCCGCCGGGAATCGAACCCGGGAACCCGGGCGTGGGAAGCGAGAACGCTACCTCACGACCACGAGATGCGACGTAAATGGGAACGACCATCTAGAAATAGTTCTAGTAAGGGCAGATGACAGACTAAGTTCCTTGGAATAATCTCAAGCAAATTTAATTCATCCACAATACAAGTAACTCACCTAACCCCCATCAGATAGATTATTTAGAGTGCTCATCAGCCTGGAATTCTTACGGGATAGTATTAATAGAAGAGACAAAGATTATTCAAAGAAAGACAACACATTAAGTCGCGGGATTCTTGTAGTAATCTCTCGAACGTCACAGAGATACTCGTCGAACTCTATTCGGAGAATACACATTGCAAGAAAAGTCAAACAGAGTCTCATCACGATCCATTAAAAAAATCATTTTAATTCCGGGACCTCGGACTGGATTGATGGTGTTACCTGGGTGACCGCCGATTCTGCACATAAGAAGGCATCGGGACGTCAGATATCTATATTCCCTCGTCTCTCTGACAAATCATCGCTGGAGGCCCCACGCAAGACAGTCATCAATCTCACGGATATTGAGCTGACTGGGGATGCAGTTTCTTTTCTGGAGAAAGGACTTAATTTTACTGCCACACCTAGCTTCACGCCGGTAGCGGACATTCAGTGCAGTTGAACAGGTTGCTGCGCGACTACCACCTGAAGCAACTGAAGAAGTTCGCCAGGAAACCTGCCGTGCTCTGAGGAGAACTTAACTGATTTAGTAGAATATTATCAGCAGGAAGAGGGCAGCCATTCGAGACCTGAGACAGAGCCCTGAGATTGTTGTCTTACCGGCTGACAAAGGCATTGCTATGGTTGTTCTTTCCCATAAGGACTACATGGAGAAGGTGCAGAGCCTGCTAAATGACGAATCTTACAGGAAGATCAACGCCGACCCCACACAGAAGGTGGAGAACAAGACTAGGGATCTCCCCAAGGAAGCGGATTTACCAGAGGGTGTCGCCAAGAAATTGACACCTCAAGGACTTGTACCGCAAAGACTTTATGGACTCCCTAAAGTCCACAAAGAAGGGGTGCCGTTACGCCCAATTGTCAGCAACATTAGGGTACCTACATATTTGCTGGCCAAATACCTGGCAGAATTACTAAGCCCTTATGTGAGTAAACGCCCTCACCACGTTCGTAATTCTGTGGATTTCGTAAAACGTCTCGTCAACTTCAAGCTGAAAGACTCAGATATCCTGGTGAGTCTTGACGTTGTTTCATTATTTATCAGGGTGCCTCTTCGAGAGTCAGTTGAACTTATTGCACAGAAATTTGACGAGAAGACAACCTACCTTTTCAGGCACATTCTGACCTACACCTATTTTCTCTTTAGTGGAGAATACTATGAACAAACAGAAGGAGTCGCGATGGGGAGCCCACTCTCGCCTGTGGCCGCGAATTTCTATATGGGGTACTTCGAGGAGGAAGCTTTGGCGTCATCCAAATGGAAACCTACTTGTTTTCTTCGTTGTGTGGATGACACGTTCGTGATCTGGCCCCGTGGAAGGGACAAGCTTCTAGACTTCCTTACACACCTGAACGCCATACATCCGAACATCAAATTCACAATGGAGACCGAAGCAGAAGAAAGATTACCATTCCTGGGCCGCGCGGGATTAGCCGAGCGGTCTCGGGCGCTGCAGTCATAGACTGTGTGGCTGGTCCCGGCGGAGGTTCGAGTCCTGCCTCGGGCATGGGTGTGTGTGATTGTCCTTAGGATAATTTAGGTTAAGTAGTGTGTAAGCTTAGGGACTGATGACCTTAGTAGTTAAGTCCCATAAGATTTCACACACATTTGAACATTTTGAACCATTCCTGGACGTCATGGTCAAAAGAAGAGCTGATGGCACCCTGGGCCACGGGGTGTATAGGAAGAAAACGCACACCGACCTGTATTTGCATGCGGATAGCTGCCACCATCCTTCGCAGGGGACTGGGGTACTAAAAACACTGGTGAACAGGGCGCTCACCATCTCTGACACAGAGAGTCTGCCCCGTAAGCTGGAACACCTCAAAACTGTATTCCGAAAAACCAGATACTCGGAATGGCAGATGTGGCGTGTGGAGACGGAAGAAGTCACGGAGGAAGAGATGGGCACTGCCTATATACCGTATACTGGCGCAGTATCGGGGAAAATAGGACGAATATTGAGGAAAAACCGAGTAGGAACTGTCTTTTGTCCACCCAATAAAACACGAGTATTATTGGGAAGTTTCAAAGACGATGTCGGTTTGCGGAAGGCCAGCATATACCAGATCCCGTGTCAGTGTGGGAAGACTCATATTGGACAGACAGTGCACACCATCGAAGATCGTTGCCGAGAACATCAGAGGCACACTCGACTTACATACCCCAACAAGTCGGCGGTCGCAGAGCACTGTTTGTCTGAAAATCACGAAATGGACTACCAACATACCAGGGTCTTGTCACAGACATGTAAATACTGGGACACCGTCGTTGGAGAGGCTATCGAAATTCGTACGAGGGACGGACTCATCAATAGAGATTGCGACTGTAACCTCAGCAAGACATCGAGTCTAATTAAAAGTCCGCTCAGCAAAGAAAACTAACGTGAGACCAGTGCGGATAAGGCAATTACACCGACACCACCACAGACGCCGACGCCATCGTCACAGCGACCGCCGACGCTCGGCTGCGGGCGCGGACCGCGGAGAGAACGCCACACAGGGGAGGGGATTTAGGACGGCCGCCCGCCCTTAGGAGCTCAGTCAGCGCACCTGACGATGGTGACATGTCTGATCGCCGAAATATTGTGCCCGTTGGACACTATGGAGCCGGCCGGTGTGGCCGAGCGGTTCTAGGCGCTACAGTCTGAAACCCCGCGACCGCTACGGTCGCAGGTTCGAATCCTGCCTCTGTCATGGATGTGTGTGATGCCCTTAGGTTAGTTAGGTTTAAGTAGTTCTAAGTTCTAGGGGACTGATGACCTCAGAAGTTAAGTCCCATAGTGCTCAGAGCCATTTGAACCATTTTTGACACTATGGGCGGGCAGTACACTCGTGGACTGTTCGAGCAACATAGACGCTGATGTTATGAGGCCAGCGACATTGATCTGTATATATTATTTTGCAAGTCTGTCCTGATCACACAAAATCTTTCACACTTCACGATTATAGCTTTCGGCTACTGTCATCTTCAAATTTGTTACAAAATAAAACAAAGTGTAACCAACAAATTCAGTTTGCTGAATCTAAATCTATAAAAGGCCTAGTGCTACATAAGGCAAATAAAAAGTATTTCCATGATTAACAGCCAAGCACACCAGCACAGATCATACTTATTCTGAAGAAGGTATCAACGTAAAATTATACATGTAGATACACAGTAAGTGCTGGTGATGATTTGGATGTGTCTGATATGTACACAAATAACTGAGACCAGCAGAGGGTGCATGACTAACCAGTATCGCAAATTCAAGTGTTAAAATCCAGTATGTGTAGTCATTAACTGAAATCACTTCGCATAGCAAAATGAGCATCTAACAATTAAACGTCTACTGATGTACAATATGTGGAATTAGATCCATGGTAATAGTGTGTATCTCCTATCTAGCAAAGTAATATACACAACTGTGTAAAAGCCAGTATAAAAAGTTTAGAAATAAATTCACATCTATAAATTAAAATCTTCCAGCATGACAAAACAATTAAGCCATAACCGTAAGTGTAAGATGATTAACGAA
Organism: Schistocerca nitens; assembly: GCF_023898315.1. NCBI lineage: Eukaryota > Metazoa > Arthropoda > Insecta > Orthoptera > Acrididae > Schistocerca > Schistocerca nitens. The sequence goes on along the minus strand of NC_064616.1, from coordinate 629,085,092 downwards.
ACAGTGAATATTAATTAGAAAGTCGATAGTCGACAATACATCCGGAATGGGATCTCAATAGTGCCGCCTCGTGGCATCTCTGTATGACGTGCTTAGTTTTCCTGCGGCCCAGTCTGCTCGCCGCCGGTGGAATTCGCACGTGACAGTGCGCGAAGCTGCCGAGGCGCTCGACGCTGCTTAGAATAGTAGGATTCTGAATACATCAAAATACGCGTCCAGGTTCAACTAATATTGTTCACTTAGCAGTAATTCCGGTTGCCGTTTTCTGTGTACATAAATCTCCATTTCCTCGAGTAGGTTCAAATGGTTCTGAGCACTATGGGACTTAACATCTGAGGTCATCAGTCCCCTAGAACTTAGAACTAGTTAAACCTAACTAACCTAAGGACATCACACACATCCACGCCCGAGGCAGGATTCGAGCTTGCGACGACCGTAGTAGTCGCGTGGTTCCGGATTGAAGCGCATAGAACCGCTCGGCCTTCCTCGAGTAGGTTTAGTAACTGCTCCTTTGCTCCTCTATGCAACACTTTCATATTATTGTCAATGTTTCCTGCCGAATGTTTTTCTCTCGCCATTACGAGCCGGCCGGTGTGGCCGTGCGGTTCTAGGCGCTTCAATCTGGAACCGCGTGACCGCTACGGTCGCAGGTTCGAATCCTGCCCCGGGCATGGATGTGTGTGACGTCCTTAGGTTAGTTAGGTTTAAGTAGTACTAAGTTCTAGGGGACTCTTGACCACAGATGTTAAGTCCCATAGTGCTCAGAGCCATTTGAACCATTTTTTGATCTCTCGCCATTACAATTTTCATGTGTTTTCAAAGCTGTTAATAACCTTGCAGCCTATGAACGGAAAAAGATGGTGATGAGACATAGGAAGAAAACTTCCAACTTACAGATAAAGTCTAATGTAAGAGTAGACAGAAGAAGGGAAATCAGACATCAACTTGCAGACGGGTTGGACAATCTCATTAACATAAAAATGACGAATAAAGAAATGGATCTTCTGAATAAGGGTTTACAATTTAGTATTACCCCCAAATTGAGCCCAGGCATAATCAAAAATACCGTTACAGAAGTAAAAGATTTGTGTGACGTATCTAAACTCAGTAAATTTGATCAAATGGACATAGCAGTGAAAACTAACAAATGTATAGCCAAAGTAGGTCACTGCATACAAAATTATTCAAAACATTTAGAAGCACTTTACAGCCTAAATCGTAAACTAGAAATGGAAAGTGCGATAGTTACGAAGACTGACAGAGGAAATTCGGTTTCGTAATTTATGATTACAACTACATCAAAAAAACGGAAAAATTTCTTGCAGATAATAACGTAGTCGAAGTTAAGAGAAATCCTGTGAAGATGTTTCAATCAGATCTAAGATAAGCAATTGAAAGCAGTATCTTTATGTTTCCAGATGAGAAAGAGAAACGAACATCAGAAATGGTGAATCCGTCCATTCCTGTGCTTCGTTCGCAAAATAAATTGCGCAAGACGGAGGAACCGATTAAGCCGATTATAAACGGTATGTCATGTCCCCAGGAATGTAACAAAAGACTGAGAGCAGCATATAGCTATAAAAAGACATTCAGTGTCAGGAATATTTACGGATTTGCGAATGATATTAAGGATGTACCAATCCCAGCTGGAGGTACATCGGCTTCCTTTGACATTGTTAACTTGTATACCAACGATGCGTTGGAGATAATAAGGAAGATCTTGCTAACATACAACAACATTAGTCAAGGGGAAATAGTAGAACTCTTAGAAATTTCATAAATTATGTTGTCATTTAATTACTTTAAGCTTAACGATAAGACTTTTTATAAGAAGAACGGACTCCAAATGGGTAATAGTTTGTCGGGCACTTTAACTAACGTCTGCGAAAAAGCTGTCTATTACAGACGTTATGTAGAGGACATTTTACTACTGAACAAAGGCGATGAAAATGAAATACGCGAGGTAGTAGAAAGAATGGGTGAGATGTACGAAAAAATTAAGTTCACAGTGGAACTGGAAGAGGAAGTAAAAAAATGGTTCAAATGGCTCTGAGCACTATGGGACTCAACTACTGTGGTCATTAGTCCCCTAGAACTTAGAACTACTTAAACCTAACTAACCTAAGGACATCACAAACATCCATGCCCGAGGCAGGATTCGAACCTGCGACCGTAGCAGTCGCACGGTTCCGGACTGCGCGCCTAGAACCGCGAGACCACCGCGGCCGGCTAGAGGAAGTAAGTGAGGGCATATTCCAGAGCCATTGTCAACACTACCACTCACCGCTAATGACGAAGTGGAAGAATTAAATGTGATTAAACAAGTAGCAAAGGCAAACGGGTATAAGGACCGTGACGTAATGAACATCTATAATAAACTAAAGTAAAAAATACGTGACAAGGAGGAGACAATAGGACCAGAGGGCAAGAAGTTTGTTGCTATGTCATACAATGGTGCATTTTCCGACAGAATTGCACAGGCTTTCAGGAAAACTAAAGTGAAAATTGGATTTCAAACAAAAGGTGCAATTAGTTCTAGACTACGCCACAAAGCTGGCAACAACAGCAACAGATAATTAGAATCTTTTGTCTATTGTCAGGACTATGAAAAGTTTTATATGGGGTCAGACGGGAGGTTTCTAGACTCTTTTTGGAGAGCACATGTATAACCAAAATAATAGCACTTTCGGTACACATTTGGACAGAGAGAAAAAAAAATGGGCCTTCTTCCGCCTGCTCCGCCGCAGCAAAACAAGAACGTCATACAGAGAACCCACGAGGCGACGCCACTGAGATCCCACTCCGGGTGTATGTTCGACTTTTTAATTAATAGTTACTGTTTCGTTAATTACCTTACACTTACGGTTATGGTTTAATTGTTTTGTCGCGCTGGAATATTTCAATTTACAGACGTGAGTGTCTTTTTAAACTATTTATTCTGGATTGTAAAAAATTGTGTATTTTACTTTGACAAGCTAGGAGCTACCCAATATTACTCTCTGCACTTTTAATGTGGATTTTAAGTATGGATCTGATTCCACATATTGTATAACAGTACATGTTTTGTTGTCAAACGCTCATTTTGCTATGCGTCGTAGTTTTAATTATTAACTACACATACTGCATTTTAACTATTAAATTTGCGATACTGGTTACGCATGTACCCTCCGCTGGTCTCAGTTATTTGTGTAAATATCCGAAGCATCCAGTTCATCACCAGCACTTACCATGTATCTACATACATAATTTGACGTTGATACCTCCATCAGAATATTTTATGGTACGTATGGCTGGTGTGCAAGGCGGTTAATCACGAAAATACTTTTTATTTGCCTTATGTAGCACTAGGCCTTTTATAGGTTTAACTTCAGCAATCTGAACTTAATTGGTTACACCCCGTTTTCGTTTCTAACAGATTTGAAAATGACAGTAGCCGAAACCAATAAAGTGAAGTGTAAAAGATTTTGTGTGATCAAGACGGACCTCTAAAATAAAGTGCCACAATATGATTACGGGCACATTTTCAGACTCTGTCTTCATCTGATATTCAAGTTTCGTTTTAGATAGCGTAGTTGTAGCCACAATAAGAGAGCATTCAGTATACATTTGGATTGACAAAAGCATGTGGCAAGAAATATAGACGATAATATGGAAGTGTTACATAGGGCAACAAAGGACAATTACATTGTGCTTAAGGACCACGAAGATAAGCTAGGGCAGGGGCGGGCAGGAATTCTGCACGTGTGCGGTGCACATGCACGTGTGCAGTTAACAGGTGTTCTGCGTGCACACGGGGCAAGCTGACCACCCGCTTCTCTCCCCTCCCCACCATACCGTCCCTCCGCTTCTTCCTCTGTAATGCGTTTTGTTTCCTGGCCTGCTTTATTGAATGAAGGATTAAGGGTAGTAGGAGTGCTTGAAAGTAATCATCGTTTGAAAGAGTACCTATTACGTACGATACGTTTTATTTAATTATCACAGGTGGAGTTTGCAATACGTTTAATGTCTGGAACAAAATTTCTACATATAGACAAACGCAAACAGTTACGCAAATTTTCATTACTGATGTTTGCTCTTAACCGAGACTTATTAATTTACATAACAGAAAAAAATCTCTCACAAACATATGTCGAGCCAAACATTGACATTATCTTCGCGGCTTCACGATGGAGACGAGGAAACTTGCTGTGGAAAGTCGTGATAAAAATCTATCACACGTCTTGCCAAAAGGAACCTGTCTCTCAGACGAGAATTACGCTGTAGACCTATTAATTCCATTTGCAAACTGGGATGAATATCATCTACAGAAACAGCAGATTGTCTCGAGAACTACTCAAAAGCTTGGGATAAGTAAGATATATCTCAAAATCGCTTGAGAAATTCCTCTTTTACTGCACTAAGAACGGCAACATACTGAAATTTATTATAATGGCGTTCAATATTAAACTTCCGCTGACCAGCGAGAATACTGTCACATATTATACATTTCCAATTTTCACGTTTTTGCACAGAGAAAAAATGATTCTCCCATTCCTTTTTAAAAGATAGCAAATCTCCAATTCTCCGTTTCCTTGATTCACTCTGCATTTTCCGGTTACTGAAATTCACTACGTAGTGGTCGCTTCGCTTCAACGTCCGCAGCTTAGCCTGGAACTACACTGCGGCAACCTGCCGGCTGTCGCCACTGCTCCGTTCGACGATTGCACGCCAGCAGCACACGTGCAGCGCTGTGTGCTCATGAGCCGCGTGCAACGTTTGCCCGCCCCTGAGCTAGGGGAAATTAAGGCTTGTACGGATCCGTATAGACAGTCGTTTTTCCCTCGCTCTATTTGAGAGTGGAACACGAATAGAAAAGACAAGTAATGTGTCACTGAATGTCAAGATTTTCATTAATAGTGACTGTCTTGTTTAATTATTTCGTCATGCTGAGAGGTTTAGATTTATAGATGTGATGTTACTTTTAAATTTTTACCGTGGCCTTTTCACAATTATGTGTTATTTACTTTGCCAGGCTAGTAGTTTTCTGTTATTACTCTTTACATGTTTTATGTGGATTTTAAGTATACATTTTTTCATATTTAATGTCAGTTAATGTTTTATTGTCAAACGCTCATTTTGATGTATGAAGTAATTTTAATTAATGACTATGCATAATGGATTTCTACAACTGAAGTTACAATACTGGCAACCCATGTACCCGAGCATTATTGCTCTCTGCTGGCCTCAGTTATTTGTATAAACATTGACGTATCCAGGTAATCACCAGCTCTTACTATCTACCTAGATATATAGATTTTGACGTTCATACCTATGTCAGAATATTTTTATGGTATGTATGGCTGTTAATCATAGTAACTTTTTTATTTTTCTTGTGCATTACTAGGCCTGTTTTAGATTTTGATTCAGATAACGGGATTAGTTGATTTCACCACAGTTTTTCTAGTTTTAACAGATTTAAAGATCTTAAAGGCCTTTTGGTGAAATGTACAATTTATGTGATGAAAACGGTCCTTTAAAAGTAATGTGCCATTACATGGTTGCGGACTCATTTACAGACTTTCTGTCTTCAATTTATAATCAGTTATCATTTTTCTCTAAAACGCTCTTTAGCACGGAATGCCATTATCTTAATTTTATTTCAGATATTCTCACATTATAATCATTCGCTACCTTGTGTAAGGATCAATGTGCTCTTTCTAGTTTATCATCCGAGTCCGCTAACATGAGGACCGCACCTACTTGTCGAAGTTTATGGTATAAGAAGGTCATGGCCAGAAGTGAACGTGACAGAAGTGAGAGCTCCAGATTCCCAAGTGTTTAGAAAAATTATTATTTTTGTCGCAAGGCGGCCAAGGGACCTTAGTTTAGTTTCAAGGCAGCGGTTGGCGCAACAGAAGGAGTAGAGGACCATAATCTGAAGGTCCTTTGATCGAGCTCCTATGCGGAAACTTTTTTTTTTAATGATGTCATCTTGCTTTCAGCTGCCAGTGTTTCATTTTAAGACTGGAATCTCGGCATTATGCCATTTTCAGTATTTATGTTACTCTTAATGCGAGTAAATCGAATAACGCTCAATGTACAGTCTATTTAGTAAGATCGTAGTCGGGCAATCAGTAGAAAAATGTATTTGACAGCACACTAAGACATATACATACGTCATATATGAATAAGAGAATTACAATTAATAATACATCCGATCAGACGCAGCGTCGGTAGTTGCTTGGCATCTTCGAGACATGCTTGAAACGAAGTTTTCGGTGGAAGAAACCTCAAAATGCGTCGAATTTGCGTTGACAACTGTTTCAAAGTGAGTTTTGCTTGAACTTGACGCACGCAATATTAAGAGAGGGTTTCCTGAAAAAAGTTTGATAATCATTTTATCCACCTTTGGATTCGCCTTACCGACTGAGCCACGTTCTTCAGAGTCATCCACGTTTTTAACAAATTTATAGCAAGTTACCTACTTTTGTACAACCGACTCTGATTTCCCCATATATTTAGACGCTGCGGCATGACTCATTTCCCGGTCTTTGTGGTGGCTGCAGAGAAACAAAGACTCATAATGCGACGCGTAAGCTGCACTCATGTCTCTTCTTATGTATCTTAGTCAAGAATCAGTAACGTCGTCATTATCTCATCGGAATTTGGGAAACTCACAACAGTTTTATACAAAAACATTTTGAGTGATGTTATAAAGCCCCACGTGCAGGAGAACAAATTTATTGTGTTAGCTGACTTTTAGGCAGGACAAAGAAGATGAAGGAGGATTGCCGTCGTACAGTATTAAAGTGATTCTCCCCAAACGCACTCCGTTAGTGCAACTCAGCGATGTCTGTTTTTAACAAGAGGTAAAGAATTTGATCTGAAAGCTTCTATACTGCTCTTATCTCATAGTGCAAGAAAGTAAATCACATCTCATTACTAAGCTTATGATGGTGCAGTTATTTAATCTTCCATGACTTTACGACGTCGTCTGCGTAAACACTTTGGGTGATAAAGGACACCTTTGTGTCACACACTGCGAGTAGGATTTCGCAAACATACCTTATTTTTGTACTTTAATGTTGTTTTGTATGCACATAGCTTGAATTATGCTTATTAGTTCTAGGTGTACCATTGTTTTCGAAATTTTTTTTTCGATAACTTAACTTTGTTAACTGTATCAAATCTTTCTCAAACTCGATAAAGGTATGTACGTGGGACAAATGTATTCACAAGACATCGTTATGATATTTGTAAACATTAATTAGTGTCTAGTTTGTTGAACAAAATTCAAACTTCCATTCAGTTAAATATCCCTGTAGTTTGTCCTTTTGATTATATTAAAATCTGCACTCATGCTATTAGTGAGTGTGTTCCAAGTTAAAAAAGAACTTCCGTTAACTATCACAGACGACGTGACGGCCTGCAACAAGACGAACACGTGAGTAGGCCTTTGGCAGCAGGTGCTTAAGGGGAATGTCAGTGTGGGCGCTGTTATCAGAGCCCAGGTGCTACACCGACGAGGTGCGCCTGACGAGGCTTGGCTGGAGATCGATAAGTTGACACAGCATCCGTGGCAGGGCGTCAGGCGGGCAGCGCCGGCGTTAAATCGCAGCTGCCATCGCTTGCCTCGCTTCGCATGTGGTCACCCCGGTGTGTCACGTCAGCCATCGACAGCCGTGCGCCGCGCTTATCTCTATGCGGCGCACGATTACAAGCTCCTCCGGACGATGCTGTTGTATACAGAGACGTCGCGACGCTAGAAAATCGGAGGAAATGCAGGAACATCTGAGAGGATCGACGCCGCGTGCAGGCAGTGGCAATTGCCCCCCACGTCATCAGTCCCCTAGGAATTAGAACTACTTAAACCTAACTAACCTAAGGACATCACACACATCAATGCCCGAGGCAGGATTCGAACCTGCGACCGTAGCGGTCACGCGGTTCCAGACTGAAGCGCCTAGAACCGCTCTGCCACAAGGGCCGGCGACATCATAGAGCAATGAAACACACTTATACCACTTAACGAGTTTCAAGTCGTATCCTAGCCAACAGACACATGGGGGATACATCGCATGATTGTTTTAATGAGTCTACTGCTCATTATCTGACTTGAGCACGGCATTTTCAGTCTAGTCCAGCGCCATCTACCGAGTGTACTGTGTACCTGATGAGCCGACTAGAACCTTTCTTTATACTTGGCCAGTCAGCACAGGCAAGAACAGCTTCTGGTCAGCCAACCCCTCGAGGACACCCCTGCTGTGGACGAGCATCGCCAACTCCTACCACAGTGCGAGACAAACAGGCATGGCTTGGGCGTATAGTTCCAACTGCAATTCCATCCACAACATACACTTTCTCCAGTTTAAAAAGAAATCCACTTTACCCAATCAGAGACTGGGATGTTGTTGTCCATTCACCCCAAAATTTTCGCCGGCCGCGGTGGTCTCGCGGTTCTAGGCGCGCAGTCCGGAACCGTGCGACTGCTACGGTCGCAGGTTCGAATCCTGCCTCGGGCATGGATGTGTGTGATGTCCTTAGGTTAGTTAGGTTTAAGTAGTTCTAAGTTCTAGGGGACTAATGACCACAGCAGTTGAGTCCCATAGTGCTCAGAGCCATTTGAGCCATTTGAACCCAAAATTTTCAAGTGAAATGTAGATCCCTCCTTTTTATGAGCGTTATTTTCGAACACAGAAGGAATCAGAGCAAAAACACGTTTTCACATCGCTAAAGTGTCGTTCTTAGTGGGAAAATTCTGTACAACAGCATGGCGTAGGCTAAATATCCTCTAAATACTCTCTCATCCGTTAAAAAGATTTCTTCATATGAGCTTAATATCTGTCACATCCTGCATCACAGATCTAGAATGCTACACTCATTTTTGGCTCACGACGGAGTGCTATGAAGATGCCCTATTTCTGTCACAGGATGCCTCCGCATTTTCGAACTCTCTTAAGGTAGTCAAATTTCTCGTTACATATGAAGTCCCTAAAGGGAGTAAAATAGCAGCACAGAGGAGTTGTAAATATCAGATTAATACTACACACCACTTCTGAAATTCTGTTGTATAGGTGATTTCATTACGATGGACTTCTTTCCCTACGTAGGTGGGAGATTTAAATTTCATTTAAAGATCTCTACGCAACGAAAAAAACGGCTGATTACCACTCCAAATGGTTCAAATGGCTCTGAGCACTATGGGACTCAACATCTTAGGTCATAAGTCCCCTAGAACTTAGAACTACTTAAACCTAACTAACCTAAGGACATCACACACACCCATGCCCGAGGCGGGATTCGAACCCGCGACCGTAGCAGTCCCGCGGCTCCGGACTGCAGCGCCAGAACCGCTAGACCACCGCGGCCGGCTACCACTCCAACCCACGAATCATATTCGTGGCACTTTCGCCATCGCTTCCACCCACCCTGTGGCACGTCATTGATATAAAAATGCTTAACAAATTAATTAAATTGATGATAATAGTCCCTTCGGATGGTAATTTTTATCCTGCAGTCAGATTATGGGGGCTTCCCACAGGCTAGACACACATCTCTTCCGATACCTAAAATGACTTGTAAAATTCGTCAAATAGCTGAAGACTCCAATGCTAATTACTCTCTGTGTGTCGATTGCCTCGTCATAGTGGTGGAAGTAAGTGACTTAGAATTCTGGTATACTGCTCCCGAACTAATCTTGCTGAGACCTGTCGGTCTGTTGTGGCTGTAGGATGTTTCATTCTGTTCTCCGCCTCCTAAACACCTCCGCCCCCATGCTCGCCACCCCCACGGTGTCGCATGAGAGCAGTGGCCACCGCCGTCAGCAGGTCGTGAACACCCGCCCACATGCCAGGGCTGTACCGCTCCTGACTTACAAGTCACCGCACACTGTGCCGGGTAACTGTTGATGATTCCAGACTCACAAAAGTTTTCCTATTCTTTTCGGAAGGACTTTGTGCTTAAATGTTGCCGGTGTAAATAACAGGAAGTTTAACAGTGTACTTCCCTTGTCCCACCTGTAAACCGAATAGTTGTGAGATTTGTTTTCGAAATACCGCAGAAAGGTCGACCGAGTGAAAAATAACAAAGTACATATCTACTGACCACCTCATCCCAAACATGTATGAGCCTGCAAACCTGTGCTTACCTAAGAATACAGTCCTGTAGATGCGTTCCTATTAGCTCCAGCCAAATGAGTTGACGGATGTTTCGGGTACTCATATGGGGATCCCTGGGTGGAAGGTATTTAAGGCTGACTGCAAAAGGATTCATCTGTCCCCAACATACTTTTCGTGTATGGTCCACGAACGTAAGACACAAGGATTTATCGCTCAATCGGAGACATGAAGAGAGTCTTTTTCTGCCTCGCTCTATTTACAAGCGGAAGAGGAAAAAAAAAAAAAAAAAGCTCCGTCTTTAGGCCACAAGTGGCCCTTCCGGGACCGTCCGGCCGCCGTGTCATCTTCCGAGGAGGATGCGGATAAGGAGGGGCGTGTGGTCAGCACACCGCACTCCCGACCGTTAGGACGGTATGGAAGAGGAAAGGAAGTGACTAGTATTGGTACAAGATACCCTCCGCCACACACCGTACGATGGCTTGGGAGGTATGTGTATAGATGTAGATTTAAATTTAGTCTACCTGTTAAGATGTCAATCCGTCTATTTTTACTCACACAAAACTCAGTGAAGGCTGTTGTTTCTTATTTACCGAGAAAACAAAAGATAGAACCTCTGACGCTTTTTGTCTCTCGGTAAAAACGGTCATATTGGCCCCTAATTTTCTCATTGTAGTCACCCCACTTCAGGAGACGTTTGTGCCGTGTTGTAATGTCTGCGCACAACACTTAGAAGAAACTTTATAGAATTCACCTCTCAACTTCCCTTTCGTCAGAGTATCGCCTACCTACCATATTCTCAAGAATCCTCCAGCCTTCGATACATAGCATTTAAGTCCACCTGATTTCGACGAGTAAGAGATGTCCCCGGTCAAGTCACAGAATCCTGCTTATTCTCTTGAAAACCCATCACATACATTCCGACAGCACTGTTCCATTAGATAGAGAGCTGAGTAGGCCACCCCCGTCACTGACTAGGTAGAGAGCTATCACAATGAGGAAAAAATCACACTAATGCAGAGAAGGAAATTCACAACAATGCAGAGTATACGTAAACTGCACAAATAAATTCGGAAACATAACACCTACAACTCATCGATATCGGATGACTGTCTATAAATGTCACCCTGCATATATCCTGATCTCTTTATCATATTCCTAAGACTACCACGGTAGAAATACGACACTGTAATGATGTCAGAGTCTTCATTGACAACATAGTTTTTCGTGAGAAATATATAACCTTTTTCCAAATGGAGCACACCTTCGTAATACGAATCTAACAGTATCACAGAGCTTCCTATACACTATCCATTGAGTCATTTACTTTGTTGCAAATCTCACATCTCCACTCATAATTCGGAGCTACTACAAGAGTGGCGTGGACGGGGCGGAAGGGGGTGGTGTACACCCATGTGCTGTTCGATAGTGGACCGGTATGCTACTGTATTCCGTCTGGAGCTGGAGGTAATAGAAGCACTTCTAAAATGTTATATTCTGAGGGAAACACAGGCCTTCAGCTTCATACACGATAGGGATGGGGAGATCAGCTGACATGCATTTTGCTATTTTTCACTGAGTCGTCTTTTCTGCGGTATTTCGAAAACACATCTCACAATCATTCGGTTTGCAGGTGGGAAGTGGAGAAGTATACTGTTCAACAAACTGGTATTTACCCCAGTGACATTTAAGCACCCAACCCTTCCGAGAAGAATAGGACAGCTTTCGTGAGTCTGGAACGGGCATAGGTTCACGATCTGGTGACGGCGGTGGCAACTGCTCGCATGCGACCCGGTGGCGGTGCTGGGCATAGGAGCGGAGCTGTTTTGGCGGGTGGGGGGTGGAGGGTGGGGGAAGAGACTGAAACATCCTACGGCCAACATAGACCGACAGGTCTCAGCAAGATTAGCTCGGGAGCAGTATACCAGAATTCTAAGTCACTTACTCCCACCACCATGACAAGGCAATCGACAAACAACGCGTAATTAGCGTTGGATGTATTCGGGTATCTGACGAAGTTTACCAATCATTTTATGTATCGGAGGAGATGTCTTGTCTATCCTGTGGTAAGCGCCCCCCCCCCCCCCCCCGACATGCAAAGGGACTCTTATGATCAGTTTAATTAATTTGTTAAGCATTTTGATATCAATGACGTGCCACTGGGTTGCTGGAATGGTTAGTAAGTCGTCTTTCGTTCTTTCATCGAAATTTAGATATCCCACCTACACTGGGAGGGAAGGCTATCGTAATGAAATCACCACTATAACAAAAAATGGTTCAAATGGCTCTGAGCACTATGGGACTCAACTGCTGAGGTCATAAGTCCCCTAGAACTTAGAACTACTTAAACCTAACTAACCTAAGGACAACACACACATCCATGCCCGAGGCAGGATTCGAACCTGCGACCGTAGCGGTCGCGCGGTTCCAGACTGTAGCGCCAGAACCGCTCGGCCACCAGCGGCCGGCACCACTATAACAGAATTTATGAAGTGATGCGTGGTATTAACCTGATAGTTGCAACTCCTCTGTGCTGCTATTTGACTCCCTTAAGGGACTTCGCATATAACGAGAAATTTGACAGCCTTAAGAGTTCGAAAATGCCGAGGGATCCTGTGACAGAAAAAGCACGTTCGTCTGACAACTCCGTCATGAGCCTAAAATGAGTGTAGTGTTCTAGATCTGTGATGCAGAATGTAACAGATATTAAGCTGATATGAACAGATTTTTATCCGGATGAGAAAGTACTTAGAGGAAACGTATCCAACACCATAGTGTTGTACAGAATTTTCATACTAAGAACGACTCTTTAGCAATGTGAAAACGTGTCTATGCTCTAAAGCCTTCGGTCTTCGAAAATAATGCACATAAAAGAGAGGGATCGACGTTTCGCTTGAGAAATTCGAGGTGTAACGACAACAGCATGACCGTCTTGGATTGAGTAAAGCGGATTTTTTTGTTTTAAACTGATGAGAGTGTATGTTGTGGCTGCCTGATTGTCTCGAACTGTATTAAGAATTAAAGACGCTGGGCTGCAGCAGATGTGTTCTCGAGGGGTCGGCCGACCAGAAGCCTGTGTTGACTGGCCTGGCCAGGTATAAAGAAAGGTTCTAGCTAGTCAGCTCTTCAGGAACACAAGCACTCGGTAGACGGCGCTGAACTAGACTGAAGATGTCACGTTCAAGTAAGATAAACAGCACTACACTTATAAAAAAAATATCATATGATGTATTTCCCATGTTTCTGTTGGTTAGAATGCGACTTGAAACTCATAAATAGGTGCAAGTGTGTTTCATTTCCCAATACTGTTTCTATAGGACACTTGTATGGAGGGTCAGATGTTTGAGCAGCATTGGAACTGTTCGCTTGAAGATCCGTAAGAGGCCACTTCCCTGCACTTCAGTAACCGTTTGCTCTTGTATTATTATTATTATTATTATTATTATGCATCCTTTCAGTATAGGGCTATTGGAGAGACTGGGTGGAGCAACTCTCTAGTGCTAGACTAATAGCGAAAATACCATCTCTACATCCAGCAGTTATTGACAATGCCAGCTACAATTACTGTCTAGTGCTCGATCAATGCCATCTACCACTCCCCAGCACTGATGCTTCACAGGAAAAAAATTTGTATTTTCCTGTGCATTCTTGAATTTCCCACCAGTAATCTGGGTCGGCCTTCATGGATTGTGGCGCCATAGGTAGATTCCGTCAGTATTCCAAAGATCAGAAATAAAGAGAGTACATATATCCTTCTACACCAGCGATATGCAAATCAATTTTTTCCACATAAAGAATATATTATTATTATTATTATTATTATGTACCCTGAAATGAAATGTATTAGCAGTTGTATTTACCATAAAAATTTGTATTTTCCACTGATTTTTTAATTTTTTACCAATAGGGGGGTGGTGAGGGGAGAGCTGGTGATTTTCCAGTGGGGAGGGGACAGGAGGAGGTGGAGTAGTGTGAGGTTTCTCAGAAGGATTGGTTGTCCCCTGGGGGTCAAAAAGCGATTAGCATAGCAGTAGAGATCCCCAGGAGGTCATGAATCATTAGCATAACAATAGGTCAGTGGAATTACATCATCAATTTAATTAATTGGCATATCAATTTAATATCAAAAGTGGTGTCATACTATCTTTGCCCCACTACTGGTATGAACTGTGGTTTATTCTTAAATAGCACCCTATACTTATACAATATTTTAATCTGTCATCGATATCTTTCACCAAAGACCTGTTAAAAATTGTGTCACTGTGTACGATTAACGGAAATATGACATTATTAAAAAAGCTAGCTGATATTAAAGTCGTGGTAAAAGGCAGTCAGTTACGGTGTGGACCATGGCCTGATACCCATAAATGAAATATCGGTAATAACACAAAACTGGAGTTGAGTCTTGTGCATTAGCACACAGTGCACACACACACACACACACACACACACACACACACACACACACACACACACACACAGTGTACTGACACTCTTCCATGCTAGAGTTGACAGTAAATGAGTGCGAACAAGGAAGATTCACATCTGTCACTGAGTCAATCGTCTAGTTTCTAAGGTTTGTATTTGTAGAGTGTACACTAACGAAGAGAAGGTAGAAATGTTACAAATCTACTGAGAATGTACTACAGTACTCTGCTAGCTGTACCCATATTGCAAATAAGAAAATATTATTGCAATTATTGTTCTGCTAAGTTACATTCTTCATATATGAGTGAATTCGTTGGTGCACATTGTACTCACACAAACTACGGCGTTGCTGGTATGAAATTCCCGTAACTGCTTACTGCTTCTTTCGGCGTACTTTCAACTACAAAAGTTACACCTACCTCAGTACGGCCTCTGGTCACCAACCAGCTTCTCTGCAACGTAGATACTGTTCTGAAGATGTTAAAAGCAACGTTGAAGAATAACATCGTCAATACTTACAGTAGCACAGTCCGCATTAACTCTGTAGCTAAATGACATGTAAATAATTTATAACAATTTTCGGGTGGAGGCCGATTGTTTCATCTCTTAGAAAAATGTCAAAATTCGGCAAATAATTCTTTATTTGCTTTAGATGCCAAATCAAATAGGTGCGATCAGCCCGCATTTAAAACTAACAGCTAATATCACTGTCCTCATCTCACAGCTCATACCATCTAGTACACAAAACAGCCAGAAATGTACCAAAGCTCAACCCGAATTGTTACGCGATTTTCACAGTTTATACTCAGTTAGAACATGAGTTTTACATTCGCTCCTTTTCAGTGGATTTCTTTAAAAGAAATTGCTCGCCAACTATTCCGTGAACGATTACGAAATATGGCACGCGGAATTCTTCACAAAGGCCGAGAGTTCACACGCTTTTATCTCTCCAACTAATTTCTTCACAAAGCTCAAATTTTCACAGTCTGTCCGTAAATGCATCTGCTTTCACGGCGATACAAACCGAACGCGAAATAACAGTACCTCCTTCATTTTATATATAACTCTTTCGGACACATTCAACATGACCTGCGCGTCCAACTTCGAGACCACGACTGTATCAATGCCGCTTCTCACAGCGCATTATACTATTTGATAGAACGCGGTAAAAACTTCACTCTGATTGGTTGATCAAATGAACAGCCAATCAGATCAGTCTTTCAAGAGCATATTCGCGCCTAAACTGTTTTACTCCATTCAACATTCACAGAAGCATTTACGTCATTTTATGCTGCAAATATTAATAAAATGTTCCACCAAACCAAACCAAACGAAAACTAATCTTGAAATAACCTTAGAAAAGCATTACTCTACAAATAACTATTTGACTGCCTTCGTACAAAAACAAGCACACTTGGATATACGTCATCAGCAATTAAGGGGAATTACAGCTTTCGTTGCAACAGCTTGTTGCACTCTTTCCCATGACCAAGTTACATAATGTTTCACAGGAGATAATATTGAATCTTTACGATTGTCTCGCATACACACTCTTATTTACTCTCATTTATTTACACAAGAAAACAAGTAGTTATTAGATGAATTCTTGCTGAATTCTCTATTACGTAGACGAAAAATAGTGAACGTTATTTAAGTATAAAAATTCAAACATACTGACCTAACATTTCGTAAACTTTAGTAATGATTCCAACTAATAGCAAAGGACAAACTGTTATGCATCCGAACTGACTTTAATCTTACTAGTGTCGGTTTTTGGTAATTTTGGTAATTTTCTCTAACTTTGAAAGTATCCCAGCGAGAAAGCGGAGATTTTGCAACCAGCTTTTCTTATAACAAAAGGCTAAATATAAAGGTTTTTTCGAAACTGAATAAGATTTAGCATAGTTTGTTTAGATTCTTAAGGGTTTGGATATCCTGTTGCTGGAACTGACACAAGTAGCGCTTCTCACGGTCGTGCTAGCGACAGGTGCGAGTGAATTACGCCGAGATACAAGCAGCTGTCACCGCCACCGTCTCCAAAGCTACGAGCCCGTACTGCAAGGGGTAGCTTACTGCAATAAAATGCTATTGCGGTTTGACTCGCGACGTTACAAAACCTACAATTGAAATCGTTTGGCTGAGTGACCTATGTGAATCTTACTTGTGTTTCCATTAGTTTAATATTAACTGCAAGTGAACAAGTCCCTTTACCCCGTGTACCTTCACTATGTGCCAGTACAGTAAAGTGAAAGTCAATATTAATCGATACTGTGTTACGTTTGGAATAACGTAATGTTTGCGGGAATCGTACATCATTGTACGTTTTTCAAAAGCTCTTTAGAACCTAATAAAGAAATATAGGGTGTCTGGTATCCGGCTCCTCGGACGTTGAATGCCCGCAGATGGTAATGGACGTAGATGTCCGTTAGAAGGCCCAGTCCCTCCGCAGCGCTGACAGCGCAGCGTGTGTGCGCCACCTATCCCGCAGCGTGAATACACCGGCCAGTTGTGTTCCTCGCCCAGCGAACGGTCAGTCACTTCTGTACTCACATCTGATATTTTCGATTACTGTCATTGTTGTATTACCCGGCCACGATTTTGTTAATCCTAAGAGTGAGGGCGCTCCGGTTGGCTTATCATGAGTTTTTACCGTGATATTTCACTTGGACATGGCCGAGCGGTTCTAGGCGCTACAGTCTGGAACCACGCGACCGCTACGGTCGCAGGTTCGAATCCTGCCTCGGGCATGGATGTGTGTGATGTCCTTAGGTTCGTTAGGTTCAAGTAGTTCTAAGTTCTAGGGGACTGATGACCTCAGCAGTTAAGTCCCATAGTGCTCAGAGCCATTCACTTGGACACGGTTTACCATTTGATAGTATACGCACAACTGTCCTGACAGCATCCACAATGTGATGTGTTTTCTTTAGCCACCATTGTACATGTTTACTGCAACGTCACCGCGTGTTTCCTACTACGAACACGGGACATCAAGTACAACAATATCGTGGCTAGGTAGTATTACGGTCTATCAATAATAACCTCCCTTGGAGCTTGGTGTTTCTCTCTAGGCGGGATTGCGACTGTCTCTCTCTCTTTGCTCGTGGCCTGTTGACATCGTTGTGACGAAGGTTTGCTTTTTTTGTTTCCATAGATTCCTCTGGGCTTGTCCTTGTTTGTGACATATTTAGCACGGCTGCCGCTTGGTGCCGAGTCCTCTTCCGCCTTGCGGCTTTAGGTATTTCTCTCGTGGGTTCTGACACGTGCGCTGAAATCCGGCTTCGCGCAGATATAGCAGAGTGCTATTTAAAAAAGGAAAAGAAAGGCGCCCTGCCGTTGAGTCTCCGAAGCAAGTGTCTTATTTCTAAAGGATTTCCGTTAAAACAGATTTTCAATTGACGGCTGGCCTGTCTGTTATTGACATCGAATGACTGGCGTTCTTGTTTACTTGGGCTGGGTTTGAGCAGCCGCTTATGGCAGAAGACTGAGAAGTTGTTTGTCAGTATTCTTTCCATTTCTTCTGCTCGTCTTTGTTCCAGTTTTAGATAGTTTTATAAAACACCCTTGTTTTCATCCGGTGTCCTTCCTCTGAGTTTTATTACAATGAGATCAACAATGTTGTTGACTATTTGACTGCCAGTTTTTGTTGCTCGTTTAGTACCGCCCGGGAGACACGTGTAGGGAAAATTAAAGGTAAATTCTAGAGACGTGAGCTGCAAAAAGAGTACTGCAGTCGGCTATGTTCATTCCAAAACAAGTTTAAGATGTAAATTACTCCTGTGGTTTTCTGTTAATAAACATTTTCAGTAATATAGTGCCTGACAACAAAAGTGAGGCACTGGAAGACATAGTCGGATATCAATGAATTTTGTGCACAAATGTGCTGTGACTCTGTTTGCACATCACCCTGACAAGGAGACCTCACTTACCGTGAGGCCATTCTCTAGGAAGGCCTTCGGCTGTGTGTCTGAGAAGGACTTTGAGGTTTTTATTGTATTGAGGCTATACTCTTTCAACCTATACATGAGGAACATGCTAACGTCTTTTAAGTCAAATAAAAAAAAAAAAAATTTCACGAGCGGTCTGGCGCGACCAATATTGCGCACGAGGCATTGCTATACACGTTAACACAAGTGAACGTAGCAAGCCAACGCCCAGCGAGACACCCAGAGCTATGCTATGCGTACGCAATATGGCGCAAAGAACAGCAATAACAATGTAACTACAAACATAAAATATTAAATGAAAAACTAATTTAAAGTTAACAAAATTTAAAGAAGGACAACTACAATGCACAGACATGAACAACAGAACCCGCCCACCTCCCCAAGGGAGTTGTGTTAACGTGCCACAGCAATGCCTAAGCGACGTGCATGGCGTCGTCGGTGGCGGCGCAGCGTTCCTGTGTATCGCAGTTTGAAGGCTATTGATATTGATTTGGCTGGACAGTTTAATAAACAACAATTAATTGGAGGTCCAAATGTGTTTCGTGGACTCCATTTGAACTTTACATGTGATGTACAAGCAGTTTTTGGAGGTAGTACATGGCTCACGCTTGCTGTTGTATGGGGCAATCATGCAGATTATGGTGGCCTTGAAGCTTTTCCTGATGCAAATATTTTGACATGGAAGACATGGAGTATAGAAGAGACAACAGGACTTCTGGCTAAACAGCCATATGGTACACTTGTTCCCAGTATGCCATTTGTGTTGAGTACTAGAAAGAAGAAGAAATTAAATGCCGATGAGTACCTGTTTATATGGGCTAAGATTGGCAATGGAAATTGTAAAATAAAGATCAATGGTGACTGTATGTTATATTACAGACAATAAAGTTGTCCTACCCGAGAACCATCCTTATCTATCCCGTGAGATTTTTTTTTCTTTAAAAAGTATAAAACACTATTCACTTTTTGTTTGGCCGCCGTGCGACAGGTATCGGCAGATATGGAAATGATTAGCGCTGTGGCAGAACAGCCACCCGAGTGCATTAGTATTGTTTGTGTTTAGTGTTATTACCAGGCCAGATAGGGTGTATAGGGAGCGTGAGCAGCGTCACTTTTAGAAATTTAATTTCGTTTCCTCCTGCCCTTTTGGC
This sequence comes from Schistocerca nitens, assembly GCF_023898315.1. Lineage (NCBI taxonomy): Eukaryota > Metazoa > Arthropoda > Insecta > Orthoptera > Acrididae > Schistocerca > Schistocerca nitens. Next base: position 629,065,475 of record NC_064616.1, on the reverse strand, counting down.
CGATCCACCTTTTTTTTGTCAGGCAATGTATAAACAAGACACGGTGGTTAAGATAATTACTTCTTCATTTGTATGATACCATATTGAGCACTGAGCAGCGTGTTTCACCTGCTGTGAGTGGTACAGTACACACTGTGATATATACGCACACTCCAAATGAAAACAGAGGTGGTCGAGCAGTACGGGATAGTATGGCGAAGGTTTTGGAAGGTGGGGAAGGGGGAGGGTAGGAGGAATAGCGCACGTGTAGAAGTACTCGAGCATTGTGTCAACATCTGAAATGAAGTGTTCTGATCGGTCAGTGTTATGCAAATAACGTTGTTTTGCTCTAGCGCTTCTGCCACGTACCACATGGTCCACTGCAAGGTAGTGAAATGGAAATAGGAACGGCAATTTAGCTTTTTATAGAGAACTTCTGTGTAATCTAATTCCTTCCCTGCATTGTAGTTGGTTGAGTGAAGTGAAACGTTTCAATCGTGGCTTAAGAATAATTCTCTCAAGTGGGAATGAAGCTAACTATGCAGTAATTCTAATCCCGTTACACAATAAACGAAATTCTAAACCCGTTATACAATAAACGATTAAATGTAATTTCTCTGACACAGCTTCGTCCTCGTTGTTAGATCATAGAAGTCAATATTAACTACTAAGCCGAAAATTTAATCACTGGACGTGCTAGGTAACATGTAAACAGAGTCACAGCACATTTGTGCAAGCAAACATTAATCATTATATTTTTAGATATGCATGGTTGGACAGTAATATGGAAACGAAAAAAAAACACAAAACATTAGCATCCCTAATACAGTATAGGACAAGTGTTAGCATTCAGAACAGCTTTGCGCCGTCTCGGAATGGACAAATACAGTTCCGGTATGGTTTTCAAGAGAACCGTATACCATTGTTCTTGGAAACTAGCGGCAAGTCCAGGTTCAAAATGACTCTAAGCACTATGGGACTTAACATCTGAGTTCATCAGTCCTCTAGACATAGAACCGCTTAAACCTAGCTAATCTAAGGACATCACACTCCTCCATGCCCGAGGCGGGATTCTATTCGGTGACCGTAGCAGCAGAGCGGTTCCGGGCTGAAGCGCCTAGAACCGCTCGGTCACAGCGGCCGGCGCAAGTTCAGGTAATGATGATGGAAGCGGATAGTGATTACACATCCTTCCCTCCTACGTACTACGCCAACAAAGGGTCATTAAAACAAGTCCTGGACAGTGTGAGCTATGTGATAAGGAGCACTGTCGTCTTCACGATATGGACTAGGTCTGCTAAAATGGTCACATAATTCTTGGTAGTAATGCAACACTGTAGAGTAATTTCACTATTTGGACATAAACTTAGCTAGAAATCGTAAGCAGTGTGAAACAAGACTTACCCTGGCAAATTAGTTACTTTCACTGGTCCTTAGTCCAGGTTTTATGTCCTGAGCACTTTGTTTTCCTGTTACGGGCACTTCTTCCACTGAAGATCGGTTTGGAATTACAGCTCGCCTGGCATTTCCATGCTTATAGAGCTCCCTTCGTTTTGTTTAGGAGCTGAAAATGTTCGCGAATACGACATGCAGTTCCGCAGTGACTTTTACTGCTGTCGTTCTCGTATTTTTTGTCACAATCCTCTTCAATGACCGTCTGACACGATCACTCAACACACACTTTCGTCCACGTTCTGACCTAGTGGATGATGTTTTCCCGCTTTCCCTACATTAAGGCGTTGATAACGCAGCCGTTGAGCGCCCCTAAGTTACACACACACACTTCAGTACGGAGCCGCTTGAAACACCAAACACATCGGCTAACTTAGTTACGGAAGCATCCACCATACGAGCACAAACAATTTGCCTAGGTTAGAATTCACTTAGCTCCGACATAATGCACGCACAGCGTCAGAGAACACTGTTCTGAACACGACTGACACTTGTAACGTATTGAGGACATTACTCAGCTGACGTTCGTGGTCAAATACAGAAGCGCAACTTACAGGTTTGCGTAGCATCTGCATGTCGAAATACGCATTTCTCGCGGTGTTTCCTTTCTTTGTCCAGTCTCTGTATTTCAGAAACTCTTAACGATAAATTTAACACATCAGTTTCATGTAAACTGTGTGGTGCCATTCTGGGCAAGAAACGGCCCGTTGCCCTTGTAACAAATATTTTTGTCATTCAGAGCACTTCGAGATTGCATATTTCGCCTGTGACTATCGCGGTTGCGGAATATCACTAAAAAAGAATATATGACAGAGCTATAATTGAACTCGAGGATGGCTCAGTTTACATTGCCTAATATCTTTTACGTACTATTCTGTCGAGTCCATCAATAATTGTTTTGTAGGAAAGTCTGCTGTGTAACGATAGATCGTTTGGAATCCATATCTGTTCGGTGTAAGTTATCTCTGCTCTGCCACATTGAATGTTCTGAGCACTTAATCCTGAATTTGTGGCTTGACATTTTCCTTTGACACCGCACTCTACTGTATTAACGGGGAATTGCTATTGAAATTCATCTCGCAATGAGATACAGCCGATATTGTTTGTTCAAAATTTTTCTTAAAGTAACAGCCAATGTTGACTATTGCCTCGTGTTATATCATTCTGGAGCGCAGATTGCAAATGGAATTGCATAAGTGAGGGATTTTTAAGCTTAAGTTTACATCACCTGCTTCCCTTCTCCCCATACTCAGAAAAGTAACTCAGCATGGAATTATAAATACAGTACCTAACATGTTTATTAAGGCGGCAGTAGTAACAGTTCACACAAACTATTTACCATAATGATTAGACGTCTTATTGTACCTGGTAATCTACTCAGTAAATAAAATTTCCAGCGTAAATGGGTGTTACATGAGGACCACAGATGCCCCTGCAATATTTTTAATCTGTTGATGGGGGCGCTATTTAGATTATCTGCTTTACTTTACCGTTTGAGTTCACAGGTAAGCATGCCTCGTGAGAATATTGCATGCCATCGAAGTGTACCGGTAGGAGTTAGTGGCTATCGATCGCAAGACGCAGACCGCTGAGTAAAAGAAGAACTTCAAGCCTTCGCTCTTCAAACAAATATTTCACCCACAGTAAATCTTTGACAACGTTTCCTTACACGAGCTGTACTTTGAAATTTTTGGAGTCTGAAAGTGACTGGTACCTTGGAGGTTCAACATCGCTAAGCTGCAAAAGACTTTTGCGAAACTCCTTGTAATTCCAATGCAACCAGCGGAAACATATGTGGAACGTAACATACACTGAGGTGACAAAAGTCATGGAATACCTCGTAATATCATTCCGGGTGACCTTTTGCTCGACTTAGAGCAGCAACTTGACGCGGCACGGACTCGACAAGTCGTTTGAAGCACATAACCATTTCTAGTCAATAATAGGTTCAGTTGGACCAGAGGACCCAGTCCATTCCTTCAACCACGGCCCACACCGTTGTCGAGCCACAGTGCCTTGCTGACAACGTTGGTAGACAGCTTCGTGGGTTCTGCGACACACTCTGGCCCTATCGTCAGCTCTTACCAACTGAAATCTGGACTCATCCGACCAGGCCATCGTTTTTCAGTCGTCTAGGGTCCAACCGATATAGTCACGACCACAGAACAGGTGCTGCAACCGATGTGATATGAGCATAAACACTCGCGTAGGTCGTGTGCCGTTACAGTCCATTGACAGCAAATTTCGCCACTGTCCTAACGGATACGCTCACTATACGTTCCATATTGCTTTCTGTTGATAGTCTACGCAGTGTTGCTTGTCTGTTAGCACTGGCAACTCTACGAAAACGCTGCTGCTGTCAGCCGTTAAGTGAAGGCCGTCGGCCTCAGAGTTTTCTCTGGCGAGACGTAACGCCTAAAAGTTGTTATTCTCGGCACCCTATTGACACTGTGGATCTCAGGATATTGCATTCCCTAACGATTTCCGAAATGGAATGTTCTGTCCTTCAAGCTCCAGCTACCATTCCGCATTCAAAGTATTTAGTTCCCGTCGTGCTGCCATAATCACGTCGGAAACCTTTCCACATGAATCATCTGATTACGAATGACAGCTCCGCCAATGAGCTGCCGTTTTATTCCTCGTGTACGCGATAATAAAGCCATATGTATATGTGCATATCGCTATCCCGTGACTTCCGTCACCTCAATGGCTAGGTTAAGAGATCTTGTGCCTCTTACCTTGCCCATCCACAATTCTCTTTTTTCGTCAATATTCGGATTGCTGTAACTACTTGCGCCATTTATTCTCGCTTATAACTGTACACAGAAAGTAAACTGTTGCTTTTCGGTAAATAATATACCATTGTGTAAAAGCGCATCTGGAATGAGTTAAGACGTTCGAATTCCTATGCGTACCAATTTATGGGGATGTGAAATGGAATGTTCGCGTAGACTGAACCATAGGAATAGTATACGGCAGACTTCGGTTCATTGACTGTATGCTGCAAGGCTTGATGTTACTATTGGCAACTGTTACGGTTTGAGTGTAGTTATATGATGTCATTGTGTTTATGGAACTATTTTGTATTGTACACCAGAGCATGAAACTTCGTCAGGCTGTCTCACGTATCCTGGTTGGTGCAAGTTCTGTTATTTGTTGAGGTGAAGACGTAGAAAAGGACACAGTCGTTTGTATGGAAGCCCTTCCAAAAGGATGTGTGCGAGATATAGACTGGCGGCCACGGCGATGCTTGCTGTATAAATTAGTAATGGACAGTTGGAAATGTTCTTTCGGGTAGTGAGGATGCTGAAGTGTCGGCAGAAGTGCCAACACTTCAGATGCAGCATCGGGTTTTGTGCGAACTGGTGTTTCTTCAGGACTGTAAACCTTTGGCAGGTAAAATCGTTTTCTTTCCATGCCATTACGACTAACTTAAAGTAATCTCATGGTGATATGCTAAAAGCAGAATTCGAAGCTGCTTTTAAAACACGTACGCACTCACTCACGTCTTTAGGTTACATGTGATACGTCCATCTTGCCTAGGTAGAGCAGGTGTAAATATTGGTTCCATTACTCCCTGGGGACTTCAGATGTACTTTCTCCCTTCAATAAATCTCCTGTTCTCAACATTAAAAAGAGAACAACCACTCGGGAAAGAAAATAGCAAGTGCTGGAACTCTTAAAACATGAGTTGATCAAACTGCTTGGTACAGTCAGGGAGAGGTTGTTGAGTCCGGTATTGGTGACCAGGTAAAGGGCAGGCGTGAGAAGAACTAAGACCTGCAAGAAAACAAACTTCAGCTGATTCGTCATTTGACCCCTGCAGCCCTCCACTTTTGGACACCGATTATGATCTAGTTATCAACGGTGGAAATAAGAAAGACTCCTAATGTTATGACTCTTCTATGTTAAAAATTTCTAATGAGAGACTTGCTATGAAGTGTCAGTTAAATGAGGCACGTGCCAAACGTGGCCATACTTTGACTGCGGCGGGGCTGAAGGGGCTTTCAATTTTACTTTTCTTGACAATAAATTTTGTTGGATTTTCATTTAAATCGCTTAAATATACAAGTTGCTCCCTGTAGATTAGTCTACCGTTTTGTGTGGTTTTTATCCCGTTTTACTAAAATACTTTGAAATATTTTTGGTAACTTTTTGGAAAGGGGCCCATATTTGTACAGTGCTATTTTACAAGGTTGTTGTGGATATTGGTTTGCGAATATAAATAATTGATATTAATCATTATGTTTATTCCTGTCGCTTATTAAATTCTTTATAGTTCTTAATGAAGGGTAAATATCTCTGTATAGTTGTTAATGAAGGTCAAAATCCAAAAGCGTGCCTTGAAGTAAAAACCAAAATATTTTCTTTCACATGAAGTTCCTTTGACAATGATGAAATGCCGAAACGTTTCATGAAGAACTAATATAAATATTGTGTGGTATAAGACGGGACTTCCATTATAACTGCAGAACACGACCGCTATTAAGCTTTTATGCAATATGTATCGAAAATGTACTAGGTGTAAAAAGTAGATTGCTTACATAACACTCGTACGACCTATCCTGCAACATTCCTCCAATACCATATGATCACATATTTGTTAGACTCGTGGAGGAATACCACGAAAATGATTAAAAACCGGACGTGACACACGCCTGCACAGTAAACGCCAACCATGCCACGAAAGCCTACTTACAAAGTTTCAGGAGCCAGAAGTAAGTGACGAGTCTAGACCCTACTTAACGTTCCCGCAGCACCGCAGAAACAACATTAGACTAATTACGGCACATACAGAGGAACATTAAGCAGGCATTCCTCCCACGCTCCGTACGCGAATGGAAAGGGAGGAAACCTAATATGTGATTCAACAGGATGTACCTTCTCCCGTGTGCGTCACAGCGGTCGACAGAACGTAGTCATAGATTTGGAATCATTATAACATGGATATAAGGTTGAAAGCAGCGTGTTTGTTAGCTGTTTCATTTCCTCACTAATTTTGCCTTTTTGAAGATCTGTAATATGCATTTTGCTACTACCTTTGAGATATTTAGTTAACTAGCTTCAGTATACAGGATGATTATAATTAAAGTTCCAGTTTCAAAACGATGTAAAAAATGAACTTATGCTCAGAATGAAGTCTAATTTGAACGGAATACTATCGTAGAAGCACTGAACGGCTTCTGGTTTGGTTAAAAATGACAGATAAATTGCCGTACAATGGCTATGGTGTGACTTGCACATAAAACGAAACGTACCGTGCAGTGTGTGTGACAACAAAAGTTATGAATTAAACAGTTGTGGAATTGTAAATTAAAAAGGTTCAAAAGTGTGTGAAATCTTACGGGACTTAACTGCTAAGGTCATCAGTCCCTAAACTTACACACTACTTAACCTAAACTATCCTACGGACAAACACACACACCCATGCCCGAGGGAGGATTCGAACCTGCGACCGTAGCAGCAGCGCGGTTTCGGACTGAAATGCCTAGAACCGCTCGGCCACAGAGGTCAGCCATTTTATTTTCTTTGGCCTCAGACCGTGAAGGTGTCAAATGGTTCAAATGGCTCTGAGCACTATGGGACTTAACATCTATGGTCATCAGTCCCCTAGAACTTAGAACTACTTAAACCCAACTAACCTATGGGTATCACACACACCCATGCCCGATGCAGGATTCGAACCTGCGACCGTAGCAGCCGCGTGGTTCTGGACTGAAGCGCCTAGAACCGCTTGGCCGGCTGATGATGGCCGCGCGCCGGCCTGCGGTGTGGAGTGGCACTCGGGCCACACCGACGGCGTAAGGGGGATAATGGTGGGCGGTGTCATCTGCAGCAGCCGAGTTGCGACCCCTTGCCTTCGGGCAGTAGTCGACATGCCGTTGGAAGGCCTGGACTAGCCCGTTGCTGCGAACTCAAAGGGTCGAACCGTGGCCCCGCCACAGACTGTAACTGTGGTCCTCCGTCGGAAGCTTCATGTGGTTGCCCGTGTAGCACAGAGCACAGCACTGTCGTCCGAGAGAGCTGTGATGCTAAAGACACTGGTATTAACTGACCCCTGTTTATGCTCGGCAGTTAGCGTACGTTTTGCGAATGCACCTTTTCAAATCACTTACTGATACACATTAGGTTAGCGCCAGTGCGCTGGTTTCGATGGCTGTTTGCGGCATGACTTACTCGTAGTCCCGTTGAGCACGCCGTTTCTGTAGCTTCTGTGCCCATGTCGGCCCGACATACTTTGCTACTCCAAGTTGCACAAAGTTATTATCAACAAGCCCTTGCGTGACTTACGGGTATTAACCACTAGGAACGCGCTCTCGCAAAAGTTACGATACCTGTAGGAAATTTTTTCGACTGCGAGTAATTTTAATCTCGTTCCTCAGTATCAGCTAAACCTTGAGCATATGTTATGATTTAATTTTTTCATATCAATGGCGTAAAATATAAGTTTCGCTTCGGACACATTATTTTACTTTATTCCCATGCAACTCATTTCAGCAGAGTTAATAATCTGGAAATTTTCCCCTAGAGTAAATATAAGACATCCAGAAGCTTTGAAGTTTTACTAAATTACCTCTAACACAGTGACTGACTTGCAAAGACTATTGTATCTTGAACCTCATGTGTTCACCTAGCCACTGATGTACTGCGAACCTTGACACATTTCCAGTTCATTATAAATTTACTGTTACTTATAAGCGGTCGTATCCTGTTTCAACCTTACATGTTCAGTTATTTTTATTGTTAGTTATACTGTTCGTTGATCGCCGGCCGATGTGGGTGAGCGGTTCTAGGCGCTTCAGTCTGGATCCGCGAGACAGCTACGGTCGCAGGTTCGAATCCTGCCTTGGGCATGGATGTGTGTGATGTCCTTAGGTTAGTGAGGTTTAAGTAGTTCCAAGTTCTAGAGGACTGATGACCTCAGATGTTAAGTCCGATGGTGCTCAGAGCAATTTCCCATTTGTTCGATGATTGTTCTCATAATAAAGATGAAAAGAGAGAGAATAATAAGAACTAGTAGAAGAATAGGAAATCTGCTCACTGAAATCAACAGTCCAGTCAGTTCGAAAGAAATACCAATTGATCATATCGCTGTAAGATTATTCATCATGCATTCATCATCGTTTTCTCTCTTGACTACCAGTTATCCCCCTCTCCCAACCCATTAATTTTTTAAGACAGCACACATTTCTTCGCTACCTATACAGAGTTAGAATGGCAATATAATGTTAGTGACACGTGGATGGCGTTTTCAATAATCTGCAGCGATTAAGGTTTCTGAAAGAAGCACTGCTCCCCATTTGAAGGCAGATGAACTGCCAGAACAGTACCATTTATAGCTTTACAACTTTTTGTTTTCTTATATTCTGTCTTGCGCTCTTGTAATGGAGAAACAGAATTTCAGACAAAATTTGTAACAATCGTCCATCTTGGTCACAGAATACCTGCTAATGCTGGAGACAGAAATTATCTAACTTACGTTTTGATTATGATATCTGCCTGTTTTATAATTACATGTTGTTTTTTGGCCGATTTTGTGTTTCATTTCAGGAAGTCAGGTGATTAAGGAAGTTTTGTATAAAAAATGAAACACCTCCTAAAATTATTCTGTTTTCATGTTAGAAGCTACTTGTTTTGTTTTCGCATATTAAAGGATAGTTGTTGATGCAACTTAGCAAACACCGGGTCGTCGTCAGCAGTTGCTGGACGCATTAGTTACACCCGAGTCCTTGCTTACTCTTTTTCTGTCGAAGTTTACGACTCACTTAGTTGCCTGCTTTGCCATGTTATCTGCGCTGTCTTGTGTGCTAGTGACTGCGTTCGAGGTAATAAAGCGTTACGTATAACGGATTGAATGTACTAGTGGGTTTTTCTGAGTTCTGGAAAATCCTACGAACCCACTGGTCTGTTATTAAAAGCCAGAATCTGAATCGAATTAAAACTGAGCTGACACATTCCAGAGGAATACAGGTTACCGACATTTGGATGATTTTCCATTCATTATTCTCGTTTAAGTGCGGCGATGAAATAATTGTCAGGAATTCCAGTCTGACGCACGAGGCACCAGAGGCGTCACCATAGTTTCGCCGCCCCGAGCTCCGTGAATGGAAGCTGGCGGGACTTTCTTGTTGTCCCTGGCAGCAGCAATCTGAGAAGCCCCGCCCAAATATCTGGGTCGATCTCTGATGCACTGGAATGCGGCTCCTGTGAATGAAGCGTTGCTGGTCTTGAATTATCGAGTGAACTATCTTCAAAGCTACAAGCCCTGTGCTCTCATGAATTACCCTAGAAATACTGGCGTGCTACTGATTAAACCTGTTTTTCTTTGTAAACGGGAATTCTGCGACGTGTCTTTAAGATTGAGAAGTTTCTCTGCTTTACTTTTCTGCAGTCACCTAAAATACTACAGTATTAAATATTTTATAAATGAGAGCTATGTGGCTATGGTTTTTATCGCATCTGTATTTTGTTCCTGTAACTAAGAACCTAATTTACCAATTTCCTCTTAATATGCAGTAATGGAACTTATTTCATATAGAAGAATACTTGGTATTCGTTAATTATTATTAGTTTCCCCACCCTAAGCTTACTGCAGTTAATGAATATTTTTCACCAGACGCGTTTCGCTTTTATATATAAAGTATTTTCTGTGATCATTCTGGAAATGTGGGTGCCTAAAACGTCTCTTCATTTTTGTATATGTAGATTAAGATCAGTATTTCCTTATAAAATTGTCGCACAATTTACTCACTATATTTTTGCTTCATGTTTACGTATCCTGCAAGCCACAGCTATTTCCTTTGTTGTCAGCGGAGATGGAGATCGAAAAATAATTGATTGCACATTCACTTTCAGCTATGTTTCGCCTTTCGTTGAAACAATTTTTTTTTACGATGCATTGGTATTTTTCTACTTCGCCGCATTTTGGTAAAACTTCACCAGAGAAATAGTCTTCCCGTTCCACGTGTTCCGCACTCAGCACACTGTTTATGTTCATACATTTTTTCTCTGTGTAGGTTATTAGTGTTGCCAAGCTCCGCTAACTGCGAAGGAAAAACAAGTGGTTCTATGAAATAAGTTATTCAGAGGTAAGAAGAAGCTAGTATATCATGGCCCAATGTTGTAAGCAAATAATGTTTTAATCTATAAGTACCTAAATTTAGAGAAATTTTATGTATCCATATCTCCAGAATGACCACACAAGATGCTTATAAATAAAGGCAAAATATGTCTCGTGAAGCCGACCGCGGTGGCCGAGCGGTTCTAGGCGCTTCAGTCCGGAACCGCGAGACTGCTACGGTCGCAGGTTCGAATCCTGCCTCGGGCATGGATGTGTGTGTTGTCCTTAGGTTAGTTAGGTTTAAGTAGATCTAAGTTCTAGGGGACTGATGACATCAGATGTTAAGTCCCATAGTGCTCAGAGGCATTTTTTTTTTGTCTCGTGAAAAATAATCTTTAATTGCAAGTAGCTTAAGATGAAAAAATCAGTAATAATTGTTTATAACAGCTGCTGCAGAAGATGGACATGCAAACAAAATTTCTTGTTTTATTTTGTGCTAGGTGAAGTGTATCAAAAGACGCTCCACCCAACTTGCGTGTCAATGAGGGGTCAATACAGCCTTCAGACGTGTTATATTTTTTAACTAGATTACGTGAATGGATGAAATGCACTTAAAAGAATATTTAAAACGACTAACGTCAACTACAAAGTCTGGTTCCTTAGTAAATTGCCACCAGGTAATTAAAACGTAGACACGTATGCAAGCACTTCGTCAAATTCGAATCACGCAGCACTTCAAGTATACTATCTCGTTGAAAGAAATGAATCATCACAATTATGGGCTATCTGACATCCAGAACTGAATATAGGTATACAGCCCCCCCTCTCCAGACTTTAGCATGCATTCCGGTTACAGTCGACGGCTTCATGTATCCATCCAGTCATACAGTTTTAGGCTTTCCGCGGATTTATTAAAACGCCTAAGGCAAAGTAATTGTTCATATTCATTTGGTCCGTTCGACACTTGGAAGTGGTCCAGTGTGCTGTATCCAGCTTCTACTTTTCCTTGATTAAATGGAGTACATTTTATATTGTTATTGTTTAAATAATCTCACTGACCATATTGTCGTACAGTCCGATATAAATTAGACCTTATCAAAAGAATGCATTCAGTGATTCCCTACTTGTAATTTTCGATTCAAGATGTCATTCCTTTGTGGTTCTATCGCCGTGTTATTTTAAGTATGTATAATTAGGTTAATCTGCAACACAGAAATTTTTATAAATTTGTATAGAAAGTAATAACTCACGACACGATTTTTAAAAGAGTAAATCTCAGTGTGAGCCGTGTATACTTAATATTTTTTCAGTATTAAAATTTGTGTGATTGTCAAAATATGTGTACAAGCCTGTAGCCACGGTTTCGCCACTTTGCATGAGCATAAACTGCAAACTGAAGCCTTAAAACACTTTTGTCTCAGATTTGATAAAGATAGACCTATTTCTTAGCTTTTTTCAGCAACATATCAGAAAAATATGATATTCCGAAGACAGGTGATTGCTCACAATGTAAACTCTTAGCAAAGATTTCATGTTTATAACGTAAATTACATTTTTACTTCCAACTTTAGACATCTTTGTTTTCCTGTACGTACCTCATTTATAATATAAATGGCATTTACATTTCAGAGTCCCAGATAAAGGACGCGAGAACTAGCGTAGTGGTAAGTCACGGGGCAGCATTCCGGAGGGCGGCGGCTCTAATTCCGTTTCTCCCATAGAGATTTAGATTTAGCAAAGTTTCCTTCCAAAATGACATGCTTTATTTTCATTCCTACCATTTCCTAATCCGAACTTGGGCTCCCTAAGTCTTCCTTCTTCCCGGATGCAGAGAAGAATGCATACTACGAATGCCTGCAGCAGAGACGCCCGCTTGTATGGCGTTTCAACTCTAATTCTGCCCGCAATGTTTATAAGCTCACAATTAACGTCTGCTATGCATTCATCGTTGTGAAAGAATAATTATTTCACGGGTTTCATTTCCTAGAGTGATATACTGGCTTGTGTTCTTCACTACATCGATGAAAAGGCCAATAGAATCAAATTACCAACCGCCTCATCAATGAGGTGACATTAACATTTCCCTATAATTCCAAAAAAGGCTACTAAGCATAAATAATAAAAATGAACTACTAATGTATGATCTTGGCAGACTTGGAACTCAAAATAATCGTATAAGGTACGTGGCAGTGGATAATTCCTTTACAAGATGACTGACTTAAACCATGCCTAGGAATAAGATAACATCTGTTGATGATAATTTCAGGGGCACAATAATTTTGAAATTGCTATTTTTAGACATTTGGCAACCGAGTAAAGAAGCAACTGCGATTTTTTAAAAATACGACAGCCTGCTGTATTTTACTCGGTCGACTTTCCCACTTTGCTGACTCAAGTTGCTGCATCCCTCTGCCGCTAGAGGACTCCGAATTGTACTTTGTAACGTGATGATGTGAAACGTAACTCTGTCGGTGCGTTAGAAACAGTGTGCTGTAATAGAAGTTCTATCCACAGAAAAGTCTCTCCAATTGAAATCCATAGAATGAACGCTGCAATATCTGCAACAATTCAACGCCTTAGGTTCACTGTTATCTATCACCCTCCATACAGTCCCGACCCGCCCCCATCCGATTTTGATCTGTTTCCAAAACTTAAAGAACATATTCAAGGACTTCACTTTTATAGTGATGGAGTGATGCGACCAGAGGTGAGATTGTGGCTCCGTCTACAAAGTCAAACATTCTACAGCAACGGTATCAACAAAATGGTCTCTCATTGGCTGAAATATGGCCGTCGCCAGGGTGACTATGTTGAGAAGTATATATGTAGACATGAAGAATGAAGATGTAGAATGTTAATGAAGTTTATTTCGTTCAAAAATCTTTAAGATTTTTCGTATAACAGTTCGAAGGCATTATTTCTTAGCGTGTGCTTGTAAATTACACACACATACCTTATGAGTGATGCTCTGAATGTGCAATGAATTAATTATTTCTCATTCCTGATCCCTAATCATAAGTTCTAGATTCAGTGTAATGAGAATATTGCTTTTCTTTGTTTTATTTGTTGAAATTAGATGCGCCCGCCAGGTTAGCCGAGAGCGCTAATGCGCTGCTTCCTGAACTCGGGTAGGCGCGCTGGCCCCGGATCGAATCCGCCTGGCGGATTCACGACAGAGCTGGTGTGCTGGACAGCCTGGATGTGGTTTTTAGGCGGTTTTCCACATCCCACTAGGTGAATACCGGGCTGGTCCCCACGTCCCGCCTCAGTTACACGACTCGCAGACATTTGAAACACGTTCACACTATTTCATGATTTACACTAGACACAGACAGCTGGGGTTCACTGATTCCATCTCATGGGGTATGAGGTGGCGGCAGGAACCTTGCAAATCCGATTGTAACCACACTGACCCTGCGAAAACTGCAGGACGAAGGCATAAGCGAAAGAAAGAAGAAAGAAATATTTAATGAAATTAGATGGACGATGTCACAGGCCATTTGGCATACTGGAAAAAAGTTAGTGATTCCCAGGAGACGTCACACTAATACACTGCCACATCGCCTCTGGCCGTAATAATGGCCACTATTCGCCGAGAAGGATGGTGCTACACAAGTTTCTTCAGGTATGGCATATCCAGATGAAATATCTCATTGCTAATTACATCCATTACGGGTGCAAAATCGCGAGCATGTTGACAGCTATGTTTCACCCCATGTTGCACATAGCCCCAGACATTTTCTCTGGGGGCCGAGCGGTTCTAGGCGCTTCAGTCCGGAACAGCGCGACTGCTACGGTCGCAGGTTCGAATCCTGCCTCGGGCATGGATGTGTGTGATGTCCTTAGGTTAGTTAGGTTTAAATAGCTCTAAGTTCTAGGGGACTGATGACCTCATATGTTAAGTCCCATAGTGCTCAGAGCCATATGAACTATTTAATCTGGGATTAAGACCTGCTGAATTAGCGGACCAGTCTGGGTGCGATAGGATGATTGAGTGTTCTTCAAACTAGAAGCTTTTACTTGGGCCCTGCGAACACCTTGGAACATGGAAGGCTCCACAATATATTCAGCACGAATATGTAGAAGAAATGGCAGTACGTAGTCACACTGAATTTTTAAATACACATCATGATACATGATCTCAGAAACCTAAATGAGTTGATCCTAGTCAGAGTACGAAAACCGCCACCAAAACATCATAGAACCATCTCTGGCCAGAACGACACCTTGAACACATTGCATGTTAAGCACCTCAATCAGCCATCTAGCCGTCTAGCTTCGTTTGAAAAGAATCAAAATTACCATTCGTCGCTTCAGACTACATACCTCCAGTCAGCTACTGGCCAGCTTCTTGTTGTTTGGCCCATTGTAGCCGTACGGCTGCAAGCGCAGGCCTTTTCCGGGGTACCCTACCCAAAATGTCTCTTGCATGCAGTTCCCTTCGCAATGTTCGCCCGGTAGCTATTTGAGACTGACATGCAGTCAATGACAGCGGCAATCCCTGAGGGATTTGCAACCAGTTGTCATTAAAAAAGCATGACGTCCATCATCGATCCCTGTCGGTTAGAATCTTGGGACATTAAGCATTGATACACCAACAAATCAGGAAATTTCATTCGCTGTGTGGTAGTGGGCAACTTCTAACACGATGAACGCTTTCTGCCATTCTGTCACATCTACAGCACGACCCATCTTAAATGAGCTTACTGCATACAACCGACTGGCACATACTCACCGCTGCAATGAATTACGCAGCGGTGGAGGGTCGAATGAGCGCTTTGTACCTATTCTACATCATCTACTCCTTTAAAGCACTGCAAAGCGACCATTTTGCTCTTTCAATATGATGACTAATACTATGTGCACTAAGATTGTACAGGCTGCAACTGGTATTTACGTCATTTGCAGACTGATAGTTATAGCTATAACAGTTCGTAGGTTTCGGGATGGGCAGTACATCAAAGTACATGTGGCAAGAGCAAGGCGTTAATGCTTATTTTCCCCTGGGTAGCGGTACAGGTATTGAAGTGTGGCTACGTGTACGCAAAACGGTTAGTCTATACTGACAGGTATAGTCCACTTAGTGGTGCAGTTACGACCGTGCAGAAAATATCCGGTCGTAAAGCTTGCGACACGTTTGTGGGAACACTGCTCGAGGCAGAGAAAAAGCGACCAACACAATGATGTGTGTACATATTAAGATACCACATATAAAAATGTCTGCACTTATACCCGTTACACCCGGTATTTGTGGTGTAAACTTGTAGTGTAGGCTTTATGTTATATAGTTTGTATAATTATTACACTGATAGTCAGTGGTACACGGACTGACTGCAGGAAATGGTAATCACCAAAACTAGAAGGAACGTTCCTGTAGTATGTCCGAAAACCAGGGCCTGTTGAGATATGGGTCAATCTTCCCCCTCATTCCCATTTTATACGTAGAAGTGGATACTACAGGCAATGCTGCATGTTCTTACCACGCATACTTCAGCCCATTTTCGCAGTGACTTGCGCTCTCTTTCAAATACACCTGGCTCCATTCTGTTAGCGCCACATTCATTGATCACAAGTTCCTGTAACGTTTGCACATTGTCGATCGATTGGGCAGACACCAGTACCTTCAAACGTCACCACAGCCTTAAACCAAACGGATTCAGATCCGGTGAACTTGGAGGCCATTGCACCGCTCCTGAAACGTTGCGACGAGGTACTGTCGTGCGATCTGTAGAAAATAAGGTGGTGTCCAGCCGTGCATGCAACGCAGTCGTCGTCTTTCTGCAGGGGTAACGTTATCCAATAGCGCGGGTAATTCATCGCTTAGAAATAGGAGATACACAACACCTGTTAACCTGTGTGATAGAGTGAATGGCTCTATGAGCCTGTACCGACAGTTCCTTAACATACAGTCATACTGAAATGATCGCCTCAGCTACATGATTGCTCCAGGTGCGTGTTCTGATAACTTACTACTACATCGCTTGTGAATCCTGACTGCATCACCGAATACTATTACTAGTAGCCAGAAGAAAAACGGCACTTATCGCAGGGGGTATTGGGTCTGGACACAAAAAGTTTTTGACCAATAGTACCTCCTCTAGGACTGAAGAAATCCATCTTGGAAAAGATAAGATGAGAGTCATTCGAAAGTGGATTTCAAAGAAGAAACTGGTAGCCAAGTATACACATTACAACTAAGTTTTGGTGTAAAAATATATGTCATGGACAGATTTCTGTTTGTGACACGGTACAATAAAATGCATAAATCAAAGATATTTTGCTGACTTAAATGTATTATTAGCCATAAGACAGGACTCGCTAAAATGAATACTGCTAGGAAGGAGCCTGCATAGGTATCAACTTGTTGTTAGTCGTATACATAGCCTTTCCATTTCAAACTAATGAAACTCAAACTAATAAAGGACTCTAGTTCAAGATTAACATAAAACCGATGGTAATGGAATATACGTCCATTATGTGCGGATTGTGTTCTCTGTTTGTCGTTCTTTATTTTATCCCCGGGAACGAAGAGACAGTAATCATTGTTATGTCGTCATTTGTTCGTCTAATTTATTTCTGAGAACATAAACCAGCTACCATAGCATAATTAATTCTGTAGGCATCGGAAAGGGTTTCCCTAACCTTTACGTATTTATTTTTGTTATTGGGATTTACAAGGGTACGAACGTGTTTACAATACGTTTCAAACAAAGCGATTGCTAAAGTTGAAGTAGCACAAATGTATTTGCGTTCCCCTCATTTTAATAAAATACATGAAATACATGACGTGTCCTTAATTTACATTCCCAGTATATTTAGATAAATTTAAAGAATACCATAAGACGCTGCGGACGAGTTTTCAATTGCCTGCACCGGGGTAGGAGGTTGAAAGATTTGTATCGGGGGGAGTGTTGGTGGCGGATTTAGTGGCCAGGGGTATGAGGGTGGATGGTGAAGGGGATGAGGTGGGGCGGGCGACAAATGGTGGAAGCCTCCTGCAGTTTGTCTGCTCTCAGCAGCTTAGATGCGCGGAAACACAACACGATTCCCTCCCACTGATGGGTTCTGCGAAACGGCTCAGGAATACATCGCGTGAAGAATGTTTCGTGGCGCTGCAAAAATGCGCTGCGGTGGTGGGTAGAACTACCATATACTTGTTGCTCTCCTCGTATAAGTAAGTGCATCATTTGTTTGATAAATGTCACCCTAAGTAACAACTCTCAGCTGTTATCAGTTTCTGGTAGCAGCATTTCTTTTCTGTTTCCTTCTTGTCGCACCAGTGTAATACCATGCACGTAAACATATGGTAATTCAATGTAGATTTCATTAATGAAGTCAGTAAGAACAGACATTATGAAAAGTAAGCGGGGACCTCGAAGCGCCAGGGATATGTACCAGAAACTCCCCAGTTACGGGTACTGAACGATAGTAGTGTTAATACTATGCCTTGTTTTGACAGTGAATTCTGTGTTTTGCTCTCATCCTATTAACAATTCTAGCTATTGAAAGAGATCTTATTTAATATACACCTCTTCTCATCTTAACGTATATATTTATAGAACAAGTAAAAGGAAGGAAGTTCCACAGACGACTTCTTTAATGGGGCCCAGAATGAATGTTATCTACAGTGATCAGCCAGGAACATTATGACCACCAACTTACTGTCGATGTAAACGTAAATCGTAAACTTTGCAGGAATCGTAGTTAGCTACGAAATGAACGTAATCCAATAATGAAAATCAGACAGTCCAAAAATAAAGCAGGACCGAAGTAGAACAGGAGGCGAATTGTCGTGGAACTAACATCAGGCTTTAATGCCGGGCAGAGTACAAGTGTGTCTGAACACACAGTGCACCGAACACTCCTAATGATGGGCTTCCGCAGCCGACGACCCACGCATGTGCCACTGTTAACACCACGACATCGGCAACTACGACTGGAATGACCACGTTACCATTGACACTGGAAGTTTCCCCAGTGGCTGAGCGTTGCATGGTATGACGAATCCCGGTACCACTTACATCATGCCGATTGGAGGTCGCAAACTCGGCGTCTTCCCGTCTTCCAGGAAAATAGCTCCTTGACTCCCTTACTGCGGGACGGAGACAAGCTGGCGTCACTATGCTGCGGGGAACATTCACGTGGGCCTACATGGGTTCAGACGGCCGTGGAGTATAGTACACTGGTTGTACACCACGTACACCATGACCATCATTTATCCCGACGGTGGTGGCATTTTTCAGCAAGATAATGCGCCAGGTCACAATGCCAAGAATATGATGGAGTGATTCGGGGAACACAGTGGCGAGATCCAATTGATGTGCTGGCCCTCATTCTCGCCAGATCTGTACCCGGTCTAACACATCTGGAGGATGAAAGGACACTTGTACTCTGCCCAGCATTAAAGTCTGATGTTAGTTCCGCCACACACGGACAGCACACTCGCAGATACTACTACATGGAACTGTGCGTGTGTCTGACTAGCGGTCATTCTTCGCCAGGTGCTATAGCCTGGACGGGTCGTTTTTCTATTGGGAGCGGCCAGAAAAATACGCCTAGATTTAACACAAGAAAAATAAATAGAACAGTGGAAATCGCATGTAGCGGAGATTTTCAATGGTGTCCTTAGTTGTTATAAATAAAAATATACATATCCTGGGCTAAGCTCAGACGTGGTCCCGAGCCAGGATACATTTTCTTCCTGCTTCAGGAATACCGTGCGAGGCACCTCGAGATTGAATTCGACTTGCTGACTTTTCCGACACTTGACTCGGTAAGGAACATGTAAGGGGGTGGGGGGTGGGGGGCTGCAACGTATAAGCAACATAGCGCGACTCCGATGTGATTATATAAGCACCGACATGTAGGCGACCGATTAGTGTGGCATCATGTCTTTCCGACGTATGTGCGATAATAGCGGAAACGTGAACTATTCCGACGTTATTAGCAACGTACTGTGAATCCTTTCTTGGCATACGAAGAAAAAACACCGGTAGATATCCATCGGACAATGTAGAATATGTATGGTGCAGCATGTCTTTCGAAAACCACAGTGGTGGAATGGTGCACCAAGTTCCGTGCTGGTCGTGGTTTGACACTGAACGTCTGTCGATCTAGGAGGCCACCCTCATCCAGTACGGACAAGTGGGAGACACTCGAGCACCCGTTATATAATCCTGAGCTCTCCTCATACGATTCTCACGCCTTCGAACCCTTAAAAAGGGCTTGAAGTGTTGACAATTCCTGTCTGAAAAAGATGTGCAACAGGTGGTTGCAGATTTCTTCAAGCAGCTGGACACGTTGTTGTATCAGATGGTTATCTTCAACCTGGTGCGTCAGTGGGATTGTTGCCTCAGTGCTCTAGGCGATTCTGCCTGACTGGCATATCGATGCTGCACTGTAGGACTTTCGAACGGATTTTTTTTGATCTCCCCTTACATATAATTGAAGCAGAGACGTTGCTGGAGATATTCGCTGATGTAAGCGACTTTGGCTATGTGCAGATAGTTATGGACCAGCGTCTGGGCGCGTAGCCGTCCATTGGCGTGTACCAACGGGTACTTCCACGGTCTTTACCCTTGTTTCGAGTTACTAATGGCGGTGTCCTCCTCACTTACTAATCTCTCAGCCCCATTACGTGGGAGAGGTAGAATTACGTAGTAGAGGATAACATTCCAATGAAGCAAAGACACAGTTTACGCAAAATGAAATGAGAACTTCTAGAAGCGTAATTACATAGGTACAAGGTACAAACCTTGAGAATACCCTACAGCTACAGCACAGTCAGACAAACTGGAAAACGTTGGTGAGGTACCTGCTATGAACACTACTGCCAGAGGACACAACTGGATACATAGAATTCCTCTAAAATTTTTCGTCGGCCGGAGTGGCCGAGCGGTTCTAGGCGCTACAGCCTGGAACTGCGTGACCGCCACGGTCGCTGGTTCGAATCCTGCCTCGGGCATGGATATGTGTGATGTCCTTAGGTTAGTTAGGTTTAAGTAGTTCTAAGTTCTAAGGGACTGATGACCTCAGCAGTTAAGTCTCATAGAGCTCAGAGCCATTTTTAACATTTCCCTTTACAGCCTGTGCCCTTCCGACGATTGTCGCAGGGTGTTTGCTTTCAGTCGTATTACGCCGTACTAGCCAATAGCTCTGTGTCAGATGGAGCCTGAGATGCGATCCATCTGGAGAGACCACCTGTCGCCACTCAGTGGACGTGCAGCTGCGGTACTATCTCGCAAATTCAAGCCTTCGTTGCCAATGAGTAGCAGTCAGCATGGGTGCTTGCACAACGCGCCTGCTGCGGAAGCTCATACGCAGCTGTGTTCGCTGAACGGTCGTTGAGAAGAGACTGTTGGTATCCATTAAGATCATCTGGGCGGTCAGTTGCTCCACGGTTGCACATCTATTCGCTCCTACACATCACAGCAACCGTCGCTCACCCT
Source organism: Schistocerca nitens (assembly GCF_023898315.1). NCBI lineage: Eukaryota > Metazoa > Arthropoda > Insecta > Orthoptera > Acrididae > Schistocerca > Schistocerca nitens. Next base: position 629,044,535 of record NC_064616.1, on the reverse strand, counting down.
TGTCACCTATGGTCCGTGGTACACCACAGTTGCTTCGGCGTCGGTTTTGAATTGCGATATGTCGCCATGCATGGTGTATTTTAACAACGGCGGGACGCAAATTGTTTATAAATTTAGCAGCTTCGTAAATGCTTCCAGTCCTGATCCGAAAGCCAACGATCATCCCCTTTTGGACTACAATAATGACTGCGCTGTTATCCACGTCGCACCGACGCGCTTTATATTCCCTCCACTGCTACTGTTGCCACCTGCCGTCTGTGAGTGGTTATTGCACGTTGACGTGGAACATCGGCGGTTATCACATTAATGGGAGTGGGCCGTGTATTATGGATGGTGCTGCGAATGCCATCAGAGGACACCGCCTTCGGTTCCACTCGCTGCGTTACAATCTATCCGCTCGCACGTATTCTTAAGATTAACACTCATGACATACGAAAGGGTAAAACCACTTAATACAAAACAGCCATTGGTTTCTAGACTTACCATCAATGACTGTGAACACTAGGTGGGAACTTTGTTTACTATAAACCTTAGCATTTGAGAAATTCTCAAATCCTCCATAGGATGCAGCACAATGTTATAACGATCTCTGATGCCATCCGGACCATGTCGGTAGAAGGACCCTGGGGCTGTCACTTCAGACGTATCCGATCTATCTGTAGATCAGGAGAAGGAGAGCCTAATTTTGACTCAGAAGACGCAGTTTGGAAAATGTTGTGGGAATAAACTGTGACCTAATCACTGACAAGAATTACTGACATGAATTACCGATGAAACTCAGTGAATCTGGAGCACTAAGAGTTCCGGAAAAGGAGTCTGCAGTATTCTGCCAGACATTAGAGAATGTGCAAAAATGAGTCACCCAACTCCTTCGAAGGTGTTGATCCACTTGCTTCCCGAACACGGACCTTATCCAAATTATCTCTACAATGTCAGTGTAAGAAGCAACTACAGATCCATTTCCAGAGAAAAGGAAGCACCTGACCATCTAATGATAGAATGCCTCGATCAATGACGCTCTGTTGATGTTGGCGCTGTCAGTTTGAGAGATCGTAGTGATTTAGAAGTAAGAGAGAGAGGTATGTACTGCTGTGCACTAAGTGTCGGAAACATTTCCGTATGAGGGCTGGTAAAGTATCTTTTCAGAATGACATTTTCACTCTGCAGCGGAGTGTGCGCTGATATGAAACTTCCTGGCAGATTACAACTGTGTGCCCTACCGAGACTCGAACTCGGGACCTTTGCCTTTCGCGGGCAAGCGCTCTACCATCTGAGCTACCGATGCACGACTCACGCCCGGTACTCACAGTTTTACTTCTGCCAGTATCACGTCTCCTACCTTCCAGACTACAAAAGCTCTCCTGCGAACCTTGCAGAACTAGCACTCCTGAAAGAAAGGATACTGCGAAGACATGGCTTAGCCACAACCTGGGGGATGTTTACAGAATGACATTTTCACTCTGCAGCGAGGTGTGCGCTGATATGAAACTTCCTGGCAGATTAAAACTGTGTGCCCGACCGAGACTCGAACTCGGAAACTTTGCCTTTCGCGGGCAAGTGCTGTACCATCTGAGCTACCGAAGCACGAGTCACGCCCGGTACTCACAGCTTAACTTCGGCCAGTATCTCGTCTCCTACCTTCCAAACCTTACAGAAGCTCTCCTGCGTACCTTGCAGGACTAGCACTCCTGAACGAAAGGATACTGGGTAGACATGGCTTAGCCACAACCTGGGGGATGTTTCCAGAATGACATTTTCACTCTGCAGCGGAGTGTGCGCTGATATGAAACTTCCTGGCAGATTACAACTGTGTGCCCCACCGAGACTCGAACTCGAGACTTTTGCCTTTCGGGGCAAGTGCTCTACCATCTGAGCTACCGAAGCACGACTCACGCCCGGTACTCACAGCTTTACTTCTGCCAGTATCTCGTCTCCTACCTTCCAAACTTTACAGAAGCTCTCCTGCGAACCTTGCAGAACTAGCACTCCTGAAAGAAAGGAAACTGCGGAGACATGGCTTAGCCACAGCCTGGGGGATGTTTACAGAATGACATTTTCACTCTACACCGGAGTGTGCGCTGATATGAAACTTCCTGGCAGATTACAACTGTGTTCCCGACCGAGATTTGAACTCGGGACCTTTGCCATTCGCGGGCAAGTGCTCTACCATCTGAGCTACAGAAGCACGACTCACGTTCGGTACTCACAGCTTTACTTCTGCCAGAATCTCGTCTCCTACCTTCCAAATTTTACAGAAGCTCTCCTGCGAACCTTGCAGAACTAGCAATCCTGAAAGAAAGGATACAGCGGAGACATGGCTTAGCCACAGCCTGGGAGATTTTTCCAGAATGACATTTACACTTTTCAGCGGAGTGTGCGCTGATATGAAAATTCCTGGCAGATTACAACTGTGTGCCCGACCGTGACTCGAACTCGGGACCTTTGCCATTCGCGGGCAAGTGCTCTACCATCTGAGCTACCGAAGCACGACTCACGCCCGGTACTCACAGCTTTACTTCTGCCAGTATCTCGTCTCCTACCTTCCAAACTTTACTGTAGCTCTCCTGCGAACCTTGAAGAACTAGCACTCCTGAAAGAAAGAATACTTGTGGAGACATGGCTTAGCCACAGCCTGGTGGATGTTTCCAGAATGACATTTTCGCTCTTCAGCGGAGTGTGCGCTGATATGAAACTTCCTGGCAGATTAATACTGTGTGCCCGACAGAGACTCGAACTCGGGACCTTTGCCATTCGCGGGCAAGTGCTCTACCATCTGAGCTACCGAAGCACGACTCACGCCCGGTACTCACAGATTTACTTCTGCCAGTATCTCGTCTCCTACCTTCCAAACTTTACAGAAACTCTCCTGCGAAACTTGCAGAACTAGCACTCCTGAAAGAAAGGATACTGCGGAGACATGGCTTAGCCACAGCCTGGGGGATGTTTCCAGAATGACATTTTCACTCTGCAGCGGAGTGTGCGCTGATATGAAACTTCCTGGCAGATTACAACTGTGTGCCCGACCGAGACTCGAACTCGGGACCTTTGCCATTCGCGGGCAAGTGCTCTACCATCTGAGCTACCGAAGCACGACTCACGCCCGGTACTCACAGCTTTACTTCTGCCACTATCTCGTCCCCTACCTTCCAAACTTTACTGTTGCTCTCCTGCGAACCTTGAAGAACTAGCACTCCTGAAAGAAAGAATACTGTGGAGACATGGCTTAGCCACAGCCTGGTGGATGTTTCCAGAATGACATTTTCGCTCTTCAGCGGAGTGTGCGCTGATATGAAACTTCCTGGCAGATTAAAACTGTGTGCCCGACCGAGACTCGAACTCGGGACCTTTGTCATTCGCGGACAAAATGCTCTACCAACTGAGCTACCGAAGAACGACTCACGCCCGGTAGTCACAGCTCTACTTCTGCCAGTATCTCGTCTCCTACCTTCCAAATTTTACAGAAGCTCTGCTGCGAACCTTGCAGAACTAGCACTCCTGAAAGAAAGGATACTGCGGAGACATGACTTAGCCACAGCCTGGGGGATGTTTCCAGAATGACATTTTCACTCTGCAGCGGAGCGTGCGCTGATATGAAACTTCCTGGCAGTTTACAACTGTGTGCCCAACCGAGACTCGAACTCTGGAACTTTGCCTTTCGCGGGCAAGTGCTCTACCATCTGAGTTACCGAAGCACGACTCACGCCCGGTACTCACAGCTTTACTTCTGCCAGTATCTCGTCTCCTACCTTCCAAACTTTACAGAAGCTCTCCTGCGAACCTTGCAGAACTAGCACTCCTGAAAGAAAGGATACTGCGGAGACATGGCTTATCCACAGCCTGGGGGATGTTTCCAGAATGACATTTTCACTCTGCAGCGGAGTGTGCGCTGATATGAAACTTCCTGGCAGATTAAAACTGTGTGCCAGACCGAGACTTGAACTCGGGACCTTTGCCATTCGCGGGCAAGTGCTCTACCATCTGAGCTACCGAAGCACGACTCACGCCCGGTACTCACAGCTTAACTTCGGCCAGTATCGCGTCTCTTACCTTCCAAACTTTACAGAAGCTCTGCTGCGAACCTTGCAGATCTCGCACTCCTGAAAGAAAGGACACTGCGGAGTCATGGCTTAGCCACAGCCTGGGGGATGTTTCTACAATGACATTTTCACTCTGCAGTGGAGTGTGCGCTTATATGAAACTTCCTGGCAGATTAAAACTATGTGCCCGACCGGGACTCGAACTCGGGACCTTTGCCTTTCGGGGCAAGTGCTCTACCATCTAAGCTACCGAAGCACGACTCACGCCCGGTACTCACAGATTTACTTCGGCCAGTATCTCGTCTCCTACCTTCCAAACTTTACAGAAGCTCTCCTGCGAACCTTGCAGTACTAGCACTCCTGATAGAAAGGATACTGCGGAGACATGGCTTAGCCACAGCCTGGGGGATGTTTCCAGAATGACATTTTCACTCTGCAGCGGAGTGTGCGCTGATATGAAACTTCCTGGCTGATTAAAACTGTGTGCCCGACCGAGACTCGAACTCGGGACCTTTGCCATTCGCGGGCAAGTGCTCTACCATCTGAGTTACCGAAGCACGACTCACGCTCGGTACTCACAGCTTTACTTCTGCCAGTATCTCGTTTCCTACCTTCCAAAAGTATCCCTTTCTTTCAGAATGGAAAGTAACCCGAAGTTATGTAATGTGTAACAGTACCGCTTTACTGTAGACCCATTATCAAAGGGAACACTGCAGAACAAACATTACCTACACCATAACTTTGCACGGACAGCATTATGTTCCTGGTACATATCATGAGTATGGACTCCTTTGTTGCTTTGAGTAGTAGCGATTCCATCCGTGTGTGAACTCCAGCAGTAAAATGTGAGAGAATTCGTCTACGAGGAGGACTTCAGTGACATCAGGTGGATGACACCTCATTTGCCAACAACATGAATATCAGTGTGAGAATGCACAAAAATTAAGGAGGTAACGTTTTCCGGGTCCTAAACTGTGTGCCAGGGATGTTGCAGCGTTTCGGATACGGACTTATAGACTGCGATTGATAGACTACCATTGAGCAAATGCAGTTAAAATAATAACAGAATTACGAACAATTACTAGCTAGGCTTAGTAAATTTTACTAACTCCATTTATCACATTACTGTTAGTTTTATTAGTTCTAAGTTTTGCATGAGAAAAGCAAGTATCTGTCAAGCTCTCTCCTTGCCATTACCTTTCCTCCTCCTCCCCACCACTTATTTTTCATTAATTCTTTTTGTTCTTTTCAAGTAGTTAAATGTAGTGTTGGGTTTGCAGCTATAGAGAGAACTGTGTATAAACGACGAAACTTTTTATTAGTGTGCTGTGGATTGTAATGATATTAATAATAATAATAATATAACGACTCTGAAACACTGCAGGCAGTTTCTTCCAGGGCGCATCTACACTGCTGGCCACCGTAAATGCAACACCAAGAAAGACAAGAGGTAGCACAACAAAATTTATTTTGTAGATAACATGTTGACCAAGTATCAAATGATTACGTTTACAGACGTCTGTGACATGTGGTTCCTGCCAGAATCAGTAGCCAGAGTAGCCGCCATTGTTGGAGATCACCGCTGCCACACGTCTCGGCATTGAGTGAAAGAGACGTTGGATGTGTTCCTGGGGTACAGCAGCCCAAGCAGCTTCCACACGTTGCCAAAGATCATCTGGTGTGTCAGCTGGGGATGTAATCTGGGTCACTCGTTGAGCAACCATGGACCACATGTTTTCTATCGGCGAAAGATCGGGAGAGCGAGCCGGCCAGGGAAGCAATTCAATCTGGTTATTGACGAAGAACCTTTGGACAATGCGTGCCACGTGTGGTCGCGCATTATCCTGTTGAAATATGGCTGTGGCCGAGCCCTGAAGGTAAGGAAGGACAACTGGCTCCAGCACCTCGGATATGTAGCGCCGGCTATTTAAAGTACCGGCAATGCGTACTAGAGGCGTGCGAGAGTAATATCCAATACCGCCCCATACCATAATACCCGGTGCAAGACCAGTGTGGCGGTGCATAATGCAGCTGTCCAGCATCCTCTCTCCACGGTGTCTCCACACTCGAACCATCGTGTGCTGCAGACAGAAGCGTGCCTCGTCAGTAAAGACAACGTCATTCCTTTCTGCCGTCCACATCCGTCTGTCATCACACCATTGGCGACGGAGACGTCTGTGGTTCTGCGTCAATGGTAGACGAAGCAATGGACGTCTTGCGGACAGACCACTCTGCTGTAAACGGCGTCGAATGGTACGCGCAGACACTGGATGATGCGTTACAGACGCAATGTGCTGTGCTATGGTTCGGGATGTCACTGAGCGATCCGTCACTGCCATGCGCACAATTTGCCTATCAGCACGTGCAGTGGTGCACCGAGGTGAATGCGATCGACCACGTCGGTCCGTCGTACCCTCCTGCATCCAACGGTCACATATCCGCATTACAGTTGTTTGGTTTCGTCCAACACGACTAGCGATTTCTCTGTATGATAATCCACAATCTTGGTAAGCCACTATCCTTACTCTGTCGAACTCGGATACTTGATCAAAAGATGTTCGCTGTTGTCTACGAGGCATAACTGATCGTCTTGTGAAACAACCACAAGGTAAACACACGTGCCGAACGTACACTCGTCGAAATCGCCAAGCCTTAAATGGCGCTATGAGGTGGCGCCACAGGCGCGCGTGATGTTCGTCTGCGCTGAAATTCTAATCAGTTGCATATCTCATCGCTGCAAACTCATGGTGTAAATTTCACTTGATTCGGATGCTTCCTTCAGGGTCATTTACGGTGGCCAGCAGTGTAAAATGCAAAAACAGCAACTAATAGATAAACAAGCAAAAGTGAAGCCACAACAACAGACATCCTGCTGACAATCCGTGGTGCTCCAGAAAATGTTGCACTGTACATGTTGTGGTTGTGGTCTTCAGTCCAATGATTGGTTTCATGCAATTCTCCAAGCTACTCTATTCTGTGCAAGCATCTTCATCTCTCAGTAACAACTTCAACCTACATCGTTCTCAATCAACTTACTGTATTTATCTCTTGGTCTCAGTCTGCGATTTTTACCAACAGACTTCCCTCCAGTACTAAACTGGTGATCCCTTGAGGTCTCGGATGTGTCCTACCGACCGATTCCTTCTTCTAGTCAGGTTGTGCCACAAATTTCCTTGCTCCGCAGTTCTATTAAATACCTCCTCATTAGTTACGTCATCTACCCATATATTGTTCAGCATTCTTCTGTAGCACTACGTTTCAAAGGCTTGTCTTCTCTTCTTGTCCAAACTGTTTATTGTCTATGTTTCACTTCCATACATGGCTACAACCCATACAAATACTTTCAGAAAGTACTTCCTGGCGCTCAAATCTATACCAAATGTTTACAAATTTCTCTTCTTCAGAAATGCTTTTGTTGCCATTGCCAGTCTGCATTTTATATCCTCTCTACTGCTGTCTTAGTCAGTTACTTTTCTGCCCTAATAGCAAAACTCATCTACTACTTTTAGTGTCTCGTTTCTTAATCTAAATCCATCACCATCATCTGATTTAATTCGACTACATTCCATTACGCTCGTTTTGCTTTTGTTGATGTTCATCTTACATCCTCCTTTCAAGACCGGGTTCATTCCGTTCGACGCTCTTCCAAGTCCTTTGCTATAACTGACAGAATCACAATGTCTTCGGAAAACCCCAAAGTTTTTATTTCTTCTCCTTGGACATTAATTCCTACTCCAAATTTTTCTTTTGTTTCCCTTACTGCTTTATCACCGTACAGATTGCATAACATCTTGGTTAGTCTACAACTCTGTATTACTCCCTTTTCAACCACTGCTTCCCTTTCATGCCCTTTACTCTTAGAACTGCCGTCTGGTTTCCGTACAATTTGTAAATAGCCTTTCACCCCCTGTATTTTACTCCTGCTACCTTCAGAATTTCGAAGAGGGTATTGCAATCAACATTGTCAAAAACGTTGTACATATGGACACTTTACTAGCTGGTAACAAGACCATTTCCTGTTACAAGGCACGTGATGTGGCTGTACAATCGTGCACACTATAGCAAACAATATGCTTACCTTCTCGGACGCTGAGATGCTGCATGGCGTGAGTGCAGCCCTTTTGTAGTCACTGAACGTACCGATACCATATCCAAATGACAGTAGCGATATCCTAACCAACGTAAACGGCAGTATAGCGGAACAGAAAACAACAGTTTCGATATGTCGTTTTGGAATCACGTTTTCTCCCAGGAACGTTACAAACAATAAAGATTTGCCCGTAAAGTTTACTTCGGACAAGATAGCCACATGTAGTGCTTTCAACTAACGCAATCAAGATATCCCTTTTAGACCGAATCGGCACACCCGTACTACGGTGGTACGGCCATGTAATGAGGTTGGAGGCAACAAGAACAGCCCAAATAAATTTCGAAAGATAGGTGGAGGGAAAACGTCCTGTAGGAAGATCCGGAAATCGTTGGTTGAACATGCTCTGGGATGACATCGCTGTCAGAGGAAGGACAAAGATGATGTTTTCCGAGACAGTTCATATATGCATAGGACAAAGTGGAAAAGACTCATTAACTGTACCTGGGAAACTGGAGCTGTGCGATGATGATGATGATGATGATGATGGAGGTGGTGATGACGACAACGAGAAGCTGAGTAAAAGTAAACTCTTATTAAATGCAAAACTAAATATCGGCTTTTGTGTTTCATTTCAGTCGATTTAAATACTTAGTTTCTTCGACTTACCTCTTCCAATTTTGTCCATCTTTATTGGGTAGCACTACCGAAAATGTACAATACACTCTAACATTTTTAGTCACATCGCTTATATATTCCCAGTTTATTTCAATACATTTTCCTGAAAAAAAAAAGTTACATATCAGTTAACGATATGATGATGAGAACGATGGAGCATTTCATAGGTTTGTAATCGTTCGAACTGCCAATACCCGATCACCTTCCACTGCTGCTCCTAGCCACGGTGTAGGGTAGCTGAGGAAACTTTCTTGTATGACATAATATGGGGAGGGGTAGTCACATGACAATAGGCATCAATTGTATATCTACAACGTTATTGCATAATTAATCGGAAACGACCATTAACAGTAACTTCAGAGTAAGCCTGTGCCATTCCTAAAAATAACATGTGAACTGTTTTCAAACCTTATTGTGCTGAAATATTTTAACGACATTAGTAAACAACATGCTTCCGAAAAATATCGAGTGCACTTGGGGATGCACGGTTAACTAACTGCAAGATGCTGGAACAGCCAAGTTTGTGCACCAGTGCTAACGAAGCAACTTCATCCTAGCAGCTTGCCGTGTGTACTTCCGCGGCTTTTAATTATGTAACTATATTCAGAGTCAATATTTATTTCCAACATACACTGAAAATTACGAGTAAACTGGAAATTCCTCTCAAGCGTTGGATCTAAGTATAGGCGTAATTACACGTATCGACGAAAACATTCGTCAGGGAAGAAGAATTGTCTTTACTATGTCTCGACTTTCAATAAAGACTTTTATCTATTTTCCAAGTCCTATGAACATCACATTTACGAAAAGAAAAGAAAATAAGTATTTTACGTCCCACCGAATTGAGACCGCAGTTTCTGTAACAAAGTATGATTGAATAAATGGTCTCTAGCATGGAAACCATGCATCTCCGGACCCAAGTACATTAGACCTTTTTTGTTCCGTGTCCCCTCATCGATCAACCCCTAGAGTTCGTACACGTTGGAAAAAATCACCCTGTAGAGGCAGCAGAAACTTTCGTGTTTTTTGACTACACTGCTAACTACACAATGAAGGACTGTAGACACGTGTTGAGTGATTAAGTGATCACTGTGAAGGGCAATGAGATAATCCATACTCATGTGAGACGTCGTTATCAGTAACCTACAGGGTTTGAAAGTCGCTTCCATTGGGTCACCTGGACGAATCGCAGAGTATACAGATTTGTGGGTCATTCAGATGTGACAGTAGGCCAATGTTGGACTGTATTTGAACTTGAGGACAGGCGTACGCATCATCAATGTTCCGGTCGTCCATGTCCGAGCACAACGGAGGACCACTGTTTTGTGCACCTAGCATATCGCAGTCCTTCCACATCTGTGTCCGCGATCCCAGAAGAAGCTGTAATATTCTATGTTACCCAGCACACGTGGTCAACGACTAGCAGCAGCCGATCTAGCGTTTTACCATCCCAAGCATACGGTGCTGCTAACATTGCAACACTTGCGACTAGTTTTAAAGTGGAGGCGTGACTGGGAAGCATGGAGTCCTCATGAACAATATCGCATTGTGTCCAGCGATGAATCACGGTTCTGCACCACCCCGTATGACCATCGTCACTGGGCATGTTGTCGACTTGAGGAGGAGTACCACTTTTCCAGTGCTTTGGAGAGGCACAGCGGTGCCACACCTGGCGTCATGGTGTGAGGAACCATCGTGTATGCCTTCAGGTGACGACTAGTAGTGATTGCGGGAATTCTGACGGCACAGCGGTACGTCATGAAGATCCTGCGTTCTCGTATGTTACTTCTCATGCAACAGTATAATGATGCCATTTTTCAACCGGACAATTCTCATCTACACATGATACTGGTCTTTACGTACTATGTGCGTGATGTTGAGGTACTCGTGTGGTCAGTAAAACCCACTTATTTGTCCCCAGTAGACCATGTGCATGACCATCTCGAACATGAATTGCACCCATGTGCTAGTATCTAGGATATCAAGATCCAGATACAACATTTGACGGCCACTTGAGTTCGGAAAGGATATCTCGGGTTTGTCACTCTTCCCAGCTTAATCAGTGCATGCAGCTAAATGAGCTTGGGTGCAACGTCCTTAATGATAGGTGGGCACATACTGTCAAATTCTTTGCAAATTTCACTCCATTTTGTAATAGCCGAAATAACATCACATAACATCTCAACCTCTAAAGTTTCATTTCTTTTAATACTCCGCTTCTGAGCGCTTTACTTTCTTTTGTCAGAAAGTGTGTATTCCGCACGCCATCATACGGTGTGTAGTGGAGGACATTTAGTGTACTATTGATACACCCGTTCTTTCCTGTTCAGTCGGGAATGGTCCCCAGGAAGAACGAGTGTTGGTAAGCCTGTAAACGAGCTGTAGTCCCTATCATCTGCCCTTCATGGTCGTTTCATGTGTATGTGCTGGAGAAAGTAATATAGTAATTGACTCTTCTAGGAACGTACGTTCTCAGAATTTAGTAAACTACTGCCTAATGTACAACACCTGTGTTGAATCTTGTAACACACAGCATCTCCATGATCGTTTCGTTTTTAGAGAATGCTGTATCTTCTTATGTATCTACAGGTTTTTGATAAATCTTCTGATTGTTATCGAAGATTACAATAGACCACATCTAAAATTTTGATAGTATCGAAGCATTAGATTTTCATTTCACCACTAAGGATGATCATTACTCGAGAAAAGTTGTTAGATTTGTAACAGGCAACTATCGTTGTTTCGATTTATTCTGCGATACATCTGCCGTTGTTGATGTACTCCTAAGTCTCGTCAAGAAATTTGTTTCAATATTGTAAAACTTTTAATATTTTGATAGCTTAACTCGCAAAAGACGGTATATGTCCTATATTGCTTGTAAATCTGTGACGTGTAAGAGTGGCCTAAATACCAAAACTACTATATAGCTATAAGTTTACTGTGTTCGGAATATTTTCGTTTAGTGCTCAGGTTTGTATTTCATTGCATACTCAAGTTGGTCCATCTAAGCAAAGCGTAATTTCCGTATATTATGTATATAACAAGGTCCTTTTTTGTTGAAAAAATTAGAGAAAATCTTAAAAATATATTAAAAAGGAATCAATACTTTTAGACAGTGTCGGTAACGATACGTTTGTTCCAGGTTATCGATTTGTCGATATAACTCTTGATATAGGTATCGATCACAAAAGTTCTATCGAATGTGGCATAGGAACGTCCCTCTAGCTGGTAACGTGCTAATCGCATGTCTTCCGCAGGCTCCGAGTGCAGCAGAGTCACTAGCGATGAATCAACGCAAATATCATGAACATGTGCATGAGGAGACATGCAAGAAAGACTGTCGAACAATCAAAGACGCGCGTGGTCGTGATCGGTAACTGCAGTATGCTAGCTGAAGCCCTGTAGTCAGTGAGTCGTTGACCTTCCTCGAGGACTTTGAGAGGAAATCAATACCTTCGGTTGTATATGTCAACAAAAAATATCACGAAGCTGAACTCACTGAATTTAAAAGTTAAACTCTGTGCCTTCATAGGGTGGAACATATACTTCGGAAGAAATATGGAACGTAGCTTAAGTGATAAGTTTGAACAACCTGTATTAAGCGAGGACTAAGGAAATTCTCGTATATTACAGCCCCTTACGTACCGCACCCGTAGGAAACTTGAAGGCACGATTAGATTAATTAAAGCTCATACAGAGGCAATTAACCAGTCATTCTTCCTGTGCTCCATACTTGAACGGAAAACGAAGGAAACCTATTCCGTGATACAATGCACTTCAAAGCGGTTTCCAGAGCGTAGATGATGGGATTTATCGGTAGCTACATTCGACGAAATAAGTGAAAACGATGAATAGGGTTGAAAATCTTATAGACTTTTTTATAGGAGTAGAAGGTACGATAGTGCATTGATGGGGCTTAGAATGAAAACGTTTTCATCAGTTGATGGGGTGTGGCAGAAAAAAATCAAGAGCCTGCCATAGTCAGTGAACGGGATGGACTGTATACAAAATTAAGGCACAGTCTGTCTAGAAACATATTTGTTCCTTTTTGTAAAAGAAAATCGAATTCCACGTAAATGGTAGGGATTGTTTTATCAGGGGGAGAATTTGCAAGAATTCGTGGAAAAAATATCTAAACTGGAACTATATTTGTGTTAAACGGCGTCAATAAATATATGCGTCCTACGGAAAGGTGAGGAATAAAAGTGTGAACTATGGTACGGTACCGAGAGCAATTTCTCTTTAACGCGATGCAAGACGCATATGACTTCAATAAGCATCTACTCCTACACCTACATTTACATCTATACTCTGCAAACCACACTGAAGTCAATGGCAAAGTGTACTTCCCATTGCACGAGATATTAAACTTTCTTTCCTTTCCATGCACATATGTGGCGTGAATCGAATGAATGCTTAAATCCTTCTATACACGTTTTTATTCTAATCTTGTCCTCGTAGTTCCTGCGATACCGATATGTTTGGTGTTGTAGCATATTTCTAGATTACTGTAGTACTGGGTTAAACGCATCTGTAGCTGATTGTAAATTTGTAAGTTATGTGCGTATTTTATTTGTATTTCTGAAATGATGTGTGATTGCCATACGATTAATAAGCTAGATACCTCAGTTAATGCAGGCTGTTGCTACTTCGTAAGTTGGATACCTTAGGATAGTTATCGCCTATCGCCAAGCACTTGCTATTTTAGGTTTATAGCATGCCAGTGACGCTCTTCTGTGTGTCAAACACACCTGGGACCATTCGTGCAGCCTCTCTTGGCATATGTCCTATATACCTTGTTACTCCTATTTGGTTTAGGTCCCATACACTTTATCACTAATCTAAAATGGGTCTCATGAGTGTTTTGTAAGCAGTCTACTTTGCAGACTCCTCTAATTTTCCCAGTATCCACAAATGTCTAACGCTTGTTTCACTTAAGACTAAGTCTCTGTGATCATTTCATTTCATATTCGTACCAAGCGTCACATCCAGGTACTTGAATGAGCTGACTGATTCCTCTTGTTACTCAGTGATATTGTAATGATAGGCTACTGCGGTTTTACGCCTTCTCTTTTTTTCTGTTTCCTGGTCTTTGTCCCTAGTCTTCATGCTGTCGGTATCTTAATTTTTGGATAGGGCAATATTAGTGGTAGACGGTGGCCGAATGCCATTCTTGTCGCCACCCCGTCCCCTATACCGTGACGGAATTTGCGTACTCCAAATATCTGCACCTATGTTGGCCCACGTAAAAGCGTGCCAACGTTTTCTGAGTATTTGCGTATCGTGTATGAGGCAGGATGTGGGTTCCCACCTGGTATAGACCCTTTCGAACGCGGGAAACCGCCTAAATACCACACCTAGACTGTCCAGCTCACCGGTCCCCGTCGTTAGTCCGCCAGTGCGTCTCCCGGAAGCGCCATCTAAGGTGTGTGACTGACCGAGTACGTCGTTCTTGCGTTTTGTGTCAAGTGCACAATTTTACATTTCTGCACATTTAAACCAAGTTTTCGATTTTTGCACTACTTCCCTATCTTATGAAGGTCTCACTGACATTTGTGCCGCTTTTCCTCAGGTTTTGTGTCATTTACAGACAACTAAAACACCTACAAAAGTCTGAGGTTATTATTAATATTATTTGCCTTGACAACAATTGTGTTACTTTTTTCATATAATTGTTATAAGGACTGGGGAAACGCAATCAAATAATTTTTAATAAACAGACTCGAAAGAAACGTATGTGAAATGGAACAGATTCTTGAATATTAGGGGTAGTTCGTTGTAGTGTTCTTTCTCCATACAGTAGCTGAGTGGAGAAGTGCTCCATTCATCAACGTTGCTGCAAAGTGATGGGAAGCCTCCGGTCCATACGTGGTAATCACCGAAATTTTCAGTGCTGCAAATGATTGTGACACACTGTCCCCAGAATCTTTATCGATCCTCTGCGCAACAGCGACTGGAATTCTTGTTGCCACCCATAGGACTAGAGCGGTCTCCTTCGCCAGACTTGGCTGCCGACGTTATTATACTGTAATAGAGAGCGTCCTTGAGGGGCAATCCCACGTCGCTACACAGCTGCCCTCACCGACTGGAGAATACTGCTGATCCGTATATGCCTGCTGACTGTTTGTGAACACTCTGGCACCAAGTGAATCAGAAAAGTACTAGACTATGATGCTAACGTAACAGACTGTGAATACAAAAGGTAAAATTAGATGTTCAGTAAAGGTGACGGAATCGAATTCAATCTCTACATCGGATCCATTCAGTCAAAGGACTGCTATTACTGTTGATGAAAGAGCTTTGCTGAAATCACTTAGGCTTTCTGGAGAGAAGTGCGTAAATGCTCCATGGAAGTGTAACGCACAGAAACATAAACCTCATAAAAATGCAAAGATGGAAGGAAATCTGAGATACCCTGCTACATTTAAAGAAAACGTTGTTCGCAAGAGGAGATTGAAATTTTTGACTGGATCATCTGTATGCAAACAAAAATACCGGCATAATAGTTTCCTGAGAGATCCAATCTTACAGATACCGAGTTTCTCACCTTCGAAGAAAGCGGAGTTTTCTATCGAGGACAAGACATATCATACAATTCAGAATTCCTGAATTATAAACCCAGAAACATCAGGTGTGGTACCATTTGGAAATAATTTCACTCCCAGTGAGTTCGAATCTCTGTTCCCAAAGTCTGAAAATTCCGATAAACGAACAAACGACCATGGTACCGTTAATTCCTAAACTCTTCACACCAGTCCTTTAGTATTGACAATAACAAATGATTACGAAAGGAAAAGAACCAAAACAGTTTCGACATCGGCACCAAATTGTGGAACTCAAGGACAGACTTGCTCACAGCAAGCTCATGTGAAATGCGATACAGTTTGATGATAACTGTTTATATGTTTGACAATGTGTCACATGGTGGGGGCGAATGCATTGTTATACTATTCTGAAACATCAAGTACGCCAAGATCGCTTGTAAATCCTTTTATTAATTACCGGTTTAGATAGGTCTGTGCTGTCATTATCGGATCATGTAACACGTTGACAAAAGTTCATGATCTTTACAGACTTGTAAGTTACATGGTGATGTTACGTCGTGACTTGCAAGTTTGTAAAGACCATGAACTTCTGTTAATGTGTTACAAGATCCGGTAATCAATAAAGAGATTCGCATGCGATCTTGGTGTACCAAGCATCTTAGAATAATATAAGACGTAACTATTGCTGAATTGGCAACTTATTTTGATGTTTTTGTGTATGTCTCAAAGAAGAAGTCCCACATGGCCGAAACGATGTATATTTAAGTATCTAGGTTTAGCCCTTTCAGACCTGAATTTTTTCTGGAGGAAGGAAACATTTTCTTTATGCTGTAATGGTCTTAGGCGATTTTTAATGATTTTAGATGCAAGATTTATACAAATATATATATATATATATATATATATATATATATATATATATATATATATATATATATATATATATATATATATAACCTTTTTCAATATATACTTTGTAAAATTGGCTTCTTTTTATGGACTAAGATACTTATTTTTGAAATATTCACTGTTGTAATGAATACAATGATAATTCAATAATTACTATGCAAAATAACAATAATAATATTAGGTTATGCAATGGAGTATAGTTAACCAACAACTACCCCGAATTTTGGCGGTCACAAGTTGCTGCCCTCTGTTACAGTCACTTGTTGATACTTTTTCAGTGACACCTAACAGGAGGGAGCACTTGTGCATGATGAAAGGATTGAACATTCGCAAATTGTGTACTTGAGGTTTCCATTGAGGAAAAATATTTCTGTTGCAGCTAATACACTCTAAAAATTAATGTGCACAACTGTAGCCAGTGGGTCTGAAAAGGGTTAAGAACTGTACACATTATAAGTGCTGCAATTTACCGACTGTTGCGGTTTTAGGTTCCCTTTATTTTATTGTGAAAAACAGTTTGTTTTTTTAAGAAATTCTTTATGCTTCTCTGGTATGGTGAGGTGCCTTTAAATATTATGACGCTAACATTCATTAGTCATTTAGGAGTGATTTCCGGTAAACTTAGCTCTAACGTGACGTGGGGGATAATAAATTGGGTTATATTTACTAAGTAAATGAAACACAATTTTAGCCTTGTTTCACTAACTTTATTATTGCTGTACGACTTAGGTTTCGGGCTATAACCACATTTTCCAATACAAAACTGAAAGCAGAGGTGGGAGCAAAGCATAAATAAATACAATTTTTTAATTCTAAACTATAAAGGTTTTGTTTTGACAGTTTTTACACTGTTACATAAGTATTTCAGAAAATTCGTTAGGATATCATTTACTATAACCATACATAAATGCATTGGAATAGAGTTACGTGCACAGCAATGAGAGTTTTTGTCATTATCTATTTATGAATGAAAGAGCCAAGATTCTTCTCATATGCAGAGGTTGTAACATTATCTAAATTGGGTGAATAATTGAACTCTGTTTGATCATTCAATAGCCGATGTGGGGATATACTGTATGTTCTCTTTCAGATATTTCAGGTAACGTAATATTCACTGGCATCAAGCCACACTCCCAGTGACCACCAAAGTACGCTTGGAACTACCCTAAGCATTGAGAGAAGAGGTGGACGTTTCTGTTTAATTTTTTGTTCTTATGTGTGTGTACGCTTCCCAACGTCTTCCTTGCTTGTCCCTCATTCATTAATGTAATGGTGTTTAATTTTTTACATACTCTTATCCATTTGAGTGAGCTTTCTGCTAGTGAGATAGGGTCTGGCAAAGATAGTACGGGTTTAGTTGCAAGTTTACTAGGTCCCTGCTCCGCAACTTCATAAAAGAAACCAAAGACGTGGGTGGGGAGGCTCCATCAGCCGGGATTGGCCAATCTGGTTGGGCGGCCCTCCCCACCACCGTCAAAAAGTGGAGGGAACTCAGGGTTGGCGCCACTGCAGATCGGGGACTGCTGGAGAGGAGACGCTGGTAGAATGCAGCAGATGTGCTTTGTTTAGTGCTATGAAATGAGAATCCATCTCCAGCACTGTAAGCATGTTAAATATGTAAGTTGAAATATTAATCAAAAGGCTTCTTTTTGCTGATAATATTTTCTGTTAATTGACAGGGGATATTTCTGGCTAATGATGTGTTAATTCAGTAGTTAGAGATGGGCTATACCTAGGCCCTTTGTTCACGTCATGATCCACTTCTTTCTTCAGGTTTCAGAAATTAGTTTTATGACAGCATGTGTTAGAGATAACTGAAATATTTAAGTGTGTATGTTAGCTTTAAGTTGCTATAAAAATTCGATACATTAATCTAAGAAATTCTTTCATCTTTTGCGTGTGATACTTTGTTAAATGGCCAAACACATGTTCTGGTGAGTAGTATTAGCGTCCATGTCTCCACAGGATATGTACCGCATTTGCACTGAAATAGCAGCATGGAAAATAAAATGTGTTTCAGCCACATCATAAGTTGAGAAAATGCGAGTGTAGAAATTAATTTGGAATTAGCACATGTCTTGTAATCTTCTCCATGGCAGGAATTGCAAGGTGATAACCGTGAAACGTGATGCTGTTCATTGTAAGCAGTGACGTGCTTTACAATTAGACAATGAAAGCAACACAATGAAAGAAATTGCTTGTGCAGATTTAAATATGTACTTGGGGTCGATCCACGGTGAGTACATACGCCATCGATCAGTGGTTCGGTAAAGGATTCATGCTCTGTTGAACGATATGCCTTACCGATCCCTAAAAATAAATTTCTATACTAGGAAGTGGTGCGTTCAGATTTTTTAATGTAACAGAATCATTTCACATTGTTTTGTCATTATCATTTTCCAAATGTCCAGGAGAGGCCATTCCATAGACAGGTGAGCAGTTGTTAATTGCATGACTATAATTTTATTGTCCAGAAATGTGTGTGACTGGTGAATGAGTGTAAGTGATTTGGTTTGTGGGGTTATTCAAAGTAGTTATAATTATAGGTTGTGAGGGCACAGTCGTATCCTATCCAATCTGCACATTGCTATCAGAAAAGATGAAGAGAGACCCATAGTTAATGTTGGGATTAAATAAATGAAAGTAGTAAAGTATTTGACATATCGCGGACGCTTAACGCGAGGTATCTTAGTGAATCACAATTGAGAACAGGTGCCTCGGGTGACGTGAGACGAAGGTAGAGAATGTTAAATTATAATGGCAGTAGTAAAAATTTTATTGGTTAGATGGAATAGCCATAAAATAAATATTTGGATGATTCTGAAAACGAGAATTTGTCGGTATTAATAATTCAGTAGCAGTGCCACTTTCCCGCCATGTTTATTTCCCATGAGGAAAAGTTGAAGTAACGGACGAGAGATCAGCCTCTTAACATCATTGATAGTGACTCTGGCATGGTTTGAGTGAATACAGAGTGGTTCAATGAACATTCCCCTCTCAGATTGTGAAGTATCAAATAATAGCTTTTATCTACTTTAGGACAGACAATAAGAAAAAATATCAGAGTTGGTGATAGAAAATTAACTTCTGAATTACCGCATAGTGGAGGCTATAGCTGGAATTGAGATATTTCACAAATGTAACGTCGCAGCTGAACAGAGGTTGCTGCGTAAACGCCCCTCTAAAAATATAATATTATGGAGCAAGATACATTAGTTACAAAAACAAAGTCGCATATCTGAAGGGTTCCCCACAGATACACAAGAACAGGGGTACCGAAATGTAGCTTGGAGCCACTAATCGGAGCGCGTAACATAAGAATAAGTGGCGGAAACTCCTCCGACAATTTTTTTTCAAAAATTTAACAGATACCCTACAGCATGTTTCTTAATTTCCACTGTTTCCCACTGAGTGAGTTCTGAACCTTTTCCCTCCATGTGTAGCACATGTACATCTATTATCTGTTTGTAGTTTTCGCTTTATCTATGTTCGGCAAAGGATGAATTTTACTTCTTCAATATCCAGCTTCTATAGTGTTATTTGAGCCTAGTACGTATTGACCTCCTGTCTGTCCAGTACAGCAGAACTGATAACTCATGCCAAATAATCTTATAAATCCCAATTTTCATGTGGCTGGTTCTTTATCTTCTGAGCTCAGGAAACAGCTTCCTAATTGTAAACGGTCTCCTAACGAATTTTGTAAAATACATGTGAAGGTGTGTCAAAATTTTCAACAGAGATAACGTTTATACGAGGGCGTGCTGGAAAGTAATTCCTCCGCAAGTTTTGTGTGAGAATTCTTAAAACTTTTTACATAAAACAATCATTATTAATATTCTACATCTTTATTCTTAGTGTATACATATTTGCAGCCCTCTGCCGCTAGAGGGCTTTGAATTGTAGGAAGTAAAATGGCAGTATATAAAGCAATTACGTCGGTGCGTGATAAACAGCGTGCTGCAATCGAGATTCGAATGCGATGAGTTCGTCCTCACATGGAGCACACCTTCTCCTAGAGCATGACAATGCCATACCACTGTTCAACAATCCCACGCCTTGGGTTCACTGTCATCGATCATCCGCCATACAGTCCCTACTTGGCCCCATCGGATTTTCATCTGTTTCCAAAACTTAAGGAACGCCGTCTACGACCTTATTTTGGTAGTGATTAAGCGGTTCTAGCAGAAATGAGGCAGTAGCTCCGTCCACAAAGTGAAATATTCTACAGTGACGGCATCAACGAGCTAGTCTTTCGTTGGGGGAAATGACTTCGTCGCTGGGATGACTACCTTCAGAAACAAATATCTAAACATGAAAAAAAGATGTAGAACGCTAATAACGTTTGTTTTTCTTAGATAAGAGTTTCCAAGTAAAAACTTCGGAGGCATTGCTTTTCAACACTACCTCATATTTTAAGTCATTAAGGTGTCGTTTATTAGATCAGTTATTTATTGCAAAATGGGCTTATGATCCGAAACCTATTTCATACAGTGATGATAATTTTGAAACAAGTCTACAAAAGTTTTTCGTTCAGTTATTACGATTTACAATATTTCACCAAGAACTCATATCTTAAACAATTAAAAATTATATCTTTTGAGATTAGAAAAGAAAATCTGTAAGAGCACTGAACATTGGCCGCTGACGTCAACATTTCGGAATAGAGCCTCGGTTCAGCGCACAGTTTTAGTCTACCCGGGATTTTTAAAACAGTGTCAAATCCGTTGTAGGATGAAACAGTAATTCTAATTACATAATTTGTCTGTGATTTGTCTACGATGGATTTTTTTCCTATGTGTGTACATAAACTCATCGGTGTATGAAACCTCTCTCGTTGAAAACTATCCCATGAAATCTTCGCACACGCATATGGATCCAACACGATAGTGGCTCCCAGTTCTCTATGCAGTTCTTGTGCGTGATCTGGCTTTTTCAAAAAATTGAATATAAATACAATGAATGAGAAAAAAACTGAGGCTACCAGAAATCGAAGAGAAATAAAAATTGATGTGCTGATAGGGTATGTGATGTTATTTCGGTGATTACAGAATCGAGAGAAATTTATAAAGACTTTGGCAGTATTCGTCAGCTTACCAGTATGACGTAGCACCCTCTATGATTCGGATGCATGCGCTGTTTGGCTTGGGAAGGATGTTATAAAGCCGTTTTATGCCTCGCCACTATTGCACTGGCAGTGGGACGGAGTTTACGTCAGAGATGCTCCCACACAGATTCCCGGCCACGAGAGTACCTCACCGTCACGCAGACAGTTCAAAAAGACACGTGTCCTATGAGAACGGGTATTGCCCTGTTGAAAACTGGTACCATTACGCCGTCGCATGAGATGCAACACAGGGGGACAATGGATGTCCACGACGAACCATTCTGCCCGATGAGTTACCTCAATCACCAGGAGACGTGACGTAAAGTTATACCGGTTGGCTCCACGCTTTGACGTCAGAGGTAACACAGTTGTGACTCTCCAAAACATTGGCAGGCCTCCATGTTGACAGCGTAGTTTCGACTACGCTGTTGCAGTTTCACTGGGAAACGCTTACACAGTCTCGATCTCTCCCTATGCGATTTCCATATTTTTGGCAAGAAGAAAGATATTCGTAGCCGTCAATTTGTTGCGGACGAAGAAATGCACGCCAGGGTACAGTCATGGTTCCGTAGCCAACAGCAAAAATTTCTCCTTTAAGTCATTGACCATCTTGTCTCATAGTGGGATAAATGTATTAACAGTTATGGCGATTACTTTTGAAACAATAAACAGCTTACTTACGTTCTTCCTATCTGTCTCGCCTTCATTTGACTGCCCCTTGTACAGTGTGAACATTAATTAAACCGACAAACTGCAGGGACTGATTCGTGACTGGAAATGCAGGAAAAATAGTCCTATGAACATGTTTCCGGAAGTGGACGTTGTGCGTGCAACGACAACAAATCGTCCTGGAAAACAGCAAAGAGCTGTATCGCATCCAAGTCACAGCAGGTATTCAAAGTGGTCTCTATAGGATGCAATGCAAGCTGTTGTCATGCAGGATACACATAACCTTAGTTTGGCTTACACGATGTTGGGGGTCACTTGCCTGGAACTTGTACTAGGGTTCATCTCAATATCCTGTAGACTAGGACCACCAAATCTGGGCCGGCCGCGGTGGTATCGCGGTTCTAGGCGCGCAGTCCGGAACCGTGTGACTGCTACGGTCGCAGGTTCGAATCCTGCCTCGGGCATGGATGTGTGTAATGTCCTTAGGTTAGTTAGGTTTAAGTAGTTCTAAGTTCTAGGGGACTGATGACCACAGCAGTTGAGTCCCATAGTGCTCAGAGCCATTTGAACCAGCCAACCAAATCTGGTGTACTCACAGTTCGCCGCCTCCCGGTACGTACGTCTGTCTGAAATGATCAATTATCACACAAACGCCAAAAAAGGGCTTGAAATATTGTGTGGTGTGATTGGTGTCTGTGAATGTACTTGTTTTGGTATAGCCATGGTGCCTGTCGACTGTTTACATTTGCTTGACCGTGCACAAACACCCTTTCGGCTTGTTCCTGACATGAATAACGGACCATTCTGCTGCTTACAGTACGCTGCGTCAATTACACAGCCAGCTACACACAAGGAACACACGGAATGTGGTCAGAGGAACTTTCGTTCGTCAGCTCCATCTACCGTGGCAGCGATGAATTTCTGGACATATGTTGATAGGAACTTTTTTCCTCCATTTCCTGGCAGAATCCGTCCCTGCAGTTATTTAGATTTTATTAATGTTCACCCTCCAAATACAGAAGTCAAACTTTCGAATAGCACTGCCATACAGACAAGATAAACATCATGTTTCGTAAGCTTCCTGCACAAAATTGGTCATTCTCTCAGAAAAGCACACTGATCACTTTGTATCACTGTAGATGGTGCAGAACTGATAGTAGGCCAATCTGTGACCCTCCACCGCTGATGTTCGTCATGGCAATGAAGTGATGAGTACGTGTCAATCGGTTATACGGAATCAGCGTTGTAAGATGTGTCGACGAGGTGAAGTGCCAAAAGGGTTGTACGATTTGTTAGTATATCAAATGGCTCTGAGCACTATGGGACTTAACTTCTGAGGTCATCAGTCCCCTCGAACTTAGAACTACTTAAACCTAACTAACCTAAGGACATCACACACATCCATGCCCGAGGCTGGATTCGAACCTGCGACCGCAGCGGTCGCGCGGTTCCACACTGTAGCGCCTAGAACCGCTCGGCCACTCCGGCCGGCTGTTAGTATATCAACACTGACTTCTCAACGTATGTGTAAGGAGTGTGGTCCACCTCGCAGCAACGTAATATGGCGTAAAGTGTTCGTATAAAGACCGTAATAGACATGGATCGGTGACGACTGTGACACCTTAACTATAACATTCGTCTTTCAACTTGACGGGAATTGTTACTGTCAGTGAATACAGGTACACATCAACCTGCTTCCGAATGTTGCAGCAAGCAATGGACTTTTGGAGTGAAATACCTCAAAAAAGGTCATTGCTCACCACTGCACACAAAGCTTCAATTCTACAATGGGCCAAATAACACAGAAACTGCTCGAATCTAATTGGAGGTATGTAGTGTGGTGCGTCAAGTCGCGATCTTGCGTCTGTTCAAAAGATGCAAGGCGCCGAGAGAACCTGCTGCCTAATAAGGTGTTAAAGCCGCCGTGGGTGGAGGGTGAAATTCAGTTCAGAGGTGATTCTGTGACGTTTTTCTGGGCACTTAATGTACCATGAGTATTCTATGGACACTCACTCCTTCCAGGATAACATCCGAGTTCACAGGGTAGCACGCACACGTTTCTTGTTTGACTAATACTCAGGCACCTTATTGCACCCCAATTGGTGTGCTAAATCACTCGAATATAATCCCACTGAAAATGTTCGGTACTGTATGGAACTGCAAGTGAAACGTAGCAGTCAACATCTCCGCAGTTTGGTAGCTCTGTGGTATCTGATCAGTAATGAGGGACCAGAACTGGACGTGTGGTAGCTAATGATACAAATTCTCTTCCTCGCTGTTTTGAGTCAGTTATCAAGGCCAGAGGAGTGTTATACAGCCTGTGTATGACTTATTGTTTAGTGACCTTACCTTGGCATATTCTGCACGTACTTTAATGCTTGTAACACAAGAATGTTTTGTGTTACGTACTACTTTAAGAGGACGGGAACAGGGTCAGACATGAAAAATCTGGTGTCAGAGACATAAACATATATAGATAATAGAGACGATATTGCTGAAAGCGACAGACGTAGTTTGGAACAACTTGGTTCACAATGAACTCTGCACAGCGCCAGGTGATGGTCATCGTTAACATTCTTCGCTGTGGAATAAGGGTGCTGAAACGTAAGGACTGATATTACTATGCCTTACGTAGTTCCACTTGGCACGTTCGTCCTTGCTGGATGAGTCTACGTTGTTGATCACTGGACTTCGACGAGCATTTAGCGCAATTTAGGAGGATGTAGTGAGAATGGCCGAAATATATAAACCTGTCGAATGGCAGGCAGATACTCATAAGAGGTCTCTTATTGCGTTCTATGAGATAAAATAGTGCCGAGGACTTAATATAAGGTATAATTAATATAAGGTGACATTAGAAGACATGCAGGACCAACACGGAAAAGTGTGGCTACAAGCCATAACAGCTAGAGAAGTTTGGAGGTGGCCTTTATTTAAGAGTAGAAGTTACATGGGCGAGGAGGAAGTGTACTGTCTTTATCCTAAAAAGTAACACAATACCTGCTAGTGCTTTATGGATACATCATTCGCTTGCATGAATGACAACATCTGGAACCTCGGGCAGCGTCGCACGAAAGTGCCAACTTCATCCACGGTCAGAATCAACTCATTTGTGGAACGCAAGACAAAATTCAAATGGCTCTGAGCACTATGCGACTTAACTTCTGATGTTATCAGTCCCCTAGAACTTATAACTACTTAAACCTAACTAACCTAAGGACATCACACACATCCATGCCCGAGGCAGGATTCGAACCTGCGACCGTAGCGGTCGCGCTGTTCGAGACTGAAGTGCCTACAACCGCTCGGCCACAGCGGAACGCAAGACAGACTAGTCGTCTGATAGTTCCGTTGATTAACTGGAAGGGTCTCTTTGTCGGGCCCGGATTCATTCCCGTTACACTATACTTCGGAAAACCGTTTTGATAACAAATGCCCGCCTCACTCTCATCCGACGGACCGGATGTCACTACTTCAGTACCACTACACTATTTCAGTTACACGGAAACCAATTCAGATTATTAGCTTTATCAACCTAAAGCATTTGAGATTCGATACGTGTCGCTTTCTAAGAAGCACATGCATACATCTAAACCAAAATGCTTACGAGGAAGCCAAAAACGCATTTCAATATTCTTGTGTCTCCCAGACCAGAACAAATGGCCCTACTTTGTGGATCACTAACTTAGAAATCAGTAAAAGTATCGAAACAGCGGCTGAGTTTCAGAGAGCCCATGATTCCTGCAACCAGGTGGGCTGCCGACTGAATTATCGATTTCACGGGCAGCGAGGAGCTCCACGAAAGTTTTAACTTTCAAGCCTTACTGCAAATCGGTCTCTTCAGAAAAATGCTAGAATTTACATTTGTCATTTCCATTATTATTTCAGCCGAATCACAAAGAGTTGGCAGAAATAACATCGTATACATGCTGCATAAAAAGAAGCTTGCTCAGCGGATTTCTCAATCATAAATCACGTTGGGTATTGGCTCCAAATGTAAGAAAGAGAAATGTCTACCAGGACATGTCGTAAACCGAACTGTCGGGACTGCGGTTTGTCATTCGGCGATGTTGGCCCTCGCGCTGTTCGCGATGCCACGAGTCTCATATGAATATGGAATCGATGGGCTTAGGATGCCTTTACTCGACGCCATTCAGGATCTCTGCTGCCTCGTATGATTGGCGCCGGAGAAGTCAGGCATATTGTTCACTCGGCCATACAGGATCGTGTAGAACGTCCGATACATTGAGTCCGGTATTAACTCGTCTGCAGGAAGGCAAGTTACCGTACGGTCTGTTGGGCGCACTTCTGGATTATCACGGAAAGTCAGCACGCTCAGAATTCAGTGGCTTCCATTCACGCGGCATTAGAAGCAGGCTCATCGACATTAGTGTACCCAGTGGTAGCGCTGGACACAGGAGAGGCTTTCGGACGAGTTTCAGTCTGCATACAGCATCAGTATCGACGTATCTGTAAGTGGAGGCTCCGAATGTTGGCAGACTGCGTTCGTCATTGTCATACGGGCTCAGCCCTGGACGTGAAGGTGTGGGATGCCATTGGGGAGGCAAGATCATCACCTCTGATTTAGACAACAGCAGTTACACTTTTGATGTGTTGGAATCGGTGGCTGAGCCCTGTCTTTGACATGTTTGTGGTGTTATCTTTCAACAAGATAATACAAGACCGAAAGTTGCCCTTGCTGCCCTCACCTACTTACACGTAGTTCTCCTATCTCTCACTCATTGAAAACATCCGATCGTGGGATGCCGAGAGACTGGTGCACAACCACTCGCCACTCATTAAGATTAACGAACTCTTCCACAGAACTGATAGACTGTGGAATGACGTACCCGTACTTGGCATCCAAGCTCTGTTCGATTCGATTCCCGGCGAGGTAAGAAGCATGGTTTCTGCCAGAGGTGGAACATCTGATATTGAAATCCGCACTCTATATACCCCAAATCACCTTAAAAATTAATCGTGATATCTTACTCCTATACTGTAGACGCACAATAAGACAAATTTCGTTAGGTTATTCTTTTTATGATGTGGCAGTGTTAATAGCCAGCAACGTAACTTGTGGAACGTGGTAGGTTACTAACGTACTACCTCATAAATCATTAATACTAACGAAACAGCATCTCAGCTCCAGAGAACCCACGACTTCTGCAAGTAGCACGCCTCATGTAGTTTCACAGTTTGTTTCTGGCGGTTGCTAATGACTGGGCCTCTTTTAACGTTCAGGCCTTTCAGCTAGTCAGCTTCAGGAACAGAAAAAAGGGATCTTCACTGGTATTTCGTACCCCACCCAACAGCAGTCTTCTGGGAAGTCTTTCTTTCTGCCGGGACGTCTTACTTTACAAACAGCACTGTGATAATAAAACAGAACATGGCCGCGTGCGAAGGAAAAAGAGAAGGTCCAAGAAGAGCAGGGTGTTTCACCACACTTTCATTTGCGGTTACTGTGAAAGTGCCAATGAGATGCTAATCACACTCAGTTGGCAGATGCTACAAGAGAGGCCTTATGCATCACTTTGTGGTGTACTGCTAAAATTTCGACAGGGCATGTCACTAGAAGAAGAGTCAGCTAAGCAATATATTTCTTCCTCTTAGAATATCATGAAAATAAAATTACATCGATTCGAGCTCATAGGAATGTCTGCCTACGATGGTTCCTTATGCCCTCTATACGCGAAAGGAACGGGAAAGAGGTAAATGATAGTGTTAGAGTAAGTACCCTCAGCCGCACTCCAAAGGGTGGTTTGCAAACTGCAGATGTAACCTTGAAAACGCCAGATTCGGTTGGAGATCACTTAGTGGCACATTAATCTGTACGGGACCACATGATTGATCGAAGCCATCTGTCCAGACACTTTGTGAGCATAATGGCATTTAAACTGAGGACGACACAGAAAAACGCGAAATACTAAATCTTTTTCCAAATCTGTTAGACAGAGAGAGATCGCACATTAGTGCCTCCTTTAAATCGTAGCACGAACGACAATATGGTTGATATCGAAATATGTGACTATGGGATAGAAAAGCAACTGAAATCCCTCAACAGATGGAAGGCCACTAGACGTGAAGGGATATCAGTACGATTCTGCATAGAATATACGAAAGAATGTGCGCCTCTTCTAGCAGCACTGTACCGTAGGTCTCTGGATAAGCGAAGTATTCCTGACGATTGGGAAAAAAACACACACATTATTCCAGTTTTGAAGCAGTGTCGTCGAAGATAAGCACAAAACTATAGGCCTGTATCTCTGACGTTGGTCAGTTGTAGAATTTTGGAACATGTTTTACGCTCTCATCTTATGATATTCCTGGAGACCTAAAATCTGCTGTCTAGGTATCAACATGGGTTCCGAAAACAACGCTCTTGTGAATCCCAGCTCGCTCTGTTCGTCCACAGTACCCAGGAGGTGGTAGACAACGGCGCCCAGATAGGGGTGCTGCATTCGATACCGTTCCTCACTGGCGCCTAATGAACAACATACGAGCGTACGGAGTGTCGAAGAAACCGTGTGAATGGACTGAAGAGTTTCTACCATACAGAACGCAACTTGTCATTCTCAATGGAGAGACGACTTCAAACGTAAAAGTGACTTCGGAAATACCCCAAGTGAATGTTATAGGTCCAATACTTTTCACAGTATATAGGGTGTTACAAAATTTTACCGACAAACTTCGAGCTGTTGTAGAGGGTGTCTTGAGGAACGAGATGAGGATAGGAACCCACGGCCGAAAACATCATCCAACGACGCTGCTACAGAGCATCCAAGTTATGGGCGCCGGCGTCTGCAGCTAGGCCAACCCTTCAGCAGCCAGCATGACATTGTACGGTCACGCATTTTATTTTCTCCTGTATACCGAAAAACATTAGAGATTAAAATGTTCCAGGACAAAAATAAACTGCAAGCGAAAACCGTGTCAGAAACCGTTGTCCACAGAGGCAACAGAGCATTGCATTCATAGGAGACCGCCGGCCGCGGTGACCGAGTGGTTCTAGGCGCTTCAGTCCGGAACCGCACGACTGCTACGGTCGCAGGTTCGAATACTGCCTCGGGAATGGATGTGTGTGATGTCCTTAGGTTAGTTATGTTTAAGTAGCTCTACGTTCTAGGGGACTGATAATTTCAGATGTTAAGTCCCATAGTGCTTAGAGCCATTTGAACCATATGAGACCCGGCCTGTCTGCACAGCAGTTAGCTCTGTCTTCTCCACTGGCGAGAGTGGCAATCAGTCACTGTCAGTGAATAACGAACAACATTACGAGACATTCCACCTATGAAATAACAATGAAATCCAGACCATTAGCTACTTACAGGCGTTGATAAATATCAACGGGGACAGTTGAAAATATGTGCCCCGACCGGGACTCGAAACCGGGATCTCCTGCTTACATGGCAGACGCTCTATCCGACTTTTCTTTTTATACTACTTAATGTAACTTAAACTATGCCCGAGAGAGGACTCTAACCTCCGACGGGGGGAGCCGCGCGAACCGTGGCCAGGTGCCCAAGACCGCGCGGCTACCCGGTGCGGCAACTCAACCATTGAGGACACAGAGGATAGTGCGACAGCAGGCACTTATCTCTGGCACGCTCCCCGTGAGACCCCCATTTCCAACTTACTGTCCACACATTACATTTGTAGTGCCGCTGCCCACTATACTCATAACTCGCGGCAGTCAGTCTACCAATTTACGTAGGAGTTCGAGCAATGTGAGTGCATCAGCACTGAAGAAGATCATTGGCCGGTAAGCTTCGTTTATATGAAGATGGTGTCTGTTCTTTCGGGTATGTCTGAAAGAACAGATGCCATCTTCATGTATTCCATCTATGTTCCGTCAGCGTACAAAGTCAAATTTGTTGCCGAAGAAGTGGCTCAGCGGTTGACACCGGCGCCTGTAACTACGATGCTCAGTAGCGTCGTTCTATGATGTTTCTGGACAAGGGTTTCTATCCTCAATTTGTTCCTCAAGATACTAAATACAATCTCTCGGTGTCTGTCGGCATCGTTGTTTAACATCCTGGGTGTAAATTACATTGTAGACAACATCGTAATTCTCATGAGGCTTTTCATGGATGACGCTTTTTTATACAGAGACGTCTCAACGGTAGTAAATTGTAGCGAAATACAGGAAGACCTGCTGAGGATTGACGCTTGTTGCAGGGAGTGGCAACTGATCCTCAATATAAAAAAATATGACCCATTGCTTATACGCTCATGCTAATAACTTAAGGATAACTGCAGAATGTGGTGCCACAGACTGTCGCACTACACAAAACTGGCGCTAATAGCATAGGCACATAGGGAACACACACGACACAGATCTGTAAGTCCACGGTATTGGTGATAAGTCAAGAAAACCGTCCCGAAACACATGTTCTACAAAACGCCACTGTTTCGTGCGTATGTACCCCGACATCAGTATGGAATATGATCACCATGCACACGTACACAGGCCGCACAACGGGCTGGCATACTCTGGATCAGGTGGTCGAGCAGCTGCTGGGGTATAGCCTCTCATTCTTGCACCAGTGCCTGTCGGAGCTCATGAAGTGTCGTAGGGGTTTGAAGACGTGCAGCGATACGTCGACCGAAAGAATCTCAGACGTGCTCGATGGGGTTTAGGTCTGGAGAATAGGCAGGCCACTCTATTCGTCTGATATCTTCTGTTTCAAGGTACTCCTCCACGATGGCAGCTAGGTGGGGCCGTGCGTTATCATCCATTAAGAGGAAAGTGGAACCCACTCCACCCCTGAAAAGGCGGACATACTGGTGCAAAATGACGTCCCGATACACCTGACCTGTTACAGTTCCTCTGTCAAAGACATGCAGGGGTGTACGTGCACCAATCGTAATCCCACTCCACACCATCAAACCACGACCTCCATACAGGTCCCTTTCAAGGACATAATGGGATGGTATCTGGTTCCCGGTTCACGCAAGATGAAAAACCGGCGAGAATCACTGTTCAGACAATACCTGGACTCGTCCGTGAACATAACCTGGGACCACTGTACCAATGACCATGTACTGTGTTCTTGACACCAGGCTTTACGGGCTCTCCTGTGAGCAGGGGCCAGTGGAATGTACCTTGCAGGTCTCTGGGCGAATAAACCATGTCTGTTCAGTCGTCTGTAGACTGTGTGTCTGGAGACAACTGTTCCAGTGGTTGCGACAAGGTCCCGAGCAAGGCTAACTACAGTACTCCGTGGCCGTCTGCGGGCACTGATGGTGAGATATCGGTCTTCTTGTGGTGTTGTACACTGTTGACGCCCCGTACTGTAGCGCCTGGACCCGTTTCCTGTCTGCTGGAATCCTTGGCATAATCTTGAGATCACACTTTGTGGCACACGGAGGGCCCCTGCTACGACCTGCTGTGTTTGACCAGACTCCAGTCACCCTAGAATTCTACTCCTCATAACGTCATCAATATGTGTTCTTTGAGCCATTTTCAACACACAGTCGCCATTAACTCGTTTGAAAGCGTCTGCACACTTACTCGCTGCACCGTACTTTGACATGCACCAACACACCTCTGCGTAAGTGGACTGCTGCCAGCGCCACCGTGCGACGACCGCAGGTCAAATGCACCGCATGGTCATACCCTGAGGTTATTTAAACCCGCAAACCACCCATCAGAGCGTTGTTTCACCTTGTATGAGCATTATCCTTACTTTATGAGCATGAGTGAAAATAGGCAGAAAGATCTATTACGGTATAACTACACGCATGCAGAACAATCACTGGATTACGTTATTTTTGGGTATGCTCTTGGGGTGAGCAAGAGAGGCGTTATGCATCACTGTTAAAGTTCCGAGAGCGTACGTCCCTAGAAAACTCCTCCTACATATATCGCGCAAAATGACTATGAGTACAGAATTAGAGAGATTCGAGGCCACACGGAGGCTTACCGGTAATCGTTCATCGTAATTATCGGCGATTGGGAAAAGAAAGGGGGAAAGTGCAGTGGTACAAACATACCTTCCACCACACACCTCAAGGTGGACTGCTATATGTGCATGTATGATGATGGTCGTTATTCAGTTCACATGTTTCTAGTTATAAAGAAACCGGTGGAGAAAGTCTCCTGTCGGAGCACAAAGAGGGCTGATATGCTTCTGTTTTAAAAGACTAACTGAAAAGTCGGATACCAGCAGCCTCATTCTACCTTCTTCAGCATGTTTCAAAACTGTCCCAAAAATTTTGCCATGTAAGCATATTCGCTCTCTTTTAAACATGTAACTCTCAGCTCACTCCTAAAAGCTCCCCTAATTGTAACTCGCTCACTCCTAATAGTCCATCGCTGTAAGTCTCTCCTACCCATCTACCCCCATGTGCCAATCACCACTCACTCATTCAGCCAAATTCATAGTCATTATCTCTTTGTTTCACTCTGTCACTGTCT
The DNA here is from genome assembly GCF_023898315.1 of Schistocerca nitens. Classification (NCBI taxonomy): domain Eukaryota; kingdom Metazoa; phylum Arthropoda; class Insecta; order Orthoptera; family Acrididae; genus Schistocerca; species Schistocerca nitens. Next base: position 629,012,086 of record NC_064616.1, on the reverse strand, counting down.
CCTGTCTCACAGCCACATTATTCTTCATTTGTCGTACTAGTAATGTCTTCTCCCACTGTCGCTGTCTCCCCCTTGCTCTCTGTTACTGTTACCATCTCTTTCATTCCTTCCCATTGCTGCTGATTCTTCTCACTGTCACTGTCTCTCTCTTCCTCGTTGTCATTATCATAGACTCTGCCTCTCATTATCACTGGCTCTCACCCACTTCTACTTTCTCCTTCTCTTCATTCCTCTCGCACTCGCACTGTCTGCTTCTCTCTTTTCCTAGTACTGTTCTGTCAGTATCAACTACGTTTCATTGACATTTTATCCCGTCCTTTCTCTCACACAGCCATTGTCTCTACCGTTCTTTGTATAGCAAACCACTGTCTCCTCACGTTTTCGTCTCTTTCCCACTGCCACTGTCTCCTCCTCTCTCAGCATAAAAAAGCGTGAATATGTTCACGTGCTAAAATTTTTGAGAAAATTTTTAAACGGGATGAAGGTAGAATTGGGCAGCTGGTACCCTACTTTCCAGTCAGGCTCTTTTAAAACAGGAGCATATTTGCCTTTTTTTGTGCTTCGATGGAAGCGTTTTTCTGATGGGTCCTTTCTTTTCCCTCCTACAGCAGGGCATGCCACTCATATAAAAAGAACTTTATGTCTCATTAAAAGCTTGACACCTTACTTATGTGAAATATAAATAACGCAGAATTAATTTAGCACCCCAGGATATATTGACCACGCACAAAAATTTTAAATGTGCTTCAGTACTACAACATGGAGTTATCAAAACCCTTCTCCTTGTAACGGAGACTCTTCACAGCATATTTCTTCGTGCTGCGTCATTTTATGAAGGACCTTTTCGCCTCATACCGGATATTACATGCGTACTTTAACTGTATAAATAGGGTAGCTTTGAACTTGAGCATGTCGGAAACGGATAAAGATATCAAGCAAATTTTCAGAGTTGTTTGAGACCGGTATCTTAGAAATATGAAGTAAAAGTTATAGTCATCTGCTGTGGATAGCCGCTCGGAATCCACGACTGGGTTTTGGTACTCAAAAAACATGGTATTTTGGGTATTTCTAGATAATGGATAAAGATTTTTGAAAACGGAAACATAGCTTTTCTAGATGAATGCATAGAGAATATACCGCTAAAACTTAAGCATTTTTGTGCGGTTATCTGTCATTTAGATTTCGTCTCATACCGGACTTTACGTGTAGAGGTAGCGTAACTTTGAACCTCTGTATCTTGGAAGCTGACGAAGATATCAAGAATATTTTCAAAGCTGTTCGAGATCAGGATCTTAGAAATATACTTGTAAAAATGTCAGTAACCTACTGTGTAGAGCTCTTGAAATCCCCTTTTGGATTTCAGGACGCTGGTGATGGCGAAAATACAGTAAAAAAAAACCTTTTTGTAGCGTTTTCAGAGGATCCGCCCGTGGATTAATGGTACCTCCATAAATGCCAACAAGTCTACAGTAGACCACGTCAAATGCAAAAAGAACCAACTGATCTGCTCCATTTGCCCAAGCAGAAATACAGGGTGTTACAAAAAAGTACGGCCAATCTTTCAGGAAACATTCCTCACACACAAATAAAGAAAAGATGTTATGTGAACATGTGTCCGGAAACGCTTAATTTCCATGTTAGAGCTCATTTTAGTTTCGTCAGTATGTAATGTGCTTCCTCGATTCACTGCCAGTTGGCCCAATTGAAGGAAGGTAACGTTGACTTCGGTGCTTGTGTTGACATGCGACTTATTGCTCTACACTACTAGCATCAAGCACATCAGTACGTAGCATCAACAGGTTAGTGTTCATCACGAACGTGGTTTTGCAGTCAGTGCAATGTGTACAAATTCGGATTTGGCAGATGCCCAATTGATGTATGGATTAGCACGGAGCAATAGCCGTGGCGCGGTATGTTTGTATCGAGACAGATTTCCAGAACGAAGGTGTCCCGACAGGAAGACGTTGGAAGCAATTGATCGGCATCTTAGGGAGCACGGAACATTCCAGCCTATGACTCGCGACTGGGGAAGACCTATAACGACGAGGACACCTGCAATGGACGAGGCAATTCTTCGTGCAGTTGACGATAACCCTAATGTCAGCGTCAGAGAAGTTGCTGCTGTACAAGGTAACGTTGACCACGTCACTGTATGGAGAGTGTTACGGGAGAATCAGTTGTTTCCATACCATGTACAGTGTGTGCAGGCACTATCAGCAGCTGATTGGCCTCCACGGGTACACGTCTGCGAATGGTTCATCCAACAATGTGTCAATCCTCATTTCAGTGCAAATGTTCTCTTTACGGATGAGGCTTCATTCCAACGTGATCAAATTGTAAATTTTCACAATCAACATGTGTGGGCAGACGAGAATCCGCACGCAATTGTGCAATCACGTCATCAACACAGATTTTCTGTGAACGTTTGGGCAGGCATTGTTGGTGATGTCTTGATTGGGCCCCATGTTCTTCCACCTACGCTCAATGGAGCACGTTATCATGATTTCATACGGGATACTCTACCTGTGCTGCTAGAACATGTGCCTTTACAAGTACGACACAACATGTGGTTTATGAACGAAGGAGCTCCTGCACATTTCAGTCGAAGTGTTCGTACGCTTCTCAACAACAGATTCGGTGACCGATGGATTGGTAGAGGCGGACCAATTCCATGGCCTCCACGCTCTCCTGACCTCAACCCTCTTGACTTTCATTTATGGGGGCATTTGAAATCTCTTGTCTACGAAACCACGGTACCAAATGTAGAGACTCTTCGTGCTCGTATTGTGGACGGCTGTGATACAATACGCCATTCTCCAGGGCTGCATCAGCGCATCAGGGATTCCATGCGACGGAGGGTGGATGCATGTATCCTCGCTAACGGAGGACATTTTGAACATTTCCTGTAACAAAGTGTTTGAAGTCACGCTGGTGCGGTCTGTTGCTGTGTGTTTCCATTCCATGATTAATGTGATTTGAAGAGAAGTAATAAAATGAGCTCTAATATCGGCCGGCCGTGGTGGCCATGCGGTTCTAGGCGCTGTATTCCGGAACCGCGCGACCGCTACGGTCGCAGGTTCGAATCCTGCCTCGGGCATGGATGTGTGTGATGTCCTTAGGTTAGTTAGGTTTAAGTAGCTCTTAGTTCTAGGGGACTGATGACCTCAGATGTTAAGTCCCATAGTGCTCAGAGCCATTTGAAGCCCTAACATGGAAAGTAAGCGTTTCCGGACACATAACATATTTTCTTTCTTTGTGTGTGAGGAATGTTTCCTGAAAGTTTGGCCGTACATTTTTGTAACCAGCTGTATGTGTGTAATATTCTTACTCTGACCCGGCACTATAGAATGGTTACAGTAAGACGATTCTTCCTTTGCGTGTACAATTGTCCCTAGCCCAATGTCTATCTAAAACACTTGACCGTACCTATCTATCGCCAATAGAACCAGCGGTACGAGCCACGGAAGAATTCCGTTTTCGTGCACGGCGTTTTGGAGCGTAAGTAGCCATAGAATGGCTGACTGCAGTACACCTCGTCGGTTGGTGGTGGTTGCTGACGAGTGGGCTTCCAGCAGGTCTGGCGGCGCCAGAGGCTGCGCGGGCGGCGCGGCGCTGCGCGTTCGATCTGCGCCAGTCTCTGGCACGGCGCCGCGGCCGACAGACGCCTCACACAGCGCCGGCCCGCTGCGCCGCCAGCCGCCAGCCGCCAGTCGCCGCCGAAATGCGCCTGCGTCCGTATTTACTCCTGCGCGCGCTCTAGCTTCCGCCGCGCACCGCACTCGGTGGCAGCGCTCGGCGTCCGCGGACTGCTACGCTTGTGCGGACTTCCGCACTTCGCTTTGCTTTGTAGAACCGTGCGCCGTTTTGACACCGCACTTTGTGGACAATGCGGAAATCAGCGCAACAGTCTCAATTGGCTGCTTTCTTCAAATGATGGACTACGCTGAAGGTGAAAGATGCCTTACGTATTGGCAGCCAACAAAACGTTAGCTTTTTGTTGTTTTTCATTTCATTTTATTTTACTTTTTATTTTAATTTATTTATTTTTATTTATTTATTTATTTTAATTAATTAATTTATTATTTTTTTTTGTTGTAATCAACTTATTTTACTAGCGATGTACCCATATTATCTTGTGCGAAAATTCGGATGTCAGAAAATCATGTGTCATAGTGTATTACACTTGTTCGTCTTCATTTTTATATGAACATTTGATGCCGTTATTTATATAAAATACAGATCATAAGATTTATTTATCGTGAACTGTAGTATCTTCTTAAATACTGTAGCATTCCGTTAGCTTAAAAGTTAAATTTAAATAATGAAATCCCGAAACTGACAAAAGACCTTTTAATTTCACATTCCTGCACATTTAGCTATTAATGGAGCGACCACAGGGACACAACAAAGGCTGATAAACTGTATAGTTCACTCTTCATTACAATAAATGTGTGCGGCGTTTACACTGAGGTCCCACCACATTGTCGTACGAACTTGATCGAAATGAAAGGCTTAGTTCATTCAGTAATTTTATAATTGTGAGATTATTCCACACGGACACCGTATTATTGTTACGTTTTACGTTAATTTTTAATGTGTGAAGGGAAATTCGCTGACAGAGTGCAAACCTTGCTATAGTGAGATACACTATAGCTGACAGCCTAGCATAAATCACAACACGTTGAGTTAACAAATGAAAGGCTTAGTTCGTTGAGTAATTTTATAATTTTGAGATTATTCCACGCGGACACCGTATTACTATTAGGCAATGTGTGGTGCAATTACACCTGATCACTTTTACCTGGTAAGGCTTGGGTGAAATTTGTGTCAACACTGCCACACCCAATGTATTTACACCAGACAGCAGTCTGCGTTTCTGACTCTCAAATAACTATTCCTTCACATATTTCTAAAGTGTGACATGTGCAGCAGTTATTCTGTCATCATATTACTATCCTCTAGATCTCTTGACTCGAAATATTTTCGCTTAAGCACTAAGGTCAATGATGTGGGACAGTTCTTTGTAGGCCACATAGGCCTCCTCTCTGAAACAAATAACAGGTATGATTCAAAGGTAAATACAGTTTGAGCATAGCTTTCACGGTAGGCTTATTTTTATGGAACAATAGGCTACTGTGGTACTGATTTTAAGAGATGTCAGTAGATACGGTAGTGCAGTGTAAGCTCGCAACAAATTTTTTTTTTACAGTTATTGCAGCGTTTAACATATGAAACATCAGGTTTTTAATGTAAGGTACTACATTTTTTCAAGTCACAGAAAAAGCGTTGCACCTGCAAATGAGTATGCTGATGATCCGAAACGTGCCTATTCTTTCAATAAATTAATGGAAAATGTCTGTATAAAAACTGTGTTTTGTTAAATAACTTTATTAATTTACTACTTTTATCCAGATAATCAGAACACGATTTAATGGTATGTTTGTTTATACATGCATGTGTGTCGCATCCTTCGACATCGTTGTATGGTTTTCTGATTGTTGCGTGTACAATAATTCATAATCGTAAAAAAATTCTAGACGCAATACGCCAGTTTTCGGTCTTTCTACCTATGTCGGAGTAAACAAGGATACTTTGTGCCACCAACATACGCAAACGTTTTGAATTATAACGAGTAGTTTGTTATTTTTAATGCGAGGGGCATGTTAATAAAAATGTACCGTCTGTAAATTGCACAATACTATTAACATGTTGCACCAAGTACTGAGCGTGGCAGCTGCTTGTTAAGAACAAATAAACTGTATGTTACGCACCTGCCGGTAGTGTGACTGAGATTCTTACTAATGGGACGCTATTTCGCATCCTTCGGCAGTTGGCAGCGAGGAAACTAAACGTGGCCACTGTGAGCAATGAAGAGCGATCATATGGACGCGGCGCGTCTATACATAGTGGATTATATTTAGGCGCCGAAGACAAGCTGGCACACCTGCTCCTCTTGTTCTCTCTGTTCATACTCTCAGCCTCTCTCTCTCTGGCAGCCACTAACCGGCCTTAACCGAAACATTCTAATTGCTGCCTACCACGACATATGTCACGTTTTACGTTAGTTTTTAATGTGTGAAGGGAAATTCGCTGACAGAGTGGAAGCCTTGCTATAGTAAGAGACACTGTAGCAGACAGGAAACACAGAAGTGAAAGACGATGCTGGTGTAGTAAGGCAGCAGACTGACCCTCGTGTCTAAAATTTTCTTCACATTTGCCATGTGAGATAGGGAATAGCAGCGAGCTCACTTTTTAACAATAACGTTTATTACAGTCAAAATTCGCGTAAATGTTTCTGTGACTGTACCGGTTAAGACTAGATAATCTTTTTCCATGAGTCTTCGCCTAAAACTGGGTCATAAAAATTCAATCCTCATGCGAGGCTCCTCGCAGTTGCCTCATTTCATTGTCTCATAATTCCCTTCATTGTCTAGACGAACTAAACGGGTTTCACTAAAACATTAAGTTATTTATCACCGAGATCGCAGTCTCCATAATTATTTTCACTCAGTGCTGGCGCAGACGGCATATGCAATAAACAAAAATCAATGGGAAATTTCTGAATTCCTTAAATAAACACAAACTAGTTAGAGAAAAAGTAAAAAATGTGTTTGAAAGTGAAAATGTTGCTTCAGAGTTAGTGTTTTTTTCTTAAATTAGTAGTTAATTAATGTCACATATTTACTATTGGCAGACATAAGTCAAAAGTAAGCTTTATTAGTGCACGAATGAAATAAAAGGTGCTGACCACATGCAGAGTGTTTAAGCAGTATGTCAGTTCAGAATAACTACGAGATATGTTGAAATATAGTCACTATATGCCAGAATTTAAATATTCCTACACCTTCACCATATGGATTGTCAGTTTGTAGTTTATAACACAGTTTACAATGACGGCTCTCTACTTATCACACACATTTAAGAAATGAATGAAAAGATTACTGTGTCAGCACCGACTGACGGAATTACGCGTTTTCAGCATTGTATGATGCATCTGTCTGTGGAGACCTCAAATTAAAATAGACCCTTTTATCGACAAATATGGGAACAGCCCTTAGGAAACGACAGATAGCTATCTGGTCACGGACATTGTTTCCCGAAAGCAGTCATAGGGATCAAGTAAAAGCATTTCGAAGTATAGGTGGCTTATTGCGATCTCCCACAGCGGCCTTAATTGAACAGCAGCTACAAAGTTCCAAACTATGTATCATTCATGTAATAATATTACTAAAGAGAAGTTACAAACTTGGTAAATGGTCATGTGAAGAGAGTGTGAACGTGAAATTCAAATGATGCAAACGAGCAATTTTTTAAGAGAGTGGACTTGTATTGTGGATGAGATGGGTGGAAACCGCTGTCCAACAAACCTGACTTACACTGTTCTAAATTACTTCAGGCGAAATCCGGTACGGTCCTATAACTTCTTCATCGTGCTATAATTGTTCACTTTTTCTAATCCATAAATGCTGGGATGGATGATACAGCGATCGTTAACTTGGCTTTGTTTCAGTAATTCACTTTAACACATATTGTTTCAGCCTATTTCGGTAGCCAGCCACGACATTTCGCTCTAATAACAAAAATATCGACCAATCAGAAAATAACGATTTCCCTTAACCACGCGCTTTTCTGTTCGTACTTAACCGTCGCTGAAAGATAAGGTGTCACAAAAATCGATGATGTGCAGTTCTTTTTAATAAAAAGCGTGTAAAGGAACCGTTTGGAAAACTTTCACGACATATTTCTCACAAACAGAAGAAGAAAATATGGTGTACTGACATGTGCACGGAAACGTTTTATTTTCACGTTGTAATTCATTTTAGAGATTTATTCGGAGTTCAGTGATGCCGGAAAACACACAGAAACAGAACGTACGATAATAGAACATGAAACTCAGGTCATAGACTAATATTTTGCTTCTTAAGCGGCTAAAACACATACCTTAACCAGTACTTCGTCTACGTTGCATCTTCCCCTTATTCAAGTGTTAATCCCCGTCGTCTGTTGCTAAATAACAAATGCCGGCCGCGGTGGCCGTGCGGTTCTAGGCGCTTCAGTCCGAAACCGCGAGACTGCTCCGGTCGCAGGTTCGAATCCAGCCTCGGGCATGGATGTGTGTGATGTCCTTACGTTAGTTAGGTTTAAGTAGTTCTAAGTTCTAGGGGACTACTGACCTCAGATGTTAAGTCCCATATTTCAAGATGGTTCAAATGGCTCTGAACCCTATGGGACTTAACATCTGTGGTTATCAGTCCCCTAGAACTTAGAACTACTTAAACCTAACTAACCTAAGGTCATCGCACACATCCATGCCCGAGGCAGGATTCGAACCTGCGACCGTAGCAGTCGCGCGGTTCCGGACTGAGCGCCTAGAACCGCTAGACCACCGCGGCCGGCAGTCCCATAGTGCTCAGAGCCATTTGAACCATTTTAAATAACAAATTCCTTGACGCATGAACAGGAATAGGTAGACCAGTTGCCTGACCGCCACCTTCTACGGACCTAAGCCAACTATAAGCTCTTGTGTGTAGAATCCCGTTATGAGATGCAGAGTGGCTTCATTCCTATGTTGTAGGAGTCTGTGAAAATAAAAGCCATATTTCTGGAATACATCGGCACATGCAGGATTCAGTGAAATGTATGATGGTCGTATAAATGATAAAAGAAAATGTATTTAACATACTACGCAAAATAGAATTTCATGTTCCTGTCTTATTTCCCTTGATTAAGGTGATACGAAAATTTCTAGAAAAATTTAATATAATCCATGTCGAAATTGCGGTTTTGCTCGATATTTGCGTGACAACTGTGATCTAATATTTTGGTCGTACTTTTCTTGTTGTTGTCGTCTTTAGTCCAAAACGTACAATGCAGCTCCCCGTTCTATTCTGTACAATGCCAGCCTCTTCATCTCTGCATAACTGCTGTAAGCTACATCCATTTCAACCTGCTTATTGTATTCAAACCTGAATTTCAAGAAAAAGTAGTAAGTACCTGTTGCTTATCTAACTGTATGGCGGAATTATTAACCTACCGGCCTCAGGCGCTGCATACCTCTGAACCGAAAAATGTTTTCTACTTAAAAGCTGAGGACTTTATCCGTATTGACTTTAAAACTGTGACATCTATCTCATACATGAGTCGTCTTAGTTAAATTAGCTGTCCATTTACGTACATTACATATGGAAGGAAGATACACCAAGGTTTTCCGTCATATCATAGACGCCGCCATTACGGTCAGGGCTATGTACGATTGAACAGAAAGGCCAAGAAAATCAGACTTGTCCGTTTCAAAGGCACCATCGCTGCAGTCTACTGAATAAAATTAGAGAAATCATGCAATATCTAAATCCGGAAGTTAGGACGGGAATTTAAAAGCCGTTCTGAAGCGTATATACCGCCGCGCTACCACCCGCGGTAGCAAGGTTACAATAACAGTATTTTAAAACTTCATGACCACTATCAATGATTAAATCGTTTATCTCACTCTAGTATAGATTAAATTCTCAGAAAATATACGCTTCATACCCACAGAAATTTACGTCATAAAAATACAAAGCCGGCCGCTGTTGCCGAGCGGTTCTAGGTGCATAAGTCGGGAACCGCGCTGCTGCTACGGTCGCAGGTTCGAATCCTGCCTCGGGCATGGATGCATGTGATGTCTTTAGGTTGGTTAGGTTTAAGTATTTTTAAGTCTAGGGAGCCATTTGAAACATTTGAAAATACAAGAAGGCGTATGTATCACAGAAAATCGTGTACAATGTAAGGGAATATATACCGAAACGGGGTAAAAGCCGTAGTGAATGTCAATAAATTTTTAATTTTTCTAAAAGTTGCCCGGCCCGTTTGAATCATCTTTTTAAGCTTTAGTGAATTATTAGCGGGTGTTGTCCGCGGTGCAAAGAAAATAATTGAATACTGACCTATGATGACATCGTATGATCTAACAATCTTGCATATAAGAACAAACGTTCCATCAGTGACTCGAATCAGCTAGTTGTAATATTAGTTCGTTCCTAATTGTTAGGCTATTACAGCCGGCCGCGGTGGTCTCGCGGTTCTAGGCGCGCAGTCCGGAACCGTGCGACTGCTACGGTCGCAGGTTCGAATCCTGCCTCGGGCATGGATGTTTGTGATGTCCTTAGGTTAGTTAGGTTTAAGTAGTTCTAAGTTCTAGGGGACTAATGACCACTGCAGTTGAGTCCCATAGTGCTCAGAGCCATTTGTTAGGCTATTACACGCTATGGCCGACTATTCAGACTTGCTTTCCGCAAACAATGCGTACAAGAATAAACCCAAATGAAAGGTGCAATCCTGGCTAACAATCTGCAAACAGATGCTTAGTGTTCATCATTCATCGCCATTATGTAGTTAACGCTAGCGCCATGGAGAACACATTACAATCTATTGACAAACCTCGGATGGGCTGAACCCTCAAGAAGAGCGTATTGAAAGGAAATAGGAAGAGAGTCAGAAAAAATTTTCATCGCTATCAGTTCTTCTGTCTTGTATTTAAGCATGTTAAATCATTTCACCACGATATAACATTCTGCTGTAGAACGTAATTACTGTTCCGAATTCCAGGAAGCACCAGTAACAGTACAGTTGAAGCTAATATCTGATTTACGTCGATGGCTCTTACTTGCGTGCTGACAGTTATGAGACACCAAACGGTCACACCAAACGAGTGAACGTAACACTCTCTTTCCCGCAATACAAACGTCTGCTGTACGGAAAACGAAACTAACCACCGAGTTGCATAGCACATTGTTTCATACAGGCGCTAGCTGTCGCCTTCATTTAACAGTGATCACACATCATACTGAATAAAATCATTCAGACTTGACATCGGGCTTTAGTTACTCTACGAAACTACTCAAAACCGCTAAGAAAAACTTTATCTTACACATTTTAAATTCTGAACACAGCGAATGTTAGTTAAATCGTAACCGCAAGGGGTCACAAGAGAAAAATTAAATCAAACTAAAAGACTAACTGCAGACTGATGGATTGTCATCGTTTTAGAGGTTTGCCAGAGATGCAGCAGAACATACTGCCTTTTAACGGTTGTTTACGACGTATTTAAATTACTTATAACAACTTTACCTATCCAATTAGGGTCACCGAAAGAGGTGACGCATTAGTAAGACACAGGACTCGCATTCGTGAGGATGGTGGCTTAAATATCTTCCCAGCCAGTCTGATTTAGATTTTCCGTGGTTTCCCTAAGTCGGTTAAGACAAACGTTGGGATGGTTCCTTTGAAGAACAGGTAGACAGTTCACTTTCCCATCCTTTGCTAATCTGAGTGTGTACTCAGTCTCTGATTACCTCGTCGTCGACAGTACGTAATGTCTTAGTGTTCCTCTTCCGTTAGTGTCATAACCTCAAATACAGTTGCATAAATGGCTCTGAGCACTATGGGGCTTAACTTCTGAGGTCATCAGTCCTCTAGAACTTAGAACTACTTAAACCTAACTAACCTAACGACATCACACACATCCATTCCCGAGGCAGGATTCGAACCTGCGACCGTAGCGGTCGCGCGGCTCCAGACTGTAGCGCCTAGAACCGCTCGGTCACTCCGGCCGGCACAGTTGCATAATCTTTGCAAACATGAGACGATGTTGATAATGTTGCTATAGCCTGTGTAGTATCTCTCGAAAAACAACACCTACATCTCAAAGATGACGACGTGGCGAAATGTTATATATTGTCACTCATCACGCCTCAGACGAATATTTGTATCCCATGTGTTAGATTTACGTCGTTTAAATGCTTAGTTTATGCACTGGTATATAATGGATCACTTTAAAGTGGCATCATCACAACCCATCGAATTAAACGATATGTAACTTAACAAACAGCTACAGTATATTTTACGTTTGTTCGGTGAGTGGTATAATCTACATAAATACAAATGTTTTTACTCATAGCATAATCCCTACAAGAATCTGCACATTGTATACAATATAAGGTTCCTGTATATACCTACCCCATTATGATGAGTCTACGCTGCTTCGAGAGCTCGCTAACAAGACAATAAAAAATTTAAACACGTTTTAAACCGACTGGTTGCAGTTTCCACACGGATCAACCACTTGTACTTGAAAGGCCGATGTGACCCTACGTCATGCCTCCACGTGATCAGGAAATGAATACACATGAAGTCACCGAAATTTCAGGGATCAAGCACACAACAGTAATGTATTTGTTCCTTCTCTCCCTGACCTCAACATGGAGATTAATGCGGGCATTTGAGAAAAAAAATTTAATCCTTTCCATGGTAACAATGACTGTGGTCTATATTATTACATAGTATTGTTTCAAACAGCCTTCATACCTCCCTCGGCAGACTGTTCAGCTTTGGTCGTACGGAGATGCAGTTCGGGTGGTGCGTCTGGCGTACGCCAAGCACATAAAGCAAGATCAGAGGAACAGAGAACTGTTTGGTCCAGAGCCAGAAGTTTATGGCTGAGCTGCCAGGTCCACCATGTGTTTATTTACCGCCTGGTTTTTTGGCGGGCTGGAGGAAAGACCTTTCCTTGGGGTACTCAGTAGCCTAATTACTGGAAGATTTTAATTTAAATCGTAGAATTCCAGATAGAATCAAAATTCAAAGATTTCAGAGCATCGTAGTGGTTCCAATGTACCTTCCAGATGTTATTAGTTCATGCTGTTTTTAACGAACAGCATCGGGATAAACGTATTGCTTGTAAGTGACTAGCTTCAATGTAGGTCATGTTGATCCGCGAAATATGGTATGAGTTCTTAGGTAGTTTCTTAGATTCACTTATGGCATTAACTATCTTCCTAATATGTCTCAGTCAAATTTTGGCCCACGAAAGGACCTCAGTTAGCATAACTGAGAGCAATTCTAGATGCAGACTATCAGCAAATTGTGCAGCGGGCAATTGTGTTGTTGGCCCCAAGCTGTGGAGCTATATTACGAAGAGAGCAAATTTCTAGAGCCACTATGTTAGATCATGTTATGTGCTGATGATTTTTTACAGTATTTAGTTCGAGAAGTTAAGTTCTATCAGTTACACTAATTAATAGCAAAAACTGCAGCTGAATGTATTATTTGCGAACAGCCTCCAATAAAAGAATTTGATACACGAGCTGGATGAATTAAGGAACATAACAATTACCCATATTTCGACGATATTACTCTTTGTTATTGAAGCTAGATGAACCTCATAACCCTTTGCATAATTTATCCTCAACGTTATCTAAGATTGGAAAGACCAGAATAATATTTGCATCCTCATTGTTTTAATAATAATCGCAGGGTCACAGGTTGCTAGATACTATGTACATTGAAACAAATAGAAGAATGGCAGGGGAAATGTTCTTGGAATGCTTTAGTGCACGTCATAATCATATGGTCATCTATCAGAAGGCATCGTTGTCTGATGAGCGGTGTCTACGCTGCGATCCTGAGAAATGGAACCTCTGCCAGCATTGGCGAAGTGTATTTGCATTGGCCCGGTCGGGCTGGGCCATGTATCTACCAACAATGACTGATAGACATTGCTCAAAACCAGAGCTAAGGCGGAACTCTAAGGATTTCAAATGAGGACTACTACAGTTTCAACCGTGAAATAATTACTCTACCACGGCTTTCGGCAAAGTTTCCTCTGACCATATTCTCTGATTGCCCAGTTTATGACACTACCACCCACCTTTTTTGCACTTTCATACAACGGGTGTTCGGCCAATGTGTGGTCTGAAATGATAAATTGGTCTCCCTCCTTATATTCTGGACCAGTACAAAAATGCATAATTGACCCTTCAAAATAAAGTATTTATGAATCAACGTCTTGGGGTACACCGTGAGCTATATTTAAAAATATTTAATTGCCTACCCGGTGTTCAGACATACAACCCATCATCAATGGCACATATTCTTTACGTCTGTATTATATGACGTGTGTGTGCGCGCGTATTCAAGCATGAAATCTTTATCGTGTGAAAACTGAAGTGGTTCTCTGAGATACTAATTTCTCGCCTGTACATTTTAGAGCTGTCAAACGCCAACAGCCACACATCTTGCTCGTTTAGCACACTATTGTGATGGGATGTAAACGTGGAAGCATAAAGAAAACTGATTTTGAGTCATTGAAATTATGTAAGGTACTTTGGTATAACTGATACACTGTAAATAATTTCACCAGTAGACTCTAGTTTTTGTACATGTATTTGAATCGCTGAAGCCTTTGGGCAGTGGCATGAATAAATTTTCCCGTTGCGAACTGAGAGCTCCTCAGTTTCCTCCACCTAATCTCCCATAGATAAGTTTACGTTCATTTAATTCTAATTAGATTGTAATTTTCATTATGAAATACTATGAAATGTTAATCACTACTTAAATAAAGTAATAGCCAGATGTTAGTGTAAAATTATTCTAAATTCAAAGAGTAGTGCCTTTATCGCCACTATATCACCGTACGTATACCTCCAAACACAATCCCGATCCAACTGTCGTCACTTCCTTTCCGTCTCATATGCCATCTGAAGTACACTCCCACCATGTCTTGTGCTAATGGACTCATCTCGCGAGATAATAACACAAATTGTTTAGTGAACGTACCTGTCAGTTTGATAATAACATTACCGATAAAGTCGGTATGTCGTTTACAATTTTAAGATGAAACCTGCTGTTTAAGATAATTAATTATACATTACGAAATATAGCAAGCTTCTGTAGCAGAAAAAAAGTTACAAAAATGATCTTATGAACAAGTGTAATTTAGGAACGATTCTTCCATTCCCTTTATTTGAACGAAGAGGCTACTTACAAGTTCGGTAGAAGTTGGGAGTCCGGCGCGCTACACAAACTTCTGTCCGGCTGTGGTTACGCAAAGAACGAACAATGTGAAATACTAAAAGATCTTGATTAATCCCCAAGTCCGCCGTACTGCTATGAGAAATCCAGCCACAGTCAAACACCAAATATAGTCCAAGCTCACAGCATACGTCGTCTGCGGTGGGGTAGCCGGCGCATTGTAACCATGTAGACACTGGCTTTTTGTCGCTTTATCCCACTCCGGAGACCACAGGATCACACCACTTGATGCGACGTGGTGGAAGAGGCTGTCTCCGGGCGGTTGCGTTGAGCTCACCGCCCGTTGCGCGTATGTGGTGCCGCAGGCTGGGGGAGCCGGAAAATACACTCCTGGAAATTGAAATAAGAACACCGTGAATTCATTGTCCCAGGAAGGGGAAACTTTATTGACACATTCCTGGGGTCAGATACATCACATGATCACACTGACAGAACCACAGGCACATAGACACAGGCAACAGAGCATGCACAATGTCGGCACTAGTACAGTGTATATCCACCTTTCGCAGCAATGCAGGCTGCTATTCTCCCATGGAGACGATCGTAGAGATGCTGGATGTAGTCCTGTGGAACGGCTTGCCATGCCATTTCCACCTGGCGCCTCAGTTGGACCAGCGTTCGTGCTGGACGTGCAGACCGCGTGAGACGACGCTTCATCCAGTCCCAAACATGCTCAATGGGGGACAGATCCGGAGATCTTGCTGGCCAGGGTAGTTGACTTACACCTTCTAGAGCACGTTGGGTGGCACGGGATACATGCGGACGTGCATTGTCCTGTTGGAACAGCAAGTTCCCTTGCCGGTCTGGGAATGGTAGAACGATGGGTTCGATGACGGTTTGGATGTACCGTGCACTATTCAGTGTCCCCTCGACGATCACCAGTGGTGTACGGCCAGTGTAGGAGATCGCTCCCCACACCATGATGCCGGGTGTTGGCCCTGTGTGCCTCGGTCGTATGCAGTCCTGATTGTGGCGCTCACCTGCACGGCGCCAAACACGCATACGACCATCATTGGCACCAAGGCAGAAGCGACTCTCATCGCTGAAGACGACACGTCTCCATTCGTCCCTCCATTCACGCCTGTCGCGACACCACTGGAGGCGGGCTGCACGATGTTGGGGCGTGAGCGGAAGACGGCCTAACGGTGTGCAGGACCGTAGCCCAGCTTCATGGAGACGGTTGCGAATGGTCCTCGCCGATACCCCAGGAGCAACAGTGTCCCTAATTTGCTGGGAAGTGGCGGTGCGGTCCCCTACGGCACTGCGTAGGATCCTACGGTCTTGGCGTGCATCCGTGCGTCGCTGCGGTCCGGTCCCAGGTCGACGGGCACGTGCACCTTCCGCGGACCACTGGCGACAACATCGATGTACTGTGGAGACCTCACGCCCCACGTGTTGAGCAATTCGGCGGTACGTCCACCCGGCCTCCCGCATGCCCACTATACGCCCTCGCTCAAAGTCCGTCAACTGCACATACGGTTCACGTCCACGCTGTCGCGGCATGCTACCAGTGTTAAAGACTGCGACGGAGCTCCGTATGCCACGGCAAACTGGCTGACACTGACGGCCGCGGTGCACAAATGCTGCGCAGCTAGCGCCATTCGACGGCCAACACCGCGGTTCCTGGTGTGTCCGCTGTGCCGTGCGTGTGATCATTGCTTGTACAGCCCTCTCGCAGTGTCCGGAGCAAGTATGGTGGGTCTGACACACCGGTGTCAATGTGTTCTTTTTTCCATTTCCAGGAGTGTAGTTGCCGTCTGATTCGCTGGCTACAGCATATGTTCATCCACACTGTCTCTGGAGGTTATGTGTGAATGTACATGAAGTCAAATGAAAGCACTCCCCTACTATGTTGTTGTAGGATTATTGTATAAACTGTTAATAATTTACGAGACTTTTTAATTCATCATTGTCTGTGCGAAATTACACACATCACAGATCATAGACCATAAAAATTATATTTAAAAGAGCTTACTGACTACATATTTGCTTCCTGAATCCGACGTTATTTCTTGTGAAGACATATACACGGCTTAGAAAAGATATGTGTACAATCCAGTATTTTATAGAGCGTTTAAAGGAAAAAAAGGAACTCTTTTCTCATGTGACAAAAATGTCACAGATGCACTGTTTCACAATTTGAGGTACGCGGGATTTTTAACGTGAATGATGTTCATAGTCTGTGTTCAAACGGCGCGTGTGATGAATATTGTTTTATAGAGATGTTGCTGAAACTGCCGTCCGTTTACATCAATGTACAACTGGTATCTGAGTGCTAATGACTACCATGCCCAAAGAGAAAAAGTGTTCAACAAATAATAATTTCAGCTTCAGTCAAACGGGAAACCAGCTATTCAGGTATGTCTATCGGCGTCTCGTACACGAAACGCTTCGTCTTCACCCGCAAAAAGAAATCAATAGGACTGAGGTCGGCAGACCTCCTTCCAATCTAACGATCGTGAAAGACATTGTCTAAACGTTCTCTGACACCAACGGCAAAGTTTCGTGGGCAGATGAAGCGGTTGGTGTACGACACATTGATTCTGATCATCACTAGCGTTGAAACCTTCATGGATCCCTTGTGCGAAATTGAGCACCTATGAATATTTTAGCACTTTTTTGCTCTTTTTATCTCATCTACGCACTATAAAATAATGCACACGTATTTTTTTACAACACACACACACACACACACATATATATATATATATATATATATATATATATATATATATATATATATAGGGTGTTACAAAATGTTACGGGCAAACTTTCAGGAAACATTCCTCACACACAAATGAAGAAAAGATGTTATGTGGACATGTGTCCGGAAACGTTTAATTTCCATGTTAGAGCTCATTTTAGTTTCTTCCACCTACGCTCAATAGAGCACGTTATCATGATTTCATACGGGATACTCTACCTGTGCTGCTAGACCATGTGCCTTTACAAGTACGACACAACATGTGGTTCATGCACGATGGAGCTCCTGCACATTTCAGTCGAAGTGTTCGTACGCTTCTCAACAACAGATTCGGTGACCGATGGATTGGTAGAGGCGGACCATTCCATGGGCTTCACGCTCTCCTGACCTCAACCCTCTTGACTTTCATTTATGGGGGCATTTGAAAGTTCTTGTCTACGCAACCCCGGTACCAAATGTAGAGACTCTTCGTGCTCGTATTGTGGACGGCTGTGATACAATACGCTATTCTCCAGGGGCTGCATCAGCGCATCAGGGATTCCATGCGACGGAGGGTGGATGCATGTATCCTCGCTAACGGAGGACATTTTGAACATTTCCTGTAACAAAGTGTTTGAAGTCACGCTGGTACGTTCTGTTGCTGTGTGTTTCCATTCCATGATTAATATGATTTGAAGAGAAGTAATAAAATGAGCTCTAACATGGAAAGTAAGCGTTTCCGGACACATGTCCACATAACAAATTTTCTTTCTTTGTGTGAGGAATGTTTCCTGAAAGTTTGGCCGTACCTTTTTGTAACACCCTATATGTATATGCCATTTTTGCGTCTCGGGCTGCAGTCTCCATTATGATGGTCCTGGCTGACTGGCTGACCATTGATCGTTGGGATTTCCATTCGGCCGTGGCTCTGTTAGCTCTCTCTCCGCACCAGCCTGTCAACCTTGTTTATAATAGCTCCATCTTCCTTTGATGGAGTGGCTCAGCACGGCGCCCACACTTTCTGATAGTGCCGTTATGACATGTAATGCCACAAGCTCAAAGTCTTTGTCTCACCAATAGAATATTTGATAGATGACATGATTGCTGTTGTGTAACCTTTCGTTTCGTATTCATAAAAGAATTCCAGTACTGAGTAATACTTGATAATTAAATAGACACCCTAGTTGCAAGCAGGCGTTGATACACTTCATTGGGGACATGTTGAAAATGTGTGCCCCGACCGGGACTCGAACCCGGGATCTCCTGCTTACATGGCAGACGCTCTATCCATCTGAGCCACCGCGGGCACAGAGGATAGTGCGTCTGCAGGGACTTATCCCTTGCACGCTCCCCGTGAGATCCACATTCCCAACATGTCCACAACACTACATTCGTAGTGCGCCTAATAGATGTTTGCCCATCATACTCTCTGATATCGTACAACTCTGTGAACAGTTGGAACAAAAACATTGTCAGGTTCTAATACGGGCGCGGCCCTTCTGCAATACCAAAGATGTACAGACCTATGATACACTTTGGGTCTGTCACTCAGACACGCAGCTGCAAAAGCTTTCGAGATGCGCCCACAACGTCATTGTCAAGCGAGCTTTGCGTCCTCTATTTGTTGATATAGGTAGTTTGGGGACTCTACGACTGTGTGAGTGATGTGTAGACGAGGAACATTTCTTGGTATGCATGGGGTCTCATGCTTCGTGGCAGTGTTTATACATGTTTTCTTACGTATGCTACTGGTTTTTCGTGTTTTCGTGGGGCAATATTGCAACAACGTAAACCGTTTTCATCACCAGACGATATCTGAGGGGCTGAATCACGAAATTACCTTCTCTTTCCTTATGTGTGCTGATTACCCTGCCTCCATTGCTCCGTTTCTGATTGTCCTTCGATTTGGAGGAAGCCAATTCGATTCTCAGTGGTGGAATAAGTTTCCATCGCTAGTATTTGGCCGGCAATGGGAAGAGAGTTCACTCCTGATCAACATCCTAGAAAGACGCAATATGAAACTGTTGGTGGTGATTCATCTATCCCACTAGGACGTTACGTTTGTCGACTCTCAGGGTGCTTTTCGAGGTGAGTGGGCTACATGCTAGCACTTCCTTCTCCAATTATTATCAACAACAATACAAACATTACACTGAAAGTTACAAGCATTTATAATAGTCACCGACACGAAAGAGGAAGAGTTGACACACAAAATTCACCCTTCGCAATGAAAGTTGCCAGTATGCGCGTCTAAGAGAAGCCACTTAAGTTCAGACTCTAAGGGGTACCTCAGGCAATAACATCACACCACTTTACCTCATCCATTCCCCGTTTGTCTTCCTGTGTTCTGTCAAGCGTCTGTTCTCATTTACTGCTGACTGACTGCCAACTTCAGCCAAATCACCCAACTGCACTCCACTGCGTTTCATGGCGTGCCTCAGCTCTGGACACGTGTCAGAGATATCTTAATTTATCAGCCTTGTTTGGATGCATCAAACGAGTGAAGCATTCATGCCACAAGTGTAAGAGCTCCACTGCCATAGTTGATTGACCGATGTATGACATTCCACACTGCCTCGGGATGCTATAA
This sequence comes from Schistocerca nitens, assembly GCF_023898315.1. Taxonomy (NCBI): domain Eukaryota; kingdom Metazoa; phylum Arthropoda; class Insecta; order Orthoptera; family Acrididae; genus Schistocerca; species Schistocerca nitens. Next base: position 628,991,966 of record NC_064616.1, on the reverse strand, counting down.
ATTACGAGCTGGCATAGGCCTCACTAACATTTAACGATTGCAAATAAGTTTCTTATCTTATTCAGTGGGCATGCCACATCTTTTGTGCTATACTTAAGGGCTCTTCCGATTTACCCATAAATGACCCCTACATAGGGGTGGGGGAGGGATATGCCATGGCGTTTGTATTTTCCATTTTCTTTTTCTCCCTCCACGTGGTACTTTTATGCTCAAGCTTTTTTCTTATTCTAATGAGTGTAATAGCTGTTCGTGAGAAAAAACTGCCCTATATGTAATTCAGAAGCAACCCTAGCGTCACTAGGCAGGCTGTGTGTATAAAAATCTTCTATCACGTAAGAATGGCGTACTGAAGACTTTGGTACACAGAGCATCGAGCATTTGCTGCTTGCATGTGTTAGAGTTGCAGCGTATTTGTGAGGGTTACGGAATAAGGAATGGTGTAGAGGGAAATCGTGGGATTGTGCTACTGCTAGAGTTCATCTTATGTACAAATACTATACTCAAACTGCTGTGTCTAGACAAGACAGTCTAGACACAAGGGAGGTAGCCGAAAGGGCACGCGTCAACTCAAGCCGTCTTGCGTTAAGTCTGGAACAGGATACGTGATGAAAGCTATAAAGAAAAGAACGGAGCTTCTCGTATACTTAACTTTAATTCTTTGTGGTACATTTCTCTTGATAATACAAGTGAGACTCTCTCCAGATATGGTTAATGGCGCCTTGCTAGGTCGTAGCCATGGACTTAGCTGAAGGCTATTCTAACGGTCTCTCGGCAAATGAGAGAAAGGCTTCGTGTGTGTAGTCGCTAGCAATGTCGTCCGTACAACTGGGGCGAGTGCTAGTACGTCTCTCGAGACCTGCCTTGTGGTGGCGCTCGGTCTGCAATCCTGACAGTGGCGACACGCGGGTCCGACATGTACTAATGGAACGCGGCCGATTTAAGCTACCACCTAGCAAGTGTGGTGTCTGGCGGTGACACCACATTCCTCCCCCGCAAATTGGCGAACGGTCGTGTGATAAGGCTTCCGCCCGCCGTGGGGAGGACCCCATGTTGACGTATGCGATGGGGTGGGGAGCCTAACAACAGGCGAGGCCGTGCCACCCGCACCCTGCCATTCGGTCCGAGGGGAGCTAGGAAACGCCTGAAAACCTAGTCCAGGGTGCACATCAGCATGCGGTGTATGCGCCCGTAATGAGACAGGAGGGGCCGAAGGGTCGACCTCCATTGCGTCGGGGGATCCGACGCGTGATGACGACATCTGGGCCGGAGCGGGCAAGAGTTCCATGGCGGAGGACAGCTGGTCACGGGAAGCGATCTGCGGGGCGTGACCCAGGGAGGCGCTGGGCGGCTGCAGCGAAGCGTCCACTGCGGGCGGCGCCGGCGGGAGAACAGGCGGCGGCGGCATGTCGCCATGAGGCAAAATGGAAGGCATCGTCGGTAACACCTGGGGATGAGGCGAGCCAGTAGATGGGTCCCCAGGGCGCTGACCGGACGGCACCGTTGCTGAAAGCAGACGGGGAGCGGCAGAACCCAGGCGACGACAGAGGCGCAGCTGATTGAGATGCCGACGCACCTCACCAGAGGCCCCCAAAACCAAATACATCGCGCGGCCGAGGCAGCGAAGAATGCGCGCTGCGAGCCAACGCCGTGAACCGCGATAGGTGCGATAGAAGACAACGTCGCCAGGAGCAAAAGCAGGAGTCTGCCGCTGCACAGGAACCTGATGCGGCGGATGCAGCAAAGACATCAAGGTTCGATGAGGACGACCATGGAGCAACTCAGCCGGCGAGCGACCATCGCGGGGCTGAGAGCGATACGAGGACAAAAAGAGCAATAACGCGTCCTCCCGAGAATGCGACTCTTTCAACTTCAACATCTGTGACTTGAAAGTCCGGACCAATCGTTCAGCGGCACCGTTCGACTGAGGCGAAAACGGCGCGGACGTCAGATGTTGAATACCATTGGCTGTGCAGAAGGACTGAAATTCTGCGGACATGAATTGTGGGCCATTGTCGGAAACAATAGTCTGTGGAAGACCTTCAATGCAAAAAATAGCAGACAACGCTTGGATGGTGGCAGAAGACGTCGTGGAAGACATCCGGACAACAAAAGGAAAATTACTGAAAGAATCGACCACAACCAACCATCGAGCATTCCAGAATGGGCCAGCAAAATCGATGTGCAAGCGTTGCCAAGGGGAAGTGGCTTGTGGCCATGCAAAGAATTTCCGCGGCGGCGCGGATTGTTGTTCGGCACACACCATTCAAGAAGAGCACATATTCGTAATCGCAGCATCGATTCCGAACCAAGTACAGTGCTGACGAGCAAGTTGTTTCGTGCGCACTATACCCCAATGTCCTTGGTGAAGAAGCTGTAAGACAGAGGACTGTAACGAACGTGGGACCACGACTCGGGACTGATCATTATCAGAACGCAACTGCAAAACACCACGTCGAACAAAAAGTCTCTCCTTGTGAGCAAAAAATCGGCGAACCAGCGGATCTGCGATCCGTGACTCTGACAAGGGCCATTGCGTAGCAACAAAACGCAAAACAGTAGCAAGGACAGGGTCAGAAGCTGTGGCTGCAGCTACACGACGAAAATCAATCGGAAACGAGTCGACCACGTCATCGGTTTCCGAATCAATGAACATGCAAGCAAGTTCGGAAGAATCGAATGCTCTTGCGACCTCATTACGCAATGCGTGGGGAACATTGCGCGCTCTAAAAAATTTCGGTTGCGCGTGGACTTTCAGTTCCAAATGTGCTTCATAGTTCTTAGCGCAACCAAGGCACGGTGCAAAAATGTCTGCAAATTCGTCACACAGACGAGAAACACTGTCTGAAGGCACAGTCTCGTTCACTGATAGGACCTGATTGACGATAGACAAGTTAAACAATTGAAATAAATCTAAACCAAACAAGTTCACTGCAGTAGAAGAACGAAGAACGTAAAATGACACAAGTTTTGTTTGTTCCTTGTACGTTGCAAGAAGGCTGCACTGTCCTAACACAGGGATATTCTGTCCTGAATAACTCGTGAGCTGAACATTTGCGGCACGCAACGGAGGTGCGCCCAGTTGTTTGTACGTGGCTTGATTGAGCAATGAAACTGCAGCTCCGGTATCGAGCTGGAACGGTATCACTTGTCCGGCAAAGTCCAAATCTACAAAAAGTTTATTGGCCTGCTGACGACAAGAGCGACTGTTTTGTGCAACTTGAACAGACACTGGTACAGAATCACGTGCGACGTGACGGGATTTGCGTCGACGTCGACGCACACTCTTTGTGGGACGAACACAGTCACTGTTAGCGAGAGGAACACTGGGTGGAGTGGCACTAACTACATGAATGTCCATTGGCGAAGGTTCACGAGCCCGATTGTCCTTGGTTCAATTCCGGCGCGAAGCAAAGGGCCTGGAATGGTTGTGAGTGTCTGATCTGAGCTTTTTCTGGCAAACACTTTGAACATGCCCTTTCTTATTACAGAAAAAGCAAATAGCTTGGCGTGACGGGCAATTCTCACGCGAATGTCTAGTTGCACACCGCGGGCATGATTTCACCGCATTTGCTTGCTTGCGCGGGACATGTGGCGGCGCGGACGTGCGCGAGGGCAGGTTAGCGTTCCGTGCAGCGCGCCCGGCGGGCCGGTTAATGTGACACACGGCTGGCGAAGTTTCAAATGATTCCTGAGCAAAGTCAAGTGTGTCTTGCCTATCTAATATGTCTATCACTTGCTGAAGGGAGGGATTTACTAGTTTCAAAATCTGTTCCCGTATGCGAACATCAGAAACGTTCTGTGCTATTGCATCACGTACCATTGTATCTGAATAAGGGAGTCCACATTCACGTGCAAAAGCACAATCCCTTGTAAGGCCTTGCAAAGTTGCAACCCACTCCCTATTAGTCTGACCGGCCGTACGTTTTGTACGAAAGAACGCATACCTTTTTGCAACGACATTTACTGTTTCCTTGAAATAGGCATCTAAAGCGGACAAAATTTCTTCGTATAACAGAGTTGCTATGTCGCGCCGGGGAAACAATTTCACTATCACACGGTAGGTGGACACACCTACACACGAAAGCAAAAACGGCTGCTGCTCATTACCTTGAATTCTGTAGGCGGCGAGATGAAATCCAAATTGTCGCGACCATTCCGTCCAGCTTTCGTTGTCTGGACGAAAAGCACGGAACGGTGGTGCAACTGCGGGTTGTGGCTGCAGTAGCGATGAAGCGGCGGCGGCCGCATCGTTTTGCAGCGCACGTTGACCCTGGACGAGCTGTCCAAGGGCATCCAATAAGGCCTGCGTCTGCTGATTCTGCAAGCGATAAAATTCGGACAGTACATCTGGAGAATGTGGCGAAGCCATGACACAATTAATTTAAGCAAGTAGAAAGAACACGTTTACACTCGTCGCCACTTATGCTGTGTCTAGACAAGACAGTCTAGACACAAGGGAGGTAGCCGAAAGGGCACGCGTCAACTCAAGCTGTCTTGCGTTAAGTCTGGAACAGGATACGTGATGAAAACTATAAAGAAATGAACGGAGCTTCTCGTATACTTAACTTTAATTCTTTGTGGTACATTTCTCTTGATAATACAAGTGAGACTCTCTCCAGATATGGTTAATGGCGCCTTGCTAGGTCGTAGCCATGGACTTAGCTGAAGGCTATTCTAACGGTCTCTTGGCAAATGAGAGAAAGGCTTCGTGCGTGTAGTCGCTAGCAATGTCGTCCGTACAACTGGGGCGAGTGCTAGTACGTCTCTCGAGACCTGCCTTGTGGTGGCGCTCGGTCTGCGATCCTGACAGTGGCGACACGCGGGTCCGACATGTACTAATGGACCGCGGCCGATTTAAGCTACCACCTAGCAAGTGTGGTGTCTGGCGGTGACACCACACAAACTCCCACAAGTTTTCTATAAATTGCCCTATCATTTTGATGAAATGGTAACAGGCTTGACTCGTATTTAAGGGGATGGCGTTTCACACCTTTTTGGTCAGCCATATTTAGGTTTTCTGCCGTTTCCCTAAATCACTTAATGTAAATGTCTGGTTGGTTCGCCTGTAAAGACGTCCGACATAGTGATCTGCCCCTAACGATCTCGACAGGGCGTTAGCCGCTAATATTTCTCCCTTTCTGTACAACACCTTATACTGGGTGATCAAAAAGTCAGTATAAATTTGAAACCTGAATAAATCACGGACTAATGTAGATAGAGAGGTACAAATTGACACACATTCTTGGAATGACATGGGGTTTTATTAGAACCAAAAAAATACAAACGTTCAAAAAATGTCCGACAGATGGCGCGTCATCTGATCAGGACAGCAAGAATTAGCATAACAAAGTAAGACAAAGCAAAGATGATGTTCTTTATAGGGAATGCTCAATATGTCCACCATCATTCCTCAGCAATAGCTGTAGTCGAGGAATAATGTTGTGAACAGCACTGTAAACCATGTCGGAGTTATGGTGAGGCATTGGCGTCGGATGTTGTCTTTCAGCATCCCTAGAGATGTCGGTCGATTACAGTACACTTGCGACTTCAGGTAACCTCAAAGCCAATAATCGCACGGACTGAGGTCTGGGGACCTGGGAGGCCAAGCATGATGGAAGTGGCGGCTGGGCACACGATCATCACCAAACGACGCGCGCAAGAGATCTTTCATGCGTCTAGCAATACTTTGTTGTTGTTTTTTTTTTTTGGTTCTGATAAAACCCCATGTCATTCCAAGCATGTGTGTCAATTTTTACCTCTCTATCTACATTATTTCGTGGTTTATTAGATTTTTCAAATTTATACTGACTTTTTGATCACGCGGTACTTCGCCTCATCTGACATTACCAAACGTCTCTTGCGTAACCTCTAAATCCTCTATTTTCTCCAATAGACTTTTCAGAGACCTACAACGCTTTCTTTCCAACATAAGATTAATTTCTCCTATTTCCTTTCCCTTCATGTGTCATCTAAATATTACAGGTGTTTAGTTATACCAGTTACACCGGACATTGTGCAACTTCGTTACGTCGCTTTCTGGTGGTTATTATTACTAACAAGAACTGGCACAATGTCCAGCACCTTCTGTACAAGAGGTTTTGAAGAGTAGCTACCTATTTCTCATTACTTTTGTGACTTTTCTTTTAAATCTGACATCCAGAATTTAAAGTGCATTAAAATATAATTTCAAACACGAGCTCATTTGGAATATAGTCAAGTTTCTTCACTACGTCTACTTTATGACATCACAATTACTAATATTCGATGTATATTTGATACTAAGGAAGTCCTCCTATGACCATCTCCCTTTCAGTCATCCATCCCATCCAGTTTAAATCTGAAATAAACCTCGAGCTATGCAATACCTATAGTAGCTTCTCAACTGTAACTTTAAGGACATCTCCATATGGGTACAGAGGGTCTACACTACTGCCGGTCTTTATAGGCCGTGCAAATATTCACTACATTTTCTTTTCCATTGTTCCATTATTTCCAGATGATGTACTGCACGTGGAACTATTGTGCTCTCTAAGGGGTGGTAAAAATAAAATCTGACCTGAAAATGCTTATAAATTTATAAAATATTTACAGCAGATGCTTGAAATTGTCACTGTTGACGCTGATTTATCTAACTGTCAATCACGAGCAGCAGCTCTTCCTGACCTATGGCAGCAATGGAGTTTTCAGTGTTTCTCTGGAGCTCTTCCAGTGTGTCCGTGTTATCAGAGTATTCCTGATATTTTAGCTTGCCTCACCGGAAAAAATAACAGGGCGTGAGACTGATGGTCATGTGCTCGTTTCAAAGTTGTTTGTGCTGTCTGTACTGTTTCCACATTCCGATAAAGTATTCAGTCTTGATTTCAAATGATTTCATTGCTATCTGGATTACGTTGTCACGAAATGGCGAAATCACGTCTCGTTAGAGTTTTATTTTAATCTAGACGTACCTCAGTGATGGTACCCAGCAATCGTATAAAACGTAAACTCTATCCACTGGCCCAGGCTGGATCATCAGTACCGACTGTGCGCCGTGTCGTGCGGGCCAGTGGTGTCATTAGATGCGCTATGTAGGACGAGGTGTCAGCACACTGCTGTCCCTGCCGTTTTCTGTTTTCACAACCTGGAGTAGCTAATAATCGCTCTTCAGTTTACATCACGTGGCTGATAGCATCACTTCCTAGTCATCTCAGAAAGAAAAAAAAAAACCTTAACAGTACCGGGATTCGCACCCTGGTCTCCGCATGACCACTCAGCTACCAAGGGTGACCTAATAAACTTGTTGCGATGGCGAAAAAAAGTCCGTATGGTTTCTCTTAGAAGATTGTAGCAGCGTCGGTGTGGTTCCTAGCTATAAAATCTACAACTGCTGAGTTAATCGCTAAGGGCTTCAGGTCATTCACCCATCTATTACTGTTTAAAGTATTTGATATAATTCTCCGAAGTAAGGTTACATTTACTGAAAAACTTTATTATTATTTTCTAAAGTTATATATCATTCTGATTGTGGTGGTTAAGTTCCTATGGGACCGAACTGCTGTAGTCATCGGTTCCTAGGATTACACACTACTTAATCTAACTTAAACTAACTTACGCTAGGAACAACACACATAATCATGCCCGATTCTGATTGTGGTGGTTAAGTTCCTATGGGACCGAACTGCTGTAGTCATCGGTTCCTAGGATTACACACTACTTAATCTAACTTAAACTAACTTACGCTAGGAACAACACACATAATCATGCCCGAGAGAGGACTCGAACCGCTGACGGGGACAACTGCTCGAACCGTGGCAAGGCGACTGAGACCGCGCGGCAAATATGATGAAGTAGATTTGTAATTAGTGCGTAGTGGCTGATAATATCTTTGCTGATATTCGTACGACCTACATTCGAAGAAAATATGATTCATATCTCGTACTACTACATCGTCACATTCACAGTAAGCAATATTTCGACGCTTGTCTATGGAGATGAATGGCGAATGATACAGGATTAAACCTCGTGCGTCCGTTGCTGAGCGGCAAGCATGTCTCACAACCACGAATGGGACCTTGATTCCATTACCTGTATTTCCAGCGATTTTTCCTTGGTGACGGGAACAGAACGGAACGCAGTCAATCACTTGGCGCCTACTAAGGCGATAGATTAATGATAATTAGCAGGACCAAGGCCAGGAAAGCCTCTCTTCACTGCATCAAAATGACGCCATATGGTGCTGGATGGTATAGTGGCCGGGCATTATGGCATAGTCCTGTGGGGCTGATGGTCGAGTTACTTCTTTATAACCATTTGAAACTAGCGACTGGAGAGAATGTTGGGTTGTATTTTAGTCTCCTAAAGTTGTGTATTCTCTCGTTAAGACGCGGAAACGTTTTCTTAGGTGCCTGGCACTAAACCCAATTCTTACTTCTGTTTCTTTTGTGTTAGCAGAAGAGCCAACACCGTGTTACGAGTGGAGGCCGAAACGCACGCGTTTTAGCTCAAGCAGGCTAGCGTGAGGAGGGAAGAACTATACTGACGTGAGGTATGATTCACAATATTATCTGTTCACAATACATTCTTGAAGATAGTCATTATAGTAACTGAATATGGCGCCTTGCTAGGTCGTAGCAAATGACGTAGCTGAAGGCTATGCTAAACTGTCGTCTCTGCAAATGAGAGCGTATGTAGTCAGTGAACCAACGCTAGCAAAGTCGGCTGTACAACTGGGGCGAGTGCTAGGGTGTCTCTCTAGACTAGACCTGCCGTGTAGTGGCGCTCGGTCTGCAATCACTGATAGTGGCGACACGCGGGTCCGACGTATACTAACGGACCGCGGCCGATTTAAAGGCTACCGCGTAGCAAGTGTGGTGTCTGGCGGTGACACCACAGTATCTTTTCAGTGGGTCAGCGCAGTTATTAAGACACTGTACTCGCATTCGGGAAGGCAGTGATTCAAATTTTCGACGGCTATCCACATTTAGCTCTTCTATGATTTCCCTTACATGCTAAAAGTAAATGCCGAGGTGGTGCCATTGAAAAGGACACGATGCATTTCGTTCCCCATCATTTCCAAAAATGAGCGTGTGATCAGTCTCTAATGACCTGTTCCTCGATGTAAAATTAAACCTACATTTCCCACTGTTTCTCTTCCACAATATATGGTGGTCAGAAACCGTCTTAAAAGCTTGTAAGGGGATTTCAGGGTAGGTTATGCTGAGAGACAGCTGTTAAGAAAAGAATTAGGTACGTTGTGCCGTTTCCGAGGTAATTAAAACTAAACTTCACCAATCAGGAGAACGCAAATTCTAGCGGCTTGCCAGATACAGTTAGTGTCAGTCGTTCTCATAGCGTAGGTGATAGCGCAAGAGACTGCTCAGCGTTTGGCTCTGGTTCGATCCTTACAATCGTATCGTCCTCTTTCTGGTCTTAACAAAATAAAATAATAAACGAAGAACTCGATTGGCGACGCCGACCTGGCGGACCGCTTGAATTTGCGCACGCAAAGGCCTAATTGGGTAACCTCGGTTCTGATTAACTCGGAAACGGCGCAACATACAGATTTTTTTTCAACATTTATTTCTCTGCACAACCCACACTGCAACGACCTTACAATCTTTTCTTACTTTTTCTGACCACTTTGTGTATGCAGCACCTTCACATGAAATCGCCACGCGGTTCGGGCGCAACGTGCAGATCTGTGTCCAGATTGCTGCTGTTATTGCAGCTGTCGCCACGGAGATATCTGAAATAGGAGACGGCGGATTTGGTCGCCCTCAGCGAGACGAGTAACGAGCAGCGCCATGAGGCTGCCCTCAGTGGCGGGTGTACTGGCAGGCACAGGCGCATCGCAGCTGTATTGGGCGTACTGGCGTTGCCTGATACCAGGAAGGACGGCAGCTGTGGCTGACTGATGGAGCGATATGCCGGCCTATGGAGTACACTAGCTGCGCTGCGCTCTCCCACCTGCGGCGTCCTGTACGCAGCCGAGCGCCGTGAAAGGGACGCCTCCTATGTGGACCGTGCATCGCCTTCAGCATGTGCGTTTTCAACGTCCACAAGGCTCCTCTAAACCTCTCTGTCACAGTGTTGATAAAAGGAACATCGTTTGCATCTACAAACATACTCCGCCGGCCTCTGTACAATGCTTGATGAGGACAGTTCTTAACCAATACTCAAATTAGCTACTTGCTGCTTTATCCCACTCACGTAACGGGTGAGGGGAAAGTGTCTGTCTGTTTACACTGTACGCCCTCTAATATTTGTTACCTTAACCTTAAGTACTGACCTTACGACTTATCTTAGAAGAAAGATTAAGGAAAGGCAAACCGACATTTCTAGCATTTGTAGACTTAGAGAAAGCGTTTGACAATGTCGACTGGAATACTCTCTTTCAAATTCTGAAGGTGGCAGGGGTAAAATACAGGGATCGAAAGGCTGTTTACAATTTGTACAGAAACCAGATGGCAGTTATAAGAGTCGAGGGGCATGAAAGGGAAGCGGTGGTGGGGAAGGGAGTGAGACAGGGTTGTAGCCTCTCCCCGATGTTATTCAATCTTTATGTTGAGCAAGCAGTAAAGGAAATAAAAGAAAATTTCGGAGTAGGTATTAAAATCCATGGAGAAGAAATAAAAACTTTGAGGTTCACCGATGACATTGTAATTCTATCAGAGACAGCAAAGGACTTGGAAGAGCAGTTGAACGGAATGGACAGTGTCTTGAAAGGAGGTTATAAGATGAACATCAACAAAAGCAAAACGAGGATAATGGAATGTAGTCGAATTAAGTCGGGTGATGCTGAGGGGATTAGATTAGGAAATGAGACACTTAAAGTAGTAAAGGAGTTTTGATATTTGGGGAGCAAAATAACTGAAGATGGTCGAAGTAGAGAGGATATAAAATGTAGACTGGCATTGGCAAGGAAAGCGTTTCTGAAGAAGAGAAATTTGTTAACATGAAGTATAGATTTAAGTGTCAGGAAGTCGTTTCTGAAAGTATTTGTATGAAGTGTGGCCATGTATGGAAGTGAAACATGGACAATAAATAGTTTGGACAAGAAGAGAATAGAAGCTTTCGAAAGAATGCTGAAGATTAGATGGGTAGATCACATAACTAATGAGGAGGTATTGAATAGAATTGGGGAGAAGAGGAGTTTGTGGCACAACTTGAAAAGAAGAAGGGACCGGTTGGGAAGACATGTTCTGAGGCATCAAGGGGTCACAAATTTAGCACTGGAGGGCAGCGTGGAAGGTAAAAATCGTAGAGGGAAACCAAGAAATGAATACACTAAGCAGATTCAGAAGGGGAGATGAAGAAGCTTGCGCAGGATAGAATAGCATGGAAAGCTGCATCAAACCAGTCTCAGGACTGACGACCACAACAACAACCTTAAAATAATCCTGAACACATTTCGTAAGTACACAAGTGTTCTATTTACAGCAGATTATAAAGTGATGTCAAATCGCCGAACTTATAAGAAAATGAATACAAACACTGATCTCAGCAGGCACTATACATTTAATGAGCACTGGATGCAAGCATATACAGGGTGTCCCAGGATAAATGATCTACATTCAGGGATATGACATGAATGATCAAGGAGCATACCAAACGTGGCCTCTAAAACCTATATCTCAAGAGCTAAAAGCAATTCTTCATCTTCGATACCGTTATACAGATTTCTTCTGCAATCTGTTTGTTTCCCATAGTTTGAGGCGTGGCAGTACGGACCAAAACAAGAAAAAAATGTCCACTAGTCATGAGTGGAAAGTGCTTACCTTAACAGCTATGAGCACTTGCGCATTTTCGCAACAGTAAGAAACGTCTCTTCTACTGCATAAGTGCTCACAGCTCTTAAGGTATGTAAATTAGAACCCGTATTTACCAAGCTATTTTTTTCTTGTTTTGATCCATACTACCACCTCTGAAAGTTTGTCTGTGGTTCCGTACCACGGACAACGGTTTCTTTTAATTAGTGCTACTTAGCTTACATCCTGTTGGGCATTTATTTAACAGCTTTTGTCTATCTTTAGCTACAACGTGCTTACAATTAGTTTCGGTATCACACTAGATCCTCTAAACGACTTTCTTCTTTCCGGACTCTGTATTAAGACTGTTCTCTTCTTCCGATACATCTGCTTCTCCTCCCGTCTCTTCTTCGTGTTCATCTTCATCTAGGGATTGAAACAGAAGATGAATTTTGCCGTCAGAGAGATTATATGGTATTCTAAGAGCAATAAGATTCCTTATAAAAACAAAATCATCCTATTAGACAATAAATGTTGATTGGAACACCAGGAAAAACAAATGATGTTTTGTAGTTCTATGAAACTCGTATTATATCCTCGACGGCACGTATCCATCAGAAATGAGGGTATCGGCAAGAGTAACCTGGGGCAGTGTGGTAGGACGCTCTTAGTACCTATATACAAAATGATATGATGGACTGGGTGAGGAGCAATCTGCGGCTGTTTTATGATGACGCTTTGATGTATAGAAGGTGCGTTGAGTAATCGTAGAACGTTAGGAGACGACGTAAAAAAATTCTAGTAAGTATAATGAATCGTAGCTTGCTCTGAATGGAGATAAATGTAAGTCAATTGAGATGGCCAGGAGAAACAATCCCATAGTGTTCGAATACGGCATCATAAGTGTACTAGCTGACACGAAAATGTTCAAATGTGTGTGAAATCTTATGGGACTTAACTGCTAAGGTCATCAGTCCCTAAGCTTACACACTACTTAACCTAAATTATCCTAAGCACAAACACACACACCCATGCCCGAGGGAAGACTCGAACCTCCGCCGGGACCAGCCGCACAGTCCATGACTGCAGCGCCCGAGACCGCTCGGCTAATCCCGTGCGGCTACCTGACACAGTCACTTCGATTAAATATTTAGACACAACGTTGCATACCGATATGAAACGAAACTAGCACATAAGGATGGTAGTAGAGAAGTCAAATGGTCGACTTTGTTGCGGCCAATTCTTGAGTGCTGCTCGAGTATCCTGGATCCCACCGAATCAGATTAATGGTAGGATTGGCAGCAATTCAGAGGCCGACCGGTGTGGCCGACCGGTTCTAAGGCGCTTCAGTCTGGAACCGCAAGACCACTAGGATCGCAGGTTCGAATCCTGCCGCGGGCATGGATGTGTGTGATACCCTTAGGTTAGTCAAGTTTAAGTATTTCTAAGTTCTAGGGGACTGATGACCTCAGATGTTAAGTCCCATAGTGCTCAGAGCCATTTTTTGAGAAATTCAGAGACGTGCTGATAGATTTGTCACCAGTAAGCATCGTCCACCCCGGCCCTACCGCACCACCCTTCACCGCGTCGCGCTGCGCAAATCAAAAGGAAGAGATTCCTCACAGCGCGGCGCTTCCGGCGTGGACGTCAAACCACGCCGCTTTGCGCAACAACGAACACGTTCCGCGCAGTGTTTGTGCATCAGAGGAAATGGTTCAATCATGCACGCTCTGTCTGGACAGCATTTTTCGTTCCCATCTTCATCAACGCGACGTACACAATGGAACATTGCTGCGCAGCTACGAACACTCTGCTCCACTGTGCTCAGTTTTGTCCTGGTCTGCGCAGTTTTGCGCTATTTTGCGCCAGCCGTTTGCGCGTGGCGCAGTGCTGCGCGGCGCCTCCGGTGTGGACGCTGATTTGTGAACTGAAATGAAAATCCCTCGAAAGTAGATGTCCTTTCTGCGAAACACTATTGAGAAAATTTAGAGAACCGGCATTTGCAAGTGACTGCACAACGATCTGCTGCCACGAAAATACATTTCCCGCGTCGTCCACGGAGATAGGAAAAGGGAAATAAGGCTCGTACAGAGGCCTATAGACAGTCTATTTTCCCTCGCTCTATTAGCGACGGTTCAATCCCGCGTCCAGCCATCCTGATTTAGGTTTTCCGTGATTTCCCTAAATCACTTCAGGCAAATGCCGGGATGGTTCCTGTGATAGGACACGGCCGACTTCCTTCCTCATCCTTCCCTAATCCGATGAGACCGATGACCTCGGTGTTTGGTCTCTTCCCCCAAATCAACTCAACCAATCTATTGGCGAGTGAAACAGGAAAGGAAATGACAAGTAGTGGTAGAAGGTACCTCCGCCATGCACCATGGCTTGCGGAGAACATGTAGTTGTAGATGTAGTTGAAAAATAAATGCCAAAATCATGTAATGAATAAAAAACAACAGATTAAATGTATTTCTGTAATTACACTACTGGTATATTTTTGTCCCAAAGGACGCCTCAGTAAACGCTAAAACACGTCAACTAGTTGCATATGTTCCGACAACACTATTGCTTCTTGTGTTACTTGCAGACACTTCAACAATATACATGAAATGTGTCAGCAGCTCCGTATACGAACCAGCTGAATAAGGGAATGATGACAATGAAAATTTGTACCGAAATGGGACTCGAACCCGTATTTCTCGCTTTACTTGAGCGGTCGAATTAACCGCTTTGGCTATCTGTGAACGACTCACGGCCAGATACCACTTCCATCTACCGTCGTTCCTGCGTCACAACCTATACTCGTACACACCTTATTGGATTCCCGTACAAGCGAGGACACTTTAACTGAAAGTCTGCGGAGAAATATGATATTCTAGTGCCTGTGCTGTTAAGAAGAACGACGCAATATTCGTTTGGACAGGCATTCCGTCCAGTTTATATATGAAATAAACCTCTGGCTACGCAATACCAGTAGTAATTTTCGTCCTGTACAATGGAGACTGTATCTCTTAAGATATTTCCATGTGTATGCAGAGGGTCTATACAGCATCCTGTCTTTATCGTCCGTTGCAAACATTTACTATATTTACTTTTTCTTTGTTTCACAATTTCTAGATGATGTAGTTGACATGGAGCTATTCTGTTCCCTAAAAGGCGCCCAAAATAAAACTCGGCCGGAAAATGTTTATAAATTTATAACCCCTTTCAGCGTATGCTTCAATGGTCGCTATTCTCGTCGATGTAGGTCTTTGCGTTGCCTATCGAGATGTAAAACGCGGGCAGACCTCTGCCTGACGTATGGCACCAATGGAATTTTCAGTGCTTGAATATCCGAAGGAACATTGCATCGTTCTTCTTAACATCAGAAGCACTGCAGTACTGCAGGAAACATAACAAGATCAAATACCCCTCCTTCAGTATGAATGATGAGTTTTATTCATCGGCGCATGTACCGAAATGTTAATCCCCAAAATCCTCACTTTGTAAATACGATAGTAGCAGCTGAACTGTGCGTCATTCCCCTTGGAATAGCAGTTCCCTATATTTACGCAACAAGGCTGGACGAGAACAATGTAGTGTATTTCCAAATAGTACCGTTTAAAATCGCTGAGAATTCCTGTTACACTTTAATATGGGCTATAGACTAAAGTGGCCAGCATCTTTCCCAATAACGCGTCTCTAAATGTGTTCAGTGTCATGCCTGCTTG
Organism: Schistocerca nitens; assembly: GCF_023898315.1. Lineage (NCBI taxonomy): Eukaryota > Metazoa > Arthropoda > Insecta > Orthoptera > Acrididae > Schistocerca > Schistocerca nitens. The sequence continues at coordinate 628,976,530 of NC_064616.1, read as the reverse complement.
ACAAGGACTCCAAGCGGCTGAGCAATACTCTGCAACTGGTCACTCTAGCGTCTTGTATGTGTTTTCCTTTAAGATGCACTGTACTCTACTGGAGACTTTCTACGTCTTACATTTGCCTTCCTTACTACAATTTCTAATTGTTAGTCGTATTTATAATTGCTTCTTACTATTATGTCTAAATATTTAAACTATATGACTGGCTCAAGATATTCGTCTCTACTGTTGTAATCGAAAACTGTTGCTTAGTTTCTTTATGTCAGGAGCATTAGCTTTCATTTACTCACATTTTAAGAGAGCTGCCGTTCATTACACTATGTTACCCAACTTTTTCTGAATTTACTTACGCCCGTATACAGGGTGTTGCAAAAAGGTACGGCCAAACTTTCAGGAAACATTCCTCACACAAAGAAAGAAAATTTGTTATGTGGACATGTGACCGGAAACGCTTACTTTCCATGTTAGAGCTCATTTTATTATTTCTCTTCAAATCACATTAATCATGGAATGGAAACACACAGCAACAGAACGTACCAGCGTGAATTCAAACGCTTTGTTACAGGAAATGTTCAAAATGTCCTCCGTTAGCGAGGATACATGCATCCACCCTCCGTCGCATGGAATCTCTGATGCGCTGATGCAGCCCTGGAGAATGGCGTATTGTATCACAGCCGTCCACAATACGAGCACGAAGAGTCTCTACATTTGGTACCGGTGTTGCGTAGACAAGAGCTTTCGAATGCCCCCGTAAATGAAAGTCAAGAGGTTTGAGGTCAGGAGAGCGTGGAGGCCATGGAATTGGTCCGCCTCTACCAATCTATCGGTCGCCGAATCTGTTGGTGAGAAGCGTACGAACACTTCGACTGAAATGTGCAGGAGCTCCATCGTGCATGAACCACATGTTGTGTCGTACTTGTAAAGGCACATGTTCTAGCAGCACAGGTAGAGTATCCCGTATGAAATCATGATAACGTGCTCCATTGAGCGTAGGTGGAAGAACATGGGGCCCAATCAAGACATCACCAACAATGCCTGCCCAAACGTTCACAGAAAACCTTTGTTGATGACGTGACTGCACATTTGCGTGCGGATTCTCGTCAGCCCACACATGTTGATTGTGAAAATTTACAATTTGATCACGTTGGAATGAAGCCTCATCCGTAAAGAGAACATTTGCACTGAAATGAGGATTGACACATTGTTGGATGAACCATTCGCAGAAGTGTACCCATGGAGGCCAATCAGCTGCTGATAGTGCCTGCATACGCTGTACATGGTACGGAAACAACTGGTTCTCCCGTAGCACTCTCCATACAGTGACATGGTCAACGTTACCTTGTACAGCAGCAACTTCTCTGACGCTGACATTAGGGTTATCGTCAACTGCACGAAGAATTGCGTCATCCATTGCAGGTGTCCTCGTCGTTATAGGTCTTCCCCAGTCGCGAGTCATAGGCTGGAATGTTCTGTGCTCCCTAAGACGCCGATCAATTGCTTCGAACGTCTTCCTGTCGGGACACCTTCGTTCTGGAAATCTGTCTCGATACAAACGTACAGCGCCACGGCTATTGCCCCGTGCTAATCCATACAACAAATGGGCATCTGCCAACTCGTCTTTTGTAAACATTACACTGACTGCAAAACCACGTTCGTGATGAACACTAACCTGTTGATGGTACGTACTGATGTGCTTGATGCTAGTACTGTAGAGCAATGAGTCGCATGTCAACACAAGGACCGAAGTCAACATTACCTTCCTTCAATTGGGCCACCTGGCTGCGAATCGAGGAAGTACAGTACATACTGACGAAACTAAAATGGGCTCTAACATGGAAATTAAGCGTTTCCGGACACATGTCAACATAACATCTTTTCTTTATTTGTGTGTGAGGAATGTTTCCTGAAAGTTTGTCCGTACCTTTTTTTAACTCCCTGTAGTAATGATACTACCCTGTAGACAGGAGTGTCGACAGAAAACAAGCTGATAATCCTGTAGGCCCTAACTAAAATTTGTTTAAGCATTTGGGATGTGTTTGAGGTCCTAATACTCTTCCTTGCGGCACAATATGCAAATTGCTTTTTTTATGAACAGTCGCCATCGAGCAGAACGCACTGGGTTCTATTAGTAAAAAATTTCACGCTACTCAGTACACGTATCTTCCTAATTAGTCGACGACAGTGCGAAGTGCAGAAAGCCATTCGGAGATCTAAGAAGTAGAGATCAGATACGGAGTGAGTACCATTCGAATATTCGGGATGCATAGTACACAAATAAATGCGCCGCTTTTACATTACGGTAACGGGCTTCCTTCGTTCCCAGTACAGTTTCACGAATATGTCGAGTATTGGGAAAGGTGGCACTGCCGTTGATTCATACTCGTCGACTTGTTCTCTCTTACTGCAGCATCCAGGAGCGTAAGGCTACTCCTGTCTACTTGTTAGTACAGAAATGAGAACACGACTTGCTTTTATAAATTAGTGCTGGCAGTGCGAAATGACCGATTGTCGAGATCAGATGGCCTTTGACGAAGAAGACTTTTATGAGACTGTGGAAGGGGTAAGACGAAAATTAAGTGATGGAAACTACAGAACTGTAGATGTGTTCCATTACAGGAGGAGTGACATCAGGAATACGTTTCACGCTATAATCCATGCTCCGGACAAAAAAACATATAAATTTCGTCCAATGCTAACAAAATAGTTGTATTCTTGTTTATTCGACCTATACCACGTGAAAATAAATGTGCTGCGTCAGTCGGTCACGCCTGTGTATATGTTTCAAATGGTCTGAGCACTATGGGACTTAACATCTGAGGTCATCAGTCCCCTAGAACTTAGAACTACTTAAACCTAACTAACCTAAGGACATCACACACATCCATGCCCCAGGTAGGATCGAACCTGCGACCGTAGCAGTCGCGCGGTGTCAGACTGAAGCGCCTAGAACCGCTCGGCCACCGCGGCCGTCGCCTGTGTATATGGCAACGTAATTGTTAGACATTCTCAGAATATATATTAAGTGTGAAATAGTAAAGTGGTTAATACTGAGCCGTATTCTTTACGAAATCTAAAAGAAATTCCATCTGTACGTGGAGCGTTGCTCACGTTGGCTAGTATTAGCCTAATTGCCGTAATGGGGAGGTCACTAGCATTTAAGCCAGTGTAAATTCTAGCCTCATCCCAGGATTACAGAAAGTCTGATGCATCATCCCCTGGCTGCACAAAGCCCCTCTCCCATCTAATACTGACAACAGTCTCTGGAGTCGACAATAGCCAAAGAACAAGCCCAGAGGCGCCGCCAGAGAATGTGTAACAAGAACTGATCGCGCCAGTATTATACAACACTGTCAGTGTAGGTGAACTTCCGGACTCCATAGAAAGAATAAGGATTTAAGCTTAATGCCAAGAATATTACAAGAACACCAAATGCATTTTCTAACAGAACGAGGAACTCAGAATTATCTATCAATGTTTTGAAATCAGAGGCGAGCAACTATTTGATTTATACTGATTTAACCATCATTGAAAAAAAGCAATTTTTGAGCTCCAATAAGCACCAGAATTTCAAGTAGAAAAGTATTTTACCGTGGAGTTTTCTTTTTATACTTGAAACATCTGTTCCAAATGAAATGTCTAATTATGGCCTTGGATACACGTGCACAATGTTACAGGGTAGAACGAGACTTCGTCATCTTTTTCTCGGGAAATTCTGAAGCTGTTCCACAATTGCGCAGTATGACGTTTCTCTTGTCCTGATGCGGTACCACATAAACGTAATACTAATAATTTAGAAGTTCTAAATAGCCATAAATAACAATCATTCTTCGCCACAATAATTCCAAAGCGCCAATGTACGAAGCATATGTTACTACGACTACACTCATCAGTGAACCATACTCTATCTCAGTTGCTAACCAATTATTCTGAAAGCTTATGAAGCTTTTACGTAGTTTTAAGGGGAGAAATTGCAGTCGACTGAATTTATTATATTGCAATGTCGCGATTTTTTTCGCTGATAACGAGTCTGGTTGAAGTACACATCATGGCAGTAGTAGAGCAACCAGTCATATTTCGGTAATGCGGGAAGCGTCAAGAATTCATATTTGTGAATGAGCCCATTAGGACTACGCAAAGTACTTAATGCACTTGCGTTTGTTTCTGCCCATACTTCTTTCATTTTTTGCTGTGGGCTTCTTTTCTTTCTTGAGACCACGTTGTTCCAGTTTTATTCTTTGGTTTCTCCTCTTGGTCAACTTGACACTTGTGAGTTTTGGATCTGAAGATTTCCCTATTTTAGATATCCTCTGGTGTAATTCCTGCTAGTTCGAGATTTGTTATGATTTCGCCAATCCATTTCATTGGGTATGTTTTAGATTTACTCCTGTTTTCATAGAATTCCGCTATTTGCTTTGTAGGTCTGTCCGCATTCATTCTTTTGATGTGTCCATAGAATCTTAATTTGCGTTTTATAATGTCACTGTGAATATTAGAGTATTGTTTGATTTCCTGTTTGCCTCTCAGCCGATTCTGTTCATCTACAAGTTTTTGGCCTAAAATTTTTCTCATTATATTGTAAAAATTACAATGTTTCATCAACCCACAGTCAAGTCATGTAAAAATATTCAAACATTCAGTATTACAGGGTTAGAAGGTTGTGAAACAATTTTAAAATATCAGTGATACAACTTACCAGTTGCGTCTCCTTATCGTCGTCAGGTACATTTTCTCTGGTCATGACTGAGGAACCAGTATTTGTAATTTCGTGAAGTAGGAAATACAGGTCATCACGTGTTTCAAGAGACGCCCAGTGTCAACGGTTAATTTATAAGAATGGAACGAAAGATAGAAGTCAACTAAGGGGAGATCGCATCAGATTGGATTGTAGGAGGCTGAGGAACAACGTACACTACTGGCCATTAAAATTGCTACACCAAGAAGAAAAGCAGATGATAAACGGGTATTCATTGGACAAATATATTATACTTGAACTGACATGTGATTACATTTTCAAGCAATTTAGGTGCATAGATCCTGAGAAATCAGTACCCAGAACAACCACCTCTGGCCGTAATAACGGCCTTGATACGCCTGGGCATTGAGTCAAACAGAGCTTGGATGGGGTGTACAGGTTCAGCTGCCCATGCAACTTCAACACGATACCACAGTTCATCAAAAGTAGTGACTGGCGTATTGTGACGAGCCAGTTGCTCGGTTACCATTGACCAGGCGTTTTCAGTTGTGAGAGATCTGGAGAATGTGCTGGCCAGGGCAGCAGTCGAACATTTTCTGTATCCAGAAAGGCCCGTACAGGGCCTGAAACATGCGGTCGTGCATTATCCTGCTGAAATGTAGGATTTCGCAGGGATCGAATGAAGGGTAGAGTCACGGGTCGTAATACATCTGAAATGTAACGTCCACTGTTCAAAGTGCCGTCAATACGGACAAGAGGTGACCGAGACTTGTAACCAATGGCACCCGATAGCATCACGCCGGGTGATACGCCAGTATGACGAGGACGAATACACGCGTCCAATGTGCGTTCACCGCGATGACGCCAAACACAATGCGACCATCACGATGCTGGAAACAGAACCTGGACTCGTCCGAAAAAATGACGTTTTGCCATTCGTCCACCCAGGTTCGTCATTGAGTACACCATCGCAGGCACTCCTGTCTGTCATTCAGCGTCAAGTGTAGCCGCAGCCATGGTCTCTGGGCTGATAGTCCACGCTGCTGCAAATGTCGTCGAACTGTTAGTGCAGATGGTTGTTGTCTTGCAAACGTCCCCATCTGTTGACTCAGGGATCGAGACGTGGCTGCACGATCCGTTACAGCCATACGGATAAGATGCCTGTCATCTCGACTGCTAGTGATACGAGGCTGTTGGGATCCAGCACGGCGTTCCGTATTACCCTCCTGAACCCTCCGATTCCATTTTCTGCTAACAGTCATTGGATCTCGACCAACGCGAGCAAGAATGTCGCGATACGATAAACCGCTATCGTGATAGGCTACAGTCCGACCTGTATCAAAGTCGGAAACGTGATGGGACGCATTTCTCCTCCTTACACGAGCCGTCACAACAACGTTTCACCAGGCAACGCCGGTCAACTGCTGTTTGTGTATGAGAAATCGGTTGGAAACTTCCCTCATGACAGCACGTTGTAGGTATCGCCACCGGCGCCAACCTTGTGTGAATGCTCTGAAAAGCTAATCATTTGCATATCACAGCATCTTCTTCTGTCGGTTAAATTTCGCGTCTTAAGCACGTCATCTTCGTGGTTTAGCAGTTTTAATGGCCAGTAGTGTATGTGTTTCGGCGTACCGACAAGCGCCGTCACGAAGATGAAGAACACAAGGGCAGAGACGGCTGTCAGACGATGTCAGCCAGAAGCTCGCTGACTAGGACCGCACCGCTCCTGCCAGCCTCGGCCGCTCTGTACTAGATCGGCACTACGAGAGCAGTTATTAGTGATCCATAACCATTGCTTGTATGGACATAGTATATAGAGAAAGATAGTGACTGTTTGTCTGTCGCCCATCGCCTGCGACATGTTCTTGTATTACAAAGTATTGTCAGTCGTCGTTATTGTAATAAAAACTATTAATGTGATCTGCTTGCATTCTTGTATAGCATTCCGGGAACGCAGCATCCTTCAGGCACCCTATACGAGACGAGTGGCCAGGGCTCCACAGTAGGAAAAAGCGATGCATGACTTATTTGAGAAGATGTAATGAAGAAAGGCAAATCAACACCGGCGGAATCCGTAAATTTAGAGAAATATTTTGCGACTGCTGACTGGAACTAAGTCTTTGACATTCTGATGTTATCAGAAGATGCACCGAAATCAGACTGCAGTTCTAAAACTTGAAACACGTGGGAAGGCAATAACTGAGATGGGAAGGAGACCGCCTTGTAGCTTAACTCACATTTTGTAGATAGAGCTATTAGTAAAGGAAAACAAGGAGATTTTTAGAAAAAGGATCAATTTCAAGGAGATAAAACCAAACTTTCAACGTCTTCGTATGACATTGTAAGTCTGTCTGAAATGGTAAAGGACTTAAAGATTCAGAATAGACTTGATAATAAAATTTTAGAAAGCTTTCTTGACTGTAGCACAGAGTTCGGTATAAAATGTTAAAATAAAGAAAAGTCTAGAGCGCGTTTGGAGATTTTTTTTATTTGCTGGCAAATGGTTTCGGTGCTTTCCTCGAACCATCTTCAGGCTTACAACCACCATTATCGCTGCTGGTGGCGGCAGACGGAACGAGATCCGTAGAAGTGGGCAATGATAGCCATACTTCTACAGATCTCGCACCGTCTGCCACTACCAGCACCTGTAATGGTGGTGTAAGCCTGAAGATCGTTCGAGGAAAGGGCCGAAACCGGTTGTTAACAAATTTAAAAAATCTTAAAACGCGATCGAGACTGTTTTTATTGATTTTTAAGACTATATAATGTCTTGAAAATATGATATACAATGGGTAATAAAAGGACAGTGAACATGAAGCAATCGTTGCACCAATTCTTACCAAAGTACAAGATTTTCGTTTTCAGCAAGCTAAATAAATGGGTGGCAAAATCAAATAATGACAGTTAGGAACTTGATACACTCAGCTCTCTGTAGGGTTACGTAGAGAAGTATGGACCTAGAAGAACAGTTTGGTGTCTGAGGGACGCACAGTGGTACACAGTTTCTGTTATGAAATGGTAACTATTCACAATGTGTGTAAAACGAAGCTGTACATAAAAAATGCAAAATGAAACTTGTATGGCTGTCAAAAGTAAAGTCTTCAACGATTACCGTAGCAGAAACTCACCGAAAGTTCTCTCACAAAACCCAAAGAAATCCCAACCATATACACACATCAAAAGAAGTTTTCATCACCTCGGTTCCGAGAGTTCCAGAACCTGTACAAAAAATTGGAGTAGAGATAAACGTAAACATCATTTCTGCCCTTTTTATTGCCCATGAAAACCGCACATTGCATGTTGTACCACCATACAGCGAGACCTTCAGAGGTGGTGGTCCATATTGCTGTACGCACCGGTGCCTCTTATACCCATAGCACGTCCTCTTGAATTGATGCATACCTGTATTCGTCGTGGCATGCTATCTACAAGTTCATCAAGGCACTATTGGTCCAGATTGTTCCACTCCTCAACGGCGATTCGGCGTAGATCCCTCGGAGTGGTTCGTGGGACACGTCGTCCATAAGCAGCCCTCTTCAGTCTATCCCAGGCATGTTCGAATAGGGTTCATGTCTGGAGAACATGCTGGCCACTCTAGTCGAGAGCTGTCGCTATCGTGAAGGAAGTCATTCACAAGACGTGCACAGTGGGGACTCGAATCGTCGTCCATGAAGACGAATGCCTCGCCAATATGCTGCCGATATGGTTGCACTACCGGTCGGAGGATGGCATTCACATATCGCACAGCCGTTACGTTACGTTCCATGACAACCAGCAGCGCACGTCGGCCCCACATAATGCCACCCCAAAACAGCAGGGAAACCTCCACCTTGCTGCACTCGCTGGACAATGTGTCTAAGGCGTTCAGCCTGACCGGGTGACCTCCAAATACGTCTCCGACGATTGTCTGGTTGAAGGCATGTGCGACGCTCATCAGTAAAGAGAACATGATGCCAATCCTGAGCTGTCGATTACTCATGTTTTGGGCCCATATGAACCGCGCCGCTTGGTGTCGTGGTTGCAAAGATCGACCTCGCCATGGACGTCGGGAGTGAAGATGCGCATCATGATGTGGCGTTGTTCATGCATGGTTATTTACATATTTGGATGGGTTTAGTGACATCTCTGAACAGTCAAAGGTACTCTGTCTGTATCCACAATCAACGTCTATCTTCAGGAGTTCTGGGAACCGGGACGATGCAAAATTTTTTTTGATGTGTGTATAAAGGCTGTCAATAACATCAAAGATAATATTCAGACACATGGGTGACTCACCAACAAAAATTCAAGGTGGTAGAACAAAAGCAGAAATGCGTATCTCTGATTTCAGATGTTCTTTTACAAAGGAAATCCAGTAGTATTGTTACATTTTAATTCTCGCGCAACTCCAGAGATCGGTAACAGAGGTATCAGTGTAACTGGCGCTGGGAAACAACTGAAATCGCTAAACTGGAGAAAGCAGCATGTCCCCTGTGCGAGATCCGTGCTTTAGAGTGTATGAGAACGAACAGTTCATTGAGGTCTTGTGAGCTCCTCCCGGGTCGCAGACTTGTTTGAGTACTTGCATTGTCATGCAGAAGGAAAAGTCAGTTTGCATTTCTGTGGCGACGAACACACAGAAGTCGTTTCGTCAATTTCCAACATTGCAGAAGTCACAGCTGTGTGCGGCCGGTCGACACGCGGGAGTTCGCACAGCTTTTCACGATCTTTTTGCAACGATGCAGACACCTCGCCCAACGGCTCGCCGTGCTTTCGTCACTGCCAGCTCTCAGTAGACATTCTGCAAGCGCCTCTGGTCTCCGCCAAAATAAGTTTTCACGGAACGCATCTCCGTCACAGACGCCAATTTGGGGGTTTCATATAGCAGCGCCACCTATCGGAAGCAATAGAGGCTGAAGCTTAAGTATTCCACGGCGTTCCCAACAAATTCCACATTCTCTCAACCGAAATTAGCAGAGAAAGAATGTGCTGCATTACTTGTTAAACGTCCCTCGTACAAAACGACCGTTCAGTTTATTTGACATCGACCTGTTGTAGCATCTTATAAAATACCCGAGCTCAAACATACACTACTTGCCATTAAAATTACTACACCACGAAGTTGACGTGCTACAGACGCGAAATTTAACCGCCAGGAAGAAGATGCTGTGATATGCAAATGGTTAGGTTTTAAGAGCATTCACACAAGGTCGGCACCGGTGGCGACACCTACAACGTGCTGACATGAGGAAAGTTTCCAACCGATTTCTCATACACAAACAGCAGTTGACCGGCGTTGCCTGGTGAAACGTCGTTGTGATGCCTCGTGTAAGTAGGAGAAATGCGTACCATCACGTTTCCGACTTTGATAAAGGTCGGATTGTAGCCTATCGCGATTGCGGTTTATCGTATCGCGACATGGCTGCTCGCGTTGGTCGAGATCCAATGACTGTTAGCAGAATATGGAATCGGTGGGTTCAGGAGGGTAATACGGAACGCTGTGCTGGATCCCAACGGCCTCGTATCACTAGCAGTCGAGATGACAGGCATCTTATCCGCATGGCTGTAACGGATTGTGCAGCCACGTCTCGAACCCTGAGTCGACAGATGGGGACGTCTGCAAGACAACAACCATCTGCACGAACAGTTCTTCGAAGTTTGCAGCAACATTGACTATCAGCTCGGAGACCATGGCTGCGGTTACCCTTGACGCTGCATGACAGACAGGAGCGCCTGCGATGGTGTGCTCAACGACGAACCTGGGTGCACGAATGGCAAAACGTCATTATTTTTTCGGACGAATCCAGGTTCTGTTTACAGCATCATGATGATCGCATCCGCGTTTGGCGACATCGCGGTGAACGCACATTGGAAGCATGTGTTCGTCATCGCCATACTGGCGTATCACCCGGCGTAATGGTATGGGGTGCCATTGGTTACACGTCTCGGTTACGTCTTGTACGTATTGACGGCACTTTGAACAGTGGAAGTTACATTTCAGATGTGTTACGACCCGTGGCTCTACCCTTCGTTCGAGCCCAGCGAAACCCTACATTTCAGCAGGATAATGCACGACCGCATGTTTCACGTCTTGTACTGGCCTTTCTGGATACAGAAAATGTTCGGCTGCTGCTCTGGCCAGCACATTCTCCAGATCTCTCACCAATTGAAAACGCCTGGTCAATGGTGGCTGAGCAACTGGCTCGTCACAATACACCAATCACTACTCTTGATGAACTGTGGTATCGTGTTGAAGCTGCATGGGCAGCTGTACCTTTACACGCCATCCAAGCTCTGTTTGACTCAATGCCCAGGCGTATCAAGGCCGTTATTACGGCCAGAGGTGGTTGTTCTTGGTACTGATTTCTCAGGATCTATGCACCCAAACTGCGTGAAAATGTAATCACATGTCAGTTCTAGTATAATATATTTGTCCAATGAATGCCCGTTTATCATCTGCATTTCTTCTTGGTGTAGCAATTTTAATGGCCAGTAATGTAGGTATTTCGAAGAGAATGATTTACTTCATGCCAACCACGATCTATTCCGTAAACAGTCATGAAGGCCCAACTTATGCTTTTCCCACAAGGCGTCCTAAAAACCCATGTTCAAGGCAGTCAGGTAAATTTAGTATTTTTTGACGTCCGAAGAGCGTTTGTCTTATTTTCACACCGACGCTTTTTAATGCCAGTGCGCATACGGGCTATCTAACGAAATTTTTTGCTGGATTGATTATTTCATAACGTGAAGGGCGCAACAAATTATTTTGGACTTAGAGATATAGACAACTGTAAGAAGGAACTTATGCGTGCTCGATGGAAGGATGCTCGCTGCCAGACAATATTAATAGTAACCTCAGCCTTCTCGCATATGATACAGATAGAACGAACTACTGTCTGAACAAATTTACACGTACATTGTGTCTGTTGTAGATGAGATCAAGATGTGGCACAAAGACTGGACTCTTTATTTAAATGCTCATAAATATAAAATTGTGCACTACACGAAACGACAAATTTTAGTGTCTCCTGACTACAATATCGAGTCTCAATTGCAATCGTCAACTCATTCAAATATTTTATGTAGGCTTACCACTTTGTATGGATAAGATATTGAAGGATTACATAGGCTCAGTTATAGGTAAAACGGTTTGCAGATTTCGGATCATTTGCAGGATAACGGGAAAATACAGTCTGTCAAGAGAAGAGACTAGTTACAAAATACTTGCGCGTCGCGTCAGTGAATATTCCTCCCGTGTGTGGGGCCCATACTATACGGCACTAATAGTGGTTATTGAGAATATACACTTAAGCGTCAAAGAAACTGTTATAGGCATACGTATTCAAATACAGAGATATGTAAACAGGCAGAACAAGGCGCTGCTGTCGGCAACGCCTTTGTAAGATAACAAGTGTCTCACGCAGTTGGTAGATCAGTTACTGCTGCTACAGTGCCAGGTTATCAAGATTTAAATGAGTTTGAACGTGGTGTTACAGTTGGTGCATAAGCAATGGGACACAGCATCTCCGAGGTAGCGATGAAGTGGGGATTTTCCCGTACGACCATTTCACGAGCGTACCGTGAATATCAGAAATCCGGTAAAACGTCAAATCTCCGACATCGCTGCGGCCGGAAGAAGACCCTGCATAAACGAAACCAACGACGACTGAAGAGAATCGTTCAACGTGACATCATCGATACAGACTTTAGGAGCCGAAGGCCCACTCGTGTACCGTTGATCACTGCGCAACACAAAGCTTTACGCCTCGCATGGGCCCGTTAACACCGACATTGGACTGTTGATGACTGGAAATATGTTGCCTGATCGGACGAGTCTCGTTTCAAATTATGTCGAGCAGATGATCACCTTCATCCATTCATGCCCGTTGTTCATTACGACGCACTTGGGCGATTCCAGCGGGACAAATCAACACCTCACACGTCCATAATTGCTACAGAGTGGCTCCAGGAACACTCTTCTGAGTTTAAACACTCCCACTGACCACCAAATTCCCCAGACACGAACATTATTGAGCATATTCGGGATGCCTTGCAACGTGCTGTTCAGAAGAAATGTCCACCCCGACGATCTCCAGCCCTTCGTGCTCTTACGGGTTTATGGACAGTCCTGCAGGATTCATAGTGTCAGTTCCCTCCAGCACTACATCAGACATAAGTCGCGTCCATGCCACGTGGTGCTGTGGCACTTCTGCGTGCTCGCGGGGGCTCTACACGATATTCGGCAGGTGTACCAGTTTCTTTGGCTCTGCAGTGTAAAAAGAATGACAGACCCTTCAATATAGACACCAGCTCTCGCGTGTAGGTCTACTTTCAGCTTTACAAGAACCAGCTTTAGGTGAGGAATCTATTAATATGTTATAACTCTTTACTGATCGTCACTCAAGGGGCCACGAATATAAAATTAGAATCTTTACAGCTTGCACAGAGGCTATTAAGTAATCATTCTTCTCGCACACCATACGCGAATGGAGAAAAACAATGGAACGCATCCTCTTCTACGAACTTCGCAGTGCTTCGCAAAGTATGGATGTTTGTGTAGATATAGATGTAGGTGAAACGGAGTGAAATGTAGTTAAATCATCTGCCACTAAGCAGCTATATTAGTAAATAAGTTATTGAAAGTAGTAGACGTGTTTTGTTAATGGACAGGGGAAACATCTGTCATCAAACAACTAAAGAAAATATAAAATTTAGACTGGTATTTGCAACACAAGCTCTATAGAAAAGAGCAGTATCCATAAATTTTCTAAAAATGTGTGTTTAGTTGTATGGATGTTCCACATCTCCCCCTAAACCTAGCGTTGCTACCTCCGGATCACGGGGTCCCGGGTTCGATTCCCGGCCGGTTTGGGGATTTTCGCATCCCGGGGACTGGGTGTTTGTGTTGTCCTCATCATTTCATCATTATCCTCATCATTCGTGAGGACTGTGAAAAAATTGGGACTTCGTACGTTAGCTGATGACCGCGCAGTTGGGCGCCCCACAAACCAATCATCATCATCATCATCGTCATCATCATTATCATCATCATCATCCTAAACCACTGGACGAATTTCAACTAAATTTGTTCAGTATGTCACTTTCTGCCTGCAAAGATTCGATGCGAGGGTAAGAAAAACCTACCTATCGAAGGGGTGGGGGAAAAAGAAGTATAGCCGGCGAAGCGCGAATAAGCAGACATCATTAATTCAGTATTTGAGAATGAGATCACTAACTGACTCGCAATAAACTTTACACGTAATTTCAAACATTTACAAAATTTTTTTCTCACTGATAATCGACAAAACATGACGAAAAGAAGAAAAGTTAATTGCTTACTACATTTTCGCCGTTCATGCAGTAAAACTGCCACATCGCTCATGTCGTCTTAATTTATTACTTCTTTACTACTAAATGTATTACCGACAGATTTTGCATGCAGTAGTCACGTATACCACTGAATATATTTGAAAATTATATCACTGTAATACACACAGTTCAGGAGATACGACTTCAGGAAAACTCAGATGCTCGAAATACTGTCGCATATTATCTTACGTTTATATTTATTACTTCTTCATAACTAACTCTTTTCGCAACACATTTCACAGACAGTATTAAAATATGCCACTGATTGTACACTACTGGCCATTAAAATTGCTACACCACGAAGATAATGTGCTACAGACGCGAAATTTAACCGACATGAAGAAGATGCTGTGATATGCAAATGATTAGCTTTTCAGAGCATTCACACAAGGTTGGCGTCTGCGGCGGCACCTACAACGTGCTGACATGAGGGAAGTTTCCAACCGATTTCTCATACATAAATAGCAGTTGACCGGCGTTGCCAGGTGAAACGTTGTTGTCATGCCTCGTGTAAGGAGGAGAAATGCGTACCATCACGTTCCCGACTTTGATAAAGGTCGAATTGTAGCCTATCGCGATTGAGGTTTATTGTATGACGACAGTGCTGCTCACGTTGGTCGACATCCAGTGGCTGTTAGCAGAATATGGAATCGGTGGGCGCAGGTTCGAATCCTGCCTCGGGCATGGATGTGTGTGATTCCTTAGGTTAGTTAGGTTTAAGTAGTTCTAAGTTCTAGGGGACTGATGACTTCAGATGTTAAGTCCAATAGTGCTCAAAGCCATTTCACCCATTTGAATCAGTGGGTTCAGGAGGGCAATACGGAACGCCGGGCTGGATCCCAACGGCCTCGTATTACTAGCAGTCGAGATGACAGGCATCTTATCCGCATGGCTGTAACGGATCGTGCAGCCACGTCTCGATCCCTGAGTCAACAGATGGGGACGTTTGCAAGACAACAACCATCTGCACGAACAGTTCGACGACGTTTGCAGCAGCATGGACTATCAGCTCGGAGACCATGGTTGCGGTTACCCTTGACGCTGTATCACAGACAGGAGCGCCTGCGATGGTGTACTCAATGACGAACCTGGGTGCACGAATGGCAAAACGTCATTTTTTCGTATAAATCCAGATTCTGGTTGCAGCATCATGATGGTACATTCGTGTTTGGTGACATCGCGGTGAACGCACATTGGAAGCGTGTATTCGTCATCGCCATACTGGCGTATGACCCGGCGCGATGCAATGGAGTGCCATTGGTTACACGTCTCGGTCACCTCTTGTTCGCATTGACGGCACTTTGAACAGTGGAAGTTACATTTCAGACGTGTTACGACCGGTGGATCTACCCTTCATTCGATCCCTGCGAAACCCTACATTTCAGCAAGATAATGTACGACCGCATGTTGCAGGTCCTGTACGGGCCTTTCCGGATACAGAAAATGTTCGACTGCTGCCCTAGCCAGCTCATTCTCCAGATCTATCACCGATTGAAAACGTCTGGTCAATAGTGGCCGAGCAACTGACTTGTCACCATACGCCAGTCACTATTGTTGATGAACTGTGGTATCGTGTTGAAGCTACATGGGCAGCTGTACCTTTACACGCCATCCAAGCTCTGTTTGACTCAATGTCTAGGCGTATCAAGGCCGTTATTACTGCCAAAGGTACTGATTTATCAGGATCTATAAACCCAAGCCGGCCGGTGTGGCCGAGCGTTTCTAGGCGCTTCAGTCTGGAACCGCGCGACCGCTACAGTCGCAGGTTCGAATCCTGCCTCGGGCGTGGATGTGTGTGATGTCCTTAGGTTAGTTAGGTTTAAGTAGTTCTAAGTTCTAGGGGACTGATGACCTCAGATGTTAAGTCCCATAGTGCTCAGAGCCATTTTATAAACCCAAATTGCGTGAAAATGTAATCACATGTCAGTTTTAGTATAATATATTTGTGCAATGAATACCCGTTTATCATGTGCTTTTCTTCTTGTTGTAGCAATTTTAATGGCCAGTAGTGCACCTAGAAAATTGTATGATTTTACGACTCGTAATTCAGGAGATGAAACGGCATAAACATTGAGCTGCGTAAAAAAGATAATGCACGACGTAATTCACTAGACATACAGGTGAGTTACATGTACAAATACCTCGTACGTGTGAAATATGTTAAATACGGTGGATTATCAATAAGCAATGCAACACATTTTTTTCGAAATTTGTTGTGGGTCTTCGTGGAATATTCCCGCTTCAGCCTCTATAGTTTCACGAAGTGGCGACAGGTCGTGGTGCTATACGTAGCCTTCAAAATGACCTTTGTAGCCGGCCAGGGTGGCCGAGCGGTTCTAGGCGCTACAGTCTGGAGCCGTGCGACCGCTACGGTCGCAGGTTCGAATCCTGCCTCATGCATGGATGTGTGTGATGTCCTTAGGTTAGTTGGGTTTAAGTAGTTCTAAGTTCTAGGGGACTGATGACCTCAGAAGTTAAGTCCCACAGTGCTCAGAGCCATTTGAACCATTTGACCTCTGTAACGGAGGTGCGTTCCAAACAGAGACCTGTCACTGAATTTCTTTTGAAGGAAAAACCAAACATCTGAAATAGTCACAGGCGCTTACAGAATTTTTACGAAGACTTGACAGTCAACAAAAACACGGTGAGTTGTTTGGGAAGCATTCTGTCATCATCGCAACAAGGTCGCGCAAACTTGTCCGATTTCCTGTGTGCTTGCTGGCTGTACACAGCTGTGATCCCTGCAATGTTCTTACTTCAGCGTGTTTGCCGTCACGAAAATGCAAACGGACTTCTCACGGTCCATGACAACGCACGGACCCTCACATGTCTGCGCACCCGAAAAGAGCTCAAAAAACTCCATTGGACTTTCCTTGCTCATCTACTCTACTGCCTGGATCTCTCTCCTTCCGACTTCCACCAGTTTGGCTCAATGAAGGATACACTCCGTGGGAAGCAGTACGTGTATCATGGAGAGGATATTCATGCAGGAAGATGTTGGTTCCGACGTCGAACTGTAGAGTGGTATCATGAGGTCACACAACCCCCCCTTCCCGCTCCGCATTATGGTATAAGCCCTTCGCATTAAAAAAAATATTATGTTGAAACAAAAAAGGGTCTTGTTACGAAAAGAGTGGGACTAATATGGTGTATTCGAATACTGAAGAAAACCAGCCTTCATCTAGAAAAAAGGGTTGCATTACTCATTGAAAGCCCTGCCCTTCGTATATGTGACATGTGATTCCGGGGGCACCGCCACGGGTAAAAAGCTCCTCCTGAACTCCTGGATTGATTTCAGCCAATCTTGGTTGACGTACTACTTACCATCTCGAAACAAATACTGTGGGAGTAAGAACCAACAGCCTCATATTGGGGTAGTGATAATAATGTGGACAAAGAAGCAGTAGGAGGAGATGGACAGATAGGGAGTGTGAAGAGCAGATGGACACAGATAAGAGGAGGAGGAGATGGACAGATGGTGGGGCAGGAAGAAATAGACAGAAAGGGAAGGGGAAGAGGTGAATAGAGACAGGGAGGGGGGAGCAATAGATGGGCAAAGAGGGGAGGAGGAAGAGATGGGGTGAGAGAGGGAGGAGAAATTGGACAGGAAAAGTGAGGTAGAGGGTATGTACAGATAGAGGGGAGGGAAGGAGATGGACAGAGAAAGGAAATAGGAGTTATGGTCAGAGGAAGAGGAGGATATGGACAGAGAGAGGGGGGAGTGGAGGATATGGACAGAGAGTGGGAGGAGTAGATGGCCCAACAGGAGATTGGAGAATACATACTCGGGCAACGCCAGGAACTCATCTATTGTTAATGTAATATTGGGAGTTCTGTTCTCAAAATATTTGTCGGGATCGTATATATGCACGGAAAGGAAAAGTGGGATCTCAGCTGTACAAAACACAAGAGCATAGAAGCATTTGAAATGTATTAGCAGAGAAAAATTCTGAAGATTTAGCGGGTGGATGGGATTACCAACGAAGATGCATTGAATGAAATTGGGGACAAGATTAATTTATGGCACAACATGAGTAAAAGAGGGCATATGTCGATGTCCTGAGACATCAAGAAGTATTTAATTATGTGACGGAAATAAGAATGTGTGTCTGATGGGGGAAGGGGAGACTCAGATTGTAGAACCAGACCAATACTAGACCAGAGTAAGCAGCTTCAAATTGGTGTAGGTTGCATTGGTTACGCAAATGTGAAGAATTGCATAGCACATTCTAACGACAAGATTCGTATCAATACAGTCTTTGGAACAAAAAGAACAGCAGCAATAACAAATATTACTATTACTACTGCTGCTACTACTACTACTACCTGTGTTGATGATGTGCTCACAAGTTACCGACCCTGGGTGGTCTTGATAAATAACAGGTTTTATTCTTTAATCCATGCATGCTTTCGTACTGTCTGGTTTGTTCACAAATTTTTAACTTGTGGATCACCAGTTTCTCATAGCATTATTCACGGATTCCTCAGGATGAACTCTTATGAGTTGAAAATCGATGATAGTGCCATTTGAGCATTTGGCTTACTGTTAACGTGGTAGCTCCAGTAGCTTTTCGTTATTCATGGAATAAGCAAAAACGAACGAAAGAAAAAAAAGAAGAAACTTGATTTACAGTTCCTTCAGTTGAAAAACGCTTGACTTTAAATGAGGCACTTATTTTCTGCTTAAGACGATTTTTTGCAAAAGATACTAAGTATTTGAATTTATGACAACTGAAATCACTTCGTATCAAGTCTTCGTAAATCTTGCATAGTTATCGAAGCTAATTTAATAGGAAGCATATTTAATAATTCGTGAGCTAGAAGCATTCGCAGCTGGGGTTAAACAAACTATTGCTCTTCCCTCAATGTATATGGAGATGAAGATTCTCCCGCTGCAGTCATATATCAGAAAGAGGATGACGTCAGACCGTAACTGGAAGATCGCGCGAGAGATGATGTATTTCTCCCAGACGATTCAGCCTGAAAGTTCAAAGCTCTGCTGAGGAGTCTAAGTTTGATGTGTTTTTCGTCTGACAGTGTTAACACGCGATTTAATTATGGCATTCTCCCATTATCATGAATTCCACGGATTCAATAAAAGTTGTATGAACTAGCCAAGAAAAGGACACCACTGCAATATATGAATGCATTCAGAAATAAACCGATGAAGGGGAGAAGAAACAGCATAAATTCACATACAGTGTCAAACGCAAAGAATTTTTCCAGAGAATCGTCATGTAAGGGGCAAAAAGTATTAGAATAATGGAAGGTTAAACACGAATTTGTACAAAGGATTTAGTTAGATAAGTCCGAGCAGGCACACGGGGGGAGGGGTTTATTAGTTATTGGGAGCTCCAACGTTAGGCGGGTGATGGAGCCCCTTAGGGGAATAGCGGAAAGGTCGGGGAAGAAGGCCAGTGTTCACTCTGTCTGCTTGCCGGGGGGTGTCATCCGAGATGTGGAGGAGGCCCTACCGGCGGCGATAGAGAGCACTGGGTGCACCCGACTGCAAATTGTTGCTCATGTCGGCACCAATGACTCCTGCCGTCTGGGTTCAGAGGTCATCCTCAGTTCGTACAGGCGGTTGGCGGAATTGGTGAAGGCGGAAAGCCTCGTTCGCGGGGTGGAATCAGAGCTAACTATTTGTAGTATCGTTCCCAGAACCGATCGCGGTCCTCTGGTTTGGAGCCGAGTGGAAGGCTTAAACCAGAGGCTCAGACGATTCTGCGGAGATCTGGGGTGCAAATTTCTCGACCTCCGCTATCGGGTGGAGAAATGTAGGGTCCCCCTTAAATAGGTCAGGCGTGCACTACACGCCGGAAGCGGCTACAAGGGTAGCGGAGTACGTGTGGAGTGCACATGGGGGTTTTTTAGGTTAGAGAATTTCCTCTCTTAGGCCCGACAAGACGCCTCCTGAGACGCGGCAAGCTAGGAGTAGGCAAAATGCAACAGGGAATAACAATATTAATGTGCTAATAGTAAACTGCAGGAGCGTCTATAGAACGGTCCCAGAACTGCTCTCATTAATAAATGGTCACAACGCCCATATAGTACTAGGGACAGAAAGTTGGCTAAAACCAGACGTAAACAGTAATGAAATCCTAAACTCAGATTGGAATGTATACCGCAGAGACAGGCTGGACAGTGAAGGGGGAGGCGTGTTTATAGTAATAAGAAGTGCAATAGTATCGAAGGAAATTGACGGAGATCCAAAATGTGAAATGATTTGGGTGAAGGTCACGGTTAAAGCAGGCTACGACATGGTAATTGGATGTCTCTATAGGCCCCCTGGCTCAGCAGCTGTTGTGGCTGAGCACCTGAAGGATAATTTGGAAAATATTTCGAGTAGATATCCCCACCATGTTATAGTTCTGGGTGGAGATTTCAATTTGCCGGATA
Organism: Schistocerca nitens; assembly: GCF_023898315.1. NCBI lineage: Eukaryota > Metazoa > Arthropoda > Insecta > Orthoptera > Acrididae > Schistocerca > Schistocerca nitens. Next base: position 628,956,093 of record NC_064616.1, on the reverse strand, counting down.
TAGACTGGGTGACTCAAACGTTCATAACAGGTGGCAGGGACAAAGAATCCAGTGAAATTTTTAAGTGCTTTACCTGAAAACTTCCTTGAGCAGTTAAACAGAGAACCGACTCGAGGCGATAACATATTAGACCTTCTGGTGACAAACAGACCCGAACTATTTGAAACAGTTAACGCAGAGCAGGGAATCAGCGATAATAAAGCGGTTACGGCATCGACGATTTCAACCGTAAATAGAAATATTAAAAAAGGGAGGAAGATTTTTCTGTTTAGCAAAAGTGACAAAAAGCAGATTACAGAGTACCTGACGGCTCAACACAAAAGTTTTGTCTCAAGTACAGATAGTGTTGAGGGTCAGTGGACAAAGTTCAAAACCATCGTACAATATGCGTTAGATGAGTAAGTGCCAAGCAAGATCGTAAGAGATGGAAAAGAGCCACCGTGGTACAACAACCGAGTTAGAAAACTGCTGCGGAAGCAAAGGGAACTTCACAGCAAACATAAACATAGCCAAAGCCTTGCAGACAAACAAAAATTACGCGAAGCGAAATGTAGTGTGAGGAGGGATATGCGAGAGGCGTTCAATGAATTCGAAAGTAAAGTTCTATGTACTGACTTGGCAGAAAATCCTAAGAAATTGTGGTCTTATGCCAAAGCGGTAGGTGGATCAAAACAAAATGTCCAGACACTCTGTGATCAAACTGGTACTGAAACAGAGGATGACAAACTAAAGGCCGAAATACTAAATGTCTTTTTCCAGAGCTGTTTCACAGAGGAAGACTGCACTGTAGTTCCTTCTCTAGATTGTCACACAGATGACAAAATGGTAGATATCGAAATAGACGACAGAGGGATAGAGAAACAATTAAAATCGCTCAAACGGGGAAAGGCCGCTGGACCTGATGGCATAGCAGTTCGATTTTACTCAGAGTACGCGAAGGAACTTGCCCCCCTTTTTGCAGCGGTGTACCGTAGGTCTCTAGAAGAGCGTAGCGTTCCAAAGGATTGGAAAAGGGAGACCTATATCTCTAACGTCGATCAGTTGTAGAATTTTGGAACACGTATTATGTTCGAGTATAATGACTTTTCTGGAGACTAGAAATCTACTCTGTAGGAATCAGCATGGGTTTCGAGAAAGACGGTCATGTGAAACCCAGCTCGCGCTATTCGTCCACGAGACTCAGAGGGCCATAGACACGGGTTCACAGGTAGATGCCGTGTTTCTTGACTTCCGCAAGGCGTTCGATACAGTTCCCCACAGTCGTTTAATGAACAAAGTAAGAGCATATGGACTATCAGACCAATTGTGTGATTCGATTGAGGAGTTCCTAGATAACAGAACGCTGCATTTCATTCTCAATGGAGAGAAGTCTTCCGAAGTAAGAGTGATTTCAGGTGTGCCGCAGGGGAGTGTCGTAGGACCGTTGCTATTCACAATATACATAAATGACGTGGTGGATGACATCGGAAGTTCACTGAGGCATTTGCAGATGATGATGCGGTGTATCGAGCGGTTGTAACAATGGAAAATTGTACTGAAATGTCGGAGGATCTGCAGCGAATTGACGCATGGTGCAGGGAATGGCAATTGAATCTCAATATAGACAAGTGTAATGTGCTGCGAATACAAAGAAAGATAGATCCCTTATCATTTAGCTACAAAATAGCAGGTCAGCAACTGGAAGCAGTTAATTCCATAAATTATCTGGGAGTACGCATTAGGAGTGATTTAAAATGGAATGATCATATAAAGTTGTTCGTCGGTAAAGCAGATGCCAGACTGAGATTCATTGGAAGAATCCTAAGGAAATGCAATCCGAAAACAAAGGAAGTAGGTTACAGTACGGTTGTTCGCCCACTGCTTGAATACTGCTCAGCAGTGTGGGATCCGTACCAGATGTGGTTGATAGAAGAGATAGAGAAGATCCAACGGAGAGCAGCGCGCTTCATTACAGGATCATTTAGTAATCGCGAAAGCGTTACGGAGATGATAGATAAACTCCAGTGGAAGACTCTGCAGGAGAGACGCTCAGTAGCTCGGCACGGGCTTTTGTTAAAGTTTCGAGAACATACCTTCACCGAAGAGTCAAGCAGTATATTGCTCCCTCCTACGTATATCTCACGAAGAGACCATGAAGATAAAATCAGAGAGATTAGAGCCCACACAGAAGCATACCGACAATCCTTCTTTCCACGAACTATACGAGACTGGAATAGAAGGGAGAACCGATAGAGGTACTCAGGGTACCCTCCGCCACACACGGTAAGGTGTCTTGCGGAGTATGGATGTAGATGTAGATGTACATGAAATGGTTTCGTATTTAGGCGCAAGTCAGGCCACAGTCCCCCAGTGAAAACGGCCTTCAGTGCATAGAATTAAGTGCCTTTGCATTTTATTTTCCCCATTAACCGGTGAAGCAGTCATTTCGGAGACACAAAATATTTCGTTTAGTTTGTTGACAACAGGCATACCGTAAGACGTCAGTTAACAGAGACTGTTAAGTTTTCAGAAATATCCATTTTATTTTTTTTTCTTCCCGATAATTACACATGTGAATAAATGGTAGCTGTTATGGTAGAAAGAATACTTCGTGTGGAATTTTGTCCTTGAATGCTTGCTGGTGTGAGCTTATAGCTACAGGTATCAGGAAATTAAGAAATAGTATTAGACCACGATGGGAACAACGCTGAGACATGGTGTTGCGCTCACAGAAGCGATATTTTCATGAAGAAATAATTTTGAAAGTTCTTTCGATTGATTCATGGATTTCTTGGTCTGAAATCAGACCTCTATGGAAGCAGCAACTGCCGAATTCCTGCTTTTCATTCCACGGTGTACTATAGAACGGAATTTCTCGTGTCACTGGGTTTTCTTATAGCTCAAGTCAGACGTAGTAATGCTTATGACATCAACTGCATCGTAAGTATTAACGGTTCCAGTCATTATACCTTTTGCGTATGAATTACAAGATAAGGTTTCGCCGTAGTGTAAGTGCAGGACTAAATTCTTCATTTGTGTGGCCATAGTGTCCGTAGTTGCTTTACAATTCTTGATGGTATTTTTGTTCTGTCATTAAAACTACAAAAACGCGTGATTTTCTTCACTACTGGCCACTCCGGCCGGCCCTCTTGTGAATCTTAGAAGGGGAAGGCCTCAGACGCGTCCAACCGATTTGGCTCAAATTTGGCAGGTCGCTGGTGTACAACCTAAAACGAAGGAATCTAAGATATTTTGGGTCAACACCCCCGCGTTTTTGAGAAAATGGCCCCTAAAGGCTATGACGAGCAATCGACCCAAAATTGGGGGGATCGATAGATAATTGTAAATATAGCATTTTTCATCATCAGGTATGAGGTCCGAAATCGCATACTTTTCCCTAAATCGAGGTAAGAAACTTTTACAACCGCCGCTTCCGTACCCACTGGGTAAACGCTTATCGCCGACAGCACCGATAGCGCAACGGCCAAGGTAACCGGCTGGGAATCGGAGAACCAGAGATCGAATCTCGAAGAAACGTAGCGGATGTTCTTCTTTTAGTTTGTATTTTTCCATACCTCAATTGACAGGGATAGGAGGGGTAATAAGGTAAGTAAATCAATAAGGAATGATAATAGTAAGGTCGGCTAATAAATTTCCCAAACCTCTTGGGATAGTAAACCACTAAAATGTTACTCCAGCTCACTTTACAATGGCTGTTCCAGTCAGCGTTACGTGTCGTCACTTTCCTTCGAACAACTAGATGGATGGTATTTGTCATATAAACTTTCGAAACAATTATACTCACGGTACCAAGAACATGTAATGAATGCAATCTTTCGACAGCTACACTGTTCCTTTCGAAAAGTCAGTGGAAAGCAAACTTCGCTAACATTTAAAAATATGTCTTTTCCGGGAATTAATTTTGATGCGTAGCACGCATTCGATATCATTGCCTGAAAAATCGGTGCTGAAGATTGGTTATGAATTATGCTGTGAATAGTTATTGCAACCGCGTGGTTGTGCAATTCCCGCTGGGTTTCCAGAAGCACACTGCAATTCTGAAGCCTGGAAATAAAGTTTTTAACCTGGCGATAGAAATAAACATCACACGGCTGGCACACAGGTGTGCCGTTTGGCGGTATTACTTTTACTGTGCACATCGGCTGACCCTCGCCATCTATAAACATTGTCTCATATATTGTAGTATTAATTTCTCCACTCCAGGAATCCAATATTAGACAAAAATTGCTGTGAGAAACGTATGGTTTAAAACATTCTCAAGAGATTTTCTGTAAATCGCAATAGTCAGTTTCAAGGTTTTGGAGCAGGTAATGTAAACATTTTTCAACGAGTCGGTTAAACGATTGACCTCTTCCATAACCCGAGGACCAAATGTAACATTCGTTTCTTGTAAACACAAGAAAACCTTAGGCAACATTTTTCCAGAAGCTGTGATGGCATATTGCGCCGTGTAAGAATGTGTTAGTTTGTTTTTACTACCAACTGCGACAAGGTTCGTTTTTCTCCCTTATGCGATAACGTGCGTCGAGTGTTCACCCGATACTCGCAACCTGTTTGATCGGTGTTGATCACGTAATAACGATTAAAACCGGTCATAAGTGACGCCGTTTGCGTGCTGAAATGAGCTGCCACTTTCTGTAATCTTCTATATTTTGTACCTCCTTAGGAGAGACGTATTTAGTGACGTCCCGTTGACGAATTTTATACTCAGATTTGAAATTTCTTGCCCAAGATAATGATGCAGCAAACGTAAAATCCTTGTTGGCCGTATATCGAAGCGCTGCACCTACAGCCCACTCCTGAAGTAGTCTCGTGGTTACATACTCGCTATGACAACGAGATTCGACAAATCGGTCGTATGTACACTTATTTATCGCCTGGTATTTGTCGTATCTTGTCCCTCCTTTAACGATATCACTTTCCCACAATTTCAAGTCTTTCCTTTTCAGGGCTTTTGTTGCTCCATTATTTTGCAGTGTTCGTAAGTGCCAATTTGGATGATTCAAAAATGGTTCAAATGTCTCTGAGCACTATGGGACTTAACATCTATGGTCATCAGTCCCCTAGAACTTAAAACTACTTAAACATAACTAACCTAAGGGCATCACACAACACCCAGTCATCACGAGGCAGAGAAAATCCCTAATCCCGCCGGGAATCGAACCCGGGAACCCGGGCGCGGGAAGCGAGAACGCTACCGCACGACCACGAGCTGCGGACGAACTTTATTTCTGAGGTCGTCAGTCCCCTAGAACTTAGAACTGCTTAAACCTAACTAACGTAAGGACATCACACACATCCATGCCCGGGGCAGGATTCGAACCTGCGACCGTAGCGGTCGCACGGGTCCAGACTGTAGCGCCTAGAACCGCTCGGCCACTCCGACCGGCCGTTTATCAGTCTTCTAAATAAAAATGAAAGAATTTAAACAAATAATATCCTTCGCCTCACCACGCAAAGAATCATGCTCGCATCTACTTTTGCCTCAAGTAAAGAGAGAGGCTGTAAGTTGAGTTATCTTCTGTACTGCTGCAATACTTTCTTTATATAAACCAGTGGTAGTAACCTGGTCCCCACAGACCACTCGTGGTAATTCCAGCTTTCATGGTGGGCGGTAGGTAGTAGACGTTTTAAAAATATTCCCATTGGGTTTCCATAAAATTGTGATATAAAGTACTTCGTAACTAATTGTTATTTTATGCTTTAACTTCTTGTAACTCTGCTTCATAAACTTCGTAAGGCAAAGTTAATTCCCTACTTTATAAATCACCATTACTGAGAAAGCAGTGGGCGTTTAGAAAATTTCACTGCTAACAGAGATGCAAAACTGGGCGATAGGTACAAAAGATTGACTACCCTTGATGTAAACGAAGCAAAGCTGCATCATATGCTGAAGTGGATTTTCGGTATACGTTTTACATTATGCATGAGTAACTGAAAACCACAAGTTTTGGATTCACATGCTGTTCCCCCATACAGGTCTTCTGAAACGACTTAATTTAACTGGAAGTCACTTACGCGGCTAGCATAACGATTTATCCAACCGGTGAAAGTGGCTATACAGTAACGTGGAATCTGAACTATGTTTCGTTTCTGGCGAATCTCTAAATCATTGAGAGGTGAATACTAGATTAAAAGGCAGGGCGAATAAAATGTTACATGCCCGGGATTAGATCCCACATTCACTGGGATTCCGGACACACGCTCTACCGCTTTTTTTTAATGTAAGTAAATTTTATTGACAAAAACCTATGACTGTAAAATCCATGAAAATCTGTGGTTCTTGTTACACGTACATGTACAATACACAACACATCAATAAATATCACATCAGTACGTTACATTGGCTTTAAAGTGTTTGCTTCTGTTTTTCTGCATTGACATTTGGCTGTATTCTGTTTATACACCGTCCGCTAGTCAGGAATATGTTGGCAGATGGAGACGTCGGAGGCTTTTGACCGATATAGGAATCCACGTGTTTTTGAGTTTCTTCTTATGTCTGCATCGCAGGGGTGTTTTCCAGGCAATCTGCATCCTCTTCCCTCTCCGTTTCCTGCTTGTTTGATGACACTAAGGCTTTTGACGTGTTCCTTTTGGATTTGGGATGGACACTCTTCTGTTTGTACACAAGCATTGATTTCCTTGTTTTGCCTATCGAGAATTCGTTCTTGTGGTTCATCTTATTTTGTTTTGGCAACTTTCTGCTGCACGTACCGCGTCAAATTGACCGCTACCTGTTGTGATTCAAGAGCTGCCTGCGCTTTGGTCGGTGTGACGTCCTGTGCTGCTGCCTCGACTATTTCTATTGCAGTTTCTCATGCGTTCGTTTCAGGCACCGGCCTCTTACACTCTTCCCCCCACGATCTGTTATAAATCGGGAACGTCTTCGTCAGTGCCGCTTCCAGCACATGTTCTAAGCCTCTTGTAGCTTAGCGGCTGCACGTCAGCTATATCATGTGGATTTTCTGCTTCCAGATTTGAGGGCAACGGAGGAAAACTTGCAGCTAGTAGTTTTGGCTCCTTCTGTAATCCTATGCGAGAGCCTGATGCTCCTATATTCATGTATTGGCTCTCCGTCAGTAGCTCTTCTAACTTTAATTTCCTGTGTAACTCAAGCGAATTTTTTAAACTGTAACTCGTCTTTGGAAATTCTTTCTTTGATGGACACTTTCATTATACATAAAACATGTTCCTACTTGTCCACTGTACGTAATAAGCACCTTGTAACCACAAACGATTAGATGAAACGGAATATTCATACCAGACATGCATCTTAACCGATCTGATACCGCAAAAACACTGCAATTTATCTTGTCTAGACCAACGTCCATTGAGCACGTATTTCACTTCCCCAGAGTCGCCTAGATACCCAGACATATGCAAAATTTGTCCCGCTTGCTGCATTCTGAAGTCACTGCTGCTCTCTCGAATTGTGGTGGCTATTTACTAGGTGTCAATGGCATGTCTTCACAACTTAACTTTAATTCATCGTTATCAATAATTAATATGAAAAAATTATAAATTCTACGTACAAACCTTCCTCGTGAATCATTACATCTATTAGTGAGAAACGGATCAAAATCCATACAACAATTCCTGAGAATATCCTACATGTACAGACAGATGTGAAAAGCGACTTCAATTTATATAGGAGCATTTGTATCACATTTCGTGCCATGGAACATGTACTGTTTTACTGCTGCTACTTCAGTGACAGTGAGAAATCAGCAAAGTGGTTGTAGAATATTCGCAGAATACTACCACTTTACAGCTTAACAATAGTCTAGAATTTTCTGCATAAATGAAACGTAGCTCTGTTTCCAGATGCACGGCATTTTCTTGTATTTCGTACAACAATATAAGATACATCACAGAAGACCTATCGCGGTTTCGGACATGAAATTAATGAAGATGGCATTTGTACGTGTGATGTTATAAGCTTGGGCTACAATGGTATGAACAGCATGAAACATTACGACATGGCCCTCCTTTACATCGTGAAATATAGTTCAACAGCTTTGTAAGTTGAACTGTGTGCTGATTTTTGTGTATCAGAATCACATCATATAACTCTTTCTGCATTAGCCAAATTTCAGAAATAAAAATTGAACGACTATCTATACTGTTCTTAAATCAAAACTTCGGTACATTTAAAGTAAAAGAACACTCTCACTTCCTGGTAATGGAGGTCAGATACTGACATCTGGAGCTGCATTAGCTTATTTACTCGTATTGTGAGATGAATGTCATCTGCCAACATAAATAAAACGCTTTATTAATGCTGATACTGTCTATGTAGCAAGTAAATTTGTTTCCCATTCCCCTTGACAACATCAACATTATTAATGTACAGTAGTACATATTTCTATCGTCCTACGTTGATTCAGAACTATGTAATGGTATGCAATGGTTAGGTTTGCTGATCCACGTTGGACACTAATTATATATTGGCCCTCCTCTTTTCAGGTGTTTTTAATTAATGTTGTACTCCAGAACGCATAAAGCAAGCCACAAAAATCAAATTTGTGAGATGCAAACAGTGTAAGTGGAAGAAAAGCACTAATAAAGAATCTAACGCGTTAAAACAAACAAATGCATTACGACTTTGTATTTTTAGTGCAACAAGGACATGAAAATCGTTGCTCAGTACATCTCAGAGAGCTTGGCTTCAGTGGAAGAGTAACTGTTCGTTAATTATTACGAAGTTGCTTTTGGTCATTTATACCGAAGCGCCAAAAAACTGGTATAGGCATGAGTATTCAATTACAGAGATGTTTAAACAGGCAGAATATGGCGCTGCTGTCCGCAACGCTTATTTAAGACAACAAGTGTCTGACGCAGTTGTTAGCTCAGTTACTACTGCTACAATGGCAGGTTATTAACTTATAAGTGATTTTGAACATAGAGTTATGTTCGGTGCACGAGGGATGGGACACAGCATCTCCGAGGTAGCGATGAAGCGCGGATTTTCCCGTGCGACCATTTCACGAGTTCATCGTGAATATCAGGAACCCGGTAAAACATCAAATCTCCGACATCGCAGCGGCTGGAAAAAAATCTGCAAGAACGGGACAAACGACGACTCAAAAGAAACGTTCAACGTGACAGAAATGCAACCCTTCCGCAAATGGCTGCAGATTTCAATGCTGGGCCATCAACGAGTGTCCGCGTGCGAAACATTCAACGAAACATCATCGATATGGGCTTTCGGAGCCGAAGGTCCACTCGTGTACCCTTGAAGACTGCACGACACAAAGCTTCACGCCTCGCATGGGCCCGTCATGGACTGCTGATGACAGGAAATCGAACGGATGGACGTGTACAGGTATGGAGACAACTTCATGAATCCATGGACCATGCACGTCAGCAGGGGGCTGTTCAAGTTGGTGGAGACTCTGTAATGGTGTGGAGCGTGTTCAGTTGGAGTGATACGGAACCCCTGATACGTCTAGATACGACTCTGACAGATGACACGTTCGTCAGCATCCTGTCTGATCACCTCCATCCATTTATGTCGATGGTGCAATTCCAGCAGGACAACGCGACACCCCACACGTCCAGTATTGCTACAGAGTGGTTCCTTCAATAATCTTCTGAGTTTAAACACTTCCGCTGGCTCACTAGGACCCTAAGCGATTTAAGGCAGGTGTACCAGTTTCTTTGACTCTTCAGTGTACATCCTAAAAATCGTTCTCCAGCATTTGAGTGATAGATCATGCCACCATCGACTGGTGAAAAAGAGGAGTGCATTGCCAGCCTCTTCGATTGGGGGAGGGAGCTCACGTTCAATGCCTTTAGTCGGTAGCTACTTGTGTCAGAGGATACTTACACTACTGGCCATTAAAATTGCTACAACAAGAAGAAATGCAGATGATAAACGGGTATTCATTGGACAAATATATTTTACTAGAACTGACATGCGACTACATTTTCACGCAATTTGGGTGCATAGATCCTGAGAAATCAGTACCAAGAACAACCACCTCTGGCCGTAATAACAGCCTTGATACACCTGGGCATTGAGTCAAAACGAGCTTGGATGGAGTGTACAGGTTCAGCTGCCATGCAGCTTCAACACGATACCATAGTTCATCAAGAGTAGTGACTGGCGTATTGTGATGAGCCAGTTGCTCGGCCACCATTGACCAGACGTTTTCAGTTGGTGAGAGATCTGGAGAATGTGCTGGCCAGGGCAGCAGTCGAACATTTTCTGTATCCAGATAGGCCCGTACAGGACCTGCAACATGCGGTCGTGCATTATCCTGCTGAAATGTAGGATTTCGCAGGGATCGAATGAAGGGTAGAGCCACGGGTCGTACACGTCTGAAATGTAACGTCCACTGTTCAAAGCACCGTCAACGCGAACAAGAGGTGACCGAGACGTGTAACTGATGGCACCCCATACCATCACGCCGGGTGATACACCAGTATGGCGATGACGAGTACACGCTTCCAATGTGCGTTCACCGCGATGTCGCCAAACACGGATGCGACCATCATGATGCTGTAAACAGAACCTGGATTCATCCGAAAAAATGACGTTTTGCCAATCGTAAACCCAGGTTCGTCGTTGAGTACACCATCGCAGGCGCTCCTGTCTGTGATGCAGCGTCAGGGGTAACCGCAGCCATGGTCTCCGAGCTGATAGTCCATGCTGCTGCAAACGTCGTCGAACTGTTCGTGCAGATGGTTGTTGTCTTGCTAACGTCCCCATCTGTTGACTCAGGGATCGAGACGTAGCTGCACGACCCGTTACAGCCATGCGGATAAGAGGGCTGTCATCTCGACTGCTAGTGATACGAGGCCGTTGGGATCCTGCACAGAGTTCCATATTACCCTCCTGAACCACCGATTCCATATTCTGCTAACGGTCATTGGATCTCGACCAACGCGAGCTGCAATGTCGCGATAAGATAAACCGCAATCGCGATGGGCTACTATCCGACCTTTATCAAAGTCGGAAACGTGATGGTACGCATTTATCCTCCTTACACGAGGCATCACAACAACGTTTCACCAGGCACCGTCGGGCAACTGCTGTTTGTGTATGAGAAATCGGTTGGAAACTTCTCATGTCAGCACGTTGTAGGTGTCGCCACCGGCGCCAGCTTTGTGTGAATGCGCTGAAAAGCTAATAATTTGCATATCACAGCATCTTCTTCCTGTTGGTTAAATTTTGTGTCTGTAGCACGTCATCTCCGTGGTGTAGCAATTTTAGCGGCCAGTAGTGTATCTTGGCCCACTGCGCGACGGAAGACTGGGAAGGTGAGTGATGAGCAATAAAAGCTGGATAATACGTATTACAGTGTACGTGTGTGTGTATGTGTGTGTGTGTGTGTGTGTGTGTGTGTGTGTAGTCCTTTTGAAATAGCTCGCTCTCCCTTTACTGGTCATTCTAGGAAATCAACATTCGTCAGTTGTGTGGCATAGATAAAAAATAGTATGTTTTTCCGCAAATTGTGTAAATTGTTACTTGTCATTCAAACCTCTTACCTTCTCTATTGAATTAGTGGTTCTACCTGTTTAAACAGGTCATCAGATTCCACCTATGCATCCAAAGAAAACTATCCAGTGTGCTGTCCAATATTTCCCAAGCATCGTACCCTATTAAACAAAACGCTATGACCACCTGCTCAACAGCTTCTTGATTCAACACTGGACGCAATACAGCAGTGATTTTGTATGCGATAAATTCAACAAATGGTTCAAATGGCTCTGAGCACTATGGGACTCAACTGCTGTGGTCATCAGTCCCCTAGAACTTAGAACTACTTAAACGTAACTAACCTAAGGACATCACACACATCCATGCCCGAGGCAGGATTCGAACCTGCGACCGTAGCAGTCGTACGGTTCCGGACTGCGCGCCTAGAACCGCGAGACCACCGCGGCCGGCAAATTCAACAAATCGTTGGTACGATTCCGGGGATATTTGGAAGCAAATGTCTACTCGTAAGTTACGCAATTCCCGTAAATTACGGACCGGTGATTTGTGGGAGTGGAGCTGGCACCCGACTTCGTCCCAGATGTCTTCCATCTGGTTCACGTCACACAATTTTGATACCCTCATATGATAACAGAACGAATCTGGTCTTCTGACAAGGACAGTTACCCTGCTGGAAGATGATGGCATACAGGAGATCTAAAACAATGATCATGTAGTTCACAGGTGTGATGGAGCCTTCGAGTACTGCCAGAGATCTAATGTAAGCCCATGTGAATGTCAAGAATAGCATAATACTGCCCCCAGTGACTTTCCTCTGGTGCTTGATGCAATTTCAGAGGAGTCACTTTTCTGGTTGACGTCATATATAGAGACCACCATTGATCTGCTGTAAGAAAAAACGTGGTTTATCCCACCAGATGACACGTTTTCGTTGATCTCGGCCCAATCTCGACGATCCCATGCACACTGAAAGCGTAGTTGACGTAGGCGTGGTCTGCTGCGGAGCCCCATGCTGAACAATGTGCACTGAACTGTGTGCTTGGAAATAGTCATGCCTGTACCTGCATTTCACTACATCGTCAGATCTATCGAAGATCGCTACGGAACTTACTCGTAGTTTACAGAGCGGGAAAGCATTCATCACCACCACATAAAGAAAGGGATGCAGCGTGCTGCGTGTGGTGTCACCCGAGCGGGGCAGGCTTTGCGAGGCGCTGCGCTTACAGAGTCGAGGCGTGGGCCCTTCAGCGTTTTTAAAACGATTTTACAGAATCTCTTTGATACAAAAAGAAAAAAAAAACTTTATTTCCACATTACTTGTAGCTTCGTATGTCACCTTCATTTCGTTAATGGTCACATTTGTTGTGATATTTCCTATATAAATCATAAATTCGAAAACGTTACAATGAAAGCTTGGAGTCGCTATGATTCTGCGACTGGTGCATATTACACCACATGTTCACTTCCGACCGTACGAGAGCACGAATGAAATATTCATGACATCCCACATATCTCCTAAACCGTTCGCGATATCGAAACGAGAATTTGGACAATGATAGCACGCAAAGAGGAGAGTGTTTTGCTATATCCTTAACATATGGAATTTTATTTACGGCGATGTAGCAGAAGCTACAGTTTTTTAATCCACAACTGTAATTTTTTAAGTCAAGGACAGCTGGTGGAAACAGAATTTGTCAGTATGAAAAACATGAAATTTCATCTCTTATGTCACTGTAAACCGACACAATGAGATCTTCCGTAAGGTATTGACCTCTCTGGTCACCAACTAATTGTTTAATAAAACATCCTGTTTCAGTACCCTGTCGCAACAGCTAATGAAAGGTGATTTTGTGCAAAGTATACTGTGATTTGGCAAAAGAAGCAAAATTAAACCTCTCAACAAAAGAAATGTAGTCCTTACTCATAACTGATGATAATTCTTCAAATAAGAAAAGGTTAACATTTTAGACAAAAACAAAATGCCAATTCTGTTGCAATTTTGGCGGAATTGTATAACCTACCATATTTTTAATACTGAACAGCAGCGACTGTAACTTACCAAAGGATTTTCTTCCTGTTCTTTGTATGAGAAATTTGAAAATCATTCACAGCAATAGTGTATTATCCTTTCTCTCCTATATCCATTCAGAGCGAACAGGTAACGTCTCCACTTTAATTATTTTTTTGGTGTGTTAAAGATAAGTTATACATATTTCTAAACTACTTTAACCTTAACGAATTGTCTCAAACGGTTCATAAAGTAATGACTATCTTATTTTCACAACCTTATCAACCACGGATAAGAAGGCATCATATATATTATTTCAAATAGCACAATTCTGCATTTTCGCTCCAGACCAGAACGGACACAGTAAAACACTTCTGTAGCTCTGAAACTGTGAAAAGCAGACGACTTGTAATCCTTGCTAAGTATTCGTGAAACTACGGTCGCAGGTTCGAATCCTGCCTCGGGCATGAATGTTTGTGATGTCCTTAGGTTAGTTAGGTTTAACTAGTTCTAAGTTCTAGGGGACTAATGACCTCAGCAGTTGAGTCCCATGGTGCTCAGAGCCATTTATTCATGAAAGTCACTTTCTGTAATGGATTAGGGGATATTTCTAGCAAAAAGAGTCACTCCCTCACTCTGTACATAGGTAGGAACGAACTGATGGTACGCTATATACAGTAATTTTTCGTATATGAAAGATAATTTAAGTGTAGAAAGAAAAGCCTTTGGTAAGTTTCACTGTGTCGATTTACAGTAGAATAAGAGAAGAAATTTCTTTTCTTTCATACTAGCAACTTCTTTTTTCACTAGCTGTGGACGACTTTTCAAAAATACAGTACTGCTTTGAAAACAAAATTTAAAGATTAAAAACTACAGCTTCTGCTATATCACCTTAGATAAAAATCCGTATATCGACTACATGGCAAAATACTCTCCTCTCTTCTTCATATCATTGGCCGAAATCTCAGTTCGGTATCTAGAACGGTTTACGAGATATGATTGACGTTTTGAACATTTCACTCCCATGATCATGCGAACGAAAGTTAACATGCAACTTAAAATTCATTCTCTCGAGATTTGAGACAGGTGCAGACCACCTCCCAAATCTAAAAAAGAATTCAATATCTTAGCTAAATTTCATTCTCAGCAAAATTTGGTGTAATATGAACCAAACGCAGAATCTTAGCGACCCCAATTTTTCGTTTCAACATTTTCGAATTTGTTGTTTATATAGGAAACACCTCAATCAATATGACCATTAACGAAAAGATGGGAATTTCAACATGAAGCTGATATGTAAAGCTACAATTAACGCAGAGATCAAAGTTTTTTACGAGTAGAGTGTGCAAAATCTTTTGAGAAACATTGCAGGGCGTTCGCCTCGATTCTGCCAGAGCAGCGTCTCGGCTCGTTACGTCACACCGAATGCACCGCAGTTTCTCTTTAGATAGTGGTGCTTCAACTTCCACATTGTGTGATGTTCCACATACAACCAGAAATTGTCGCCTACTCATGGTTTCACCGTTCTTCAGTCATCTTCCATAAACGCTCCCGACAGCATCACACGAAGAGCCTACAAGTTCCGCCATTTTCAAGAGGCTCGCTCCCAAGCAATGGGTCGTAACACTCTGCCGTTTGTCAGAGTCACTTACATCAGTGGATTTATCCATTTTCGGTCTGTATCGTTGCTTTAATGTCTCTTCATTCGTCTCTGCCACTCTTATCTAGTTTACTTACCGAGTCAACGGCTTCAACGCTTCCCGGAGCAATTCATTATCGCACTGGGCAATTAACAAAATGTTTTGGTCCAGGGTAAATTTTATCGTCCTGTGTGATCCCAGGGAAACCCAACACTACATATAGAACAGACAAAACAGCTTTGTGGGCTTCACTTGTCCGCTCAGCCTCTCACAGCGTCTGAAATCCTGACATTCGCTCACGCTATGAGCATTTGTGTAGGGCGAGGAATTCAACACTTTCTGAGCTTTAGCAATTCTTAAGGTTGGCCAGGTACTGGAGACGGAATGTCGATCCTACCTGTTGAGACTAGTTGATGAAGGCAGACATCAGAGTGCTTAGACAGGAAATACAGATACTTTAGCCGCACAAATGAAGAAAAAACCCATTAATCATCAATTCATAATCGGACAGCGAAAGGGGTACGAACATCGAGAGATTCTCCCGCTTACTGTGAATGTTAAGTTCAGGCAGCAGGAAACAAAATGTTTCAGATTTCCAACAAGACTTTCACAAACGCCTCTTGAATACAAACAGCCATTTTCTCTTTCACATGTTTATAAATATGAACTCGAAGCCCCTGAAAGAAACATCTTGGAATACACATCTTGGTGAGGTTGCAGAATGTTGCACCGTACACTGACGGTCACAAAGTGAGTCTCCAGTTCAGCAATTTGGACGAATGTCTCCGACAAACGTTCATTTCATGTATCCATCCTACCCTCCTCTGAATCCAAAGCAGTTAGTGAGCAAAATGTATTCCGCAGCTTTCAAGAATTTAGATTAACGTTATTCAGGTCTATTATTCTGCAGACCTTTCTCTGTTTTTGCAGCGCATTAGCAAATTCATTTCCTCTCCATACTTCCATCATATCGCTGTTTGAGTGACGTATTTCGTACACGAAACTAACGCTAAATAAAATTTTCTCATTCTACATATGCATTTTAAGTGAATGTAGAATGGAAAATAGAGAGAGAGAGAGAGTTTTGGGAATCGTAGGTCCTTATCATTACCCGCTATTCTCCCTCGCTATGGATTGCCTTTCTATCTTTCATTTTTGCATACATCGACAACGGACCGTCTTCCTACCGTGCGCCATCGGCGAAGGGAGCAAGGTCTTTAGAATCTACAATAAGCTCAATTTCAGCTTTTCAGTTCGTATGATACCTCTTCTGCAGGTACTGTGAAGACAAGATTAGACTAATTACAACACACACAGAGTCATTCAAGCAATCATTCCTCCCGCGCTCCATACGCGAATGGAAGGGGTAAAAGCTCTGATAAGTGGTACAATAGCATGTACCCTCTACCATACACTTTGTCGTGTTTTGCTAAGTACAGATGTAGATGTAGATGTCATGTCAGTCCAGCACGTGGATTACGAAGTCTTCTTGTAAGGTCTCCCAAAGAAGTTCACAATTCATCTACGTAGGAGACGCTGGAGAGGCAATCCACATGGAATTGTCAGTATGTGACGTATCAAGTTGGCATATTTCATCAGAATCTAATGATTTCCCCTACATTTCTTCCTGTAAATGAGCTAAATGTGAAGCGCATATCCATAATTATATATCATAAAAATCTTGAATGCTTAGTGCTCCGAAGCGATAAGATATTTATTAAAGGACATCTTTACAGCATGAGTTGCATTAGAACTGTTTATTTGTCAAAATCGGTTTAAGAGTTTACTACCCATTATCAGTGACATCTGATATTTTAGAAAAAAAAACATTTCTAGTGCAGTTCATGGTGTATAAAAGATGCTCCTTAAGAAATATATGATTTTGTTTTGCCAGAACACCACAATTACCGCAACGCAGGTTTTAGAGTTCTTTGGTCGTTTTGAATAGTTAGCCAGGTACATTATTCTCTGCCAGCTAAGAGGAAAACTAGAACATTATGTTATTTACTATTTACTCGGTTGGTGCAAGAAACGAACGGTTGGTGATACTATTGTGCGCTTTGTAAATAGAGGTCAGGAACCACTGGGAGAGAGAGTCTTTATGTTTCCCTGACGTTCTCATTCACGGTTGTGTTCTGGATGCAGTGTCTATGAACGAGACCAGCATACGAATAGATTTCCTCCATTTACCACGAGGGAATCGTTGCCTATCGGAATTGTGAACTATCCTACCGTGAAATTGGCTCTCGCGTAGGAAAAAATGGAACCACAGAGAGATGGATACTGTTTCAGTGAGACGAGAACGAAACAGCTGAGTGAGGTACAGGAGGCCAACAGCCCATTTATACCAACGAGTGCGAGGACTGAAATCTCGAAAGCACGGCCGATTACAGACTACTACAGACTGTCATGCCACCCAGCAGTTATTGTCTCCACCAAATGCTACTAACTGTTACTGCAGCTGCCTACCATTATATTGTAGCTTTCTTGATCCGACTTGAAGGAACGAATGAAAAAGAGATACATAGAAAAAGTAAGTAAGCTGTTCATAATTTCAAAATTAATAGCCGTAACTGTAAATACATTTCTCCTGTTATGAGACAAGGCAGCCAATGCCTTCACGGGCAAATGTTTGCAGTTGCCTACGGAGTCATGATTGTACCCAGGTGTGCACCTCTTCGTCCGACGCCAACCAATGGCCAGAGATGTCTTTATTCAGTCTTCATTCAAATGTCTTGTCTGTATTAAACGCATCAAATTATCATATTTTCTGCCTCTCTGCATACGTTCTATAATATTAAATTCTCTCCCTACTTCCTTATTTTACTTTTACGCTGACAACGTGCCAAAGCCAACTTTTTGTACCCTCGTCCTAATGTTCGCCTGCAGTATGCGTTTGCTACCCTCCAGGAATCCTATAGGTCCCTTCTGCTCCATCTCAGTTACTTGTGCAATCAGTGGCTGCTTCAGATGGACCTCTCCAAAAATATAGGGAATCATTTTTACGATGAAGCTCTGCAATATACGTTAATTTCGATATCTTATATTTCAACCAGAAGCATCGGCATAGACATTGGGCAGCCTCCAGGTGGAGCCGCTACGTGCTAATGACTGAGATGTTCCACACTATGGTTCACCTGGTCCTTGTCATTACCGTCATTAACCACAGGTTTTTATAAATAGTCGGAGGTTAATCCCTATGGTATTATTTTTTATACTGGTTATTGCTAAGGTAGTTATAAATCAATGAAGTTTCAACTTGTTCTTGAACTTTAGGTATGGCCCCATTCGTGGATTCAGTACAGCTTTCGCGTTGAGAAACTTTTGATACGCATTTGAGACAGACGTGTTATATCATGGCGCACTTTAATAGTCACATTTCGAACGAATACTGTCTCGGCTAAGTTCAGTTTAATATCCAGTTTAGCGTACTCCACTATGGTACTGACTGTGGTAACACTCGGTCATAAACTAATATAAATAATCTACCTACTGACCCAGTACAAAGTCCTTAACTCACTAAAAGCTATTCAACGTACTGACAAGCTAAGCATGGTGATTGAATCTCATTGCCATCTCCTGCAGCTATAAACACGTGGTCTGACACATTTTCTCCTACAAAACTTCCATCACTCCCTGTACACTCTTGAACGCCATGATTTCCATAATACTTCAAGCGTCTCATTACCCTCCAGTACACGAATCCATTATCAGGTCATAAAATTCTCCAGCACCCTGTGTGTATACCATTAACACCTCAGAAACTCCACTGCAATAGTCAAATAATTTCCCCCAATATCTAATCCTGTTCCACTGCTCTACAAATACCAAAAAATTCCCCAAACTCTAGATTTACCAGCATTTTCACTTCCTAAGCAACCTCCACAGTCTGCTGCTCTTACATACCTTAACTCACAATAAGATGGTCTCTTGTCTCCTCATACTTTCATTTTATTCCTCTTCATGACTATGGTAGAATTCACCCCCCCCCCCCTCCCCACTTAACCCGCCTACATTACATTCAGACCCATATACCAACCCATCTCCGCAGATGCTAGGCTACATCTTACACCATTAGGTCGACCTTACCCCACCTGTCAAATCCCTTCGCAGTTCTTGCTCGTATTCAGCACAGTCCTTCAATGTCGGTTATCCAAATTTCCTCAATAGCGCCTCGCGAAAGACCGTCGTCTTTCCTCCACGGATTGTCATTTGAGTTCACGAAGCATCTCCTTAATACTTGTATGCTAATCGAACCTACCGGTAACCAACCTAGCTGCATGTCTCTGAATTGCTTCGATATCTTCCTTTAACTGGACATGGTGGAGGTCCCAAGCACTCGGACAGTACTCAGAAGTTGGTCGCACTAGCATTCTATACGGCGTCTCCTTTTACAGATCAGCTACACTTTCCTTAAATGCTCCCAATGAGACGAAGTAGAGCATTCGTCTTCCCTACTAACTTGGAGTGCTCATTCCATTTCATAATACTTTGCAACATTACGCTTAGACATTTAATCGATGTGATTGTGCCAAGAAGTACACCAGCAATGCTGTATTCGATAGTTAAACGATTGGTTTTCCTACTCATCCTCATTAACATATATTTTTCTACATTTATAGCAAGTCGCCATTCATCATTTACCTGAATATTGGGAAATTCTACGGCAAAAAGTCTATTCTCGCCGCTGAAAAGCAAGAGAGTGAAATTAATGTTTAACTATACACTACGTTGGTGCTGGAAGCCTTGTTCTGTCCATAACTTCGGCGCCAGCCTTTGGCCTCGGTACATTATTACATGTGACATGTGGCAAATTTCCCGTACGGCTGCCAAGTCATTATTCATGGTGTTTCTGGATTTCATAAGGCTAAATCTTTTCAGTCAATAAAGTTAATATCTTGGAGTGGATTTTAACTTAGAGAATGTACAGAGTGATTATAATTAAAGTTAAACTTTCAAACCGCTGTAGAATGACGTCAAATTGCAAAGGAATATTATCGCAGAAGGGGGAAAACGTATGGCAGAAGAAAAACAAATAGCTACAAAATGTAGCAATAGATGGCACTGTAAGCATCATAATTTAACAGTGGTCGACTACAAATGACAAATGAATCATACAACAATGCCTAAGGTGTACGTTTGACGTTAAGCAAACTGTACTACTCAGTGTGCATGGGCGTACAGGTGTGGTGCTGATAGTTACGTAAGCCCATCCACCATCGTAAGGTCATATCACATCAGATGGTAAAAATCTGTTTTTTATTGTCCTGAGGCCAAAAACGGCATAAAAAGCATCACTCACATCTGTTTTTAATTTTCATGAAGTAAACAACCACATAAAAAGCATCAATCACATCGGTTTTCAACTATCCTGAGGCCAAAAACCGCATAAAAAGCATCAGTCACGTGGGTTTTTAACTGTCCTGAGGCCAAAAACCGCGTGAAAAGCATCAATCAAAATGAAATCGGAAATTAATTTCCGTGTGATTGGCGCAAAGCATGTTCAGCATGCTGTACACTGTTTTCTGCAGTAAGTTGAAATCGAGAAAGAGCATGTTCTACAACTGATCGAAGTGTTTCCCGGCTCACGTTCAGAATGTGTTTCGGAGTGCGTGCCTTCAATGCAGCTAAGTTTGCAATCGGAACACAGAACACAGCATCTTTCAGATAGCCCCACAGCTAGAAGTGATAGGGACGGCCAGGCTGTAGTGAACTGGCGGCTGATAATTCTAGCATTTCCGAAATGGCGCTTCAGCAGCTGATTAACTACATTTGCAATGTGCGGAGGTGCTCCATCTTGCATAAAAATTACCCCATCCACACACCCACGCTGTTGGAGAGCTGGAATGACAGAACACAGCATGTTGTTATCAATGGAGAGACGTCTACAGACGTTAAGGTAACCTCTGGCGTGCCACAGGGGAGTGTTATGGGACCATTGCTTTTCACAATATATATAAATGACCTAGTAGATAGTGTAGGAAGTTCCATGCGGCTTTTCGCGGATGATGCTGTAGTATACAGAGAAGTTGCAGCATCAGAAAATTGTAGCGAAATGCAGGAAGATCTGCAGCGGATAGGCACTTGGTGCAGGGAGTGGCAACTGTCCCTTAACATAGACAAATGTAATGTATTGCGAATACATAGAAAGAAAGATCCTTTATTGTATGATTATATGATAGCGGAACAAACACTGGTAGCAGTTACTTCTGTAAAATATCTGGGAGTATGCGTGCGGAACGATTTGAAGTGGAATGATCATATAAAATTAATTGTTGGTAAGGCGGATACCAGGTTGAGATTCATTGGGAGAGTGCTTAGAAAATGTAGTCCATCAACAAAGGCAGTGGCTTACTTGTTCGACCTATACTTGAGTATTGCTCATCAGTGTGGGATCCGTACCAGATCGGGTTGACGGAGGAGATAGAGAAGATCCAAAGAAGAGCGGCACGTTTCGTCACAGGGTTATTTGGTAACCGTGATAGCGTTACGGAGATGTTTAATAAACTCAAGTGGCAGACTCTGCAAGAGAGGCGCTCTGCATCGCGGTGTAGCTTGCTCGCCAGGTTTCGAGAGGGTGCGTTTCTGGATGAGGTATCGAATATATTTCTTCCCCCCTACTTATACCTCCCGAGGAGATCACGAATGTAAAATTAGAGAGATTAGAGCGCGCACGGAGGCTTTCAGACAGTCGTTCTTCCCGCGAACCATACGCGACTGGAACAGGAAAGGGAGGTAATGAAGTGTGGCACGTAAAGTGCCCTCCGCCACACACCGTTGGGTGGCTTGCGGAGTATAAATGTAGATGTAGATGTAGATGTAGTAGAATGACGTGGTTGCGCAAAAGACGCTCGTAGCACTTACCAGTGACGGTACAGGTAACAGAAGCGGAAGCACCTGTCTCTTCGAAAAAATATGGCTGGTTGATTTGCGTGTGTATTTTCCGTTGCCCATATCCGACAATTCTGTGTATTGATATATTCTGTCAGATGGAAGTGGGCTTAGTCTGCCCACAAAATCTTCCACGGCCAACCATTGTCCACTTCCATGCGAGCAAGAAATGCTACATCAAAGGTATCTCTTGCTGGCGAGTTAACAGGAAGCAACTCATGCACATGGGGGAATTTTGAACGGATGACAAAGAAGCATGTTTCGCAGGATTTTACGCACCGTGCTCACGGGTATGTCCAATGTTCGGGAAATTCTCCGTGCACCACACGTTTACACACCACCATTCGTCTCCTGCTGCATTGCTGTGGCCACTGCTTCCACTGACGTCGAATCAATTCGTTTCCTTCCTCTACCAGGTTGCACACCAAAAGAACCCGTCTTTTCGAATTTCTCAAACATTTTCTCCAGATCCATGGTAGTCATCAGACCAACGCCTTTTTTCAAACCCTTTAGTGTCCGGAACTTCTGCAGAGCGACGTATGCACAGTCATCATTCTTGTAACACAGCTTTACAAGCAGAGCGCGATCGTGCTTTGAGACAATCATGGTGAACGTCGCAGATCCGAAAGGAGGAAAAGCTGTGTACCCGCCGTGTTTATACTAACTTGAATTGGTCGTGCTCATGACAGGTGTTTTTATTTACGTATTCTGACACGTACAGCGCCATCTATTGATCAATGTTCACACTATTTTTTCCTTCTGCCGTACGTTTTCCCCCTTCTCCGATAATATTCCGTTGCAATTTGACGTCATTCTTACCAGTGGCTTAATTTATACAACGTTTTGGAAGTTTAACTTTAATTATAATCACCCTGAGTTACAAAGTTTTCATTTCCAAAAGAACCATCCGATTTTACAAGCATATACATTTTACAAGCATGAATATACTATCATTGGGTACTTCTTACATTGATGCTTAGTTCGAAGTTTTCTTTTTCTTCTTAGATCTTCAAGCAACAGGTTTGGTTTGCAGCAGTTCGCAATGCATGACCTCTTGAGAGCGGTATAGATGGTGCAACTGGTATCCTCTGTGATATGGTTGATGTATTCTAGCCTCAGTCTGCCTCTTGGATTTTTCCCCTCTGCTATCCCTTCATCGATACTATGAATGATGCCATCATGTCTCAGCAGATGGCCTACCCATGTGTCCGTTTTCTGTTCGATTAACTTCAGAAGACAAGGCTTCTCTTTCTCAACTCTGCGGAGCAGCTCTTCGTTTGGCATCTTCTCGTCCCAGGAAATCGTGAGCATGTGTGGTCGCACCACATCTCGATGTTTTTCTGCTTCTCCGAGTGTCCATGTTTCACTACCGTACAGCACCACCCTCCAAACAAACGTATCTACGAGCTTCTCCTGAGATATTTGTCTATGCTGCTGGATGTGAAAAAGTTTCTTCCATTGTTAAAAGCATTGGTGGATTCGGCTTACAATGGCCTTCCTTGACCTGTCGTCTGATGTAATTTTACTCCCTAGGTAGGCAATGAGTTCGATTGTCTTCAGTCGCTTATGGTTAAGTGAGCGTGGGCTAAAGGTGTTTTCATTTACCTTTAACCAAATCTTCAATGTTATCTTTAACAGAAGCACCACGAACATCTAGACGATACCAGAATGTATTTTTACTCAGTAGCTTAGTGTACTCTGATTATAAACTTCGTAGTAGACCAGACCTATGTGTAGGACCGGGACTCGACCCAAGAAGCTTTGCCTTTCACGGGCATGTGCTCACTCTTTAAACTACCCAAGTTTGGAATGTAGGAGGATGAAGCTCTGTCGAAAATAAAGATGTGAGGGTGGGTCGTGATTCGTGTTTCGAAGCTCCAAGGACAGATTCCCAGTGTAGCACACAGTTTTAGTGTGGCACAAAGTTTCATCGAGATGAAATT
This sequence comes from Schistocerca nitens, assembly GCF_023898315.1. Lineage (NCBI taxonomy): Eukaryota > Metazoa > Arthropoda > Insecta > Orthoptera > Acrididae > Schistocerca > Schistocerca nitens. The sequence continues at coordinate 628,932,165 of NC_064616.1, read as the reverse complement.
CCTAATCGTCCTATACTTTTGGGAGCGTTTCTTGAGGTATTGCATCCACTGCTGTTGCCATGCTGCGTCCGAAGTTGTTGGAAGGGGTGGCACATAGACGGAGTCTTTTACGGAACCCCAAGAAAAAAAAATACTGAAAGATCAGACAACCTTATAGGCCAATGGTACACCTCTTACGCTGTAGGAGGTGTAATGCTGTTTTCCCGACGAAATTCACATGACCCAAATGTAACAGATGTGAATCCAATTGAAAAGGAGAACACAAAACGACTTTTATTGCTATGTCATCAAGATCACTACTCGATGCAAGTCTGGTAACGAACGCGTGAGTAAGCTAACTGTACTAGTGAGATACATACGTGCAACAATATGAACCAATTGCTGTGTTGGCAGAAGAGCCAACACCGTATCGCTAGAGGAGGCCGCAATACACGCGTTTAAGCTCACGCAGACTGGCGTGAGGTCTGGAACAATTAAAGGAGTTGAGTCTAATAAGAAAAGAACGTAGTTCTTGGAATACTTAACTTTAATCCATAATTGGTGTACATCGCTCTTGACGGCACATGTTTTATAATTTCAATATTAACCGGTAATGGCGCCTTGCTATGTCGTAGCAAATGACGTAGCTGAAGGCTATGCTAACTATCGTCTCGGCAAATGAGAGCGTAATTGTCAGTGAACCATTCCTAGCAACGTCGGCTGTACAACTGGGGCGAGTGCTTGGACGTCTCTCTAGACCTGCCGTGTGGCGGCGCTCGGTTTGCGATCACTGACAGTGGCGACACGCGGGTCCGACGTATACTAATGGACCGCGGCCGATTTAAAGGCTACCACCTAGCAAGTGTGATGTCTGGCGGTGACACCACACCAATAACTTTCAAATGGCGACAAGGCCGTGTATCGAGGAGTATGTTCAAATTCCCCAGAAATTTCTATCTCCATTTATGTAAAAGATACAGTCTTCTGAAACGGAATGAATCTTTTCCAGACCTCTGAATCCTATGTTTTCGACTAGTAACATTTTGGCCAGTGCATTGACTGTGACTTCGGAAGTTGTCGAATGCATGTTAGGTACGTGTGGTCTGTTTATACTCTTTAGGAAGAGGCTTTTACCGAGGGCCAGATCATGAATATTTGTGAGCATTCAGAATGATGTTCGCCACCCATGTCGCTTGCTCATTATGGCGTCTAATTGAAATTACAAGTGATTTTTTATTTTACATCTTGAAACTGGGTTCCTCTTACTGCAACACTCTATCTCACGTGCGCACCGTCCGCTATTGCCAGTGTACCACAACAAAGGGTCAATTAACTTGCAGTGTAGGATTAGTGCACAGCAACTGGCGCACTCGGAACAAGCGTTATTTAACAACTGCTACGCAGAATCCTGTACGCAGCCTGTTTGACTTTCCCCGACAGCAATGGTAAACAATACATTCTGCCTGCGTGGGCGGTGCACAGTATGTTTGACCGATGCTCAGCCGAAGGGCAGACGGCAGCCGTTGCGGCCAAGCTGCAGTGGCGCGTAACACACGCCAAATAAGAAGTTATTGTAATTAGACCATTCAGAAAAGCGGCTATCAAACCGAAGTTTGGGTCGAGCACTTCTGTGTATTGTTGAAGGTGGCTTGCCGTTGACTTCCTCCGACCTTCTGAACTGACTAGCGTAACCAATTACAGGGCTACCTACAGTTTAACGGATATTCCGAACCACGGTGCAACTCAGCATTTTTCACAGGTCATCAATATTTATGCCGATGTGTGACCAGCAGACATTTCGGCACGCGGCCAGTTTGACTGACTAAGAGCGATTGGAAGAAGGCGAAAAAGGATTCTTTACATTCTGTGGCTAAGATGATCACCTCTCTATTTTGGGAAATAAATATTTACTTTCTTTTTACTGACACGAACAACTTGCACTTTGTAACAACTGCTCATAATGACGACCGCATATCTCAATGCATTTATTGCAACGTAATCATTGAAAAAACTGAACTGAATGTTCCCTGCTCACATTGTTTTGGGGTATAATTTATGCTCCATTAGTACTTCCACGCTGCGTTCTTCGAAGTGTGGAATTTACGGACAGCTTCACTCTTATAATGAAACACCATCTCCTTAAATTTTACTGCACACAAAATTTTTTGTTGATAACCTTGGTCAGCACTTTACTGTTAGAACGACGCAGTTATTCCTACATTTCTAAGCACGCCGATAATTTTTCCCAATACGGTTGCCGCTTTATGCTAAACTTCTCTCTGTCCTTTTTTCTCTGCTTTGCAAGCAATATATCCTACAGCACCACACATTAAACGCGTGTCTGCAAATTCCACCAACGAGAATTGCTACATATTCGCAACTCATTCATTAACTGTAAACCGGTACGCTCAGAGATAATGGACTAATATTTTTCTCGGTAGCACTATAACATCAATGCGAAAGGCAGTTGATTTTTAAGAAACATAATCGGTTTACAAATACAAGCCTCAGATGCACAGATCGTTCCACTTCTTGTATCGCTTGAAGTTCTCATTTCCAGTCGTGGGATCCTAATCTCAGAATACCTTGTTTAGGATGTTCTACCATCTGCGTCATTCTGACTCGTAAAGTTTTGGTCACCCTATGGAACTTCCCGTAATGAGGAATCTTGCTAGTAGCATTGGCATTGGTTACTCTGGTTGTATTCTCGGAAGTTGTGTAATGCTTCCCGGCTCACCGATTGGACTCCATCTGTAGATGCGATGGAGCAAAACGCTACCCTACCCCCTTGTCTTTCAGATACAGATGATACATGCATTTATTGAAGAAGGAGGACCAACGTAAGTTTTGATGGAATTTTTTTATTGGGTCTAGTAATTACACCAAATAATCACTATAGATTTAGTGAACGATTTGCCAGTATCACTGAAGAAAATATTGTAACCTCAGCCGCACTTTTTACGAATGATTTATTTCGCCGTAAGTAGCTTCGGGCATGATCCCATCGTCAGACGGCAGCGAGGCTTTCTTGTAAAAATTTCAGGTTTTGAGCCTATAACATATCAGAATATTGATGACTTTCTTGTTTACAGAGGCTTTTGAACTGTGTACAAGTTTTTAACACTTTATTTGCTTGAGAAAAAGTTATTCTCTATAAATTACAGCATAGGAGTCAGCATCATTGATATGGAACATGCCGGAAATGAGCTTCACTGAAGACATGGTGGTGGACACATGACATTAACTTAACCAGTAATTTGATTGGCTGTACCAGTGAACAAAATGATTCAGTACTGGCATATTTCTGCAGCTATGATGAACATTATTGGAAAGATTCTGTTCTTTAATCAAATGGGCTTTCACTGCTCACATAGACCAACATACGACACAAAGAGTACCATTCAAGAAAACTTAGAAAAACTACATTTTACTGAAAATGAAGTACAGATGAATTTTTTGAGACAGACAGAAATATACAGCCATATCCACAAGAAACCTGACACCATCTTGAATGACTAAATATGGCTAAGAAACAAAATATAACAACAAAATCTTATTCAAATTTTATAAAGCTATTCTGATAGAGGGAACGTGTACACTGCCATAATAAACGAAGTTAATTTTTAAAAAATTATTTCAGTTTACATTGGCAATATTTTTAAAAGTTAAATATATAGCTTCCGTCGCGATATAGGGGAAGAAAAAGAATATTTGCAATGTTATACATCACAGTTGTAGAAACACGCCGTTACCGCAGCATCCCGTTCATTGGTACAACCTAGCCTATCACTAGCTGAGTTGATGTCATATGTCCGCCATCATGTCGTTAGACAAGCTCACGTCCAGCATGCACCATATCAATGATGCAGACACCTATTTTGTAATTTATAGAGAAAAATACTTCCTCAAGTAAATAAAAGGTTAGGACCTTACATACATTGTAAATGCTTCTGTAAATACGAAGATCGTCAATATTCTGTCATAATATAGATTAAAAATGTGAAACTTTTACAAGAAATGCTCGCTACCATCTGACGATTTGCTGACAAGGGGACCTTCCGGTCTTGGAAATTGAGTTCCGGATGAGACTGCTCAGGATGGTAGTATTCCTCAAGGGTGGCCACTCATAGAAGTCTCAAAGCGCACTATCCATAAAATTACCAGAAAAATGGCTCTTAAGTTTTAAGTGTAGCTCATACGGCTCTCATATGCAGCCAGAAGTAGCTTTCCAGCAGACAAGCGAAATAGCCCAGTCGTGAGTCTGGCCTTAGTGGCCGCCCGGAATGTACGTGCCATACTGCGGAGCGTGTGAGCCCATGTTTGTTCACATTGCGACTTGACCTACATGCAGGCTTCGCGCACTGAGATCATGGCAAATTAGTTCAGGAAATCGACATTACGTTTCAACTTCTGCCCGGAATATGTCCGGCCGAAAGCCTTAGATGTGGAACGTTTCCTCCGTGAAAAAGCGAAGATCCCAGCATCGAAACTTCTGGGTATCCACCTCTCGATTCTCATCAACATCGTTTTGGTTAAAACGATCAATGACACTGCGAGTGAACGCGTCTTGAACGCGACAAAATAGGGACTCCGTTTCCGTCACGCTGACAGTAACGTCAGCCTGGTCAAAGTCGAACATGAGGGATTAATCGTTCAAACTATTCTCGTGCCAGAACTACCATTCGAGTTTCCTGCAGAGGACGTCATAGCGGCTTTTCGGCCATACGGCGCTGTTCATGATCATAAGGCAGAACCCTGGGCCCACTTCCGCACATATCCTGCTCTTAACGGAGTGCGTCAAATCACAATTGATCTGCGCAACCATGTTCCGTCTTATGTGACATAAGCGGATATCGGACCGTAATCATGGGCGACGGACAGCTGCGGACTTGGTCTGGGTGTGGAATTGAGGGGTGATGATGATGATGTTTGGTTTATGGGGCGCTCAACTGCACGATCATCAGCGTCCGTACGAAGCCCCAATTTTTACACAGTCCAATTTTTTTCACAGTCCAATCCAGCTACTGTCACGAATGATGACGATAATGATGAAATGCTGACGACCCAGTCTCCGGGCAGAGAAAATCCCCAACCCGCCCGGGAATCGAACTCTGGATCCCGTGAGGTAAAGAGGGGCACATCACATCTGAATATATGCAGCGACAGATAACGCAGCTACCAACTGAAGCCGTAGTACATCCCTCATCGTCTACGGGACTTCCGATCACATATGCGACGGTGCTTAAGTCGCCGCCGGCCGCCCGGCGGCTCTCTGAATCAAGTGAACAGCTGATGGTAATTGTTACGCTCCATCGTGAACCGGTTGCGGACGAGATGACTGACGATGTGACTTCAGCCATGTCCTCAGTTCCGGTGGTAGCTCCGGCTGCAGCCGTGGCCAACGCTGATGTGGAACGTGACTCCTTGGTCGACTCTCTGGCTGCCCGACGGCGGCCTTTCTGCCTGACCGGCACGACTCCCTCCCGTCATTGGACACGGACGGACTATTACGTGAACAACGATCCCCCAAACGACGCAAAAGGAGGCAACGTACAGTATCGGAACGGGGCTCTTCGCCTGTCCAAATGATACACTACCTGTTGAGGAAGTGAACGCTTCGGTGTCGGAGACCGTGAACGACGGCGTCGTCACTGCATCTTTTGACTGGCGGCCCTAAGTGGCTCTCGCATCGACGGAATGGAATGCTCCTGCTTCTGAAGCCCCTTCCGAAGAAGGAGCGATCCCAGTCTCGGCAGCCGTTGAACATACGGATACCACGGCAACGGAGTCACCGCGGGCGTGGATGGAGGATTTTGAAGAAAGAGCGATTCCCGTACAGCAGTCACCACTGTTAGGGAAGGCGACCTGCTGATGTCAATTTCTGCTCCGTGCGAGGAGCGCCTGCAGCTCCTGCTGTCGGGTTCCCCAGCATCTTCACACCAGCGACCTGCAGCCCCCCACCCCAGTGGGGCACAGCTCCACGCATACCGTATCGCGACACTGATTGTCAACGGGATCAACACGCCGGTCAGAATATATGTTCTGAAATAAGTGATATGGGCCACGGAACCAGACATTGCACTGTTACAGGACGTGCAATTTCAGCAGCGCTACCCCTGATGGTAGGATACGGCTTCTATGCCTCTCATGGCGACCACCTTGGCCGTTGAGTGTCGGTCTATGCACGCGAAGGCATCCTGACTGACGGCATCGTGTATCTCCCGGCTACCAGGTGTATGGCTTTTACGATTCACTCCACGAGGGCCATTAATGTCTATGCCCCCTGTGGTACTGGACGTCGTCGTGAAAGAGCACAATTTTATGCGGATGAGATAGCCCTACCGTTCTTAGGTCGGCATGAACATCTTCTCTTTGGAGGGGACTTTAACTGCGTACTCGGCCGGAATGATTAATACCTCAACTTTACACCGTCCCAGGAGCAGCGTCTCATTGTTCGTGATCTATCGCTATGGGATACCTGGGAGTTACGGCGCGCCGACGACCCGGGATCTACGTTTCACACGAGACATTCGGCTAGTCGGTTAGAGGGCACTGATGTCTCATGTAGGCTGGTTGATGCAGTGTTCGATGTTGAGCGCTGGCCTTTGGTGTTCTCTGACCACTGCGTGCACGTATGTATATTGCTGTTTCCCCGCCAGAAGGCTTAAAGGAGTCGAGTACCATGAAAACTCCACACTTAGCATCTGCATTATCCTGATTGTCGACAACGTATCACTGAGACGTTGACAATATACGAACAGAGTCTCCAATCCTGCGCGTCTGTCGTGGACTGGTGGCTGAAAAATCCTAAACGTGACCGCTTGGCACAAGCGCACTACCGACTTCTACTTCAGCGTCCTCCGCGACCTTGAGAGCCAGCCATATTCCCCGGAAGTACAAACTGAACGCAGCATGATTAAGGCGAAGCTACTAGCGATCGCCGGAAACTAAAGGAGCTGTGGTGCGTGGTCGCAGACATGGTGTGATTTGCCGGGAGTATCCCTCAATGCTTCATATTGTGCACGATCGCAGATACCGCAGACAAAACTTAGTCACTGAATTCGAGGTCATCGTGCGCAGCGGCTCACCTGCCAAGCGGACATAGTAGATGCTTTGTCGAGCATCATCGCCGAGTCAACCGTGCCGATGATGGGATCTTCCTGGACTAGGATCCTATCTCCGTGGACGTTCCGCGGAACCTCACGCTTGAGGAGGGGTTTACGTTAATTGAACCTTTCACATCCAAGGAGGTCACCACCGCTATCTTCAGGGGTGCTCTGAGCAAGACACCAGGCATCGACGGACTCCCTACTGAATTTTGTCGTACGTTTTGGAGTCTCATGCCTACACGATGGACGGAGATGTACAATGAATTGATCACGCCTGCAGCTGGGATTCCGCCAGCCTTTGTTGAGGACACTTACGTAAGCTGACGCCTGGAATTACGTCGGGCCGCTACCGCGCTATCACTTTATTAAATAATGATTACAAGATTTTTGGGCTGTTGGCAGCGCGCTGGAGACCCCTCTTACAACGCGTCCTCTCCACAGCGCAAACTACGTCGGATGGCACAGTTAACATCCAGATAGCAACTGGAGTCTGTCGTGACGTTATTGCGCTGATAGAGGTGTGCAGAGTTAGTGCGGCGGTTGTTGCCGCAGATTCTGACAGCGCGTTTGAAAGGGTACGCCATGACTTCTAGTGTTCTGTCTTAGAACGGATGGGCTTCCCTGCTCGGTTCACCAGCGTTCTTCGGCGGCTCTTTACCAGCCCGCGTTCATTGGTCTAGGTCAGTGGGCGTGTGGCGGGTCCGATACCCACTCTACGGTCGGTCCGATAAGGCTGCGCCCTATCCATGTACTTTTATGCAGTGGCGCTGGAGCCGCTCATAAACCTGCTGACAACGCAGTTACCTGGACTCATCTTACGCGGTTACACCTGTCGATGTCGTGCATACGCTGATGACCTCCTGATGCTCGTTCGTTCTCGGGAGGAGGTCGCTCGGATGCTCGACTCCATCACGGCTCATGGGAGAGCGGCTGGAAATTTGATGAATGTGCGCAAATCCACGGCGCTGTCTGTTGGTCGCGAGCTAGCTTCGAAAGTTCTGACGCCCCAGCCCTGTGTCCAACATCTCCGATATCTTGAGATCGCCTTCACATCGTCAACGCATCGTACAGTGGCGGACAACTTTTGTCAAGTTGTGAGAAATACCACCATAATGATCAGTCACAGTTCCCTACGCCGTCTCGATCTTTAGCAGCGTGTTGCCTATCTGAATGCCCATGTACATCCAGAATGGTTCATATTACGCAGATTCTACCGCTGCCGATTACGATAGGACGATATATTCAAGCAGCAGTCAGATATTTTCTGACGGTTGGGTCCATCTTCAACATCTTCAAAGTAAGCTTTGATACACTGACTCGTCCACCGCATGCAGGAGGGCTTGGTCTTACGAACGTCCGCTTTCATGTGGCAGCACTTTTCATGGCCATGATGCATGAAGAATGGCGCAGTCTCGAGAACTGCATTACACACCATTTACTCGCAGTTCTTGTGTTAGTGTCCCTCTCACCGCCGTTCCCGGTCGGCAGCATCAGGCCCGCGTTTGCACACATCGCTACTTTCATTGCGGAACTCAGTTATGCTCGCGCCGAACCCCCACGAATTCGCCTGCCGAAAGGCAAGTTCCCATCATTGCGGTGGACTTAGATTTGGCGCCTCGTTCATCACAGCCTCTTTCCGGCGCATATCAGATCGACTTGGCACTATGTGACCTGTGGGAAGTATCCAACTAATTGGCAGCTCCATACCATAGGACTCTCCACTCTGCGCCGTCTGTCGTAGCCGTTGGGGATGTCTGGTTGTTGGGGCACAAATGGTCGCGTGTTTTCTACGAGTGCCACCGTATGTTATTGAATCAGCGTCCTTTCTTTACCCAGCGGTGGAATATTTTCCTGCAACAAAGTCGTGGGCGGTTCAGCGGACAAAGGGCTGGACGGAGATGCCCATCACTCGCGGCTTGATTTTTGGCAATACTTGCAGACTGCACATGCGGAGGTTGCGCACAGTTGCCGTTATCGCGAGAAACAATTCGCGTCCACGACGTGCAAAAGGCTTCCTTAAAAGCTGACCAATGAAAACAATATTGTAATTGTTTTTCAGTGTTTTTAGTATGTAACTGCAAATGTTTTGTAGAGGAACCACTGTAATCTCTGTACGACGATTAAGGCGCCAGATACCGTACCACGCAGACTATTTTTAGAAGATAAAATCGAATAAGCTTCGACCTCCTATATGCTAACCCAAAACGCTATCCACTGCACCAACTGCACGGCTTTGTGGTTTTCCCTGACAGAGATAGTTACCGGAAGTACAGTGTTGCCAGATTGCCAAACTTTAACGTCCATTTACTGCTCGAAATACGCGCAGGAGACATTTTTGTATTGGCAGCATATGAGGAAACGCGCTGCGAAGTCACAGTGCGCGAATATTTCTTCACCCTGTGTACAGACAGACAGACAGACGGTCAGAAAGTGTCAAGGCGCGCACAGAATTAAACGAGCTACAGTGCCAGTTCATTCCTAACTTTCGCAGAAGCTCCACCGATCTGTACTTTGAAGTATTAAGGGAAATTTTACAGTTTTTTGAATTAACAATGTCTGTCAACGAAGACATCGCGGAAGTATCAGAAGCTGCAGATTCATTATATAGTGAAGTGTCGAAAGTGATGTTGAAAGATGCTGTTGTTTATTACGGATGCTTGCTTGCTGCAAATAATTTGATTGCATCGGAATCTTCAACGACCATTTCTCGTGAAACAATGTTGATGGGTGAAGAAATTTACAGACGTACTATGGACATGTTGACTGAAAAAACACTTGTGGCTGATGATAAACTTGCTCATGAAATTGAAAACTCTGAACCTTTCAAAAAGTATGAAGACCACAGCTCATCGGATGAACATGAACCAAAAGAAAAGAAGGCAGAGAAGTAGACAGTCTTTCTTTGGATTACAAACTGAACGTTGTTAATTCTGTCAAGGTTCACCCCAGTGGATACTACAAACAATACAAAAAAAAAAAGAATCACGAGAGAATTATCAGCAAGTGACAACACGGAATTCACTACAGTGGGCTTTAGCAGCAGCGCAACAGTTTACAGATTTTGAATTTAAAGCTTCTGGCTGCTGGGTTCAAAGATTCAAAAATAAGCACGAAATTAGTCAGCGGAAAGTGACAACATTTGTTTCAAGAAAAGAACCAGCGACGATCGAAGAAACCATGGTTGCTGCTGACACTTTTTGAACCCAGACGTTAAAACTGACACCGAATTTCAACAAAGATATTGTTATCAGTACTGAGGAGAATTGTATTTATTGCAGGGTATTTAAAAATTCATTTTACTCTAATTGAAGGATTCTCTGACTAATACTTCAATTTCGATTGTTTTCTTCTTTCTAGGATGTCAGTATCAGTCTGTGGACAACAGGACTCGGCCTGTCAGAAGCAATAGACATGACATGAATAAAGTGACGCGTACAGATACTGCTCAGTAAGCTCTGAGTCTGTCAGGAAATATCCTACCTCAAGTGTGTGTTTGTTTACAAGAGGCAACCGGAAACATTAGTTCAAAATGTTCAAATGTGTGTGGAATCTTATGGTACTTAACTGCTAAGGTCATCAGTCCCTAAGCGTACACACTACTTAACCTAAATTATCCTAAGGACAAACACACACACACAGATGCCCGAGAGAGAACTCGAACCTCCACCGGGACCAGCCGCGCAGTCCATGACTGCAAACTTTAGTTTTCGTGTTCAAAAAACAGTAAAATAATACGAGCAAAATTATAACAACTTTGTAATAACGACAAAACTTTATACTGATTTTCTCAACTTGTATCAGCTGTCTCTTGGCAAATTTGTGAGGAAATTATCCGATATGCCTGGTACGCTTCCAAGCTTTCTGATGGAAGAGAAGTTTTCAGGAATGTCAGCGAAGTATGTTTTTCAAAAGATCTTCCTGTAACCAATCATACTTCATAATTGTGCAAGATGCCAAAATAATTTTTGTTTCAATGTTTTCATGACTATTGTCATTCTGGTGCTTGCACGTAACATACAAAATCGACAAATGAACATGATATTGTAAAAACATTATATAATTGAAACCCCACCCAGAATTTGGTGATGTTGTTGTGGTCTTCAGTCCTGAGACTGGTTTGATGCAGCTCTCCATGCTACTCTATCATGTGCAAGCTTCTTCATCTCCCAGTACCTACTGCAACCTACACCCTTCTGAATCTGCTTAGTGTATTGATCTCTTGGTCTCCCTCTACGATTTTTACCCTCCACACTGCCCTCAAATGCTAAATTTGTGATCCCTTGATGCCTCAAAACATGTCCTACCAACCGATCCCTTCTTCTAGTCAAGTTGTGCCACAAACTTCTCTTCTCCCCAATCCTATACAATACCTCCTCATTAGTTACGTGATCTACCCACCTTATCTTCAGCATTCTTCTGTAGCACCACATTTCGAAAGCTTCTATTCTCTTCTTGTCCAAACTGGTTATCGTCCATGTTTCACTTCCATACATGGCTACACTCCATACAAATACTTTCAGAAACGACTTCCTGACACTTCAATCTATACTCGATGTTAACAAATTTCTCTTCTTCAGAAACGATTTCCTTGCCATTGCCAGTCTACATTTTATATCCTCTCTACTTCGACCATCATCAGTTATTTTACTCCCTAAATAGCAAAACTCCTTTACTACTTTAAGTGTCTCATTTCCTAATCTAATCCCCTCAGCATCACCCGATTTAATTTGACTACATTCCATTATCCTCGTTTTGCTTTTGTTGATGTTCATCTTATATCCTCCTTTCAAGACACTGTCCATTCCGTTCAACTGCTCTTCCAAGTCCTTTGCTGTCTCTGACAGAATTACAATGTCATCGGCGAACCTCAAAGTTTTTACTTCTTCTCCATGAATTTTAATACCTACTCCGAATTTTTCTTTTGTTTCCTTTACTGCTTGCTCAATATACAGATTGAATAACATCGGGGACAGGCTACAACCCTGTCTCACTCCTTTCCCAACCACTGCTTCCCTTTCATGCCCCTCGACTCTTATAACTGCCATCTGGTTTCTGTACAAATTGTAAATAGCCTTTCGCTCCCTGTATTTTACCCCTGCCACCTTCAGAATTTGAAAGAGAGTATTCCAGTTAACGTTGTCAAAAGCTTTCTCTAAGTCTACAAATGCTAGAAACGTAGGTTTGCCTTTTCTTAATCTTTCTTCTAAGATAAGTCGTAAGGTTAGTATTGCCTCACGTGTTCCAACATTTCTACGGAATCCAAACTGATCTTCCCCGAGGTCCGCTTCTACCAGTTTTTCCATTCGTCTGTAAAGAATTCGCGTTAGTATTTTGCAGCTGTGACTTATTAAACTGATAGTTCGGTAATTTTCACATCTGTCAACACCTGCTTTCTTTGGTATTGGAATTATTATATTCTTCTTGAAGTCTGTGGGTATTTCGCCTGTCTCATACATCTTGCTCACCAGATGGTAGAGTTTTGTTATGACTGGCTCTCCCAAGGTCATCAGTAGTTCTAATGGAATGTTGTCTACTCCCGGGGCCTTGTTTCGACTCAGGTCTTTCAGTGCTCTGTCAAACTCTTCACGCAGTATCTTATCTCCCATTTCATCTTCATCTACATCCTCTTCCATTTCCAGAATATTGTCCTCAAGTACATCGCCCTTGTATAGACCCTCTATATACTCCTTCCACCTTTCTGCCTTCCCTTCTTTGCTTAGAACTGGGTTGCCATCTGAGCTCTTGATATTCATACAAGTGGTTCTCTTCTCTCCAAAGGTCTGTTTAATTTTCGTGTAGGCAGTATCTATCTTACCCCTAGTGAGACAAGCCTCTACATCCTTACATTTGTCCTCTAGCCATCCCTGCTTAGCCATTTTGCACTTTCTGTCGATCTCATTTTTGAGACGTTTGTATTCCCTTTTGCCTGCTTCATTTACTGCATTTTTATATTTTCTCCTTTCATCAATTAAATTCAGTATTTCTTCTGTTACCCAACGATTTCTATTAGCCCTCGTCTTTTTACCTACTTGATCCTCTGCTGCCTTCACTACTTCATCCCTCAGAGCTACCCATTCTTCTTCTAATGTATTTCTTTCCCCCATTCCTGTCAATTGTTCCCTTATGCTCTCCCTGAAACTCTGTACAACTGTCTGGTTTAGTCAGTTTATCCAGGTCCAATCTCCTTAAATTCCCACCTTTTTGCAGTTTCTTCAGATTCAATCTGCAGTTCATAACCAACAGATTGTGGTCAGAATCCACATCTGCCCCTGGAAATGTCTTACAATTTAAAACCTGGTTCCTAAATCTCTGTCTTACCATTATATAATCTATCTGATACCTATTAGTATCTCCAGGATTCTTCCAGGTATACAACCTTCTTTTATGATTCTTGAACCAAGTGTTAGCTATGATTAAGTTATGCTCTGTGCAAAATTCTACAAGGCGGCTTCCTCTTTCATTTCTTCCTCCCAATCCATATTCACCTACGATGTTTCCTTCTCTCCCTTTTCCTACTGACGAATTCCAGTCACCCATGACTATTAAATTTTCGTCTCCCTTCACTACCTGAATAATTTCTTTTATCTCGTCATACATTTCATCAATTTCTTCATCATCTGCAGAGCTAGTTGGCATATAAACTTGTACTACTGTAGTAGGCCTGGGCTTTGTGTCTATCTTGGCCACAATAATGCGTTCACTATGCTGTTTGTAGTAGCTAACCCGCACTCCTATTTTTTATTCATTATTAAACCTACTCCTGCATTACCCCTATTTGATTTTGTATTTATAACCCTGTAATCACCTGACCAAAAGTCTTGTTCCTCCTGCCACCGAACTTCACTAATTCCCACTATATCTAACTTTAACCTATCCATTTCCCTTTTTAAATTTTCCAACCTACCTGCCCGATTAAGGGATCTGACATTCCACGCTCCGATCCGTAGAATGCCAGTTTTCTTTCTCCTGATAACGACGTCCTCTTGAGTAGTCCCCGCCCGGAGATCCGAATGGGGGACTATTTTACCTCCGGAATATTTTACCCAAGAGGACGCCATCATCATTTAATCATACAGTAAAGCTGCATGTCCTCGGGAAAAATTACGGCTGTAGTTTCCCCTTGCTTTCAGCCGTTCGCAGTACCAGCACAGCAAGGCCGTTTTGGTTAATGTTACAAGGCCAGATCGGTCAATCATCCAGACTGTTGCCCCTGCAACTACTAAAAAGGCTGCTGCCCCTCTTCAGGAACCACATGTTTGTCTGGCCTCTCAACAGATACCCCTCCGTTGTGGTTGCACCTACGGTACGGCCATCTGTATCGCTGAGGCACGCAAGCCTCCCTACCAACGGCAAGGTCCATGGTTCATGGGGGAAGAATTTGGTGATAGTGGTAACTAATTTACCTGCATTATAAATGCATTTGAAATTATTCAACTTTTTAAAAAGATAATATTCATGAATTTAGTTCACATTTTAAGTAGCTCTGACAACCATTTCATTAACAAAATAAAATTATTTATGATTTAATTGATAACACTTTAGGTCGTTAACTTTATTTAACAGTTGTTATAAGTTTTAAAACAATTAAAAACACGAATTTCATAAAGATTCTGTTATATTATAGGACGGAAATTTGAAATCTTTGCTCCCTTCTGACTATGGGTTTAAATTACAAACTAGTTCAGGCGAAACGATTCATTCATTCGGAAAGCGTGGTTGTTTGCAAATTTTTGTTTTCAGTGATATTTACGAAAACAGCTGCGGTGTTCAAAACGACCGTGGATGAAATAATACTTTTGATAACTTTGGCTGCCAGGCATACATTTAAATCCTGAAGTTATCAGGGGTAACATAGAAGGTTCTAAATGCCAACTATAACTTTTTCAGAAACAAGACAGCAATGATAAGAGTGGAAAGAAGTGAATGGGAAACAGTAGTGGGGAAATTTGTTAAAAATATTTTTAGCCGGTCTCCCGTATCATTCATCTGTGTAAAGAGCAATCAATAAAGCAAAACCTAGGCGATACCGGAAAAATGAATTAAAGTTCGGGATAAATAATTAAAATCTTAAGGTTTGCCGATGACGTTGTAATGCCTAAGACGGAATGTGTCTTGGGAGATGAGTTGAATACAGAGGAAAGTGTCTTCAGAATAGGATGCAAAGCGAATATAAATAAAAGTAAATCAGCGATACCTGACTGCAGTTGAATTAAATCAGGGGGCGCTAATGGAACTAGATGAGAAAATAAGACGCTGAAAGCTATAGACGAGTTTTGCTATTTCGACATCAGATGGCAGAACAGAAGATGGTAAGAAATGCAAACTAGGATGAGAAAGAAAGAATTTTTTGAAAAGTTGAGGCATGTGGACGGTTAATAGACAAGATTTGATATGTGAGTAGCAATTAAAGAGGGTTAAAATATATAGACTAAGCAGTAGCATGAAATACTTATCTGGAAAAGTAACGTATGTGAACAACTCACACAAATTTTAAGTTGCAAAATATTCCTCTCGAGTCTAGTTTATGTGGAAGTGAAGTGCACGCGATAAATTGTGTAGTCCAGAAGGGAACGGAAGCTTATGAATTGCGGTTTTGGAGAAGAATACTGAAAAGTAAATATATGGCTCGTGTAACAACGAATGAGAGAAAGAAGATATTTATAGTACAACTCAACTAAAGAAAGGTTATAATTGGTAGGCTTCAGGGAACAGTTAACCAGGTCATGGACGGAAGAGTGGATGATAAAACTTGTAGAAGAAGATCAAAGATCTGACTACAGTAAGGAGCTTCAATATGAACTTGATTCAGTAGCTACACATAGATGAAGACACTTGCCAAAGGTAAACTAGCGTCGAAAGCAGCATCAAACCAATGTTCGGACGGAACACTACAATAGGAACAACGCGATATTGGGTTTGTGATCCCAGACTAGATGAGAAATCGTTATGTGCTCCTCCTAAAATGTGTTATTTGTATAGTTTATAGACGAAACACTATTTTTCTCTGTATGAGAAGTTTTGTGGGAAGTCTTGGAGACGAGAAAAATGGACTGTTCTGTGTCGTTATGATTTGTACACTATGTGATCAAATGTATCCGGACACACCTAAAAACCTACGTTTTTCATATTAGGTGCGTTGTGCTGCCACCTACTGCCAGGTACTCCATAGCAGCGACCTCAGTAGTCGTTAGATATCGTGAGAGAGCAGATTGGTGAGCTCCGCAGAACTCACGGACTTGGAACGTGGTCAGGTGATTTGTCACTGGTGTCATCCGTCTGTACGCGAGATTTCCACACTCCCAAATATCCCCACGTCCACTGTTTACGATGTGATAGTGAAGTGGAAATGTGAAGGGACACGTACAGCACGAAAGCGTACAGGCTGATCTCGTCTGTTGATTGACAGAGACCGCCGACAGTTGAAGAGGGTCGTAAAGTGTAATAGGCAGACATCTATCCAGACCATCACACAGGAATTCCAAACTGCATCATGATCCACTGCAAGTACTATGACAGTTAGGCAGGAGTTACGAAAACTTGGGTTTCATGGTGGAGCGGCTGCTCATAAGTCACACATCACGCCGGTAAATGCCAAACGACGCCTCGCTTGGTGTAAGGAGCGTAAACATTGGACGACTGAACAGTGGAAAAACGTTGTGTGAAGTGACGAATCACGGTACACAATGTGGCGATCCGATGGCAGGGTGTGGGTATGGCAAACGCCCTGTGAACATCACCTGCCAGCGTGAGTAGTGCCCACAGTAAAATTCGGAGGCTGTGGTGTTATGGTGTGGTCGTGCTTTTCATGGAGGGGACTTGCAACCCTTGTTGTTTTGCGTAGCATTATCACAGCACAGGCCTACACTGGTGTTTTAAGCACCTTCTTGCTGCCCACCGTTGAAGAGCAATTCGGGAATGGCGATTGCTTCTTCAACACGATCGAGCACCTGTTCATAATGCACGGCCTGTGGCGGAGTGGTTACACGACAATAAAATTCTTGTGAAGGGCTGGCCTGAATTCTATAGAACACCTTTGGTATGTTTTGCAACGCCGACTTCGTGCCAGGCCTCACTGACTGACATCGATAACTCTCCTCAGTGCAGCACTCTGTCAAGAATGGGTTGCCATACCCCAAGAAACCTTCCAGTACCTAACTGAACGTATGCCTGCGAGAGTGGAAGCTATCATCAAGGCTAAGGGTAGGCCAAGACCATATTGAATTCTAGTATTACCGATGGAAGGCGCCACGAACTTGTAAGTCATTTTCAGCCATGTGTCCGGATACTATTTATCACGTAGTGTATGTCTCATGGCTGCTCCGATGCCATATAAAAAATCGTCGGTCTAGTATTCCTGGGTTTTTCACTGTTCAAGATGGTGGACAGTTCACTTTGCCTATTAGACTAGTTTTTTTAGTTCTATGATTATGTTTGGTTTGTGTGGGGGGGGGGGGGCTCAACTAGGTTGTTACCAACGCCCGTATCAATTCCCAACCTTTGCTCCGTCCAATCTCGCCACTTTCATGAATGTTGATGAAATGAGGAGGACAACACGAACACCCAGTTATCTAGAGGCAAGTGAAAAACCCCTGATCCCACCGGGAATCGAACCCGGGTCCCCGTGCTCGGGAAGCGAGAACGCTACCGGGGGGCCATGAGCTGCGGACAGTTAGTTCGAGGTATCCCTGTTCGCACGTTGGGGACAAGAGGAAAGAAGGCCATTTTCTTACTCAGTGCTGTAAGCGAGTGCCGGATTTCCGCTGCTTTCGATAAACGGTTTACGTACTTATTTATTTTGGCGTAATATTTCTATTAAAGGTAATAAAATGGTAATAGCTGTTTAGGATCAAGACAATACTGATTGAAATTGATGACCTAAGCCGTACGAAGACTGTGTCAAAGGTAAACTGCGTGGTGGGACAGCGTACCTGTGACTGGATACTATTTCTTAATGGAGTGGTATCCAAGCGGTACACGGTTCTCTGGTCACGAGCGTGTTCGATAGATAAACTAGTCTCTCTTCCTTGGTCGTAAGTAAGAGACACAGATGGGTCGCTAAGCTGCCTCAGAAACCGAGCAGCGAGGACTAATGTTGCTTCTAGCCTAGGTAAACAATCTTAGTTTCTTTCCACCGTTAAATGCAAGATGTGTTACTGATTTCGCTGGGTATATATTTACTATGTATGCAAAGTTTTCATTAGTGATGAAGCAAAAATATTGTGGGTAGGTGTTCTGCACTTTTCAGTGCAGCAGTGGCTGTTAACATCTTGATGATAGTGTAAATAATAATTATCGCAATTCATCTAGTGTTCTTACTGCTGTGTTGGCAGAAGAGCCAACACCGTATTGCTAGAGGAGGCCGAAATGCACGCGTTTAATCTCACGCAGACTGGCGTAAGGTCTGGAACAGGACAATGTCTTGAGAATTGCAAATAAAGTACGAAGATCCTTGAATACTTAACTTTAATCCATAATTGGTGTACATCGCTCTTGACGGTACATGTTTTATAATTTCAATATTAACTGGTAATGGCGCCTTGCTAGGTCGTAGCAAATGACGTAGCTGAAGGCTATGCTAACTATCGTCTCGGCAAATGAGAGCGTATTTGTCAGTGAACCTTTCCTAGCAAAGTCGGCTGTACAGCTGGGGCGAGTGCTAGTCAGTCTCTCTAGACCTGCCGTGTGGCGGCGCTCGGTTTGCAATCACTGACAGTGGCGACACGCGGGTCCGGCGTATACTAATGGACCGCGGCCGATTTAAAGGCTACCACCTAGCAAGTGTGGTGTCTGGCGGTGACACCACACTTACTGAAACAACAAACGTCCTTGTGGCCATTTATTTGATATGTGTATAACTAATGCAGTATTTTCGCCTAATCCATCGCGCTGTGTGACAATCCGTTCTTCCAAAGCACAAAACGGTGGTAGTGAAAGAGCAGTAAGACGTAATATTTCACATTTTCTACGCGTGGGTCGAAACTACAGTACCTACACGTTCTTCGAAGTAATATTCTGACTGATAGGATGTGACCCAGATGTTCTGTTTGTTTCTTAAAGAACTGGCATTAGGTATGTTGCAACACAGCTTAGAATACTGCAACGTTTGAACAAAATGGCGCCAGTGTTTTATTTACATTTCCTTGGCAAAACCTATTGTTGATATCATTAATGATTAGAGCTGCACTTTTCCGTGGTACATAGAACGACCACCAGAGCTCATTAATGTTATTCGCGTTGTTATCAGGCCCAATAGCTAATATAAAGGGCGTGAACAGCATCAGGTGTTGAGAATTCACTGTGAAGATAAATTGTACTCGTGTGAGACATCGTTGTCAGCAACTGACAGTTGAAAGGAGCCTTATTTCTGATTTTCATTTGGCAGACTGGTGGAATCGTGGTGGGTGCAGATATGTGGGGCGATGTTGGACTGCATGGGAAAGTGAGGACAGGTGTACTGTTCGTCAGGCTTCCGGTCGACCATGTCTGACGCCCAGAAGAGAGGACCATCGTATTCTGCACCAAGCACGTCGTAATGCCTTCACACCTGCACCTGCCATTCGAAAACAATTAATGCACTCTCTCCAACATTCTGTGTCATCCCGCACCATTGGTCAGAGGATAGCAGCAGCCAGACTGGGAAATTACCGTCCGATGCGTTAGCTGTCATTAACACCACAACACAACCGGCTGAGTCTGAAGTGAGACCGTGATCGGGAACCTTGCGCTGCGGAAGAATGGCGTGTCATTGTGTTCAGCGATGAATCGCAGTTCGGCACTATACCCTGAATGAAAATCGTCGGCGAGTATGACGACGACCTGTCGAGAGTCCCCATTCTTTCATTGTTTTATAGGTGCACAGCGGTATTACTTGTGGTATAATGGAATGGGGTACCGTCGGATATGACTTCTGGTCATGGCTGGCACAGATTGATGAATTCTGAGTTACTCTCGTGGCAGCACGATTCTCAGATTTGCATTCACTGATGCGGTTTGGAACGGTGTCCTTAAGCCGTAGCAACCAGGACAGAGGTGTTGCATCATCTTACTCTTAACGGGACTCATTATGTCAAGTTCCTTGCTAATTTGTTTCTATTTAGTAATAACCGAAATAACACTCTCAGCCGATGACGTTCGATTTGATTTTCCCCTCCTGTTCTGGGTGCTTCACTTTTTTTTTCAGGTGCTTCAGTTGTGACGTTTGCTGTACCAAACCGTAGTTGTGCGTATTTGTACAGCGTGAATTGTGTGTTGATTACCGTGAACAGCTGCGTATCTTCGTCTAGTTGTATTTATAGGTTCTTATGCGGTAGTGTATTTTAGAGAAGTTAACAGCTCCTCTGAGTGCCGTGTGGTATGCGTTTCTATTACCACATTTATGGCCGTTTTAAAATCGCTGCGCTGGCGTAGTATACAATTGGGAGTTTTACTACCACCGTGCTTCCCACAGACTCGGCGAAATTGGTTTCTATCGCCCATGCTGCCCGTAACGTGTCGAGTTTAGCTTTTACAACGTCTGTTAAGGTGCAGGGGGTGGAGTTGAGCACGACAGAATTTTGAGTTGTAAGGCCGTTTGCACAATACATCTCGTGAATACACAATGCTGGAACTTGTAATATCACAGTGGCCATTCCTGTCATCGGGCGCATAAGAACACCGGAGGCCAAATTAACGTGCAACAAATCCATTTGCCGGCCGCGGTGACCATGCGGTTCTAGGCGCTACAGTCTGGAACCGCAGGACCGCTACGGTCGCAGGTTCGAATCCTGCCTCCGGCTTGGATGTGTGTGATGTCCTTAGGTTAGTTAGGTTTAAGTAGTTCTAAGTTCTAGGGGACTGATGACCTCAGAAGTCCCATAGTGCTCAGAGCCAGTTGAACCATTTGAACCAAATCCATTTAGGTGAGGTCTCTCTTGGTTTGAACCTGATGGACATTAGTTTGCTATTCACCTTCATGACAAGTGTAGAAAAGGATCTGACAATCGGGGTTAAAAACATCTACCTCAAACAATTTTTATGCACTACAATTGTCCCTGTGATCAGTTGTGTTGAACTTTTAAAAACCTTTCCTACATTGAGTGCATCAAGCAAACCAGAACTACATACATGAGTCTTAATGACAGAATGTTTCATAGTCTGGTTATCCTGATTGGTAGATGAAACGTGATAGAAACGGGAGAACACTTCCACGAGTTAGTTAATTAGTTACTTGCAATTCTGTGGATCAAATTACTGAATGATGCGATATAAATCAGATTAGATATACAGCTACATTCTATAAACAATTTTACTTTATTTTGTGGTGGTTATCATCATATTTTGCTTTTATTTCTGTTCCGTTCTTAAACAGAGCTTGCTAATGACAACTGTCGATCACAGGTATTATATATATGACTTGTTAATGTGTATGGCTACATACTGGCTACTAAATCACTGCATATTGCATTGAATCAAATTTAATGAAAATTAACGTACAACTATATGATATTTACTCAGAGTATTATTGAAATAATTGAATTTAACAGAAAAGTAGACACGTTTATCTTCTATAGTACCGTATACATACTTCAAATTTTTATTTAAAAAATCGTATGAAAAGTAAAAGTATTTCAGCTTTACGTTTCGTACATGTCTGGAGCAGCAAATGTAGGATGAAATTTTCTTGTAGAAATAACAAACAGCCAATCAGGTGCAAAATGGAAGGTTTATGGAAACCCCTTTACTATGGTTTGAACGTTTATAAAATCATCTTCTTCAGAAGAAAATACTGACAACTGGGTTGCATGTTGCTAGTGCTCTAGCCGTACATTGATGAGGAAATACCAAGTGACAAAAACCATGTTGTGCATGTTTTAATTACTATGATAATGAAATTTTTTATTTGAATGACGCGTTTGGGTTGCGTTTTCACGTACCTCTGCCACAATATGTAATCCAGCTGTTGATGTTTCCTTTTGAAGACGACGTTGCTGTTAAGGTTGAAGCAATTGTAAAGGGGTTGAATAAACCTCCATTCTTCAACTAATTGGCTGTTTATTGTTTGTACAAGAATATTTCAGATTAGATATAGTATTTTCTTTCCTTATGTCAGACGTTCTACCTCATCCTTCAAATGTCCAAAGATTTTTGTGGCTACACGGTAAATATGGAAGTTTTTTTCCGGTTAGTGTTGTACAGTCGGTGACAGACTTCCCGAGCTCCTCGCCTTCTCGCTAAACACAGACGCACACTGTAGTGTCATAGTATCTTATGCCATAAATTTTGTTAATACTTGCCAAGTACCTGTAGAATATACCTGGATGTTTTTAAATTACTGTGTTTCTGCCAATGGAACAACACGTTTGTTTTGGCACATACATCATGACGTCACTCACGCACTAGTAATTTATGGGTAATGTACATTTGATAGAATTATTGTAATTCAGTCACACACTGTATTGTCAAAGTACCTTACGTCATAAATTACTTTAATATTCACCACCATGTTTCAAAATATGCCATGACAGCATTCTTTTATACATAGACTGTAATGTCAAAGTATCTTACCTCTGAAATTATGGTAATATATCTCGCCATTTTCAATGTACACATCAAGTCATAAGGACTACCATCAGCTGTAGAATGGAATGACGGCAGTGAAAATTTGTGCCGGGCTGGCGCATGCATACATGTCCAAAGGAACTTCATGTCGTAACCAGAATAGCACAGACACTGCAATATCGTATTTTCTGTGTGTGACAACTCTGCTGTTGGCTTCCCATGATCCTTCGTCACGAACGGCCCTCGAGCGTCGACGCTTGCGCAATTGAAATAATAATGATATTAATTTATTATATTGTTTATAACAAATATCCACACCATGGCCCCAGTAAAACCTTACCCTCTCACTTTGGTGCACGGACCTCGAATGACGCGGCCCACACATTTGTTCTCGTAATAAAGAGGGGGGGGGGGGGGGTTGGGAAATTGAATATATTGGTCCAGAGAGAAAGGGAGAGCGGTGGGTGGAGGGAGGAATGTCGACACAGGTACCCTACGGGTGTGTGCAATGTATTTGGTTGAAAGTTGACCTTGGAGATAACAAGCCAAGTTGCCTCAGGTGCATGGACCGAGCTCCCATACGCCTTATCGTATGAGCGAAGGTTTTATCATATCAGTTACCTTGCAAATTGTGCTCGTACGCCCACCGTCCTTCTGATAACGAAACCCTCATATTTATAATCAGGGCTGACTAATGTTATTTCGTTTCCGATTCACCTGAGATTTTTTTTAGATATCAAGCGGTCGTGCAGACGTACTGTACAAAAGACATGCCGTAAGGACGAAAAACGGTATGTTGCAGGTAAGACCTGATGGAATAATGCTAATACCCTGAGAATTTCAAAACAGGTCCAAGTGTACAGTGTTTGTGAATACTGCACTATCGTCTTAACGTGTAGTGTGCATGCGTAGAGCATCAACGAACAACTTAACGAAGTACTGTGAATAGTCTCTGTGACACTTACTCTACCTTCCAGTGGTAGTGCACGTAGTCCCTCGTCTCAGAAACCCTCAAACAGCGTGGAGAATAGGAAAGACTTCTCACAAAATTTCAGACTTAACAATACAGCAAAGAATCGTTTCGAATCCCGCAAGTTGTTTTTCACAGCTCTAAACCTTATTGTGCCAGATGACTTGAAGATAGATTGGCAGACAAGAAGATTGACACCTATTTCATGGCTGTTAACGGAACGAATGTTTGAGTTACCCCGAACACTGTCGACTGTATTAAACAGGATTCGAGTTGGCGTGGGAAGATACCGAAGACTCTACTTTTGACTACGAGGTGGCTCTGACGTTGGACACTTTCTGACGTGTACAGAAACTGATTTTAAAGTACTGATGACGTCTATTTTCACAAGTTAACACACTGTTCCTGGGATTTGCCAGTCCTGTTTGTCATTTATATAAATGATACGCCCTCTAGTATTCTACATCTACATCTACATTTATACTCCGCAAGCCACCCAACGGTGTGTGGCGGAGGCCACTTTACGTGCCACTGCCATTACCTCCCTTTCCTGTTCCAGTCGCGTATGGTTCGCGGGAAGAACGACTGTGCGAAAGCCTCCGTGCGCGCTCTAATCTCTCTAATTTTACATTCGTGATCTCCTCGGGAGGTATAAGTAGGGGGAAGCAATATATTCGATACCTCATCCAGAAACGCACCCTCTCGAAACCTGGCGAGCAAGCTACACCGCGATGCAGAGCGCCTCTCTTGCAGAGTCTGCCACTTGAGTTTATTAAACATCTCCGTAACGCTATCACGGTTACCAAATAACCCTGTGACGAAACGTGCCGATCTTCTTTGGATCTTCTCTATCTCCTCCGTCAACCCGATCTGGTACAGATCCCACACTGATGAGCAATACTCAAGTATAGGTCGAACAAGTAAGCCACTGCCTTTGTTGATGGACTACATTTTCTAAGCACTCTCCCAATGAATCTCAACCTGGTACCCGCCTTACCAACAATTAATTTTATATGATCATTCCACTTCAAATCGTTCCGCACGCATACTCCCAGATATTTTACAGAAGTAACTGCTACCAGTGTTGGTTCCGCTATCATATAATCATACAATAAAGGATCCTTCTTTGTATGTATTCGCAATACATTACATTTGTCTATGTTAAGGGACAGTTGCCGCTCCCTGCACCAAGTGCCTATCCGCTGCATATCTTCCTGCATTTCGCTACAATTTTCTAATGCTGCAACTTCTCTGTATACTACAGCATCATCCGCGAAAAGCCGCATGGAACTTCCGACACTATCTACTAGGTCATTTATATTTATTGTGAAAAGCAATGGTCCCATAACACACCCCTGTGGCACGCCAGAGGTTACCTTAACGTCTGTACACGTCTCTCAATTGATAACAACATGCTGTGTTCTGTTTGCTAAAAACTCATCAATCCAGCCACACAGTTGGTCTGATATTCCATAGGTTCTTACTTTGTTTATCAGGCGACAGTGTGGAACTGTATCGAACGCGTTCCGGAAGTCAAGAAAAATAGCATCTACCTGGGAGCCTGTATCCAATATTTTCTGGGTCTCATGAACAAATAAAGCGAGTTGGGTCTCACACGATCGCTGTTTCCGGAATCCATGTTGTTTCCTACATAGTAGATTCCGGGTTTCCAAAAACGACATGATACTCGAGCAAAAAACACGTTCTAAAATTCTACAACAGATCGACGTCAGAGATATAGGTCTATAGTTTTGCGCATCTGCTCGACGACCCTTCTTGAAGACTGGGACTACCTGTGCTCTTTTCCAATCATTTGGAACCATCAGTTCCTCTAGAGACTTGCGGTACACGGCTGTTAGAAGGGGGGCAAGTTCTTTCGCGTACTCTGTGTAGAATCGAATTGGTATCCCGTCAGGTCCATTGGACTTTCCTCTGTTGAGTGATTCCAGTTGCTTTTCTATTCCTTGGACACTTATTTCGATGTCAGCCAGTTTTTCGTTTGATGTTACGGGCAACTCTAAAATATTTCTGTTTGCTGACGACACTAGCTTGGTAGTAAAGGATGTTGTGTGCAACATTGGCCCAGTTTCAAATAGTCGAGTTCATGACCTAAGTTCATGGCTTGTAGAAAATAAACTAACGCTAAATCACAGTAAGTTTCAGTTTTTTACAGTTTCTGACACACAATTCAACAAAACCTGACGTTTTAATTTCACAGAATGGGCATATGATTCATCAAACTGAACAGTTCAAATTTCTAGGTGGTCAGATAGATAGTAAACTGTCGTAGAAAGCCCACGTTCAGAATCTTGTTCAAAGACTTAATGCTGTCATTTTTACTATTAGAACGGTATCTGAAGTGAGTGATCGTTCGACATGAAAATTAGTCTACTTTGCTTATTTTTATTCGCTTATGTCGTATAGTATTATATTTTGGGGTGACCCTTCCCATTCTAAATGGATATCTTTGGCTCAGAAACGGGCGGTCCGGGCAGTAAGTGGTGTAAATTCACGAACCTCTTGTCGACCCTTGTTCATGTGTCTGGGTATTTTGACACTGGCCTTTCAATATAAATATTTTTACTGTCATTTCTTGTCAACAATATCAGCTTATTCCCAAGAATAAGCAGCTGTCACTCAGATAATACTCGGCAGAAATGAAACCTGCATTTGGATCGGATTTCCTTAACTCCTATGCAGAAAGGTGAGCTGTATACTGCTGCATCCATTTTCAATAAGCCACTGCTCGACTTCAAATACCTTAGCGGTAATCCACGCGATTTCAAATCGAAACTGAAGAGTTTCCTCATGGGTCACTCCTTCTACTCTGTCGAAGAGTACCTTGAAAAATTAAGCCAAATCTTGTTGTATTGTTGATTGCGTTTACTTAAACTTATGGACTAACTTTTTTCGGGTTCATAAACTTTTTATTTTTATATGTTATTACTCTTATGTTGTAATTTCATGTACTGACATGTTCGATAGCCTTGGAGATTTGCTCCTCAATTTGGTCTTACAGAACTTGACGTGTAAATAAAATAAAAGTGTGAAGTTCGTTCCTAGCATTAATTATTTATACTTACATTTTTAAATCCTATTTATTACAATCTATTTATGTATGAAATTTATATACTGTACGTATGTGAGATGTATTTCTTCTCATAAGGTGCTGTCAAACAAGTCAAACAATTTGTTGGTGGTATTGCACGGGAACAGTTCGTGACTTTGAAGAAGATGTAACGTTTCCTCCCCCAAGGGCGCGTTACTCCAGAGGGGCTTAATAGATGAGCTGGGCCTCAGTAACTCTTTCGAGATCCAAACTCTATCACCCGCTGGTCACTTTGCCTGCTAGGTGTGCCGCGCAGTCATAAAACCCTTCCGGGAGAAGTATTTCTCCGTTACACCATGTATTAAACTTTAAATCGCCCTAGGGCCGCCAGTCTCACAAATTAATCCGTGCCCTGCTAGACTATGGCTATTTAACACTGATTAATCCTACAGGATCTCTGGTTGTATCCTCTAGAACATTTCTAGAGATCAGTACGTGCATCGTAATGAGATACACATGAAATTATTAGTATGTTAAGTTATCCATAAGAAAAATTCATAGACACAAAAGGATAAACAAACTTCAATCATTAACATCAGGATATAATAACGTTTATAAAATTATTTCATTCTGACTTCACTCGCTTTAGAGCCTCACATTTTTTTCTTTGGGCACCTCTATGTAATCTACCTTAGTAGCTGAAACATATTTAGTTTGCTGCTCTTGCTAACTACAATCTGATGCAGAATCTGGAAGATTCTGTGTTTATGATGGTTTTCACCCACTCGTAAACTTGAAAATCAAACCCCACTATTTCTATAAAAAGTATACATAAAAATGCAATCATTTTCTAGTCTATGTTCCCTCCTTCCTCTTCTCCATGTTGTCGCAATCCAGTAGCTGCTACGTTAAGATAACCATTGGCACCTTTTTCCCGCCCTCGCTTATTCAAAACTTTGCAATTACAGAACCCTATTGACTTGTTACATTGACATGTCATAGGCAGTTACATGGATCTGACGATACCTTTCCTCTCAACGACGTTACCTTGGCACAGTAACGCTACTGAGGAACTCCCTATTTGTTTGTGCCAGATTTTGGTTTCTTTCTGATATCTGTAAGCCGGCATACAATGTCTGTCTTGAAACCACTGAATACTTTGTCATTGGTTAGCCATCTGTCCTCCATAATATAGTTGAGGCGTCAAAGACTACCCAAACATTCCCCCCCTCAAACCACCTTCCACAACCGCCACCAGTTACATAGGCATCCCAATACACGCCTAAAGTTATTTACAAAAGCAGATTAAGGATGTCTCGATTTGTGCTTTCCTCTTTTCATTCTTTATTTCAGCACAATAATAACGGTAGCTACTGAAGATATCGTAAAATATTCTTTAATGAATGCAAGTGGAAGATAAGTTCGATTAATTCACAAATAAATGCCTTTACCAATCGTGTATGTCTGTACATTACTAATGCTGTTGTTGGACTTCTCGTCTGTGATGATATGCATGTCTTACACCGTACTTCACGTCCTCAAGTTGATTTTTACTTCTGTCTATGCTAAGTTATTTTTAGCTACCTCTACATTTACATATAAATTCCGTAAGTCAGTGCGCAGTGCGTAGCGTAACTCGTTTTGTACGAATATTTCCTTTCGTCCAACGAGTATATTTTTTTGTAGACAGAAACATCAGCATTTATCGATCTAATATTGCTGTTAGACGTATTTGATGAATTGTTTATATGTTTGAGAACGTTAGAGAACCTATCAAGCTTCTTCCAAGCTCGCCCGAAGTTCCTTTTATTTCCGTTGAATGCAGTATCACGTACACTTATACGTTAAAAGCTTCTCGTATGCCAACGCCAATGTCAAATGATATAATTAAATGGGTCACGTAACACGAAACTTCCATTCCAGTAATGAACGATCTAAATACGGGTCAACAGAGGAAATTTCAGAGAAGTCCACCCACATTTCGGATTTCCAAAGAAATTTAATTTGTCTTGCAAATAGCAGATGGCATTTAGCAACCGGCGTTTTGAACTTTTATGTTCTTTTAAGTTCCGAGCCAGTATTCATTTTTCTCATAACACCATTAAGTTTCCTTGAATCTTATGTTAATCTTTGACAGTATATTTGGAGATCATTTGCTTCCGTTTGCAGGAGACATAATACTACAAAAACGTAATTTGGACAGTTCTGCTAGTACAGATGCTAATAGCTATGAATGACTTTCACCTTGTTATAATTTTGCAACACCATAAAACTTCTCACTGAATATGTAATATAATGAGTTTATTCAATATCAGAAAACCGTAAATTGATAAAATTAGTTTTCCTTTATTACAAGAAGAAATGCAACGAAAAGTTATTATATATTCTACTAAATTTATCATAAACAAAATTATATTATCACATTATCAATTTTTACTGCTCTGCTGCATTTCCTGTGATGAAGGGAAAATTCAAAGCTACTTTAAAAATATGATTCTACATACCTTAAACGATAACGCAACCAAGGAAATGGGACTGAAATGCTACCGTTTACATTGCATAAAAATTGACACTGAAATTAAGACATAATGCATATTCAGTACATTTAAATCTACATCTGGTAATACTAAATAATATACATATGTACATGTATTCTGAAAATCTGCATCACACCTCCCGAATCTTGCCTCATATCGATATGTTTCGTGATACATGTATTGCACATGTCTGTCGGCCTACTTAAATTTATAGTTATTTTGGACCATTTTTTTCTAGAATTCCCTTGACCATCAGACACCATTTTGTAACTACCATTCCGAATCTCCTTAATATAACTCAGGGGAATATTTCTAAACACAGACTATATATTTTACCAATGTTTGTGTAAATTATGTATCATTATTCATTTATCGCTTTTTCGGTCAATTTTTTACTCTGTGCGAAGTTCAGAAGAAATTATTAATGCATAAATACCAGGTGTTATTTAAAATATAACGTACGTAGTGTTTAATCACTATCCAAAATACCTTATCTGGATGAATTTTGCAGGTAGACAAAAGCTCAAGAGCCAGAGCGAAGTAAATATTATGTTGGTGCATAGCTTGGTAGCGTTTTTGTTTTGCCTGTTGGTCTTCCAGCTGCTGTGTGTTTATTTAATGTTTGCCATTTTTTATTTGTCGTTCACTGATGGAATTTCAGTTTACATATTGTCATTTGTCCTATGGAGATAATGATGGAGCTGTGGACGCTAGAAAATGGAGTGCCAAGTGGCGGAATCGAAACAATTCCTATATATCCTGCAGTTTCTGTTCGGTAGAGTAGTGACAACAGCGGAGACAGACAGAAACATTTTCACCGTGTATGGTGATAGTATCATTTGACAGTGCACGGTACGAAAATGGTTATCTCGTTTAAAGGAGGAACGTTTCGACATTAGTGACTCTCTACGTTCAGTAAGACCTTCGGGATTTGCTGAAGATCGATTAAACTCATTAATCCAAAATGATCCGTGTTAGTGTCTTAGAGAACCGGTAGATGTGATGAACTGTGATCATTCCATCATCGTGCGACTTTTACATGCAATGAGCAGGCTTCAGAAATCGGGTGTATGGGTACCACATGCTCTGAACCAAATTCAAAAAAATCACCAGGTTGCCGTTTGTGAGTATCTGCTTACTCTTCATCAACTGGCTAGTGAACAACGCCGAGCATTTCTATACTTTGTCGTTACTGATGACGAGAAATGGTGTCTTTATGCTAACATAAGGGAAATACAAGAAAGGTTGGAACCAAACAAAGCGGTAATTCCACGCACAAAAACTTGCGCGCATCCACAAAAGATAGCGTTATGCATCTGGTGGAATAGCAACGCTGCAGTGTACAACGAATTCCTTGCCCTAGGTGTAACCATCATTGCTGACATTTATTGCCAACAACTGAGACGTTTTGCAGGCCAAATCCAAGAAAATCAACCAGAAAGACTGCGTGAATTGATGCTACTTCACGACAACGTTCGCCCACGTTCTGCTAGACTGATGAAAACGGGATACAGGAGTTGGGTAGAGAAGTTATTCCGCGTCCACCTCATTCCCCAGACCTTCCACTTCATTCCCCTGTCCTTGCTCCCTTAGAGTTTCAGCATTTCCCCTTTCTGTCGAGAAACCTTCAACGAATTTCCTTTCTGAATGTAAATGCGCTTCGAACATGGCTCGACTAGTACTTCGCATCAAACCCATGTGATTTCTACAGTTACGGAATCGAAAAGCTACCTCATCGTTGGAAAACTGTCGTAAATAGTGAGGTAGAATATGCACTGAAGCGCCAAAGAAACTGGTATAGGCATGAGAATTCAAATACCGAGAAATGTCAGCAGGCAGAATATGCCGCCTATATAAGAGAACTGGCGCAGTTGCTATATCGGTTACTGCTGCTATAATGGCAGGTTATCAAGATTTAAGTGACTTTGAACGTGGTGTATAGTCGTCATACGAGCGATGGGACACAGCATCTCCGCGGTAGCGTTGAAATGGAGGTTTTCCCTTACGACCATTTCACGAGTGTACCGATAATATCAGGATTCCGGTAAAACATCAAATCTCCGTCATCGCTGCGGCCGGAAAAAGATCCTGCAAAAGCGGGACCAACGACAACCGAAGAGAATCGTTCAACGTGACGGAAGTACAACCCTTCCGAAAATTGCTCCAGCCGGCCGCTGTGGTGGAGCGGTTCTAGGCGCTTCAGTCTGTAACCACGCAGCTACTACGCTCGCAGGTTCGAATCCTGCCTCGGGCATGGATGTGTGTGATGTCTTTAGGTTAGTTAGGCTTCAGTAGTTGTAATTGTAGGGGACTGATGACCTCAGATGTTAAGTCCCATAGTGCTTGGAGCCATCTGAACCATTTTTTGAATTGCTGCAGATTTTAATGCTGGGCCCTCAGCAAGTGTCAGCGAGCGAACCATTCAACGAAAGATCATCGATATGGGCTTTCGGAGCCGAAGGCCCACTCGTGTACTCTCGATGACTGCACGACACATAGCTTTACGCCTCGCTTGGGCCCGTCAGCACCGTCATTACACTGTTGATGACTGGAAACATGTTTCCTGGTCCGACGGGTCTGGTTTGAAATTGTATCGAGCGCATGGACGTGTACGAGTATGGCGACAACCTCATGAATCCATGGACCCTGCATGTCAGCAGGGGACTGTTCAAGCTGGTGGAGGCTCTGTAATGGCGTGGGGCATGTGCAGTTGGACTGATACTGGATCGCTGATACGTCTAGATACGACTCTGACAGGTGGCACGTACGTAAACATCATGTAAACCTGCATCCATTCATGTCCATTGTGCATTCCGACGGCCATGGTTAATTCCAGCAGGACACTAAGACACTCCATGCGTCCAGAATTGCTACGGAGTGGCTCCACGAACGCTCTTCTGAGTAAACACTTCCACTGGTCCCCAAATTCATCAGACATGAACATTATTGAGCGTATGTGGGATGCGTTCCAACGTCCTGTTCAGAAGAGATCTCCACCCCCTCGTACTCTTACGTATTTATGAACAGCCCTGCAGAGTTCATGATGTCAGTTTCCTCCACCACTACTTCAGACATTAGTTGAGTCCATGCCACGTCGTGTTGCGGCACTTCTACACGATATTAGGCGGGTGTACCAGTTTCTTTGGCTCTTGAGTGTATCATTGATGATTAAAGTCTCTGCTATGTGTATTTGTTGTTTTGTATTAAATTTACGGAAAAACGCTACGAACGTATATCCAACTTAATACTAATTTTGCAGCAGTAATAAATTTTATGATCGGCTGGGGTCCATTCCAAATTACGAGGGCTATCCACAAAGTACATTACGTTTTGAAATTAAAAATAAATAAAGTATTGGAAATTTTTTTTATTATATACAGATGAAAGCCACACTTAAATACTACTTTTCTACATAGTTGCCATTTAAATTAAGGCACTTATCGTAGCGATGGTCGAGCTTGGAAATTTCTTCGTCGTAAAATTCGGCCGCCTGCGCCTTCAACCACGTAATCACTGTCTTTTGGGACAGAAAAGGTGCGATTATTGTGGATTTCCTGGAAAGGGGCACTACAATAAACTCTCAAAGGTATTGCCAAACTCTGCACAACCTCAGAAGAGCAATACAAAACAAGCGCAGGGGAAAGTTGGGCTCAAAGATCTAGCTGATTCACGACAACGCCCGAGCCCACACGGCAAATGCCACTCGTGAAGTTCTCGAATCTTTTAAGTGGGAGTTGTTTCCTCATCCGCCGTACAGTCCCGACCTGGAACCGAGCTACTTCTACTTATTCCCAGCAATGAAGAAGTGACTGGCTATGCATCGTTTTGATGACGACGCACAGCTTCAAGATGAGGTAACCACATGGTTGAAGGCGCAGGCGGCCAAATTTTACGACGAAGGAATTTCCAAGCTCGTCCATCGCTACGATAAGTGCCTTAATTTAAATGGCAACTATGTAGAAAAGTAGTATTTAAGTGTGTCTTTCATCTGAATATAATTAAAAAAATTCCAATACTTTATTTATTTTTTATTCCAAAACGTAATATACTTTGTGTATAGACCTAGTATATAGCTGCTTTTACGTCGAATCTTACGTTGAAGATCGAATGTAAATGGTCTCATATCTGAATATAAGCCTTATCCCCGTAGTATGTGTTTTGTCAGTGTGGAAGACGGATTTTAAGAGAATAATCTTGATTTTAATGTGTGAGGGTAAACAGAATCGGCACCTAGCGCCGCGGACTTTGATGTCCGTGAAAAATTAACGAGCCGTCTGCATCTCAGATTCTCGCTTGAGTTCTGGATACCCTTCGTTGCTGTTAGCTGTCCTCATGATTAGTATCGAAGTTCATTTGTGAGATATCGACTTTCACTCCATAAAGCTGCAGGGAGATAGCCTATCACTCGCCGAGAAATAGGTTTTTGCCGCAGCCCTCCAGCAGAGGTCCTTAGAGGATATGGGAAATATAGTATGTTGACCACAAAGAAAAGGCACCGAAAATTAAACAGTTTCATCACTTTCTCCCGGCTTGGAGAATGAGATATTATTTTACGGTTGTTCACCCAGATCTCTGTGCTTAGAGGCAAAATATTTCGGCAAACGACAACGTTGCCATCATCAGGTGTGTGAATAAACAGATTGCCGTTGATTTTTACTACATATCCGCCCATCTCGCGTCAAACGGTATGTCTATGGCAATAATCTCTCCGGTTCGTGTCCATTCCCCAGTCAGAGTTTCGCATTTAAACGAGCGTCCTATGAGTAATGCTTCAGGTGGTGCTTTATCTGCAACATTTTGACACATTTTGACTTCTTTCATCTTTTGTTTGCTAACATGGCTTTGGCTTCCTTTAGTTATTGATTAAGTTCTCTTAGGTTTCTTTTACAAATTTGTTCAATAATTTTCAAATTTATCCACTGAAACACCATATTTTCTAAACAATGTCATCTGCAGTGCGTTTGTTGTAACACTTGTGACATGGATATACACTGACGGAGAAAATTACAACACCAAAAAGTAATTAATTTAGAGTAATGAAATTTCTGGAATGCTTTTGTCCAGGTAATATATTTCAGTGATTAACATTGCAAGATCACAGGTTAATGTTAGCTCGAGATAAGCTATTGCAAATGTAAAATGCTGGTACATTAATAATAGGTGTAGCCTCACATAACGTTGAACCTAAGCATGCAAACATGCATGCATCGTGTTGGACAGGTGCCGGATGTCATTTTGTGCGGTGGAGTTCCATGCCTGTTGCACTTGGTCGGTCAATACAGGGACGGTTAATGCTGGTTGTGGATGACGCTGACGCGGTCATTCTTTGATGTCCCATATGTACTCGATCGAAGACATATCTGGTGATCGAACCGGCCAAGGCAACATGTCGACACTCTATAGAGCACGTTGGGTTACAACATTGGTATGTGGGCGCGCATTATCCTATTGGAAAACACCCCATGAAATGCTGTTCATGAATGGCAGCACAAAAGATCGAATCATCAGGCTGACGTACATATTTGCAATCAGGGTGCGTGGGGTAACCACGAGAGGTTCCTTCTGTAATACGAAATCGAGTCCCATACCATAACTGCAGGCGTGTAGGTCCAGAGTGTCTAGCACGTAGGCAGGGCATAAAATGGTCTCCTTCTAACCAATACACGGGCATCACTGCCATCGAGGCAGAACCAGCTTTCATCAGAAACCACAACAGACCTTCCACCCTGTCCACTAATGAGCTATCGCTTTACACCACTGATGACGCAAATAGCATTCGTTTGGGGTCAGTGGAATGCACGCTACAGGCCGTATGTATGGCTAGGAGCTGTCTTCGAGGTAACCGATCTGTAACAGTTCGTTGTGTCACTGTGGTGTCAACTACTGATAGAATTCCTGCTGCAGACACAGTACGATATTTCACAGCCATGTTTCGGACACAATGGGTTTCCCTCTTGTTAGTGCCATGTGGCCGTCCAGAGCCCTGTCCTCTTGCGGCCGTAAATTCCCGTGACCACCGCTGCCAGCAAAGTACGTTCCTGCCAAGTCTCTGCAATAACGCAGAAGGAACATCCAGCTTCTCGTAACCCTACTGGAAGACCTCCTTCAAACTCAGTGAGGTGTTGTTAATGTTCAAAATTCAAATGCGTGTGAAATCTTATGGGACTTAACTGCTAAGGTCATCAGTCCATAAGCTTACACACTACTTAACCTAAATTATCCTGAGGACAAACACACACACACCCATGCCCGAGGGAGGACTCGAACCTCCGCCGGGACCTGTTGTTAATGACGTCTTTGTCGCCTTAAAGGCATTCTTGATCAACCTCAACTCAGCATGTCCAATCTCTAAGATAACTAACTCTCACGACCGTTACAACGTGTATTTGAGGCAAAGCTCATTTGAATACCCATAGTGGCGCTGCCAGCACGACTCTTGCGCGACTGGCGCGAAATTTGATAAGGCATCATCTTCCATATGTAGAAATACGCCTACCAGCTTCCGTTTATATCGCACAACTCCTTCTTGCTGTCGCAATTTTCTTTCCGTCAGTGTATTTTATGCGCCTTTGACTCTTACCTTCACCTACGTTATTTACAACTTGAAAAATCTGTACTTATTTCGCTTAATGTGATCGAATTTTTCTCTACAATAACTGTGCCCTTGACACTGGTGTTCTCCCAATCCTTGTGCTACATAGTTCATTAAAATTTAAAATATCATTGCTATTTATTGTCGTTTTCCGTTGACATCTCTATCCCACTATATACGTTCGATTCTATTCGACTTCTCTATTTCCTGTGCTACATGCATATTATAACCGTAAATAACTATGACCAATTCTGGAATCTTATTATTGATGATCTTACAGGTAACTGGCACCTCTTACTAATAAAGAACAGAACTCTCGATTATATTTAATGTTTCCTGTGAAGTACTCCATCCAGCAATGGCATGTAATACACTACTAGCCATTAGAATTGCTACACCAAGAGGAAATGCAGATGATAAACGGGTGTTCATTGGACAAATATATTATTCTAGAAATGACATGTGATTACATTTTCACGCAATTTGGGTGCATAGATCCTGAGAAATCTGTACCGAGAACAACCGCCTCTGGCCGTTATAACGAACTTGATACGCCTGGGCATTGAGTCAAACAGAGCTTGGATGGCGTGAACAGGTACAGCTGCCCATGCAGCTTCAACACGATACCACAGTTCATCAAGAGTAGTGACTGGCGTATTGTGACGAGCCAGTTGCTCGGCCACCATTGACCAGACGTTTTCAATTGATGAGAGATCTGGAGAATGTGCTGGCCAGGGCAGCGGTCGAACATTTTCTGTATCCAGAAAGGCCCGTACAGGACTTGCAACATGCGGTCGTGCATTATTCTGCTGAAATGTAGGGTTTCGCTGGGATCGAATGAAGGGTAGAGCCACGGGTCGTAACACATCTGAAATGTAACGTCCACTGTTCAAAGTGCCGTTAGTGCGAAAAAGAGGTGACCAAGACGTGTAACCAATGGCGCCCCATACCATCACGCCGGGTGATACGCCAGTATGGCGATGACGAATACACGCTTCCAATGTGCGTTCACCGCGATGTCGCCAAACACTGATGCGACCATCATGGTGCTGTAAACAGAACCTGGATTCATCCGAAAAAATGACGTTTTGCCATTCGTGCACCCAGGTTCGTCGTTGAGTACACCGTCGCAGGCGCTCCTGTCTGTGATGCAGCGTCAAGGGTAACCGCAGCCATGGTCTCCGAGCTGATAGTCCATGCTGCTGCAAACGTCGTCGTACTATTCGTGCAGATGGTTGTTTTCTTGCAAACGTCCCCATCTGTTGACTCAGAGATCGAGACGTGGCTGCACGATCCGTTACAGCCATGCGGATAAGATGCCTGTCATCTCGACTGCTAGTGATACGAGGCTGTTGGGATCCAGCACGGCGTTCCGTATTACCCTCCTGAACCCACTGATTCCATATTCTGCTAACAGTCATTGGATCTCGACCAACGCGAGCACGAATGTCGCGATACGATAAACCTCAATCGCGACAATCTACAATCCGACCTTTATCAAAGTCGGAAACGTGATGGTACGCATTTCTCCTCCTTACACGAGGCATCACAACAACGTTTCACCAGGCAATGCCGGTCAACTGCTGTTTGTGTATGAGAAATCGGTTGGAAACTTTCCTCATGTCAGCTCTGAAAAGCTAATCACTTGCATATCACAGCATTTTCTTCCTGTCGGTTAAATTTCGCGTCTGCAGCACGTCATCTTCGTGGTGTAGCAATTTTAATGACCAGTAGTGTAGATTATCAACTGCATGGAGAAGTTATAACCGCAGATGTGTACACCACACGTACAGTGCCATCCCGAGCAGTCGCTTCCTGCATGTAGTGCAGTGGGCCTCTGATCTACGAAGGCGTGCTGAAAAGTAATGCCTCCGCAATTTTTATGGGAAAACTCATAA
Organism: Schistocerca nitens; assembly: GCF_023898315.1. Classification (NCBI taxonomy): domain Eukaryota; kingdom Metazoa; phylum Arthropoda; class Insecta; order Orthoptera; family Acrididae; genus Schistocerca; species Schistocerca nitens. The sequence continues at coordinate 628,894,494 of NC_064616.1, read as the reverse complement.
AGCATTTTACATGAAACAAACGTTATTAACATTCTACATGTTTAATCGTTATGTCTACATATTTCTAACCTTACATGGTCATCCTGGCGACCGACAAACACATTTCTTCCGACGAGAGACCAGTTTGACGATACCGTCACTGCAACAAAGTATGTTTTAAATTGTCGCCGAAGCCACAACCCCTCCTCTGCATGCACCGTTTCGCAACTATCAAACTAAAGTCCTCGAAAGTCTTCTTTAAGTTTTGGAAACAGATGAAAATCGGAAGGGGCGAAGTCGGGACTCTAAGGAGGATCGGGCCGGTCGTTCTGGCGGAGCGGTTCGAGCACTTCAGTCCGGAACAGCGCTGCTGCTACGGTCACAGGTTCGAATCTTGCCTCGGGCATGGATGGGTGTGATGTCCTTAGGTTAGTTAGGTTTAAGTAGTTCTAAGTCTAGGGGACTGATGACCTCAGATGTCAAGTCCCATAGTGCTAAGAGCCATTTGAACCATTTTGTATGGAGGATGATCGATGACAGTGAACCCAGGGCGTCGGATTGTTGCAGATATTGGAGCCGTCGTGTTTTGTGTGGCATTGTCACGCTGAAGGAGCGGGTACTCCACCTGTGGACGAATGCTTCGAATTCGAAACTCAATTACATCACGCTGTTTCTCACGCACCGCCATGTTCCAATTCGGAGCCTTACCAGCAGATGCCTGGAAATATGTAGACATGAAGAATAAAAATGTAGAGTGTTAATAACATTTGTTTTATTTCGAAATCTTTAAGAGTACTCACATAAAAATTCGAAGGCATTACTTTTCGAAATGCTCTTGTATTAAGGCGACCCTACAGTGCTCCACCAGATAAAATAATTTTGGAAGTCCGCATTCAAAACGGTCGACATATCATGGGAAGAGCGTGAAGTAAATAGTTGAAAAAGTCTGGAAGAAGAGTGCGTTTGGATCTTGTAAAGAGGAAGAAAATCACGAGCAGTGATTCCACGCAGCGTGCGATGCTGACTGACTTCCCTCATTCTCACTGGGAAAGGTAAAAACATGATTAAACACTATACCTGCATTCGGCCAGTCTTAAGAAACTGAAGATGGTCCTACATGCAGGCGGTAATCCTCATTCCTGCCGACATGAATACCATATGCCAGTCGACAGTATCTTGTGCGCTCAATAACCGCCAAGACAGCCTTCACCACGATTCGGGCAAGATTTATTGGCAAAAAACCGAGTGCAACCAGCCAGCCATTTTCCTATCGCTGCTCGGCATTGGGGAGAAGAATGTTTTTATCGTCAGCCACAAACATTTATGTTTTTCAAAATTGTGCTCAGTCTTTAATGACCTCCTAGTCGACTAGACGTTATACCTTAACCTTCTTTCTGTTTCTTTCGATGCAATACTGCCGCGAACTGTGCTGCACGCAGCGTGGTGTAGCTGTTAGCGTCACTGTCATTGCCTGGCACGCTGCAGGTCGCCTGTTCAAATCAGATCACCAGCAAATATTTGTTATTTGGTGTTTATTATTTCTAGAAGGACTTCGAAATTTCTTATGTTTGCACATTTAGCATGTTTTGGAATATTCGCTTTTTTTATAAGTAGCAGTTCCCTGTCATCCAGGAAAAGTTCTCTTCTGTGTGTACGTTGTTGTCTGCAGCAAATGTGATTTCAGTGCTAACTGTTGTACTTCACTGACTACTCTACCATCGGGTTTGGAGTTGATTCTCGTTACGACGTGACATTATTATCATAGAGTTTAGCTCTGTTTCGATTACTTATAACATTGATCCCCTGTTCCAAACAGAGCACATGGCGTCACAACGATGTTGACTAATGGAATGAATACCTCGGATGACTGACCTCATCTCTTTATTGTGTAAAACAAAAACCTACCGACCAATTTTTCTCATGTAGCCTTAGGTGGAGGAAGCAGTCACCTTGATTACCCCGGAAACTTTTTCATCAAATGCGAAACAGTTCTGAAGCTCCTCTAGTTGTGTGCGCGTAGCACGCATGGTATCTCCAGTGCCGTTCAGCGGTCATCCTTATGTTGATCTGCGCAGTCCTGTCGCCATATACAGGGTGCGTCAAAAAAGTGTATACACACTTTGAAGCGTCATAGAAAATTTATTTCCCGTTCTACAATGTTAAATTTCTGGAAATGGAAAGCTTAAAAAGTCCAATTGGAAAAATAAATGTACTTTGCAAATGTGATTAATGTTCAAACTGGTGGCCTTCAGCATCAATACATTTCTTAGTACGAGTCACCACTGATTCTGTACATCGTACCAAAGTGTCCAATGAGATTTCTGAGCACACCGCCTGAATCTCATTCCAAAGTGTGTCCAGGTTACGTGGTTTAGGTTTGTACATCTCCTCTTTTACTGTGCCCCATAAGAAGAAATCCAGCGGCATGAGGTCTGGAGAGCGTGCCTAAAACTCGATTGGTCGCCTGCGTCCTATCCACTGGCCTGGCACATTGTGATCCAGGTATGCTCGTACGTCACTATGATAGTGCGGCGGAGCGCCATCTTGTTGGAAACAAAACTCATCATTACCGTATAATGCACGAATGGCAGGGAATATGGAATCAGCAAGCATTGTTATGTACGTTTCTCCAGTAACAGTACCTTCAAAGCGGAAAGGCCCAATGAGTCCCCTTACAGACACACCACACTACGCATTTACACCAGGCAAATTCACAGCCTTTTCAACTGTAATTTGAGGATGCTTCACGTCTGCTGTGCAGCGAGCTACCTTAATTTAAGTATTAACTGTATTTTTCTTACTTGTCACTTCTTCTTCCGTGTGTTTTTGCTTTTAGGAAGCTTTATTTGTCGAGTGCTATTAATAGTGTTCCACAGATTTCGTGTTTGTTTTGAATACAGTCAGAGAGAGTCCCTTTAGTCAACCATAGTGCCAGTAGGTGTTTGAATGTTGTGCAGGTGTGGTTAAATTTAGTGGAGCTAAACTTCTTACTGTTGTTATTTATAGATCCCCAGACTCCGATTTCACAACATTTTTGCTAAAGCTAGAGGAGGTTCTTGGTTCACTTTATAGGAAATACAAAAAGTTAGTTATATGTGGTGACTTCAATATTAATTGTATAAGTGATTGTGCAAGGAAAAGGATGCTGGTGGACCTCCTTAATTCATATAATCTTATGCAAACCGTATTCTTTCCAACGAGAGTGCAAGGGAACAGTAGAACAACCATAGACAATATTTTTGTTCATTCGTCATTATTAGAAGGGCATTCTGTTAGCAAAAAGGTGAATGGCCTTTCAGATCATGATGCACAAATTTTAAGTCTAAAAGATTTTTGTGCTGCAACACATGCTAAATATAGTTACCAACTTTTTAGGAAAGCTGATCCAGTTGCTGTACAGACTTTTTTAAACCTTATCAAGGAACAAGAGTGGCAAGATGTTTATAGTGCTGATACAGTAGACGATAAATATAATGCTTTCCTCAAGACTTTTCTCGTGCTCTTTGAAAGCTGCTTTCCGTTAGAACGTTCAAAACAGGGTACTAGCACAAACAGGCAGCCTGGGTGGCTGACTAAAGGGATAAGAATATCTTGTAGAACAAAGTGGCAATTATATCAAAACGTTAGAAACAGTCACAATCTAAATGCAGCAGCCCATTACAAACAGTATTGTAAGGTGCTTAAAAATGTTATTAGGAAGGCAAAAAGTATGTGGTATGCAGATAGAATAGCTAAGTCTCAGGATAAAATTAAAACCATATGGTCAGTCGTAAAGGAAGTGGCTGGTCTGCAGAGACAGGTCGAGAATATAGAATCAGTGCGTAGTGGGGATGTCCGTGTTACTGATAAGTCGCATATATGTACAGTACTTAATAAACACTTTCTGAATATAGCAGGTGAACTAAATAGAAACCTAGCCCCAACAGGGAATCATATAGCACTCTTAGAAAAAAGTGTTCCGAGACTGTTACCTGAAATGCTCCTCCATGATACTGACAAGAGGGAGATTGAGTTAATAATTAAATCACTAAAGACCAAGAACTCTCATGGATATGACGGGGTATCTAGCAGAATACTGAAGTATTGTTCCACGTATGTTAGCTCAGTACTTAGCCATATCTGTAACTTTTCCTTTAGGAGTGGTCGGTTTCCTGACCGATTAAAGTACTCGGTAGTGAAGCCACTTTATAAAAAGGGAGACAGGGATAATGTTGACAATTATAGACCTATTTCTATGCCATCGGTGCTTGCTAAAGTTATCGAGAAGGTTGTATATACAAGGTTACTGCAGCATTTAAATTCACATAATTTGCTGTCAAATGTACAGTTTGGTTTTAGAAATGGCTTAACAACTGAAAATACTATAGTCTCTTTTCTCTGTGAGGTTTTGGAAGGATTAAATAAAAGGTTGCGAACGTTAGGTGTTTTCTTTGATTTAACGAAGGCTTTTGACTGTGTTGACCACAAAATATTACTGCAGAAGTTGGAACATTATGGAGTAAGGGGAGTAGCTTACAATTGGTTCGCCTCCTACTTTAAGAACAGAAAGCAGAAGGTAATCCTCCGCAATATTGAGAGTGGTAATGATGTTCAGTCCCAATGGGGCACTGTTAAATGGGGCGTTCCCCAAGGGTCGGTGCTGGGGCCACTGCTGTTTCTTATTTATATAAATGATATGCCTTCTAGTATTACAGGTGTTTCAAAAATATTTCTGTTTGCCGATGACACCACCTTGGTAGTGAATGATCTTGTGTGTAATATTGAAACATTATCAAATAATGTAGTTCATGATATAAGTTCGTGGCTTGTGGAAAATAATTTGATGCTAAATCACAGTAAGACTCAGTTTTTACAGTTTCTAACTCACAATTCAACAAGAACTGACATTTTAATCAGACAGAATGGGCATGTTATAAGCGAGACGGAACAGTTCAAGTTCCTAGGCGTATGGATAGATAGTAAGCTGTTGTGGAAAGCCCATGTTCAGGATCTTGTTCAGAAACTAAATGCCGCTTTATTTACCATTAGAACAGTATCTGAAATAAGTGACATTTCAACACGAGAAGTAGTCTACTTCGCATATTTTCATACGCTAATGTCATATGGTATTATTTTTTGGGGTAATTCTTCTGATTCAAAAAGGGTATTTTTGGCTCAAAAACGGGCTGTTCGAGCTATGTGTGGTGTAAGTTCGAAAACCTCTTGTCGACCCCTATTCAATAGTCTGGGAATTTTGACATTGCCCTCACAGTATGTATTTTCTTTAATGTCGTTTGTTGTTAGCAATATTAGCTTATTCCCAAGAGTTAGCAGCTTTCACTCAGTTAATACTAGGCAGAAATCAAATCTGCATGTGGAATGCACTTCCTTGACTCTTGTGCAGAAAGGAGTACAGTATTCTGCTGCATCCATTTTCAATAAGCTACCACAAGAACTCAAAAACCTTAGCAGTAGCCCTAACACTTTTAAGTCTAAACTGAAGAGTTTCCTCATGGCTCACTCCTTCTATTCTGTCGAGGAGCTCCTGGAAGAGCTAAAAAACTAAGCAAATTCCAGTGTTACATTCTTGATTTTCTTTATTTAAACTAACGACTTGTCGCCTGAATATGTTTCTTATATTTTATTTCATTCTGTTTCTACAATCGTGTTATAATTTCATGTATTGACTCGTTCCATGACCATGGAGACTTCTCCTAAATGTGGTCCCACGGAACAATAAATAAATAAATAAATAAAAATAAAAAAGTAGTGCTAGTGTTTGTTTTCAATACAGTCCAGAGACAGGTAGTGCTATTTTCACTGTTTTCTACAAGAAGTGGCTAGCAATCACAATTTAGTCAATAGTCAGCCGCCTTTAGTGAATTAGCAGTCTAGTTAAAAGTTGATTAACTCTCTTCAGTAAATTGATTCCTTAGGATGGATAGGATGTGTGACTGCTGTGTACGGACGCAGGAGGAGCTGGCCTCTGTTCGCGAACAGCTGAACGTGTTGATGGCCGCGGTCAGCCGTCTTCAGGCTGCTGCCTCGGAGTGTAGCGGCGGTGGGGAGTCTGGTGCGTCACAAGGTACACCCCAGGTGTTACATGCTTCACCCACTGTCCCTTTTGTCGAGACATCTTCGCGGGTACCGGGCGCGGTTGGGCCACCCTCTAACCAAGGGGAGCGGCGGGTTCAGCGGCGTTCTCGGCGCACGAGGCGGAGGGTAAATGTGGAGGCTGGCCGTGTGGCATCGCCCGCTCTGCCTGTGAGTGGACATGTGGCTGCTCCTTCAGCAAGGTCCGAGCAGGCACACGGGGGGAGGGGTTTATTAGTTATTGGGAGCTCCAACGTTAGGCGGGTGATGGAGCCCCTTAGGGAAATAGCGAAAAGGTCGGGGAAGAAGGCCAGTGTTCACTCTGTCTGCTTGCCGGAGGGTCTCATCCGAGATGTGGAGGAGGCCCTGCCGTCGGCGATAGAGAGAACTGGGTGCACCCGACTGCAAATTGTTGCTCATGTCGGCACCAATGACTCCTGCCGTCTGGGTTCAGTGGTCATCCTCAGTTCGTACAGGCGGTTGGCGGAATTGGTGAAGGCGGAAAGCCTCGCTCGCGGGGTGGAATCAGAGCTAACTATTTGTAGTATCGTTCCCAGAACCGATCGCGGTCCTCTGGTTTGGAGCCGAGTGGAAGTCTTAAACCAGAGGCTCAGACGATTCTGCGGAGATCTGGGGTGCAAATTTCTCGACCTCCGCTATCGGGTGGAGAAATGTAGGGTCCCCCTGAATAGGTCAGGCGTGCACTACACGCCGGAAGCGGCTACAAGGGTAGCGGAGTACGTGTGGAGTGCACATGGGGGTTTTTTAGGTTAGAGAATTCCCTCCCTAGACCCGACAAGACGCCTCCTGAGACGCGGCAAGGTAGGAGTAGGCGAAATGCAACAGGGAATAACAATATTAATGTGCTAATAGTAAACGGCAGGAGCGTCTATAGGAAGGTCCCAGAACTGCTCTCATTAATAAACGGTCACAACGCCCATATAGTACTAGGGACAGAAAGTTGGCTGAAACCAGACGTAAACAGTAATGAAATCCTAAACTCAGATTGGAATGTATACCGCAGAGACAGGCTGGACAGTGAAGGGGGAGGCGTGTTTATAGTGATAAAAAGTGCAATAGTATCGAAGGAAATTGACGGAGATCCAAAATGTGAAATGATTTGGGTGAAGGTCACGGTTAAAGCAGGCTCAGACATGCTAATTGGATGTCTTTATAGGCCCCCTGGCTCAGCAGCTGTTGTGGCTGAGCACCTGAAGGATAATTTGGAAAATATTTCGAGTAGATATCCCCACCATGTTATAGTTCTGGGTGGAGATTTCAATTTGCCGGATATAGACTGGGAGACTCAAACGTTCATAACGGGTGGCAGGGACAAAGAATCCAGTGAATTTTTTTTAAGTGCTTTATCTGAAAACTACCTTGAGCAGTTAAACAGAGAACCGACTCGTGGCGATAACATATTAGACCTTCTGGTGACAAACAGACCCGAACTATTTGAAACAGTTAACGCAGAGCAGGGAATCAGCGGTCATAAAGCGGTTACGGCATCGATGATTTCAACCGTAAATAGAAATATTAAAAAAGGGAGGAAGATTTTTCTGTTTAGCAAAAGTGACAAAAAGCAGATTACAGAGTACCTGACGGCTCAACACAAAAGTTTTGTCTCAAGTACAGATAGTGTTGAGGATCAGTGGACAAAGTTCAAAACCATCGTACAATATGCGTTAGATGAGTATGTGCCAAGCAAGATCGTAAGAGATGGAAAAGAGCCACCGTGGTACAACAACCGAGTTAGAAAACTGCTGCGGAAGCAAAGGGAACTTCACAGCAAACATAAACATAGCCAACGCCTTGCAGACAAACAACAATTACGCGAAGCGAAATGTAGTGTGAGGAGAGCTATGCGAAAGGCGTTCAATGAATTCGAAAGCAAAGTTCTATGTACTGACTTGGCAGAAAATCCTACGAAATGCTGGTCTTATGTCAAAGCGGTAGGTGGATCAAAACAAAATGTCCAGACACTCTGTGACCAAAATGGTACTGAAACAGAGGATGACAGACTAAAGGCAGAAATGCTAAATGTCTTTTTCCAAAGCTGTTTCACAGAGGAAGACTGCACTGTAGTTCCTTCTCTAGATTGTCGCACAGATGACAAAATGGTGGATATCGAAATAGACGACAGAGGGATAGAGAAACAATTAAAATCACTCAAAAGAGGAAAGGCCGCTGGACCTGATGGGATACCAGTTCTATTTTACACAGAGTACGCGGAGGAACTTGCCCCCCTTCTTGCACCGGTGTACCGTAGGTCTCTGGAAGAGTGTAGCGTTCCAAAGGATTGGGAAAGGGCACAGGTCATCCCCGTTTTCAAGAAGGGACGTCGAACAGATGTGCCGAACTATAGACCTATATCTCTAACGTCGATCAGTTGTAGAATTTTGGAACACGTATTATGTTCGAGTATAATGACTTTCCTGGAGATTAGAAATCTACTCTGTAGGAATCAGCATGGGTTTTGAAAAAGACGGTCGTGTGAAACCTAGCTCGCGCTATTCGTCCACGAGACTCAGAGGGCCATAGACACGGGTTCACAGGTAGATGCCGTGTTTCTTGACTTCCGCAAGGCGTTCGATACAGTTCCCCACAGTCGTTTAATGAACAAAGTAAGATCATATGGACTATCAGACCAATCGTGTGATTGGATTGAGGAGTTCTTTGATAACAGAACGCTGCATGTCATTCTCAATGGAGAGAAGTCTTCCGAAGTAAGAGTGATTTCAGGTGTGCCGCTGGGGAGTGTCATAGGACCGTTGCTATTCACAATATACATAAATGACGTGGTGGATGACATCGGAAGTTCACTGAGGCATTTGCAGATGATGATGTGGTGTATCGAGAGGTTGTAACAATGGAAAATTGTACTGAAATGCAGGAGGATCTGCAGCGAATTGACGCATGGTGCAGGGAATGGCAATTGAATCTCAATGTAGACAAGTATAATGTGCTGCGAATACATAGAAAGATAGATCCATTATCATTTAGCTACAATATAGCAGGTCAGCAACTGGAAGCAGTTAATTCCATAAATTATCTGGGAGTACGCATTAGGAGTGATTTAAAATGAAATGATCATTTAAAGTTGATCGTCGGTAAAGCATATGCCAGACTGAGATTCATTGGAAGAATCCTAAGGAAATGCAATCCGAAAACAAAGGAAGTAGGTTACAGTACGCTTGTTCGCCCACTGCTTGAATACTGCTCAGCGGTGTGGGATCCGTACCAGATATGGTTGATAGAAGAGATAGAGAAGATCCAACGGAGAGCAGCGCGCTTCGTTACAGGATCATTTAGTAATCGCGAAAGTGTCACGGAGATGATAGATAAACTCCAGTGGAAGACTCTGCAGTAGAGACGCTCAGTAGCTCGGTAAGGGATTTTTTTAAAGTTTCGAGAACATACCTTCACCGAAGAGTCCAGCAGTATATTGCTCCCTCCTACGTAAATCTGACGATGAGACCATGAGGATAAAATCAGAGAGATTAGAGCCCACACAGAAGCATACAGACAATCCTTCTTTCCGCGAACAATACGAGACTGGAATAGAAGGGAGAACCGATAGAGGTACTCAGGGTACCCTCCGCCACACACCGTCAGGTGGCTTGCGGAGTATGGATGTAGATGTAGATTATCTTCAGACCAGTACACACAATTGTGCCTATTGACAGTTCCATTGAGTTTGAATTGGGCTTCATCCGACCAAATTATGCTACCCATAAATCCCGGTGCACGTCTCACCATCTCCTTAACCCACTCACAAAATTCTAACCTTCGGTCTGGATCGTCGTCACTTAGCTGTTGCACCAGCCTTGAAATGTACACACGAAACTTGCCTTTCTTCAGAATGCGTAGCACACTACTAGCACTTACATTACTCTCACGTGCCGCTTGCCTTGAAGATTTTTGAGGCGAACCCTGCAACAGTTCCAAGACCGCTGTTGTGGAATATTACTTGTAGATGTACGATGTCGCCCTTATCGAGTCGCGTAGTGTCATAGTTTTTGTGGATATTATGGTATATAAGTAATGATAACATAATATACATATCATTACTTACCTACCACAATCTCCACAAAACCTATGACGAAAGATGATTTTGTTCTCCAGTCACCGTCACACGCTGTAATGGTAAACCAATCTTAACGTCGCAACTACAAACGTATAGCGCGTATGGCAGTGTCAGAAGTAGAAATAGCGGCCTGCCTATCTTTATGCCTCACTACTGCTTATTTTTGAATATCACCATGCTGGCACGTTGGTGGGTATTCTATGTGAAATTAGGTAACATACAACAGTTTTCAGGAGACATGCAGCTGCAACACGGATAAAAGTTATTTGAGGCACATAAGCTATTTTAAAGGAGTATTAGAGTTGAGAAAAAAATTAGGTAGACTTCAGGATTACTGGATTGTGCTTTATGCCCCGCTGCTCCCGAATACGAGAATAATTCACGAAGGATAGAGACACCCCGCTAGGTAGTATAGAACATCACTTCATCACTCGTACCACTTCTACATTTCTGTAATACAGAGGTTTTGTTAGATCCATTCCTTGAAGAAACTGTTTAAATGACACAATGTATAAAGGCCTGCCTCAATATTATACTCACCTCCGCGCTGTTTTCACATTTATGTTACATTGACGAAAGTGGGTCCCCTCTTTTTCTATGTGGCTGGCACATGTACGTATTTGAGAGACGTCACGAAGCTAATGTAGGCTCTTACAGTTTTATTGTATGACGACAACTGTTGAATATGGACAGTGAAGGGAAACATGCCGGGTGTAATAAATAAACATTCATAGCATAGAAAAATGTATCTGAAAGTTGTGTCAAACAAACTAGAATATATGGTAGAGTGGAAGTTGTATTATTCTTAAATCGTTGTTCAAGTACTACGAAAACTGTAAGCTACTCTAAAATAATTCTTCTCCTTGTCATCAAATTCCCTGATTTTCTTGATGAATATTTGCTCTCTTAGCTTCTTGTTCGATATTTTACATTCATATATTTTGTATCAATATATTATTCAGTCACTTACATACAGCTTTTTTACATCCACTTCTGGTAAGTCGCTCTCAATTGTGTCTCAGATGACATCGATATGGCTGAGACGTTAGTTTGTAACTTGCCTTTCTTCCCTTCTAGTTATATCTTCTGTTTGGTTTCTAAAGTGGTGTCTTAGTTTTCTAATCGCAGCTGATTTTCGAGATGTTTCCCTATGATATCTGATACCCTCCTGAGTTTTTCTTAAAACTATTTCTCTGGTAGTATGAGTTCCCAGATATCCTTGTTCTGGGGGTTTTTCTCATGATCTCTCTTTCCTTTCAGTTTCTTACTGCCATATGTTAGCGGATGCGCAAGAATTTTGTTTCGTTACTATCTGGGACTATCTTCACTTAGTCTTTAAATTCTTTTGTTGAAGTGGCATTCGTTTTATTTTTGAGATACATGATTGTGTAATATCCTGCTCCAGTATTCGCGCAGCTCTTTCACTGTTGCTCTGGTATCAAAATCTACTGAATTCAACGCATCAGATAACGTGCTGATTTCCAGAAAACAAGCTTTGGTGAAGAAACGTAACGTCGGTTAATAGAAAACTAAAGTGAAAGTATCCAGCAGCACCAAAGGGCTGCGTATTTACTTTGCGTTTCTTTACTAGTGGTTTTCCACTAATTCATTCGTTTCAAATTTCCCCTCGGAATGGTAACTTTGTTACACGAGTTGACTCATAAACACACAAAATACAAATCACACACACACACACACACACACACACACACAGAGAGAGAGAGCCGGCCGGAGTGGCCGTGCGGTTCTAGGCGCTGCAGTCTGGAGCCGAGCGACCGTTACGGTCGCAGGTTCGAATCCTGCCTCGGGCATGGATGTGTGTGATGTCCTTAGGTTAGTTAGGTTTAATTAGTTCTAAGTTCTAGGCGACTGATGACGCCAGAAGTTCAGTCGCATAGTGCTCAGAGCCATTCGAGCCACACACACACACACACACACACACACACACACACACACACACACACACACACACCTAAGTACGTAAGCTGATCGTCGGTAGCGGGTTGTATTGGAAATTTGTGGTAAGAACTATGGGACCAAACTGCTAAAGGTCATCGGTCCCCAGGCTTACACACTGCTTAATCTAACTTAAACTACCTTATACTAAGGAAAACACGCACCTCATACCCAAAGTGTGTTATAACGCACACTGTTAATCATTACTGCACGAATATTTTTCTTATTTGATAAGGTACTGCTAACGGATATCATGTCGGTTGCAACATCTTTACGTGCGTGCTTTGTTACCGCGTTCAGCTGTATGAGCTAATATTAGAAGTTGTTCAGGATTATTCTTCAGAGAAATAAGCTTTCTTTCCGTAAATTATATGCTCTACGTAAAGATTAGTAAGGTAGCAAGCCTGGCGTATCGTAAGTAACGAGTCGAGTGTCATTCATAGCTGAAGAGCGGCTGGCGGACGGAGCATTACGAGGCGTGACTGTAGCCTGTAAATGGGATTAGATGGAACGGCTTTCTATCCGATTACCAGCGGGCGACAGCCACTCCGTCAACAGAGAAGAGAAGGCCGATGACTAACATCACCTTCACCTGCAACAAGGAACTCAAAACCTGCCCCAAACTCAAGGATTCATGTTCATTTACACAGGGCCACGGGAGATATCACACGACAAGAAACCGAAGACGCTTTCCACATTATGGTACCAGTTGTTAAAAGGAAAACAATTTTATTCTTACGCTATAAAACAATCCGTTGGATTACGAAGAGGGGGACTACAAATTGTCCCAAACAAGACGATCAAAATTATGGGGACAGTAAAGGACCATAAACTGAGTACATTGTGTTCAGCAGCAATGGCAGGAAATGAATGTTTCAGGCTGTACGGGGTCTAGAATGAACACACGTTTGCCACCTCCTTGACAAGCAACTACCTTCCTCTTCTCCGTGGTCGGCGGTACCTTGCACGCCAATACCCGAACGTCTGCTATGTGTCCACTGTATTCAACAATATTTACAGTTCATTACTTGTTGTCTAAGGTGGACCATTAATCTTTGGAGGAATTCACAGACCTGCATTTAATGTACGGTGGAGCAGGATGTGGTGTAAGTAGTATAATTTTTCTAATAGCGCATCACTTTAGTTGTATGGAGATGGACTCATAATTGGAACGATATTATTTGTAGCGATCATAGTTTCGCCTTCGGCAGCGCAAACCGAGGACAGGCTTACCGAAATATGTGTGACAGGTGCCCATTTGAAATATCGTGAGCGATAGGAAACGAAGACCGGCTGCACATCCGAAATATAATGGGGTATTCATTTCGCAGTGAAATTTTTAGTATTCACAGATCACAGTTTATTTAACTCATGAGAGAGCGTTACAGATATGCTGAATAACATATAGCATTAGTTATAGCAGCTAGAACAATTAACATAGTAATAAGCTTTATTTCAAAAGAACTCGAAATAAAGTCATAATAATAAATATAATTCCATTCACCAAAATTTAATATTCAAGCAATAGAAATTAATATAGCAACATCACCAATACGATTAGATATAGCAGTTAATAATATATCTGCTAGGGACGTACGTTCTCGGAGCTTTAACAGTAGAACATTCTGTGATGCAGAGCGCCCCTCTTGCAGCGTTTGCTACTGGGGATTTCTGAGCATATCCGGAAGCTTTCACCCTTACTAAATGAACCTGTAACGAAACGCGCTGCTCTTGTTTGGCTCTTTTAACTTCAGCTTGCACAGAGGCATGTAAGCAGTCACTTTCCCATGCTCCACACGAGAATGGAACAGAAAGCATAGTATGGGCTACAATGGGATTTATCCCCTGCGTGCACTTTGCTGTAGTTTGTAGAGTAGGGTTGTAAAACTAGAACAAGTGGTCAGAATACCGGCGGATTGCAAGGCCAGCTCAATAAGCTTTCGGAGACCTATTACATTTTATCTGCGCTGACGCACGTTAGCTTAAGTTAATCTGAAGAGTATGCAGTTAAGACCGTTTTGTGTTTCTAGCTCTTCAAGATAAGCTATTAAGGGATGCAGAGAGTTCATCATAACAAGAAAAGTTAAACGAAGTTTCCCAGCATCGAATCCACTATAATTTCAATCAAGGCACAATTTCGTTACAAGCACATCACAGAATGTGAAGATTTTGCATAAGCTAATCAATAGGGAATCTACTTGTCTAATAAAATCTAGGAATACGGACGTAACACAAAATACGTGTGAATTTTCAAATTTTCTTGTAATTCATATTTCAGTACGTTCGATAATGTTTTGACAGAAACACCTTCTCGAGTTTCGCATACACGCCTTGAACAACTTTTTTTCAACAATGAGGAACAGGAAAAAAGCTCACCGCTCAAAATGTTAGTCTCTCTCTTAAAAGAGCACACTGGTCACTACTGAGCGCTTTAGATGGTGTAGAATTGCTGATTCTACCCTGCCGAAGTAAATCATAGCAGCGGAGTATCTGTATGTGCCAAACGGTGGGTCGACGTGAAGACGTCCACAGCTCGTGGTCTCGCGGTCGCGTTCTCGCTTCCCGAGCACGGGGTCGTAATGTCAAATGTGTGTCAAATCTTATAACTGCTAAGGTCATCAGTCCCTAAGCTTACACACTACTTAACCTAAATTAACCTAAGGACAAACACACACACACCCATGCCCGAGGGAGGACTCGAACCTCCGCCGGGACCAGCCAAACCGCTCGGCTAATCCCGCGCGGCGCACGGGGCCACGGGTTCGATTCCCGTCGGGGTCAGGGATTTTCACCTGCCTCGAGATGACTGGGTGTTTGTGTTGTGCTCATCATTTCATCATCATTCATGAAAATGGCGAGATTGGACTGAGAAAAATGGTTCAAATGGCTGTCAGCACTATGGGACTTAACATCTATGGTCATCAGTCCCCTAGAACTTAGAACTACTTAAACCTAACTAACCTAAGGACAGCACACAACACCCAGCCATCACGAGGCAGAGAAAATCCCTGACCCCGCCGGGAATCGAACCCGGGAACCCGGGCGTGGGAAGCGAGAACGCTACCGCACGACCACGAGATGCGGGCAGGACTGAGAAAAGGTTGGGAATTTATACGGGCGCTGATAACCGTGCAGTTGAGCGTCCCACAAACCAAACATCATCATCATCATCGACGTGGAGACATGACTTAATGGAAGAAAATAACTGTCATGTTTAGACGTTCACGTGACCACACCATGCTCGAAATTACCCCATTTGTGGAGTATCAAAACAGACTGTTCAATGTGTCTACAAGGGATAGTTCACCACTAGCCACCATGTAACGCAGCGGGAGAATAGTAGTGCAAAAAAATTAAAAAACGTCTATAGGGATCAGAAATAAATGTCAGTCTGTGACAGTGACAAACAGTTTCTATCCCGAAAGGAATTGCTGACATCAGTGAAAGCAGGACCATCTCAATCAGTTACCGGGAGAACATGCGAAGCGAACTGCATGCAGTACACGTTCGGAGTAGCGTACCTCGCAAAAGGCCATTGCTCAAAGGTGCATACAAAGTTGTATTTGTACCTCTTAGATGCCAGAAATATAAGGGAGTAAGCTTTGGTGAACAGGTTGACCACGCTATTGGACTCCCTAGACCAGTTTATCGCCCATTATATGTTTGAGTTCAGTTGATAGGACACATGGTAAGGAATGAAGGACTCGCTAATTTAGGGCTGGAAGGAAGTGTATGTGTGTGTAGGGGACGGGGTGTTAAAATTATATAGGTACCCCAAGGCTTGGATATAGTTAGTAGGTTCAAATTGAAGTGGGTTGCAAGTGTGAAACGTCTCTGTTAGATTCGTTTCATACTATTTAACTTGTATTTCGTGCAGTTATTTGTATTTTAGTTTTGTACTTCGTGTTTGCCCCCATTCAGTGACACACAATTACATTGAAGTATCAAGTTTTCCAGTAAGTATCCAGTCCTGTGTACATTATCTACATATTGTGCTCCCACATTACTTTCCATTTTTATCATCTATGTAAATGAGTGAGTATGTCGAATATGTCTTACATATGGTAGCAGTACAGCATCTGCCTGTCTGCTGTGTTAGTAACAGCGAAGCAACGTAGCTTTCTCAGTCAAGGCAAAGTGGTTTGTACCCTTCCGGCAGTCATTCGACAGCAGTTAAGTTGGTGGCGGAAAGGACGCCTCTGGTCTCTTCCGGCTACGTGGGGGAAGTTCCTTGCGGGGAGAGAGTGCTCTCGGCACTCGGTACTGGGCCTCTGGTGAGTGAAGACGGTACTCTTAAGAGCGACTTGGTGCTGGTGAGTGTGTTAATATGTGATGGTCTGTAGCTATTCCAACTGATGTACACTTTTGGTCTGCTGGTTAATTGTTAAATTCGGCAGTCCAACTCTTACATTTTTCAGAATATGGTTTTCCGTATGTAGTAAGTTTCTCCGGTCCTCGCTTTGTGTACGCAGAACATGTGGTGTAGGAAGTTCGTTACTCCTGCACAGGTTTCAAATTCAGTTGTCTGACTTCTTTTTAAAGTGGAATGTATGTGTAAACTTCTCTCATATTTATATGTTGTACTTCTTCTACTTTTCATTTCGTTTCAGTTTTAAGATTTTGCAGCTTTGTTCATACCACGTGGTGGTAATTTCACCGTGAGTAGCTTCAGGTCCACCTTGGATATGTTTTATTCTTAATTCCGCACGATATTTTATTGCTGTTTGTGTCTATACGGTTTACATTTGTGTTCTTGAATCTTTCGAGAGTCTCAGTAATTTTCCTTTGCTCATGAATATTCAATGGCATTTACGTGTGTTTCACATGACCATAGCTTAGTTTCGTGTGCAAGGTGATGCAGATAAATTTCTTTGTCGGAAAGTGTTCCATAGTACTTATATTCACATTAGTTGAGTCATAGCGATAGGGAGCACCCTCTAAGCCTGTGACTTACTGTGATGGACAAGATTATTTTGTTTTTTTTTTCTTGAATCGTGTATGTTTATGTGAACTTTTCCCAGGCGAAGATTTCCTTTTCATTTATTACCGCAACGTATCGCAGCACTTCATATAATAATAAGTGAGGTAATCAATTAGATAACAGGCAACGAAAGATCATAATTTATAATTACTTTGTGAATTTTATTATGATTTTCTATTTTAATAAACTATTTTAAACTGTGATGACTGTTTCTCAGACAAACCCCGTCCGATCTTGTAAGCTTATTCTTAATACGTCCCAACTGGCGTTTCTGAAGCGCAAAACGCAGGATTTGTCTGATTACCTTATTCTTTTTGTTGAGGCTTAAGTTTCTGCTTGCTCTGAATTATTTGATTTAACGGTTGCACTTAAATTGTTCCCATATCCTCAGTCTATATATTCACTGGGATCCCTTTATTAATTTTAACACGTTAGTTATGCTTACAAATTCAGTGATTAATTCAGTTCTTATATTAAATTTTCCCAATTTTACTTAAATTGGGTGGCGACCCAGAAAAGTTTTGTGGCGCACGAAATTTACAGTAGACTGCATAGTTTCACATTGGCTAACTTTCCCCAGTTTCTGTTTGCAAATCATACTCCAGATAACCATTGACCCAGTAATAACCATTTAACTGTTATGCAGAGATGAGCCTTGCACTTGTAGACTTCTGAATGAAGAGCATAGCCGGTCGCGGTGGTCTAGCGGTTCTAGGCGCTCAGTCCGGAACCGCGCGACTGCTACGGTCGCAGATTCGAATCCTGCCTCGGGCATGGATGTGTGTGATTTCCTTAGGTTAGTTAGGTTTAAGTAGTTCTAAGTTCTAGGGGACTGATGACCACAGATGTTAAGTCCTATAGTGCTCAGAGCCATTTGAACCATTTTTTGAAGAGCATAGTAATGGTTTTACAATGTGTAAAGGATGGTATGGTGCCCCATAGTGTATAAACGACAGCCGTTTTCTTCCTCCAAGCATTACAGTCTCCAGTGGCGCGATTAAATTATCACACGACTGCTGGTAGCAAACAGTATTTGCTCATTTGTTAAAGTGTATTGCCTCACGAGTATACCTGCCGCATTCCCTGTTCAAAATCCATGCATTAGGCAGAAATCGAAGTACGTATGTATTTATGTTCAAATGTGTGTGATATCTTATGGGACTTAACTGCTAAGGTCATCATTCCCTAAGCTTACACGCTACTCAACCCAAATTATCCTAAAGACAAACACACACACACCCATGCCCGAGAGAGGACTCGAACCTCCGCCGGGATCAGTCCATGACTGCAGCGCCTTAGACCGCTCGGCTAAACCCGCGCGGGGTATGTATTTATCTGTGTGTGTTTCATATCTCCTCCTGAACAACTGTACCAATTTAAAACTTGGCGCACATACCAATTACTGTCTGGAAGGAATCGCTGTGGGCATAATAACCACCTACCTGCGAAACGAATTTGTGGTGGAGATGAAAAAGAAGTGTAGCCTACGACGCACTAATGCCCAAAATTTATTCATCCAGTATTTGAGAATGAGAACACTTAGTGACTTGCAGCGAGCTTTAAACGCACTTTGAAACCCTACGAAATTTTTTCTCATTGACAACACCCACAAAATGATGAAAGAAGAAAAGCTTAACGATCACTACATTTTCGCTGTTCATGCAATAAAACAGCCGCATCGCGCATGACGCTTTAATTTATTACTTACTTACTACTAACTGTATTCCCGACACACTTCCCAGACAGTGTTCACAATACCAGTGAATGTATCTGAATGTATATCATTGTAAGACACATAGTTCAGGAGATAAAACGTGATAAACACTGAGATTCGTGAAAGACAGCCCCATAATGCATGACGTTGAAATTTATTACTTCTTTGCTACCCACAATATATATGCCGACAGTATAAAAATAGTCGCTAAATGTACCTGTAAAATTATGTCATTGTACAATATATAGCTCAGTAGATATGACGTCATAAACACTGAGCTCTTGGAATACGAACCTGCAGGGTGAAATTCGCTAGAGATGCAGGCTAAATATGTACACAAATATGTGCAATTTATGTACATTAAAAAGCGCATAATTAGGCTACAGGCTCATTCATCCTCATTGCAGAAATCAATGATTTTTCTGAAAAACAGTTTACGATGAAGACCGGATGTCATTAGCCAACGAACACAATATTTCGACAAGCTACCACACTGCCGACGCCAGCCGGAGTGACCGAGCGGTTATAGGCGCTACAGTCTGCAACTAAGCGACCGCTACGGTCGCGCAGGTTCGAATCCTGCCTCGGGCATGGATGCTTGTGATGTCCTTAGGTTAGTTAGGTTTAAGTAGTCCTAAGTTCTAGGGGACTAATGACCTCAGCAGTTAAGTCTCATAGTGCTCAGAGCCATTTGAACCATTTTTGAACACTGCCTACATCAGGTGCGCTGATGAACTGATTGCGTAGGAGCTGGCGCAAGGCATTAACCTCTTCAACCCCTCCCTTCGAGCTGACGCTCTCTCAGCGGTCCGCACACAGGCTCCAGCACGTGTTCCCCCTCCGACAGGAGTCCTTTTGGAAAAGGGGAGCCATGGATAGCTAACCACCGAGCGAGGTGGCGCAGTGGCTAGCACACTGGACTCGCATTCGGGAGGGCGACGGTTCAATCCCGCGTCCGGCCATCCTGATTTAGGTTTTCCGTGATTTCCCTAAATCACTCCAGGCAAATGCCGGGATGGTTTCTTTGAAAGGGCACGGCCCTTCCCCTTCCTTCCCTAATCCTATGAGACCGATGACCTCGCTGTCTGGTCTCCTCCTCCAAACAACCCAACCCAACCCCACTCTGGTACTCAAGGTTCAGTAGGGAGGATCACCTGATCTCTTACAACCATGATGTCTCCTCAGTCCTCATGTCCTCTATGAGTTCCGAGTTCCCATAGCCAACCCTTCGCTCCGGGTTCCAGGTGCGTGTGCCGCCAGCGTCTCTGCTGTAGCTCCACCTGCTCCCGAAATCAGTTCATTGTAGAATCTATCCTTCCTCTTCTTAACGTAAATGGAGGTTCCCAGGCCTACTAAGGTTATAGCCACAATCTTGATTGATCAGCTGTTCTCTTACCCGAATATCCATAGGTTCTTTAATGTCACAGTCTGAAATAATAGACGTCTGTGTAAGAACCATAGTATGGTCGAAATCCCCAGCGTATACCCTGCCTAGTCAGATCAATGTGACCATTTGTGAATAACCACCTTTAGCAGAGCAGACCGCTGCGAGACGTGCGGGAACATAGTCAATGAGATAACAGAAAGTACTCGCAGGGACGCAGACCCAGTGACGTGGCCAGCTGCGCTAAGTTTCTCGGCTGAGGATCCACGGCAAGACGAGCCCGATCGAGACGGTCCAATAGATTCTTTATTAGGTTTAAATCCGGGGAGTTTGGTGACCAGGAGCGTACGATTAACTCATACTGGTGCTCTTCCAACTACGAACGTACACTGCGAGCTGTGTGACATGACTTGTTCTCCTGGTAGATGCCATCGTGCCGAGGGTAAACAAACTGCATGTAGGGGCCGACATGGTACCAAAAGATTGATGCATACTTGTGTTGATCCATTGTGCCTTCCAGAATTACGAGATCACCCACGGAATGCCAGAGAAACATTCTCCACGCCATAAAGCATGCAGGGTGTTTATTTTCAGATGTTTCACGCACACTCCAACGGCTATCTGTCCTCTGGAGTATAAAACGTTGTTTATCTGGAAAGGCCACCTATCGCCATTCAGAAGACGTCTTGTTGCTGTACCGGCGTGCAAAATCCAATCATTGTAGCTGATGAACAGTAGTCAGCGTGGATGCATGAACCGGGTGCCTGCTGCGGAGGCACACACACAGCAACGTTCGCTGAACATCCGTTGAGGAGACGCTATTGGTAGTTCCTCGTTTCATCTGGGCTGTCAGTTGCTCAGTAGTCGCACGTCTATTCGTCAGTAAACATCTGTGCTGCCGTTGTTCACCCTTGTCACCTATGGCCCGTGGTGCAGCAGAGTTGCCTCGCAGCCGATTTTTGATAGCGCCATTTTGCTATGCACGCTATACATTAACCACTGCGGCACGCGAACAGTTTATAGACTTAGACGTTTCGGAAATACTTCCACACTTATCTTTTGGACGTCAGATAAATCGTTCCTTTACTCTGCAGTGTTCCGTGTCCCCTAGACACATATACCCTTCAGTGCTAGTGCTGCCGCCTGCCGTCTGTTAGTGGTTATTGCACTTTGACGTGGAACATAGGCTGTGCTCACATTATTCTGACTTGACCGTGAGGTTCCGATAAGCAATGTTCTGCAACTGCAGACGTCTTAGGCTTCTTCAGTCTTGGTGCAGTTGGTGTTCTCGCCAACGATCTTCCACAGTACGCGCGGCATGCCCGATGTTCGTCATGCCACATTGGCTGGGGATCTAATAGACCCCAGGCTCCCACAGTGAAAGGTCGTCCTTGACAGTACCAAACAGTGCCCGTGTCTTAGATGGTGGGTGGAAGACAGCCGTTACTTGGCATTTCTGAAAAAGTTGACCTATCTTCCCGGATAACGGTCCACAATATGGAATAAACACAGTGGCCACATTCTTATCATGTTCCTCTTGTTTGCGTTTGTCCATAGCTCTACGGAATTTCGGTGTCAATCAGATCCCTTACCAGTGTGGCATGACGTACATAGTGCATACGGAGCGATCTGTGGAATATCGAAATCACAACCGGTGCCTTAGACAGCGGCAGTCGAAGAAGTCGGCAGCCATGGGACATTGTCTGTCAGAATTACACGGACTGGATTATGACCACACTAAGGTTCTGACATGGATGTTTATCTTCTGGAATTCTGCCATTAAAGAAGCAGCGGAAAAATTTTCCTATCAGAGCACAAAGAATGACAAAGAATGCAAATATGTTCCTCTGAATGAAAAATGTGGTACCAGCTGCCTCATTCTACCTACCTCAGCATCTTTCAAAATTTTACCAAATATTTTGGCATGCGAACACATTCGCTCCTTCTTAACGTGCAACTCACCTCAAACTCCCACAAGCTCCCCATACAGTAACTCACTCAGACCCACTTGTCCATCGCTATAAGTTGGTCATACCCATCCACTTCCCATTTTCTCACCCACTTAATCAGCCAAGCTCATTGTCATTATCTCTTTGTGTCTGTCTCTCTCATTGTCTGCTGGGTCATAGCCACAGTTCTGTCCTATTACTATAGTCTCTTCTCACTGTCTCTGTCTCCATCTTGCTTGCTGTTAGTACTAACATCTCAATCCTTCCTTCCTGCTGCTGCTCTGTCTTCTCACTGCCACTACCCTCGTTTTCATTATCATATACTCTGTCCCTCATTATCAATGGCTCTCACTCACTTCCACTTTTTCTTTCTCTTTATTCCCTCCGCCCCATAACCCCGTGGCACTGTCTCCTTCACTCTTTTCCTATCAGTGATCTGTCACTACCAACCATGTTACATTGCCACTGCGTCCTTCTCTTTCTCTCACACTTCCATTGCCTTCTTCGCTCTTTCTATAACACAACCACTGTCTACCATCTTCCAGCGTTTATTACGTTTCCGTCTCTTTGCCACTGCAATGGTCTTCTACTTTCTCAGCATAAAAAAGTGCGAATACGTACTCATGTCAAAATTTTTGGGAAAATTTTTAAAGCTATAAGGAACGTAGAATGCGGCAGCTGCTACCCCACATTTCAGTCAGAGTCTTATAAACGAGCAGGAAAATATTCGCTTTTTTTGTCCTCCAGTGGAAGCATTTTTCCGCTGGTTTTTTTCCTTCCTTCCCTTGCTGCAGCGGGCATGTAACTTATATAAAAAGGAATGTTTGGTCAGTAAAATTTAGATAGTTTACTCAAGTGAAAGCGATATAACACAAAACTAATGTTAGACGTCAGACTGCATTTGACGCGAAAAAAAAATTGCTTGTGCTTCAGTACTACACCATGGGCTCCCAGATGATATTGAAGATATTTGATAGCATATATTCCGTGGTACGTCACTTCATAAACTACGTTTTCACCTCACACGGGATGTTACGTGTGTGTATTACGTGTACAACTAGGGTAAATTTGAACCTCTGTATCTCCGAACCCGAGATCGGGATCTTAGGAATACGTCGTAAGAATTACAGGCATTTGCAGTATATAGCAGTCTCGGAATCTGCGGCTGAGTTTTGGTACCAAAACAAAATATTTTGGGGCGTTTCTCGATATCGAACCAACGTTTTTGAAAACGTGGAGATGCCTCTTCTAGATAAATGCCTAGAGTATATACCGATAAAATTTGAACAATTTTCTGCGGTTATTTATTATTTATATTTTGCCTCATACCGTATTTTAAGTCTAGAAATAGGGTAACTTCGAACGTGTATATATTGGAAACGGATGAACATGTCAAGAAAATTTTCAAGGTTGTTGAAGATTGGGATGTTAAGAACACATCGTAAAAATTTCAGCCATTACTTTTGCATAGCCGTCTTGGAATCCTCGACTAGATTTTGGTCTGCTGGTGACGGCGAAAATGTAGTAAAAAAGTTCCTTTTGTTGGCGGTTTCCGAGGAACTGCCCATGAACTAACGGTGCCTACGTAGGTCCCACCATACCACTGTAGGCTACATCAAATGGAAAAAGAACCAATCGATTTTCTCCATTTGCCTAAGCGGAAGCAAGCGTGTAATATTCATACTTTGATCTTGTACTGTAGGATAGTGACACTAGGACGATCCTTCTGTTTAATATACAAATGGTCCATAACCCAAGCGCTATCCGAAACAAATGACCCTACCTTTTTGTCACCAACGGAACCGGAGAACGGTTATAGGAAAATCCCGGATCTATGCAAGGCGTTTTGGAGCATATTACGTACGCATGCTGTCGTATGCATACCGACACATCGAGATTTGATTAAGGGAACTTCTAATCAGTTGTGATAGTTGCTACACCTTTTGTGACCTGGGAAACAGATTAAGAAGAGGAAAAAGACATCCCACAAACAACTGACTTGGGGAGCTGGTGGAGCTACCGAAGAGGCGCCGGCAGCATACGTCAGTGGGCGCGTACGTCGTACGGAGCGATGTTTCGGTGGGAGGACAGGAGTAGGATATCCTGGGCTCACCCCCGGGCCTGGGCACGGACCAGTGACAAGGCGCCACGTCAGTGGGAGAGGGGGGAGGACATGTAAACGCCGGGCCAGTTCCTAGGTAATCAGTTCATCAGCGCTTATGATGATGGCAGCGTGGTCGTCCATTGGACACTGGCATCTGAGAATCCACCTGTGAAACATTTCATCACGAATTACGCTGAAAAAAGTTGATGGATCACATTTTTTTCTTTGCGGTAGGCTCGCGCACAGTGAAGGCAGACGCGGGCCTTTCTTGGCAGTGCGTGCGAAAGGTGACACGAGGCGAGGAATAAACGGTGACGCTGACTTTGAAAGTGAGACTAGAAATGCTGGCTTCAGCCCCTTTATTGAGGAGACCAGTAAAATATGGCGCAGCGGTCCAGCAAGGCCGCCGGAGACAAACAGCGAGCAGGGAGCAGAGAGGGCAAACAGCAAACAGGCAGCTCGCCGCCTGGCGCCTGGCGCCGCTCCAGCCGCGGCAAAAACCGCCGCCCCCGCTGTCGCCAAATGGATTACCCTCCAGTCATACGTACCCGCCGACTCCCTCACGTCGCGCACACCAAATTTCCCACCGGCGTGGCTCGGAACGCTGCTGCGATACAAGAGGATATAGTCTCATTGTCGCACGAGGAGATAGAGTAAGCAAATGTTTTCGCTGAGAAGTAGCTTTATAGACTTAAAAATTGAGCGGCAAACAACTGTTCGAAGTACTTTGCCTGCTAACCACTAAAAGACGATATCGAGATGGAATCATATTGTGATATACGCTTCATTTCATAAACCCGTGAAACATCACAGAAATAATGACAGCTCGAACAGTCATACATCTAATGTTATAAATCTTTACAGAAGTGAGCAACAAAGAATATGGCATTAATAAAACGTAAAAATACGTCGCCCGAAAAAAAAGTGTGCTACTAAATTTGAATGTGTTTCTACTGATCAAAATAGCAGAGCAAGAATAACGTCAACAGAAAAATACTTAACGGCACTCAACAAGAAAGTTGAACAAGACTTTGCTTTCCTATGATTCGTAGAGCGAAAGGAGAACCCTCACACCTAGTAGCAAAGTTTCTAGCTATCAGCTGCTCAGAGTAAAAGGTTACTGGCGGTACCAAAACTACGAGGGTAACTGAAATGACGTTCTTAAATATCTTTAAACTTTGTTTCATTGGAGAAAGAGCAACACGGGTGTATCATTTTTTGGCAAAGTCTCCCTGTCGTTCAACACATTTTCTCCAGCGTGCAATACGTGCACGGATTATATACACTGAGGCGCCAAGAAACTGGTGTGCCAGATGTATTCAAATACAGAGATACGTATACAGGCAGAATACGGCTCTGCGGTCGGCAACGCCTACATAAGACAACTAGTGTCTGGTGCAGTTGTTAGAATGGTTACTGTGCTACAATGGCAGGTTATCAAGATTTAAGTAACTCTCAACGTGATTTTATAATCGACTGACGAGTGATGCGACACAGGATCTGCGAAGTAGCCATCAAATGGGGATTTTACCGTACAATTTCACGACAATGCCGAGAATATCAGTCATGTCAGCAGGGGACTGTTCAAGCTGGTGGAGGCTCCGTAATGGTGTGGGGCGTGTGCAGTTGGAGTGATATGGGACCCCTGATACGTCTAGATATGACTCTGACAGGTGACACGTACGTAAGCATCCTGTCTGATCACCTGCATCATTTCATATCTATTGTGCATTCCGACTGACTTGGGCAATTCCAGCAGGACAACGCGGCACCACACACATTCATAATTGCTACAGAGTGGCCCCAAGAACACTCTTCTGAGTTTAAACACTTCCTCTGGCCACCAAACTCGCCAGACATTAACATTATTGAGCATATGTGGGATGCCTTGCAACGTGCTGTTCATAAGAGATCGCAACCTCTCGTACTCTTACGGATTTATGGACATCCCTGCAGGATTCATGGTGCTAGCTAGCCCCCTCCAGCAGTACTTCAGACATTATTCGAGTCCAGGTCACGTCGTGTTGCGGCACTTCAAAATGGTTCAAATCGCTCTGAGCACTATGGGACTTAACTTCTGAGGTCACCAGTCCCCTAGAATTAGAACTACTTAAACCTAACTAACCTAAGGACATCACACACATCCGTGACCGAGGCAGGATTCGAGCTTGCAACCGTAGCGGTCGCGCAGTTCCAGACTGTAAAGCCTAGAACCGCTTCTGCGTGCTCGGGAGGCCCTACACGATATTAAGAAGGTGTATGAGTTTCTTTGGCTCTTCAGTGTATATATACTCAGCCACTCGTGCACAATCTGTTGTACCTCTTCGCTTCATCGGAAGAAACTTCTTTCCTCCAATCGCCTACCTGAGTGGTCCAAACATGTAGTATTCACTCGGTGCCATCACATACTGCTTCAGAGGGCCGCAAAATTCTTCACAGACGTCAACGAGTCGCTTTTTCATTTCTGGAGTTAGTTCCTTTCGCACCCAACTTGTAGACACTTTGAGAAACTTGAGCACTTCATGAATGATGTAATGTACTGAGTCATGTCTAGTGATCAGATTCGCGGCTGTTTCTTCTACCATCGTACGGCAATTGTCTGTCACATTGGCTTCAACTGCTGCAATGTACTCTGTTGTCGTAATGTGGTGTGCCTGACCCAGGCGCTGAGCGTCTGTCACGGAAGTCACGACTTTTAAAACTTTCTACTCCTTCTATACACTTACTGCAGTGATAGACATAATTCACCACACTAGGGCTTCATTCGCCGATGGATTTCAATAGGTTCCGTATCTTCAACGGTCAGAAAATGACAGAACGCTGTTCTCCCTTGGCGCTTGTCGCAAGTGGGGCAGCCATGTTAAACAGGTTTTGTGGCTGCGTTTCGCTTGTCTGTAGTATGCTGCAACGTGTAGGGCATCCTTACATCATTGGTAACATTACTGACAACTTACAGAACAGTGGTGCCAAATTTCGATTTTTAATTGCACTTTTAAGGTCTTCATTTGACTCCGCCTAGTATGTGACTAAACGCGACAGTCGTCTATGTATCTGCCATCCATACTGGGCACTGCCACAAAGACGTACGCAAAATCGTGTTACCTGATACGCTGTGGCAGATGCGTGAAGCAGGCACGCCAAGCCCACATCAACCGACAGGGGTGTATTTTCGGCGTGTGGACTATACATCATGCGTCTTAAAAGTTCCGAGACTAATTTTATTCTTGCCGTATAAGCGAAGTCATCGTAGTAAGACTAATAACTGTAAACAACGCATGTGCATTCCACCAGTCTATTTTAAGCAGGTAATGCATGTGCGGCCGTAGTGTCTCACTGTTGTGGCACAGCGCGGGGTAGCCGCGCGGTCCAGGGCGTATTGTCACAGTCCGCGCCGCTCCTCCAGTCGGAGGTTCGAGTCCTTCCTCGGGCATGGTTGTGTGTGTTGTACATAGCGTAAGATAGTTTAAGTTAGATTAAGTAGTGTGTAAGCTTAGGGACCGATGATCTAAGCAGTTTGGTCGCATAAGATATTACCACAATTTTTTTATTGTTGGGGCACAAATCGCAATTGACAACGAACTATACATCTCTAAATCAAGTGTTCAAGACACATTCTTCAGAATGTTTTGAAAGTAGACAAAAGTATTCGCAAAATTCGTAGCTCATGTTTTGACTCCCGAACAAAAACAACAAAAACCAGGATGCGTTGACGGCTGCTGCGAGTTGAGTTAAATTCTTTTCTCGAAAAAATCACCGGGTGTGACGAGACGCAACGTTATCAATACCAATCTACCAAAAATCAGCAAAGTGCAGAAATTCATACGAAATGTTCATGCTTTGACGACGTAACTGACACTATTTATTTATTTATTTTTTATGGTATGGAAATACTCATGCAGTTTACAGCTATATTTACACAATACAAAAGAAGTATTTATACATAACCAAAGGAAGCCGGCCGGAGTGGCCGTGCGGTTCTAGGCGCTACAGTCTGGAGCCGAGCGACCGCCACCGTCGCAGGTTCGAATCCTGCCTCCGGCATGGATGTGTGTGATATCCTTAGGTTAGTTAGGTTCAATCAGTTCTACGTTCTAGGCGACTGATGACCACAGAAGTTAAGCCGCATAGTGCTCAGAGCCACTTGAACCAAAGGAATGTACAAGAGTTATGTGTTGTGTCGATTCCCTAAGGTCTCGACACAATGAGTGGCTAGGTGCACGCGAAACTAACGCAGACGGGCATAAATTCTGAAACAGGAGACTGGATGAAAACTATAAAGAAAAGAAGAGAGATTTTAATATACTTAACTTTAATGTAGTCTTGTTCTTGTTGAAATACATCTCTTGCATAGTAGTAAGCAATTAGCAATGATACACATGGCGCCTTGCTAGGTAGTAGCGATGGACTAGCTGAAGGCTATTTAATATGTCTCTCGGCAAATGAGAGGAAGACGTGATAGGTCTAGTCGCAAGCTATGTCGTCCGTACAACTGGGCGAGGTCATGTCCGTGTCTTGTGACCTGCCATGTGGTGGCGCTAGGATTGCGAGTACACAGTGGCGACACGCGGGTCCGACATGTACTACAGGACCGCGGCCGATTTAAGTTACCACCTAGCAAGTGTGGTGTCTAGCGGTGACACCACATTCCTCCCCCGCAAATCGGCGAACGGTCGTGAGATAAGGCTTCCGCCCGCCGTGGGGAGGACCCCATGTTGACGTATGCGATGAGGTGGGGAGCCTAACAACAGGCGAGGCTGTGCCACCCGCACCCGGCCATTCGGTCCGAGGGGAGCTAGGAAACGCCTGCAAACCTAGTCCAGGGTGCACGTCAACATGAGGTGTATGCGCACGTAATGAGACAGAAGGGTCGACCTCCATGTGGTCGGAGCACCCGACGGGCGAAGACGACATCTGGTCCGGAGCGGGCAAGAGGTCCATGGCGGAGGACGGCTGGTCACGGGAAGCGAGCGGCGGCGCGTGACCCAGGGAGGCGCGTGGCGGCTGCAACGAAGCGTCCGCTGCGGGCGGCGCCGGCGGCGGCGCGACGCCATGAGGCAAAACGGAAGGCATCGTCGGTAACACCTGGGGATGAGGCGAGCCAGTAGATGGGTCCCCAGGGCGCTGACCTGACGGCACCGTCGCTGAAAGCAGACGGGGAGCGGCAGAACCCAGGCGACGACAGAGGCGCAGCTGATTGAGATGCCGACGCACCTCACCAGAGGCCCCCAAAACCAAATACATCGCGCGGCCGAGGCAGCGAAGAATGCGCCCTGCGAGCCAACGCTGTGAACCGCGATAGTTGCGATAATAGACAACGTCGCCAGGAGCAAAAGCAGGAGACTGCCGCTGCACAGGAACCTGATGTGGCGGATGCAGCAAAGACATCAGAGTTCGATGAGATCGACCATGGAGCAATTCAGCCGGCGAGCGACCATCGCGAGGCTGAGAGCGATATGAGGACAAAAAGAGCAACAAAGCGTCCTCCCGAGAATGCGACTCTTTCAACTTCAACATCTGCGACTTGAAAGTCCGGACCAATCGTTCCGCGGCACCGTTTGACTGAGGCGAAAACGGCGCGGATGTCAGATGTTGAATACCATTGGCCTGGCAGAATGACTGAAATTCTGCGGACATGAATTGTGGGCCATTGTCGGAAACAATAGTCTGCGGAAGACCTTCAATGCAAAAGATAGCAGACAAGGCTTGGATTGTGGCAGAAGACGTCGTGGAAGACATCCGGACAACAAAAGGAAAATTACTGAAAGCATCGACCACAACCAACCATCGAGCATTCCAGAATGGACCAGCAAAATCGATGTGCAAGCGTTGCCAAGGGGAAGTGGCTTTCGGCCATGCAAAGAATTTCCGCGGCGGTGCGGATTGTTGTTCGGCACACGCCACGCAAGAGGAGCACATATTCGCAATCGCAGCATCGATTCCGAACCAAGTACAGTGCTGTCGAGCAAGTTGTTTCGTTCGCACTATACCCCAATGTCCTTGGTGAAGAAGCCGTAAGACAGAGGACTGTAACGAACGTGGGACTACGACTCGGGATTGATCATTATCGGAACGCAACAACAAAACACCACGTCGTACAAAAAGTCTCTCCTTGTGAGCAAAAAAACGGCGAACCAAAGGATCCTCGATCCGTGACTTTGACAAGGGCCATTGCGTAGCAACAAAACGCAAAACAGAAGCAAGGACAGGGTCAGCAGCTGTGGCTGTAGCTACACGACGAAAATCAATCGGAAACGATGTGACCACGTCATCGGCTTCCGAATCAATGAACATGCAAGCAAGTTCGGAAGAATCGAATGCTTTATCCTCAGCAACAGGCAAACGGGACAACGCATCAGCGTTTCCGTGCTTAGCAGTGGACCGATACAAGATATCGTAGCGGTACTGCGAGAGAAAAAGAGACCAGCGAATGAATTTCTGCGCTGTACGTGGAGGTACAGGCTTGTTCGGATGAAAAAGTGATGTCAAAGGTTTGTGGTCCGTGATGATTGTAAAGTGACGACCATACAAGAAATCGTGAAACTTTGTTACACCAAACACAAGAGCCAAAGCTTCCTTCTCTATTTGTGAATAATTTCTTTGCGCAGATGAGAGCAATTTGGACGCAAAGGCAATAGGGCGATCATGCGAGCCATCCTTGTGCGCAAGCACAGCACCGATCCCGAAATCCGAGGCATCTACCATCAGCAAAAGGGGTTTTCGGGGATCGAATGGCGTAAGGCAAGTATTTGAAAGTAACGCCGATTTCAACTGGCGAAAGGCGCGTTCGCATTCCGTCGTCCAGACGAACGGAACACCTTTACGGCGTAAGCGATGAAGCGGAGCTGAAATAGAAGAAGCATTGCGCACAAACCGATGATAATAATTTACCTTACCCAGCACACTCTGTAGCTGTTTTAAGTTCTGCGGTGACGGCAAGTCCTGAATGGCACGAAGGTGCTCTGGACTCGGATGTATACCTTGGGCGTTAAGGACATGGCCCAGGTACGGTAAGTCCCGAGCAAAGAACACACATTTGTCCTTTCT
The DNA here is from genome assembly GCF_023898315.1 of Schistocerca nitens. NCBI lineage: Eukaryota > Metazoa > Arthropoda > Insecta > Orthoptera > Acrididae > Schistocerca > Schistocerca nitens. The sequence continues at coordinate 628,863,224 of NC_064616.1, read as the reverse complement.
CAAGCGAAGACCATTCTGACGCAATACCTGAAATAATGTTCGGAGATTTTGCAAATGTTCTGCTTCTGTCTTTCCTGAGATTACAATATCGTCCAGATAGTTCGCAGCTGTAGGGACCGACGCACAAATAGTTTGTAAATATTGCTGAAACAAAGCAGGGGCGGATGCACACCCGAATGGCAGTCTTTTGAAGCGATACAAGCCAAGATGCGTGTTTACCACCAAGACGCGCTGGGAGTCTTCGTCCACAGGTATCTGCAAGTACGCATCTGCTAGGTCCAATTTTGAAAAATATTTTCCCGGGCACAGTTTGTCAAAAAGATCTTCCGGGCGGGGCAAAGGAAAAGTAGCAGTCACAAGTTGTGGATTCACAGTGGCCTTGAAGTCCACGCAAAGTCTCAATTTTCCGGAAGGTTTTGGCAAAATGACTAAGGGTGAGGCCCAGAGAGAAGCCTGCACACGTTCAATTACACCTTGAGATTCTAAATCGTGCAATGTTCTTGCGACCTCATCACGCAATGCGTGGGGAACATTGCGCGCTCTGAAAAATTTCGGTTGCGCGTTATCTTTCAGTTCCAAATGCGCTTCATAGTTCTTAGCGCAACCAAGGCCCGGTGCAAAAATGTCTGCAAATTCTTCACAAAGACTAGAAACACTGGCGGAAGGCACAGTCTGATTCACTGATAGGACCTGATTTACAATAGACATATTAAACAATTGAAACAAATCTAAGCCAAACAAGTTCACTGCACTAGAGGAACGAAGAACATAAAATGACACAAGTTTTGTCTGTCCCTTGTATGTGGCAAGAAGGCTGCACTGTCCTAACACAGGTATATGCTGTCCTGAGTAACTAGTTAACGTAACATTTGCGGCACGCAATGGCGGGGCGCCCAGTTGTTTGTACGTGTCGTGATTGAGCAATGAAACAGCAGCTCCGGTATCGAGCTGGAATGGGATCACTTTTCCTACAAAGTCTAAGTCCACAAAAAGTTTATTGTCTTGTTGACGACAAGAGCGACTGTCTCGTGCAATTTGAACGGAGACAGGTACAGAAGCACTTGCGACTTTACGGGATTTCCGGCGACGTCGACGCACACTTTGGGTGGGACGAACACAGTCACTGTGAGCTAAAGTGTCACTGGACGGGTGGGAATGAACGACATGAATGTCCATGGGCGAAGGTCCACGAGCCTGATTGTCCTGGGTTCGATGCCGGCGCGAAGCAAAAGGCCTGGAAGTATTGCGAGTGTCTGATCTTAACTTTTTCTGGCAAACACTTTGTACATGTCCTTTCTTGTGACAGTAAAAGCAAATAGCTTGGCGTGACGGGCAATTTTCACGCGAATGTCTAGTTGCACACCGCGGGCAAGATTTCACTGCATTTGCTTGCTTACGCGGCGCACGTGGTTGCAAGCTAGGCGGCCGCTGCGAAGTCGGGCGCGAGGGCCGCTTAGCGTCCCGTGCAGCGGGCCCGGCGGGCCGATTAATGTGACACACTGCTGGCGAAGTTTCAAATGATTCCTGAGCAAAGTCAAGTGTGTCTTGCCTGTCCAATATGTCTATCACTTGTTGCAGGGAGGGATTAACTAGCTTCAAAATCTGTTCCCTTATGCGAACATCAGAAACGTTCTGTGCAATTGCATCACGCACCATAGTATCTGAATATGGGAGGCCACATTCACATGCAAACGCGCAGTCTCTAGTAAGTCCTTGCAAAGTTGCTACCCACTCCCTGTTAGTCTGACCGGCCGTACGTTTTGTACGAAAAAACGTATACCGTTTGGCAACTACATTTACTGTTTCTTTGAAATAGGCATCTAAAGCCGACAAAATTTCCTCGTAGGACAGAGTTGCTACGTCGCGTCGGGGAAACAATTTCACTATCACACGGTAGGTAGACACACCGACACAAGAAAGCAAAAACGGCTGCCGCTCTTTACCTTGAATTCCATAAGCTGTGAGGTGGAACCGGAACTGATCGGCCCACTCAGTCCAGCTCTCGTTATGGGCCTCAAAGGGCCTAAATGGCGGTGCGACAGCGTTGTGTGGCTGCGGTAGCGAAGAAGCGGCTGCCGCCGCATCGGTTTGCAGCGCACGTTGACCCTGGACGAGCTGTCCAAGGGCTTCCAATAACGCCTGCGTCTGCTGATTCTGCAAGCGAAAAAATTCGGACAGTACATCTGGAGAATGCGGCGAAGCCATGACACAAACAAATTAGAGCAAGTATAACACAAAGACTGCAACGTGGGCGCGGCACCACTCCTCGGCGCCAAAATATTGTTGTGTCGATTCCCTAAGGTCTCGACACAATGAGTGGCTAGGTGCACGCGAAACTAACGCAGACGGGCATAAATTCTGAAACAGGAGACTGGATGAAAACTATAAAGAAAAGAAGAGAGATTTTAATATACTTAACTTTAATGTAGTCTTGTTCTTGTTGAAATACATCTCTTGCATAGTAGTAAGCAATTAGCAATGATACACATGGCGCCTTGCTAGGTAGTAGCGATGGACTAGCTGAAGGCTATTTAATATGTCTCTCGGCAAATGAGAGGAAGACGTGATAGGTCTAGTCGCAAGCTATGTCGTCCGTACAACTGGGCGAGGTCATGTCCGTGTCTTGTGACCTGCCATGTGGTGGCGCTAGGATTGCGAGTACACAGTGGCGACACGCGGGTCCGACATGTACTACAGGACCGCGGCCGATTTAAGTTACCACCTAGCAAGTGTGGTGTCTAGCGGTGACACCACATTATGATTACTAATTATATCACAAACTGATATCCAGGGAGTCTGTCCAATCCAGTGCTGCTGGCGAGGCGTTGATTATGTCGTTCCAGCCTCCACTAAAACATCTAAGGGAACATTCCTCTACAATGTGTTCAACAGACTGTTCTGCTGCTCCACAGTCGCACACCGGGGAGTCTGAGAGTCCCAATTTGTACGTCAAGGCCTTAGTTCTTCCATGTACACATTGGATTCTGTTGAGCACACACCAGGTTCGTCTAGGTAGTAAGAAGCCTGATGTGCATGTAGGGTCTTCGAGGCCACGGCGAAGTATGCTGGTGCCGTTTTTCCATTTATCCTTTCACACATCTTCAATCTTGAATGGCTCGGGTTCTCGAACTGTCCAGAACGGTTTTCTTGATGCGAGACGCGTGCAGGGTGGATTGAGCAGTATTTTCTGGGCGGGTAGCCTTTGGGGAAACTTTTCGTTATTAATCTTTTCCCGCTCGCGGGCCGCTCCTTCTTGTCGTCTCAGATGTAGTGGGGCGACGCTACTGAGAGCAGACAGCCAGGGTAGTGGGGTTTATATCACCTGGTAAGAGTCCCAGTCTGACACTAAAGCCAATGTGACGCACGAGTAAAGTAACGTCCGAAAGGAGGTCTTTTCCGATAGTTTCGTAGGGTTGTATTATGGACATATTGTGCATTGCAGTCGTGAGGCGTGGGGGGGGGGGGGGAGGGAGAGTGTTAAGCACAATCATATTCTCTCATGTACTATGACGTTTCCTGCCTAGTGTTACATGCGGAGTTCGAAATATGGTGCAACTTTACAGTATTTATCCAAAGAAAATCATTGTGAGCCATGAAAAGAGGAATAAATAATACAACTTTATGGTAGGTTTTGTAAGAAACTAGTGAGTAACATGTTGTTGGATATGGGATTGTTGCGATGTTGTTGCCGCTGCTGCTAGGCTGGCAGTTACCACTATCTGCATTTTCTCTCGAAGTTTGTTCTTGTGCCACTCACTTACCGGAGAGATTGTATGTCAAATTAGTATTAGACGACACTCAGTTTTCTTGTGTAGGAAACAAAGTGAGACAAATGACTTCTCCGTCATTAAAGGAATTTAATTCTACTTATAACATAAAACTATTCTTTGAAATTAGGAGGTTAATAGAAACTATAATTCTTATTGAAACTCAAACCCTTCCACTAACCTAAATTTCTTCACAGAAATAAATCTTAGTAGAAGACTAAAACTCATCTCAAGAATGAGAGATCGAGCTTAGTAGGGACGTTCGGATACTTAAAAAGACCAGTTATACATCCACATTTGTGTTCTGCAAAACACATGAGAGTGAGCGGCGAAAGGTACCGTGTGCACCACTGTCACCCTTTAATATTACAGCCGGGAATGGTTTGCGGGAAGGACGTTTGTTGGTAAGGCTCAGTGTGATCTAAGATCCCCTTCACGATATTTTCGCAATATTCAAATAGATGGAATCGATGTAATACACTACTGGCCATTAAAATTGCTACACCACGAAGATGACGTGCTACAGACGCGAAACTTAACCGACAGGAAGGAGATGCTGTGATATGCAAATGATTAGCTTTTCAGAGCATTCACACACGGTTGGCGCCGGTGGCGACACCTACAACGTGCTGACATGAGGAAAGTTTCCAACCGATTTCTCATACCATCACTTTTCCGACTTTGATAAAGGTCGGATTGTAGCCTATCGCGATTGCGGTTTACAGTATCGCGACAATGCTGCTCCCGTTGGTCGAGATCCAATGACTGTTAACAGAATATGGAATCAGTGGGTTCAGGAGGGTAATACGGAACGCTGTGCTGGATCCCAACGGCCTCGTATCACTAGCAGTCGAGATGACAGCCCTCTTATCCGCATGGCTGTAATGGATCGTGCAGCCACGTCTCGATCCCTGAGTCAACAGATGGGGACGTTAGCAAGACAACAACCATCTGCACGAATAGTTCGACGACGTTTGCAGCAGCATGGACTATCAGCTCGGAGACCATGGCTGCGGTTACTCTTGACGCTGCATCACAGACAGGAGCGCCTGCGATGGGGTACTCAACGACGAACCTGGGTGCACGAATGGCGAAACGTTATTTTTTCGGACGAATCCAGGTTCTGTTTACAGCATCATGATGGTCGCATCCGTGTTTGGTGACATCGCGGTGAACGCACAGTGGAAGCGTGTATTCGTCATCGCCATACTGGCGTATCACCCGGCGTGATGGTATGGGGTGCCATTGGTTACACGTCTCGGACACCTCTTGTTCGCATTGACGGCACTTTGAACAGTGGACGTTACATTTCAGATGTGTTACGACCCGTGGCTCTACCCTTCACTCGATCCCTGCGAAACCCTACATTTCAGCAGGATAATGCACGACCGCATGTTGCAGGTCCTGTACGGGCTTTTCTGGATACAGAAAATGTTCGACTGCTGCCCTGGCCAGCACATTCTGCAGATCTCTCACTATTTGAAAACGTTTGGTCAATGGTGGCCGAGCAACTGGCTCGTCACAATACTCCAGTCACTATTCTTGATGAACTGTAGTATCGTGTTGAAGCTGCATGGGCAGCTGTACCTGTACACTCCATCCAAGCTCTGTTTGACTCAATGCGCAGGCGTATCACGGCCGTTATTACGGTCAGAAATGGTTGTTCTGGGTACTGATTTCTCAGGATCTATGCACCCAAATTGCGTGAAAATGTAATCACATGTCAGTTCTAGTAAAATATATTTGTCCAATGAATACCCGTTTATCATCAGCATTTCTTCTTGGTGTAACAATTTTAATGGCCAGTAGTGCAGTTACATCTTCTAGGAACGCACGCACTCGGTACTTTAATACACTCCTGGAAATGGAAAAAAGAACACATTGACACCGGTGTGTCAGACCCACCATACTTGCTCCGGACACTGCGAGAGGGCTGTACAAGCAATGATCACACGCACGGCACAGCGGACACACCAGGAACCGCGGTGTTGGCCGTCGAATGGCGCTAGCTGCGCAGCATTTGTGCACCGCCGCCGTCAGTGTCAGCCAGTTTGCCGTGGCATACGGAGCTCCATTGCAGCCTTTAACACTGGTAGCATGCCGCGACAGCGTGGACGTGAACCGTATGTGCAGTTGACGGACTTTGAGCGAGGGCGTATAGTGGGCATGCGGGAGGCCGGGTGGACGTACCGCCGAATTGCTCAACACGTGGGGCGTGAGGTCTCCACAGTACATCGATGTTGTCGCCAGTGGTCGGCGGAAGGTGCACGTGCCCGACGACCTGGGACCGGACCGCAGCGACGCACGGATGCACGCCAAGACCGTAGGATCCTACGCAGTGCCGTAGGGGACCGCACCGCCACTTCCCAGCAAATTAGGGACACTGTTGCTCCTGGGGTATCGGCGAGGTCCATTCGCAACCGTCTCCATGAAGCTGGGCTACGGTCACGCACACCGTTAGGCCGTCTTCCGCTCACGCCCCAACATCGTGCAGCCCACCTCCAGTGGTGTCGCGACAGGCGTGAATGGAGGGACGAATGGAGACGTGTCGTCTTCAGCGATGAGAGTCGCTTCTGCCTTGGTGCCAATGATGGTCGTATGCGTGTTTGGCGCCGTGCAGGTGAGCGCCACAATCAGGACTGCATACGACCGAGGCACACAGGGCCAACACCCGGCATCATGGTGTGGGGAGCGATCTCCTACACTGGCCGTACACCACTGGTGATCGTCGAGGGGACACTGAATAGTGCACGGTACATCCAAACCGTCATCGAACCCATCGTTCTACCATTCCTAGACCGGCAAGGGAACTTGCTGTTCCAACAGGACAATGCACGTCCGCATGTATCCCGTGCCACCCAACGTGCTCTAGAAGGTGTAAGTCAACTACCCTGGCCAGCAAGATCTCCGGATCTCTCCCCCATTGAGCATGTTTGGGACTGGATGAAGCGTCGTCTCACGCGGTCTGCACGTCCAGCACGAACGCTGGTCCAACTGAGGCGCCAGGTGGAAATGGCATGGCAAGCCGTTCCACAGGACTACATCCAGCATCTCTACGATCGTCTCCATGGGAGAATAGCAGCCTGCATTGCTGCGAAAGGTGGATATACACTGTAGTAGTGCCGACATTGTGCATGCTCTGTTGCCTGTGTCTATGTGCCTGTGGTTCTGTCAGTGTGATCATGTGATGTATCTGACCCCAGGAATGTGTCAATAAAGTTTCCCCTTCCTGGGACAATGAATTCACGGTGTTCTTATTTCAATTTCCAGGAGTGTAGGAAACCATGCCGTGGGTTTGTCTTGTAGCGTCTACCACTGGCGATGTGTTACGAGCAGCTCTTTTTTTTGTAACTTCTCTTTTTCTTTATCAATATCACCTGGTAAGAGTCCCAGTATGACGAGCATTACTCAAATATCTGTCGAGTGAGGATTTTGTAAGGTAGCTCCTTCGTAGCTGGACCACTCTTTCTGAGGCGTTTACCAATGAATATCACTCTGTCGTATGCCTTCCCTTCGGTTAGTTACTTGTGGTCGTTACACTTTAAATCGGTCCGTATGCATTCTTCCTAACATTTAATAAATGGGCTCGCATCCAGCGGTTGTTCGGCAGTGATGCAGTCATACTATAACGGGTCCTTCCGCCTGTTTAAGCCCAATACCTTACCTGTGTCTATGCTGAAGATCAGCTGCCAGCTCGGGACCAAGAACAGATCGCCTACAAGTCCTCCTGCATTTCGGTATATTTTTCTAGTGTTACGACTTACCTCTATGCAGCAGCATTGTGGGCGAACAGCCTCAAGGTGCATCCGACGTTATCCACCAGGTCGGTTATTTGTGATGTGGTTAATGATGGGGCTGACGAGTTCCATAACAAGTAAATGACACCCCTGTTACAAATCCGCTGTCAGTAAAGTAAGGATCAGGGAAGGAGGATCGCGAACAGCAACTCATCTTCGACCAACATTCCAAACATGCTCTATTGGGATGACGTCGAAATGGCTACCCAATAGGCTGACTAGACTGTTTTTATCAATACCCAATGATGAGGCTAGGCCTATGCTGCTTTGCCACAGAAATAACAATGTATTGCATCATTACGTGGGTGTACACAATCACCAAGAATAGAAGACCTTGGTATTTACTACCTCACATGGAGTGACACGTAAATCCTCTTCACAGAAAGATTGTTCCTCGCTCAAAGACATTCCACTCCCAGACGTGTTACGGTTTCTTCCTCTGCAGTCCCATCTAGCGTCCACCCCTGGTAGCTGAGTGTTCAGCGCGACGGAATATCATACCTAACGGCCCGCGTTCGATTCCCGGCTGGGTCGGAGAATTTCTCCGCTCAGGGACTGGGTGTTGTGTTGTTCTTATCATCATCATTTCATCCCCATCGACACGCGAGTGGCCAAAGTGGCGTCAACTCGAAAGACTTGCACCAGGCGAACGGTCTACCCGACAGGAAGCCCTAGCCACACGGCATTTCCATTTCCAGTCCCGTCTAGCTCTTAGCAGATTAAAGACCGAGGTGGCGCAGTGATCAAGGATTGGATAGGAGATAAAGGAGGAGACTTTAAACTAGTGTACGTTCCTAGTACAGTAAATATACATTTCACTTACTCGCATTTCTCGTAAAATGATCGTCATTGTAAAACCAGAGAAGCGGGAACCCATAAGGAGACTTATTGGTAGTCGTTCTTTCCGTGGACTGATTGCAAATGGAACAGCGCCTGAAATATTCTGCGACACTCAGTATCAGGTGGATCGCGGAGTATACATGGGTATGTAGAGCTTTGTGGTGAAACTAATGTCTTTAATTCTTTTTATCATTTAAACACTGACCTACAGAATTTTCCCTGACAAAGACACCTCCTACTTAACCTTTTCATTTATTGCCCACAATATACAAGCCCAACGCAATCTGACTGCTATACAGTGACAACATGACTTTCAATACTTAACGCAAAAGAATGGCCCTATACTGCAAGAAACCCTCACAATAATAAAATTCCAAAAAATATGAAATTAAAGAAATATGAAAGTAGCTCCAGCTGTGTCAATTGCCTAAACTCATTTCAATTACGAATCCCATTTTTTTATAAGTCACTTACCTCAAAGAAAATCTTCATAACACGACCTGCAGCAATTACAAAATGGTTCAAATGGCTCTGAGCACTATGGGACTTAACAGCTATGGTCATCAGTCCCCTAGAACTTAGAACTACTTAAACCTAACTAACCTAAGGACATCACACAACACCCAGCCATCACGAGGCAGAGAAAATCCCTGACCCCGCCGGGAATCGAACCCGGGAACCCGGGCGTGGGAAGCGAGAACGCTACCGCACGACCAAGAGATGCGGGCACAGCAATTACAGCAAGCAGCAACTACAGCCAAGTAAATAAAAACATTCGAACTATTATAGACTTACTACTAGGAGGCATATTGCTAGGAAAAGAAAGATTTTGTTGAAGAGAAAACAATGTATTTAGAAAATTTTACCTTATGCTAGTGACACCCAGTTCCAAAAATTACATAGTTGTCAATATTTCCACTGCCCAGACAATATCAACAACATCCATCCTCATACAATTCCTTCCGTGTGACTTTTCAATGCATGGCCTACCAACACAGAGTCCCCACTAAGAATATCATGTCCATACACTTCCCTATCCACGTGCAGAGCGCTGTCAGCGATATTAACATACAGTCTATAGCACTGCAAACATACAACCAGGCTACTTACAGTTCAAATACAATGCCTGACAATAAAAATGAAGCACCCAGAAGTCCATGGGTCGATAGGGTATGCGATGTTATTTCGGTTATTGCAAAATCGTGTAAAATTTACAAAGAACGGCGGTATGCACCTTTATCTGAATGACGTTGAACCACCGGCCCCCTGCACTAACCTAGATGCATGCAGTGATTGAGTTGGCACACGTGTCAGGAAGACATTGCATCGTCTTTTGAGGGAAACAATCCAATAACTATCGAAACTAATCCTTGATACTCCGGATGCTAGCAGTGGGGTAGAGTTGGCGTCCAACAGGTTGCTGCATATGTCCTATTGGGGACAGATCTGGGGATCTTATTGTATACGGGGTACCTCAGCGTCACACAGACAGTTGATAGAGACACGTGACATGTGTGAACAAGCACTGCGCTGTTGAAAAATGGCACCAAGACACTGTCGCGTGAATGGTAACACAGCAGGACGCACGATGTCCGTGACAGCGTCGTGCCCTCAGAGTTCCCTCAGTAACTGCTAGCCGTGACATGAACTCATACCCGACGGCTACTGACACGATGACGCCAAGAGCAACACCGCTATACCTCTCAAAAAGTTTGGGAGAATGGTACCTCTGCCAAGTCACCGCTGTACACGTGGACGACCGTCATCCAGGGTAGTGCAGAAGCGCGATTCATCGCTGAACACAGTGTGGCGTCATTCATCTGTAGTCTATGCTCAAAGTCATAATTCTTGTCACGTCTTCAACCGCACCTGCTTGTGCTGTAATGTTAACGACAGCCTACGCATGGGGGCGGTAACTGCATAGTCTTAATGTTGCTTTCGTGCATGGGAGTAGAGCAGCCTGCCCGTTCTGGTGATAACGCGCGGCAGCTTGCGTGCCTGGCTAACATATAAGCATGGGCAGGTTAAACGCAGAATGTATACACCTCTGCATCCAAAGCCTCCTGCCGAAGAAACAGGCCACGCGCTACGCTCCGCGACGCTGGAAAAGCACGGCCGCAAGTCACGGTTCGGATCCAGCGCGCGTGGAAATTATGTTGGCGCCCAGCTTAAGTATCCTTACATCGATAGTCGGATACGCTCGTCTGTGGTCGACGATACATTGGTAACACCTTCTTTTCTACGAACCAAGATATCTAAAACGCGAGGTCTCCAGTTTCTTCCTCTCCCGTGGTGAAGCAAATGCTTGGATGGTGGACGTTAAGATTTTGAAATATGGGTTGATGTCCCATGAGGCCGTGTAACGAAATTATCATCTCTAAAAACATTTAGGTTTCAAAATCACCACTGAAGTCCTTTTCCCACTAAGTCTAAATGGCTCTGAGCACTATGGGACTCAACATCTTAGGTCATAAGTCCCCTAGAACTTAGAACTACTTAAACCTAACTAACCTAAGGACATCACACACACCCATGCCCGAGGCAGGATTCGAACCTGCGACCTTAGCAGTCCCGCGGTTCCGGACTGCAGCCCGAGAACCGCACGGCCACCGCGGCCGGCCCCTCTAAGTCTTCCATAAAAGTGTTAGGTACTATGGACGAAAGAGGGCTGCTCATAGTGACACCGTCAGTTTGCTCAAAATATACGCTGAAGCACCAAATAAACTGCTATAGGCATGCGTAATCAAATATAGAGATATGTAAACAGGCAGAATACGGCGCTGCGGTCGGCAACACCTATCTAACACACATAGTGTCTTGTGCAGTTGTTATGTCGGTTACTGCTGCTACAATGGTAGTTTATCAAGATTTAAGTGAGTTTGAACGTGGTGTTATAGTAGGCACACGAGCGATGGGACACATCATCTGCGAGGTAGCGATGAAATAGAAATTTTCCCTTACGACCAATTCACGACGGTAACGTGAATATCAGGAATCCGGTAAAACATCATACCACCGACATCGCTGCGGCTGGAAAAAGATCCTGTAAGAACGGGACCAACGACGACTGAAGAGAATGGTCCAACGTGACAGAAGTGCAAGCCTTCCTCAAATTGCTGCAGATTTCAGTGTTGGGCCATCAACAAATTTCAGCGTGCTAACCATCAAATGGCTCTGAGCACTATGGGACTTAACATCTTAGGTCATCAGTCCCCTACAACTTAGAACTACTTAAACCTAACTAACCTAAGGACATCACACTCATCCATGCCCTAGGCAGGATTCGAACCTGCAACCGTAGCGGTCCGCGGTCCCAGACTGAAGCGCCTAGAACCACTCGGCCACTTCGGCTGCTAACCATCCAAAGAAACATCATCGATATGGGCTTTCGGAGCCGACTTTGGCAATTCCAGCAGGACAATGCGACAACCCACAGGTACAGAATTACTACAAAGTGGTCCCAGGAACACTCTTCTCAGTTTAAAAACTTCCGCTGGCCACCAAACTCCCAAGACATGAACATTATTAAGCATATCTGCTATGCTTTGCAACGTGCTGTTCAGAAGTGATCTCCGCCCCGTGGTAGTCTTGCGGATTTATGGATAGCCTTGCAGGACTCATGGTGTTACTTCCCTCCAGTACTACTTCAGACATTCGTCACGTCCTGCCATGTCGTGTTGCGGCACTTTTGCGTGCTCGCGGGTGCCCTACACGATATTAGTCAGGTGTACTAGTTTCTTTGGCTCTTCAGTGTAGTGTTAACACAACAGATGCCCTGCTCATTAATATTTAGCAGCAAGACATACTTTAAAGCGCTTATTTCCAAACTAGTGAGTGGACAGGGGTTGTTCTATCCAGAGATTTCCAACAAAATTTCCTGACTTTAAGCCACCACACTTTATCCTCTGGGTTCATGTAAAACTCGGTCTACGGTGTAAAGCGGTAACTCGAGGCATGTTGACAAAAGTGAGTTCATGAGTTATACAGCGTGGACGGAGTTTCGAGCGCTCCGATAGTGTTATTGGGTGCTATCGGTATGGGCAAAGCACGACCAAATTTTTTAGCTTGACTCGCTATGATATCATAGGCGTTGGTCATACACCGTCGCCTTGAATCTCATACAGTTACTATAGAGTTGACCGTTAACTCTTTTAGGTAAATAGAGTAAAATGGCTGAATAAATCTCATAGGAATAATGATGTTAAAAAAACCATAGTTTTGTAGTTTGAACCAAATAAATATTTATTGAATAATTTTCACACACGTGTGAATGGTAGCCTTACATAAATTGCAGATTCCAATAAAAAATATTTACAAAGAATAACTGATATAAGTAATGCGAGCGGAACATCACATAGAGAAACTCTTACACGAACATTTGATCTAACTACAAATTAGTTCACGACGGTCAACAGTAGACACTCAAAGTCCAAATGTACAGCTTACCAATATCAATCGTAACGTAAACTAAAATTCGTTATCTTGATTATCAACTGTGAAAACGGATAAAAAGTCCGTCACAAACAGAAACAAATATCAGCTGCAGCAGACAATTACAGTTCGCAGCTGCCTCAAATCCCATAAACAATGTTAAAGTTCGTAAAGTAGTACAAAATCAATCACAGGAAACATAGTAAAATGAGATAAGTGTCATTAAAAGTTATAGCATATACGAGAGCGTGCAGAAGAGTAACGCCTCGGGATTTTGTATCCTGTTCTCTATGTCAGTTGAGGTATTACATGTCATGCACGTTACGCGATCGTCTTTCCTGCTTCACTGATGCAAGTTGCAACCCTCTGCCGCTAAAAAATTGGGGGTGCGTAACGTAATTACGTCGATGCGTCGAAAATAACGTGCTGTAACGGAGTTTCTAACTTCACCCACACATGGAGAATACTCTCTATCAGGTTGACAATGTCAGAGCACACGCGAGCGTGGCGACATCTGCAACGATCCGACGCCATGGGTGTGTATGTTGTCCATAGCGTAAGTTAGATTAAGTAGTGTGTAGGCTTAGGCACCGATGACCTCAGCAGTTTGGTCTCATAAGACCTTACCACAAATTTCCAATTTCCGACGCCTTGGGTTTACTGTCATCGATCATCTTCCATACAGTCCCTACTTGGTTCTATCCGATTTTCATGTGTTTCCAAAACTTAAAGACCGCCTTCGAGGACTCCATTTTGATAGTGACGAATCGGTGCAGGCAGAGATGAGGTTGTGGCTCCCTCAACAAATTAAATCATTCTGCAGTGATGGTATCTACAAACTGGTTTCTTGTGGGGGAAATGTGTTTGTCGCCAGGATGACCTTGTTGAGAAATAAATATTTAGATATGCAGAATAAAGATATAGAATATTAACAGAGTTTGTTTTATGTAAAAAATAATCTGAAAGCATTACTTTTCAGTGCGCCCTCCTAGCTCAAGCTCATAAAATTATTCCATGTCTAACGGAAAGTTGAAGTATGTAACTCACTTGGCTGCTAGGCCACGCAGACCACTTGACAAACTCATCAGCACTGACTAGCAAATGACAACCAAAAGATCATCTGCAACTTACTGATCGCCCTTGAATATTTTCTATGACGCCACTCATTACTGAATACATTTTAGGCACTTCTATAATGACGATAATTCATATCCAAATCTAATTTTACGTAGATATTAAACGGTTATTAACGGGTGAGTAGTTAACTGGAATTTGATTTTCAAACAGAAACTGGCAGACGTTAGTGAATGTGGAACTCTACAGTCTACTGCAGGTTCCGTTGCCACAAAACTTTGCTGGCTCGACACCCAATTTAATTAAAATTTGGAAGATTTAATATAAGAACTTAATTAATCACTAAATTATTAAGCATTAGAATCGTGTTAACAGATCCAGGCGAATATATGGAATGTGCATATGGGAGCAATTAAAGTACCCATGATTGGAAGCACAGAATGTAGGTAATGTACATAGGATTGGGTGTTTTTAATGTAGCACTTTACCACTGAATGGTAACGAACACGAAGTACAAAACTAAATCACTAATGACTGGATGCGATGCACGAAATACGAGTTAAATAATTTAAAAACGAATCTAACAGAGACGTTTCAATGTATGATATTACAATACTGCTAAAACGTTTTCAGTAATTTTGTGGCCTCTAATTAAAATTGCAGCTGGCCGCAGTGGCCGAGCGGTTCTAGGCGCTTCAGTCTGGAACCACGCGACCGCTACGGTCGGAGGTTTAAATCCTGCCTCGGGCATGGAGTGATGTCCTTAGGGTAGTTAGGTTTAAGTAGTTCTAAGTTCTAGGGGACTGATGATCTCAGATGGTAAGTCTCATAGAGCTGAGAGCCATCTGAACATCAAAATAGCAACACAGTATTAAACGTGTCATTACTAAAATTCGTTAATCATGCCCACATCTGACTTTTACTATGTGACAATGTTTACGTCAGATTGTAAATACATATAGCCAATTTGAAGAACAAGTGTCCTTCTACCTTTTAGTAGAATGTGTTTCATTTTCAGCCTTTGTTCCTCACAATTCACACTTCCGTGGCTATTTTATACAATTTTACTAATGGCCATTTACATAATTGACCCATCAAAGCATATCATAAATTATGAATACTCAGTTATAATATTTGTAATATGGGGACATCTGCATATACACTTTTAATATCGTCGTCTGTAATTCTGTACACTCGCACCTTATTTGAAAAGTAGCTTCTTGTCGTATTAAAAGATGCCGCCAGCTTGAATTTGACGCTTAATATGATCAGATTGCTCCAGTATCTCAGTTTTCAGTAATTTCATAATGTGTCATAAGTAAAACTTATTCGAGACTTATCCTTAAAGCTGCAATGAGCTCGTGCCGTCGCTGCGGTTTTTCTGGTGTACTTAGTTTTACGGTATCATGTTTGTAGGGTCCGCAATATAGTTTCGTTGAAAATATAACATTCATCCGTCATTTCCTCCACCTTATTTGTCCCTGAGTCTTCTCCATCCCGTGGCGAAGCACGAGCCTGTCTGCATTCCTCGCCCGGTCGGCTAACCGCCGCGAGATGCCAAAGCTCCCACCACAGTCTCTCCCTCCGAGAGGTCACAAAGCGACTTAACCTAAACGCTCCTCACTTGAATATTCTCTTTAAAAAAATTACCAACGGGAATGTGATGGCATATAACAGTATTGTCCACGTTACTGTTTCACAAATTTGGATTTCTGTTAGTAATGTATCATTTGATGTACAACACTTTACCAGAGCCCAAATGTCACAGAATACTACATAAATGTAAAGAAAAGTATGTCATTTGACTGCCATACATAGTCATAAATTTTATGTGAATAGTGTAATAATTATGTCACTAAGAAACATTTCATTACGAGAATCAGTTATCTTTATGGCTATCTTATCACTTGTTGAACATTGTAGGAGACAAAAATGGAAATTACTGATATTTTCAAGCCGACTGCGTGACGTACAGTGACATAAAATTGCGTTTGGTTCCAAAAAGTTTAGATATTTCAATACGTCAACGTTATGGAATGACATCACCTCTCAACCCTGTGGCGCGAGTTTTCGTAAACATTGAAACGACGGCAACAACGACACAAAATTCCTTGTACGGAGTGCATTCTTACTCAGTAATTTCTTGTTAGACGTACAAAACAGTTATTCCACTGACACAGATGCGTACTATGG
This sequence comes from Schistocerca nitens, assembly GCF_023898315.1. Taxonomy (NCBI): domain Eukaryota; kingdom Metazoa; phylum Arthropoda; class Insecta; order Orthoptera; family Acrididae; genus Schistocerca; species Schistocerca nitens. Next base: position 628,847,122 of record NC_064616.1, on the reverse strand, counting down.
GACAAGAAAATACCATAGTTCGATAGAAAAAGGCCAATGAATTTATCTCGGTGATCAATTAAGTTGCAAAAACGAGACGACCTTCGTTCGTTATCCATCATAGGTGTCGGTGGGAACGTAGCCACATATAGTAGTAACAGTAAATGAAACAGCGTCAGGCTGCAGATAAAGCGTTATAAATTTTATTGCGTGTTCGATTTCGTGGCTTCATGCTTCACTCTATGATGGGCTTCCATACATGACATTACACACAGCAGTGCATATAAAACAAAAAATGTCATTTCTTTCGAAGTTATGACCTAACCAGTCTACTTGTCTTAACGTTACGTTGGAGATCAGTACTAAATCCTAATGCACTGAGGCAACAAAAGTCATGGGACCCCTCCTAATATCGTGTCGTACCTCATTTTGTCCTGCGTAATGCAGCATCTCGACGTGGCACGCCCTCGACAAGTCGTTGGAAGTCACCTGCAGAAATACCTAGCCACGGTGCATCTGTAACCTTCAGTAACTGTGAAAGTGTTGCCGGTGCAGGATGTAGAGCACGAACTGACTTCTTGAAAAATATGTTGGATGGGACCCACGTCCGGCTATTCGGGTGGCCAAATCATTCGCTCTAACTGTCCAGACTGTTCTTCTGGGCTGTTGGGCTGTGGTGGGGGAGGAGACCAGACAGCGAGGTCATCGGTCTCATCGGAGTAGGGAAGGACGGGGAAGGAAGTCGGCCGTGCCCTTTCAAAGGAACCATCCCGTCATTTGCCTGGAGCGATTTAGGGAAATCACGGAAAACCTAAATCAGGACGGCCGGACGCTAGATTAAGTCGTCCTCCCGAATACGAGTCCACTGTGCTACTCACTGCGCTACCAGCTCGGTCGACCAATCACGGAAAACCTAAATCAGGACGGCCGGACGCTAGATTGAACCGTCGTCCTCCCGAATACGAGTCCACTGTGCTACTCACTGCGCTACCAGCTCGGTCGACTGTTCTTCAAACCAATCCCAAACAAATGTAGCCCGGTGACACGACGTCTTTGTTTGAGAACATGAAGGCTCTGAATGACTGCAGACGGTCTCCAAGTAGTGGAACATAACCGTTTCGAGACAATAATTGGTTCAGTTGGACTAGAAGCCCCAAGACATTCCTTGTAAACTTGTTGGCAACTTCGTTCCATACTTTCGTGGGGTCTGCGCCACACTCGAAGCCTGCCATCAGCTCTTATGTAATCGGTACTCAGCTGACCAGACCACGGTTTTCCAGTCGTCTAGTGTCCAACCGATATGGTCACGATCCCAACAGAAGAGCTGCAGGCGATGTCGCGCTGTTATCAAGAGCACTCGCGTCAGTCGTCTGCTGCCATACCCCACTTACGCCACATTTCGACGCACTGTCATAACGGATATGTTCGTAGAAAGTCCCACATTGATTCCTGTAGTTATTTCAAGCAGTGATTCTTGTCTGTTAGCATTGACGACTATAGGCAATCACCACTGGTCTGGGTCATTAGGTGAAGGCCGTCGGCCACTGCGTTGTCCGTGGTGAGAGGTAACTCCTGAAATTTGGTATCCTCAACACACTCTTGACATTATGGAACTCGGAATATTGAATTCCCTAACGATTTCCGAAATGAAATGTCCCATGCGTCTAGCTCCAACTACAATTCCGCGTTCAAAGTCTGTTCATTCCTGTCGTGTAGCCATAATCACGTCGGAAACCTTTTCACATGAATCACTTCAGTACGAATGACAGCTCCGCTAATGTACTCCCGCTTTATACGTATCTTGGGCACGGGATACTACCGGCCACTGTATACTTGCGTATCGCTATCCCATGACTTATTGTCACCTCAATGTTAGTAGGAAATACAATTAGTCATAGTAAATCCCAGTTATAGTGCAGTAACGTTTCTTGGCACTAGCGTGGATTGTTTTCTAATTGTGCCACTCATTTACAACTTACTTTCTGTAGTTGGCTCACTGTGCAGTTATCAAGGAGGTATAAGGAAAAAAAGATAATCCGTTTTAATTTATTCATAATCGCAGTTTCTCTAAAACATTTGTTCTTCGAAATTGAGTCAAAAGATGTAGAGAAGTCTGGAGGAGAAGGCAGTGAAGGAATAGCCTGGACGACCTGTTAACAGAGGGAACGATCAGTCACAGAGAATGAGGCTAAAGAACGATATTTCCTAAGGGCAGCGAAGCTGAAGTCCATTCACACTTTATGATCTCAATTAAGCGCCAAAATTTAATGCTAAGGAGTAATCCAACGGCGAATGATTGGACGGAATAAGCTACTGCGAATTAAGTTTACCTTCCTGGCAGAGAAATCAGCTTTACGAAAACCTGCTCACGAGCGGCTGAATGAAGAAACAACGCGTATAATAAAAGAGTTACAGTGTTTAATATAAATCAAACGGCATTTGTTTCAGTTATTTTAGATCAGATCCGTAAAAGAGAAATTCGTTATATGAGATGTAACACGAAGGAATAATATGGAAGAAGGAACTGCAACAAAGCAGGTGAAATAGAGAGAAAAGTATTCACACCTGGTTAACATTTAGAGAGAAGTCTGGCTATCTGAGAATTTTCTTTATCATAATCTAATCGCATCAGATTTTTTTTTTCTGCAATCTAGTGTGAACGATAATGACGTACTGCTTTACCATATTATGTGAATCGGAATTACTTCAGTCCTCACCCGTAATGTACCACAACTTAAGACATGTTACTAACAAGTTTTAAGTGATAGGACTAGCCAACATTTGAAGCAACTGTAAAAATTAGTCTTTGCTTAGTCGGAGGCCCAAGGTAGAACCGAGACCCTGTCAAGTTCTACACATAAATGACGAATTAGGTCTACTGTTGATCACAATTCACCCCATAACCCCTTGGGCGGGGTTATATTCCCCGTGACTAGAAAGTAACACTTGCAAAACAGGTCCACTTCGTAGCTGAGTGATCAGAGGATGATCTAGAGTCATTTCCCCAAATTTCTAGTGTTCTATTCTTGGCAGGAGGTCTGGAACTAGGTACGCTTTGGTGATGCCAGTTGTTAAGTTACTTGAGTGATAAAAAGCGGTTCTAAGGTCTGTGAATCTTACAACGGCTGGGAGAGTTATGTGCTGACTACATGATTTCTCCCACATCCTAATATCGCATTCGAATTGTGACATTGGCAGAGGGAGACACTGCGGCCGGTCAGCAGCAAAGGGCCCGTCACAGATGGTACGTGTCACACTTATCTACAAAGTAGGAAGTAGAACTGGTGTACAGGAATACCACCCTATACCATATCTATTTGTAGAAAAATCCTGTAACATATTTTGAGCTCATGTGATCAGCCTGGAACAAAATGAACTTTCAGGGGAAATCAGCATGGGCTCCGGAAACAATGATCGTGCGAAGCTCGTCTCACGATCTTCACATACGATTCTCTCTGCCATGCGTAGAGAAAGCCAATTTGACTGGGTGATTCAGACTTTTGTAAACGTTTTCTTCAGGTACTGAATTGTCGCCATCTAAGGAAACTACGTTCCTATGGGATACAAGCCAAACTTGTGTCGAGATCGAAGATTGCCTAACCGTTAGGACACAGCATTTTATCCAGAATTGAGAGTCACCTACCGAGTCTGAAGTTATATCTGGTGGACTTAAACGGAGTTTAGCAAATCCATTAAAGTTCACATTATACATTAATGACTTTTCTTATACAATTAATTATCAGATGATATTATAACAGACGAGGTAATTTTGTAGAGTAAATGTTGCAGTAATATCCAAATATCCAGTTAGATTCGACAGAATATCATCCTGTCCAAAGTCTGGATGCTAGCTCTTATTGCAAGGAAATGCAAAGGTGAAAAGTCATCGTGGGGATAGTCATGTTATACACGTATATACTGCATAGAGATTTCAAATACAGTGACCACATAGGCTCAGTTTGAGGTAACGTAAACCGCTGGATACGATTCATTGGTTGGATACTGGGGACCACAGTTTTTCTATACATGTAACTGTATACAACATGTAACTGTATGTAACACCCACACGACGCTGATCAAGTGTATGAGACTCATATCAGAGCTTATACAAAGTTTATATACAGCTCATACAAAGAATAGCGATGCGAATTGTCACAGGCTTGTTTGAGTGGCGAGAGTGTGTAACAGAAATGATGAACTATCTTATCTGGCAGACGTTCGAATGACATATCGCAAATCTGCCGAGACAATGCCTTGAAAACGTCAAGAATCGTCTTTCGGGTGATAAACTACAAGATGCTCTTCAGACCCCTATGCACATAATCTGTACAAATTGTGGTCGATAAATTTCAGAAGTATCAGCTCGCTCAGGGTCTTAAAAACTGTTATTCTTTCCACGTCCATTAAAAGAATGGTAAGGAACCTCAGCATTTGGTACAAAAAAATCCTCTGAAACATATTCCTCTATGTTTCGTAAAACATAGATGTAAATGTAGAAAGAAATAACAACTATCACTTTAAATATATAAGTGTTCACATGATAGCCTGAGTCAAGACGTTTTGCTGCAGCTTATTGTTTCAAAGGTCCTTCCACTAGTGTAACGTTCGCTGGAGCTCACTTTCCGCGATGGTGCTCAGTTCTCTTATCGCGGCCTCTGCATTCTTCTTCGTCTTTTCTAAATGAGGTCCTCAGAAGTTCGTTAAAGTTTGAGAAACAGGAGACAATCTGCAAGTTTAGTCCGGAGCCCGGGCAGGGGGCGGGGAAGGGGAGGGGGAGGGGGGGGGATGTTTGAGTAGGTCACTTCGGATGCCGGATACTTTGTTATTTTATTGTGGGTGGAGGGAGATGTGCTGCATTGCCGAAATGAAGTATTAAGTTTTGACTTTTTGCAGATTATTCATCAGAAGAGGTGATACATCCCTCCTTTTAGATCATTACTTGTGTTGGAAGTTATACGGTGTGAAACACAAAGGTATGAACCCACCCGCACAGCCGAGCTCGTTAACGGGCTGCTTCCAATGCGAGCGTGATCCGCATGGAAATCGCCTCACCGATTAACGACGAGGGCTGATGAGCAGGCCAGCCTGGATGTGGTTTTCCGGCTGTTTCCCACGTTGTTGTTGTGGTCTTCAGTCCAGAGACTGGTTTGATGCAGCTCTCCATGCTACTCTATCCTGTGCAAGATTCTTCATCTCCAAGTACCTACTGTGAACCGTGAATTTACTTTCAAAACCTTTTCTTTACTTTACTTTATTTACTAGCGATTCATCAAGAACATTAACACATATAATGACACTCTGTGAGCGTGGAAGTATTTACCAAAGGGTAACTGATGAAACAATTTAAAAAAGTTTCTTTTTTTCAATAAATGGAAATTGCAATCCTAAAAGACCTTTTTTTGGAACAGATTAAAATTATAATCAGAAAGCTCTCTGTAAATATCAAGTTACAATTTATTCAGAGGCAGAAATAACAATTTCTTTTTTTGATAGTATGAGCTTTCGGGCTGAGAACCTTGCCGCTCCCTTTTAACACGGCCGTAGTCACGACCGCTCACAACAACCTCTGAAAGACTACACTGCTGCAAATCTGCAACACACCAGATTACTTTAAACTAAAAATTTTAACAACTCACACAAACACACAAACTATGCACCCCGTAAGAGGGATGGAAATGGTACAAAACACTCACATTAAAAATTATTTGCCACCGAAGGTGTAACTTGTTTTTAAAGGAACTCTTACGGTGGAAGGGTGGCAACTTTATATACTAAAATGACCATTTAAATAAAATCCATACAATGCAGTTTTACATAAAATGTACCAACATGCTCTACATTACACATACACCACCTCGCAAGATGATAGGCAAGATAAAAACATATTTCAGGAAATCGGCCTTTACACCTTAAGCAATAAATTCGTTAACACCGAATCCGACAAACATGACGGAGGCAGCTATTAATGTAGGCAGACAGACAGACAGACAGACACTAACTGCCTAATAAATACGGAGGAGAGACAGACGAGCAAGCTGGGTACGAGAGACTGTCCAAGAAAACAAGTAGAATTTAACAAATAAATGGAACAACGTATCTCCAGCCACTTAATTTCTAATAAACTGCGATATCTGGCGAAGACCTGGCGCAGCACCCCCAAAACGCTCTCCCGAACCGTCCGCTGCCAGCCGCTTCAACGGATGCAGGAAGGCGCGCCGATCTGCCGTCTCACGGCGTCGCAGCTCGCCCCGGCCAGCCCAATGTCGTGGTTTGACTCCTGTTGCTCTCGTGCCGACCGCGAAGCCACTACCCCTTTCTACACGGCGCGGCCCACTGGACTCAAGTGGAGACCTCACATGCGCCGACGTTCAAGGCGGACCAGTCATCTTGTGTCTCAGTGCGCGACCGACCAACCGACCGATCCAACCGCCAATGACCGTTGCCCAAGCAACTCGAGCAGACTGGCGGCCTAACGCGCAGACTCAGATGCAGGAACAGCCCCGACCGGGCGACCACCAGCAACTGGTGACGCGAGACTGACCCAGCCTCACTCGGACTGATTGACTGACTCCTTGCCGAGCTCACAGCGCCCCTTAAACGCACGTGAACGGGCAACTTTTCCCCTTTCCCACCAGAGGGAGACACCAAAGCTGCGATTGCCACAGCGGCGCCACCGCCAGAAACGGAAGGCGATTGCTTTATACTACGCGCTGCGCCGCGCGGGATTAGCCGCGCGGTCTTGGGCGCTGCAGTCATGGACTGTGCGGCTAGTCCCGACGGAGGTTCGAGTCCTCCCTCGGCCGTGGGTGTGCATGGGTGTGTGTGTGTTTGTCCTTCGGATAATTTAGTTTAAGTAGTGTGTAAGCTTAGGGACTGATGACCTCAGCAGTTAAGTCACCATAAAAAAAAAAAAAAGAAAACTACGCGCTGCGGCGCGCTCTTCAAAACAGCAAATTTTACCACGGCTCATACTGCAACCTACATCCTTCTGAATCTGTTTAGTGTGTTCATCTCTTGGTCTCCCTCTACGATTTTTACCCTCCACGCTGCCCACAAATACTAAATTGGTGACCCCTTGATGCCTCAGAATATGCTCTACCAACCGATCCCTTCTTCTAGTCAAGCTGTACCACAAATTTCTCTTCTCTGTGTTTCCCACATCCTCATAGATAAGTACTTGGCTGGTACCCACCTCCCGCCCCGGATACACATTTCGCAAACATATAGAAAACGTTCTCACTGCTCAACATGAGATTAAGTCTAGATGCAGACAGATTGGCTGCACAAATTCGTCGTGGAGGGCTGGTCACGTCAGGACAGTCATCTGGTAGCCTATTGTCTCTGACACTGTCAAAACCATTAGACAATGTCGACCCCTTAGAGGAACGGGAAAAGGCAAGGAATAAGAAGAAGAAGAGAAAGGTAGGACCAAACTATCGGGGCATCACCACACCACACAGAAAACGAAAAGTTTTATTTTCACAATGATCAAAAAATGCTCTAAATTTTTGTTATAACTTAGTTCCTACAACATTTCAAAGTATATTAATCGTGGGAAACACACAGTAGAGAAATAATCGAGCACAGAAAATGGAACTTTCTCTTACACAAAATGTTTAAAATGCTGTCTCGATTATGGCTGATTGCCAGTTGGTTTTTAAATGACAAGTGGTGATTGATACATCGGAAGAGGCACACTATTCTCCTGATTTCCACGTTCCCTTTCCCTAGAACCCATATACTATTATACATGAAGCATTTCAAAACATTTGGAATAATCGGGTCTACTGCCGGATGTTTGTGTCGCTCTGGCACAATGTCAATATCTCGCCGGGAAAGCTTGAAGTGTTACATTTCAAAACACTTGTTTATAGACTGCGAATGTATTTGCTATACTCCAGAGATACATCTGTACAATAAAAGCAATGGTGACAGTGGGTAGATGTATATATCATCGTTAATACAGGGTATTTTGAATGCTGTACATTACAACGACTGTTAGTGGTATGCCAATATGTCCTGTTTCTCTGAGTTCCCGATTATGTATGTACTATGGAGCGTTGTTGAATATGAACTCCGACAAGGCAATAAAATCTGTTGGGACCCATGGTCATATAGCAAATATTTTCTTCCATGTGTGAGTAATGAGTAGAGAAAATTTGGTCAAACGCTTTTGTTTCATAATGCATAATAGTGGCAATTGCCAATCAGAAGAAAATGCATTCACGATTTAGCTATTCTCGCTATGGACTAAATCATCATTTATGTTAAAGTACGTAATGTTCGTCTCGTATGTTAGGAGCATTTTATCCATGAGGCAGAAACAAGTCGATGTATTAACTGTTACCAGATCAATAGAATGAATATCAACACTACACTAACTAATAGTCAATATAATAAGCAACAAAATTGAAAGTTCACTGCCGGCCGGTGTGGCCGAGCGGCTCTAGGCGCTTCAGTCTGGAACCGCGCGACAGCTACGGTCGCAGGTTCGAATCCTGCCCCGGGCATGGATGTGTGTGATGTCCTTAGGTTAGTTAGGTTTAAGTAGTTCTACGTTCTAGGGGACTGATGACTTCAGCTGTTAAGTCCCATAGTGCTCAGATCCATTTGAACCATTTTTTGAAGGGGGAAACTTGATGGCGCTATGGTTGGCCCTCTAGATGGCGCTGCCATAGGTCAAACGGATATCAACTGCGTTGTTTTAAATAGGAACCCCCACTTTTATTACATATTCGTGTAGTACGTAAAGAAATATGAATGTTTTAGATGGATCACTTTGTGATAGATGGCTCTGAGCACTGTGGGACTTAACATCTATGGTCATCAGTCCCCTTGTGATAGATGGCGCTGTAATAGTCACAAACATTTGTCTCACAATTTAAGACGAACAGTTGGTAACAGGTAGGTTTTTTAAATTAAAATACAGAACGTAGGTAGGTTTGAACATTTTATTTCGGTTGTTCCAATGTGATACATGTAACTTTGTGAACTTATCATTTCTGAGAACGCATGCTGTTACAGCGTGATTAGCTGTAAATAACACATAAGTGCAATAAATGCTCAAAATTATGTCCGTCAACCTCAATGCATTTAGCAATACGTGTAACGCCTTCGGTAATGTTCGAACATGCATTGACAATGCGCTGACGCATGTTGTCAGGCATTGTCGGTGGATCACGTTAGCAAATATCCTTCAACTTTTCCCACAGAAAGAAATCCGGGGACGTCAGATCCGGTGAACGTGCGGGCCATGGTATGATACTTCGACGACCAATCCACCTATCATGAAATATGCTATTCAATACCGCTTCAGACGGACGCGAGCTATGTGCCGGACATCCATCATGTTGGAAGTACATCGCCATTCTGTCATGCAGTGAAACATCTTGTAGGAACGTCGGTAGAACATTACGTAGGAGAGCAGCATACACTGCACCATTTAGATTGCCAACGATAATATGGGGGCCAATTATCCTTCAAATGTTCAAATGTGTGTGAAATCTTAAGGTACTTAACTGCTAAGGTCATCAGTCCCTAAGCTTACACACTACTTAACCTAAATTATCCTAAGGACAAACACACACACCCATGCTCGAGGAAGGCCTCGAACCTCCGCCGGGACAATTATCCTTCCTCCCATAATGCAGCACCATACATTAACCCGCCAAGGTCGCTGATGTTCCACTTGTCGCAGCCATCGTGGATTTTCCGTTGCTCCATAGTGCATATTATGCCGGTTTACGTTACCACTGTTGGTGAATGACGCTGCGTCGCAAAATAGAACGCGTGCAAGCAATCTGTCATCGTCCCGTAATTTCTCTTGTGCCCATTGCAGAACTGTACACGATGTAGAAAGTCGTCGACATACAATTCCTGGTGCATAGATATATGGTACGGGTGCATTCTCAACACCGACGTTTTTCAGATTCCCGATTCTCTCGCACTTTGTCTGCTACTGACGTGCGGATTAGCGGCGACAGCAGCTAAAACATCTACTTGGGCATCATCATTTGTTGCAGGTCGTGGTTGACGTTTCACATGTGGCAGAACACTTCCTGTTTCCTTAAATAAGGTAACTATCCGGCGAACGGTCCGGACTCTAGGATGATGTCATCCAGGATACCGAGCAGCATACATAGCACACGCCCGTTGGGCATTTTGATCACAATACCTATACATCAACACGATGTCGACCTTTTACGCAATTGGTAAATGGTACATTTTAACACGGGTAATGTATCACGAAGCAAATACCGTCCGCACTGGAAGAATGTTACGTGATAGCACGTACTTATAAGTTTATGAGTATTACAGCGCCATCTATCACAAAGCGAAGAAAGTGGTCCAACTAAAAAATTCATATTTCTTTACATACTACACGAATATGTAATAAAAAATGGATGTTTCTATTTTTAAAAACGCAGTTGATATCCGTTTGACCTATGGCAGCGCCATCTAGCGGGCCGAGCATAGCACCATCTGGTTTGCCCCTTCAAGCTAGACGAGTTTCGTGCTTCAGCCTGTATATATAATTAGCACGGAAGTTTTTTTATGAATAACAGAAACATATTTTTTCATTCGTTTAGCGTAGTACTGAAGCCGAGTCTGATATATTTTTGCCTCACAGTTTTCACTATTTTACCTGTTGGTTAAGAACATTGCGATTTCTAGCTCTGTATGATAAATCTGTATTGTTTTCTTTATTTTTACTATATCATCCCTTTGTTTGACGTTACAAATCAGTAACTATCGAATGAAACCTGAACTAAACATAGAAAATTTCAATTTTGCCATAAATACTGCTTACTTTTAGGTAACAGACAGGAGTATTACTAAGCAGACCAAAAACTTTCTGTACGTCACCTGCCACTTCATACATCCTCACTTAGTTTCTAGACGCTTCTGGTTTTTTGGGTAATCTAGTAGTACTCTAATCACATACATAAAGAAATTAATCGTTGTGATGTAATGCCTGATAGTTATGCAACACACCTAATATACAGGTGACACGGGTACGACATTAACTCTTCTGTATTCTATGCATACTTGTGATACTCAACAGTTGCCTACAGTAGTTCTACAACTCTAATAATAATGATGATGATGTTTGGTTTTTTGGGTCGCTCAACTGGGCAGTTATCAGCACCTGTACAAAGCCCCAACCTTTGCTCAGTCAAACTCGCCCCTTTCATGAATGATGATGAAATGATTAGGACAACAGAAACATTCAGTCATCTTCAAACAGGTAAAAATCCCTGACGCCGCCGGGAATCGAACCCGGGACCCCGTGCTCGGGAAGCGAGCAGGCGACCGCGAGAACTCGAGCTGCGGACTTCTAATAATGAGTCATCGCACTCAAGGGCTTGAAACACTTGACAGGCTTTGAAAAGCAACGTGAGGTGCCAACTCGAACTACTTCTCAGCAAGCTGCAGCAGCATGTCAACCAGTCCATTAAGAGCGGTAGAGCTGTGCAAGTTTCTGGTTGCAACCAGTGTCCGGTGTGGTTGGTTGGTTGGTTTGGGGAAGGAGACCAGACTGCGAGGTCATCGGTCTCATCGGATTAGGGAAGGACGGGGAAGGAAGTCGGCCGTGCCCTTTGAAAGGAACCATCCCGGCATTTGCCTGGAGCGATTTAGGGAAATCACGGAAAACCTAAATCAGAATGGCCGGACGCGGGATTGAACCGTCGTCCTCCCGAATGAGAGTCCAGTGTCTAACCACTGCGCCACCTCGCTCAGCCCGGTGTGATGGCCCGTACATGCCACATGTTAGCAAGCTGACAAGGGACCACATGAATTTTCTTAATGTTTTTGATATTTATAGTGTGAATTCAAATATCAAACACGAAAAGCTGCTAAGCGCAACTGTAAAACGTTCTCGAGAGAATCGACTTCGAAGTCTTGCGAGCATCTTTAATAAGTTAAAATATAGTGGCTGTTTTCTACGAGCAGCCTGTTTGTAGAATCCTCGGTCACTACGATGGAGGCCAGTGTTCTGTTCCCAGCAGAATCAAAATGTAAAACAAAGATGTGTATTCTAAGAGCATTTCCGTGAAGCGTAGAATACATAAAAGTGTTATTTTCTCATTATTTTCAATTCATTTCGAATACCTACGTCATTGAAATATGAAATGCATCAAATATATGCTAATTAAGACATCAAATTGTAATTTTTTAGAAAATGCATGTCTTATAGTTTCTAATTACATACCACACACAAAAATCCAATTTTCATTGCAAACATAAATTCTTTGTTACTGATATGTTATACAAGATTGTTAGTCAAGATTGTTTACATAAAAATGCAGATTAGATTTTATCTCATCTTTACGTGTCTTACAGTTCACGGGAATTCTCGTAGGGCATGCACCTATGTAAAAAATTTGATCCGGTCAGGAATCGAATGCAGGCCGCTCACAAAGACACCGATCACAATATCACTTATTTCACGAGAAAAACTACGAAATAAGATGGTCTGAAAAATCCGAAGTCAATATTCTAGAGAATGTTTGAGAGTTGCATGGAACTGCTGCGGGGGACTGATATTTGTTTTCTGAACTTCTCGTACCATAAATGTAAAAACTACTCTACTTTTGAGTGCAGCCCGCCGCGCTGCAGGACGCTCTTTGGGTTGCCCGCACTGTCCTAAGAGTTATCGGGAGAAAATATGACCCTAACGACATGAACCACTTGAATCCTTACTCCGTCAATGGATTCTTACAATATGGTTTTGTGCGATTAGCTCCTACAAGAAAGCAGTTCCTAAATAACTCAGGGCCATTCTTGAGAATAGTCTGTCGTTCAAGGAGCAATGAAACAATCTGAGAGTGAAGGTCGCAGCGCCGAGCAACATGTCAAAGGTACAAGTCAGGGAGCAAGCACCTGCCGGCCGATGTGGCCGAGCTGTTCTAGGCGCTTCAGTCTGGAACCGCGCGACCGCTACGGTCGCAGGTTCGAATCCTGCCTCGGGCATGGATGTGTGTGATGTCCTTAGGTTAGTTATGTTTAAGTAGTTCTAAGTTCTAGGGGACTGATGACCTCAGATGTTAAGTCCCAAAGTGCTCAGAGCCTTTGAACCATTTGAGCAAGCGCTTGTGCTTCACGCATGAGCTTCAGCTGTATGTTACTCGGCAGGAGTAACCCATCCTTCACATGTTTCACTGTGTAGTACAAATCCTGCCACTCGGAACAGGCTGGCATTGCTCTTCGCAAAACTTATCGACAGGTGAGGGATGCTTGTTACCACCTTCAGTCGGAATGATTCAAGTTTTGCCCGGAACAGTACCATCCGACATCAGACGAATAGAAACAGCCAAATTCGAAAGGAGCAAAGTTAACATTGATGATGGACACGGGGCCCGAATCTGATGCTCAACGTTTAAACATTATGAAAATTTTTGTCAAGTAACGCCTCTCTGGTGAAGCCAGAGGCAGAACAGAGACTTCAGCGCTGACAGATCAGAACTATACGAGTTTGGATGCCACAAAAGAGAAGCTATCCCCTTGAAGCGTCAAAATAATTGACGATGGCCGAAGTAGATAGGATATACAACGTAGACTGGTAATGGCCAAGAAAGATCCTCTGAAGAAGAGAAGCCTGTTAATAATGAATATAGATTTACGTGTCAGGAAGTCTTTTTTGAAAGTATTTGCGTGGAGTGTAGTCATGTATGGAAGTGAAACATGGACGATAAAATGCTTGGACATGGAGAGAATAGAAGCTTTGGAAATGTTGTGCTACAGAAGAATGTCGAAGATTACATGGGTAGATCACTTAACTAATGAGGAGGTACTAAGTAGAATTGGGGAGAAAAGAAATTTGTGGCACAACCTAATGACCAGAAGGGACCGTTTGACGGGACACATTCTGAGGCATCAATGGATCACGAATTTGGTACTGAAAGTAATTTTTGGGGGAAAGTCGTAGAGAGAGACTAAGAGGTGACTACAGTAAGCAGATTCAGAAGGATGGAGGTTGCAGTGGTCATTCGCACATGAAGAGTCTTGCAGAGGATGGAGTAGCACAGAGAGCTGCATCCAACCAGTCTTCGGACTGAATACCACAACATCAACCCGTAAGATTAGAATGGAGAGTACGCCATAACCAAGATGCCTCTTGCAATTGCAGTACTAAACAAACGGTGAGTCATTTCCTTCATAGCCCCGTTTACATCGTCTCCTCTGGTACTGTGATGCCTTAGGATCTGGTATCAGCAAGTCCTAAGGCAGTGCATTTTGTTGGGGTGCTACGCTTCATCTAAATGCCATCTAAATAGTTGTCATCGAAATGATAAGAAGAAGAAGTACCCTTAATTCCATCCACGTATGCTTGATTTGTTCCTCTACAAAGTTGGAGGTTACACTCAACAACCGAGCTGGGTTAATAGTTGGCTCCTTTTACCGACCTCCCGACTCAGCAGCATTAGTGACAGAACAACTGAGAGAAAATTTGGAATACATTTCACATAAATTTTCCCAGTATGTTATAGTCTTAGGTGGAGATTTCAATTTACCAGATATAGACTGGGACACTCAGATGTTTAGGACGGGTGGTAGGGACAGAGCATCGAGTGATATTATACAGAGTACACTATCCGAAAATTACCTCGAGCAATTAAACAGAGAACCGACTCGTGGAGATAACATCTTGGACCTACTGATAACAAACAGACCCGAACTTTTCGACTCTGTATGTGCATAACAGGGAATCAGTGATCATAAGGCCGTTGCAGCATCCCTGAATTTGGAAGTTAATAGGAATATAAAAAAAGGGAGGAAGGTTTATCTGTTTAGCAAGAGTAATAGAAGGCAGATTTCAGACTACCTAACAGATCAAAACGAAAATTTCTGTTCCGACACTGACAATGTTGAGTGTTTATGGAAAAAGTTCAAGGCAATCGTAAAATGAGTTTTATACAGGTACGTGCCGAGTAAAACTGTGAGGGACGGGAAAAACCCACCGTGGTACAACAACAAAGTTAGGAAACTACTGCGAATGCAAAGAGAGCTTCACTCCAAGTTTAAACGCAGCCAAAACCTCTCAGACAAACAGAAGCTAAACGATGTCAAAGTTAGCGTAAGGAGGGCTATGCGTGAAGCGTTCAATGAATTCGAAAGTAAAATTCTATGTACCGACTTGACAGAAAATCCTAGGAAGTTCTGGTCTTACGTTAAATCAGTAAGTGGCGCGAAACAGCATATCCAGACACTCCGGTATGATGATGGCATTGAAACAGAGGATGACACGCGTAAAGCTGAAATACTAAACACCTTTTTCCAAAGCTGTTTCACAGAGGAAGACCGCACTGCAGTTCCTTCTCTAAATCCTCGCACAAACGAAAAAATGGCCTACATCGAAATAAGTGTCCAAGGAATAGAAAAGCAACTGGAATCACTCAACAGAGGAAAGTCCACTGGACGTGACGGGATACCAATTAGATTCTACACAGAGTACGTGAAAGAACTTGCCCCCCTTCTAACAGCCGTGTACCGCAAGTCTCTAGAGGAACTGAAGGTTCCAAATGATTGGAAAAGAGCACAGGTAGTCCCAGTCTTCAAGAAGGGTCGCGGAGCAGATGCGCAAAACTATAGACCTATATCTCTGACGTCGATCTGTTGTAGAATTTTAGAACATGTTTTTTGCTCGCGTATCATGTCGTTTTTGGAATCCCAGAATCTACTATGTAGGAATCAACATGGATTCCGGAAACAGCGATCGTGTGAGACCCAACTCGCTTTATTTGTTCATGAGACCCAGAAAATATTAGATACAGGTTCCCAGGTAGATGCTATTTTTCTTGACTTCCGGAAGGCGTTCGATACAGTTCCGCACTGTCGCCTGATAAACAAAGTAAGAGCCTACGGAATATCAGACCAGCTGTGTGGCTGGATTGAAGAGATTTTAGCAAACAGAACACAGCATGTTGTTATCAATGGAGAGACGTCTACAGACGTTAAGGTAACATCTGGCGTGCCACAGGGGAGTGTTATGGGACCATTGCTTTTCACAATATATATAAATGACCTAGTAGATAGTGTCGGAAGTTCCATGCGGCTTTTCGCGGATGATGCTGTAGTATACAGAGAAGTTGCAGCATTAGAAAATTGTAGCGAAATGCACGAAGATCTGCAGCGGATAGGCACTTGGTGCAGGGAGTGGCAACTGACCCTTAACATAGATAAATGTAATGTATTGCGAATACATACAAAGAAGGATCCTTTACTGGATGATTATATGATAGCGGAACAAACACTGGTAGCAGTTACTTCTGTAAAATATCTGGGAGTATGCGTGCGGAACGGTTTGAAGTGGAATTATCACATAAAATTAATTGTTGGTAAGGCGGGTACCAGGTTGAGATTCATTAGGAGAGTCCTTAGAAAATGTAGTCCATCAACAAAGGGGGTGGCTTACAAAACACTCGTTCGACCTATACTTGAGTATTGCTCATCAGTGTGGGATCCGTACCAGATCGGGTTGACGCAAAAGATAGAGAAGATCCAAAGAAGAGCGGCGCGTTTCGTCACAGGGTTATTTGGTAACCGTGGTAGCGTTACGGAGATGTTTAGCAAACTCAAGTGGCGGACTCTGCAAGAGAGGCGCTCTGCATCGCGGTGTAGCTTGCTCGCCAGGTTTCGAGAGGGTGCGTTTCTGGATGAGGTATCGAATATATTGCTTCCCCCTACTTATACCTCTCGAGGAGATCACGAATGTAAAATTAGAGAGATTCGAGCGCGCACGGAGGCTTTCAGACAGTCGTTCTTCCCGCGAACCATACGCGACTGGAACAGAAAAGGGAGTTAATGACTGTGGCACGTAAAGTGCCCTCCGCCACACACCGTTGGGTGGCTTGCGGAGTATAAATGTAGTTGTAGATGTAGATGTAAGAATGTACCCAGAGTAAATATATTCTTCCATTGTTACTGTTACATACAATCTTCTAATCATAAAAATTACCTATATGGGCGCTGTACCGGAAGTTTTGTATGGTGTTCCGGATCAATATTCAGGGATATGACAGGAAGGATCATTCAAGCAAAAATGTCTAGTAAACAGGGGCTCTAAACCATACTTTAAGAGCTATGAGCACTTCATTTTCGATACTATGAGACAAATTCCGTCTCTGTAGTCCTTTACTTTCCATATTACTGGACTAAAAGACATTTTTATATTGTTATAACTAAACCTGCTATTTCATACATGACGGCAAACGATTCATAGAAAGTTTTTGTCCTCAGCTCGTGGTCGTGCGGTAGCGTTCTCGCTTCCCGCGCCCGGGTTCCCGGGTTCGATTCCCGGTGGGGTCAGGGATTTCCCCTGCCTCGTGATGACTGGGTGGTGTGTGATGTCCTTAGGTTAGTTAGGTTTAAGTAGTTCTACGTCTAGGGGACTGATGACCTCAGATGTAAAGTCCCATAGTGCTTAGGCCATTTGAACGACTGAAAAAACATGTTTCCTCTTAAATACAGAAGAAAAAGAAATGAAAAATTATTGTGCAAATGTCATGTGATGGAACATTGTGTCTCACACAGAATACAGTCACTGATATTAATACAATCGCCAAGTAAACTGATGATATCAGAGTTTATATAAGATCTTATAATAGATTCTTTACATCGCCATCTCTCAAAATTTACGATAACACTTACGCTAAATAAACTAGCGGGACACATAGCGTAATGCAATACAAACTGGTTCCCCGTTGTACGAGTATATCCAATATCATTGTCACGTGGTTTATGGTTCAAATGGTTCAAATGGCTCTGAGCACTGTGGGACTTAACATCTATGGTCATCAGTCCCCTAGAACTTAGAACTACTTAAACCTAACTAACCTAAGGACATCACACACAACACCCAGCCAACACGAGGCAGAGAAAATCCCTGACCCCGCCGGGAATCGAACCCGGGAACCCGGGCGTGGGAAGCGAGAACGCTACCGCACGACCACGAGATGCGGGCGTGGTTTATGTCCACCTCGATAATGAAGGTACCACAATGAAGAAAACTGTATACTAAGCACATACATTACAATAAGACAGTACGGTGTTACCTTAAATCAGAACAGCGGGGTCACAACCAATAGAACGCTTCCCCGAGTTTCTCAGCACCCACTGCAGCCATATGTTATTGAGACCAGTTTGGGCAGTAAGCGAAAGTTTTGAGCTGGAACCCCATAGCTCCCGTGTCGCTCTTTCAACGGCGAAGCGTGCTTCTCGACACGGAAGTACAAAAAGAAAAGCTAAAGAAAGCTCGGAGAAAATAATGTGCAGGCAAGTCCTTAAAATAGGAACGTTTGGAGCAAGCCGCCCGACAAATTGTACGGGGTACTACTGTCGATAGCGGTATGACACTGTCAATCGTACCCCTTAAGCATCGCTGGTTCTGTGGAACATTTTGACTTCATCGCACCTTTTTCGTCAGGAGGTAGTGTCTTTCTGTTTCGTTCAACAATGCTCAAGCAGTACCATTCACGCCTGTTAATTCGAGGCTTTGCTCAGGTTTAGAGTGGGACGTTCGTATGCGCCTAGTCGAGTTTAGAAATTTTTCGACGTATGGAAAGGCAACTATGAGTGATTAATCGTTGTATTCGCAGCGGATGAGCGTAATTACTGGAAATGGAACTGAATTCAACTTTCGTGATGAACATAGTTGCGCCTTGCCTTTTTTAAGAATTATGAAACTTACTAGCTCAATATACCCAGGGAATAGTATGAACTGTTGTCCTATCAAATAAGATTTTCGCTTAAAACTGAAGAACTAACGAATTTTAAAAAAAATATGGTTCAAATGGCTCTGAGCAGTATGGGACTTAACTTCTGAAGTCATCAGTCCCCTAGAACTTAGAACTACTTAAACCTAACTAACCTAAGGACATCACACACATCCATGCCCGAGGCAGGATTCGAACCTGCGACCGTAGCTGTCGCTTGGTTCCAGACTGTAGCGCCTAGAACCGCTCGGCAACGAATTTAGTATTTGTAAAGAGAAGAGACGTGCTTTTGTTTAGGCAAATCAGTAAGGTATCATTAAAAGCGTGTTCTTTCGGCCAACCGCCGCTTACCAACGTCCGATAGCTGAAAAGAAATCTGTTTCAATTAAAATTGGGCAAATATAAGAGGCCCCAAATGTAATTGAAAGAATTTTAGAAAGTCTGCGAAATAGGCGACTAAGGCAACTGGAGAGATTTCAGAATTTGAATTTTTCGCAGTGGAAGATAAGTGAGATATGAGGAACCTTGGAATTTGGAAATCAATATGTAGGATGAAAAGATAAAGCTAGAAGGAGTGAATAAGTCAGCGACGCTGACTCAAATTGTTCGGCACTGTTCATAAAACTTTGTAAACGCTTCAGTATCATGACAGTATTATTCACAAGACACAGAGCACTTTATTACGGGGTGCTCAAAAAGGGATGTCCTCAGTTACAAATTTTAACAGTGTAAACTATAAGCGTTGTAAAGTGTTCACTCAAGGTCACAATTAAAGAGTATCTTAAACAGTTTTACGACAGTATATGTGTGAACACTGCTTGTGGTGTGCGTACTGTAAGACCTTCGGTACATACACCATCAGATTATTTGACTTGTCGCTCTGACGAAGTAGGCGAGTGTCTGCAATATGTCTCGTGGTCTTATCGTGGCGCGTTTATCTTCCGCCGTTAGGTCAGACGATATAAATGCCACTTGCACGCTTGGAGTAGCAGATTGACGGTGACCAACTTTAAACAGAACGTGATTAATTTTCACACACATTTATTAAAATAATAAAAATCATAGATATTACGTAACTTGATTCTGGATGCTGTTTACAATTGACAATCTGAAGTTCCTTTGGTCTTCGTACGTTAGTCTTAGTCTCACATGTCTCTGATACTTGACAAAGTGTCTATACATTTATCTTCATGGCTATGTACAGGAATATACTAATCTTATTAGGCGCAGACTGAAACTTGACTACAGACTTATGCAGACTGACTAATCGGAGGTCTGTACACTCGTTATAATACCTCAAGCGTTCAGGTATCACTGCGCGAGTGTGATCCGCGAGGAGAAAAGGTTCTACGTTATCAGCAATCTAATTGGCTGCGTTACATATTAATACGCGGATCGGCGGAAGCAGAATTTGGTCCGTCTCTAAGACAGCGCCATCTCGTAGTGCGGAGACGGACGAGCGCTGCGCCTGCGCTGTTGTGCTTAGCGGGGCGCGCTCTAGTGGGAAAGTTGTGTACGCGCTGACTACGCGGAACTATGTACACAACACTGCTTTGTTGTTTTCTTGCTTGCAGCGTCACATACGCAAAATGGCAACTCCTGAGACAAGGGCATCGTCAAAAGGGTCCTAGGGACGTATAATAGGACCGCTCTTATTCTCTATGTACATAAATGATGTGACCGACCGTTGAGCAGCAATTTATAGCTGTTTGCTGATGACTCTGTGCTGTACGCGAAGGCGTCATCGTGGAGCAACTCTAGGAGGGTATAAGATGGCTTACACAGAACATCAAGTTAGTGTGATGAATGGTAATTCCCTCTAAACGTAGAAAAATGTAAGTTAAAGCGAATGAATAGGAAAAATAATACAGTAGCTTTCGAGTAAAATATTACTAATATGCTGCTTGATACAATCACATCGATTAAATATTTAGGTATAATGCAAAGCGATATGAAATGGAATGAGCACGTCAGGTTGGTAGTTTTATCGGGAAAGTTTTGGGAAAATGTATCTCATCTATAAAAGGAGACGGGGTATAGAACGCTAGTGCGACCCATTCTTAAATACTGCTCGAGTGTTTGGGTTCCCCAACTGGTCACATTCAAGAAGGACTTGAAAGCAGTTCAGAGGCGTGCTGCTAGATTTGTTACCGCTAGGTTCGATCAGCGCGTAAATGTTATGGGGATGCTTCGCGAACTAAAATAGCAATCCCTCGATGGAAGAAGGTGCTCTTTCCACGAGGCACTATTGCAGAAATTTATAGAAATAGAATTTGAGAACGACTGCAGAACGATTCTACTGCCGCCATCGTAAACTTCGAGTAAGGACCACGAAGGTACGATCAGACAAATTACGGCTCTTACGGAGGCTTATAGGCAGTCGTTTTTCCTTCGCTCGGTTCGCGAATGGAGCGAGATAGGAAATTACTAGTAGCGGTACGTGATACGTTCCGCCATTCACCGTACGGTGCGGTGGCTTGTGGGGTATGTATGTAGACACAGATTAAGCTGATTAGTCTCGCAAGCCAGCCGGAATGCTGCGTGTACGGGCCGGACGACGCCTCGCGACACATGGCTGGAACGCAAACCGTGTGTGCCTCTAAACGGGGTTCTGACCTGTATGTTCCTCGTGGAATTCGGTTTTGCATTACAACGTATGAGCACAGAGTCTGAGCGCGATGTCGCCGAAATGACAGGACATACTGCATCGCCTTTGAAGCAGTAATTGCGATTTCTCGTGATGCGTTCGCGCTTCGGCTCCCAGGCTCTGCAGAGTTCTGGCGCTTGCAAGGGTACTCAGGTGTTATCCAGGTTGTTCGCTTCCTGCCAGTGCGGTGGGACAAAAGTGGTAGCCTATGCTTTAATATGTGGTTGTTATGTGAACGGTTTTATGAAATGAAAATCAGCCGACAAAAAAGAGATATCGCATTGACAGCCTTCAGAAATAGCTTTGGTTCTTCTAAAAAAGAAGCCAATTCGAAATGAACAGATAATGGTTCAATCGAAGAAAAGCTGTACTTAGAACGTAAATGAAGTATTCGCAGCTTAAGTTAACCTTTCATTAACTGAATTATTGTGCAGTTTTATTTTTAAAGAAAACATCAGCCCTCATCTACTACAAATTAAGGAATTTTGAGGTGTTGACTTTTCCATGTGGTATTCTGTAACAATATCATAAACCATTAATCTCAGGTCCATAGATTTAAATATTTCGTGCTAGACACAGTTGAACTTCTCTTAAATACGTAAGCACTGGTTTCAATTTTTCCCAAGATGGCATTCCTAATGTCTCTGTTTCCATTTCCAGATATCATCACCGAATTCCTGAGAGCAGAACTGCTAACAAATCTACCAGGAACGAAGGACAGTAGCCTTCAGGTGAGTACAGACTCAAGTACTGATGAAGTAGAGCACATCCTTGAAAGTGACCACCGGCTGATCGTAGATGTGCAAGAACGTCCCTTTATTGTAGTAGAGGGCTGCCTACGATCCGATATTTTAGGAGAGTATCTCGCTAACACAGTAGAACAGCTTTCTTATTTAAGGCACTAGCAGTACATCGTGACACAGCCTTCCAATGTTGTAAACCAAAGCAACGGCCCAGTTCTTGAAGTAAGGACAAAGAGAGTCAATTGGTGTGACATAAGTTGATCTTCGGTGGCCATTCTATGGACTCTAATGATACAATCATACGCAACGGATGTCACGCAAACTCATCTTATACGCTTCATATACATCTATAACTATATGACTCTACGCAATTTACACTTAACTGATTGGTAGACTGCTCATAAAATGACTTTCAGACTAGTTACCGAATGTTTCACTGTCGAATAGCACGCGGGAAAAATTAACATCTAAATATTTCCATGTGAGCTCTTGCTACTTTTATTTTATTACGATTGTCATTGCTCTCTATGTAGGTGGAAGTCAACAAAATATTTAGCAATTCTGAAGAAAAAGTTGGTTATAGACATTTCGTGAAAGGACCATGCCGCCACGAAAACCATTTGTTTTAATGATTGTCTCCCCAAATCACTTATCATATCCATGACACAGTCTCCCTTATAACGCAATAATACAAAATGAGCTGCCCTCTTCTGAACTACTTCGATGTCCTCTCTCAGTCCTACATCAT
This sequence comes from Schistocerca nitens, assembly GCF_023898315.1. NCBI lineage: Eukaryota > Metazoa > Arthropoda > Insecta > Orthoptera > Acrididae > Schistocerca > Schistocerca nitens. Next base: position 628,824,289 of record NC_064616.1, on the reverse strand, counting down.
GAGGATCCCACATCACTTAGGAGTACTGGAGCAGAGGACGGACAAGCGTAGAGTAGGCAGTCTAGAACACTTTTGCGTTCCATGGAAAACATGACCCAGTCATCCAATAATGTCACACTGGATGGCACGCCTCTGTAGACTTTTTTACTCATACGGATATACAATTAGTGTCTATGCGATACAAAAATATTTCTGCGACAGAAAATTCATGCAAGTGTTAAGACATTAACCACGCGTAGTTTCCATGACCTGAAATCCACTCCGAAAGCAGTGTCCAGGCGCACTTCGGGATTGGTACGATACGACCCGACGAGCCTGAATCTGAGGAACTGACTATTTATGTTAAACTTTTCTGTAAGTTTAACGTGTAAGGTGTAACAGATAAATACTAACAGCAGTTATAAAATGTTCAAATGTGTGTGAAATCTTATGGGACTTAACTGCTAAGGTCATCAGTCCCTAAGCTTACACACTACTTAACCTAAATTATCCTAAGGACAAACACACACACCCATTCCCGAGGGAGGACTCGAACCTCCGCCGGGACCAGTCGCACAGTCCATGACTGCTGCGTCCGAGACCGCTCGGCTAATCCCGCGCGGCAACAGCAGTTATAGTTGGCTGTTTTGGGGAAGGAGACCAGACAGCGTGGTCATCGGTCTCATCGGATTAGGGAAGGATGGGGAAGGAAGTCGGCCGTGCCCTTTCAGAGGAACCATCCCGGCATTTGCCTGGAGTGATTTAGGGAAATCACGGAAAACCTAAATCAGGATGGCCGGACGCGGGATTGAAAACAGCAGTTATAGTTTGATATTTGCTAATAGTTATGGAAATCGAAAAATACAGAGCAAAAAAATCCCCTGTATGCGGAAACATAAGCAGTGTGTGTCCTCATAGTAGTCACAGTTTTAAATGTAAGAAGCGGAACATGTAGTTCACGTCAGGCATGTTAGTATAAAAAGTGTATTTCTCTATGTTGACTGAGAAACTAAAATTTATATTTTTTCAGTTCAATTTTAAAACATTTTATATTCGTTCTTTATTTCTGATGCAAAAATTGAGATGCTTAAAATGCGAAATAATTTGATAACATCAGTTGTATGGCAATATACTGACGTGATCAAATCCACTCGACTAGTGCCCAAAAGGAAACACGCTACTTGCCTACATTCAGGGGCACTAAAGCCCGGCATTAGCTATGAAATAATCGTCATGTGACACGCCATGCTCCCTTCACTGTGACACCATTCATAATCTAAGAAGCCACATCTCATTTCCTGGAACTGTGGTAGCAATTAAAATGAAACAACCAATCAAATACCAATAATGTACATGTCATTAAAACGAAACAGACAGTGACAATATAGCCCTAGAGCCACCACTTTGGCCCTATTCAAAAGCACGTGCATGATCTAAATTTTTGCACCCATGTTTTAAAGTATTTGCCAAAAGATGTGTAAGACATACACACTCTGTCGCACACACACACACACACACACACACACACACACACACACACACACACACACACACACAAAGCACTTGTAAACGTCCATAGTTCGGTCTCTATAACACACACGGTGCAAGGCAAAACGGGCCCTTACATTAAATGTTTTCACATCTACTGGATGACCCAAAAGAGCATTGCCATTTGAGAATTCAGTACTTAACGGAATAATGTAGGTACAGAGGTACAGTTCGACAGACATGTTCGAAGTGACTTGGAGTCTTATTCAAACCATATAAATGCGCAAAAAAAGACAAACAGATGGCGCTTCATATAACACAAAAGCCATAATTGTCGTAATAACTGATTTTTAGGAAAGACCATGTTGTTAATAACAAATTGTCAAGATATTGGCTGTCATCCATCAGCACCTGTAGCAGACACACAACGTTGTGAACAGCGCTGTACAGCATATTAGTACGTGTGGTGAGATATCGTCATTCGATGTAGTTTTTTAAAATCCCTCAAGACGTCAGGCGATAACGGTAGACTTGCGACCTCAGGTAACCCCACAACCAATAATCACACAGATAGAGATCTGGGGAACTGGAAGGCCATGCATGACGAGTGGCGGCTCAGCCCGCTGTCCTCACCCAATGTAATGGGCAAGAATTCTTTCATGCGTGCAGCAATAGGAGGTGGAACGCCATCTTGCCTAAAAATCGTGCCTTCAAGCATGTGTTAATCAGCCAGGCTAGGAATGATGCGTTTTTTGTAACATACCGGCATACCACGCACCCGTCACGCTGACAGTTTGAAAGGCCGGATTTTGCACTCGATTTTGGTTTCAATAAAACCCACTGTCATTTCAGGCATGTGTACGAAGTTTTACCTCACACCTACATTACTCCGTGAATTAGAGAATTTTCAAATGTTTATAGCTTTTTGTCACCCTGGAAACTGCTCAACGAAACTCATGACAATTCTCAACCGTTAAAATGTTGTTTCCACTTTTAAATGGTCTGCAAAAATATGTCACAAGCATAGAAATGCAATTATTGTTTTAATTGCTACAATGTCATTTCCACACACACACACACACACACACACACACACACACACACACACACACACACCCAGAGAGAGAGTCATAAAAACGGAGGTGTAAAATGTGGCAGTGGAATCTCAGATTAAGTGCCCCCCATGCTGCTATTGCAACAAAATTGTTACAAAACACATGTCGCTAAGGAAACAACCTAATCATGCAGATGATATTTCATGTATAGACCTAAATGGGGCCAACTAACAAAACGAGCATGACTAGCCCTTTAACTGTACAAAACATGCGTTGGCTGAAATATTACACTAAGCAGGCAAGCACATAAAGAAATAGGCAGTCCGCATTACTCTCAGTTACTGGGAGAATAATATTAATGTGTGATGTTTAAAGCATGACTGTGAACTCTCAGATTAACTGTCATAATGCTAATCCCACAGCTAAATTCTTGTATAAATCTGCAAGACACGTGTAACATAAGATTGAGGTTTTTGATCTTTCATTCTAGTCCTAAATGATGATATGAACAACAGTGAACCTGAACAAGCATAATTTCAGGGAAAAAGAAGATAACACACAATGTTTACGTCAAATCTCACAAGGATTTTTTCGTCTTCAAAATGTCACTCCAAATACACAATGGATCTAACTTATAGTAATTCTGATCTCAAATATATGTAAAAAATTGTAAATGTTTCTTGGTAATGAAGCACCTAACTAAGGGTAGTTTTAGGGGGGAGAAGATAACGAATCAGGTTCTACACCAGTAAAATATAATCGACGGTACTGACGGGCTAATACCGATTTTTATTACATTTTTCTAAGCATATTCGAGTTTGTAAGCAAAACAATCTTTTGAGGAAGGCTCCAACGTTTACCAATTGGGACTATGGTGCCCATTCTCCCTAAAGCGTTTACAGATAGTATTTCGGTAATCAGCAACTAAATAAAACCTAATCCTAATGATAAGACTGATAAATACGACATGTAAACGCAAAACATTGAAAAAGACAAACTGACAGACGTAGCACCGTCTTAGGAGAAGAAAGACTGCAGACAACGGCGCTCAGGTTGATGTTGTATCCCTTGACATCAGGAAGGCATTTGACACCGTCCGGCACCGCCAATTAGCTGACCGAGCTTCCGAGTATCCGGCCACATCTGCGACTTTATTCAAGACTTCCCTTCAGATAGAACTCGACAATTCGCTCTTAACAGAAGAAAATCAACACATATGAAGGTAATTTCCGGATTGCCCCAGGGGAGTGTGAAAGGACCGTTATAATCTTACAATGTATACAAATAATTTAGTAGAAAGCATCGGAAGCTCTTTAAGGTTGTTCGCAGCTGATGTCGTTGTCTATAAGAAGATACCAACGACATAAGACGGTAAAGATCTGCCGAAGGACCTAGAGAGGGTTGATGATTGGTGAAGGGACTGGCAGTTGACCCTAAACGTAAATAAATGTAGCACGTTGCAGATAAACGGGAAAATAAATTCACTCTTATACAACTACAGTATTGATGGCAAATCGCTGGAAACAGTATCTACCGTAAAATACCTAGGTGTAACTATCCAGAGCGACCGTAAGTGGAATGACCATATACGTAATACAAATAGCAGGAAAAGCAGGTTCCAGATTTAAATTCATAGAAAGAATCTTAAGTAAATGCAATTCATCCACTAAAGAAAACTGTTGCAGGGCTCTTATTTGACCGATTCTTCAATATTGTTCATCAGTGTGGGAATGTTACCAGGTAGGACTGAAATACGAGAGAGAGAGAGAAGAGCCAACGAACAGTGGCGCATTTTGTCACGGGATCGTTTGGTCGGTGCGAGAATGTTACAGAGATTCTCAACAAACTCTAGGGGCACTAGTTACATGATGGTTTTGTGCATGACGAAGAGGTTCACTACTGAAATTTCCGGGAGGAGTCAAACAACATATTACTTGTGTATTGTATTGTGTATTGAAACCGGGGACCTAGAAACGATGGAGAGGCTTCGTCCCACCGTAGCCCTCAGTGATCTACAAGCCCACAACTGGCCACAGCTGTAACCCACCCCACCGCCGCCCCACACCGAACACAGGGTTATTGTGTAATTTGGCCCCCAGAGGGCCCCCTCGGGAACGTCTCGTACCAGACGAGTGTAACCCCGAATGTTTACGTGGTAGAGTAGTTGCGGTGTACGCGTACGTGGAGACAGTGTTTGCACAGCAATGGACCGCGCGGCTAGCTGGGCGGGCACATGTTACTCCTCCCATACACATCTCGCGAAATGACAGTAACAAAAAAATTCGAGAAATTAGAACTAACACAGAGGCTTACCGACAATCAGTCTTCCCATGTAGCATTCGCAAGTGGTTCAGGGAAGGGAGTATCAGTTGTAACGGAAGTACCGTCTGCCACACTACGTTAGGTGGCCTGTGGAGTATGATGTGGATGTAGAAGTTGGTGTTTTGAAAAAATCATTAGCGGTCGCGTGGTTCCACACTGTAGCGACTAGAACCGCTCGGCCACTCCGGCCGGCAAGCCAACTTCCATAATGTATGGAATACAAATGTAAACAGTGCAGTAAGGTTCCGTACACAGAGATGAAACTTGGATATCTGTGATCTCAAACGAAAATTCGACCTATAGAGCTTCCAAGCACAAAACACATTTTGCACTGGTGTCATAACTTAATTTTTCTGTAACCTTGAAGAGAAATACACATCGCTCACATACTAACTCCACTGATAAAACTTACAGATTAAGGTACACTGATGATCATTGGAGTTCGATTATTGTACCACACTTTACAAGGATCACTGTAGCCTAAAATTAAGTATTTCCATATCTAAATGATCTACGTATATTATTTACTAAAATATTCATGGCCTTCTTATTCGCACTACTGAAATTAATTATAGGTTTGTCAATGACCACAATTCAATCCTTGTACCACACATTAAAGAAATCAAAACACACAAAAAATAGTTCTATAACATTACAAAACTGTACTTATTGACTGTAGTAAATTGATCTTTGTACCAAAGTAAATAATATTTTTCCTGACCGTTTCGATCTTCAAATGCTATTTCCCCATATAAATTTATCAAACACCTCTCAGTTTGGCTGAAGCAGGTATCAGTCAGCCAAATATCATGGTGACTCGATTTAGGGCATTACCTGTAATGTGCCATAAAAAAACGAATGTCACCTTCTGGTGATAATCCTCATTGTTGCGTACGTAGCTGTATTGGTAAGAAACAAAAATTATTTCTCTTTCCAACTGCTATTCAAAGAAAAGATTATAGTGACCTAAGTTTGAGTATTAACCTTATCTGCTGGCGCAAGACATTTGGTCATCTTATGTAACTGTACAGTAGAGTCTACATTTCACTTCACGCCATACATAGTCATTTTATAGCAAAATTTTAAGGAACTGCTCCATACATCATCATGTTGTAACATTGTGGGGCAATGATGGCCAGATTGTTTATATTTGTATTTTAAAATATGGCTAAAAGAAATTACAGCAAAACAATAAAGGACAATGTCATATATCACAATATTACAGTCAAATTGAAACAACTGCCTGTATAAATCAAAAATGTAAGAAATTGCTCCAGTCATAACTATGTTACAACAGAATTCCAAGAAATTGCCCACATATCTACATGTTGCAACACAATTGGAACAAAATACCAAACACATCAAAGTTTACAGCCAAATTGTAACATAGTGCCTCATGTTACAGCGAAAGGATGACAAATTATCACTTACATCGCTAATGGATAGTGGATACCTTTGGGGCAATTAAGGTAGATGATGTGGTAAGAGCCATTACAGCCAATCCAATTGGGGGCAAGGATCGGCAGTTGTAATATCGTGACAATCATCACACCAAACACATGATGATAGCACTTGCACGGCAACAGTGGGTGTTGACAGTGACTGACAGCTACTGGATCTTACAACACTGTTCTAACACTAGCAGCTTACACTGTGTACATGCTGTGTGTTTCAGCTGCTCATGAAGTCTGTAATAAGTGGCATGTCTCTCTTTAATGCGTGGTATTTGTGACTGCGATGGCATGTGTGTGTGTGTGTGTGTGTGTGTGTGTGAGAGAGAGAGAGAGAGAGAGAGAGAGAGAGAGAGAGAGAGAGAGATGGGGAAGGTTCTATGAGCTGGGCATGTCATGTGTGTGTGTGTGGTGCTTGCAACTGGACATTGTCTGTGACTGGGCAGTGTCTGTGACTAGGGGGCGGTTATAAATGAGGGGTTCCCTGTGACTGTGTAGGGGTGCCTGTGACTGATGTAAGTGCCTCTGACTGGTGTCTGCCAGCATTAGCCACTAGCGGTGTTAGCTACTGGGCGGTAGGGGGGGGGGCGGTTGTCAGCATCAAATACTCAGTGTGCCAGCTACTGGGAGTGTAAGTTACTAGCAATGTGGGTTTCACCTACTGGTTCTTAAATCTGTGTTGTAACGCAAGTAGCTGACAGTGTCTACATGCAGTAGATGATTGCCATTGTCCAAAACACATAGTTGATGCTACTGTGGGGCAACGATGGTCATTTTACAGGATGCACAAATTGTGATCAGTTTATAGGGTGGACAAATGGTGATCAGTTTACAAAGCGGGGAGATACTGATCAGTTTATAGGGTTTAGCAACGTAAATTAGTTCAGTGTGTGGGCACATTTATGTTCAGTTGACATATGGTGACTGCCATTAACCCAGATACCATGCTACACCATACTGTTATTACAACATCAGAAGCTAATAGTCTGTGTGCCATACCTTGGCAGTGGGTGGTAGCTACTCGATCTCCCTTTTTTTATATTAGGCTACACATTAATTTTAACAAACTTCCTCATTCATCGTCATGTTACAGCAAAAGTGGACCAAGTGTCCCATGACGTCGTGATGTTGGATCAAAATTTTACCTAATTATCCTATACAATATCATTGTTACTCAAAATTATATCAAATTTCACAAGTTATAGCAAAAATTGTAATAGATTACCATCATACATCGCTATGTTACAACAAAATTTCAACATAATTATGTCACCACCGTTAAGCAAAAACGTAGGAAACTGCCCCAGACATCACCGTCTAAGCAATTTGAGGACTCTTCTGGCAAGTTACAGTTTGTTCCAACAAGCAAAAGCTACAAATCAGCAAGTTAAGACATATCCATACCAACAAGTTAAGACTTGTTCAGGCATACGAAGCATATCATGCAGGCTAGGTCAATGGCTAGAATGTGAAATCTTGATGATATAGTAAGAGGGAGCATGGATTGCGATATCTACATCTAAATTTGCACTCCGGAAACCACCATACAGAGCATGATGGAAGGTGTCTTGTACCACTACTATCCATTCTTTCCCTTTTCTACTCGCAAACAGGGCAAGGGAAAAATGACTGTTTATATGCATCCATACTATTTTGGGCTAAGCAATTTCATCACTCACTCTTTAACACAGCTATCATCGATATGGTACTGACCTGGGCAATTGGAGTCATGAATCTTATAAAGTGTCTTATTTTTGGAACAAAGACTTTACTTGCTAGTAGTGATAAGTCTCAACTTGCAGACTAATAGCGTTTATCTATAGAAATAAGTCAGTACTTGACAGAAACAATATCAGTTTGCTTAGCTGGTGATGTGTGGGGCAGTTTCTTTCCATTTTGTGTAATATGGAGAAAATTTGGTTTAACATAGGGATGTATATTGGCAAGTTATAATTTTTACAAGGGTGGCAGTTTGTTACAATTTTTGTGACAATGGTAATGTGTGTGGCAAATAGTTACAGTGTTATTGTAACTTGATGGTTACAACTTAATTTCTTAGAGTTTTGCTGTAAAATGACAATGTATGGAGCAATTTGTTACAATTTAGTTTCATACTTATCTGTAATTGAATATGAAATGAGGGACATCCTGTAACAGAAACTGTTACACCAACTGAAAAATTATGGCATATATGCTATCAACTTTATGTGTTACAATATTAGTACCATAGGGAATGGTAGTCATGCACTTATTTGTCTGCAGTATCTGGGCTATTAGCAGTCACCATGTGTCAATTCACTGCCATTGCCCTGTAACAGTGTCAGCCATGTATTCAGGGTAATGGTTGTCAACATATGCCAGTATATCAGGGACAGTGGCAGTCAACATATCATCTGCACATTATTGCCCCAATTATATCCACCAAGTATGTGTAAATTTGTTAAAATTTTGATGTAAAATGAGGTAGTTTGTTACATTTTTGCTAGAACATGGGACAATTTGTTAAACTTTTCCTGTACAATGAGGCGATTTCTTACTTTTTGCTGTAACATGGGCGAATCTGCTACACTTTTGATGTAACATGGAGCCATTTGTTAAAATTTTTCAGTAACATTGTGATTTAAGGGCAGTTTGTTAGCATTTTGCCGTGACATGATGCATGTGTGTGTGTGTGTGTGTGTGTGTGTGTGTGTGTGTGTGTGTGTGTGTGTGTGTGTGCGTGTTTTGCTGACGATGAAGTTTACGTATTTTACATGTGGCAATACTGCAAGTTAAATGCATTACATATTTTTGAAAGCAATTTTGAATATAGAAGTTAAAATTCAAATCATTCTTACAGTTTCCTGATTGTCTGTTTCGTACTTATGTCTAAAACCATAACAAGATTACTGGATTGTGAGAAACACAAACTATTATGGGGGGGGGGCATGGCTCGTTGCATGATGATGTCATCATACATAAGAAGGTGTTGCTTGTGATGTCCCTTCCCTTACTTGCAGGCAATAAGGGTGACCCATCTCGAGCGCTAATTGAGTGGTTTGGTCGCATTAGTAGATTACCGTTCTTCTAGTTTCCTTCCTTATTTTTTCATTCTGTTCTTTATTCTCGTAGGTGTGTTGCATGTAACTCTGTACATGGACAGGGAGTGGGAAGAAGGTTGTTGGATTCCGCTTACAACGACAATGTACAGAAAGTCGAGCAGTCAGGACTCGTGGGTGAGCATCCAGGGCTGCCGAGAAATGACAGAACAGGAAATTGGGTAAAAGAATGAGAATAAATAGTATTTCAGTGTACGGTGTACAAGGGGGCGTGCCTAGGATCGGAAGTTACAAGGTGTAGGCCAGTCTAGGAGGACTAATAACTAATTGAAATAGGCAACGGAAGGGGAAGCAGTTCATGTTAACTTATGTTGGTGGGTCACAGGGCCCAGAGCCAAGGCTCTGCCTCTCAAAAAAATGTGTTCTGCATTGCAGAACGCTCCAGTGTCCACACATGTGACCTGTATCCCACGCACGCTACTGGCTAAAACCGATGGCGTGAATTCGCTAGGAGTTTCAGCAGAGGGCTCAGGATGTCTCTTTTCAGCAGCTTTAACTGGAAAGAACTCTCTCGGTTCTGAAAGGTAGGCAGCTTGTGTCACCTAGGCACAGCCGAGGTTGCTGTGGGAGAAAACTGACTGGGGCCTTTGAAATAAAAATTTTTAAATCAATTCTTTTCCTCTTCAAGAGGAGTGGTGACTCACATTACTTACAGAAGTGAGTCTGTCACTCCCTGGAAAGATGGTTTGCTCTAGTATGGGCCTTAATGCTATGGGAGGGATCTGTTATAATATTTCATTTAGTGTAAGTGTGATGTGACTTACATGTTGGCAAGTTTATCAACTTGGGTTAAAATAACAGTAAAATATTAACCGTTCATATCTTCTACAATAATTGAAATCATCATCGTCCAGCTAATCAGCTCTTAAACTAAACAAAGTTAAAATCAAGCCAGAAAACTTCACAAAAGAGCAATGAACTATTATGGTTTCTGTTGGGTTGGGAGGAAAGAAATGTGTTATTAAACAGCTGTTGCAGTACTAAACTCATTCTCATTGAAAGCAGACGCTGGCTGGACTGAATCAGCACTGATCTTTTAATGGTTTACAGGCGCGCCTAGAAATATGTAGTTGTTTGTGTTGTCTCGCAAATATTAATCTCGTTGCTACATAGTGGAACGAATACAAAAATATAAATTGTAACATCAAAATAAAAAAAATACAATGGAAAATCCAAAATCTTAACAAAATGCTTAATTCTGAGATAATCAAAGTATTTCGGTAGAAACATAATAAACCAGCTTACTGCAGAACATTAACGTGTGTCTTGGGTAAGAATTGGATTAAGTACATTTGAAAAAGAGCAATAACCCGAGTAAGATCTAGCTACATCATCTGACTATTTTTGCGGGTAGTAGTTGCGCAAAGTTGCTCAAGCTAGAAAATATTGACAGATTTCAGTAAAATTGAAGATTCAGTTACTAAGCCAAAGAGATGGGGTACTATGTAACACATGACACAAACCTTATCTATATTAACCCATGTTAAAACAGAGAAGCACAAAACCTTTTCTTATACCGATAAAATGCTGCAATTCTGAGTGAAATCAGGGGATAGCAAAGGCTACCTACGAAAACTCCATGAATTTCTAATACCAAAATGCTACCTTCTTACTTTAAAATATCTTAAATCACTTCGAAACATGGCATACTGGAATACACAATAAAAGAGAGAGAGAGAGAGAGAGAGAGAAATGTTACACCTAGGTCAAAATTACTCAGTAGTTTCAACTTCTAAAATTGTAGCATAAACTACCCAGAGCATTTGATGAGCTGTCACTGCCTCATCTTGGACAAATAATTGTAAATCGCCAATGGAGCCAAAATGATAGTTCAAAATTCAGAAAAGCAAAATAAAAGTTATGCCTGTTCATTTAAAAATCATTTTAAATTACCTCATGGGATAACAGTCCTAATGCACATCACTTAATTTGTCATGTCAATTAATTTGTCATAACTGTGGCAAATGAAAATTAACAAGATTGAAAAGTGACTAAGTTGTGGTTTATTTGACAAATAATATAGGTCTCATAAGTGAGTAGGTATAATAAATATTTCTCATAACTTAGTGCTGAAAATCCAACAAAAAATTGTCCAGTTGCCGAATGAGAATCTGGTATGACCTTAAATATCTGTAGGGTGAATGCACCTAGCGTAAGTCCTTCCTATTCATAATACAGTTTCGACTTAGACTCATTAACTGTAGAAAACAACACTAATTTAAATGCTAATTCCCAAAACCACAAAATAAAATCGTCAACATATATCACCTCATTACATCACAGTTATAAAAAGAAGACAAAGCAAAAGTACTTGAGGGAACAGATCTTTGCGAAATCGTTAATATCCATTACCTTGCATAAAATATTGCTCATTTTCTCATCATACTGTGGTACCACCCTCAATCCCTTTAGCAGGAAACACATGAAAAATTACTAAGTAGATAAAAATATGAAAACATTCAAAGAAAGTAAAAGATCTAGTGCTCTGGATAAGACACAAAGCTTTAATGTTTTTCCCAACAGTGTCACTCAACCACAATGTTGTGCAAACATGTTACAATGATCATTAACAAACTGGCCTCTATAACTAAAATTAGAACTAGAAAAATTTAAGGACAAGACCAGAACAGCACCTATTGGATTGTTAATTGAAAATGAGGATCGGTTACAACCTTATTTTTTCCTCTAAAACGGCGAAGTTCAAGAAAAATATCTGCCCTGTCAACTGTTATTAGACTTTACAGTTTTCAGGTGAACCTTCAGTGGTATAACATAAGCTTGTAAAACAAAGTTATTGCCATTGAGAACACAAGGCAAAACTCTAGAAAAGACTATTAAAATCTGAGTCCACAGTGACAAAACCGCTAACAGTATCCTCGTCCTATCCATAAAACTTCGCATAAAAGAAGGGAAAGAATGTAGTGAGTTTATAATCAGTTCATAAAATACGAAAAGGTTCACAGCTAGAATGTGGTCCCGCGCGACGAAAGTGCACGCACTGTTTGTGAGTAAACAAACTTCTGACTGATGGGAGAAGAGCACGTGGCTTGTCCAGCGGAGAAGGAGAGATATGCGTGTGTGACGTTGAAAAACTTTAAAGGCGCTTCTCTCTGGTAGGTTGATGGAAGGGGGTATTATCTGTGGCGTAGCGCACGTCCTCTGGGAGGGGGGGAAGAGCAGAGAGATAGGGAGGTGGAAGGGCGAGAAGGGTCAGGGGGAGGGGGGTGGCACTTTCAGCACTCGGCACAGCACTCGTGTGCTTGCGAAGCCTGCACCTACATTGCATCCCGAAGTCGTCCGATCGAACCTATCCGATGAAGGGCGATAAACGTGCCCTGGCGTCATCCGACGTGAATGCCTACACTGGGTCCAAGGGGATCCCGTAACGGCGCGCAGCTGACGCACGTGGTACACTGGGTATCAGTTGCCACTGAGCGTCAACCCAGTGTACTGCCGTCATTCATGAGTATCCACACTGGAATAAGTTACACGCTATAGGTCAGCAGTTGCAGTTGTTGAGAAGATATCATGGGTGACTGGGATGATGATTTTTTGTGTTGGCTGCTGCTAGATAAAGACATTCGCCTGTAAAGTCATAGGAAAAGGACTTGGGTGCATCGTTTTAATGAAGGCGGATCTGCACGGGAATTTTTTTCAACTTGTCAGTCACTGCGAAATTTTCGAGACAAGTTCAAAGTCTGCTACCATATGTCTACAGAAACGTTTGACTAAATATTTGAACGCGTAAGATGCGATATAACTGGCCATTTCAACTTCAGGGAATATATCACTCCAGAAGAAAAACTTACCATCACAATCAGGTAAGTCAACTACACTCCTGGAAATGGAAAAAAGAACACATTGACACCGGTGTGTCAGACCCACCATACTTGCTCCGGACACTGCGAGAGGGCTGTACAAGCAATGATCACACGCACGGCACAGCGGACACACCAGGAACCGCGGTGTTGGCCGTGGAATGGCGCTAGCTGCGCAGCATTTGTGCACCGCCGCCGTCAGTGTCAGCCAGTTTGCCGTGGCATACGGAGCTCCATCGCAGTCTTTAACACTGGTATCATGCCGCGACAGCGTGGACGTGAACCGTATGTGCAGTTGACGGACTTTGAGCGAGGGCGTATAGTGGGCATGCGGGAGGCCGGGTGGACGTACCGCCGAATTGCTCAACACGTGGGGCGTGAGGTCTCCACAGTACATCGATGTTGTCGCCAGTGGTCGGCGGAAGGTGCACGTGCCCGTCGACCTGGGACCGGACCGCAGCGACGCACAGATGCACGCCAAGACCGTAGGATCCTACGCAGTGCCGTAGGGGACCGCACCGCCACTTCCCAGCAAATTAGGGACACTGTTGCTCCTGGGGTATCGGCGAGGACCATTCGCAACCGTCTCCATGAAGCTGGGCTACGGTCCCGCACACCGTTAGGCCGTCTTCCGCTCACGCCCCAACATCGTGCAGCCCGCCTCCAGTGGTGTCGCGACAGGCGTGAATGGAGGGACGAATGGAGACGTGTCGTCTTCAGCGATGAGAGTCGCTTCTGCCTTGGTGCCAATGATGGTCGTATGCGTGTTTGGCGCCGTGCAGGTGAGCGCCACAATCAGGACTGCATACGACCGAGGCACACAGGGCCAACACCCGGCATCATGGTGTGGGGAGCGATCTCCTACACTGGCCGTACACCACTGGTGATCGTCGAGGGGACACTGAATAGTGCACGGTACATCCAAACCGTCATCGAACCCATCGTTCTACCATTCCTAGACCGGCAAGGGAACTTGCTGTTCCAACAGGACAATGCACGTCCGCATGTATCCCGTGCCACCCAACGTGCTCTAGAAGGTGTAAGTCAACTACCCTGGCCAGCAAGATCTCCGGATCTCTCCCCCATTGAGCATGTTTGGGACTGGATGAAGCGTCGTCTCACGCGGTCTGCACGTCCAGCACGAACGCTGGTCCAACTGAGGCGCCAGGTGGAAATGGAATGGCAAGCCGTTCCACAGGACTACATCCAGCATCTCTACGATCGTCTCCATGGGAGAATAGCAGCCTGCATTGCTGCGAAAGGTGGATATACACTGTACTAGTGCCGACATTGTGCATGCTCTGTTGCCTGTGTCTATGTGCCTGTGGTTCTGTCAGTGTGATCATGTGATGTATCTGACCCCAGGAATGTGTCAATAAAGTTTCCCCTTCCTGGGACAATGAATTCACGGTGTTCTTATTTCAATTTCCAGGAGTGTATTTTGTTCTTGTGAGTGGCATAACTGGCATCAGTTACAATAAAATATATGTATTAACGTAGACGTATATTTGTTCCTGTTCCTTCGCAGCTATTTGAGACATTGTTAGCAAATGAGCAACTGTTAACAAGTATCTATGTATGATCTGAAAATCACAATGAAACAACTGTTTGTTCAAGACTGACAAATATTAGCACTGAATGCCATGAGGAAAATTGTGGAAAATAAACTTCTAGTTTATACATAAGGACTTGTTAAAAACACATTAGGGACAGTCAATTAAAATGAGTTGTCATCATGTTGTTGGGCAGGAGGACACGTTTGAACTACACTCACAAAAGAAGTCGAATCTTGCTGTGGTGGTATCTCGATCACGTGGAGAAAGCTCATTCTCTGTCTATGTAACAGGCAAGTTTCCTGAGCTGGGCCATAGTGTTATAATGTCTTTCAAAAACAGCACACGTTTTATGTGGGGCCATTTATCAGATGCAGTAACTTCCTGACCGCTCCTGGAGTCATGTTGTATTTTATATTTTTCCTAAAAGTGTCTCGCAAGTTCTGCCACGTTATCCGAGCCTGTTCACCTATCTCACAAAATCAGCACAGAAGGTGTACTCTGTTCTAAGAAGAAATGTTCTGTTATTGATTATGTATGTTTAAGGTCCCTATAATACCACTAACAAAGGATACATACATCATTTGAGTAATATTCCATTATCATTTCACCCTTTCAGGTACTCAGCAGCAGGGATGTCTTTTCACTCCTAGGGTCTAACATTTCGACTGAGTGACTATACAGTAGGTAAGCGTCTCTCGGAAATTGTGAATGCGATATGAAGGAATGTCTGTGAGCGAAATCCACCCTTTCCTGATGAAAAAAAGTTTGAATAAATAGCGAGAGGATCCCACTATCGGTGGAATTTTGTTCAAGCAGTTGGAAGCATTCATGGCAGGCATATCGAATTAAATGTCCAAAACAAAGTGGAACTACATTTTTTAACTACAAAAGGTTTTTTTCAATAGCTTTAAAAGCTGTATCTGACTGCCATTGTCGATTTATTTTTATAGATGTGGGACGTTATGGAAAACAGAGTGACAGAGAAATGTTTCCGGCTTCTACATTTTCTGCATTCTTGGAGAACTATCATGCTACACTACCGCAATCTTCGCCTGTCGATGGAATTACGACAGATATGCCGTTTGACTTGCTTGGAAATTATGTATATCCTTCCAAAAATTATCTCATGAAACCTTCTTCCAGACGAAATCTCTCAAACGAAGAAAAAGTTTTGAATTACAGATAATCAAGGGCTAGAATATGTGTGGAGTGTGCATTTGGTATCATGACTGCCATGTGGTGTTTACTGGGAAAAGTATTTAAACAGAACCTGGCAAAGCAAAGAGGATAGTGAGATGTATTTGCTTACTGCACAACATAATTGTCGAGCATGAAGGTGGTGACTTCTTCAACTCCGCAAGCTTAGAAGACGACGTAAGTGCATCACCACATCAAGAAAGTGGTTCATCAAGAACATTGAGGAGACTGTTCACAACAGGCTCAAATTATCAGAGAGAAATTCAAGTCATACTTCAATGGGATTGGCGCCATTCCGTGGCAAAACGAACGCATCGAGTAGTATTTTGGAAATTAAAAATTTATTTCTTTTTGACAGTTTGATAAAAAAGTTATACGTTAAAAGTAATTTGATTGAAATTGGAACTGGCTTGTAGTAAGATGTAGTGATTTGAAAAGAAGCATTAAAACTATTGCAACATGATTTAGATATTTACCTTTGACTGATAGTTGCTCCCCAATAGATTCTCACAGTTCTCGCTTAATATTCCAGCTATGGCAGCATTTAATCCACTGGTCCCACAAGCGAGGCTCATTCCTCAGGAGATGAATTAGAAATTGCTTGTCGATCATTCCGCTCGTGATGCACCACCGGACTGCACTCCTGAAAAGGAGGCAAACATGTTTGGCCAGCCAATCCAGCAGTCCGGGGCCAGACGACGTCATACTGCACTTTTCCCTCCAATGTAGGCATGTGCATTAGCCACCTGGTGTTTGTTTTTTCTCCAGCATTAGCCAGCACCGGACCGGATCGGATCTGACGACTTCCAGATGCAATGAAGGTGCAGCCTTAGTGTCTACCGCTAGCACGCGCCACCAGCTGTGCGCCAACCCCATTGAAGTATGACTCAAATTTCTCTCTGATAATTTCAGACTGTTGTGACAGTCTATTGAATGTTCTTGATGATCGAGATTCTTCACATAGTGGTGCACTTACGTTTTCTTCTAAATTTGCAGAGTTGAAGAAGTCACCACCTTCATGGTCAATAATTATTTTGTGCAGTAAGCAGACACATTTAACTATCGGCCTCATCTTGCCAGGTTCTGTTTCAATACGTTTACCCAGTAAACGCTAATTGGGAGTCATGATACAAAAAGCACACTCCACGCATCTTCTAGCCTTCGATAATCTGTAATTGAAAATCTTTTCTTTGTGTGAGGACGAAGGTTTCTTGAGGTACGTTTTCAAAGGGTATGCATCATCTCCAAGGAAGACAAATGGCATATCTGTAGTAATTCCTTCGACAGGCAAAGGTTACGGTAACGTAACATGGCAGTTCTCCAAGAATGCAGACAAAGTAGAAGCCGAAAACATTCCTCCCTCACTTTGTTTTCCATAATCTCCCACATCTATAAAAATAAATCTATAACGATAGTTTGCCACATCTTTAAAAGCTATTGAAAAAAACTTTTAGTAATTAAAAACGGTATTTCCACTTTCTTTTGTACATTTAATTCGGACGTCTTTGCCATCAATGCATCCAACTGTATGAACAAAATTCCACAGGTCGTGGAATCCTCTCGGTATTCCTCCAAAAATTTCCATATCTGGAACGGATAGACGTCACTCAAAGAAATTCCTCCATATCGCATCTACAACTGCCAAGACACACTTACCTACTGTGTAAACATTCAATCGAAATGTTAGACCCAAGGACCAAAAAGACATCCCTCTTGCTAAGTACCTGAAACAGTGAAACGATATTGGAATATTACTCAGTCGATGCACTCATGTCGTTGTCCTACGTCTTTTAAGGCTAACGTTCTTGTCTAGCAGGAGGCAACACTAAATAAAATCATCATCATTGTTAGGTAAGAAAAAAGTTTAGGTTAATTTCACTGGAGGCAGGTCAAGAAAGCTTTGTAAAGAGATACTGAAGGAAATGATCAGTTAAAAGGACATAAGAATTAAAAACGCGCAATCGTTTATAACTCTTAGTGACATCTTGAAAGAAATCAGGGAAAAAAAGTGCTTCTAAACCGACAGTGGACTAAACTCATCCACAAAGCAGTGGGACAATGTGATATTAGTTGCAAAGATTCGCAGTATCGCAATCTATTGAACAATGAAAGACCAATGGAATAGACACTACGAAGACAGGCTCCACATTCTTTGTTTGACAACAATACGAAACATTCAACGAAGCAGACTTGTAATAAGTACCAATATAGAAAAACTATAGTAAGGTAAACTTGGTGCTTTCTTTCGAAAGACAACACAAAATCCTTGTCAATAAATACGAACTACAAGTGAACTACAGTGCAACACCAAAATTCTGCAACAAAGCTGAACAAAGCAAACAATTCATCACGTGACAAAGACCTATACAGTAGTTTGCAAAGCGTACCTTTAAATATCTCAAAATCTTCAAAATACCTAAACTCTCCACATAATAGAAATAGGCATGCAAGTGGGCCATCCTTCTGAGAACAATATTAACAGTTACTTAGAATCACTTAATATTTGTACTATCTGTAATATTATCAGTAAATTGTCACTCAAAATCTATGCAATAAATGACTTATAAATCACATAAAAATTAAACTTAATTAAGACAGACAAGAGTAAGAGAAGTGATAATGTGTGGGTGCGTGGCTGGCTTATCGCAAGGCGACAGCTGTGCTGATCCAGTGTTTGTACCATGCGGTCTCTGCTTATCGTAAGCGTTCACTACTAACATAGCCTGCAGTTTAAACGACTCCAAAAACATCGTCTCAACTGGAAACTCGCTGCATGGTAAAATGAATCATGGTTAACGGTTCTGCTCTGACATCTGGGAGCGACAGCATAAACTAGACCATTTAACATCACTGAATCATCTTCTCTCATACAATTAGCAACATAACTAACATTCATTGCATCCTCTTCAGATTCCACAACGAAACGGTATCTGTGCAACAGAAATAACATCACTTATAACACCCGACTCAGGAACTCTTGCCTACACATAGTTACGTTCAACCACTAGAACGACAGGACCTCTTGTCTGCTCACAAATCACCTCAATAAATCAATCTCATATATATCTTCATATCAGAAAAAATTCGCTACACTCTGGGGGAAACAGCTGTAAGTCACCATATCCTCACGTAGCTCACAGGGGTACAAGAGATCAACTCTCCTTTATCACTCATTATAACTCTTATTACGGTACGTTACTTAATACATCTTAGATCCTTGCACTGAATTAACCAGTTAAGCAACTACCTGTTACGAAAAACAGAAGGCATGGACGGATAAATAATTAAACGTCGGGGAATAGAATGTAGAGAGATGCAGAAGAAAAAGAAAGAGAAGGTAGAAAAAGTTCATTCCTTTCGTTCCACAGTCCAGCTTACCACACAGCGTCCTATAGGTTTCGGCAACACAGGTGCTAATCGTATTCTTACGACTGTGTGTTCGCTTGGGTTCTCAAGTCGCCTAGTACCAATAGGAAACTGACAAACAACACCAAGATCGGCAGAATCTATGGTTTTTCGCTTTTCTAACAACGCCTAGACATTGATTTCGCGTCTGTGTCTGGTCTTGCAATAAAAACAAACTCCCATCAAGGTAAATGGATTTAGGGCGCCAACGATTTCGGAAACCTTGAAGACGCGGTTTGAAGGCATACGAGGTTACAGAACCCTTAAAGCGCTCACGTCTGTGGAGCAAGGAGTAGGAACCTACTTTCATCAGAGGGGGCAGAAATGATGCTTATAGGAAAGATGGAAGAAACTTGAATTGATCTTGAAACGAAAACGAAAGGGAAGAAAATGTCATAAACGACTGGGAGACTCAGTGGTTGCCAAATACATTGTGCACGCTGCACATCCCTGGAGATTAAACGAAAACTCTCAGGGATATACCTTAAGAAACTACTCATCAAAATTACTAAGCATGACGTACATCGACAACAGAGATTGAAATAAGTACAAGAAATCCACTGCAATACACAGGTCCTACGGAAGTATATGTCTAATTACACATCCATTAATTAGACAACCAACACACATCTTAAGGGCTTATAAAAGACCAATTACACATTTATTGTACCTCATAGCAATTAGACTCACAAAAATTTAAAGTTCAAATCGTCCTAGGTAAAGACTGCTCCTAAAAACGGGCAATAACTGCAAAAGATGCAAAATTTAACTGTGTATTATAATTTACTGATCTTAAAGTTCTTCTCTCAACTAATGGTTTCAAGTGCCTTATTACATAGCAACACTCACACTACAGTAGTCGCGTCGCAACGCGCAGAAGCGGCGGCGACGGTGGGTTGGCGCCTGAGGTCCATACGCACGCGGTACCGGTCTAGCAGCAGCATGGGCGACGGGGTGGCTGCCTAGCATGGCGGCGAAAGTACGCCCCCCGGACGTTGAGTCTAGGACCATAAAGCAGATGGCAGTGAGTGGCTGGCCAGTGGCGAACGTGGGGCGGTATGGCGGCAAGTAGGCCGCGTAGCTAGTCGGCAGCAACAGCAGAGCCCGCGAAGCGGGCATCTCGGCCCGCGTGTGGCGGCAAAGCTTCGTGGCCTGCCACACTGCACTCAGCCGACTGGCGGCATCAGGGGCGACGAAGGTAGGAGACAACAGCAGCAGGTTAACGGAGGCAGCGGCAAGGAAGCCGCGCCGAGGGTGAACAGTGCACCCGTGCGCTCCATGAGCCACAGCCCCGATACGGACGCCTCGAGCATTTTCTTCATGTCTCGGAGCCCGGCTCAGAGTTAGCTAGCGGCTACTGAGAAGTTGGACCTCCTGCGACCGTCAAATGGGCCCGGATCACACGCAGCCCGTACTTGCGCTGTGAGGCGCAGCTCGGTGTTCTCAGTGTACAAGTGTTGGTGCGGCGGGCTGCGACAGGCAGGAAGTAGACTTTCTCCCGGGCGCTGGACTGGGCGAAGACAGCGTCTGCAGCGGCATCGTAAGCGCCAGGCTGCACCGCCCATGCTCGGCTCGCAACGGAATAACAGCGGCGAATACTGACCGACTACAAAAATCGAACATGAACAAAAAGTATGTTCCGAACGGTGGCAACGTATCGCGTTTCTGACACATGGGCATGGGGAGGGAAGAAGGTTGTTGGATTCTGCTTACGACGACAATGTACAGGAGGTTAAGTGATAAGGACTTGTGAATGGGCACCTAAGGCAGCTATTAAATGACAGAACAGGAAATTAGATAAAATAAAGAGAATATATTTCATTGTACAGTGTACAAGAGCGCGCTTAGGGTCGGAAGTTACCAGATGTAGGCCAGTCTAGGTCTAACAACTAACTGAAATGTTCAACGGAAGGGGAGGCGATTCATGTTAACTTATGTTGGTGGCCGGTAACGGGGCGCAGAGCCAGAGGCTCTGCCTCCCAAAAAGACGTCGGTTCTGCTCGAGGTCCGGATCACAAGAGAGCGAGGCAGCTATTTTCTTCACTGCAGAACGCTCCAGCGTCCACACACGTGACCTGTATCCTACGCACGCTATTGGCTAAACCGATGGCATGAACTCGCTAGGAGTTTCAGCAGAGGGCTCAAGGTATCTCTTTTCAGCAGCTTCAAATGGACAGAACTGCCTCGGTTCTGAAAGACGGGAAACTTGTATCACGTACGCTCAGCCAAAGTTGCTGTGGGAGAAAAATTGTAAAAATCTGACTGGCGCCTTTGAAATAAATTTTTTTAAACCAATTCCTGAAAATACTCCTTGAATGGCTGCTGACCTGTACAACTATGTATAAATGAAGTGTAGTCCATGCTAATTGTTCAGTTTAAGAATAGCGTGAACATGGCGGTTCTTCCAAAATTAATCATTTTTGAAATTCAATTATAAACACAGAGTAACCAGACACCAAATTTTTAGTATATTTTGTATGTTGCGTTTCGAATCCTTTACGCTATTATCACGTGGCAGTAATGGTATTTAGATAAGGTCCATTGTTTCTACGAAATCAACAAAGTACATGTGTCCAGAATGTTTTAAGTTAATCACTTTGATTGCAAAATGATTTTGATGGATTTGTGATGGAAATATTGTGGAACTGATGTGGCACAATTGTCGTCGTGTGCATCTCAGTCGTGGACATGCATAAATCATGGATTTGTTCTTCACACATTGAATAAAATCTTCTCTGTTTTCAAGGCGTGTCAGTTTGAATAAATTTCTGAAGCTCACCGTGGTTGTCTGCGTCATCGTCGTCAGGAGTAAAACTACCGATTGCTGGGGCTGGCAAGATTTTCCGTGCTTATATAGTCACGATAACGGCCTCTGGGCCTCTGGGCCGAAACGACGCAGACGCGGAAAGTTACTTGAGCAGCTAATAGCAGCTCAAGCCCGCTGAGTGACGTCATGTGGCACGAGAGGCGAACGCCACGTTTGAAACTGCCGCTCTAGCCCCCCTACAGGCGGAAAATATCCGTCGTTCCTTCCTTTCGACATCAAAAGCCCCCCACCTCCAAACCCAACTCAATGTGTACCCTGGTCTCTGTTCATTCTGATTTCAGCAGCCTCTTTTATGACGGAATCTCAGTATGTTAACGCATGTATGTGTTCTCAAGGGCCGGCCGCTGTGGTCGAGCAGTTCTAGGCACTTCGAATAGCGTGACCGCTACGGTCGCAGATTCGAATCAGAGCCATTTGAACCATTTTCTTCTCAAAGTGTATTTTGTATACGTTTACCGGGCAATGCTCAGCTATGGCCGACTCATCAAGCTCCCTTTGTTTAATATGTCTCTTGCGCTCGGTACAATGCTCTGAAACTGTGCGAACTGTCTGACTATATGGACGCTGCGGCACTCGTAAGGGACAAGACACATGTGCCCTTCCTTCAAGACCATCCTGCATATGTCAAAATCAGCCATACCTGCTCCTTCTTCTTTAACCCCGCTGCAGGTGTGTCTCAAGGCTCTGTTCTCTCACCTGTCCTTCACATCCTATACACTGCAGACACTCACAAGCCGCCACTCCCAACATACCTCCTGCAGTATGCTGACGACAAGGCTTACCTATCCACTCGTAATACCCTTAAACTCTTTCATGCCTCCCTCAAATGCCACCTGAATCTCCTAGCCGAGTGGTGTAATATGTGGAAACTTAAAGTGAACCTGCAGCAAAGCCAAGCCACCCGCTGTGGCCGCACTACTGGGCGTTTCCGTCGTCCAGGTTTCTGTCTCTCCGTTTACAACCAATCCATTCCTCTGACTAACACAGAAAAGTATTTAGGACTAACTCTCGACAGAAAACTAAAATGGGACGCACATCTCCTTACCATCCAACACAAAGCCCAAAACCTACTGAAAATATAAAAATGCTAACAGGCCGCACCTGAGGTCTACATCTTTCTACCATTATCCTCACCTACAAATCTCTCATCCGCGCTATCTTAACCTACGCTAACATTGCCTGAATCTCTCCCTCGTCTAAATTCTGTAAGTCCCTCGAAATCCTGGAAAGACATGCACTCCGCGTCGCCTTCTGCATCCGCCTACCTTCCCTAACTAGCATCCCGTACAAACTCATTCACTTCCCACACCTCCCTCTCTTGCTAGATCACAAATATCGCGAAACCCAGTCCTACCACCCGATCCATGACCCACTAATCACCAATCCAGGTACGCTGCTGCACCACTACGTCCATATTTCACCTTCCATTCACCTTCATGCCTTATTCCTCCTCTCGCGCAGGAACTTTAACCAATTCCCACTCCCCAACGATGAAATCTGTGCCGAGATATACACCTCTTTCTAACGCTAATCACAATGCTACAACTCACACCATCCTCCAATTTCCTCCTTCCCCCTTATTCCACCTTGCTGACTTCTAGTCGCTGTCTGCTGTACTACAGGACACCATAGTCATACTCATCATCGCACCTTCATCATGACAATTTTTTCGTGAGTCACTTAGGATCACCATTTCACCATGGGATTATTCACATTCAAGAGTGACTTTATTTTAAGTGTAGTATAAGATCGTCAAACGAGTTTTAAAAACCATCAGTACTTTCATCTATGTTTATTTTACAAATCCTCGTTTATAGTCACTTGTTTTATGTAGAAATCGTCACTATCGTCAAACGATGTACTTTTTTTAGAAAATAATCTGTCATTGTCACCTTTTATATGTTTCAGCCACTTGTAAGTGCAGTTTTTGTAACGTTTGGATCCCACTGTGGTGAACTGAAATAACAATAAAGAAAAAGAAAAACAAATCAGCCCCCACAGTCAATGGTTTTCTCCTGACGATTATGGCGTGGATAGCAATCGAAAGCTCGAGAACTTTATTCGAACTGACGCGGCTTGAAAACCGAGAAGATTTTTATTTAGTAATGCTGTATTTATACATTCAATTTTTACCGGTATTTCGCGTTTCCTATTTTATAGAGATATTACATGTCATTTTCCTCCTGTGATATACGATGGTTATCACAAAGTGTTTTTGGATGTTTTTTCCAATGTGGGCATTGGGCCATAATGTGTGTGTGTGTGTGTGTGTGTGTGTGTGTGGTCTTCAGTCCTGAGACTGGTTTGATGCAGCTTTCCATGCTACTCTATCCTGTGCAAGCTTCTTCATCTCCCAGTACTTACTGCAAACTACGTCCTTCTGAATCTGCTTAGTGTATTCATCTCTTGGTCTCCCTCTATGATTTTTACCCTCCACACTGCTCTCAAATGCTAAATTTGTGATCCCTTGATGCCTCAGAACATGTCCTACCAACCGGTCCGTTCCTCTTGTCTAGTTGTGCCACAAACTCCTCTTCTCCCCAATTCTATTCAATACCTCCTCATTAGTTATGTGATCTACCCATCTAATCTTCAGCATTTTTCCGTAGCACCACATTTCGAAAGCTTCTATTCTCTTCTTGTCCAAACTATTTATCGTCCATGTTTCACTTCCATACATGGCTACACTCCATACAAATACTTTCAGAAACGACTTCCTGACACTTAAATCTATACTCGATGTTAACAAATTTCTCTTCTTCAGAAACGCTTTTCTTGCCATTGCAAGTCTACATTTTATATCCTCTCTACTTCGACCATCATCAGTTATTTTGCTCCCCAAATAGCAAAACTCCTTTACTACTTTAAGTGTCTCTTTTCCTAATCTAATTCCCTCAGCATCACCTGACTTAATTCGACTACATTCCATTATCCTCGTTTTGCTTTTGTTGATGTTCATTTTATATCCTCCTTTCAAGACACTGTCCATTCCATTCAACTGCTCTTCCAAGTCCTTTGCTGTCTCTGACAGAATTACAATGTCATCGGCGAACCTCAAAGTTTTTATTTCTTCTCCATGGATTTTAATACCTACTCCGAATTTTTCTTTTGTTTCCTTTACTGCTTGCTCAATATACAGATTGAATAACATCGGGGACAGGCTACAACCCTGTCTCACTCCCTTCCCAACCACTGCTTTCCTTTCATGTCCCACGACTCTTATAACTGCCATCTGGTTTCTCAAAAATGGTTCAAATGGCTCTGAGCACTATGGGACTCAACTGCTGTGGTCATAAGTCCCCTAGAACGTAGAACTACTTAAACCTAACTAACCTAAGGACATCTCACACATCCATGCCCGAGGCAGGATTCGAACCTGCGACCGTAGCGGTCGTGCGGTTCCAGACTGTAGCGCCCTCAACCGCTCGGCCACTCCGGCAGGCCATCTGGTTTCTGTACAAATTGTAAATAGCCTTTCGCTCCCTGTATTTTACACCTGCCACCTTTAGAATTTGAAAGAGAGTATTCCAGTCAACATTGTCGAAAGCTTTCTCTAAGTCTTTCAAATGCTAGAAACGTAGGTTTGCCTTTTCTTAATCTTTCTTCTAAGATAAGTCGTAAGGTCAGTATGGCTTCACGTGTTCCAATATTTCTACGGAATCCAAACTGATCTTCCCCAAGGTTGGCTTCTACTAGTTTTTCCATTCGTCTGTAAGGAATTCGCGTTAGTATTTTGCAGCTGTGGCTTATTAAACTGATTGTTCGCTAATTTTCACATCTGTGAACACCTGCTTTCTTTGGGATTGGAATTATTATATTCTTCTTGAAGTCTGAGGGTATTTCGCCTCTCTCATACATCTTGCTCACCAGATGGTAGAGTTTTGTCAGGACTCGCTCTCCCAAGGCCGTCAGTAGTTCTAATGGAATGTTGTCTACTCCCGGGGCCTTGTTTCGACTCAGGTCTTTCAGTGCTCTGTCAAACTCTTCACGCAGTATTGTATCTCCCATTTCGTCTTCATCTACATTCTTTTCCATTTCCAGAATATTGTCCTCAAGTACGTCGCCCTTGTATAGACCCTCTATATACTCCTTCCACCTTTCTGCTTTCTCTTCTTTGCTTAGAACTGGGTTTCCATCTGAGCTCTTGATATTCACACAAGTGGTTCTCTTTTCTCCAAAGGTCTCTTTAATTTTCCTGTAGGCAGTATCTATATTACCCCTAATGAGATAAGCCTCTACATCCGTACATTTGTCCTCTAGCCACCCCTGCTTAGCCATTTTGCACTTCCTGTCGATCTCATTTTTGAGACGTTTGTATTCCTTTTTGCCTGCTTCATTTACTGCATCTTTATATTTTCTCCTTTCATCAATTAAATTCAATATTTCTTCTGTTACCCAAGCATTTCTACTAGCCCTCGTCTTTTTACCTACTTGATCCTCTGCTGCCTTGACTACTTCATCCCTCAGAGCTACCCATTCTTCTTCTACTGTATTTCTTTCCCCCATTTGTGACAATTGTTCCCTTATGGTCCCTGAAACTCTGTACAACCTCTGGTTTAATCAGTTTGTCCAGATCCCATCTCCTTAAATTCCCACCTTTTTGCAGTTTCTTCAGTTTTAATCTACAGCTCATAACCAGCAGATTGTGGTCAGAGTCCACATCTGCCCCTGGAAATGTATTACAATTTAATACCTGGTTCCTAAATCTCTGTCTTACCATCATATAATCTATCTGATACCTTCTAGTATTTCCAGGATTCTTTCATGTGTACAACCTTCTTTTATGATTCTTGAACCAAGTGTTAGCTATGATTAAGGTATGCTCTGTACAAAATTCTACCAGACGGCTTCCTCTTTCATTTCTTTCCCCCCCTCCAAATTCACTTACTATGTTTCCTTCTCTCCCTTTTCCTACTCTCGAATTCCAGTCACCCATGACTATATTAAATTTTCGTCTCCCTTCACTACCTGAATAATTTCTTTTATCTCATCATACATTTCATCAATTTATTCATCATCTGCAGAGATAGTTGGCATATAAACTTGTACTATTGTAGTAGCTGTGGGCTTCGTATCTATCTTGGTCACAATAATGCGTTCACTATGCTGTTAGTAGTAGCTTACTCGCACTCCTATTTTTGTATTTATTATTAAACCTATTTGATTTTGTGTTTATAACCCTGTATTCACCTCACCAGAAGTCTTGTTCCCCTGCCACCGAACTTCATTAATTCCCACTATATCTAACTTTAACCTATCCATTTCCCTTTTTAAGTTTTCTAACCTACCTGCCCGATTAAGGGATCTGACATTCCACGCTCCGATCCGCAGAACGCCAGATTTTCTTTCTCCTGATAACGATGTCCTCTTGAGTAGTCCCCGCCCGGAGATCCGAATGGGGGACTATTTTACCTCCGGAATGTTTTACCCAAGAGGACGCTATCATCATTTAACCATACAGTAAAGCTGCATGCCCTCGGGAAAATTTACGGCTGTAGTTTCCCCTTGCTTTCAGCCGTTCGCAGTACCAGCACAGCAAGGCCGTTTTTGTTAGGGTTACAAGGCCAGATCAGTCAATCATCCAGACTGTTGCCCCTGCAACTACTGAAAAGGCTGCTGCCCCTCATCAGGAGCCACACGTTTGTCTGGCCTCTCAACAGATACCCCTCCGTTGTGGTTGCACCTACGGTACGGCCATCTGTGTCACTGAGGCACGCAAGCCTCCCCACCAACGGCAAGGTCCATGGTTCATGGGGGGAAGCGGGCCATGATACAAGCCCTATTTCTCTACCTAACGTCTCGTCTCTCAATGCTGATGACATTATCAGAATTCATAACGACATAAAAATCAGTTAAAATCTGAAACAAACTGATGAAACAGAACTTCTTTTACGAAACCATGGTATCAGACATCATCAGTTCGCTATGTAAGATCTTGAAGTCGAACTGACTTTTATTATGGCACTTTCAGTGGGGAAAAGTTGGTCCTGTTTATTTTATTTACTACTAAGGCTCACAACCTCTCTCATTTCAATCTTTCTCGTTTTCTGTTGAATTTGTTTTTGTGTTTTTGAATTTGTATGCCGTCTATGTACATCCTAGCAGAGTGATAATTCGATTTTGATTAAACCATGGCATCAGAGAAACGATTTTGGTGGTCCCTTGGTCACTGTGTATATTCTGCTACCGCTCATTTATGTATGTTGCCCAAACGACAGTTACTCTTTTATTCCATAATGCAGGTGTTAATGCTGCTTTTCGCAATTCCTATGTCACTCGACCGCATGTGAAATGCGTTTTATATATTCCGGCTGCGGCAAGCGGAGGGCGTAGGCCTTCTGCAGTGTTCAGATGATGGCGTACCTACGAGATACATACTGTGTCAGTACCGTGTTTTCTGGATACCCTGCTGATGTGATCTGTGACAGATTTTACAAATGGGAGGAAAACTTTCCCTCTAGTTGGTTCTTCATTATAATTTGCAAACAGCTTAGGATGTAGTCCCCCCTGTATTTTTCTTGAAAGCTGTTTTAAATATTCGAGCTCGTCCTCCAAGTACTGTGGAACAGTCCACCAATATTTCGGTAACTCCTCTTCCCGCTTTGGGACGGTGACTGGAATATCTGTGAAGGAATTTCTATCCGTAGACTGGGCTTTCAGTAGACATTGTGTCTTTCAAGATTCGTCGGGTTTTTAAGTATCTGCACATCCCAAAAATGTATGCGTACAAATTATTCAGTTTGCTGAGCATGTTTGAGATTATAACTGCTTTCTGAATGGTTATAGCGCCTGATGATGTCTCCAGAATCGAAAGGCGAATGGTTAAGCAGAGAAATATGTATTTCACAACGGCGTAGTGCCCATAAAACAAATATCACCAAAAATGCAAATACCGGCCGTGGATGCCGGCATTGTATCGTTGTTATAAAGCTATGCATGTTCACCTTTTATACATTATTTCTACACAACTCAGAGAAAAAACAATGGTTCAAATTGCTCTCACCATTATGGGACTTAACTTCTAAGGTCATCAGTCCCCTAGAACTTAGAATTACTTAAACCTAACTAACGTAAGGACATCACACACATCCATGCCCGAGGCAGGATTCGAACCTGCGACCGTTGTGAATCTTAGTTCCAGACTGTAGTGCCTAGAACCGCTCGGCCACTCCGCCGGCCAACTCAGAACAATGTTGGCTTTAATTTTTACATACCTCATCCGTATAATTCATTAATAATATATTTTACTTGGTAAAAATTTAAATGGGTAGGTTACTACATGTACATTGTTTCTTTAAAAAATGGCTCTGAGCACTATGGGACTTAACATCTGATGTCATCAGTCCCCTAGAACTTAGAACTACTTAAACCTAACTAACCTAAGGTCATCACACACATCCATGCCCGAGGCAGGATTCGCAGCTGCGACCGTAGTGGTCGCGCGGTTCCTGACTGATGTTTCTTTAAATTGATGTTGTTTGTATGCTGTTTGTGATAGTGTTGTTACGTTTAAGGTATCTCTAGTTGAGAAGTTGATGTTGGTGGTACCTTTCTCCAGGATTTGTGCTATCTGTAGTAAGGACAAGTCAATGTTTTGAATGCTGTAATGTGGAATGTCCTTTTGTTTGTTTATTTGTTTCTTTTTATTTAATTTGTATTCGATTACCTATTCACCTCTCTGAGTTACCGATTATGTTTTTTTTTTATAATTATCTTGATAGTTTAAATTTTATTATAACTTTTCGTTTCTAATTGTTTTATGATATACATTTAATTTGACAGAGTTATTATTACTGCTATGTGGATGATACTATTCTAGTTTGCTAATATTTGTGATGTGGGATGGCATGAGCAGTTGTGAATGGTCATTTCTGTTACTGCTGATCATTTTAGTTTGCATCTACGTTCTGAAAACGTTTAAGTTATAACAGCGTTTTCTCTTTATCGTACTCCAATAGCTATTGTCTATTATTCAGCTGTCAGGTGATATTCGACGTTTTTTTCCGTCTTTATCTTACGAATTTTCAACATTTTTAATTTTCTGCCACATTATCATTATCCGATGATATTCGTAAGACCGAATTTCTTTCAATGAATTTAGCTGTTTCTAGTCAAGTGTTCTTCATTTACGCAATCTATCGTCCTACGTACAACTGCATGTTGCAAACTCGTGATAAAAGGTGTTAGGTTAAATTTCATCACCAGTATTTATCTATAAAAGTGAGTTCCGGTTTTGCATGCAAGTCCTCAACATTATTGTGTGCACAAATGTCCGTAATTAACTATCTTTGCAATGTTTCATTTTCAGGGAGTGCGACATATGATAGTCCATCAGATGGGGACGTTAATATCATCGACTCACTTGACACTTTTCTTGGCCATTTACACCAGACACACTAAAATCTATCAATAACTATAGGAATGCCACACCACTGGCTTAAACTGCCCCGACACGTCAATTGTTAGCAGTTACGTAACATTGAGGGACCTAAAGTACATAGATTTATGAGAACTGAAGCAACAGTGGGAAGATGCCGTCGTGAGAGATGTCAAAATGCAGATGAAACGAGTGAATAGCAAATTAGAAAAGAGGGCTCATTCATCAATCCTTCAGTTACCCAGTGTCACCTCAGCACATTACAGGGCGATTCATTCGGAGGAAAGTGATGTGTTATGTCCCCAACTTAATGCGCTGTTTTAAGTGTGTGCTCTATAGACACTACTTCAGTACGCAGTAAATTTGGGCAAGCTACACACGAACATGGGAACACTTGGTCACCCCGTTCTTTTCACCTGAAATGCTGAGACAGCCATGCTGTTTGGAGCTGTGACTGCCAAATATTCGAGGATTAAAAGTAGATTCTGGAGATTAATGTCACAAGGAGAATATATTTCTGGAAAGCAATTCCTCAACGCAGACTCTGTCAATGGAGGTAACCACAAACAGATACAGATACACGTTTAAGAGCTCCTATAATGGTGGAGTTCTCGTAAAGGCAATTGCCTCACCCACACATACAGCGAAAGCATGAGACAAACTTTCCCTACAACTTACAAATTCGTCCCTACCAGAAAATGTTGTCGCCGAAACACAACTACAAAGACGGTTGCTCTGCAAAGCAATCTGGTGGTTATATAGCACAGATTTTCAACCTTTTCCCGCCCATCGCACCCTTTTCGAAGCAAAAATTACTCAACGCCCCCAACCCTTTTTTTCAATGAAAGGAAATCAGACGCTGGTCCGATCTATAAATAAATTGCATAAATTTTTCCAACTAGGTTTGAACATAACATGAACTATCGGAAGTTGTGCTCCAATTGCGTTGTTTGTAACAGCACTACCCTAAGTAGGCATATGTGTTCAAACTTCAGCTGGTTCATATCTTGCATTTAATATCTAATTCTTAATAACGATTGAAAAAGTTGTATATTTTAAATTATTTTATTGTAAGGTATTAGCAGTATTGGTGTCGTCCTCAAAGATTGATTGACAAATACATTTTTAGTGAGAGGGGTGAACGTGGTGTAATGACACTAATGTTTAGTCTTTGATGTCATGTTTTTATCAGCTATCTTAAAACAGCGCGCTCTGCAGCTGATAGTTTGTTTCCCTTCTTCGTAACTAACATGACAACGACGCTAAATCCTCTTTCCGCTAAATGCGAAGATGGGAAGGCACTGAAATACTTCTATGTCGCTGTCTATAACGCTGGATACAATATAAGAATCTGTCTTTGAAGCTAAAGTTCTTCATATTGATTTTTGAATTATAAATATCAGTCATCATTTGTTGAAAGTTCTATCAGTTTTATCTGCACCCGGCGTAATGTTACTTTCTCTCTGTGATCACAGAAATGCAACAAGGAGATTTGAATCGTGATTTTCTCTTCTTTGTTCATCAGTGGCATTGGTTGGGGGGCACTGAAGGAGTCAGAGGAAATAGAAAATTCCTCCCATTTTCAAGCCTCGTATATTCCTCGATTATTCTAAGATTCAGACAAGGTGATGGATGATCATGTGCTCTAAGGTCCTTCCCACTTAACTCTTGAAGGTAACACTACGGTAAATATTCGGGAATGTGCGATCCTCTTCAAGTTCCGGAAGGGGGAATAAAATAACCTCCTTCCACGGGTATGCGAAATGTCCAAAACTTAACGTATAAAGATCGAAGAGAAATTTTTTGGAGTTTTCGTTTAGGTGCCACATGCTGCAGTGAATGATGTGGTGACCTTTGACCCTTAATACTACAGACAGTGCCAATTTCGGCTCCTAGATGGAGAAAGGGCGGTTGTAAACTTCATTGTTGGTAAAACTAAAATGAACACTGCCTCTCTCAGTGATGGTTCGACATTAACGGAAAGGTACGTTCTGTCTATCAGTTGTGCAAGCGAAACGGTCCAACATGGTCCGGGCAAAGTCTCCTTCGCTGGTCTGGAGAATAATATTCTTCATTCCAACGGTAACTGGGCGTCTTGTACTTTTGCCTGAAATTGTTCTGGTAGCGTCCCATACAATCGACGGATTTGCTAAACATTTTGTTAGCTCTGGAATGCCAGCCGCGATATTTTATTGATCTCTCTCATCATACGGCGGCATTTCGCTATCAGACACCGAAAGACTACTAGGTTTCCAACTGACAGTCTGGACTTGAACTTTCTGAGGGCCATGCACCTGTCCCTCATTGCGGAACAACATTCTGCATTCCTCCACGGAACAGAGAGTCTTCTTAGTTTTCCAAAGTAAGTGGGAATGGATGCATCTGTGACGTGGTAGGTCATGCCGGTGATGTCATCCACTCGTTCCTGAAGGTTGTTTCTACGTTAAAATAATGCAAAATGTCTATACGGCAGCGGTTCTCTACGGGGGCGGTAATGGGGTCTGGTTCGAGGTTCGGTATAAAGCAAATTAAGGGGGTGTTGACGGCCACTTGTTGCCCATTCCCTCCCGCCGGGGCAATACTCGCAAAGCCGCGGTGGAAATGTATAGTGAGATCAAGAGGTATTAAAGGCTTGTTTCAAAAAACCAGATTTAGGTTACTTCCAACCATTTCTGAGAAGTATTACACGTCAGTTTGCTTTCTGATTATCAGCTGTATTTTTTTATGTTGCAGTCTTTCTTTCGGTACGCCTTCTGATGCGCCCTGGTATCTGACGCATGTGCGCAGTGAGTGAGTAATACCAAAAGCAAATTATTACTGCTTTTGTGACGAAATTTGCCTTGAACAGCGGACCGCGGTGGCCACGTGGTTCTAGGCGCTGCAGTCCGGAACCGCGCGACTGCTACGGTCGCAGGTTCGAATCCTGCCTCGGGCATGGATGTGTGTGATGTCCTTAGGTTAGTTAGGTTTAAGTAGTTCTAAGTTCTAGAGGACTGATGACCTCAGATGTTACGTCCCATAGTGCTCAGAGCCATTTGAACTATTTGTCTTGAACAGATATAATTTAGGTCGAAAACAATTTCACCAGTTAAAAAAAATCTTTCTTCTGTGGAAACAAATGATGAAAATTTAGTATTTTGTCAGCAATTGAACGCTCTTAAAAAAGATTTTGCAAACGTATTTCAAGATCTCCTTAAAACAGTCAATCCAGATTTAGCACTGAAAATTTTCTTTGATCCACAAACATCAGAATTATCTTCTCAGGAAGAGCTGACAGAACTTTCACAAATGACTAGTGAAAATAAATATTCTGACATTTATGTCAAGAAGTCTGGCTTCAAAGACAAATTCCTATTTTGTATCCATCTTCATGGGCTACAACAAAGAAGTATTTAATTGCTTTCCCATCTTCTTATTTACCGGAAAGAGGATTTAGCGTGGTTAGCAAGTAAGTTAGTGAGAACAGAAACAGACTGTCAAACACAGAGCGCGGCGATTGAAGATTGCTAATGACCAACATGACACCAAATACTGAAAAATTAGTGTCATTACACTAAGTTCACCACCCCCCCTCCTCGACTGAAAACACTATGAAATATTTGAATATATATTTGTTATTCCACCTTTGAGTATGACAGCTTGTGGAAGGTATTTTGTTGTTTGCTGCTGATGACCTAATAAACCGAAAACTTGTTTGAAATAAATAGATACTAGAAGAAAAAAAACACATTCTTTCAACCGGAACTATGAAATTTTTTACCAGTCAGTGGCGAAGGAACCCCAGGATACGTCAGATTTTAAGTTTTGTTTGTTGCAGAGTGTATGGCACATCAGTGTGTTGTCTAGCAATCAGTCAGTCACAATTATCTTCCACAGGCAATCAACTGTCTCTCTTTTATCTCTCATTTCCTATTCACTCCAATTTATTTTAAAGACAGATACATCGCAAGTTTTACGGTACGTGTGTGTGTGTGTGTGTGTGTGTGTGTGTGTGTGTGTGTGTGTGTTAGAGAGAGACAGAGATGGAGTGTGTATTTGACATGAGAAGATTCAGGAAAAGATATCTGTTTATGTTCTACAGTTTCTGAACACTATTACTCGTTTCAGCCACGTTAATCTAAATCAACTTCAGATGGGTGCTAAAGTCATCGATGTTGCGCTCTCAAATTCCATAATCAGTCACTATTCGAGAAAAATAGGTTACATGCTGGGATTTGATTTCAACCTCTCCTGCCCTTTCATCGCCACACTACTATATCAGAACGTTCGTCACATAAACTACATAACTGAGATGTTATTGCTATAAAACGTGTCGCTGAATGAAAGTTAAATTTCTGACTATAGTTGTTAGAGTGAAAGTTTCTGTATTTGGATTATCTACATGAAATAGTTACAAGTATGCTCTGCAAGCTACCTTGTGACATCTGGTGGAGGGTACTTTTTGTAACACTCTCACCCCCACTCCTCCCTGTTTCCGTCGCGGGTGATGCCCGTGAAGAACAATTGCTGGTGTGCTTCCATTCAGGCGCGAATCTCTCTAATTTTGCCTTCATGATCTTTTGGAAAATTATACTTAGAAAGAAGCCATACATAGGGTGAGCCTTCTAGGAACGTACTCTCTTGGAATTTTAACAATAAACCAGATCACCTCTTTTATACCGCTTGCCACAGCATTTGGTTTCACTTGTGAGGGGCACACAAAAATAGACATTCAAAACAGCTTTCAGTGGTCTCGGAATGGTTAAATACAGGTCCTGTATGGTTTGCAACGGATTCTTATACCATTGTGTCTGAAAAATAGTGGCAAGTCCAGGTTACAGTGATGGAGGTGGATTCCGATCACGCACCCTTTTCTTCAAAGTAGTCAATAAAGGCTACTTGATACTTAATGAATGTGGTGATCTGGGGAGCTGCGACAATTCATCCTCGTCGCCACAATTCCAGTCATGCACGATGGGAGCTGTGTGAATATGGACCCTGTCGTCTAGGAACAAGGCATGACAACTGAGGAACAAACATTGTACCATGGGGATAGACCTGATCAGCCGGTATGGTCACATAATCTTTGGCAGTAATGCAACCTTGCTGAGTAACCAAGCGGGGCATGGAATACTACGATATAGATGCCCAAATCGTCACTGAATCCCCGCGATTTCATCTCTTGGTATGAAAATTCGCCCAAAACTTGAGGACAGTGTGAAACAAGCCTCTCCCGGCCAAATTACTTTCTTCAATTGCTCCATAGTCAAGGTTCAATTGTTTTGACAGCACGGTTTCCTGTTACAGGCATATTCATCACTAATGAGTTGTTTTGGAATTCCAGCTCTCTGTGCAACTCCCTACTTCTGGGTCTCCATTCGTGTTGTTTTGGTCCTTACAAGATTCACGAGTGCGACATTCTGTTCTTCAATGACTTTCTCAGCTGTGGTCTTCTTATTTTTCGTTACAATCTTCTTCAGTGACCGTTTCTGACGCTCAGTCATGACGAACATTCGTTCGCGTTGTGACTTAGCGCATGATGTCTTTCTGCTTTCCTTGTATGCGGTGTAAATATTCAGTCTCTTGAAACACCAAACACGTGGACTCCCTTGGTTACGGAAGCACCCACGGTACCAGAACCAACAATTTATTCACATTCGAATTCACTTAGCTCTGACATAATGCACTGACAAGTTTGAAGAAAACTG
Source organism: Schistocerca nitens (assembly GCF_023898315.1). NCBI lineage: Eukaryota > Metazoa > Arthropoda > Insecta > Orthoptera > Acrididae > Schistocerca > Schistocerca nitens. Next base: position 628,788,029 of record NC_064616.1, on the reverse strand, counting down.
TTGTGATTACGACTGTCCCGTGCAACGTATTGAGGGCGTAGTACAAGTGCCGTCAGTAGTCAGACACAGCAGCGCAACGTGGAGGCTCGGCTACCATCTGCATTTATCTTCGAGCATGTATTCTCTCGGTGTTTCCATATTTTTATATGTGACGCTTTCACGCATGCTTAACGAACATGTGACAAAACGCACTGCTCTCTTCGGATCTTCTTTGTTTCTTCTATGAATCCTACACGATAAGAGACTCAGCCTGACGACTAGTACTCAAGTACCGTTCGAACGAGAGTTTTGGAACCTACCTGCGCAGACGCGCCCCGTAACTACGGGACTTCCTACGTTTTGCCCATTCTGGTTGACACTGCTTCTTTTCTAGCTAAAAACCAAACACATGTACCATAAATGAAGGAGAACAACCTTTAATATGTTGGTTGGCTCAGTCGATGATATATCGTACGTGTCTTATAAGAATCACACAAACAACAATTGCAGATGCCACAGTGTATGAAATGTGCATTGAAGAAAACAATCTGGAGGGATTATAACCAGATCTCTATTAATTTTCTTCTGAGAATTCTCATCAGGCAATTGCTAACTCCATTTTAGCACTGTTTCAGAAGGAAATAATGATCCTGGAAGCCACAATCTAACGTTAGGAAACGAATGGTTTCTGACTGCTCGTGACATCTTAAAGTTTGTCTCAATATGACAGATACCTGACGTGGTCGTTTTCCAAAACACAGCACACTTTGCTAACGAATGTAATTTGAACAGATGTATCATACGTAAGAGGTATCGTTTCGGTGCCACTAGTGCCTACAAACGTTTGGCTTGTTAGTTAAACAGCAGATTGATGCAAATGGCAAGAAAAAATATGCAGACGATGTAGTATGTAGTGGGGCTGCAGTCAATGTAATATAAACAAGATAGAAGTGTTGCCTGACACTGATAATGAATTTGAGGCAGTGCCACACACTTCTCCTGTACCTCCTCCATTTCTGCGCAGGTGAAAGAAACTATAAAACGAAATTGGAGAAATGGGGAGGGAGGAGGGGGTTAATTTCAATCAACACTTAGGAATTCCGTTAACCGCTGTACATTCTAAGAGAAGCATTATTGTACGAGAGGCGTCCAGTAAGTAATGCAACATATATTTTTCTCGACCAACTACGTTAGAGAAAATGCGGAACTTGTTCCAGGATATCGTGGAATATTCCGGCTTAAGCCTCAATAGATTCATGTAGTTCGAGTAAGTGGCGACGCTATTCGTAATCATAAAAAGAGCGTTTTTAACGGAGGTGTGTTCCAAGCAGAGAGTAGTTATTGACTTTCTTTTGGCGGAAAAACAGTGTGGCGCAGGTATTCTTAGGAGCTTTCAGACTGTTTATGGAGGTCAAGCAGTGAACAAAAGCACGGTGATTCGTTGGTTGAGGTGTCTGTCATCATCCCGACAAGGTCGCGCGAACCTTTCTGATCTCCTGCGTGCCGGCCGGCCGCACACAGGTGTGACTCCCGCAATGTTGGAACGTGCGGACACTCTCATTCCAACAGATCGACGGATCACATTTAGACCCCTCGCTCTACAACTGTTGGTAGTGCTGACACACTCGTCCACCGGTTGGGGTACTCAAAGATGTGTATCCGCTCGATTCTCGCCGTCTAACAGAACACCATAAAGAGCAACGAAGGGCCACCTGTGCAGAATTGCTTGAGCGCTACAGAGCCGTTCTTTGTCAAACACCGACAAAGGCGTTGAAACATTTGTCCATTACCTCGAATCGGAAACAAAACGACAATCCATGGAGTGGCGCCACACCACCTCTCCTCCGAAGAAAAAAATTTGAAACCACACCCTCAGCTGGTAAAGTAATGGCGACAATCTTCTGGGACTCTGAATGTCCTCCCTCATGGTGCAACAATCAACTCTGGAGTTTACAGTGCTACTCTCAATAAATTTAAGAAAGCAGTTCAGCATGTTCGTCGCCTCAAAAATACACTCCTGGAAATTGAAATAAGAACACATTGACACCGGTGTGTCAGACCCACCATACTTGCTCCGGACACTGCGAGAGGGCTATACAAGCAATGATCACACGCACGGCACAGCGGACACACCAGGAACCGCGGTGTTGGCCGTCGAATGGCGCTAGCTGCGCAGCATTTGTGCACCGCCGCCGTCAGTGTCAGCCAGTTTGCCGTGGCATACGGAGCTCCATCGCAGTCTTTAACACTGGTAGCATGCCGCGACAGCGTGGACGTGAACCGTATGTGCAGTTGACGGACTTTGAGCGAGGGCGTATAGTGGGCATGCGGGAGGCCGGGTGGACGTACCGCCGAATTGCTCAACACGTGGGGCGTGAGGTCTCCACAGTACATCGATGTTGTCGCCAGTGGTCGGCGGAAGGTGCACGTGCCCGTCGACCTGGGACCGGACCGCAGCGACGCACGGATGCACGCCAAGACCGTAGGATCCTACGCAGTGCCGTAGGGGACCGCACCGCCACTTCCCAGCAAATTAGGGACACTGTTGCTCCTGGGGTATCGGCGAGGACCATTCGCAACCGTCTCCATGAAGCTGGGCTACGGTCCCGCACACCGTTAGGCCGTCTTTCGCTCACGCCCCAACATCGTGCAGCCCGCCTCCAGTGGTGTCGCGACAGGCGTGAATGGAGGGACGAATGGAGACGTGTCGTCTTCAGCGATGAGAGTCGCTTCTGCCTTGGTGCCAATGATGGTCGTATGCATGTTTGGCGCCGTGCAGGTGAGCGCCACAATCAGGACTGCATACGACCGAGGCACACAGGGCCAACACCCGGCATCATGGTGTGGGGAGCGATCTCCTACACTGGCCGTACACCACTGGTGATCGTCGAGGGGACGCTGAATAGTGCACGGTACATCCAAACCGTCATCGAACCCATCGTTCTACCATTCCTAGACCGGCAAGGGAACTTGCTGTTCCAACAGGACAATGCACGTCCGCATGTATCCCGTGCCACCCAACGTGCTCTAGAAGGTGTAAGTCAACTACCCTGGCCAGCAAGATCTCCGGATCTGTCCCCCATTGAGCATGTTTGGGACTGGATGAAGCGTCGTCTCACGCGGTCTGCACGTCCAGCACGAACGCTGGTCCAACTGAGGCGCCAGGTGGAAATGGCATGGCAAACCGTTGCACAGGACTACATCCAGCATCTCTACGATCGTCTCCATGGGAGAATAGCAGCCTGCATTGCTGCGAAAGGTGGATATACACTGTACTAGTGCCAACATTGTGCATGCTCTGTTGCGTGTTTCTATGTGCCTGTGGTTCTGTCAGTGTGATCATGTGATGTATCTGACCCCAGGAATGTGTCAATAAAGTTTCCCCTTCCTGGGACAATGAATTCACGGTGTTCTTATTTCAATTTCCAGGAGTGTACAAACGAACTTCTCTTCCTCCTTAACAACACAAGGCCTCACATTAGTCTGCGAACCCGTGAGGAGCTCACAAAACTTAATTCGAATGTTCTTCCTCATTCACCCTACAGCTTTGAGCTCGCACCTTCCGACTCCCATCTGTCTGACCCAATGAAGGATGCACTCCGCGGGAAGCAGCACGTGGATGATGGGGAAGGTGTTGATGCAGAAAGACACTGGCTAAGACGCAGAGCAGTAGAGTGGTACCATTGCAGGAATACAGGCCCTCCCAGTAAGACGGCGTCAAGATATCACACTGAACGGTTTATATGTCGGAAAGAAGGGTTTTGTTGCTAAAAGAGTGGGGTATAATATGATGTATTCGAAACATGAGTAGAATCAACCAGCTTTCAGAAAAAAGTGTTGCATTACTTATTGAACGCTCCTCGGAATGCCGAGTATTTTTAGAGGGTATTGCAGCAGCTACAGGGATTTCGATGGAACTATTGCAGGTAGACCGAAAGGTACACGGCATTATACAGGGTGAGTCACCAAACGTTACCGCTGGATATATTTCGTAAACCACATCAAATACTGACGAACCGATTCCACAGACCGAACGTGAGGAGAGGGCCTAGTGTAATAGTTTAATACAAACCATACAAAAATGCACGGAAGTATGTCTTTTAACACAAACCTAGGTTTTTTTAAATGGAACCACGTTAGTTTTGTTAGCACATCTGAACATATAAACAAATACGTAATCAGTGCCGTTTGTTGCATTGTAAAATGTTAATTACATCCGGAGATATTGTAACCTAAAGTTGACGCTTGAGTACCACTCCTCCGCTGTTCGATCGTGTGTATCGGAGTGCACCGAATTACGTAGGGATCCAAAGGTCACCGCTTTCACCCGTTTCATGTGTCGCTACATCAGCAATTACATGGTGATGACTTTAATCATCGAGTGCTATTCTGTAAATGGGCATTAACAGTGAATGCGTTGCAGTTCTACCTGTTTACCGATGAAGCGGGTTTCACAAACCACGGGGCAGTGAATCTACGGAACATGCATTACTGGTCCGTGGACAATCCTCGCTGGCTCAGACAGGTAGAGCGTCAGCGACCGTGGACTGTAAATGCATGGTGCGGAATCATTGGCGACCACCTCATTGGTCCTCATTTCATTGCAGGGGCCCAAACAGCTGCAACATACATCGCGTTTCTACAGAATGATCTGCCAACGTTGCTCGAAATTGTCCCACTGGAAACGCGTCGACGTATGTGGTATCAGCATGATGGTGCACCTGCACATTCCGCAATTAACACTAGGCTGACCCTTGACAGGATGTTCGACGGGCGTTTCATAGGACGTGGAGGACGCATAAATTGGCCAGCCCGTTCTCCTGATCTTACACCTCTGGACATCTTTCTGTGGGGTACGTTAAAGGAGAATGTGTACCGTAATGTGCCTACAACCCAAGAGTATATGAAACAACGTATTGTGGCAGCCTGCGGCTATATTACACCAGATGTACTGCGGCGTGTACGACATTCATTACGCCAGAGATTGCAATTATGTGCAGCAAATAATGGCCACCACATTGACCACCTATTGGCCTGACATGTCGGGACACACTCTATTCCACTCCGTAATTGAAAACAGAAACCACGTGTGTACGTGTACCTCACACCTCATGGTAATGTACATGTGCGTCAGTGAAAAAGACCAATAAAAAGGTGTTAGCATGTAGACGTAATGTGTTGTTCCAGTCTCTTCTGTACCTAAGGTCCATCACCGTTCCCTTTGGATCCCTACGTAATTCGGTGCTCTCCGATACACACGATCGAACAGCGGAGGAGTGGTACTCAAGCGTCAACTTTAGGTTACAATATCTCCGGATGTAATTAACATTTTACAATGCAACAAACGGCACTGATTACGTATTTGTTTATATGTTCAGATGTGCGAACAAAACTAACGGGGTTCCATTTAAAAAATCGTAGGTTTGTGTTAAAAAACATACTTCCGTGCATTTTTTAATGGTTTGTATTAACCAATTACACTAGCCCCTCTCCTCACGTTCGGTCTGTGGAATCGATTCGTCAGTATTTGATGTGGTTTACGAAATATATCCAGCGGTAATGTTAGGTGACTCACCCTGTATAGTAACAGCTTGCCTGCTCATGTGGCCAATCACTGACACATAAGGAAACGACATCTGACCCTTTTTCAGTCCTCCTTATCATAAACTGGAAGTGTTGTCTGCTACTGATAACAAGCTGAAGCCAGTAAGACACACTTCTACTGCTCTAAGGCCTACAGTAACCTATCGTGTGTGGAAGAAGTTGGTTAGATGGTCATTACTGAAAGTAAACATCTACAATTATAAATGAAAAGCACAAAATTGTGGCTATCTCGGAGTAATACTGTTTATTGCTAATTACGGTATTCTATCAAACAGTGATGGAAGAATATAGTAACAAACATTAACTTTATCTTGTAACTGTTCCATTTGGTCTGTGTTTGAATAGAAAAACAACAATATGGGAATTGTTAGTCCAATTTAGATGCAAAACACTTTGTTATTCGTTTGCTTATTTTTTACCAATGTAGTTTCAGTGACAAATATCGCCATCATTAGTCGGTTATTTAATTCTAAAACCTGCAGAAAACAGTATAGTTATACAAACGCTGCAACACATTATTACATTTTTACTGTTGTTTTTTGAAATATAGTTTTCTGTCGATACTTTCATAATACTTTATTTATTGTACGTTATGGCACGTTTTTAAGAATTGTTGTCGCTGTTTGCGGCATATTTTCTGTGCTTTCTCTGTTGCCGTTTTTCTTAGCGTACATGTCATCTGCAACTGTATGAGCGGCTGTTAGTAAACATATTCTAAAAGGTGAACTTACGTATGTCAGAGTTATACACTTGGTGCTGCGGTAGTGTTGTGGATACAGTTTCCGCAACCCCAGGTGTATAACGCCGAAATACGTAAGTTCACCTTTTAGTATATGTTTACTAACTGCCACCCACACTGTTGCAGATGACATGATGTACGCTGAGAAAAACAACAGAAAAAGCTAAGGAAATATGCCGCAAACAGCGACAACAACTCTTAAAAACACGCCATAAGGTACAAGAAATAAGGCAGTATGAAAGTATCTACAAAAAGCTATATTTCAAAAGACGAACAGTAAAAATGTAATTATGTGCTACTGTGTTTGTATAGCTATGCTATTTTCTGCATGATTTAGATTTAAATAACCGACGGATGAAGGCGATATTTGTCACTGAAACTAGTTTGGGGAATAAATAAGTAAACAAATAACAAAGTTTCTTTGCAAGTCCGACTCACAACTCCCATATTGTTGTTTGAGTAACAAACATGTATGATGAAACAATTCTGTATGTTATTCTAATAACTGTCTTACCTATAAACGTGAAGTATAAGTAAAATAACAAGTTATTAGCTGTTCATCTGGTCTTGAGCTGAACCGTTCGCTTGAATTAGATACACTGGTGATAATGTGAATCCTATTACGAATTTTGAAACCTGTGTCGTAACGTTTGAGAGGGAAAAATGTCATAGGCGGAAGAACTACTGGCAGATGCCAAAAGTTGGGTATATACCTGAAATTCCTCTAACTTGCCTATGAGTGATCAGGTTACCAAGAAAAAGAACTGGTATATTTGTTGGAGTACACAAGACACTTAAAACCTCTAAGGAAACAGAGCCCATACGTGCACCGTTTGGAAAGTGACCATGAAAGACTGGAATACTTTGTAGCTGTGACGCGCCGCCAATCACCAGGCTGATAATCTGAGGTTACTGAAGACTTGAGAAAAAATGAAGAAGTCCGAGGTTCACTATTAATATTAATTTGTCGTCATGCCGTACTGTTACAGGACTGTTGCAGCAGTCTAGATGTATCATAGAAAAATTAAAATTTCGTAATAATCCTACAAGAGATATATTCCAGCGAGACCGTTTTGAGACCATTTCCCACAAGTAGTGGGACGAGATATTTCAAAAATCCACACGAGTTACATATGTTAAATTTTTTTGCGTCAAAGATTGTTGATACCTACTCGGATACATTAATTGAGAATTGAGATAAATGATCATGACACAATTTTAGCAACAGTGGTAATTAGTGTTCAAGGACTAATAAGAATGTGCGAAGAAATGGACAGAAGAACTTTTCCTACCTTTCAAGCGAGTGGCTGACCAGGCTGTATTAAATGTCTACTGATACAGCGCTACAACTACCAAAATTAATGAGACATAACAAGCTTATCCCTAAATGTTGCCCATAGTGAAGTGCGTTTGGGCAAAGAGACAAAAGGAATGTGGGAGCTTAATACGCCGTGGGCAACAAGGCCATTAAAGATTAATCATATACTCATCTGGAAAGAGTGTGGAAGACACATTTCTGAAGGTATCACCCCGGCATTTACCATAAGTTGTTTGGCACACCACATAATAGATAAATATGGAGGGCTGAACAAGGATTAGTACTGCGCTGCTCGCATATACAAACTAAGGTATTCACTAGTCACGTTTCTTTAAATGCACTAAGATAAAAAGTAACTAAAGCTGTCCTCGAGTTAGAAGTTGATTTTAATGCAGCAGTGTTCTACAAGCTAAGATGTTACTGGAAGCTGTATATCCCGCCATACTTAAACCTTCGAAAGTATTTACCCAGTCACTTACAGGCTAAATTGCAGTTTCAAGTGGGCTGTGGATTCCAAATTAATTCCATCTTGGTATTTTTCACATATACAAATCATCTCAGCTGTGAAATAAGAGATAACACTCAGAAGATATGCCTGTATCGTTCATCGTTGCTAAAAGAAATGAACGATCGGACAACACTGAGTTATGACATTGTCATCGTTGACTGGTCTCATGTTTCAAGACGTAAATCACGTAGTATCTTAGATGCTAGTTTTCAGAGAATATCACTGTGATGACTGCGACTCAAGTGCAGTTGTGTGAGACGAGGTGACAGCACGTATTTTACAAAAGTCGGAAATCCACCATACTTCATCCCACGACCTGCGTTACATCGCCTCACTCTGTAAAGCACTGCAGCGACGTTTACAGCTTAACTCAAAATTAAGAAACACATACAACAATGTTTTCCATCGCCTTCATACAACGATTTAGCGAGGGTCAATTGTTCCACAAGCAGGGCACGATCCGAATACCTGCAGTTCCAATACAAGTAACCATTGCATAAGCACTGAGGCAAAATACTGTGATGATCATACTTCCCCTTACATCATTAAAACGTCTCTGTCTGAAAGCTGAAGGCACAAAATAGTATTCGAAATTTTACACTTTGCTTCCAAATGTTCATCGGCAAAGGAAAATTATTGCTATTATTCAGATAGAACATTTCAGCCGTTTTAGCCTTCCCAAAATATATCTTATATGTACTTTAAGCAGCTGTTTTGTCCTATAACTTTGACTGAAAATATATCAGACTGAATTTCTTTCTTATTGGTACTTCAAAATGTCTTCTTTAACTTTAAAATATGTGAAACTCTTACTGAAAACCTTTGTATAACAAGCTGTTCAGTAATACTTGTGATATATAGAAACCAACAGCATAATGCAATCACTTTAAACAAGAATTAGTTGTGATGAAAATAATGACAAATGGCGCTCGGTAGTTGCGAAAATTTAAATCTAGCCGCTTTATAAATTGTTATACATTCAGTAAAACAAACTAGGTTCGTAATGATTCAACTCAGGAGACCATTCTGGAAGGAACTCGAAGGTCACGGTGGGCAGCATAATAGCATGGGACGATAACACAGATCTAGTCGTGGGTAAAGCAAATAACAGAGTTTGATACTGAAAACTCTTTGAAAGCTACTGTACGCATCTTTTAGATGACATACTTTGCAGCAGTGGTTGAGTTAGCTGTTTGAAGTTCAGCAACAGAGAAATCGTAACGTTACCAAATAGGTTACTACAGAGAAACACATATTTATCTAGCTCTGGGAGGATAATACAAAAATGCTGAGATATCTGGAATAACATATTTCCGATTAAAGGAACCGAATAACTTATAACTTACTTGCAGGATTTCAAGAATAGGTTATTAATGATAAGTATTCATTGCTACCCATGTACCATTTGAAGATATGAATAGGTAGTGACAATCACACACAGTAATATAATGAGACGTTTGTCTCACTGTCCACTAAAGAAACTCGCCCTTGATCATACACCTACACTAACTTACGAATTGTTAAGTTAGATGTATTTACTGTTGCGAAGTACCGACTCGCTGTAAGAATGAAACAACTGTTGAAGTAATGTTGTTAATTTGACACTGGTATACCAAGTTTTCCTAAGAGGGAAGTGAAAAACCGTGTCCTAGAGTTCTAAAGCTGATCTCTAGGATGTTGTTGCTGCGTGAAATGTTCGCTTGAGGGAATATTTTCACGGTATTTCCAGATCGCTATATCATCTCAATATATGAGAAATTAAAGTGTTAATTGACAGGAAACAAGTATTGTTTCTAGGAGCTTCACTTCTTTTCCATATCGAAGACTCCATTGTAGTCAGAGGTGTCTTATTTGCTGGCAAATGACACTTGGAACAATAAACGCTGTGCGAGCCTTCTGTGTCCAGAGGGTGCAAACGAGAACCGTTAACGAACACCAGGGACCGGCAATAACGCTCGATTGCCGTGGTGGCAATTGTGCGCCGCCCTTCCACTGTCTCACAGGATTTGCTTCCCGCCTATGTAGTAATGTGATTTTCTGGCTCTGTTCATTATCCTCCAGTAGTTGCGAATATACACTGCTCTCTTGTATTAGGATAATGTAAACACTAGCTGCTCAACCTTTCCCATTCAGCACCCTTTACAAATTCAATGGTATTCAGAACAGGAAGATCTGAAAAGTGCGCAGAAACAAATTGTTATCTACACAGTGACCACATAAAATATGTAAAGTAATTTTATAACGTTTCTAACTCGATAACTAAAGGTGTCCTCAACGTGATCTATGCGTGGTATAAGTATGAGGAAAACAATAGTGTAACATTTTATATGTCTATTTTTTCTTCAAGGTTCTTTGTATTTTGAACATATTAGAAACACTTGAGTAGTTCGCTTTACGAAGAACGTAGGAATACTGTCTGTAGCATTATTCGAGAAATAATCTTACATTCACGCGGTTTTCGTATTTTCCTGCAGGGACTGCTGTGAATCTGAATTTCATTTCTACATTTTATATATAGTAGTGTGTTGTTGCATCCACGGTGGATGACTGCGTTTGTTCTTGGACAAGTAAGGAGATTTAACAATCAGTTCTGCACATTATAGTATTAAATATTCTTAGCGTCGATTAATATAAACTCGGAGCCTTTATCCAGTACAACATGCCATTCAATGTAATGCGAAGTAATGAATTTGAGGGCTTCAGTCAGTTCCAGGTCTTATCGGGATTTGTAGTTTTGTGTAATGTAAATATTGTTAAATACAATATGTCTTCATAAGTCAGCATTTATTGTGAAAATAACTGTCAGAAGACGCTCATAATTTACACTGGACACATTTATGCACTATTGTCAACGTACATTTGGTTGACATTCTCTAACGCTAAAAGTATCTTGTAGGTCGACATGACATCTGATTACATTAATTCACTCTTAAGTGACGGTTGGCGTCTCCTCACCAGTTTTAGAGATGTGGTGCAACAAAAACGAAGTGTAAAAACGTATTTACTAATAGAATAAACCTGCCTCAAGGCTACTTCTATTTTCATTAATGTTAGTACTAACTGAAAATAGTTTGTGTGTTGCATACAATTTTTTTGAATATATATTAATGTAATAGCAATCATACTTGATTCCGTTATTAATTCCACAAACCGGTCGGCTGTCTTAGCAAAATGAACTAAGTTGAATTTTTACAATATTTAAAACACTAGAGAATTTTTTGTAAAGTGTCTCGTGTTGAATTTATTTTTTGTGCTCCCTCCAAAATGTGTCTTGTATTTTGCAAGTCTGTCGTATTTTCGAGGTTAATTTAATTATTCGTGTTTTAGCTGTACTGATACATCTGATGTGTTTGGAGTATAGGTGTATGTGTAAAAATGATATTTTGTCTTATAGCATACGCTGAATAAGTGTTACTTTAGAAAACAGTCCTTTAATTTAAATCCAAATATTGCGCAATATCATCTTTCTTTAATATACGATAGAATTTTGAAATTAGTCAAATCTGTTGGAGCCTCATGAAACATATTATCCTACTCTTATGCTCTTTTTTTGTTACTGATTGTCAGTTAATGGTAGCATATATTGTGGGATAGCGTTTTAAAGAGGTTTCAACATTCAAAACAAATATTTTACACAGGAAGCCTAAAAAGCAATTTCGGAAGTACTGTATGTTATCCATGAAATCAGAAAGCAATCAACAGTGTTGTTCTGTTCTCATGAATATGTTTTGTGTATAAGAAGAAAATAGAATACATTTGATATAACTTTTGGTAGAGATCGAAGAGCTTGTGGCCCTCCAGCTAGCTCGGTATTTTGACCATCTAATGCACCAGTTCGATAGAATTTGGTACGATATCCTTCAGCAGGACATCCGAAAAATCTGTCAATCAATGCCAAGCCGAATAACATTTTGTATAAGGGCCGAAACTGAACAAACGCTGTATTAACTCGCTCAATTTGTGAAGCTCTTTCTCTTGAATAAATCAACCAATTTTTCTGAACCTATAGTCCTCCACATACTGTAAAGCGGCCTGGACAGTACAGATGTAGATGTTGGCACTCGCAAGGTTTCTCATCAGGGTAAGATATAAACATTCAAAAACTATCGCAATGGAACTTTTGTAATACTCAGCGCCATACCAGTTGTCAATGTTGACGCTGAAGATTGAAACTTGGAAAGAAATTAAAAGTGTGCGTCAAGGTGAGACTTTAAGCCAGACCCTATACATCGTGGACAACGCTCTAATCTACTGCGCAACGTAGCCACGAGTTAGGACCCACGTCAGAAATTCAGTTTCATACTACCTTCACTTAGGGGGAAGAGTTCCCCTAGAGGATAGTGTACCATGGAACACTGAATGTTACTTGGCCGCGTTCTGCACATTTAAGTGATGTACACTGATCAGCCAGGGCACTTGGGCCACTGACCTACTATCGATATAAGCCCGTCCAGGCGTTAGCAGCATCACCTGTTGAAGACTAACTGCCAGTCAGATACGCACGGTGCGTTTAGTATCAGTGAGCGCGCTGTCCGCGTGAAGGAAAGGGATGGCGTGCGATCTATCTGAGTTTGACCGAGGGCAGAGTGCAATAGTCTGAGGCTCGGCACGGGCATTTTAGAAACTGCACCACTTGTTGTGTTTTCGAGGTATGCTGTGGTGAGTGTCTTCAATACGTGGTTAAACCAAGGTGGAACACGTCCACACGTCGTGGGGCTGGGCAGACTGGCAGAACAGGACAGGCGGCGAACTGTGGCGGAACTAACATCAGAATTTAATGCTGGGCGGAGTATAAGCGCGTCTGAACACAAAGTTTTTTCAGTAATTGTTAACATTTTAACATGAGTGAAAAGTGTGGGTTTTAACGTATATTTGTGTTGTGACTTGGCAAGACAGCCAAGCCACTAGGAGATAGCCGAAAGGCACGCGTTTAAGCTCACGCAGGCTGGCGTGAGGTCTGGAACAGGCAAAGTAATTATACTAGCAAAAAGGTACGTAGCTTCTGGAATACTTAACTTTAATCCATAATTGGTAAACATCGGTCTGACGGTACATGCATCACAACGTAAATAGCAAATGATAATGGCGCCTTGCTAGGTCGTAGCAAATGACGTAGCTGAAGGCTATGCTAACAATCGTCTCGGCAAATGAGAGCGTAATTTGTCAGTGACCCATCGCTAGCAAAGTCGGCTGTACAACTGGGGCGAGTGCTAGGAAGTCTCTCTAGACCTGCCGTGTGGCGGCGCTCGGTCTGCAATCACTGATAGTGGCGACACGCGGGTCCGACGTATACTAACGGACCGCGGCCGATTTAAAGGCTACTTCCTAGCAAGTGTGGTGTCTGGCGGTGACACCACAATTTGTGAGTAGTAGGTTATGGAGTGAGATTTGTTCAAAGTATTTTCATGGGGTGGGAGTTGGGGGGAGGGGTGCAGTGGGGAAGCCAGGGGACATTTTATCGAGATCGTCTCCTGGAAATGAAGAATTTGTAGCAGAAATAAGTTAATAGAGGAGCAGGAAAGTGCAGCTGCAAAACGCAAATGAGAAACTATATAGGATGCAGAGGGAGACGGGCCTTGGCGAATGGGAAATGGCAGTTTGTAACAAGGCATCTAGGGGGAAGAGGTACTCAGACAGTTGTACTTTGCGTATCACCAATAGATTTGATCAACTGTCATAGTTTAGTGGAGAGGAACGTCTTGTAACTGTAGGCGCAGGAAGCATGGAGCAGACCTCAGAAGTTTAGAACCCTAAGACAACTGCAGTTTCATATAGAAAGAAGTTACCGGTAGTGGAGGGGTGTGAGTACCAGGTCACCAGCACTATGAAGCGTAGCGCAGGTTAGGCTCAGGTGACTAAACTTAGGTGAGTTATGTAAGGATTTTACGAAAGAGGATCAAGGAGTGATTGTGAGTGGAGCTGGGAATAGTGTTAATAGGGAAGAGGAGTTTGATGTGGGTGGTGACCTGGAAAAGATAGCTACTAAAATTGGTTGCGCAAATGTGCTCATCGCTCAACTGTTTCAGCGTAATGATCAACCTCCTCTTAATGTTGCTGTTGGGCGCGTTAACATGGGGTTTGAGAAGGCACTGATGGCGGAGGGCACACCTCACATTGTAGTGATGCCAGTTCAGTCTATCAATAGATCTAACTTCAATAGGTATGGCCTGCATCTTAATATCTATGCCAATGGGAGGCTGGCAAGGTTTACAGCTGATAATGTAGAGGGCGGTGGTGGGACCATGCATGGGAAAATTCCTATGGGAGTTGGTGTTAGAGCTGCACCATTTTGAGACTGAAATCAGCTGATAGGTGTCCTTTCTTAAAATAAGGCTCTCTAACAAACGAACCACCTTCATAGGACGTCAGGTACCCAAGAAGTGAAGGAATTAGCATATTTCATCAAAATATGACAGGTATTAGAGATAAAATTAGTGAACTGCTTCTAGATTTTGACCCCGACATTACTGGTGTATCAGAGCATCACTTACATAATGTGACAATTCAGTGTTCCTTTACCAGGATATACATTAGCTGATTGTTTTTCAAGGAGTTCTTTGCAGAGTGGGTTAGTGACCATGTACGTAAAAAGCAGTATTCCATTTGAGTCAGTATATGTGTCAAAGCACTGCACCTTACAGGTATTTGAATGCTATGCAGCGGTAGTTGAACTCAATGCAACTAAATTCTAATTGTTGTCATTTATAGGACCTCTGACTCTGACTTCAGAGCACTTCTGCTCAAACTAGAGATGGCTTTTGGTTCACTTTATAGGAAGTACCAAAAATTAATTGTATGTGGTGACTTCAATATTCATTACGTATGTGACTCCGCAAGAGGAAGGATGTGGAGTTGTCCTAAATACATATGATCTAATGCAGACTCTACTTTTTTCAACCAGGGTGCAGGGGAGCAGTATCACAATTATACACAATGTTTTTATTCAATCTTCGTTACTAGTAAAATGGCATTAGTAAAATGGTGAATGGCCTTTCGGACCATGATCCATATATTTTAACGCTAAAAGATTTTGTAGTTAAACAGGTGTTATATATGACTATAAACTATGAAGAAGAGCTAATTCAACAGAAATAGAGAGTTTCGTAAACCTCATTGTGGAACAAGAGTGGCCGGATGTGTTTAACAGTGCTAATAAAATAGATGACAAATATAACGCTTTCCTTAAAACATTTCTTATACTCTTTCAAAGCTATTCTCTATTAGAACGTTCAAGACAGAGTACTAGCAGTAAAAGGCAGTCTTGGTGGCTGACTAGTGAGATAAGAATATGATGTAGAACAAATTTGGGATTACGTCAAAATGTTAGAAGTATCGAGCTACAGTAGCCCATTAAAAACGTTATTAAGCAGGCAGTGTGTACGTGGTACGTAAATAGAATAGGTAGTTCACAGCATAAAATTAAAACCATTTGGTCAGTCCCGGAGGAAGTATATGGTCAGCATCACAAGGTCAAGGATATAAACTCAGCATGCAGTAAAAATGTTTCAGTTACTGATAAGTCCGACATATGTAGAGTATTTAATAATCACCTTCTGAGCACAGCTGGACAGTTAAAGAAAAACTTAGTTTCTACAGGGAAACATATAATGCTCTTGTAAAATGGCGCCGGCCGCGGTGGTCTCGCGGTTCTAGGCGCGCAGTCAGGAACCGTGCGACTGCTACGGTCGCAGGTTCGAATCCTGCCTCGGGCATGGATGTGTGTGATGTCCTTAGGTTAGTTAGGTTTAAGTAGTTCTAAGTTCTAGGGGACTGATGACCACAGCAGTTGAGTCCCATAGTGCTCAGAGCCATTTGAACCATTTTTTGTAAAATGGCTTTTGGAAACTGATATCTGAAATACTCCTCTGTGATACTGACACGAGTGAGACAGAGTCAATAAAGAAATCACAGAAGACTATGGACTTTCGTGGATATGATGGAGTACGTAACAGAATACTTAAGAACTGTGCAGCACATGTTGGCCCTGTACTTAGCCATATTTGTAATTGTTCCTTTCGAAATTGTCAGTTTTCCGAACGATTGAAGTACTCAGCACTAAAGCCGCTTTATAAAAAGGGAGAAAGGGATAATGTAGACAATTTTAGACCTATTTCTATGCCATCAGTGTTCGCTGAAGTTACTGAAAGGCTGTGTAGGTAAGGATAACTGATTATTTCATTTCAAATAACATGCTGTTAAAATACAAATTGGTTTTAAATTGGTTTAAACAACTTAAAATGCTATATTATGTTTTTCGTGTGAAGAACTGGAAGGATTAAAGAAAATGTTTTGAATGCTAGGCATCTTTTTTTAATTTAACTAATGCCTTTGCATTGTGTTGATCACAAAATATTGCTCCAGAAGTTGGGCCATTATGGAATACGGGGAGTAGCTCAGAAATGTTTCACCTCGTAATTTAAGAACAGGCAGAAAAAGGTTATTCTCCACAATAATGAGAATGCCTACTTTGTGGCGTCAAAGTGGGGCACGGTAAAATGGGGGTCTCCCAGATTCAGTGCTGGGACCACTCCTGCTCCATATTTATATAAATGAAATGCCTTCTAGTATTACAAGTGTTCCTAAAATATATCTGCTGATGACATTAGCTAGGTAGTAAAGTATGTTTGTGCAACGTTGGCATTATTCCAAGTACTGCAGATGAAGAGATAAGCTCATGGCTTATAAAAAACAAACTAACCCTAAATCACAGTAACACTCAGTTTTTATAGTTTCTAACACACAATTCAACAAAACCAGGCGTTTCAATTACACAGAATGGCAATATGATTAGTAATACTGAATAGATCAAATTTCTAGTGTTCAGATAGATAAAAGAACTGTCGTGGAAAACCCATGTTCAGAATTTTTTTCAAGGACTTAATGCTGACAGTTTTACAATTAGAAAGTATGTGAAGTAAGTGATAGTTCTACAGGAAACATAGTCTATTTTGCTTATTTTCATTCGTTTATGACATTTGGTAGGGTTAACCCTTCCCATTCTCAAAGCGTATTTTTTGCTCAGCTACGGGTGGTTTGGGCAATGATTACTGTAAGTTCGCCAACCCTTGTCAACCCTTATTCATTAGTATGGGTGTTCTAACATTGGTCTCTCAATGTATATATTCTTTAATGTCGCTTCTTGTTAACAATATCAGCTTATTCCTAAGAATTAGTAGATTTTACTCAGTCAATACTAGGCAGAAATCCAGTCTTCATTTGAACTGCAGCTCCTTGACTCTTGTGTAGAAAGGCGACCAGTGTTCTGGTAAAAATATTTTCAGTAAGCTACCATAAGAAATCGAAAGCCTTAACGGTAGTCCACGCGCTTTGAAATCTAAACTGAAGGGTTTCCTCATGGCTCACTCTTTCCTTGGACAATTAAGATGGTTCCTTTGCTATATTGTTGTTTCGTTCATATATACTTACAAGTTGTCGTCTTTTTAGGATTCATAAAAACTTCAGTTTATTTGTTAATACCTTTGTGTTCTAATTTCATGTACTGGCACGTTCCATGACAATGGAGATTTGCTCCTCAATTTGGACCTGTGGAGCTAGACGTACAAAAAAAAAGAAAGTTGTGCACCGGAAACTCCTAACGATGGGCCTCCCCAGGCGACGACCGATGCATGTGCCAATGTTAACACCACGACATCGGCAACTACGACTGAGATGGGCAAGTGACCACTGGCACTAGACGTTGGACACTTGTCCTGCAGGACGGAGATAAGCTGGCGGCGGCTCGATTATCGTCTGGGGAACATTCCCATGGGCAGCCACGAGTGCAGTGGAGCTCGTCAAAGGCACCATGGGCGCCAAGGACTATCGTACACTGGGTGTCGTACACTGGTTGCAGACCACGTACACCCCTTCGTATCGATCACCTTTCCCGACGGCTGTGGCATTTTTCAACAAGATAATGACCCATGTCACAGGTCCAGAAGTTTAATGCAGTGGTTCGAGATACACAGCGGCGAGTTTCAATTGATGTGATGCCCCCCCCCCCCCCAGCTCACCAGATCTTTAACCCGCTGGAACACGTCTTGGATGTGATTGAATGATTGAATGTGGGGTCAGAGCTCATCACACCCTTCCTCGGAATTTACGGGCATTAGGTGACTTGTGTTCGAAGATTTGCTGCCAGCAATCTCCAGTGATCTACCAAGGCTTCATTGCTTCCATGCGATGACGCATCGCCGCTGTTATCAGTGCAAAGGTGGACATACCGGCTATTAGGTAGCTGATCATAAGGTCCTGGCTGACCGGTGTGTATGGACCTATTTAAACAGGGTGACAACTTAGCGATGTTACAAACTTCCAGGGATGATGGAGAAGAGGAAATGCATCAGTTTGAGGTAATGGGCGCAGTCTCTAAACGACATATCCGAAAGTTGTAAATGAAAATAGTCCTAGTATCTCTGACAGTGGAATACATAAACCGGTATTGTTGTTGCTAAGATGGTATGGTAAGCAGCTATGAGAAGCAGTAGTATGGACTGAAACAAGGAGCTATGAGCAAAGATTGATACAGTTACCCTTTTCCATCATCCCTGAATGTTTGTAAACTCATTACAGAATCATCCTACATAACGGATGGAATGTGCACAACCGTGTACCTTGAAACAGAAAAACGTGTTTTTTTTTTATTTATTTTATCATGGATCATGTGATATTTGCAAATGAACTGAGTTTCTTTAATGTTTTAACAATTTTACCTGTCATGCAAATGGAAATTTGTTTTAGTCGCCATAGATTCTACTTCTGAAAACACAGACGGAAAACTATCACAACATCTAGAAGGAGCTGAGCGACGTAAACGTAAGTTGGTAGGGGCGTTTCTACTTCTGAAAGATGATGTCTATTCAGATTTCGTGCTAGTAGCGCCACTATTAGTATGACAATCAGATTTACTTTAAATATATGCTGTAACGGTCGTCAGCGTTGCTTACCTTTGAGATTGGCCGTGGTGAGTTAATGTTAGTGAAGAATGTCTTTCAGGCGACAAAGAGGCCATTATCAACACCTAGATAGTGTGAACGGTGTCGTGTAGTGGGGCTACGGGAAACTGGATGCTGCTCCCGTGATACTGCAGAAAGATCTGGAAGGATTGTAGCCACTGTACATGGCTTTTAGCAACGGTAGTCAAGAGAATGTACTCGCAAGAAGGCCGGGCTCCGGATGGCCAGATGGCACTATCGAGAGGGAAGACCATCGTGTTCGGAATATGTTCTGCCGCATGATACTGCATCTGCAGCAGCAATATGAGCAGCACTTGGCACCACAATGAAACAGTGGACTCTTGCAAATCGGTTACTTAATGGACAACTCCGAACCAGACGGACTGTAGCGTGCATTCCACTGTCCCCAAACCACCAACATTTGCGACTTCAGTGGTGTTAAGCGAGAGCTCATTGGAGGGCAGGGTGGAGGTCTGTTGTGATTTCTGATGAAAGGTGGTTCCGCCATGGTGCCAGTGATGGTCGTATTTTGGTTAGGAGGAGGCCAGTTGAGGACCTGCAACGAACCTGTCCGTGCGCTAGACAGTGGAGCTACACCTCGAGTTAAGGTCTGGGGAGCGATTTTGTATGACAGCAGCTGCACTCTCGTAGTTATTCCATGCATCCTGATGACAAATTTCTACTTCGATCTGATGATTCTATCTGTTGTTCTTACATTCCTGTTCTCAAACTGGATAACCCTCATCTACATACCACTGTTGTAACCCAACATGCTCTACAAGAAGTCTCGGCTTGTTGCCTTGGCCTGCTTGATCACCAGATCTGTCTCCGTCTCCAATCGAGCACATACAGGACATCATCCAACAAACACTCCAGCGTCATCCACAAACAGCATTAACCATCCATTGACTAATCAAGTGCGATAGGCATGAAACTCCATCCCACGAAGCGGCATCCGGCACCTATACATCATAATGCATCCACGTCTGCGTTTTTCCGTTCAACACTATGGATGTTACCCCGTTTATTTGTGTAGCATCATTTCACAATTGTAACAACTTATTTAGCGCTTACATTAGCCTCTTACCTTTAAATGTTAATCACTTAAATATGTTACCAAGACAAGTTTATTCCCGAAATTTCATTACTCTACATTAATTACTGTTTGGTGTTCCGATTCGTTTTCGCCAGTCTATATTTATGCTTTGATAATACTTCTGCTTTATTCGATCACCATTACTGATTATTGGTGCATAGTAGAACTATAATGTAACAGAGAGACTATCAAATACAATATCGACAACATTTTCTCGACAACAGCGCTTTTAAATTTGAAAAGAATATTTGTTCCTAGGTACATGACATTTTGTACCACGGAACATGTTTTCACATTTGGAAAAAACCTTAAGTTCTGAGAATATTTTTTTTAATTTCTGAAAAACGTTACACATAAAAAGTGAATGCCATTAGTTAAAAATAGAAGTGCGTAAAAGAATTAAAGGATCACTTTTTAGAAACCTCTTAACTACCACACTTTGCAACGCTTTGTTCTTAAAATTCGGTTCAAAGTTGCGCACCGTCTTCCTCTGTAATGGTGCAAAAGCACGGCGCTCTGCGACTTTATCCTCGGGTTCGACGATGCTTCATGTTATTAACACATGGGAAAAAAAGGTCGCAGCTCAGTTAATGTGAAGCATAATGTTGGTTAATGGTGTCATACTGGTACCAAATTTCACCACAATTCTGCCCAACCGCACCGTTGTCGTGTCACATGATCGAGGTCTTCACAGCCCCTCTTACCCAAATTTCGCCCCTTCTTCTGACGCCTCTGGGATGGAAGTCAGAACCTCCCCCATTAAACGTGCTCTGCACCTTTGGATCACAGCGCGACTGTAGTTTTTCTGTCGTATAATTTTGGGGTCTAGTATGGACCGCTCAACACCATTCGACGAAATCTCAACGTAGACTGATGCAGAAAATGATGCCTGTGCTTTCTCATCCCTCCTATTTTGCATCCTCATACGACGTGCTCATGAGGGGATGTGACATTCGTACATACATAAATTTAACAGCAAAGGGTCCTTCCTGTTCGGTAAAACCCTCGGTCCCATCCACCCATCTTTGTTGAGCAATTTATAGATGTACCTGTGCAGACAGAACGCATGACAAGTGTGACAGATGCCTGCAGGCAGGCTACGCGGGTGCTCTTCCGCCGCTACACTACTGCTCTTGCGGCTGATAGTACGTCATCCGAAATCGAAACGTATCGGAAGGGTTGCCTGTCTGACAGCGCTTAGACCTACGACAGGGGTTCTGCCTATACAGGAACATTTTTGAAAATCTCAATAACGGCTGGTGGGTGCCGAACTGGTCGGTGTCAGACTGACCCTTCGCCATTTGATTCATGCATGTGTGAATGTTGCATCCACAGGAGGACACAAAACTGGGGCTCTTCTTTGGATCACTTTCAGATTTCATAGAACACTTTTGAACGTTCCCTAACGGTACAAATCTGTACACGAGAGTAAAAATTGCAGTCATGCTGCGCTCCAAACGGGTGCGATCACGTTCGATGTGGATGCAGCTACTCAGTTTCCTTAGACAAGGGTTGAAATCTCGTTTGGCGTCAGCACTGTCAAAGGTTGTTAAGAACATCTTCCTGTAGCTCACTGCACTGTGAAATTCCGTTTTCGACCATTCAATGTGTGGGAATTAATACACCAAAGAAAGGGGATCTTTCAGTGATGTGCTTTATGCCACCCCCAGCGGCCTTTCTGTGCCAGTTCTCAGCGATGGTATGTCTGGAATGTTTCTCCCAGCCACTCACAATAAAACCACGTAATTTCAACGATGTGCGTCACAGTTCTGAGCTTCATCGCTGAGGAGTCAAAATAAGGAGTGAAATTTGGGTGAAAGGGAGTGTGACGAACTTCTCATCGCGTGACACGTTCAAGACTGGGCAGAACTGTGGTCAAATTTGGTGCCAATGTTATACCATTACCCCAGCAGGAACCTCACATGAACTTCTGGGCTGTAGACGTCTTGTTTTTCGAATGTTTCGACACCTTGCTGTCTGAAGGGTCGTCGAGTCCGCGGGTGACCTCGCAGGGCACCACGCTTTTGCATCATTACGGAGGACAGAAGTACGCACCTTTGAGCCAAATTTCAAACGTAAGCGCTGCAATGGGTGTGAATTACAGAGTTTCTAAAATGTGCTTCTCATAGCATTACATTATTTTTCATTCTATAATAAGAGATGTTGTTCAGAAATTAGATGCGAACCACACTAACTATCCCTATACTGAAAACCAAGTACAGCAATCATTAAAATTATCTTAAATTTATGGCAAAATGCTGCCAACTAGAAGGAATCCTACATTACTGTCTTCTGTCTAGGATCAAGTTTTGATGTTTTTACTCACATTCTTGAAAAGACCATGTTTTCAGAATTGAAAGATGTTCATTGTGAGCAAGAAGAAACTGAACGAGACAGACAACTATTCCCGTTTGTTCAAGAATCATGTCTAACATCCATGACATCACATTTCATCACCTTCGGTTTCATCTGGCAGCATAAAACAACTGAGTTAGTTGTCATTTCCTTATTTCTGCACCTGTACATTCAGTAGTTATATCAAATAAAATTGGTTTAATATTTCATTTATGAGAGGCTATGGCAAATGTTGGTATACACGCACTGAAGGTGAGGAAACAACTAGAACAGAACTGTGTAGTCAAATACATTTCAAGTTCAGGTCAGGAAGCGAAACCAGGATCGCAGATGAGTTAGCTGTTCTCACTCCGTCTTCGGGGCTATACTGTGATGGCCACTACCCGATATTTTGTGTAACGGTTTTCGCGGCATGTGCCATCACGTTATTTCGTAAAGCATGGTAGAGCAGTTCACCTTCTCATTAACCCAATTACCTAGGAAATTAGGTTATTTTAAATTCACTTCGGTCACGCTCATTAGACTTTAATGAGTATGAGCCATGAAGATATTTTACCATAACGACTAGAAAACGTGGCGTAGTTTTGGAAGTGCTGCACAGTCCGCTAACTACTTCCGCAGAAGATCTGAGCAATTTTACACCATTCCTATACATCTGACAGGAAAAATAAACATGTGTATTTCGTTCATTAAGATCGTTTTAAGAACTCTTTTCGGCGTATCTTTACATAATTTACTCGAGACTTCCGTGATGCGCACAAGACAAAACCAACAAGATTTTCCACCCAAGCATCAACTTCGCTTCAACAATACGTGTCCTCATATAACCATTGCTAGTAAATATTATAAAAAATTAAAACAGCGTGTGAATGCTTTTCATCGGTAACTACTAAAGGGCACATGTAATTTACTTAATATATGAAATTATTACGAGTCCTTTCCTGTCAGGAAGGTCGCAGTTCGTAGTAATAGACGGCAAATCATCGAGTAAAACTGAAGTGATATCAGGTGTTCCCGAGGGAAGCGTCTTGGGACCTCTGCTGTTCCTAATCTATATAAATGACCTGGGTGACAATCTGAGCAGTTCTCTTAGGTTGTTCGCCGGTGATGCTGTAATTTACCGTCTAGTAAGGTCATCCGAAGACCAGTATCAGTTGCAAAGCGATTTAGAAAAGATTGCTGTATGGTGTGGCAGGTGGCAGTTGACGCTAAATAACGAAAAGTGTGAGGTGATCCACATGAGTTCCAAAAGAAATCCGT
This sequence comes from Schistocerca nitens, assembly GCF_023898315.1. Classification (NCBI taxonomy): domain Eukaryota; kingdom Metazoa; phylum Arthropoda; class Insecta; order Orthoptera; family Acrididae; genus Schistocerca; species Schistocerca nitens. The sequence continues at coordinate 628,764,215 of NC_064616.1, read as the reverse complement.
TGGAATTCGATTACTCGATAAATAGTACAATTCTCAAGGCTGTCAATTCAACTAAGTACCTGGGTGTTAAAATTACGAACAACTTCAGTTGGAAAGACCACATAGATAATACTGTGGGGAAGGCGAGCCAAAGGTTGCGTTTTATTGGCAGGACACTAGAAGATGCAGCAAGTCCACTAAAGAGACAGCTTACACTACACTCGTTCGTCCTCTGTTAGAATATTGCTGCGCGGTGTGGGATCCTTACCAGGTGGGATTGACGGAGGACATCGAAAGGGTGCAAAAAAGGGCAGCTCGTTTTGTATTATCACGTAGTAGGGGAGAGAGTGTGGCAGATATGATACGCGAATTGGGATGTAATTCATTACAGCAAAGACGTTTTTCGTCGCGGCGAGATCTATTTACGAAATTTCAGTCACCAACTTTCTCTTCCGAATGCGAAAATATTTTGTTGAGCCCAACCTACATAGGTAGGAATGATCATCAAAATAAAATAAGAGAAATCAGAGCTCGAAGAGAAAGGTTTAGGTGTTCGTTTTTCCCGCGCGCTGTTCGGGAGTGGAATGGTAGAGAGATAGTATGATTGTGGTTCGACGAACCCTCTGCCAAGCACTTAAATGTAAATTGCAGAGTAGTCATGTAGATGTAGATGTAGATGTAGACACTGTTTCAGGCTGATTTAAAGTACTTTGAAACAGAACTTTCTCTCCACGTAAACAGGGTGTGAAAGTTCCACATAATGACACTACACTTTTAAGGAATTAAATAAAAATACATAAATGCTCATCTCCGTTACAGGAGGAACCACGCAATGTTTAAGAAATAGAACTCATAAACTAAGTATCCGACTAAAAATTTAAACAAAACAAAACACAAAGAATGGTTCATCGATGAACTCTTGTTTATTCACTCTCAGTAGGTTCTTTTCGACAGTACCGCATTGCTGTGACCACCTATCATAGCACCCGTTTTAAAGATTACTAGGCACTGCACCATTGAAAGTACATCTATATATACAATCATACTAGAAGGTATCAGATAGATTATATAATGGTAAGACAGAGATTTAGGAACCAGGTTTTAAATTGTAAGACATTTCCAGGGGCAGATGTGGACTCTGACCACAATTTATTGGTTATGAACTGTAGATTAAAACTGAAGAAACTGCAAAAAGGTGGTAATTTAAGGAGATGGGACCTGGATAAACGGACTAAACCAGACAGTTGTACAGAGTTTCAGGGAGAGCATAAGGGAACAATTGACAGGAATAGGGGAAAGAAGTACAGTAGAAGAAGAATTGGTAGCTCGAGGGACGAAGTAGTGAAGGCAGCAGAGGATAAAGTAGGTAAAAAGACGCGGGATAGTAGAAATCCTTGGGTAACAGAGGAAACATTGAATTTAATTGATGAAAGGAGAAAATATAAAAATACAGTAACAGAAGCAGGCAAAAAGGAATACAAAGTCTCAAAAATGAGATCGACGGGAATTGCAAAATGGGTAAGCAGGGATGGCTAGAAGACAAATGCAAGGATGTAGAGGCTTATCTCACTAGGGGTAAGATAGATACTGCCTACAGGAAAATTAAAGAGACCTTTGGAGAAAAGAGAACCACTTGTATGAATATCAAGAGCTCAGATGGAAACCCAGTTCTAAGCAAAGAAGGGAAAGCAGAAAGGTGGAAGGAGTATATAGAGGGTCTATACAAGGGCGATGTACTTGAGGACAATATTCTGAAAATGGAAGAGGATGTAGATGAAGATGAAATGGGAGATACGATACTGTGTGAAGAGTTTGACAGAGCACTGAAAGACATGCGTCGAAACAAGGCCCCTGGAGTAGTCAACATTCCATTAGAACTACTGACGGCCTTGGGAGAGCCAGTCCTGACAAAACTCTACCATCTGGTGAGCAAGATGTGTGAGACAGGCGAAATATATAATAATTCCAATCCCAAAGAAAGCACGTGTTGACAGATGTGAAAATTGCCCAACTATCAGTTTAGTAAGTCACTGCTGCAAAATACTAACGTGAATTCTTTACAGACGAATGGAAAAACTGGTAGAAGCCGACCTCGGGGAAGATCAGTTTGGATTCCGTAGAAATATTGGAACATGTGAGGCAATACTGACCTTACGATTTATCTTAAAAGAAAGTTTAAGGAAAGGCACACCTACGTTTCTAGCATTTGTAGTTAAGAGAAAGCTTTTGACAATGTTGACTGGAATACTCTCTTTCAAATTCTCAAGGTGGCAGGGGTAAAATACAGGGAGTGAAAGGCTATTTACAATTTGTACAGAAACCAGATGGCAATTATAAGAGTCGAGGGGCATGGAAGGGAAGCAGTGGTTGGGAAGGGAGTGAGACAGGGTTGTAGCCTGTCCCCGATGTTATTCAATCTGTATATTGAGCAAGCAGTAAAGGAAACAAAAGAAAAGTTCGGAGTAGGTATTGAAATCCAGGGAAAGGAAATAAAAACTTTGAGATTCGCCGATGACATTGTAATTCTGTCAGAGACAGCAAAGGACTTGGAAGAGCAGTTGAACGGAATGGAAAGTGTCTTGAAAAGAGGATATAAGATGAACATCAACAAAAGCAAAACGAGGATAATGGAATGTAATCGAATTAAGTCGGGTGATGCTGAGGGAATTAGATTACGAAATGAGACACTTAAAGTAGTAAAGGAGTTTTGCTATTTGGGGAGCAAAATAACTGATGATGGTCGAAGTAGAGAAGATATAAAATGTAGACTGGCAATGGCAAGGAAAGCGTTTCTGAAGAAGAGAAATTTGTTAACATCGAGTATAGATTTAAGTGACAGGAAGTCGTTTCTGAAAGTATTTGTATGGAGTGTAGCCATGTACGGAAGTGAAACGTGGACGATAGTTTAGACAAAAAGAGAGTAGAAGCTTTCGAAATGTGGTGCTACAGAAGAATGCTGAAGATTAGATCGGTAGATCACATAACTAATGAGGGGGTTTTGAATAGAATTGGGGAGAAAAGGAGTTTGTGACACAACTTGACAAGAAGAAGGGACCGGTTGGTAGGACATGTTCTGAGGCATCAAGGTATCACAAATTTAGCATTGGAGTGCAGCGTGGAGGGTAAAAATCGTAGAGGGAGACCAAGAGATGAATACACTAAGCAGATTCAGAAGGATGTAGGATGCAGTAAGTACTGGGAGATGATGAAGCTTGCGCAGGATAGGGTAGCATGGAGAGCTGCTTCAAACCAGTCTCAGGACTGAAGACCGCAACAACAACAACAACTTCCCTAAATCGCTCCAGGCAAATGCCGGGATGATTCATTTGAAAGGGAACGGCCGACTTCCTTCCCCATCCTTCCCTAATCCTATGAGACCGATAATCTCGCAGTTTGGTCTCTTCACCAACCAACCAACCAACCAACAACAACAACAAGCCAGAACCTCATGACCACCGACTTGTTATCGATGTAGGCCTGTCCAGGCGACAGCAGCGTCACCTGGCGAGGAATGAGTGCTAATGAGATACACGCAAGATGTAGGTAGTATAAGTGAGTGTGCTGTCCGTGTATAGAATGGGGAAGGAGCATGATCTGCCTGAGTCTGACCGCGGGAAGGTTGTGATGGGCCGGAGGCTCGGCACGAGCATTTCGGGAACTGCACTACTTTTCAGATGTTCGAGGAATGATGTGGTGAGTGTCTTCTAAACGTGGCGAAACCAAGGGGAAACCAGGACCAGACGTCGTGAGGTTTTGTGGTCACCCCTCATTACAGACGTCAGACGTCGGAGGCTGTGCACTCTGATATGTTGCATGGTTAGATAAATTCCGAGACCTTCTCCGTCTTGCCGATAGGAGGATGTGAATTCGTTGTCTTCCAGGGAACAGCTCCTTCACACCTGTTTTGTGGGACGGAGACAAGCTGGCCGCGGCTCTACTATGCTCTGGGGAACGTTCACGTGGGCATCCATGAGTCCAGTGGAGCTCGTGCAAGGCACTGTGACCACCAAGGAGTATCGTACACTGGTTGTAGACAACGTACACCCCTTCATGACGATCATCTTTCCCGACGGCAGTATCATTTTTCATCAAGATAATGCACCATGTCACAAGGCCAGGAGTGTGATAGAGTGGTTCGAAGAACACAGTGGCGAACCTCCACCGAACACATCCGGTATATGATTGAACGAGGCGTCAGAGCTCACCGTCCCCCTCCCCGGAATTTAAGGGATTTATGTGACTATGTGTGCAGATGTGTTGCCAACTCTCTCTACCGACCTACCAAGGTCTAACCCTCGCACTTGCTTCCATGCAAACACGCTTCGCCTTTGTCATCCGTGACAAAGGTAAACATACTGGCTATTGGGTATGTGGTCATTATGTTCTGGTTGATCAGTGTACATCAGTACTCCGCAAGCTACTATGCTGTGTGTGGTAGAGGATACATTGGGAATCACTGTCACCTCCCTCCTTTCTTGTTACTGTTGCCAACGCTGCGCGACGTGAACGAGTGTGGCAATGTCTGAGTGTGAGATCAAATATCTCTAATTTTACCTCAATGGTCTTTTTCTGAAATACACGCCGGAGGAAGCAGTAAACGGGTCGACAATCCCAGAAACGTACGTTCTTCGAATTTCAACAGTAAACCACGCCGTGATGTACTGTGAATGCATCCCTAGCAGCGTCTGTCACTAGTTTTGGAAGAGCATCTCCGTCACGATTTCTGACGTACTAAACGAACCTGTGTCGAAATGCGCTGCTCTTCTTCGGATATTTCTACACTACTGGCCATTAAAATTGCTGTACCACGAAGATGACGTGCTACAGACGCGAAATTTAACCGACAGGAACAAGATGCTGTGATATGCAAATGATTAGCTTTTCAGAGCATTCACACAAGGTTGGCACAGGTGACGACACCTACAACGTGCTGACATGAGGAAACTTTCCATCCGATTTCTCATACACAAACAGCACTGACCGGCTTTGTTTGGTGAAACGTTGTTGTGATGCCTCGTGTAAGAAGGAGAAATGCGTACCATCACGTTTCCGACTATGATAAAGGTTGGATTGTAGCCTATCCCGATTGCGGTTTATCGTATCGCGACATTGCTGTTCGCGTTGGTCGAGATCCAATGACTGTTAGCAGAATATGGAATCGGTGGGTTCACGAGGGTAATACGGAACACCGTGCTGGATCCCAACGGTCTCGTATCACTAGCAGTCAAGATGACAGCCATCTTATCCGCATGGCTGTAACGGATCGTGCAGCCACGTCTCGATCCCTGAGTCAACTGTTGGTGACGTTTGCAAGACAACAACCATCTGCACGAACAGTTCGACGACATTTGCAGCAGCATGGACTATCAGCTCGGATACCATGGCTGCGGTTACCCTTGACGTTGCATCACGGACAGGAGCGCCTGCGATGGTGTACTCAATGACGAACCTGGGTGCACGAATGACAAAACGTCATTTTTCCGGATGAATCCAGGTCCTGTTTACAGCATCATTATGGTCGCATCCGTGTTTGGCGACATCGCGGTGAACGCACATTGGAAGCGTGTATTCGTCATCGCCATACTGGCGTATCACCCGGCGTGATGGTATGGAGTGCCATTGGTTACACGCCTCGGTCACCTCTTGTTCGCATTGACTCCCCTTTGAACAGTGGACGTTACATTTCAGATGTGTTACGACCCGTGGCTCCACCATTAATTCGATTCCTGCGAAACCCTACATTTCAGCAGGATAATGCACGACCGCATGTTGCAGGTCCTGTACGGGTCTTTCTGGATACAGAAAATGTTCGCCTAGTGCCCTGGCCAGCACATTCTCCAGATCTCTCACCAATCGAAAACGTCTGGTCAGTGGTGGCCGAACAACTGGCTCGTCACAATACGCCATCCAAGCTGTGTTTGACTCGATGCCCAGGCATATCAAGGCCTATATTACGGCCAGAGGTAGTTGTTCTGGGTACTGATTTATCAGGATCTGTGCACCGAAACTAAGTGAAAATGTAATCACATGTCAGTTCTAGTATAATATATTTGTCCAATTAATACCCGTTTATCATCTGCATTTCTTCTTGGTGTAGCAATGTTAATGGCCAGTAGCGTAAGTTTGTCAACTGATTAAACGAAGGAAATGCAGCTACTGATGAACCACAATCATTGAAACGAACAAATCCATTAATATGGTGTACCTTATATGAAAGAAATGGCCGTACAGGATTACCAAGTACTTCGCAGTGCACCTTGCTTGAGTGGAAAGCGAGAGATCCTCCGTGTGGCAGGTAGTGTCCACTGTCCACATCGCCGACGTTGACCGGGCCACTGAAAAGCTATTAGGCGGTGTGTTAATAGCCACTCAGCGTCTTGATGAAGTGCCTATCCAAGGAGCGTGGCAGCAAGTCCGCCGGTGAATAAGCCTCGGCATGCAGGAATCTCAGATGTCTGTATCTAACAATGATGAGCGCCAGTAGACACTTCGTCTAACTGCAGCCATTATCAGTATTATGGTCTCTCCCCTACAATTGTTTCGAAGATAATATCTGTTGCATTAATCGTAACTAATATGTTTTTTTTTTTTCGAAGGAAGGAAGCAGCTACTTGCTACTCAAGCTTCTGAGTGCCTCCTCAGCAGTTCTTTTCCACCCCCAAAATTCGCTGGATTTCACTCAGGCATCTCGAAAGCGCCATAGGTATCTCCACTTGATTTCCAGATGTAATATACACCCAGGAACTGTGAATATGGACTTCATACGGTGTTGTTTCAGGAAAAAACATCGCTTTGAGTTATAGCCAGTTTTAAATATAGCCCATAGCGTCTGGTGTAGTAATACCTGTTCAGAATAGAATCACCTCTAATAGGAAAAGGAATGAAACACTTTGCGACCGGGTTTGCCTTCATAAAGTAATAGGATTGGGCAAATATCGTAGAACGAACATTGGCAGATGATGATTTTATGCTAGTTACTTAAAAGATTTGTGACGAAAGATTAATGACTACATGTCTGTTGCAGACCGCACGCAGCAAGGCAGGCATCAAATTCTATGAAGTCATGTCAATCATGGGAAAGTATTTTCTGTTGAATCATACTTTTATCTCCAGCAATGCAGTACTAGAATGAATATTTGCCACTACACTGCAGTGAGCATGCTTGTGAATCATCCTACCAAATTAAAACTTCGTACTTACGCGAGCGTGGAAAAAACGCTTAGAAACATCACTCACGCTGGCAGCGTACCAGACGAATGATTATTAATATGTGGCGTATATTTAATGCACGTCTCACTCACCTCCCCGTCTCGGAAGATAGCGATTTGACTCTGTCGTCAATTACATACATTTTCGTGATTCTTTAAAGAAAGTACGCTGAGGTGACAAGATTCATAAGATATATCTTAATACCGTTTCGGACCTTCTTTTGCCAGGTGTATTGCAGTAGCTCGACTTGGCAGGGACTCAAAAAGTCGTTGGAAGTCTTCTGCATAAATATTGACCTATGCTACCTCTTTAGTAGTCCACAATTTCGAAAATATTCGCACGTGTAGGAGCTTATGCACCAACTGACGCCTCGATTATGCCCCATAAGTATTCGATCTGATTCACGTCGGGCGATGTGGATGGCAAATCATTCTTTTGAACTGTCCAGAATGTTCTTCAAACCAATTGCGAGCAACTGTTGCCCAGCGACAAGGAGCATTGTCATCCATAAACATGTCCGAAACAACAGATACCATCTTCATATATACAGGGTGGTCCATTGATAGTGACCGGGCCAAATATCTCACGAAATTAACGTCAAACGAAAAAACTACGAAGAACGAAACTTGCCTTGCTTGAAGGGGGAAAGCAGATGGCGCTATGGTTGGCCCGCTAGATGGCGCTGCCATAGGTCAAACGAATATCTACTGCGTTGTTTTTAAATGGGAACCCCAATTTTTTATTACATATTCGAGTAGTACATAAAGAAATATGAATGCTTTAGTTGGACCACTTCTTTCGCTTTGTGATAGGTGGCGCTGTAATAGTCACAAACGTATAAGTACGTGGTATCACGAAACATTCCGCCAGTGCGGACGGTATTTGCTTCGTGACACATTACCCGTGTTAAAATGGACCGTTTACCAATTGAGAAAAAAGTCGATATCTTGTTGATGTATGGCTATTGTGATCAAAATGCCCAACGGGCGTGTGCTATGTACGCTGCTCGGTAATCTGGACGACATCATCCAAGTTTCCGGACCGTTCGCCGGATAGTTACGTTATTTAAGGAAACATGAAGTGTTCAGCCACATGTGAAACGTCCACGACGACCTGCAACAAATGATGATACCCAAATAGGTGTTTTAGCTGCTGTCGTGGCTAATCCGCACATCAGTAGCAGACAAACTGCGCGAGAATCGAGAATCTCAAAAACGTCGGTGTTGAGAATGCTACATCAACATCGATTGCACCCGTACCATATTTCTATGCACCAGGAATTGCATGGTGACGACTTTGAACGTCGTGTACAGATTTGCCACTGGGCACAAGAGAAATTACGGGACGATGACAGATTTTCTATTTAGATGTTCTATTTAGCGACGAAGCGTCATTCACTAACAGCGGTAACGTAAACCCGCATAATATGTACTATTGAGCAACGGAAAATCCACGATTCCTGCGACAAGCGAAACATCAGCGACCTTGGCGGGTTAATGTATGGTGCGGCATTATCGGAGGAAGGATAATTGGCCTCCATTTTATGGATGGCAATCTAAATGCTACAATGTATGCTGATTTCCTACGTAATGTTCTACCGATGTTACTACAAGATGTTTCACTGCAAGACAGACTGACGATGTACTTCCAACATGATGGACGTCCGGCACATAGCTGGCGTGCGGTTGAAGCGGTATTGAGTAGCGTATTTCATGACAGGTGGATTGGTCGTCGAAGCACCATACCATGGCCCGCACGTTCACCGGATCTGACGTCCCCGGATTTCTTTCTGTGGGTGAAGTTGAAGGATATTTTCTATCGTGATCCCGCCTGACAACATGCGTCAGCGCACTGTCAATGAATGTGCAAACATTACGGAGGGCGAACTACTCGCTATTGAGAGGAATGTCGCTACACGTATTGCCGAATGCAGTGAGGTTGATGGACATCATTTTGAGCATTTATTGCACTAATGTGGTATTGACAGGTAATCGCCGGCCGAAGTGGCCGTGCGGTTAAAGGCGCTGCAGTCTGGAACCGCAAGACCGCTACGGTCGCAGGTTCGAATCCTGCCTCGGGCATGGATGTTTGTGATGTCCTTAGGTTAGTTAGGTTTAACTAGTTCTAAGTTCTAGGGGACTAATGACCTCAGCAGTTGAGTCCCATAGTGCTCAGAGCCATTTGAACCATTTTTTACAGGTAATCACTCTGTAACAGCATGCGTTCTCAGAAATGATAAGTTCACAAAGGTACATGTATCACATTGGAACAACCGAAATAAAATGTTCAAACGTACCTACGTTCTGTATTTTAATTTAAAAAACCTACCTGTTACCAACTGTTCGTCTAAAAATGTGAGCCATATGTTTGTGACTATTACAGCGCCATCTATCACGTACGACACGAATATGTAATAAAAATAGGGGTCCCAATTTTAAAAACAACGTAGTTGATATCCGTTTGTCCTATGGCAGTGCCATCTAGCGGGCCAACCATAGTGCCATCTGGTTTCCACCTTCAAGCTAGACGAGTTTCGTTTTTTGTAGTTTTTTCGTTTGACGCTTATTTTGTGAGACTCATCGGCCATTAGCCGTGCCGGCTCAGCGTGTTCGGTCAGGGGACTGTTCGCCCTCTGTAATAAGAAAACTGAGTAAAGGAACCAACGATCAACTTGAACGGATGTGTTGTGACGACCGCCCAGACCAAACACAACGAACAATACCGAACAAAATGAGAAGGAAAAAAATGATGGGTAGAGCGTCGGCCATGTAAGCAGGAGATCCCGGGTTCGAGTCCAAGTCGGTCACACATTTTCAACTGACCCCGTTGACTTATATCACGCCTGTATGCAGCTAAGGGTATTCATTTCATTGTAATTTCAACATAATATGTTGTTGCGCGTGGAATTTGGCTAATATACTGAAATTTTCCCTAGACTTTCGTTGACGTATCTATCACCAATCTCGAGAAAATCGATCTGATGTAGCACACTCATTTGTGATCGCGCCGTGTCAGAGATAAATCCAGAGTGAAATATCCACAACATTACCAATATTTCATAAACGATTTCAGATATCCAAATGAGAATTTGGCAAATGACAGCACGCAATGAGAAGAGTATTTTACCATATCGTTATTATGTAAAGCTTCATTATCTAACATATTATTTCAATAACTACAGACTTTTTCGGTGAAAAGATGTCATTTTAACGACCATCGATAGCTGGGGGTACGAGAAATACTAGGAGTTTTGGAACAACGTATGTGAAGACGTTACAAGTATTTTTGCACCGAAGATGTGCGTTTTGATAAGCTAATGACTTTACCTTTCCGCAGTTCCTCACTTAATAAACCACTTTTTTAGAAATCTGTCGCAAATGTGTCGGCACAATATGTTAGTGAGATGAGACTATGTAAACTCTTCTGTGTTTTGGCAAATGAAGCAAATCTTGACATGGAAACCAGAAAAATACGTAGGTTTTACTCAAAATTCGCCACTCATACTGCTCTTTTGAATGTTACAAACGGCTAACATGACAGGCGAAATTAAATAGCTGCATTTTCAGCTGAAATCTTTGTAGATACTACCGAAAGCAGAGGTAACAGTAGATCTTTTTGAATAGTCACCATGTAGGCGTGGGCGTGGAGGGGCCCATTTTAATATTTACAAAAAGTGTAAATATAGGCTTCAGTTTAGAACGACAATTCCCCTCCAGCGGTCGGCATTTCCCCTACAGCGTTCTGTCGCTCTCCCCACAGTTCCCCAATCGACTGCGTATCTAGCGGCCACGGCATTTTGCGCGCACTATAACTGGGCTGGTCGCCGGTGCGGACCGATCGGCGGACTCATGAGTCGTGCTGGACGCCCGTTGGATTCAAAGGGCCGGTCCCCAACACCCAACAGTGATGCCCTTTCACTACAGCCTGAAGTTGTGTAATCGAAGCCAACACAGCCTGGAGTAGAGAGCGAAGTGTCACCAATTCTTTTCGCATTCGCACACAGCAGTCAGAGATCCTATTGATGCTAAAGATGGTGGAAAACTACACTACACAGACAAAGAAACGACTATCGACAAAGGCTATGAAACTCTAAGGTAGACACTGACGGAAATGCAAGAACTGCGTCTTATAAGACTGATTAACACTCAGAGATTCAGAAACTAAAATACCGAAACACACGTTAGGCTAACTATAAATAATTCGCTCCTGGTTAGGATCTCGTAAAATGTCATAAAATCGGTCACTTTCCTGTTGCTGTTCTGTGTTGGCTGGCTGTCTGACTGACTACTGCCAACGAGCGATCACTAGCTTTCAAAACAAACGTACAAACGACTATCGACACGCGCTACGAAAGGCTGCTGTAAACACTGACGAATTCATAAAATAAACTACGAAAGCACATGGCTGAGAGTAAATAATTCGCTCCTGGTTAAGAACTTGTAAAACGCCAAAAAATAGGTTACTTTCCGACAAAAACGAAAAGGCGAAGGCTGTGTCTATTGAATATTAAATTAACAAGCAGAAATTAAAGAAAACTAAACTACCAAAGCACACAAACTGCTGCCTGACTGTGTGGATTTCTCTGTCCCATGACTTTTGTCAGCTCAGTGTAATCGTATTGAAGAAACTAAAACTACACATCAGTTTTATTCCTTTACTCAAAATAGAAATGAAGAAGTGTAGCATTTCTCACCTCTTGTATTCTATAACAGTGTAACAATCCATCAAAATTCATAGATTTTGCCGGCCGTGGTGGCCGAGTGGTTCTAGGCGCTACAGTCTGGAACCGCGCGACCACTACGGTCGCAGGTTCGAATCCTGCCTCGGGCATGGATGTGTGTGATGTCCTTAGGTTAGTTAGGTTTAAGTAGTTCTAAGTTCTAGGGGACTGATGACCCGAGAAGTTAAGTCCCATAGTGCTCAGAGCCATTTTTTTGAACCAATTCATAGATTTCCGTACTACTTCCTTCCATCCGCTGTTTGTTTTTCCTCACAAGCACAGTTTTCAGTCTTTTTCACGATGGAATTGCTACTGTCTTTAACTGGACTCATTTTGTAGATCTCTACAGTATTTCAGAGTGCAGAATAACTGTTTTTCATATTATATTTAGATATTAATAAAGCTCGAGAAAAGAAAAACTTGTAACAATAGATACAAAAATTAGCGATGTAAAACGACGGAGGCGACCATCGACTGATCCAGGTATGGAACGCCCTTTTTTTGTAGATTTGAGGCAGATAGCACTCCCAAATGTGTAGTAGCGTGCACACCACGACGTGATAACTTAGAAAAGTACCCCGCGAACAACGTAGGGCAACTTCTGACCTCAGGCACTAGCCAGTAAGATACTAAGCGAAGAAAGGAAGATTACGGTTTAACATGTCATCTTTTACGAGGTCATTAGGAACGCAGCACAAGCTGGAATCGGGAAAGGGCATCGGCTGTCCCGTTTTCAGAGGAACCAACACAGCAATTTCCTAAATCTGTTTAGGAAAACCATGGAAATCCTAGATCTATATGGCCACACGGAGATTTCAAACGCCGTCTTTCTGAATACGAGCTGCGCGGTCTGACCGCGCGGTTAGAGGCGCCATGTCAAGGATTGCGCAGCCCCTCCCGCTGGAGGTTTGAGTCCTCCCTCGGGAATGGGTGTGTGTGTTGGTCTTAGCATAAGTTAGTTTTAGTAGTATGCATGCCTAGGGGCCGATGGCCTCAGCAGTTTGGTTCCTTAGGAATTCACATTTGAACATTTGTTTCTGGATACGAGTCCTGTGTCTTACCGCTGCACCACCGCGTTCGACGACATTAAACGGAGTATTTTGTTCGAGGAAGTGAATCTTTGGCACTTTTACATTCCCAGGAGGTAGCAGTGTGTCCGCAAGCTTTGCAGTTAAAGATGTACACACATTTGAGGCTCTCATGAGGGGACTGTGCCTACTTGTCATCACCGATTTCGTACAGGTTTGTGACATTTGCAGAGCTAGGCCAGAAGTCATAGCTCCAAATGGCCAAGAGCTTGAAAAAAATATTTTTCATGCGGTTTGGATAAGGTATGAGCCTTTTATGTTAAGGTAGTTTCCAGGCAGCAGGAGGCACAGCAGAGAAAGTTCAGAAACCGAATCCTAGGATCGTGTGGTGGAGTCCACATGCAGAGACTTTTTTATTTCTTTGTTTTTCAATTATTACCTTAGTTACACTGCAAATAAACTGAAGTAATGATCAGTATATTGTATTTATTAATATTTTAATTAAATTCATTGAAAGGAAAGGCAAAGGAAAATTTGGTGATAAGTATGTGGAAAATGTAGGAATGTCGTTACTGCTTCATCGAAATCTGGGAAACTTACACCAACCTTACTGAATAACTTTTCGAAAATTTTGATGTAGCCTTACATGTAGGAGAACAAATATCTTCTGTTAACTGACTCTTGGGATGACTAACAAATCCACAATAATACGAGATTTTTCGATATGAAGTAGTATTCCCGTCATGCAGTATTCAAGGAGACATTGTACATGGAATTCGTTGAAACTTGACATTTTCTGTTTTCTACTCCATAATGTACTTTGGACTTTAGTGAACATTTTAGTGTATAATACATTAAAATCAGACAATTGTGAGACCTTCAAATAATATTTTGAATGTTGACGTGTGACTGTCAAATTTCGTGGCTACGCATATACTGCCACATTGAGCAGTCATATCTTGGGAACTACACGGTCTAGAAGGCTGTGAATTGCTTTGTTTTGTGCCTACTGCTACGTCTGAGAAGTTGGCATTATGAATTAAAAAATCAGTCCTTTGTTTCTGGTACTAGCTTTCATTGAAAGTAGTGTCATTATCGGCAATTTTTGTAGTGAGCTAACTTCTATTGCTTTTTATACATAAATAAAATGACTAAGTGTAAAAGTAACTTGAAGAAACGAAAATTTGCGGGTAATAAATATGCGAGACCTGCATTTTCTTCTGGAGTACTTGCAAAACGTGTGCTAACAGTGAACGGAACCACGATAATGTTTCTGAAGTGACCACGCCCCCTAGTGCATTGAAAAGGATAGTAACTTTAGAAACGGGTGACAATGGTAAAAGTAATGACATTATGGACAACGTCATTATTAATCTGCAAATCCTTGCACAAGTTCTTTCTAATACTGTCTCTTGCTGTCTTTGTGGTGGTGAAGTTAAGCTTTATGAGCATACTGGAGCTAGAATAGGTGTTGTGTCTAAATTAATTATTAAATGTCAGAAGTGCAAAAACGAAGAAGCATTTCTTACTTCATCAAAGTGTTCAGGTAATGAATTGTATGAAACTAATGTGAGATTGTTCTTGGCCTTAGATGCATTGGTAAAGGTGCAAGGGCTGGTAATGTCTTCTGTACTGTGATGAATTTGCCAAAACCACCTTCTAGGTATACGAAATATGTAACAGCAATTGGGGACTCTGTAAATGCTGTGGCTGAAGATTCAATGGTTGCTGCTTCATCAGAAGCTACTGAACAAAATGAGGGTGACACAGACACCATTTCCGGTACCGGTTTGAATTACCGCGATCGACGGTTTAACATCTGCGTGTGCTTGTAGGCGGAATAAGGGAAGTAGGCTTGTCTCTGCTTGATGTAAAAATTTACTAACGAAACCCTGCCGGCGGAACAGACAATCGATAGCTCGTGCGAAGGTGTTAGAAAAGTTCAGCACGGTAAATTATTCCGTATCTAACACACTTGGATTTACGCTTTCGGCAAGGAGTAGAACGTGGAACAGAAAACTACAGTCAAAGAGTAAATCACAGAACAAATGTCTCTTTTGTATAGCGTCTCTGGCGTTCAGCAGGGAAGTTTCTCGGCTCTGTCCTTTCAAACACCCGCGCATGTCACGGCGCTGGAGGATGACAGAAGACGCCACATCTGCCCCAATGTTGGAAGCGGAGCGTCATTCCAAATAGCGTGCTGGAAAACTGACATGTCGCCCGTATCTTGAGGTGCCTGGTGATGGGTCAACTGCGGCCTTCGGCTGCGTCTGTGTCGGCGACGACGTTGACGGAGTGATTGATGAGTGAGGCGGAAGTCGTGGTAGGTCAGGCGTCGTTGCTTCCAGGAAGACGTACGCCGGTTTCACGCGGTCAATGGGGACTGTAGTCAGTTTCCCATTGATCAAGACGTCCACGGTCTTACTTCCTCTGGTTACGACACGATGTGGGCCGGAATATGGTGGTTGGAGTGAGGGTTTAATACCTTCCGTTCGTAACATGACGTGTGTGCAGGAGGATAGGTCACGATGGGCAAACGTGGCACGAGTCCCGTGTCGGTGAGATTGCTGCGGACGGAGGCGAGCCACATGTTGTCGCAGTTGGCGGAGAAATTCCGGCTGGTTGCCAGTAGGAATCGGCAGAGCGTCGGTAGCCACGAATTCTCCCGGCAGGCGTAATGATTCCCTCAAAACCAGTTCGGCTGAAGAAGCATCCAGGTAATACCACAGAAAGTGCTTTGGTCCATCCGGTGCAATGATACACTAGGGCAGGTTTTACGTACGGTGCCATCGCGCTATTAAACCATTGCTGGCAGGGTGATAGCTCGTCGTCCGGTGGGAAGTGTGCCACAAAATTATGTCAACTCTCGAAACAAATCGGACTCGAATTGACGTCCCCTGTCCGTCGTAATATGCAGCGGGCAACCAAAACGTGACACCCAGTGTGTGATGAAGGTGAAAGCAATAGTTTCTGCCGTAACATTGTCCACCGGCGCAGCTTCCGGTCATCGAGTGTACCGATCAATCATCGTAAGTACGTAACGGTGACCATCGGATGATGACAGTGGGCCAATAATGTCAAGGTGGACATGCGTGAATCGTGCTGCTGTGATTGGAAAGCTTCCTACCGGTGAGTGGACGTGGCGATTTATCTTGCTACGCTGGTAAATGGCTCAAATGGCTCTGAGCACTATGGGACTCAACTGCCGTGGTCATAAGTCCCCTAGAACTTAGAACTAGTTAAACCTAACTAACCTAAGGACAGCACACAACACCCAGCCATCACGAGGCAGAGAAAATCCCTGACCCCGCCGGGAATCGAACCCGGGAACCCGGGCGTGGGAAGCGAGAACGCTACCGCACGACCACGAGATGCGGGCGGCTACGCTGGTATTTCAAGCACCATCTCGCCCATTCGTTGCAGTCCGTTTGCATTCCAGGCCACACGTAACGCGTTGTTTCTAAACGTGTCGTAGCACTTATGCCTGGGTGGCATAAGTTGTGCAGCGAATGGAAAGCGTTCTTCCGAAATTCCAGAGGTCGGAAGGGTCTCGGCTTCGATGTGGACATGTCGCAATATAGCTTTACATTGCCTCCAGGAATGTCTACCAGTTGCAGGTCCAGCGCTGATTCACCATTTGACAGAATCATTTGTAATTCCGCATCAGCTTGCTGTGCTGCAGCAAGGTTGGCGTAATGGATCGTATTGGTGATGCTGCTGACTCTGGACAAACAATCGGCCACTACATTGTCGATTCCAGACACATGACGTATATCAGTGGTAAACTCAGAAATAAACATGAGCTGGTTGTGTTGTCTGGGGGAACAGTTCATGTTGTTCTGACGCAATGCGTATGTTAGTGGCTTGTGATCCGTAAAGATAACAAAGTGACGTGCTTCTAGTTGCGGCCCGAAGTACTTGACATATTCGTAAATGGCAAGAAGTTCTCTGTCGCATGCACTCCAAAGTCTTTGTGAGGTTGTCAACTTGCGTGAAAAAAAAATGCGAGTGGCTGCCACTTGTCACTCACTATATGGTTGTTGTAACACAGCGCCGACTGCGGACTGGCTAGCGTCGACTACCAGTACTAACGTGGCGGTCGGATCTGGATGTGCCAGCAGGGCTGCGTTGGCGATGATTTTCTTGGCCGTTTAAAATGCGACAGTCATTTCGTGAGTCCAGGTTATGGGCGTGTTACCCTTGGCTTTCGGACCAGTTAGTGCTGCGACTAAAGGTTCCTGTAGCTCAGCAGAGTGTGGCAAATGGCGGCGGAAAAAATTTAACATCCCGAGGAAACGCCGTAGTTCCTTGGCTGTTACGGGCCTCTGAATCCGTGAAATGGCTTCCAACTTCTCAGTTACTGGTAGTGATCCTGCCGCAGAAATTCTATGTCCGAGAAAGTCTACTTCAGGTTGGCCAAAGACACGTTTTGAGGTATTGAGCACGATTCCGTAGTGTTCCAATAGCTTGAATACCTCGGCTAGATGGTGGCGATGTTCCTCAGGCGACGACGAAAAAACCAAAATGTCGTCCAGGTGAGCGAACGCAAAAGGTAAACCCTGTAGCACAGAATCTATGAAGCGCTGCCATGTCTGTGCGGCATTCCTCAGTCCAAAAGTCATGAACATGCTCTAGAATAAACCAAAAGGAGTGATGATGGCTGTCTTTGGAATGTCACGTTCGGCTACAGGTATCTGTGTGTAGGCCTTTGCACAGTACTTTCAAACACCCTCGCATGTCACAGCGCTGGAGGATGACAGAATACGCCACAATCAGCATTGCTGTGGATGGATGCTGTCAAAAGCGTGGGTTTAGTTCTAAAAATGGTTTTATATCTACAATAAGTATTGACACTGGAAAAGTTTTGGATTTTGAAGTTCTTAGTAAGTACAGCCAAGGTTGTACAGTGAACCAGAAGAACAGATTACTTCATAAGCAGCAGTGTATAAAAAAAATATGATGGCCAAAGTGGAGGAATGGAGGTAAAAGGAGCAGTTAACATTTTCCAGCGTTTGTAGGAGAGGGGTGTCAGATATGTGAATTACTTAGGTGATGGAGACAGCAAGGCTTTCATTGCAGTAAAAAACAGTAAGCCATATGATGTTCCTATACAAAAACTTGAGTGTGTAGGACATGTCAAGAAAAGAATGGGAACACGTCTGAATAACCTAAAAACCAAGCTGGGTAACACAAAACTGTCTGCTGGCAAGACAATAAAATGTGCTGGAAGACTAAGGGACAAAGTAATTGATGAATTGCAGGAATATTATGGGAAGGACATTAGAGGTAACTGTGACAATTTAGAGAAGGTGAAAAGAGCTGTGTTGAGCACTTTCTTTCATCGATATCAACTGATGAAAAGCCATGTCATGCTTTGTGTCCACCTCCACCAAACACTTGGTGTAAATATAGGCAAGCTGAATTTTTGGCACCCTGCATGAATTTACACATAAACATTCTCTTCCTCTGGCTGTAATGGAGGCAGTCAAACCTATTTACAGATATATGATGGTAGTATCTGTTCCCGAAAGAACAGTTACCGTGGATGACCATGCAGCTTTGTTAGAAATGAAATGATAATTAAATGGACACCCTAGCTGCAAACAGGCGTTGATGTACTTCATTGGGGACATGTTGAAAATGTGTGCCCCGACCGGGACTCGAACCCGGGATCTCCTGTTTACATGGCAGACGCTCTATCCATCTGAGCCACCGCGGGCACAGAGGATAGTGCGTCTGCAGGGACTTATCCCTTTCATTTCTAACAAAGCTGCATGGTCATCCACGGTAACTGTTCTTTCGGGAACAGATACTACCGTCATATAAAGTTAAAATATGGCTTCCCGGCCATTGACCTTCTTGTGCGAACGCACACGCTATTCCCGAACTCGTACGGGACTTGGTAGATTAATCTGCCACGAGTAATGAGTATGATGGGCAAACATATATTAGGCGCACTACAAATATAGTGGTGTGGACATGGGAATGTGGATCTCACGGGGAGGATTCAAGGGATAAGTCCCTGCAGACGCACTATCCTCTGTACCCGCGGTGGCTCATATGGATAGAGCGTCTGCCATGTAAGCAGGAGATCCCGGGTTCGAGTCCCGGTCGGGGCACACATTTTCAACATGTCCCCAATGAAGTACATCAACGCCTGTTTGCAGCTAGGGTGTGCATTTAATTATCATTTCTATTTACAGATATTTGCAAATCTTTAGAGCCGCGCGGTGTAGCCGCGCGGTCTAGGGCGTATTGTCACGGTCCGCGCGGCTCCCCCCATCGGAGGTTCGAGTCCTCCCTCGGGCATGGGCGTGTGTCGTCCTTAGCGTAAGTTAGTTTAAGTTAGATTAAACAGTGTGGAAGCTTAGGGACCGATGACCTCAACAAATTGGCCCCATAAGACCTTACCACAAATTTCCAAATCCTGAGCTACTAAAGAAGTGTTTGTATGGGAAGACCCAGAATGTGAATGACTCCTTCAATAATGTTGTGTGGTACCGAGTGCCTAAATATGTATTTGTTGGCTTATGACTCTACAGTTAGCAGTGTCTGGTGCTATAAAAACTTTTAATTGTGGGAACTATGAAAGAATTAAGGTTCTGGAGAACTTAGGAGTAAGATTTGGACAGAACACAGCTAAAGGACTGCGGGAACTGGATGAGCTTTGTGCACGTGAAGCAGAGTTAGCTGTTCAGCAAATGACAAAAGAGGCAAGAAAGGAAAGGAGGAGGCAAGCACTGGGCTCTTGTGACACTGAAGAAGACACAGACTATGGGCCAGGGCAATTCTAATGCATAAAAGACACAGAAATGGTTCAAATGGCTCAAATGGCTCTGAGCACTGTGCGACTTAACTTCCGAGGTCACCAGTCGCCTAGAACTTAGAAGTAATTAAACCTAACTAACCTAAGGACATCACACACATCCATGCCCGAGGCAGGATTCGAATCTGCGACCGTAGCGGTCGCTCGGTTCCGGACTGTAGCGCCTAGAACCGCACGGCCACTCCGGCCGGCTGACACAGAAATGTAAGTCTGTATAAGTATTTGTATTAAAAAAGTTTTAAACCTTAATATCTGTGAACTACAATTTTTGCAATAAATGATCCCTTTTCTAAAAAAGTACTGATGGTAGAAATGGTTCAAATGACTCTGAGCACTATGGGACTTAACTGCTGTGGTCATCAGTCCCCTAGAACTTAGAACTACTTAAACCGAACTAACCTAAGGACATCACACACAGCCATGCCCGAGGCAGGACTCGAACCTGCGACCGTAGCGGTCGCTCGGTTCCAGACTGTAGCGCCTAGAGCCGCTAGGTCACTCCGGCCGGCACTGATGGTAGAGACATGAAATTTTCACAGCATGCCAAGTGTGAGATTAAATATATATGGAACTACAATAATTAGAATATCCTGAGTTGTATAGTTTTTATGTTCATTTATTTACAAAATTCTGTCAAAAAACTGAGTGTTTGAAAAAAAAAGTTATAATGCCCCACAGTACAATTTTAGTAATAATTCTAGTTCAGTGTATCTATAAAGGTGCATTCAACAATTATGGAAAATTGTAAGTTGGTAACTTAAAGAGTTTCCAAGATAATGGGTCACAAAATTCGATACTTTAATATCGGCGGAATAGGACATACAATGTCCCCTTAAGTAATTTTCTCCGTTGTCCACCTCCAAACGGCTCTCGCTAGTGCATCTATGTGATGTCTTTTTATCGTCAGGTAAATAATTTGATCAAAAAGCTTCAAAACTGCTCTGATCTCATCTGGAGAGAAAACGAAATACAATTTCGAGAAGATCGCATCAAATATTCGTACACTTCGTTGCCAACATTTGCTGAAATATGCATTACGTGTGATATGAGAGAAAGCGTATTATGGATATAAACCAAGTTTGTTTTTCTATACAAACTTCTAAAACTATCATGTGATTTAAAAATTCGGATTTTATAACGTGTGCAAGCTTCCAAGAAAATTACTCGTAGTCCTATGTTTATTGTGTGTCACCCCATCACATGTAAATAATCAGGTGTAAAATAATAAGAGTATCTAACATTATGTTGCGGCTTAACGAGAAGCGCCGGCACGATGAAGATCGGAAGAGCAGACAGGGCTGTGAGACGGTGTCAGCCAATAGTCCGCTGGCTAGGACGACACCAAGGCAATAGTGGCATCTACACGAACAGAATATCGGGACCGGAGATGAAGAAGAGCCGCCATACAAACGCTACAGCTGTCACTTATGAACTGTTTTGTTTTGCTTGCACTGAAATTGTATATACCGAAGGAGATTGATTATTTGCCTGTCGCCATTTGCTTTCGACACAACTTTGTGAATACGCAGAGTTAAGAATGATTAATTTAACTTACTGTAATAAACTCCATTAATACGAGTTGCTTGAATTGTTGTCTAGCGATTCGATATAACAGCTTCCTAGGCACCCTATATTAGACGCGTGGGTATGATACTACATACTAATACGAAGTTTTCGGGCACGCTTTACAATTTGTCCGTGAAAATTTATTTGCAATCGCAAATTTTCGTTGAGCTTCCCTTTTCATGTATTTTATGAGTATATTAAAAAATACTATATTTAGAGCATTATTTCGTTTTATTTGCAGTGAAAGAAGAGTAAAAAGTGAAACAAACGAACAAGATTATACAAATAGATTCGAGCCCACAACCGTCTAATTACTATTCTGTACTTCTTCCGTTGCACAAAATGTTGCTTGGAAATTACGTCAACATAAATTACTCATGCCTCGCCCTAGCCACACCAGAAATGATACTTTTTCTAAATGCTTGGGCATCTGCAGTTCCGGCTTCTGCTGTTACTTTCATTTCTTGCCAAGTCCTGCATGTTCCACACATTTGGACAAAGCGGGGATGACCTGTAGGCGCGGTTTCCTTGTGAGACTGAGTACTTTGAGATAAGGATACAATAACCGGAAATTAATGTTTCAGATTCGACGAGGCCGCGCATGGGCAATGCATATGTTTTTTAAACTGTTCATGTTTCACTGAAAACAACTGCAAGGCTCATCGACTTTGGTGGCTTGTGTAAATCAATATTCAGTTGTTTGGGACTTGTGCACAGTCGACTTTACCACTATTTACAATTACCGTCTAGTTGTCGAAGATGGGCCATCACTCGTTACAATAACGTTCTGACACGTAATTAATATAGTCTGCAGAAAGATACAGTATCCCGGAAAATGAGCAGATGTACAGACAAAAGTTTCTCAGCCGACTTCATCCAGAATGAAAGAAAACTCTCGACTAAGGACTATTTGCGCAGAAGAATTTGAGAACAAATTATTGGGTTGTGGGAGGAAGATTCGTCAATAAGGGACAGTCAACGGAAAATGAGAAGATACCGCAAACTACAGTGTATAGAATACAGATGGATCAGCAGCCACACCTCTTTCATGAACGATTACAAACAAAGTTGCCAAATGTTTCTGAACCCAGAGTTCAGGTCTATCAATGCACTGTATTCTATTGCACTAGTTGAGACTGGCGATAGTAAATTTTGACAGTTGCTGTGACATAAAGTAGAAATTATGAGTTGTAAGTACTTCATGGAAAAATACATTCGTTCTCGGCTATTATTAAAACGGCATGCCCGAAAGGAAAGACGCGATTATGACCTTGCAACAGGGACAGTTATCTTGCTTGAAGATGTCATCACCGTAGGGAGAGACTTCAAACATGAAGCCATGCAGGTTGTCCGCAACCATGTTCACGCAGTTCACTGCTGTCACGATGCCTTCTATTACCATCACATATCCCAAGGAAGCCCAACTCAGTGCACCCCATAGCATAATTCTGCCCTCACTGTCCTGCATCTGTGCAGCCATTGACCTGGATGACGGCCATCGACCTAGAGTAACATGAAATGCGATTCATTCGAAAGGCGACTCATTTCTATCGATCCACGGTGAAAACTCAGTGTTGCTGTGCCCACTACCATCATAACGGACGACGTCGGGACGACACGAGAACGCCTAGGAGTCGTGTGACGTGGAGCTCCATGTTCAACAGTGGCCTATGAACGGCGTGCTCCGAAAAACTTGTGTCTGTAACACCACTGTACTCTGTCGTCAGATCTGCCACACATCGCTGCCTATCCTGTATTATACAATGATGGATCCTCCGACCTCTACGTTTTGTGATGAGATTCAAAATGGTTCAAATGGCTCTAAGCACTATAGGACTTAACTTCTGAGGTAATCAGTCCCTAGAACTTAGAACTACTTAAACCTAACTAACCTAAGGACGTCACACACATCCATGCCCGAGGCAGGATTCGAATCTGTGGCCGGCTTTTGATGAGACATGGTCGTCCAATACCGTATGGCCTACTCGTTATTTCACCATCCCTCAACCACTTTCATTAGGTTCTCCCGACAGTAGTGCACCAACAGGTGACCAGATTCGCCGTTTCAGAGATTCTCATTCCCAGCCACAGCGCCAAAATCATGTCCCCTCTGTCAAACCGCTTATATCAGTGAATATCCGCATCTGCGGCCTGTATCTTCGCTATAATGCCCATTATCCCTCTTTTCCTTACATTCTTTCCTTACTGCGTCAACACACCACGAGGGCCGGCCGGAGTAGACGAGCGGTTCTAGACGCTTCAGTCAGGAACTGCGCGACCGCTACGGTCGCAGGTTCGAATCCTGCCTTGGGCATGGATGTGTGTGATGTCCGTAGGTTAGTTAGGTTTAAGTAGTTCCAAGTTATAGGGGACTGATGACCTGAGAAGTTAAGTCCCATAGTGTTCGGAGCCATTTGAACCATTTTTGAACCACCACGAGGCATTCAAGTTCGTGGTGGGCAGCGGTCATATTGTTATGGTTCATCTGTGTGTGTGTGTGTGTGTGTGTGTGTGTGTGTGTGTATGTGTGTGTGTGTGTGTGTGTGTGTGTGTGTGTGTGTAAAATCAGTTCCTTGTCGCAACGTTTTTGCTCTGTGTGGCACGGACTACGTTATGCTTCCGCCTTACGTCACACAAACAATTGTCATGTGGACATCCATTCTCTAATCCCAGATAAGAGCAGACACTTGGCTCCGTTGAGACAGTGTTTATCAATAGCCAGTTCGACAGTATCAACACCTTCCCTCGGGAGAACGTCAGGACTTGGAGTCGCCGCCCCAAAGAGCCTGACATTATACTAGTAATAAATACATTGGTTTGCAAAACTTGAGGAGGAAATTAATTTTCGGATGATGCGTCGCTGCCAAGTAACAAAGCTTGGTGAAACTTGGTCCATACATAGAGAGAAATGTTACAGTGTAATATATAAGGTATCTAAAAAAATTCGCATTGAGACCAATAGAAATAACACTTTTATTCAAAGATAATAACTGTACTGAAGTCAGTGCGATTTGTGATGGTCCGCTGGACATTACAAAAGGCGGGACATAGTTTTAGCCGCGCGGGATTAGCCGAGCGGTCTAAGGCGCTGCAGTCATGGACTGTGCGACTGGTCCCGGTGGAGGTTCGATTCCTCCCTCGGGCATGGGTGTGTGTGATTGTCCTTAGGATAATTTAGGTTAAATAGTGTGTAAGCTTAGGGACTGATGACCTTAGCAGTTAAGTCCCATAAGATTTTACACACATTTGAACATAGTTCTTAAAGCCTGTGATCACCACGGACGGCAATACATCGTTGGTGCATTCCTTGTCCCCACCTCTCGCCATACGTGGACACATCCAGCATTGTCGAACATGAGAGTTTTGGTGGTTCAGATGTTATGCTGAGGGGAGGCGAACTGATTTGCAAATCTTAACACAGTACAGTCAGCAGTCAATGTTACTGTGACACTATACTTCCTCCCCATGTGCGTCTTCTCAGGGGTACGTTCGGCCCTGACTTCGTTGTTATGGATAACAATGTGCGACTACCTTGAACTACGAAAGCTGAGGATCTCTTGGAACGAGAGAATATTCGGTGAACGGTCTGGTCTACCTATTCCCCTGGACTAAACCCCATCGAGCAAGTGTGGGATGCATTGGGGAGGCGTATTGCAGAACGTCTATATGCACTAACTACCAGCCAGTACGTGTCAACCACGCTGTTGGAGGAATAGAAGGACCTCCCACATGACCTGGTTACGAACCTTCTGGCCAACAAGGATACATGTTGATGATCATGCATTGCTATTCGTGATGATCAGACACCCTATTTTGAATATGACCCGCCTTTTTCAATGTCCTTATGATCGTAAATCGCGGTGGCTTCAGTACAATTATTGTCATTCAGTGTCTCACTTATGTTCGTCTCATTGTGTTATTCTTTAACTCGCGTTCTGCGTTACACCGTAGCAGTTCTTTTTATGTATGAATCAAAGAAGATTATGGTTCAACGTCTTGTCGACATTGAGGAGGGATTGGGGGAATTAACAGAAAACTTAAATCAGGACGGCTGAACTCGTATTTGGACCGTTGTCTTCCCAAATACGAGTCCAGTGTGCTAACCAGTACGATACCTCGCTCGGTCTTTCTACGTATGCTCAAATTTTGATCGAGATACGTTATTTAACTATAACACATAATACAAAATTTACTTTCGTCGTCAAGTTTTTCTCACCACTGAATCAATCATGAATCACTGGATTCAGGACTAGACTATTGTTCAAACATAGATCAGCGCAAGTAAACTTTTGACAATTTTTCCACGCATCATCTACACATGCAAGATACTGGGTGGTTGTAATTAAAGTGCAGTTACACACATTGGTACAGGGTGGGCTATATGGCAGTGAAACTTTATGGATATTCTAATGCGCTAATGCGGAACCGACTTACGCTGTAGAAAAACTGTTTCCTATTTTGGCCAACAGGTGCAAATATGGTACTGTAATGCAAGAAAGACATACAGAAATGTTTCAGTATGTAGTGGATTACGGGAAGTGTGAAAGGTATGACTGTGGTAGTATTAACCATAGACTACAGTATTTATTCAATATGAGCACCGGAGACGCCGACAAGGTACTACACAGTGCCAGATTTGCACTTATTGGCCAAAATGGGAGCTAATATTTTTTTCAGCGTAAATCGTTTCCACATTAACAGATCAGAGTATCTACCAAGTTTCGATGTCATAAGCTAAATACATCCCACAGCAGACCTCTGTCTGCACTGCAGTTGCAACCACACGATACTTAATGTACTGTATATTTTTTACTAATAAATCACTACAAACTGTTGCTCATTTGTGCGGCCTTCAGTTTTGCCTCAGTCTGTCTGGCCCTGTGAGGAGACTATAAAACTGGTACAAGCCAGCAAGCTATCTCGCAATACGAGGGGTGTCCAGAAAGTAGGCTGCGATAGGTCGCGAAATGGAAAACACTATGAAAATCCGATAAAGCTTTGCACAGATGTGTTGGGCAGTGTCTCTAGTATGTCCCTAGATAGCATCACGTCGCTATTCTCATTTATGAGCTCACAGTGAGCGCGTAAAGATATCTAGAAAATAGTGCCTCCCACCAAGTACGAGGTCCTGGTGAGAAATTTCGCCTGAAGCTATGCAGCCAACATTACATAACTGTCGTGCTGTTTCTTCTTCAAGACAATTCTCAGCCGGATTCTGTAGGGGCAATGAAGATGCTCCTGCATCGTTTTTCAGCTGCTGGAAATGTTTGATTAACCATAGTACAGCCTGTAATTGTCTCCCTCTGAGATTCATCTCTGCTCACATGAACCACTGGCTATGAAGACAACATTTTGGCACAGACAACGAGCTCTACGACAGCGTAGAGAATTGGCTGAAAGCACTAGCGGCTGCGTTCTATGATGAGGGTATTGGAAAGTTGGTTCAACGCTATGACAAATGTCTAAGTCAGAACGGCAACTACGTAGAGAAGTAGCTGGAAGGTGTAGCTAACTATTACAAATAAAACATTTCTGATTTTCAATGTGGTTTTCATTTCGCCATCTGTCGGAACTTACTTTCTGTTCAGCTCTCCTAAGAACTTCTTTCTGTGGTAGGGAGTTCTTTTGCTGTCACTTTTATACGTTGCACCAAGCGTATTTAGTGAATACCACACTTTTCCATTTAGGATTTCTACAGTCCGGATAAGTCTGACCTGAAAGCTTTTAAACACCCTACATATAAGCCACCGAAACCAAGAAACAATTCCACACAAAATTCGAGGGAATCGAGGGAAGAATTATCTTAAGATGGTGAGAGCGTTACCAATGAACGGCAAAGATTTTGAATTCGGATGGCCATCCGACAAATAGTTCGATTAAAACAAAGCTCCACACATCTCCACAGTGTTGGGTCCTAAGAGTTTCCTGCCAGAGGCTACCCATTGATTAGGACCTATAATTAGTTTTCGTAAACAGCGGGACTTTATTTACCCATCGTATATCCACATTGAAGTGTTTATTGGTTTTTCAAAATCACTTCAAGGTAATGCCAAGACTTGAAATGATTCTCCGACTGGATACTTCAGAACGCGTTGCTCCGTCTACAGTGACCACATCAACGGAACGTTAAATTCCACGCTTTATTTCTTTGTTTTTGAGCTGTTCTATTCATTTTGATATACAATTATGTATTCGGCAAATCTGCGTACTATTTTATTCTCCCCATTTCCTTACTGGCCACAGGACTTTGTTTACAGTTGAATAAAGATGTTAATTATAATATTCGTCACGTTAGTCATGGTTGTTCTGTTGGAAAATATTCCTAGCTTAATGACTTAGTGTGAATCACAAGTCTTGATTTGTATTTAAATACACGTTACTTAAATCTCTCACAATTAAACACACAATATGTTCTTTATATACGGTCCCATAGGCTTGAAGAAATTCTTGAATCAATAATTTTCCGCCCGGGCAATGAATTCAATTATCTTTGTACACCATCGGTCAGTTCTGACATTTAGGTCATTCTCAAGAGAAAACGTCTGATGTTAATAGAATGTATCACATAGATGAGCAAAAATATCACTTCAAATCTTGAGTACATCTAGTTGTACACATTAATAGGACATACATGCGACTTAATATTCGCAGTAAATCGCAAACAAATTATAGAATGCACGTTAACAATCTATAGTCGCATCTGAATGTTCATTTTAAAAATGTATCCCAAAATAACACGTTATACTTCAGGGTTGTTGATACATGGCGGTATGAGCCAAAATATTACTGGCACCTGCCTAACAGCTTGTTGGTCAACGTGATTCATCCAACCGGGTGACTCGTTTCCACTGGTCCGAAGTCCAGTGTCGTTGATTCCGTGCCCACTGCAATCGTAATTGACGTTTTGTTGGGACAACATGCAAATATACAGGTGTCACAGGAGTCCCCAGTCACTGACAATATGTACTGAACTGTGCCCTGGAAAGCACTTTTGCCTGCACCAGGATTGCACATTGTCTTCAAATCTACCACAGATCGTTGCCTATCCTTTTTTCACAGAGAGAGAAAGACTCCGAGGCACGGAAATCTCGCACCTTGTTGCCCACCCGTGGCTTCACCATCCTTCAACCACTTACCGTGGGTGCTCAAGAAATTATCATACAAATAGTCGACAAGCGTCGCCGTTTCCTATCTGCTCCTTCGCAAGTGTCAAGCCGTAAAGCATTATACTCTGCCCTTCGTCAAAGTCGTTCGTTAGTACATAGCGTAACACTTAAAGGATCATTACTTTAGAGCCCACTAATTGCAGCACAGATCTCCAGTTGCAGCACAGATGTTTAACATTTGGCCTAGAGGTGCCTACAACCTTTCTCTGTTATGGTGCAAAAGCGTGGCGTCCTGTGAAGTCACCCTCTGGCTCGGCGACACTTCAAACAGCAAGGTGACGACACATGCAGAGAAAGGAAAGATCTCGGTAGTTCACGTGAGCTGTAAGGTGAGTTCATGATTTCACATTGATACCAAGTTCAGCACAACTCTGCCCAGCGCCATCATGGACGTGTCAGACGGTGGGGAGGTTGACATCCCCGCCCTCCATTCTTATCCGCAGTTCAGCGCTTCGTTTGGCGGCTCTGCAATGAAGTGTCGAACAAAGGGGCTCGAGTGACACCAAGGATGTTACCGAAGGCATTCACGTGTGTGTCAATATTGCAGACGTCCGTGGAAGCGCCAGAGGAGGGCGTCAAAAAGGAGGGATGAGAAAGCATAAACACCCTTTTCTTCTTCGGATCATTTTCAAATTTCGTCGACGGGTTTTGAATGGTCCCAGGAGGTTCCCCCCTGTACACCAAAACATTTTTTTTAAGAATTTTACCTTTTTTGAGGAAATCGTGTTTTCTAGCGCTACGTGATAAATCTGTTTCATTTTTATTTTTTTTATTTTTACTACAACATCGCTCTATTTCACGAACAGATCAATAATGTTCAAATAAAACCTGAATGAGACATGTGAATTTTGCTCTAACTACTGTTTATTTTTAAGTAACAGACAAGAGAATAGCTATGTAGAGCACACGTGGCCATTTACAGACCCTCACTCAGTTTCTAGAGTGTTCACTTCAGGTTTCTATGGGAATCTAGTAAGGCAATAATCGCATACTCAAATAAAGTTACCGAAATGAGCTTACGCTCGATAGATATGCAACGAGCTTAGCGTACAGGTAACACGGTTAGGATCTTAGCTGGCCAAGGCTTCTAGGAAAACTACCATAGTGTCCATTTACTTACGATAGCCTACGCTATATATAATGCATTTACATGTTTCATTTGAGAATGACGCTGCGGTGGTAATTGGCCAATCGCATATTTAACCCTTTCAGATCCTCTGGCTCCAATTGTGTGCATTAACGTTTACTGTGTCCTCGATGCAAAAGAAGTATTTTTCCCACTGGAAACCTCAGATATATATTTGTGAATATTCAACATTTTCTTAATGCAAAAGTGGTGCCAACTGTTGAGCATTACTATGAATACACCAGCAAGTCAGTGTAGGAGCGCGTAGCAGCTCTTGACCACCACAGTACACGGATGTTATTGGTTCACTATATTCCACTATGTAAGTGAATATTGTCATCGTTATTTTACGTGGTAAATATTAAATAATCATTTTACTATTTATAACAATAGAGGATATTTCGTAATTAGTTATTTTAGTCCATAAAATGAAGCCAAGTGTACAAAGTATGTTTTAAAAACGGGAACATATCTTTGTATAAATCTTGCACCTAAAATAATTAAAAAATCGCCTAAGAGCATTGCCACACAAATAAAAATTTTACTTCCTCCCGATAAAATTCAAGTCTGAAAGGTTAAGTAAATATATTCACTGTCCCAATAGGAAAAACGTCTTCATTCAAATAATACTACACTTCTTGATATAACAAACAAATTCGGAAGAAACTCGGTTCTCTAGCTTTGGTGAGGTCTTAGCACCCCCCCCCCCCCCCCACTCTCTCGAGTAATCTCGTCATCACCTCACATACAGCGAGTTAAACGCTCAAAAGAAAAATATTTTAAATAATGTACGCTGCATCTTACGTCAATACGTTTGCGATGTGGCGTTTCTGCTCTTAACTTGCTTTCAAGGTTCGCCAAACGCAACGTGACTACACTATCAGTATCGCGTTACCTGACATCCGTGTTTCTGCGAATTCCAGAATTATGTCCACAGATAACCATGCGAAATTAATTTCTGCCATTGATTGAATTCGGCAGTGGCCAGTGGCACTCTACCTTAATCTGATCTGACGCCAGTTTTATTTGATTTTCCATAACCGGCTTTACCGGCTGCTATCTCAGCACGTGCTTTTATGGAAGAGAGTAGAGGGGAAACTTTTTCAATTCCTGTCTGCGTGTGTGATACGACAAACTTCGATGTATTGAATGTATGAGAATGCTGCAAGTTTGGTCTGTGGGGCAATGACCGCTGGCTCGAATTCTGTAAACAACTGGGTTTCTCGAATTTTGTGACTGAAACCTTCGATTCTATAGAACTTCAGGTGCTGAACATGTATTTCAGTGAAATAGCCGAGTGGTCAGCTGCGTGGTCAGCGCGTCTGACTGCTATGTAGTGGGTCCAGACTCGATTCCCGGCAGGGTCGGACATTTTCTACTCTCGGTGACTGAGTGTCGCGCTGTCCTCATCATCATTCCATCATCTTAGACAGTCAAGTAGCTCAGTGTTGCATCAACTGAAAAGAGTTGAAACCCGGCAGCCACTCAATACAGTAAAGTACTTCGTTCTCCGTGGTAACAAAATGGTAGTATCTTTGACATGACATTTATTTTTGAATCAAATACCACTATTCTTCATTCACTGAGAGAAGATCCCTAACAGATAGCAGCGCTATTGACGGCAATCAAACGCTGCCGAGTTTTATTTTTTGTCACAACGTTCACGCGCCAATAGTAGATTCCTCACACACACGCAACGCACGCACACTCACGCACCCATGCATGCATAAAATAGCCATCCGTCACTCACAAGGAGCATCAAAGTTCCCAAAAGCCAAGTATACAATAAAAATGAAGATCTAACATTTAATTTTCTTGCAGGGGAAACGTCATGATCAACTTTATCCGACTAATGGTTTGTCACGACCGCGCTAGAGTTACTATCTGCGCTGCTCCTACCCTCATCATCCCATAAGGAAATTACAGTATTTTGTATTTTTTTTCTTTTCTTACGCTCTCTTCTCTTAAATATCTGAGCTCATTCTACACGTGATTACTTATGTTCTTGTATTACTCTGGCGTTATTCGTGTATAATCATCGTTCACCTTTCTCTCAGAGTCTCGCAGCGTAATTGCTTTATTTCGCCCCATGGCGTCTGTTTTAACTTGAGGCACAGAACTTCATGCGCGTTGAGATTTCAGTGGTACGGCTGAAGACGTATAACTTCATGAGTCTGGTTCTGTACTTAAAAATTGGTCATAATTCGCTTTCTGTTGTTCTTTCTGTGGTGTCACCGCCAGACACCACACTTGCTAGGTGGTAGCTTAAATCGGCCGCGGTTCAATAGTACATGTCGGACCCGCGTGTCGCCACTGTCAGGATCGCAGACCGAGCGCCACCACAAGGCAGGTCTCGAGAGACTGACTAGCACTCGCCCCAGTTGTACGACGACGTTGCTAGCGACTACACTGACGAAGCCTTTCTCTCATTTACCGAGAGACAGACAGAATAGCCTTCAGCTAAGTTAATGGCTACGACCTAGCAAGGCGCCATTTGTACCATTGCATGTATCTCAAGATAGTCTCACTTGTATCATCAAGAATGCTGTATACCAAAGGACGATATAAAAGTTAAGTGTTCTAGTAGCTACGTTCTTTTCTTTATCACATTCATTACGAATCCTGTTCCAGACTTAACGCCAGACGGCGTGAGTTGACGCGTGCCCTTTCGGCTACTTCACTGTGGACTGGCTGCCTTAACAGTCCACTACACTTTCCCTAGGGCCGTTGCAACGTAATGTGTACAAATAATTCGCTTGCTTGGTCTTCCAGGGTAATTCCATTTACTAACCTCGTCTTACAATTGATTCAAAACGCAGGTTTCACGATACACTTGAGGAACATCACCAATAGAAATCACCGCAACACTAGTTGAAAACCATAGTTCGTTAGAACTGCCGCAACACTGAGTGAAAACTACAGTTTTTTAGAATTGCTGCAACACTGAGGCGCTGCCATGAAAACGTACTCAAATTTGTGTTACGGATGATGTGTGTGACTTCCTAAGGGACAACTGCTGAAGTCATCGGTCCCTAGACTTAAACTAACTTATGCTAAGAACAACACACACACCCATGCCCGAGGAAGGAATCGAACCTCCGGTGGGATGGGCCACGTAGCCCGTGACATGGCGCCTCAAACCGCGAGGCCACTCCGGGAGCCTTGTGTTACGTACTTGATCGTGGTAGACGTGCGTAGCAGCCACGCCATACTCACTTCAACTGTCGTGGATTTCCTGCGACCGAATGGACTGTCATATGTGGTGTATACCGACCTTACTCTCAACGGCCGCGGAGCGCTGGATACACCGGTTCCCGTCGTATCACTGAAGTTACCCACCACTGAGCATGGCCAGTATTCTGGTGGGTGACCTTCCGTGTACGCTGGCCGCTGTTGACAGTTTCTATTTTGTCTTTATGACAGAGGGGACAGGAGGAGTGGTGCCGGAATTGCTTGATCACCAGTCTTCGTGCCAATGTCTTGGGTTAAATTCCAACTCTTCCACAATGTTTTATGAAATGTAAGTATGCTACATTTTTGATGGTTGGACGTGGACGCTACGCTCGGAAGGTCTCTTGGTGCTGTTCGAGAAGAGTAGGCTATGCGTCGGCAGTGGGTTTCACCTCTACCTTCTCTCATTGTCATCCACACATAAATGACACCACACTGAACACACAAACTCCCTGCAGTTATTTACAATCAACTGTGTTAACGGTTGAATAGCTCGCAACGCTCACACTTGCCAAAGGAAATGTGCCTACAGGTGCGAAGGACAGAAAACAGCCGGCCGGTGTGGCCAAGCGGTTCTAGGTGCTTCAGTCTGTCACCGCGTGACCGCTGCGGTCGCAGGTTCGAATCCTGCCTCGGGCATGGATGTGTGTGATGTCCTTAGGTTAGTTAGGTTTAAGTAGTTCTAAGTTCTAGGGGACTGATGACCTCAGATGTTAAGTCCCATAGTGCTCAGAGCCATTTGAACCATTTTTGACAGAAAACACCTTTCAAATTCAGGCGGCTTAACCTACCCTTTGGGACCTTCCAACCACACTACTTTACTTTTATCCTCCTTGCGTACCTTACCCGAACAGGATAGCGTACCATACTCAAGTGTAAGTGAAATGGTAACGTCTAAAGCAGGGGTGGCCATGACATCGAAGTGAGCGTGAGGAGGGGGAAACTGTGAACGTGCCGAATTTAAATTGCATTGGAGTTGCACTCCTAAGATTTGATTTTATATTTCATGTTTCTAAACAACATAGATCAAAAACAAAACAATTTTTTTATTATTTAATTATTTATGGCGCTCTGAAAACGTATAACTTTTATTGGCTCTGAGGACTATGGGACTTAACTGCTGTGGTCATCAGTCCCCTAGAACTTAGAACTACTTAAACCTAACTAACCTAAGGACATCACAAACATCCATGCCCGAGGCAGGATTCGAACCTGAGACCGTAGCGGTCGTGCGGTTCCAGACTGTAGAGCCTAGAACCGGTCGGCCACTACGGCCGGCATAACTTTTATTGGTACAAACTGTCGACATACCGATAGACGGAGACAGTTTCACAAGATTTCCCACTCAGGTTGCCATGTAATGGTAACTAACATAATTTCATAACCGAAACGTCTTTCACAACACATATATTGATCGAAATATTCTAGAACTTTTGTAACCACATTATCGACACGTGGAAACTACCTAAAAAAAGCAATGCAGACGTTTTGGACAGAGTTAACGTTAAAGGGATTTGTCTTTCGGACGGGAATTACCTTGCAGATCAATCAGTTACATCTGCACATACACAGGGGCGCTATCAACTGAAACTGCAAACAGTCTCGAAAACAGATGTAAGATTGGCAGCGTTCTCAAACCGTGTAGGAAACTAACCTTGTAATTCTTTCAAGTTCACAATAAAATCTTCAAAGCTCAGGTTCTCTTTAACGCCAGTGAGCTTCGGAAACTGGACTGTATTTGTTAGAACACGCCCTGTCTACATCGTGACTTTTTATTTAAATGCATACTCAAAAAAACAGAAATAAGTTATTTGTTTCCTTGCAATATTCTACTGTGTACACTGTGCAATCAATTCCATTTAAAATGCAATCAATTCCGGATGTTCCAATTTTCGTTTCTGCACTCTTTTTTCCTTCATAAATTCAACAATAGTGGGTCTTAAATCGAAAAATCGTTGGAGGCATGCCCCTTAACTTGAACAATGTATTTTGCAGTACTATATAAAGTCACCATACTCTTCGTTCAGTTTCATCGAAAACTGTAGTAACTGGCAGCAGAATAGCGGGTGCAACTTCCGAAATTTTGCTATTCGTGTCACCAGTTTCTTCATGCGATCCATACCTGAAAATTCTGCACAGAATGCTTCTTGATGTAGAGAACAATGAATCCTGCTCATCGATCGTTGTAATTTTTGGCTCTTTCATTCTCAACTAAATGTTTAAATTCCTTCTGCATGTATTGTAATGTCGTTTTATAGCAAATTTGCAATACTCGTTCCTTATGCGATTGCATAATGTATATTGAGAATTCTCATCCCTCTCTTCTGTCAGTCCCATTCATTTTTAAAGGCTTGAGACGATAGATCACTAGAATTTCTTTTTTTTTTCTTTTTTGCAAACAGCGACTGGACCTGTGAACGTTCTCCATACGACGAACACACAGCGAAGGGCAGACAGTTCTGCCGACCGAAAACCGCCACAGTGCAGTACTGAATGAAGTGTCGCGCTAGTCGATTACTTCTGCGTAGGACCAGGGAAAGCCAAGACAGTTCGAGTCTTGGCCCGCACACAGCCCGATTATTCTGCACGCGTGAAGTTTGTCACGCCGTGGCCGTCCCTAATCTAAAGTAAAGGCATTATTTTTAATTGTCGTTTATGCAACTGCATTTCAATGGGTTTTTTGGTAGTTGTTTTTTAGCATTCGTAGTGACTGTCAGAAAGAACGAACCTTAGAATGTTTCAAGAAGGATTCAGCAGCATAGTGACGTCGTACTTTTGGGCCAAAAAGACGTGAAAGTGTGAGCTGTTTGTTCTGCGTGCCGTCCTGCGCTTCTGATTCGTTGTGGCTCTCCACTGATGAGTGTCAAGACATACCACTCTGAGATAGCTTTTCCGCTATGCCACAGACGTCAACGAATGCTCTACTGCCAGAAATGATCGCAATTCTGCCTCAGATACATCACTGTCTAAATTCGAAAGGCTTCTTAAAAGAAGCGCAGTTTGTGACAGAAGAGCTCTTAGCGAATTTTGGAGAGCTATCCGGCGAATATTTTCCTTGGAACATTGTCTGAAGAAGCACCTCCACTGCCTCGTAGCAGAAATGTGACTGCAAGTTATTTTATCATCAGAAACAGATATTCCCAGAGACTACGCTGCTGTGATGCTAGCTACAAGTACAATGTCCTTTCCGCGGTCTCTTGCTGGAAATAATTTTTGCGGCTGGAAATACGGTATTTCAGCAAAACCGAGAAAGATGCGAGAATACAGGATGACTTACACAGAATTTCTGTTTGGTGTGATAAATGGCTGTTCGTTCTCAACGTAAGAAAAATAAGTTAATGCAGTCGAGTAGAAAAAACGATCCTGTAATGTTCGAATACAGTATTAATAGCGTGCTGTTTCATACAGTCACACCAATTAAATATTTAGGCCTGACGTTGCAAAGCGGTACGAAGTGGAAAGAGCACGTGAGGTCGGTGGCAGTGTAGTATGAGGAAGGGACTTCAGTTTACTGCGAGAATTCTGGGAAAGTTTGAAAGGCTCCTTTTGTATGTGAGCTCAAACGTTGGATGTGAAATTAATATCACGTATGGTTCCTTTATATCTGGACTTGCTATGGCCTGCTTTTGTAGTCACGTCTGGCTCACGCCCTCCCTCTTCGCTAGCCTGTATGTGAATCGATAAGATCGAAAAGTAATATATGGCATGAATGACGCCGTGAAATGATTAATCTTGAATTTCTGTTGCGCAGCGAATAACGGCTTTAGGATTCAGTTCGACATATTGTACTATGGGCATACACGGCCAAGAGGAAGATAAAAGTCGTCATCAGTCAAATTATAATTAGGACGTGACGGGATAGCCTCTTTTACCTACCACTAGTTTTAGCCCATCATCATTATTATTAAAATCTTTCGGGGTTCCGTAAATAAATCATTAGCACAGAGAAGTGGCGGTGAAACATTGGGCGCGTTTCCTCATTTCAGAGTTATTTGACTATACTGTTGATTTATGACGTCTACTCGACAGGGTCTTCTCGGTATGTCACAAATATGCGAGATAGAATTCAATATTATTCTGACGTTTTGTTAAGATTATTCAATACATAGAAATGAAAGAGCTGGCTTGTCATTTAATCAGAAGCAGGCCGATTTATCAGGCTTTGGGGTTGAAATAGACATCAAGGTCAGTCTCAAGCACTAGAGACACATAAGGTATAGATGCAGCACTATACATGTATGTAACCATCTTGCCCATTAGACATACCCTGCATAAACCTCGATTAGAATTACGGTAGGATGCACATTCACGATAAAACACATGGTGGTTGATGGCCAAAATGCATATTTCGTAAAAATTCTGCAGTTCCGAAATTATTCAGTTAAGTCACGCATACAGGGATACCCTGAACTGAGAAAGCGAAGATCTGTGCATTAAATACGGTCAAAGTGGTCTACCTTTAAGATAGGGAACACATACTGGTTGATGGCTGAAATTATCAGGCACACGATGGGAACACCATCAGAGATTAGTAAAATGTATAAATACAATGCAGTTTGCATTTACCAGGAAAATGGTATCTCTTGACAAGTAGACCTCTTCATATTTATACAGCAAATTGTAGCACACGGCACTGGCCTAATGGTAATTTCCTTGAATGGAGTAAGATACACGAAGTTCCTTCAATCACGCGAATTCCCACCACAATACCGATCAACATCCGCAAACACTACACACTGTTGCGATAAACAGCCATTCTAAATTAATTCCAACACTAAATCAATACAAGTGTACAAAACGCTTTCTCCACTATCTCAGAGCAGAGCAGGCCATGAAGGTAACAAAATATCGTCGACGTACCGCCATGCTGTAAGGATCCCACGGATGATAACCAACTGGGTCCTGCTTGAAAAGAAATGGCACCCCACCCAATTACTCTTGGTTGCAGGCCGTATAGAGGGCGACAGCCAGGTTGGTATCACATCACTGCCTGGGGCGTCTGCAGACACATCTGGATTGTCATTGGTTGGATTAGAATCGTTTTAAGTGATGGTCCCAACTCGAACTGAGCCCTGATTACTAGCAAATTCTGGTTGTCAGCAGCACCTTTACAGTACATCGATACGTTCGCGACATTCTAGTTGATACCCTTCATGGCAAGCCAACCTCGGTCTACCTTTCCAAAAAGATAATGCCTGTCCGCACTCGGCGAGAATTTCTACTGCTTGTCCTCGTGCTTGTCAAGCCCTACCTTCGGCAGAAAGGTCGCTAGATCTCTCCCTAACTGAGAACGATTGGAGCATTATGAGTACAACTCCCCAACCAGCTTCACTTCTTTGTCTACAGTCTAACCGATTCAGATCATAAACGGTCATTTGTTTCTTTGGTGGTCTTCACATAGTGTGTAAGGGTTTGTTCCTGAAGTCTCTCACCAATTGGACACAATTTGGCACGATATCCCTCAGGAGGACATTCAACAGGTGTCAATCTATGCCAAGCCGAATAACTGCTTGCATACGGGCCAGAGATTGTCAGAGAGAGGGGTAGGAGCACATAGGCAGAGAGAGAGCGGCAGGATCAGATTGACAGAGAGAGGGGTAGTAGCAGATAGTCAGGGAGAGGGACAGCAGCAGACGGAGAGATAGGGGGGCAGTGGGTGATGGACAGAGATGGAGGCAGAGTAAGTAATGGTCAGGAAGGGGGGGGGGAGTAGGTGATGCACAGAGAGAGGGGGGGCAACAGGTGATGGACAGAGATTGGCAGGTGGAGGAAGTAGACAAAGATAGGATGCCGGAGGAGACTGACAGAGAGACAGGAGGAGGAGGTAGACACAGAGAGGCAGACGGAGAAGATGAACGGAGAGAATGGGGTGAAGGAGATGAAGTAATAGAAGAGATTAGTGTTTATCATCCCGTTGACAACGAGGTCATTAGAGACAGAGAACAAGCTCGGATTGTGTCAAGGATTTGGAAGGAAATCGGCAGAGCCCTTTCAAAGGAACCATCTCGGCATTTCCCTGGGGCGAATCAGGGAAATCACTGGAAACCTAGATATCAATTGCCAGACACGGGTTTGATCCGTAGTCCTCTCGAATGTGAGTCCAGTGTGCTAACCACTGCGTCACCTCACACGCCAGGTATTCAGCTATTTGTGCATAATGCCAGTTGCAAGTAAACAGTGAGTAGGCAACTGTATACATGTGCCCAATGAATAATAAACAGCCCAGAGGGAAAGTTCGAACAACAAAAGCGGGTATGGCTGACAGTCACAACCATTATACCACCACAGCACTCTCATGAAAAGATTAAATATGATAGACCATACCTAGTAAATAACATTAACATATTTGAAGTTGAAAGAAAAAGAAAATCACATCACATTGAAACTGCCAAAGCGTCACGAATACATGTTACTTAACATTAATCAAACCAATATACAGAAAATATTCATACGAATTGTAATAACAGACTCCGACAGCGACATGGAGCTATCATCGCTGTCGGAGATCGATTCTTACCTGCAGCTCCCAGCGTCGGCGGCGTCGCGATCTACAAGCTGTCTGCGTAACCGACTCTCAGAAGAGGTCACGCCCCATGTCGCCTGCCCAGACTCCGCGACCACCACCCGCGTGTAACCATGACCCTTCTCTCGTGTGCTCGACTGGGGAACTATCACTTCACCAGCCGCTATCTGGTGACGACATTTGCTTTTATTGTAGCCTACGCATGGATTTTAATATTGGTCAGCTATCACCTGTTTGTGTAACACCTCCCTTAACAGTTATTGTATTTACTGGGTGTCTGTACACTGAAGTACTTCGCCCAATAAATTTTGGTCATAACAGTAGACTTCATCAGAGGCGCCGAGTAACTCCGAACTCGCAGTTCACCAATATATACTTTATGAAGCAGCAGCTTCTTAAGCAGGAGGAACAACGGCGGCTTACTAGAAAACAACCTCATATCGACAGCAGTAGCAAATCACAGTGTCTATCAGGAACGAGAGTACTTCGACATTTCCACCGTTTCCTTCGCTTCTGGATGGCGTTGACGTTTGGGAAACGAACTTGCAACGTCTCATCCATCAGTTTTTGGCCTACAAGGTAACCGATTCTTGCTACGGTCGCAGGTTCGAATCCTGCCTCGGGCATGGCTGTGTGTGATGTCCTTAGGTTAGTTAGGTTTAAGTAGTTCTAAGTTCTAGGGGACTGATGACCACAGCAGTTGAGTCCCATAGTGCTCAGAGCCATTTGAACCATAACCGATTCTGATCATAAACGGTAATTTGTTTCTTTCGTGGTCTTCGCATAATGTGTAAGGGTTTGTTCCAGAAGTTGTTCCCCGCCTTTTGCTGAATTCGTAAGCTTTTGTTCAGCCATTATGGGTGTCACTACCGCGTTGCGTCTGCTAGGCTGCAATTTTACCAGCGTTGCGATCGACCGTCGGATGTTTAAAGTGTACTGCGGCATTATCGAAACTAAACGCTTTTGCCACATGTATTGCAGATAATTTTACGTGTAAGATGTCGCTGACGCGTTTCTGAACTTTAGCTAATTTTAAGCGTAAGACATACGATGCAGACAAACTCTCTTCTTTAAGATTCGATGACTGAGACAACTCTTCTACCTATTTTTTAAAGTTATCGACAAAAGGGTATTTTTCGTCAGGAGAGTAACGCCCTACGTCTGTGTAAGGCTACATGGAGTGAAGGTGAATATCAAGCAATTATATGAACTTTTTACTGACTTAAACATTTTTCACAAATTAAACACAGATGTTTTTCATCGGAATTCTGTGCAGAAAGGTATTGACTCTCCCAATCGCTAAGAAAAACGCACTTTTCAATATTCTTTATATTCGACAACCTTAAGAACCGCAATAGAAGAACCGCCACAGAAATAACCAGAATCAAAACTAAAGTAAAAGCTACAGTAGCAAACACAATGACAGCTTCATCGATAGCTCAAAATTAAGGAGAGGAAACTCGAACAAAACGCCTAGGGCAAACCGACTAACGAAACAGCGATGCCTTTTCGAATAGACGCTGCCCCACTCGACTGCTGATAAACAAACGAATCGAGATCTACGGCTAGGCCTTGAAGACATGACCCGAGTAGAGTCGGAGGGGGAAGCGATAACTGGAGGGCAGCAACGCTTTGCCAGTCCTGATTATATATACACTCCTGGAAATGGAAAAAAGAACACATTGACACCGGTGTGTCAGACCCACCATACTTGCTCCGGACACTGCGAGAGGGCTGTACAAGCAATGATCACACGCACGGCACAGCGGACACACCAGGAACCGCGGTGTTGGCCGTCGAATGGCGCTAGCTGCGCAGCATTTGTGCACCGCCGCCGTCAGTGTCAGCCAGTTTGCCGTGGCATACGGAGCTCCATCGCAGTCTTTAACACTGGTAGCATGCCGCGACAGCGTGGACGTGAACCGTATGTGCAGTTGACGGACTTTGAGCGAGGGCGTATAGTGGGCATGCGGGAGGCCGGGTGGACGTACCGCCGAATTGCTCAACACGTGGGGCGTGAGGTCTCCACAGTACATCGATGTTGTCGCCAGTGGTCGGCGGAAGGTGCACGTGCCCGTCGACCTGGGACCGGACCGCAGCGACGCACGGATGCACGCCAAGACCGTAGGATCCTACGCAGTGCCGTAGGGGACCGCACCGCCACTTCCCAGCAAATTAGGGACACTGTTGCTCCTGGGGTATCGGCGAGGACCATTCGCAACCGTCTCCATGAAGCTGGGCTACGGTCCCGCACACCGTTAGGCCGTCTTCCGCTCACGCCCCAACATCGTGCAGCCCGCCTCCAGTGGTGTCGCGACAGGCGTGAATGGAGGGACGAATGGAGACGTGTCGTCTTCAGCGATGAGAGTCGCTTCTGCCTTGGTGCCAATGATGGTCGTATGCGTGTTTGGCGCCGTGCAGGTGAGCGCCACAATCAGGACTGCATACGACCGAGGCACACAGGGCCAACACCCGGCATCATGGTGTGGGGAGCGATCTCCTACACTGGCCGTACACCACTGGTGATCGTCGAGGGGACACTGAATAGTGCACGGTACATCCAAACCGTCATCGAACCCATCCTTCTACCATTCCTAGACCGGCAAGGGAACTTGCTGTTCCAACAGGACAATGCACTTCCGCATGTATCCCGTGCCACCCAACGTGCTCTAGAAGGTGTAAGTCAACTACCCTGGCCAGCAAGATCTCCGGATCTGTCCCCCATTGAGCATGTTTGGGACTGGATGAAGCGTCGTCTCACGCGGTCTGCACGTCCAGCACGAACGCTGGTCCAACTGAGGCGCCAGGTGGAAATGGCATGGCAAGCCGTTCCACAGGACTACATCCAGCATCTCTACGATCGTCTCCATGGGAGAATAGCAGCCTGCATTGCTGCGAAAGGTGGATATACACTGTACTAGTGCCGACATTGTGCATGCTCTGTTGCCTGTGTCTATGTGCCTGTGGTTCTGTCAGTGTGATCATGTGATGTATCTGACCCCAGGAATGTGTCAATAAAGTTTCCCCTTCCTGGGACAATGAATTCACGGTGTTCTTATTTCAATTTCCAGGTGTATATATATATATATATATATATATATATATATATGCAATAAATGTGGCAAAAGCGTTTAGTTTCGATAATGCCGCAGTACACTTTAAAACACTTGCTTTTCCACGTAGCACTCTGAAATCATGATATGGTACATAACATAAAAAATAACTTAGAATGTAAATTTTCGAGTTTTTGGGTAGAGAAATAAAATCGGATATTATGGAATTTGAGAATGAGCTGAATGTTTCACTTTTTTTAATCAGAATCAGCCTTTCTAACAGACTTTACAAATAAATTACATAATTTGAACTTACTTATGTAAAAAAGGAACATGCTGGTTTTGATATGTTTACGGATATTAATAGATGCCGGTGTAAACTGACGTTGTTTATATTACTATTAAACAAGGGAAATTTGTGTTATTTCTCGAGTTGCTGTAAATTGAAACAGGTAAACATGAAACTAAAATTTTCAAATTTTACTTCCATTTTTGGTGATGTCTCCAGTGGCTTGCACAGTTGTTTTGAATATTTAAAATTTATAGAGCCGGTTATCACTTTGTTTCATAACGCAATGAAAATTGGTCTTCTTCAAGAAGAGGTTTGCAGATTACAAAATGATCCATTCATGCTATCTAGAACCTAAACAGATGCCAAAATTTTGTAATTATGCCACAAGATCGGTATCCAGAAAGCATAGATTTCACCCTTAAAATAAAATATTTTTTCATGTCAACATCATTTGTGAAAATACATTTTCTTCAATGAGTACGTTATATCTGCTCATCGTAATGGAGTGTCGAATGAACCACTGGAGCTTCAACTCCGTTTCGCTACAATTCAGACTAAAATCGAATGGCAGAAATTGTCAAGACCAAAAATAGAGCTAACCTAAACATTTAAATATTTCATCAATGTAAATATAAGAATTTGAGACAAACAGCTGAATAAAGAGCAATGTCTTAGTGGTGTATGTCCTTTGCCGTTTACGTTTAGGGAGTTCGTTTTATACAGCTTACGATCCCCGCGTGACAGTGGTCCGACGTGGCCGTGTCGGGGCAGTGACGTCATCGCAAGAGTCGATTTGGTGGGAAAGCAATCGCTGGAGGGGAATGGCTCGCGAGTGACGGTTTGCCAGGTCTGCTATAATGAACTAATCACTGACATTCGTGCTCTTAGTCGCCGTTGTTCTTCTATGTGCTCCGAAGAATCATGCCGGCGATAGTATGCCAATTCCTTCATTCGGAACTTGCCTATCCATAGTTCTCCCTACGAGAAACTAGGCACACAGGCTTTACGGCATTTGTATCCTTCCTTAGACGAAATCCTTAAAATTGTTCAGGATTACGAATTCACAAAGGAAGTCGAAAGCCAGTGGGAGACTCGGTCTGCAGTTTCACCACCGGTTTGACGGTAAACACTTACTGTAAGCACAATAGGAAATCTAAGGCTCGTGTCGGCCGTCCCGGTAAACATGTTACGCCACGGCCCTCCTCTTCAGCATGGCGACCTAGAGGCACACGAACGGGGCCGCGACACTTCACACGATCTCTCTCCGGTAGCTCATTTTCTGAATCTTTTCAGAGTTCTCCGTCTCGACGGAAATTCAATCCCCACCGTTTACCCTCTTGTCCTCATTGTTTTCACAAACACCGTCGCTTCCTCTGCCCACATCGGTCTGCTACTTGTTTTTCGTGCTGCATTGGGGATAACAATAACAGCTTGTCTCGGTCGTCCGACATACGGAAACATCGGTATGCTGCGGAGTCTGGTTCTACCGTTTCTCCCCTTGTTGTATGACGCCACTGCCGTCCTTATCGAGGCCCATGAGAAAGACAGGCCGCGGCGCGTACGTCACGAAGGTAGTCCTGAACTCGCTCGCTCGCTCGCGCAGCTCAGCAGACAAAATGCGTTACTAAACCTGTTAACTCGCAGCTGGACGTGTAAGTACTAACGAGAATAGCATCTTCCACTAGAATCTGCTATTATGAAGTCTTACTGATTGACAGTACTACAGCAAAATTTAATTTAAGATCTATACTCGATACAAATGGTATAACGGCTTGTTTATAGCATTTAGTCTCTTCTGCTTAAAAGTACTCATTACTTGC
The DNA here is from genome assembly GCF_023898315.1 of Schistocerca nitens. Classification (NCBI taxonomy): domain Eukaryota; kingdom Metazoa; phylum Arthropoda; class Insecta; order Orthoptera; family Acrididae; genus Schistocerca; species Schistocerca nitens. The sequence continues at coordinate 628,719,676 of NC_064616.1, read as the reverse complement.
TGGAAGTGGTGCCTTATGCAACTGATAATCATTTTAGCACGATTTTATTTTATTGTACGCCAGTATAGCCGTAATAAATTAAAAGTAGGCCCATGGACTTCCCGTCATTATAGGACTAATAACAGTAAGATTCCATAGTAGCGAATTCCAGTACAAGATTCAGTTTTAGTTTGTACGGACATGCCTAGTTACGAGTTAACAGGTGTACAATCATGGTTTGTCTGCCGATTTGAGCGAGCGAGCGTGACACACGCGACGTAAGCGCCGCGGCCTGTATTTCTCGTTGGCCTCGCGTCCTTATGAGGCAGCGGACTCTATTGAAACATTAACTCAGCCCGCTACAGGTACACTTTTCAAATAATTATTTATGCTACAAGTGAATATTTTGAAAGTCCGTTTTCAGGTAGATACCGGCACATCCAGTTCTCTTATAGTACTACCTACGTTGCGTTAGGTTCTGCTCAGCTACAACCTTTTCTTAGGAGAGTAACGGCGTATGATGACCATGACATACACGTGAAAGATATTTTTGTAATGGGAGTCTCTCATAAAAATTATGTGACTGCATGGCGTCTGTTCTTTCTGACGCGGTATCCGCACTTGTGATACATATTATATAAATTGAAGGAGGATGCGGGAGAAAGGAAAGGGAAGGGAAGGAATTATTTATTGACGTCAGCTGCACGGCGACTTTATGCGGAATCATTAGCTACAAATGAAAATGTGTGTCGGACCGTGATTCGAATCCGAGATCTCCTGCTCACTAGGCAGTTGCCCTTAACCACTGCGCTATCCCATCGACGCTAATCATTTACAACAATGCGTGGTGTCTGTTCTTCCGGACGTTCATTGCCCATCGAGGCGAATCAGTTATATGAATGCTAGGTGACTGTCCTTCTGAACAAGATTGAAACAACACATATCACACATTCACATGATAGATTCGCGTCGACGGGCAGTGAATCTACCATCTTCAATGTGGATGCACAATTACTAAGACCTCCTATGGGAATCACAAAGGCTAGCATGGAGGACGTGGCCATGGACTGCGGATAGGGCCACATGCAATACCCTTAGGGACCCATGATGGACATCTTGGAAAATTTAGAGATCTTCCTGCACAATAAACAGGATACAACGGCAATTCTTAATGAGCAAATAGTAAACTGTGATAATAATTATTTTGAAATCTTCGCAATTATTATTAGTTCATGACGATACTGCTTCTCCTTCTCAGCTATGTTAATATCGTATGACGATATATATTGCTACTACTTTTATTATAGTGTTTTAATTTTATAATGAAGAGCTACAAAGTTTAAAGATTTTCTTATATAAGTCCTAAAATATTAATATATAATTCAGAAACAACTTTGTGGATGAATATCCATAATACAACGACTTACGTAGATCGACGGCAGCATGATGAAGGGAGGATTGTGGTACACCGATGCTATGATATCGAATGCCGTGCTACAGCAGACGACACGTACGAGGAGGCTACTATAACGACGGCATACTAGCCAAATAGGCTAAGGGGCACCGATATACTTCTTTTTCTAATATGTTAATATTATAACGGAGATTACATTAATTTTGAAGTTTTTTATTAATTACTAGGAACTACTTTCATGGATAGCAGCCAGAACACACCACGATAACGCATGCTGTGCAAAGATAACGCCGCAACAGAAGACCACATAGATTGACAACAACATGGCGGAAGAATGATTATGGTACGCCGTTACCATAACAACGAACGCCGCGCAAATATGGTATTAGAGCAGACGACTTATTCGAAGCGACTACCATGACGACAGCGTCCCAACCACACAGGCTAGAGGGCGCTTGATATATACTATCGCCCATGGCAACGGCGTCCCTACCACAAAAGATAGAGGGCTTTGCTCTATCCACAAGTGATGTGAAAAATGAATGGGACAAAAGTTACCTGAATTTTAAATAACTGTAAATTTCTCGAGGTTTAATTAGTTATATTTATTATTTATTGTGTTTTATGTTACAACTGGAACAAACTTTACCGTTGGTCACCGTGGAGGGCGTTACCGTCTGCCCACAAAAAAAAAGCAATAGACTTCTGTTCGTCACTTTCAGCGCACCAGCTGAATGTAACTGAATAATCGCTATCAATCCATCGTCATTCAGTTATTGGTTCAAAAATGCTTCAAATGGCTCTGAGCACTATTGGACTTAACATCTATGGTCATCAGTCCCCTAGAACTTAAAACTACTTAAACCTAACTAATCTAAGGACAGCACACAACACCCAGTCATCACGAGCAGATAAAATCAATGACCCCGCCGGGAATCGAACCCGGGAACCCGGGCGCGGGAAGCGTGAACGCTACCGCACGACCACCATTCAGTTATCGAATTTCAAGTGTATGCAGGATGTCTGTGAATAAGGTAATGTCGTAATTGTAATAGTGAATCTGAGGAGTGGTAGTGAGTGTATTGTGTAAAGTATGTGACTGGGTGTTGTGTGATGTCCTTAGGTTTGTTAGGTTTAAGTAGTTCTAAGTTTTAGGGGACTGATGACCATAGCTGTTAAGTCCCATAGTGCTCAGAGCCATTTGAACCATTTGTAAAGTATGGTCGCGCTTTAGTTATCGCTATAAAAGAGGAATAGTAACTGCACAACTCTGCTTATATAAGAGCAGAGCTATAGCCAAACTCAAGAAAAAATAGTGTAGAGGTCTTACTTCCTCAATATGTTACGACAGTCAACCTTGAGGACTACGGATTCGCTGGGGAAAGAGAATGTTACTGCTTGCAACGTGTTTGAGCGGGTGAAATCATGAAATGTGTGTAATGTGCTCTCGGATATTTATATGAAACTGATTAAGAGTCGTCGCCGTGTGAACGCTTTTGATTACTACATGTTCCCTAGACAACATTTACCATTACTATATGCTATATATCGCACAGATTTTATTTGCTACTGCGCTTGTTTAAAAGGGATGAACTCATTTCTAAGTATGAGCCATGCTTTAAACACTATGATCGAATGAGCGTTGCCACATTAATGGACCTCCATTAAATAAGATTTATTCTAAAGTTTTTTTTTAAATTACTGCTACCAGTAACAAACTTTGTTGCCTATTGTATACTTATTTATTTAGCGACATGTTTCGAGCGAATACTTCATCTTCAGGCTAAATGGCATTACAAAAACACTTTTACAATAAAGTCATACTGATGTTACATAGTCTTTTCATAAATGCTGTTGTTATCTTGTGGAAGAAGAGAAACCGCAGCAAGAGAGTAAGAGACGATGTCACTTTGGAAGCTGGACTGATGTTTGCATGAAAATCTTTTGTTCTTCTGGCGTGGCAGTCTCGTTGTGATGCCCTGAGGTGTTTCCATTTCCGTGGCTCTCTTGGCTATCTTGGGCACTATTCACAAATTTTCATTAACGTAACGGTAACTTGGAAACAGCAAAATGGCTTCAAAGATTTGTTGTATTGGGTATCTATCTGAAAATATCAATAGCAATAATAATATCTGCTCCGTAACCTATTTTTTTTTTACTTCATGGTTTCTATTATGATGAGAGTAGACAGTTCATATTTAAACATATGGCACACACAGAAAATTCTGGAACATTACAGACATTCTCAGCAAGCATTGCATCACCGAGCCCGTTCAGGGATGTGACGTGCGCTAAAACACGAGAGAATGCGAAGTCGTTAACTCATTTCTACCATAGAACTCACTGGGATGGTCCTGACATACCCTATAAATATATGGTGGCGTCCCTTCGATTATTCGGCCATTATCTACGTGAAGGGGAAGGAGAAGACCTCATGGATGCATCGGATCTTCGAGTTTGCTGCTATTCAAGACCTGGAATTCTATGGGTACCCTGCTCTCCATGAACTCCAGAAGAAGGAGAGGTGTGAAAATGCTTATGAAAATGTTAAATTACTTTGAGAAATGAAAGAAATTTTGCCTCATAATATGTGCATGATTCCTCTTCCCCCTGTTCCCGCTTTGATACATTACAGTTTCGTCCAGATAGCATGTCTGTGGTCCTCATACATGTAATTTTAGATATGTTTGCTTTATGAGTTTGGAAGCGGACGGGGTTATGTGCCTCCTGCTCACATAATACAGCACGTGCTGCACGATGGGCGTAATTCCATGCAACCATTCTATATATTTTGTTATTCTCGGTCTTAAACTTCACCTCCTTAACAGCACTCATCTTCAGATAAACTAATATCATTTGTGTCCTACACAGCCTTTATATATACTTACATTATGCAATAAGGGGTTAGGTTTTTTATTCTAAATAGCAACAACAACAAAGTCATATGGTACCGGATTTTTTCGTTTATTGAGTCCACAGAACTAGAATTCAGTTCTTGAGATCAAAATTAGTTTCTTGATATACAATATAGTTCCTGAGGTACAATTTGACTCTGTTATTCCAATGCAAGTATACTTTTAACTTACATGCTGCAACAGTAATACTGATCGAGATTATTGTCTACAATTTTTTTCAGTAGCATTGGATAACAATGTTTACAGTTTTTTTCAGATATGTAAATCTATGCTAAAAGTAATGCCGACATACTTTTTTTACTACTACAATTAGATTCCACTGTCCCAGTAGCGTAGCTTTTACAATAATTGTGATGGATTGTGTACCCTTAGAATACAATTTCAGCAGCCCCGATAGCAAGGGATTTTACAATAATAATAGTAATTCTGGTGAACTGTGAGCTATATTGATACATATACTCAAAAACTAATCTGATTTGGATGGCTAGTGGCAGGTGACAACTTAAAAACTATTCTATTTACAAGACAAACATGGTGCGTATATATGCTGGGTTGTTATAACTAAACTTTCCCTATTTAACTCATTATAAAACAGAAACTACTTACCGTTCGAATACCAGACTTAGTAACAATAATGTCAATGACATGGTGATGAGAAATAATGCAGAATCAATTCAATTGAAACACTTTTAACGTGCTGCTACGGTACATCATACCATTACATACCGGTACCATTACTATCACAAAAGGGGCTTAATATGGCGCCCATCAATGTCTAGAAGAGTCTGAAAGCGCAGGATTGTATTCTGCACAGCAGGACGAAGCATGTCTGTAGCTACGCTGGCTATCTCTCTTGATATGCTGAGCTTCAGATCAGCACATGTGTGAATGTTCGCCTAGTAAGCGCCGTCCTTCAGGTAGTCCAACAACCAGAAATCACATCAGGTGATCGTGCCAGCCGATCGTTTCCAAATATGTTTCGCCGGCCGGTGTGGCCGAGCGGTTCTGGGGGCTTCAGTCTGGAACCGCGAGACCGCTACGGTCACAGGTTCTAATCCTGCCTCCGGCATGGATGTGTGTGATGTCCTTAGGTTAGTCAGGTTTACGTACTTCTAAGTCTAGGAGACTGATGACCTCACATGTTAAGTCCCATAGTGCTCAGAGCCATTAGAACCATTAGAACCAAATGTGTTTCAGAGTAAGCAGGTGAACTTCACGAGCGAAGTGCGGTGGATCCCATCTTGCATGAAAACTGTTGAGTTCAATGCATCTCTCTCCTGTGGGTGGTGTATGACATGGTGGCGAAGCGTATCGCAGTAATTCTGGCCAGTCACATTGCACGTCTTTGGTCCTTGAGCGTCAACCTGTTCAAGAAAGAATGGGCCAATGATGAAGATGGCCGTGAAGCCGCACCATGCAGTGACCGTTTCACCATGCAGGGAAACTTTACGCACGGTGAATGGAGGTGAAGATCCCCACAGTCGACACTTCTGTGTGTTCACGTCACCCGTCCTAGATAAATGAGCTTCGTAGTCAACTTAAATCCTTGAGAAGTCAACACGTCTTTGTGCTGCTGTACGATACGGATCTTCTATGGATACCATCTGAGAATGGTTCGAAGCACTTACCGCACAGTGGACCACAGAATGTTCAACTGTCGTGACACAGCACGCCCACTGCCTGACGATCGGGAATTGCGCGCAGCGTTGTCAACCATGGCAACAGCGATTTCATCAACCAGCCGTGGTGCAACCAGTCGCCGATCTCTTTCAGAGCGACACCCAGTTCTCCAGTTGGTTCGAACTTCTTCATCATGCTCGACCCTGCAGGTAGAGTAGAGGACACTTCCGTAATCCCTTCAGCCGGCGATATTCTCGAAGTGCAGCTGCAACAGTACTGTGGTTTTGATAATAGAGCACCAATAATGCCCTGCTTCTTTTGTCCAAGTTCATGTTGACAAATCAACAAGTGCACTGTAACTGGTCAAGTGTGTGAGACTATGAATCACGATGACTGATCACGGCACCTGGTGGCCATAATTGGAACTGGACGGTGGAAATCATGCACCCCATATTCTGGACATTAATGCTACCAAGTTTGGTACTCGTACGGTAATTAGTTTCCGTGTTATAACGTATTATTTTTCTGGTTTATGATTTTTTAATAAATATTAATATATTATTTCTTTACAGATATTTTAACTTTTTTAGCTTTTCTGCTTTTTGTCACACGCGTGATGTGCACACATATACATTTTCCCCCTGTTTTCTATTTTCTTTTTCCACACATGGTGTGTGAATATACACGTGTACATAGAACACAGGAATAAATAAAATACGATAAAGGGGTCATACGTCCGCCCCTGGTAGCTGAGTGGTCAGTGCGACGAAATGTCATACCTAACGGCCCGGGTTCGATTCCCGGCTGGGTCGGAGATTTTCTCCGCTCAGGGACTGGGTGTTGTGTTGTCCTTGTTATCATCATTTCGTTCCCATCGACATGCAAGTCGCCGAATTGGCGTCAACTCGAAAGACTTGCACCAGGCGAACAGTCTACCCTACGGGACGCCCTAGCAACACGGCATTTCGATTTCAAGGGGTCATACTACCACTATGCTGACACACACTCTCTCTCCTTTTATTCTTCTTATTTACACGTCTAGTTCCGCAGAACCAGATTTAGGAGCAAATCTCCATGGACATGGAACGTGTCAGTACATGAAATTACATCATAAAAGTAATAACCGATAAAAAATAAAATGTTTATGAACCCAAAAAAAGTCAAGCCATCAGTTTTGAGTAAACGCAATTAACAATATAACATAAGAGTCAGCCTGATTTTTTTGAGGAACTCATCGACTCAATAGAAGGAGTGACTTACGAGGAAATTTTCAATTTCGATTTGAAAGCGCGGGATTACTGCTAAGATTTTTGAACTCTTGTGGTAGATTATTGAAAATGGATGTAGCAGTATACTGCACAACTTTCTACACAAGAGTTAAGGAAGTGCGATCCTAATGCAGACTGGATTTCTGTCGACTATTAACTGAGTGAAAGCTACTAATTCTTGGGAATAAGCTGATATTGCTAACAAGAAACGGTAGTAAAGAATATATCTGTTGAGAGCTCAATGTGAAAATACCCAGACTATTGAACAGGGGTCGACAAGAGGTTCGCGAACTTCACCACTTATTGTTCGAACTGCCCGTTTCTGAGGGAAATATCTTTTTAGAATGGGAAGAGTTACTCCAAAATATAATACCATACGACATAAGCGAATGAAAATAAGCAAAGTAGGCTAATTTTCGTGTCGATCAATCACTCACTTCTGATACCGATCGAATAGTAAAAATGACAGCATTAAGCCTTTGAACAAGATTCTGAACTTGGGCTTTCCACGTTTACTATCTATATGGACACCTAGGAACTTGAACTGTTCACTTTCAATAATTACAGTATATGCCCATTCTGTGAAATTAATACGTCGTGTTTTGTTGAATTGTGTCTCCGAAAGAGTAAAAACTGACTCTTACGGTTATTTAGCGTTAGTTTATTTTCTAGAAGCAATGAACTTATGAACTGCGCTATTTGAAACCGCGGCAGTGTTGCACACAACATCCTTACTACCAAGCTAGTGTCATCAGCAAAAAGAAATATTTTGGAACTACACGTAATACTAGAGGGCATATCATTTATATAAATAAGAAACAAGAGTGATCCCAACACTGATACCTGGGACACCCAATTGACTGTACCCCACTCAGACCCCACATCACAGCCATTCTCAACACTGTTAATAATGACCTTTTGCAGTCTTTTGTTAAAATAAGAGGTTAAACAGTTGTTAGATGCTCCTCGTATTCCGTAATGGTCCAACTTCTTGAGCAATATTTTGTGAGCAACACTATCATACACCTTAGTTAAATCAAAAAATGTGCCTACCGTTCGGAACCTTTTGTTCAATCCATTCAATAACTCACAGAGGGAAGAGAATGTAGCATTTTCAGTTGTTAAACGACTTCTAAAGCCAGACTGCACATTCGTTAGCAAATAATGTGATATAAAATGATCAATTATCATTACACACACAGCATTTTCAATGACTTTAGCAAACACTGATGGCATAGAAATAGATCTAAAATTGTCTATATTATCCCTTTCTCCCTTTTTTTAAAGCGGCTTTACTACTGAGTACTTAAATCGTTCACGAAACTGACCATTCGTAACGAAAAATTACAAATATGGTTAAGTACAAGGCTAACATGCGCACACAGTACTTTAATATTCTGCTAGGTACTCAATCGTATCCATGACAGTCCGTAGTCTTCAGTAATTTGATAACTGACTCAATCTTCTCCTTGTCACTTACACAGATTAATATCATTTTTGAGCACCTTACAATACTTTCTGTAATGGGCTACTGTAGCTTGATGCTGACTACTTCTAATATTTTGATATAATTCCCGCTTTGTTCTACATGATATCCTTATCCCACTAGTCAGCCACCTAGGCTGCCTTTTACTGTTAGTACCCCGTTTAGAACGTTCTAGCAAAGTGTTATATTTGTCACCTATGTTATCGGCACTGTAAACATCCTGCCACTCTTTTTTCCTTAACAAGGTTTAAAAAACTCTCTACTGCCGTTGGATTAGCTTTACTGTATAGTTTGTAATTATATGTGACATTTGTTTGAGTATAAAAGCCCTTTAGTGTTAAAATTTGTGCATCGTGGTCTGAAAGACCATTCACTCTTTCACTAACAGAATGCCCATCTAGTAATGAAGAATGAATAAAAACATTGTCTATGGGTGTGGTACTGTTCCGCTGCACCCTAGTTGGAAAAAAACGCAGCCTGCATCAGATCATATGAGTTTAGGAGACCTAGCAACACCCTTTTTCTTTCACAATCATAAACGCCGGCGGCGTCGGGGACGGCTGCGTGAGCGAGAGGCGCGGCGGCAGCTGCAGCTTCTAGCACGGCGACTAGCGGCGCCCCTGCTCGTGGAGTGTGCCGCACAGGACCTCGCCTAGATGTTACGGGCTTCGCCATCACTGGCACCAAAGCCACGGCGTATTGCACGAATTGTTATCCGTACGCAGCCACGCAGCCGCTGTAGAAGAGTGAAAGAATAACGAACACAATTAAGTACAACGTTCTAGACACTGCTTGCTGCAAGGAAATAAAGAACATAGATTATTTGAAACCAGAGTGTGTACTACCTATTTCTCTCTGTTCGTTGGCATCTCCCTCATCTCCTCACCCCGACGAGGGTCTTCCTCCATCCTCTTCACCCAATGCGACCTTTCGACCATACCTGAACTGATGAGAACCAATCGATTCATCACACTGATATCACCTGCAACAATAATGATCTAATAATGAAATCTACGGGAAACAGAATTATTTCTTTTACAAAATGTAGTTACATTAGGTCTGAGATAGCTACTGCATACACAGTATGATCAAAAGTATCCGGACACCCCCAAAAATATTTTTTTCATATTAGGTGCATTGTGCTGCCACCTACTCCAAGGTACTCCGTATCACCTTCCTCAATAGTCATTATACATCGTGAGAGAGCAGAATGGGGCGCTCCGTGGAACTCACGGACTTCGAACGTGGTCAGGTGATTCGGTATCACTTGTGTCATACGTCTGTAAGCGAGATTTGCACACTCCTAAACATCCCTAGGTCCACTGTTACCGATGTGATGTGATAGTGAAGTGGAAGCGTGAAGGGACACGTACAGCACAAAAGCGTACAGACAGACCTCGTCTGTTGACTGACAGAGACCGCCAACAGTTGAAGAGGGTCGTAATGTGTAATAGGCAGACATCTATCCAGACCATCACACAGGAACTCTAAACTGCATGAGGATCCACGGCAAGTACTATGGCAGTTAGGCGGAAGGTGAGAAAACTTGGATTTTTGGCCGAGCGGCTGCTCATAAGCCACACATCACGCCGGTAAATGACAAACGACTCTTCTTTTGGTGTAAGGAGCGTAAACAATGGACGATTGAACAGTGGAAAAACGTTCTGGGAAGCGACGAGTCACGGTACACAATGTGGCGATCCGATGGCAGGCTGTGGGTATGGCGAATGCCCGGTGAACGTCATCTGCCAGTGAGTGTAGTGCCCACAGCAAAATTCGGCGGCGGTGGTGTTACGGTGACGTCGTGTTTTTCATGGAGAGGGCTTGCACCCCTTGTTGTTTCGCGTGACACTATCGCAACACAGGCTTACTTTGATGTTTTAAGCACCTTCTTGCTTCCCACTGTTGAAGAGCAATTCGGGGATGGCGATTGCATCTTTCAACACGATCGAGCACCTGTTTATAATGCACGGCGTGCGGGGGAGTGGTTACTCGACAATAACGTCCCTGTGATGGAATGGTCTGCACAGGGTCCTGACCTGAATCCTATAGAACACCTTTGGCATGGTTTGGAACGCCGACTTAGAGCCAGCCTTCACCTACCGATATCGATACCTCTCCTCAGTGCAGCACTCCGTGAAGAATAAGCTGCCATTCCCCAAGAAACCTTCCAGCACCTGATTGAACGTATGCCTGCGACAGTGGAAGCTGTGATCAAGGCTACTGGTGGGACATCACCATATTGAATTCCAGCATTACCGATGAAGGGCGCCAAGAACTTGTAAGTAATTTTCAGCCAGGTGTCCGGATACTTTTGATCACATAGTGTACTCCAGCACATACCACTCCCTGTCCACCTTATTCGTCTGCCGGAAAATCATCTACAATAAAAATACGCGACATATTTCATGAATATGACGAAATTTAATCACGTATGCATAGGACCAAGGAGGTGAAAAAAATAATGCATACATATATACTAAAACAAAACGGAATTCTTAGTGAAAAGAAAAGAAATATTGTTTCATCGATTTTGATCCTCGCAATCATGTACAACAACAACAGCTACATATTACGTAAACGCTGAAATTCTTTGGGAAGAAACTATGTATACATCACATGTACTGCAACAATACGAAATCCTTAGTGAAAAACTAACATTTATCGATTTTGGTCCCTCGAAATCATCTACAACAACCTGACACTCGTCGCTCACAACGCATTACTTACTCGATGAAAAATGTATGTACTACGTACGATGATATTGCTGCTGCTGCAGTTCCTCCCACTGCTGCTGCTGTTGCTGTTGCTGCAGCTGTTGCCTCTCGACCTCTTCAATTACCCGCTGGATTTATGCTGAAACAATATGACATGTAGTCAATACGAAATTCTTAGTGAAAAAAGTTACAGTTATCGATTTTGATCCCTCAAAATCAACTATAGTCTTCTTGGTCACCCCAAGTATTACAAAGGTGAAGTATCTACTTACAATGCTGCCAATGCAGCTGCTGTAGCAGCTGTTGCCACTGTCCCTACTGTTGCACCACGGCAGTCATTTCATCCACGTTTAGTGCTGGTGGATGTGCGCTGAAAGAATAAAAAGAAATGTATTCTATACTACGAAATTCTAAGTGGAAGAGCAAAATTACAGTTAATCTGTACTTACCAGGTAATTCCTCATCCTGCTCAAACAGTCTCTGCCGTTCGCCGCCACTGGAACTGTCGATGGTGCTTGATGCAGCTGACCGCTTCATTTCTCACCTCAACTGGTAATACACACGCAGAAATGGATCAAACTGACGATTAACGAACACGATCAGGAGCAAGACAATCGACCTCACACTACAGTGGTTGACGACAGAATGAGGGCGACTGGCGGTCATAACTTCTTAAGGCTTCTTGCCTTGGTGTGTCGTAGGTTAAGCAGCCTATACTGCTGTTCCTACAGCTGCCTATCGAGTTTTTTTCCTTCTCATTTATGGATTTCCTTCTTGGTGTCACTGTTTTGGGCTTCTTACTTCTTTTGCTGCTGCTGCGTGTTCGCTACTCGCGCAGCAGGTTCGGCCATCGTGTGGTCGGTCGCCAGTATACTTGGTTTCCAAGGCCACTGACGAGTTGTTTGTCGGATACTCTCGTTGCCGTGTAGAAACTTGTAGCTAGTTGACGGAAACGCTGTTTAAGCGGCAGTATTCCGGCAACTTGAAGTAGTTCCCTCGTGGGGAAATAACGTGGCAGGTGCAGTGCAAGCCTGAGGGCTTTGTTCTGCACGGTTTGTAGCAGCTTCACTGATGTAACGGCCGGGTTTCCTCAGACTACGGCAGCGTATTCCAACAATGGCCTGATGAGCGTTAAATCAGCGTCCTGCCGCAGTCGGGAGGTAGTGCTGACTCAGGGTTCAGCAGCGGGTACAGATGGCGCATCCTGGCCAGCGCCTTTGCCTGCACCTCCCGAATATGCGCCTTCCGTGTCAGGTGCGTGTCCAGTGTAACGCCGAGGTAGCGACCAGTCCGTGACCAAGGGATGGAGACACCCATGATCTGCACTGGCCTGATTTCCCTGCCACCTTCTTCCGCGTGAAAATCCCCGCCTGGCACTTGCGTGCGTTGAATATGAGCAGCCATTTGGTGGCCCAAGCTCCGAGCTCGTCGCAGCTGTGTCGTCCGCATAAAGTGCCAGGTGTACCATCGGCGTTTTCGGGATGTCAGCAGAGTAGAGACAGTACAGTAGGGCCCGAGGACGGACCCCTGTGGTGCTCCCGCTCGGATGGGACGAGCTGTTAACGTGCCATCGTCGGCTCGCCCATGGAAGGAGCGTCCGTGTAGATATGATTGGAGCAGGCGGGCGTGCGAATTTGGCACCCCCTGTACGAGCAGCTTGTACAGAAGGCCGTTGTGCCACACGCAGTCGAAGGCGCCAGCGACGTCCAGTAGCACCGCCCCGAAGTAATCGCGACATTCCAGAGCCCCCATCGCCTGCTTCACGAGACGCAGCAGCTGCTGTTGTGTCGAGTGTCCTCTGCGGAACCCATACTGCTCGTAAGGAAGCAGACCTTCTTCCCTGACATGGCGGCGCAACCTTCTTGAGTAGAGGTGCTCGAACACCTTTTAAAAGGACTGCAGCAAGCTGATCGGTCTGTAGTTCCGGGCCAGCCTGTTGTCCTTCCCTGCTGTTGGAATGGCCACCACCTCAGCATGCTTCCACGCCGAGGGATAGCTGCAGCTCTTCATAACGGCGTTGAAAATTGCGGTCACGACGCGGACTGCGTCCTGCGGCAGCGCGTTGTTGACGTCGTCGCAGCCACCTGCCTTCCTGGTTGGCGGGAGGGCGAGCTGTTGTTGCACCTCTTCTTCTGTGTACTCTCCAATCTCGTCATCTTCCGCCCTGACGGCCAGGAAGGCAGTAAGCCGCTCTTCAACCAGGCGGACGTGTTCGTGGTCGATGTGGTCTTCCACCGGCGTGAATTTTTCCGCAAAACAAGTTAGCTAACACGCAGGCTTTTGTGTCGGGTTCTACGATTACGTCACGCTCCACCTGCAGCGGCGGAATGCGTTGGCGACGTCCCAGGAATCTCTTGGTGGTTTTCCACGCGCTTCCCTCATCAATCCTGAGCGTTGCGATCAGGCCGGCCCAGTCTCGGTTCCTGTGGTCGGCTAATGCGGCCGCGATGTGGCAGCGGTTTCGGTTGAGCTCTGTTTTTGCGGCGAGGTCTCTCGTGACCTGCTAGTCGCGAAGGATTCTGTTCTTCTCCCAGATGACGTCTGGTGGGAGTAGACAGATGGTGGGAGTGGTACTGTGGTTTCCTCGGTCCTTGCGACGTGGCTGCGACTGCTACATCCAATGAGTATCGCGTGAATGCTACGATGGCCGAGTCTGCTCCCAAGACGTCCGGATCGAGGGTGGCGGTTCTGTCTGTGCCAGGAGCACTCGAAAGTGGTCCCAGTCGACGTTGTGCAGCGTTCTGGGACTCTCCGGTGGTGCTAGGCCATCTATATCCAGGTCGAATATCACTGTCAAGTGATCTGGCGACAGGGCACAGCGGGTGGACACGACGGCGTTCTGTGCGGCCCCCTTGATGATGGCGGCGTCGAGGACGTCAGGGAGGCCGCGTCGTGGGTATATGGTAGAGTCACAGGGCCCACAATCGCATTGTGATTCCTGGCCACTCGGAGTGCCGCTGGCCGCTGCTGTTCGTTACTCGGGAGTTCCACTCCGGGTGTTTTGCGTTAAAGCCGCATTGCAAGCAGCACCTCGAAGTCTGCTGGTTGTAGTGCCCCTCTCGGTAGCTAGTATGCAGAAAATGAATGTTATCTTCCCCACCGACGTACTAACAGCGATACCTGTAGCTTCCACCGTCACCAGCTCTGGAAGTTGTACGTGGTTTTCTCGGCCTGTGCGGTAGCATCGGTAATTTACTGCTCGCACGTTGACCCCAGGTTTCAGGTGAGTTTCCGTGACGAGGCATGCGTCCACTGCTTCGTCCTGCAGAAACTGCCGGAACTCACCTTCTTGGATGCGAACACTGAGTCCCAGACGCAGGCTGTGATCCCCAGTACTGGTGTGTTAACCATGTCTGGGCGTTGTGGATGCTGTTGTGGTGTTGTCCTTGACGGCCGCTTGCACTGTGGCTGTGGAATCTGCATAACGAGCTGTCTGAACTCGTTCAACATCGCCCTGAGTTCTGCTGCGTGAGTTGTTGCCACTGGTTTCTCCTGTTGCGGTGTCTTCTGTTGGGCTTGTTCTGTGGTTTATGAGTCGGTGGCGGCCTGTGGTGGCCGTTGTCCCCGCCTACCGCGCCCCTGGCCCATTCTGGCTGGTATCTGTTGCTCCGTCTGTGGTCCGCTCCCGATAGCGTCTACCGCGGTTGGAGCGTTCTCCGTTCAACGTCCGCGGCCATGGTCATCTGTGGCGGCGTTGGACGTTGTTGTGTTGGCCTGGGTGGCGTTGGTCTCGTTGCTGTTGCTGTGGCGTAGCTCTTTCCCTCTTGTACTCGCCTGGAAGGGGCCGCCCGTCCTCTCTGATTGGAGGTTGCGCGTTTAAAGGTGCTGCAGCCTCGGTAGTTCGCCACGTGTTGCTCCTAGCAGTTGCAGCATCATGGTGGGTTTGCCTTTGGGGCAGTGCAATCCCGACTGAGATGTGCGTCCGCACACTTCACGCAACGTGGGGGCATCTGGCAGAACTTCGCGATGTGGTCAAAGCCCTTGCAGTTGAAGCATTGCGCAGGCCCTCTTCTCCTGCGATGTTTTTCTACCGTAACTCCGACACTCGCTTGATCTGGAAAATCTTCCTACTTTCCACATTGTCATAGAGGATGGCCAGGAAGAGTGGTGTGCCAGAGTTGTCTCTGGGTGACTTCATTCGCGAGGTAACGCGAAGGTTGTAGCCCATTTATTCTAGCAACTCTTTTAAGTATGCTCGGCCCATGCTTAAGGATCAAATCCTGCCTCGGGCATGGCTGTGTGTGATGTCCTTAGGTTAGTTAGGTTTAAGTAGTTCTAAGTTCTAGGGGACTGATGACCTCAGACGTTAAGTCCCATAGTGCTCACAGCTATTTGAACCATTTTTGAACCCATGCTTAAGGGGAGTTTACGGAAGACCATCTTAAGCGTCTTCAACGGCTGAGAATTGTAGGTGAAGCAGTATAGGCCCTCCTTCTTCAAGAGGCCCATGAGCCCTTTGTAGTCTTCGGTCGTGTGTGTGACAACTCTGTACAGTTCCCGTGCTCTTACGCGGGATGTGAAGTTGCCCTTCACGGCCGATTTTATATTTTCTTGAAACGTTTTGAAGGCACCCGTACTGGATGATGATAGGCGGAGGTGGGGTCGTCTTCTTCTGCTGTTGATTCTCTGTAGACGGCCCTCCTTCCTCAGTGAGGTCGGAGAATCGATTCATGGTGTTGATGTTGGCGGCTGTTGCTAGCGCCACCGCGATGGCGGTGTGCATGCTTTTCGGCTTCACGAAGCCGTCTTCATCTGGCGTGTGTGGAGCCCTAGTCCCCTTCCTCGATGACTTTGGTTGCGTGTGGAGTGTGGGGGCGCCGCTGACGGCGCCTGTAGCAATGCGCGCCCGCATCTCGTGGTCGTGCGGTAGCGTTCTCGCTTCCCACGCCCGGGTTCCCGGGTTCGATTCCCGGCGGGGTCAGGGATTTTCTCTGCCTCGTGATGTCTGGGTGTTGTGTGCTGTCCTTAGGTTAGTTAGGTTTAAGTAGTTCTAAGTTCTATGGGACTTATGACCACAGCAGTTGAGTCCCATAGTGCTCAGAGCCATTTGAACCATTTGAGCCATTTGTGGCAATGCGTTTTGAGCTGGTGGTGGTCGCACTTGCGTCAGCTGGGCGCTTCGCGAAGTTTGCTCCACTTCCATTCTCTCAGCAGCCGGTTTTGTCACTGGTGTGAGGCCTTGCAGTAGGGCAACGCCAAAACCGGTTGTTGGTCGGCAGACAGACGCCACGGCGTGCGAAGCCGAAACTTTGTCCGCAGTAGTGCTCGTAGTGGTGGGGCAGGAGGCAGGTAGGCAGGTGGTCATTCTACATCCAGTGCACGCGCTACGGCGTTCAGGGGAAAGCCCCCGTCCGTGGAATGCGCGCGCCATCTTTGCTGTGTTGAGCTCTTCTTCCTGGGTCGTAACGTCGTAGGTGGCGGGCAAAAATCCGTACTACTCGCTCCCACAGCCGTGGCTGCGTCCGCATAACGCCGCTCTGACCCAGTAGTGACATTCCTCTCATTCTCCGATTCCATGCGCCGGTCCTTAGCAGGTAGTGGGAAGGATGAGACCTCCAGTAGAGCAAGCTCTGCTGATTGCCGATACGCTCATTACTCGCTCCCGCAGCCGAAGCCGCAGCCGCATAACGGCTTCTCGAACGCATTTCAGTAACCGTCTCGGAGTCCATTGGCATCTGCAAGGACGACGTTGGTGGGGGCCGGAAGGGGCCGCCGACAGAACGAGCTCTGCCGGACAGCGATCCGCCACCTCCTTCGCTCCTTCACTACGATCCGCACAGGAAGGCATCTCAGCGTCGAATGACGAGGGCGACTGCCTACCTCCTTGCTCTCTATGACTGACACCTTCCCAGACGTTGACAAAAGTGATGGGGTGAGAATTATTTGCTGGGACTAAGGAAAATCTGAACTTGCCGGAGCGAGACAGGATTAAATAACTGGTTGTGCTAGTAGGATTAGCGGTTTTTCTTCTTAGTCCTCGGTCTTGGTACCACATCTATGATGTGTTGCAGTCCAGAGGTGTGAAGATGGGATAAGAGTTGATTAGGGCTTTCTTGGAAACGATGTTGTGCAGGTTTGCGGCTGCCCAACCGAAGTCGTATAGTTGATGGGGAAGAGAGGGTTTAGGAGTATCGGGAGAGGTGAAGGGATATAGAAGGTTGTGGTGCGGCTACGTACCATCTCGCAGTGATTTCGCTAACATGCCCATCACCATCTTAGCGGCTTGCGGGTTGTCTGGCATCGGTAGGTGGTCGCGTTTGGCAGCCTCTTCTTCAACCATAGGAACAATAGCAGTGACTTGTGCTTCTTCTTCCTCGTCTTCTTCCAGCTACTTCGTCGCCTCCTCCGTCTCCTCGACCACCTCCCCAGCAGCCTGCGTTCCCGCATCGGTCAGGGAGGCGGTCGTTTGGGTCTCCGCTTCTACCCTCTTCCTAGTGGGGATCGGCGCCTCTTCTTTGCAAGTCGCGGGGATCGAGGCTTCCGTCAGTTGCCTTTTCCAGTTCCGCCCTCAGGGCCACCCTTTCCTCCGCCATTGCGAATTTGAGCGTGGCGACGGAATCGTCAGAGGCTTTCCGTAACGATTCACGGAAACCATCGTTGTCGTCTTCTTCGCGGCGGCACGGCCCACTTCCCTTCTTGGATAGGGGGGCAGGGCGGCCGCCTTGTCTTGTTGGGCCACCTCTTCAGGTTTAGCGGCCTCGGTCTTCTTGTTCTATTAACTCCAATTCTTGATGTAGCTACAGCGACGATGATTTGCAGCATGTGCGCCACCACAGTTGACGCTCTTTGGAGCAGCATCCCGCGGCTTATTGCAGTCGCGTGTGTCGTGTGCCTTTGCACACTTCATGTACGCAACCGTGTTGTCAGAGGACTTTGCTACATGGCCAATCTGTTGGCACTTGTAGCACTGCTGCGTCTCTTTCTTCTTTTCGCTCTTCTTTCCGCTTCGCACTGCATCGGCATCGGCCAGGTGCTCCAGTAGAGGCTGTCACAGATTGCAACCCCCCCCCCCCCCCCCCCGCCGTCGGAGGTCGGAAGTTCGAATCCTCTTTCGGGCATGGGCGTGTGTGTGTTTGATGTGTGTGTGTGTGTTGTTGTTGTTGTTATCATAAGTTACTGTAAGTGGTGTGTAAGTCTAGGGACCGATGACCTCGGCAGTTTGGTCCCTTAGGAATTCACACACACATTTTGCTCCAGTAGAAGGCCGAGAAGGGGCGATCTTGACTTCCCCATGGCTTCGCCTCCCTTGCCATGTCCAGCCATGCGTGTGACATACACCTGTGGCAACAGCGACAGCGACGAAGTAAGCCGCAGCGAGCTGGGGGCGAGGGCGACTGCGCCACTACGAGAGTTTAAAACCCTCTGCCCGATACACCCACCACTTCCCCCAGGGAGCCAATAGGAATGCAGCATCTTACCCCACGTGCAGATGAACGCTGGTCTCAACGCACTGTAGAGGTCGGTGGCGGTATGAGCACGCTGGGCAAATCTGTACCGTTCTGCGAGAACTGCCTGTTCCTTCTGGTTGTGGGGTTTTTGCTATTCGACAAAACCGAACGTAAGATTAAATGTAGCAACTGCTCGCCCCCCCCCCCCCTTTGGCGATAACTCCACGTTCAGCTTTCTATGCATCTACGGTTGCCATAAATTCTGTCTCACAAACGGGACATTTCTCTCAAATTGACTAAAAATGGACGTAACTTGGGAAGAAGAAATCGAGGCAAAGCGGGCTACCTCTTTTAAGCTTAAAATGTGAAAGACTGGAAGAAATGCCTCTTTTAGCTGCGAACAGCAGCATCTGTCCAAAAAAATGACGGAAATTTGAAAGATCACTGTGTATTTGTTTGGCAGTTTCTGGCACTAACTATTACGAGTATTTCACGACTGCTAATGATTTGCCATGCGTCGGAAACATTAAAAAGCTTTGAGCTCAGCGCAAAAGTATAGTACACCGATTTCAAAGACATGATGTTGCTTAACGGTATGACAGCGCATTGCTAATTTCGATGCTGTCACTAATTGACGCTGTTTGAATGAATTTCAAGCAAAGTAACTGTCCATTACTTCAAGTGCTTCTATAATGCACTTTTGTTTCTGCTTAACGTCAACTAAATGATCCTTTATATCTGCTCTTTCCCATACGCAATAATATCGTAACACTTATAAATCACACATTCTGTTTCATATTCACGCCTTCTTCGTTTTATGAAGAACCGTTCATGTGAATACTTTATTTGGAATGAACGCTTCCTCTTCGGAATATTGAGTACACTTGAAGCAATTAAACATCTTAATAACACGCCTTGTAGAAACAGAGAATCACATAGCGGAAAAGCGTAAACTAAAGTAAGATAAGGGACACTGATGGTGGTCCATCAATGTAGCATAGCGGATTCGACTCGTAGTGCTTAAAGCAGGGCTTATACTTTGAAATGAGTTCACCCGTTTTAAACACGTGGGGTAGCAAATAAAATCTGTGTGATATATATCACACAGTAATGGTACATGTTGTGTGGGGAACATGTAGTAATCAAACACATGGCGACGACTCTTAATCAGTTTCATATAAATATCCGAGAGCACATTACACATCTCCATCTGGTCATTTCACCCGCTCAAACACGTTGTAAGCAGTAACAATCTCTTTTCCCAGCGAATCCGTAGTCCTCAAGGCTGACTGTCGTAACATATTGAGGAAGTGAGACGTCCAGATTATTTTTTCTTAAGTGTGACTAGAGCTCTGTTCTTAAATAAGCAGAGTTGTGCAGTCACTATCCCCTTTAATAGCGATAACTAAAGCACGACCATACTTTACACAATACACTCACTACCACTTCTCAGATTCCCTATTACAATTACGACATTACCTTATTCACAGACGTCCTGCATACTCTTGAAGTTCAATAACTGAATGGCGATGAATTGATAGTGATTATTCAGCTACATTCAGCTGCTGCGCTGATAGTGATAAACAGAAGTCTACTGTACGCATGGAATGAAGCATTCTTTGCATTCAGGCCTGTAGGAGGTTTCTACGTAACATGGCATCACTTTTTGAGAATTCAGCTTCCACACACACATTATAGGATTTAAACAGGTCTGTATCATTAAGTCGCCATTACTCGCACATGTAAGAAACACAATATTTGCATGACGTTCTGACAGACTTTTCTGTTTTCTCGTAACAAACTCGTTTTGCCAGCTGCAACAGATGCCTCTCGCAGTGATCCTCCTGCTTCAAAGTGTTAAACAGGAACGGCGCTTAGCAACAGCAACTTAAGAAATGTACTCAGTCGTGAACAATTTGACAGTTTCTCCACCCATCTGTTTGGCCCCTGAAAATTAGCTCTGAATTGACGTACTCTAGTCTATTTTGCACACGCAATGGTTTCTTAGTCACGGGAAATTTGTATGATCTGGGTGGTGGTAGGTGTGTCTGCGGTAGCTCTGGCGGTCTAAGATGTCACTGTATGTTGGCTAGATTTAAAGTATCAAAACTACGAAAAGGTTTCGTGGAAGTGGTGAAAATGATAAAATAATAAAATAAAAAGAAGAGGCAAGGGATTTTTTAAACTTTACAACCATTATTCATCAATAAATATGTCATAGTGGGAGGCTTTCATGCTACTGGGTTGTATGAAACGTACACCCAGCTGGTGCGAGTATGGACGTATGATATATATATTTTTATACACCTACAAATGATAGAAACGTTATGCTGCTGCTTCAACGTAAAGGTACTGTGGCTTATGTTCCAACAAATCACCAGACGTTTCTTGGAAATAATCAGACTACTATTCACGTAAAAAAAAGGATATCTAGTCATAAGGGGAGGATAGGTTTGACGTGGTGAATCCTGATTTCAACTCATTGGGGAGAATATCCGCATGTAAGGGGTGATAGTCATTTCGTAAACAGCTGCACAGTATACCAATACGAGGGTTCAGCTGGATATGCTGTAGTGAACAAGACAGGACGGGCAATATGGCTGTAACAAAATGAATACACAAAACGTACCCTCATCGGCTCCACCAGGCAGATACTCACATTTACCTTGTTGCACTATAGACTGCGATGTTGATTACAGTACACTAACCCGCACTGGTGACGTCTTTCCATCTCTTTCGTCTACATCTACATCAACATCCATACTCCACAAGCCACCTGACGGTGTGTGGCGGAGGGTACCCTGAGTACCTCTATCACTTCTCCCTTCTATTCCAGTCTCGTATTGTTCGTGGAAAGAAGGATTGTCGGTATGCTTCTTTGTGAGCTCTAATCTCTCTGATTTTATCCTCATGGTCTCTTCGCGAGATATACGTAGGAGGGAGCAGTATACTGCTTGACTCTTCGGTGAAGGTATGTTCTCGAAACTTTAACAAAAGCCCGTACCGAGCTACTGAGCGTCTCTCCTGCAGAGTCTTCCTCAGGAGTTTATCTATCATCTCCGTAACGCTTTCGCGATTACTAAATGATCCTGTAACGAAGCGCGCTGCTCTCCGTTGGATCTTTTCTATTTCTTCTATCAACCCTATCTGGTACGGATCCCACATTGCTGAGCAGTATTCAAGCAGTGGGCGAACAAGCGTACTGTAACCTACTTCCTTTGTTTTCGGATTGCATTTCCTTAGGATTCTTCCAAAGAATCTCATTCTGGCATCTGCTTTACCGACGATCAACTTTATATGATAATTCCATTTTAAATCACTCCTAATGCTTACTCCCAGATAATTTATGGAACTAACTGCTTCCAGTTGCTGACCTGCTATTTTGTAGCTAAATGATAAATGATCTATCTTTCTTTGTATTCGCAGCACATTACACTTGTCTAGTTTGAGATTCAATTGCCATTCCCTGCAAAAAAAAAAAAAAATGGCTCTGAGCACTATGGGACTCAACTGCTGTGGTTATCAGTCCCCTAGAACTTAGAACTACTTAAACCTAACTAACCTAAGGACATCACACACATCCATGCCCGAGGCAGGATTCGAACCTGCGACCGTAGCAGTCGCACGGTTCCGGACTGCGCGCCTAGAACCGCGAGACCACCGCGGCACGGCGCCATTCCCTGCACCATGCGTCAATTCGCTGCAGATCCTCCTGCATTTCAGTACAATTTTCCATTGTTACAACCTCTCGATACACCACAGCATCATCAGCAAAAAGCCTCAGTGAACTTCCGATGTCATCCACAAGGTCATTTATGTATATTGTGAATAGCAACGGTCCTATGACACTCCCCTGCGGCACACCTGAAATCACTCTTACTTCGGAAAACTTCTCTCCATTGAGAATGACATGCTGCGTTCTGTTATCTAGAAACTCTTCAATCCAATCACACAATTGGTCTCATAGTCCATACTCTCTTACTTTGTTCATTAAACGACTGTGGGGAACTGTATCGAACGCCTTGCGGAAGTCAATAAACATGGCATCTACCTGTGAACCCGTGTCTATGGCCCTCCGAGTCTCGTGGACGAATACCGCGAGCTGGGTTTCACACGACCGTCTTTTTCGAAACCCATGCTGATTCCTACAGAGTAGACTTCTAGTCTGCAGAAAAAACATTTTACTCGAACATAATACGTGTTCCAAAATTCTACAACTGATCGACGTTAGATATATAGGTCTATAGTTCTGCACATCTGTTCGACGTCCCTTCTTGAAAACGGAGATTACCTGTGCCCTTTTCCAATCCTTTGGATTGCTACGTTCTTCTAGAGACCTACGGTACACCGCTGCAAGAAGGGGGGAAAGTTCCTTCGCGTACTCTGTGTAAAATCGAACTGGTATCCCATCAGGTCCAGCGGCCTTTCCTCTTTTGAGCGATTTTAATTGTTTCTCTATCCCTCTGTCGTATATTTCGATATCTACCATTTTGTCATCTGTACGACAATCTAGAGAAGGAACTACAGTGCAGTCTTCCGCTGTGAAACAGCTTTGGAAAAAGACATTTAGTATTTCGTCCTTTAGTCTCTCATCCTCTGTTTCATTACCATTTTGGTCACAGAGTGTCTGGACATTTTGTTTTGATCCACCTACCGCTTTGACATAAGACCAAAATTTCTTAGGATTTTCTGCCAAGTCAGTACATAGAACTTTACTTTCGAATTCATTGAACGCCTCTCGCATAGCCCTCCTCACACTACATTTCGCTTCGCGTAATTTTTATTTGTCTGCAAGGCTTTGGCTATGTTTATGTTTGCTGTGAAGTTCCCTTTGCTTCCGCAGCAGTTTTCTAACTCGGTTGTTGTACCACGGTGGCTCTTTTCCATCTCTTACGATCTTGCTTGGCACATACTCATCTAACGCATATTGTACGATGGTTTTGAACTTTGTCCACTGATCCTCAACACTATCTGTACTTGAGACAAAACTTTTGTGTTGAGCCGTCAGGTACTCTGTAATCTGCTTTTTGTCACTTTTGCTAAACAGAAAAATCTTCTTACCTTTCTTAATATTTCTATTTACGGCTGAAATCATCGATGCAGTAACCGCTTTATGATCGCTGATTCCCTGTTCTGCGTTAACTGTTTCAAATAGTTCGGGTCTGTTTGTCACCAGAAGGTCTAATATGTTATCGCCTCGAGTCGGTTCTCTGTTTAACTGCTCAAGGTAGTTTTGAGATAAAGCACTTAAAAAAATTTCACTGGATTCTTTGTCCCTGCCACCCGTTATGAACGTTTGAGTCTCCCAGTCTATATCCGGCAAATTAAAATCTCCACCCAGAACTATAACATGGTGGAGAAACCTACTCGAAATATTTTCCAAATTATCCTTCAGGCGCTCAGCCACAACAGCTGCTGAGCCAGGGTGCCTATAGAGACATTCAATTAGCATGTCTGATCCTGCTGTAACCGTGACATTCACCCAAATCATTTCACGTTTCGTCCGCGACAGCACTGTTGATTATCACGTAGTGTCGGATGCCCGTGCTTTTACAACACTTCTTTCAGAGAGTCTTGGTAGGATGCAGCACCTGAAGAGAATTGAGACACGTAGCCGGTGTGAGTGTGGCTATACCATAATTTTTTCAGGTGCTGTATACATATAAACGTAACTGCACTGCTATTCTGAAATGTGCATATGTTGCAGTGTAAAGTGACTGTGGATTATGTTTCGGCATGTCCAGACAAAATGACTGTGTGTCGTATCAATAGGGAGGTATAGTTTCAACATGTCGATAGACGGAAGGGTATGAGAGAGATTTTATGTGGAAGATTATGTGCGCTATATATATTGAAATTTCAACGTGAGATTCGTTCCAGAACCACAGCCGTCATGAGGAGACATTTCCAGTGCATCGCTCAGTGTCAGACTGCAGCGACAATCGTAATATTTAATTATAGTTACACTGATAAGTATGTGCCATGTTATCAATATTCTTGGAAGTCTGGAGATGGCTGCAGGAGGCGTAGCAGCAAGTAAACAGGTTGGGGCCGGAAACAGTATCTCAGTGGACGCCTTTGTTCCGGGTGGAGCTTGCCCATACTTTTTACACCAGTTCGGAGAGTCCGAGAAAGCTTTTGGTCTGCTGCGGCTTATGACGATTTGGTTCACGACTCCCCCTGGACAGGTAAATAGTGAACTAAGAACCAGTTTGCGTTGAGCCGCCTTCGGGGCCACCTGTGTTGCAAGTATACTGCGTAAAAATTTGGGAAGATTCAATATGGCGAGTGTTTGCGGTGGGTGTGTTGATAGCATTCGAACTCCTATCACTCAGGTCATGCTGAACTGGGGAACCTCCATGGCCAGCTGGCCTCCCTCTGATTGACATACACGTCCCCGACTGTGGTCTTGGGCCGCGTTTCTGGCGGTAGATTTCTATGGTCTTCTGTGCGTTTGCGCTGTATTGCAGCACCGGATGAGAGTATGAGGGATGTGAGGGAGTTTTCTGCGATCTCAGGCACCTAACCACGAATGGATCGTGTTTCTCAATACACCGCAGCGGTATTTTCTGTTGTTATTATACTGTCACACGATAGTCTCTTTCCACCCTCTTTCCGAATGTAACTGAGAGAATCAGTCAATTTGTGCATTCTATAGTTATTTAAAAGAGAGAATGGACTTAGCTGACCTATAGTGGTCGTGAACTCAATAGCCATTACGGTATAAATTCACGTCGAATTCCAGGGACAGAAATCATTGTTCTTTCAGAGTTATATAGGCAGTGGTTTTTCTTTCGCTCTATTTAGAATTGGAACAGGAAAGGAAATGACTTGTAGTGAGACAAGAACCCCCCACAATTAACCGCATAATGACTTGCGGGTTATGTACATAGATGTAGATGAATCGATCATCATATTATTCATTTCAAGGTAACTCTCCCAGAATTTTTCTGGGGCTAGAAGTAGTCATCCCCATTATGAATAACTCGTAAAAACTCCTAACATGACAACAGAATGAAAATATCTGCGTATAACACAATGTTGCGGCGCTAAAACAAATAGTTCACGTTTTGGCTAAGGTGATCACTGTCGACTAAGTAATTACTCATTATCGAACTGCACCTATCAATTATTAACGATATCCAAAGTGTGATGTCCCAAATTTTTAGCTCCAACTTCCGTTCCACGTTCAAAGTCTGTTAATCCCCGTCGGGTGGTTATAATACTTTCGAAAACTATTTCACAAGAATCACGTGAGTACAAATGACAGCTCCGCCAATGCACTGCCGTTTTATACATTGCGTACGCGTTACTACCACCATCTGTATATTTGCATATCGCTATCGTATGACTGTGTACCTCAGTGTAAATGTTGCACGCTCAGCTATCAGCAGCACTTGGGCTTGGAACTCTTGCTTCCAACGGCATCATAACAGTCTCTTCATCGGCGATCGGTCAAACGCTTGGCTTAGCAGCTACAGACTCATGGAGCAGCCACACCCTCTACATTATTTACTCAGCAAATGAACCGAAATAACGCTTAGCATAAGGTACTCATTAATATTTACATAAAAGACATGAAAAGGAAAGGCGAAGCAAACTATTAAATTGCAAATAAAATTCCAGGAAGGCATTCTAAGGCGTACACGAGAACTTCATCCGTAAACTTCGACAGTTTTATTATTTTGTAGTTGATGATTTAGACGAGCGGGTGTGATATTCGTCGCGAAAACAGGGGGAGCAGAAATTTTCTCGGCATGTTTTACCCGTTATAAAAGGCGCAGTTTTACAATTACGTAGCTGTTTCAAAGTTTCTATAGAGAAACAAACTTAGTTTACATTTTTAAAAGGTTTGCTCTCGTTGCACAGTTTGGCAGCAAACCACGCGCAACGCTACATGTGGCCAAATATTGGTAAGGATAGCTGGTGATGTACAACGTAATTTATTTTTATGCGAAAAGTTTGAAAAATCAGCCAAACAGCTGCAAAATAAAGGTTTATGAGCTATTGAAGTTTCGATGTTTCTAAAAATATCTTCTTCGGAAGGAGTAGGCCGCCTTCTGCAGAAGATATTTTTACAAATGTCGAAACCTAGGTCAATGGCTAATTACTTTTGTTTTGCTACTGTTTGGCTGATTTTTCAACCTCTTCGGATTTACAGAGTTACATGTTTAAGATTTTGTATTTTGAAGCAGTTTTCTTTGATCTCTCTCTCTCTCTCTCTCTCTCTCTCTCTCTCTCTCTCTCTTTCTCGATGAGAGGAGAGCAGCTTTGAAACTATTTGATCAAATACTTCCACTGAGAAAGAGAAAAGGAAAGACACTGCCGAGTCGAATTAGCAGCCGAGGGCTGCTCGAAGGTCAAAACGAAACCAACGGAATACGAAAATTTTCACTTTAATTACAATTCCTTCTCGGAATATTATTTGCCCAGTCTTCGTGGGAGCTGTAAATACAAACATTTCTTGGAACTTTATTTGTACTCCTGAAATGTCTTTTGCCTTTCCTTTCCATGCCTCTCGTGAAAATATTAATCAATACAATATAATGAGCATTATTTCGTTTTATTTGGAGCGTAAGTAATGTAACAATAGGAAATAAAGAAGTTTCCGCTTACGGGCTCGACCACACTGCCATACGATTACCTTTCTGTGCTCTTTCCACTGCGCCCACCGCTGCCTTGGTTCTACGTCAATACGAATAATGCCTCATGCCTCGACCACCACGCCCCAGGAAAGCTATTTTTTCTCATCACTTAGTCATCTGGAGCTCTCACTTGCGTCGCTCCCATCTCTGGCCAAGCGATGCATATATGAGGATATGCTGAAAAGTAATGCTTCCGAAATTATTATGTGTCAACTCTTCAAGATTTTTAAATAAACCAAAACTTATTAACATTAGACATCTTTATTCTTCATGTCTACATATTTGAAACCCTTTGTGGCTAGAGTGCACCGAATTGTAGCTTGTAACGTACAGACGTGGAACACCCTCTCCTGCAGCATGACACTGCAAGACCACACAAGAGCTTTGTGACGTTTGCAACAATCCGACGCCTTGGATTCACTCTCACTGATCATCCTCCATACCGTCCCAACATTGTCTCATTCGAGTTTCATCAGTCTACAAATCTTAAAGAATACCTTCGAGGGCTTCACTTTTATAGTGATGAAATAGTGCAGCAGAGGTGAGGCTGTAGCTCCGCCGACAAAATCAAACATTCCGCAGTGACGGTGTCAACGAACTGCTTTCTCATTGGGAGAAATATGTTCATCGCCAGGTTCACTATATTGAGAAATAAATACGTAGACATGAGGAATAAAGTTGTGGAATGTTACTACTGTTTGCTTTCTTAAGAAAGCTTGAAGAGTCTTCACACATAAAATTCTGAGTCATTACAGTGCAGCACGCCATCTTATCACAAATTTGGACGAAATCGTTGATGAGGTGTGGGCACGATCTCCTTGTGTGTGCAAACAGATATTACCTAGTATCTCCTTGTCTCTCCGTCCCTTCCGTCACCATCGTCAACATTAGCACCTAACTACACTTCATAAAATAAGGAATTTTCTTTGAACTTTTTAAAATGACGAAAGATACTGATATTTAGTTTTCATAAGTGTTTTATTACACCACGGACTAATGAGTCAGTGACGAAGCTGATACTGCTTGTTTCTAATATCCTTTTTTTAATGGTGAAACAATACTCACAAGGGGAACGCAGCAAGTACCATTACCCAGTTTCCCAGTACTTTCACTCGCGATTTCGCCACCTCCACAAACAAAAGTAAGAAACACATGTAATCAACTTGACAATCATCTCTACCTTTGCTATATGCTTCGATTATTATTATAAGACTGTGCCTATTTACGATGAAAATACATGTCTGATGGCTAAAATCAGTAAGTTTCGTAAAGATTCTGTAACTCCTAAATTATTCAAAATGAGCGTACATGTGTCTCGGGTTATCCGTAGATGCTCGACCGTTTCTCAGGAAACGACGGTCAAAAGTTTTGCTGTAGCAGGCAATATATTGAATCGAAGAGGTGACACAGTGGCTAGCGTCGAAGCTTCACGTTTTTGTATCCCATGTTCGAAACCCGATTTTTTAAAATTTAATTTAATTTTATTTCATTTATCTACCTATGTTCATAGAAGGCTCCCACACAAATGTTTCATATAAAATGCCATATAAAACGTAAAATTACGTCTGGGTTTCACAAAAAAGTGCCATACAGTTTTGTATAATAAATACTGAGGTAACATAAAGTCGTGAGATAGCGGTTTAGCCTAGCATATATACACGGCTGTTGTATCGTGTACACTAGGTGTAAGGGACAGTGAATTGACGGAGCTGTCATTTGTACACGGGTGATTCATGTGGAAAAGGTCCCGACGTGATTATTGCCCTACGAAGGGAATTAGACTTTGAAGGCGGAATGGTAGTATACGCTAGATGCATAGGACATTCCATTTCGGATAACGTTAGGGAATTCAATATTCCGTGTTCCGCAGTGTCAAGAGTTTGCCGAGATTACCAAATTTCAGGCATTACCTCTCAACATGGACAGCGCTGTGGCCGGCGGCATTCACTTGACGATCGAGAGCGGCGGCGTTTCCTCAGAGTTGTCACTGCTAGTGACAAGAAACACTGCGCGAAATAACACCAGAAATCATTGTGGAATGTACTTCGAAAGTATTACTTAGGACAGTGCGGTGAAATGTGGAGTTAATGAGCTATGGCAGCAGACGACCTACTGGAGTGCCCTTGCTAACAGCACATCTCCTCCAGACCCTCTCTTGGATTCGTGATCATGTCGGTTGGACCTTAGACGACTGTTCGCAAATAACGATGCCATGTCAACGAGCCACAACTGTTCACGATTGGTTTGAAAAACATAGTGGACAATTCGAGCGACACATTTGGCCACCCAGATCGCCCGACGTGAATCCCATAGAACATTTGTGGGACATAATCGAAAGGTCGGTTCGAGCAAAATGTTCTGACCCGGCAATAACTTCCCAATTATGGACGCCTGTAGAGGCAGCTAGGCTCACTTTTTCTGCAGGGGATTTCCAAAGTCTTGTTGAGTCCATGCTTTGTCGAGTTGCTGGGCTACGCCGGGAAAAAGGACGTTCGACACGATATTATTAGGTACTCCATGACCACGACTTCCGTCGCCTCAGTGTATGTGTGTATCGTATTTGCAGGGGTTACAATATTTTAACATTTTCGACCCCTTGTCTTTAATTCATATATCATTTCTTACATCTTATTCTTACGTTTATTCTTGAGGAAGATTTGGTACATTCCTTTGGTTGATACCGATCTAAGAAACTTTCGAAGCATACAAATTTCGAACACCATGAGCATCGCCACAGTGACATTTCTTCGTATAAATCTCATTTGGGAAAGAAACATGATTAGAGTTGCTGAAGATTTCACGCATTGGCAACAATTTCGCCGCAAAAGAAGCACAACGGATCATTTTCAGGAAACCACGCTTCTAACTGATGAATCAAGATACACTGTAGGAATTCTGGCGAAAACTGTTTCAAATAATTTTCTCATTCTTTTATTGTTTCTTCTTTAATTTACTCAATAGACAGATAATTAGCAGACGAAAAACGAGAACGTTATTTCAGCATACACTGGAAAAAATTCATGTAGTAGTCTTCTACTGACATGGGTGATAAACGCAAAAGAGAAACAAAATTAAAAACAATAATCGGGATTCGAATACGGGTCGCAAGACTGTGAAGCCGCGACGCTGACCACTGTGCCACTGCGTCGCTCGAACCAAGTTTGAACGTGTACTCCATAGCTACCGTTCGTATATCACTTGATTACTAGCGTCCTTACATCTTAACCGGCAGAAATTGAAAGGCTTTAGACTGCAACTACTTTTTGTCTGACCACTACCATCTCCAGCACTACCATCACCACTACCATCACTACCACTACCACTACCACTACCACTACTACTACTACTACTACTGCGGCTAATAATAATAATAGTAATAATAGCACTGTGTAGGGCTCGCGCACGCCATTTGGGCAAAAGCGCTCATCCTGCAAGTGCTGGTGTGGATATTGCTCATTCCATTACATTACAATTGGAGAAAAACAATAAGTATAGAGACTACAAGAAATACCAATCGATAAATACTGTAGCAGAAGAAAGTGAGTAGCACCGTTTTGTAATGGTTACGATACTAAACTGTTGCATGGAGGGTCTTGAGTTCAAAACTCACCGGCACTGTACAATTTTAATTTCTAAATTCGGTTCGAGTACATTCTAGAATCGTCCACAAATGTCATGAATCATTGTACTGGAACGTTCTGTAGCTGTATATATACTGTATATGCTCTGGCCGGAGGCAGTTAGCTCCGCGCTCTTGTATGTGCAAGTGCTGAATAAGCCTTCGTTAATTTAGTGTTCGTCATTCATCTCCTTACACCTTCTTCTACATGACATTATTCTGGTGGAGGCGCCGGGTATTGGACCTTGTGATAGCGCACATTATCGACGACACAGTGGCTACCATCAGGCCACGACAGAGCCGCCGTTTACGTGGCGAGAAACCCGAGTTCGAGCCATATTCCACAGATCGCAATCTATCGGAGACCGAAGGAGGACGTTACGATGACAGCAACTGCGTGCCACCACATGAGACATCCTTCCGGGTTCTCTGGTGACGATGGTCAAGATCCAAACAAGTGGCTGAAGGTATATGAACGTGTAGCCAAATTTAACAAATGGGATGACACCGTGTGTTTGGGTAACGTATTTTTCTAATTGGAGGTCACTGCCAAGCAATGATATGAGAACAACGAGGAGACGTTCACAAGCTGGGAACTATTCCAAGTGGAACTGCGCAAGTATTTCGGTGACACACAACGACAGAAGTGCAAGGCTGAAGATACATGAAAGTGCAGGGAACAGTGTCCAGGAGAAACTACAGCATCCTACGTTCCAGACGTCTTAGAGCTGTGTAAAATAGTGGATCCTATAATTAAGGAGGAAGATAAGGTTGTAAATCTCATGAAGGGTGTTGCTGGGGACATGTATCATGCCCTAATCCCGAAGGAGGTTTCGACAGCAGACGACTTCATAAAATGTGCCAGTATACCGAGACAATGCATCGAAAAAGAATTACACGCAAGAAGTTTGAATGGCTTCCAAACGTCGTATCGATGTCTGTGATGGAGGCAGCAACTGATTTCAAATGTGTTCTTCGTCAGACAGTGAGAGAGGAAGTTCAGAAGGCACTTGGATTGCACGGCGAACAAAATACCGAGACGCTTCAAGAGGCCATAAGGGAGGAACAGACATTGAACCCAATCTCTCGTCCTTCATTTCCCTTTAAAACGGTTAAAAAGTTGAGACCCAAGCGGAGTTACGTTCCTACAATGCCGCAGTAGGCCCCAGGACAACCAACCAGTATGTTTCCACTGTGGACGACCGTGACATGTAGTGCGCTATTGTTGAGGAATGTGGCGGATATTTAATGACACACGCAGCAGAAGACAGCAGACAGATTTTAGACGACGGTAACTCCGGGACGATGAAGATGAACAAGAAGATGTGGGTGCAGGACGACGTAGGTCACCATCGCCGCAAGCTAGCCGCTGGAGAGGGCGCTCCCCAACGCGCCGATCAAGGTCTCCATCGCCGTTTAGAAGCTCCAGCCGATCACCTAGCCGCCGCAATCTGGAAAACTAAAGGGTGCAACCTGCCTTGGAAGTGAGGCAGCCGAAGAGAATAATCCTCCGCCGTCGATCACTACAAAAATGATGGGAAACTACGTCGGTGCTGTCATGAATGGCCGACCAGCCCAAGCTCTTGTGGACTCTGGAGCATCATATTCAGTCATTTCGGAGCAGTACCGTCGCCAGTTGCAGAAAACCGTATTCATAGACAGCAAAACAACACTTCTGAAGGTGCCTAATGGGAAATATGTGAAACCTACTGAAAGATGTACCATTCGTGTAGGTATAAGTGGCCATACACAGCCCTTAGAATTCATCGTCTTACAAGAGTGTTGTCATGACGTAATTCTCGGACGGGAATTTTTGAAAGCTTCTGAGGCAATTATAGATGTTGGTCTCTCGAAGATTATGCTAGACGAGATGAGATACTGTAGACAGGAAGATGCGAAACCGAGTGTGTGGAGACTATGTGTGTTGGATGAAGTGATCATTCCTGCAATCAGCGCAAGAAAGGTAACTGTCACGTGCCATGCCATGCATCAACCCATGGATCTTGTAGTGGAATGTAAGAGAGCATGTCGGTTAGCTGGCGACGTGGGTGTCACACTGAAGAATAACTTGGACATCCCAGCCTCTGTCGTCTCGTTTAAGAACGGAGTCGGTGAATTATGGATAGTTAACTGTCGCCGAGATCCTTCCAAGACGCATGTGCGTAGGAAACGCTGAGCAGTTAATTAAAGAACAGATGAATGTCGTAGAAACCTCCCATGCCGAGTCTGTGAGTGAAATTAGCGCTACCACTACGAGACAAGATCTTCTAGCTCGACCATCACCAGATCTCACTAACGAACAACAGAAGAAGCGACTTACTATTATTCAAGACTTCTCTGAATGCTTCAATCCACAGGTGAAGAGCAAATTAGACAAATCGATGGTGAAGCACTGGAGACCATCAACCAATAAGCCAGGGAGCATACCGTGTGTCAGCAACAGAACGTCGAATAATTCGCGACGAGGTAGAGAAAATGATGAAGAATGACATCATTCAGCCTTCGCAGAGCCCGTGGTCGTCACCAGTATTCCTCGTCAGCAAGAAGGATGGCAGTTGGCGCTTTTTAGTTAATTACAGGAAACTTAATAAGATAACTAAAAAGGACGTTTACCCTCTTCCACGAATTGACGATACACTAGATTGTCTGAAGGGGGCTAAGTTTTTCTCAACCATGGACATGTATTCGGGATACTGGAAAATCTAAGCAGATGAGGCTGATCGCGAAAAAACTGCATTCATCTCCCCTGAGTGCCTGTATGGGTTTAAGGTAATGTCATTTGGTTTGTGTAATGCACCAGCAACTTTTGAACGGATGATGGATATTCTTCTACGTCACCTGAAGAGGATGATGTGTCTTTGTTATTTAGATGACATTATAGTGTTCTCAGAGACATTTTATGAACATAGAAAAAGACTGAGGGCCGTTCTCAAGTGTCTCCAACAAGGCGGACTGAAACTTAATCCAAGAAAGTGTCTCTTTGGAGCAAAAGAAATCAAAATACTTGGACACCTTGTGTCAAACGAAGGTGTGCGGTCAGACGCAGAAAAGGTGAGATCTACAAAGGAATTTCCTATTTCTAAAAGTATTAGAGATGTGAGAAGCTTCAAATGGTTCAAATGGCTCTGAGCATTATGGGACTCAACTGCTGTGGTCATTAGTCCCCTAGAACTTAGAACTACTTAAACCTAACTAACCTAAGGACATCACACACATCCATGCCCGAGGCAGGATTCGAACCTGAGAAGCTTCCTCGGATTGTGTTCTTATTACCGTCTTTAATAAAAAGACTGTTGTACCAAAGCCAGGTCACTCCTAGAGTTGTTAAAAGCTGATGCTTAATTTATCTGGGGTGGTGCTCAACATGATTCTTTCGATGTGCTGCAAAAATTTCTGACGACTGATCCTGTACTTGGTCTGTATTATGAGAGAGCACGTACAGAACTACACATAGATGCCAGCTGGTATGGGATCGGTGCTGTTCTGGTGCAAATTTCGGATGGAAAAGAGAAGTTCATAGCCTGTTCTTCTAGGACACTTACAAAAGCCGAGAAAAACTACTAAACTAAAGAAAGAGAATGTCTTGCTGTGCTCTGGGCCATGTGCAAATTTCGACAGTATCTCTATGGAAGGCCATTCACAGTTGTTACAGACCATCATTCACTTTGTTCGTTGACAGGTCTTAAGGATCCAACAGGACGACTCGCCAGGTGAGCACTATGTTTTCAAGAGTACGACATTACCATAGTGTACAAAAGTGGAAGAGAACACCAAGATGCCGACTGTCTCTCAAGAAACCCTGTGCAATGCTGTTGTGTACATAGTTCCGCGTAGTCAGCGCGTACACAACTTTCCCAATAGAGCGCGCCCCGCTAAGCACAACAGCGCAGGCGCAGCGCTCGTCCGTCTCCGCACTACGAGACAGCGCTGTCTTAGAGACGGACCAAATTCTGCTTCCGCGGATCCGCGTATTAATATGTCTCGCAGCCAATGAGATTGCTGCTAACGAAGAACCTTTTCTCCTCGCGGATCACTCTCGCGCAGTGATACCTGAACGCTCGAGGTATTATAACGAGTGTACAGACCTCCGATTAGTCAGTTTGCATTAGTCTGCATCAGTCTATAGTCAAGTTTCAGTCTGCGCCTAATAAGATTATCATATTCCTGTACATAGCCATGAAGATAAATGTATACAGGGTGTTAGAAAAAGGTTCGGCCAAACTTTCAAGAAACATTCCTCACACACAAATAAAGAAAAGATATGTGGACATGTGTCCGGAAACGCTTAATTTCCATGTTACAGTTCATTTTAGTTTCGTCAGTATGTACTGTACTTCCTCGGTTCACCGCCAGTTGGCCCAATTGAAGGAAGGTAATGTTGACTTCGAAGCTTGTGTTGACATGCGAC
The DNA here is from genome assembly GCF_023898315.1 of Schistocerca nitens. NCBI lineage: Eukaryota > Metazoa > Arthropoda > Insecta > Orthoptera > Acrididae > Schistocerca > Schistocerca nitens. Next base: position 628,684,217 of record NC_064616.1, on the reverse strand, counting down.
TCATTGCTCTACGGTACTAGCATCAAGCACATCAGTACGTAGCATCAACAGGTTAGTGTTCATCACGAACGTGGTTTTGCAGTCAGTGCAATGTTTAAAAATGCGGAGTTGGCAGATGCCCATTTGATGTATGGATTAGCACGGGGCAATAGCCGTGGCGCGGTACGTTTGTATCGAAACAGATTTCCAGAACGAAGGTGTCCCGACAGGAAGACGTTCGAAGCAATTGATCGGCGTCTTAGGGAGTACGGAACAGTCCAGCGTATGACTCGCGACTGGGGAAGACCTATAACGACGAGGACACCTGCAATGTTCGATGCAATTCATCGTGCAGATGACGATAACCCTAATGTCAGCGGCAGAGAAGTTGCTGCTGTACAAGGTAATGTTGACCACGTCACTGTATGGAGAGTGCTACGGGAGAACCAGTTGTTTCCGTACCATGTACAGCGTGTGCAGGCACCATCAGCAGCTGATTGGCCTCCACCGGTACAATTCTGCGAATGGTTCATCCAACAATGTGTCAATCCTCATTTCAGTGCAAATGTTCTCTTTACGGATGAGGCTTCATTCCAACGTGATCAAATTGTAAATTTTCACAATCAACACGTATGGGCTGACGAGAATACGCACGCAATTGTGCAATCACGTCATCAACACAGATTTTCTGTGAACGTTTGGGCAGGCATTGTTGGTGATGTCTTGATTGGGCCCCATGTTCTTCCACCTACGCTCAATGGAGCACGTTATCATGATTTCATACGGGAAACTCTACCTGTGCTGCTAGAACATGTGCCTTTACAAGTACGACACAACATGTGGTTCATGCACGATGGAGCTTCTGCACATTTCAGTTGAAGTGTTCATACGCTTCTCAACAACAGATTCGGTGACCGATGGATTGGTAGAGGCGGACCAATTCCATGGCCTCCACGCTCTCCTGACCTCAACCCTCTTGACTTTCATTTATGGGGGCATCTGAAAGCTCTTGTCTACGCAACCACGGTACCAAATGTAGAGACTCTTCGTGCTCGTATTGTGGACGGCTGTGATACAATACGCCATTCTCCAATGCTGCACCAGCGCATCAGGGATTCAATGCGAAGGAGGGTGGATGCATGTATCCTCGCTAACGGAGGACATTTTGAACATTTGCTGCAACAAAGTGTTTGAAGTCACGCTGGTACGTTCTGTTGCTGTGTGTTTCCATTCCATGAGTAATGTGATTTGAAGAGAAGTAATAAAATGAGCTCTAACATGGAAAGTAAGCGTTTCCCGTCACATGTCCACATAACATATTTTCTTTCTTTGTGTGTGAGGAATGTTTCCTGAAAGTTTGGCCGTACCTTTTTGTAACATCCTGCAGACATTTTGTCAAGTATCAGTGATATGTGAGAATAAGATTAACGTACCAAGACCAAAGGAACTTCAGATTGTCAATTGTCAACAGCATCCAGAATCAAGTTACGTAATGTCTATGATTTTTATTATTTTAATAAATGTGTGTGAAAATTAATCAAGTTCTGTTTAAAGTGGGTCACCGTCAATCTGCTACTCTAAGCGTGCAAATGACATTTCTATCGTCTGACCTAACGGCAGAAGATAAACACGCCACGATAAGACCACGAGACATATTGCTGACACTCATCTACTTCGTTAGAGCGACAAGTCAATCTGATGGTGTGTGTACCGAAGGTCTTACAGTACGCACACCACAAATACCATCAAGTCTTTGATGAAGATAGTGACTGTCTCGCTGCACTCCAGGATATCTCTGCTGAGCAGAAGAAGGACGCCAAGATATCTCAAATTATGCTTGCCTTAAATCGGGCAGAGGATGTGAAAGGAAAATTTAAGGTAGTTAATGGATTAATTTGCAATAGCAACTTTGGTCCGTTTGGAAAGAGGTGGCTACCAATGATTCCTAAACACCTGCTTTTAGATGTTCTACAGAAATTCCATGACATACCTGAGGCCGGACATTTAGGATTTATTAAGACATACGATAAAATCCGCAAGAGATTTTTCTGGCCAGCTTTATTTAGGAGTGTCCGTCACTATGTGTCGCACTGTCGAGAGTGCCAGAGCACAAAGGCAGTTCCTCAGAAACCACCTGTCCGACTCATACTAATTCCACCAGCCTAAACGCCTTTCCAGCGTGTTGGGATTGACCTCCTCGGACGATTTCCAACGTCTGCTAGTGGCAATAGATGGATTATGGTTCGCACTGATTATCTGACACGCTATGCCTTTACGAAAGCCGTGAAAGCAGCCGAAGCATTCGAGGTAACCAAATTCATGGTGGAAGACATTGTATTAAAACACGGTGACCCAAGGTCGTTAATTACGGATCGAGGGAAAGTTTTTCAACGTAATCTTGTGACAGAGATAAACCGTCGGTGCAACATTACTCATCACATGACGACTACCTACCATCCGCAAACTAACGGGCTTACTGAACGCCTTAATAAGATCTTTGCCGACATCCTATCAATGTTCGTCAGTGTTGAGCAAAGCAACTGGGATGAGGTGCTACCTTTCGTGACGTTTGCCTACAACACCGCCAAACAGAACACCACAGGATTTACGCCGTTTTTCCTGGTGCATGGGCGTGAGGCGACTACGACGATGGACACTGTGTTTCCGTTACATCCTGATGACGTGGACGACGACTACATCGGCCAGGCGTTAACCAGAGCTGAGGAAGCTCGGCAGTTAGCTCGACTCCGCACGCTGCATGCTCAAGAAAACGATCGCCGAAGGTATGACGCGAGCCACCGCCCTGTTGTCTACCGGCCTGGTGACCTCGTCTGGATCTTCACTCCTGTTCGGATGGTTGGTCTCTCTGAGAAACTCCTCAGGCGCTACTTTGCGACCTTATAAGGTTGTAAGACAGTTGTCTAATGTTACTTACGAAGTTGAAGATTTCGACCCCGACACAAGGCGACGAAAGATCAGAGATACAGTCCACGTCCTTCGAATGAAGGCCTATAAGGATCCTGCAACCCAGAGTAAATTCGAAGCTCCAGCAACAGGCAACAAGCGGAAAGGTGACGAAGAGCGTAGTGGCAAACGAAGTTCCAAGAAGATCACCGCCAGGGCGATCATCAGTCATCGGGAGTCGGAGTATGCAGGACCGATGATTCGTTCCCGGACTAGGATGACGTAACAACGAGACGCTTTTTGCTTCAGGAGGTAGCAAAGTGGCGGTGAAAGCTGAGCAGCACCGTGGTGTAGTGGTGATGATACTAAACTGTTGGATGAAGGGTCGTGAATTCAAAACTCACCGGCACTGTACAGTTTTAATTTCTGTATTCGGTTCGAGTACATTCTAGAAGTATCCGCAAATGTCAAGAATCATTGTACGGGAATGTTCTCTAGCTGTATATATACTGTATGTGTTCTGGCAGGAGGCAGTTTGCTTCGCGCTCTCGTACGTGCAAGTATAGAATAAACCTTCGTTAAGTCAAGTTAGTGTTCGTCATTCATCTACTTACATCTACTTCTGCATGAGAATACTAATTCGTGATTAATAATAATGTACATACAATGGTGTATGAAATTTTCAACCAGTCGTAAAATGTTTATTCAATTGTGTCGTATTTTTAGATATCAATATAATAGCGCTCGCTGTAAGAGATCTTCTCCAATTCCAACAAGAAAGAGGTAAATAAAAAATTGACTGGTGTTACCCTTAGACACGTCACACACTTTTTGTACGAGAGACCATTATATTATATTGTGTTTCTCAATAAAATGATTCTTACCAATGAACACTCGCTTGGAAAGAAATGAGTTATCCAGTAAAACACTATCAATCGCTGTTATTTAGGTTTTATTTTTAGGCTACCAGTTTGGACGATACACTACGTCATCTTCAGGCCTGCTTCAATCAACTAACCTTCGTGTTACAAAATACAGCAGCACTCATAACTGGTCTCGTAACGATTATTACGGACATGTGTGCTCCTTAGATAACTGTCAGCAACTCAGTTACTGACAGTAGTCCAAGGAGCACACCGTGGCCCCATACTCCAGACAGAAGATGGAGTTACATTCATAGAAATGAGTTGAGTTTTACTTCTATTTTCGTTTAAAAGTTTGCAAGCAACCTCTTTTACGGTGTAGTGTGATGATTATTAATAATTATGTTTGAAGCACTTTCAACCCATGTTCAGTATTTCTGGGTGACAACTTTTTCTTTTTTTTTCGCTAGTATTGGCAAAGTCTGCCAGACGTTGGACCAGAGTATTGGTGGAATATGTAGTTTTCAATGTTGTCACACATTCCCAGAAGTTAGTTAGGCATGCAGAAACACTGAAATAGAGTCTTCTCTGTGTCCTCACTGCATGTAAAGTGTTTGCCTGTGTCCTGTGAATGATTATGGTTGTACTTGATCACTGTAATGTTGGGTTTGTATATTATCGATAATGGAAGTGAAAAGAAGTAAAACAGGCTAATCCGTGGCCGATAGATATTGCACTACTCTAGAAATTCGCATATAGTATACAGCGACGGATGCCACGAGTTTGGAATTGTCACCAGATAATTATCGTGTAGTTCAATTATCATACACTTTACTAATGGCCTCAGGTTAAGTTAATAAAAAAATGTAAAATTAAAAGACAAAATGTAGTGATAGTTGTAAATCACAGTCAGTGTTTCCCAAAAAATCAGAATCATACTGTCTACAGCATGGTCAGTTCCTTGAGGGTTAAGATTATAGATAGGGTAGAACATCCTACGCATAATATACTGAGATTAGAAAACAATAGTCGGAAATGAATATTTTACACGGTACGACATCTTGAACGAGCATTGTATGTGAGGTTTGTATTTGTAAACTGATTTCCTTCCATTAGAAACAAGATGCTGCTTGGGCGTTGGTGACGCTACCCGGCGCGATGAAAATCCATACGCGAGGCTGTTCTCAGATCACAAGCAAAAATTCTCCAGATAACATGTGATGTTAAATTGCACAAGATAAACGATTAGTAGCTGATCAGCTCCCCTGTAGTTTCAATGAAAATCGATTTCTAATATTTATTCGGGATGTACTGCCACATTTGTACATCTTGCTGGCGACAAGCGGTCGTAGTTTCACCATTATAGTGTACCTTCCTACGTGAATATTTGTGCCCGTGAGCATCTAAGCAATGTGTGTCCTCGTCGCACGAAAGGAAAGGGAGCTTCTATCAAATGACCAGCACATGAATTTTTTTCCTACGAAGTTAAATCATTGGCATAAAGAACTTACGTAGAATCTGAAGGAGCAATGGTTCATAAGATCCCTTGTTTCCTGCCAATTGTCCTACAGACAACAGGCATATACGAGAGGGTGCGCTAAAATTGTTATAATTCACACATCGAGACTGGCGGCCGTTACTTTGAACTGTTACCATGAGCTTAAGTTGTTTCTGCGACAATTACTTTCCTATCTTAATGTTTACAATTTAGGATCCTCGACCACGTGCATTATCCCGACTAACGATCTGAAGTATTTGCAATACCTGTCGATTATATAAGAAAGTACGAGTCTTGCACTTCTGCTAGGAACGTGATTCAGACATAAGGAATATTAGTTTATTAGACGATAAATGTTTGTCATGTTTGAACGTTCATTGTCAGCAAAGGGTGTCTTGTTTATGTCACAAAGGGGCTCTTTGAAATCTGTTTTTCAGGACGGAATTCGAAGGCGCCTTTGAAGCAGGTCAGAAGATACCATTGTCTCAGCAGCGTTTATTGGCCACAGAGCGCCAATCCAAGGCTTTCACGACGGTTCCGCGGCACAGGAAATGTTCGCCGTAAGCCATTGAGCGATCGACCACAAGCAATCAGTCCACAACGGGAACCGATTTGTGGCCTGAACTGCACGACGAAATCTAATAATGTCTGCAAGACAACTGTCTCGAGAGCTTGGAAATGCCTCAGGAGTTGCAGACTGTGTAACAGACAGACAGAGCAGCTGGTCCAGTCCGGCCGTGTGTGCCCCACTCACAGCAATGCGGAGACGAGTCCGTTTGAAGCTCAGACTGCAGTTAGCCATGCATACGAAACCCTAATCCGACCCCTCTCCGCATATGAAAATGTTGCGTGTATTTCATCTGCTTTCACACTTCACTGCTCTCTCCAAATCTTAGAGTGACACCCACTTAGCGAACTACTTTTTCCACGCCCGTCTCCCGTACCAACTTACGAATTTGGTAACTGAAGATATGAAGATTTAGAGCACTGCAAACATTTCATTATAATGAAGATAGTTAGATAATAATTTTGTCATTTTATATTCTACCACTTATTGGCTTAGATCTTTCTTACAGGTCATCTTTCATTTCACCTTCGTATTCATAGTCCTATATAAATCTCAATGTATCCATTAGAGTGCACTTCTGCGCATGTCTGTTACGCTGGTAGTTTGAGGACCTAAAAATAATTTCGATTAGTTGATCAGTAGAGGGGTAAAACCCTCTTCGACATGCCGTGATTTGTGGCTCATCAAACTGCTAGCAGAACATGCGTGGAACAGTTTACTGAAATGGATATACTGCTATATGGATGAAGATGACCTGTAACAGTGGTCGAAACCGGCAATGAGAACATACATAAAAATTGTGAAGTTCCCACTCTCAAACACCCAGAACACTTTCACCTGTCGTACATTTTCCAAAAAACTGAGTCTTATCACCATTTTGGTCTACCGTCCTCGCCAACCATCACCAGCTGCCGCATCTCAACAAACAAGTACTACTTTTTCTCCATCCCCAAACGCTTCACATCCTTCCCCAGTGTAGCTCTGATCAGCTCTCCCTCCAAGACCATGAAATCATTTCCTTATAACTACCAGACGTATCAGCTAAACCGATACTACTGCTCACTCTGCAATTAAAGGCCCAACCCATCTTTTTCCTGCCTAGTGGCAATTCCTCCACCACGTCCTAACACATACATCCCATCTACTAGTTCTGTCCTGTACACAGCCCAAGGTTTTTCCTATATTATCCTCCGCGATAAAATCTCTACCCAATCCTTCCAGCTAGAATTACCAGGGGACTCCACTATCATCATCCCAAAAGAACAGCTAGAACTCATGTACCCAACATCACACTATTCATTTCGTTATCTTTATTTAATCTTAATAAAAAAAATAGTTTTCGTTTTAACGATTTTTAATCGACAAAAGAGCAGCAGAATGTTTGCTGCCAAGTTGTTCACCTCAGGGAGGACATAAATAACAAGGGAATGAAAATTAAGTCCAGATCACACTGCCTGGCTGAGGGAATGTAGTATTTTCGTACGTATTTTGTTTCAGTTTGTTAAAGGTTTGTCCTCGCACGCTGGTCTATCGGGAAATTAATAAACGAAACTCCTCCAGAACAGGCCATGAAGGACCAACGGTACCGACCCGCCGCCGTGTCCTCCTCATCCCACAGGCGTCACTGGATGTGGATATGGAGGGGCAGGTGGTCAGCACACCGCACTCCTAGCCGTATGTCAGTTTCCGAGACCTGAGCTGCTAGTTCTCAATCAAGTAGCTCCTCAGTTTGCCTCATAAGGGCTGAGTGCACCCCGCGTGCCAACAGCGCTCGGCAGACCGGATGGTCACCCATCCAAGTGCTAGCCCAGCCCGACAGCGCTTAACTTCGCTGATCTGACGGGAACTGGAGTTACCGTTTTGGCAAGGCCGTTGCCTCGGGAAATTAATGGCAGATATTAATAGAGGGACAGCGTGGAAATAGCCTACTTTGTTGTGTTGTAGTACTTGTGTTTAAGACAACATATTGAACGAGCGCTGATACTCTAAAGAATAATGTTGACGCTGAGATGTCTAAAGACGAGATGCTGCAACCATACGTGTGACGACTTAGAGATCCATCATTTACGATAATGCCTGTCTGCTCAAAAATGGCTCTGAGCACTATGGGACTCAACTGCTGAGGTCATTAGTCCCCTAGAACTTAGAACTAGTTAAACCTAACTAACCTAAGGGCATCACAAACATCCATGCCCGAGGCAGGATTCGAACCTGCGACCGTAGCGGTCTTGCGGTTCCAGACTGCAGCGCCTTTAACCGCACGGCCACTTCGGCCGGCCAATGCCTGTCTGCAATGAGCTGCTTTCTTGAATGAGTTTATTTCCGATGACGATAGCCACCACATGGACTGGCGAGTGAGGATGTGAAATGTACAGGTTATTTATGAGATGCATTGGAGAGACAGCTTCCAGCCCATCAGTCGTTACCGAGAACGCTTCCTGAAATCCTGATAGCTTCTTCTCAGGAACGGGATCAAATAACATGGCACAGCGATGCTAAGGATATATGGTAATTATCGATAGCCGTCTGACGTAATAACAGTTTTTTAGAGGGAGAGGTTTTTTAGGTTTTCATTATTTGTTTATTACTGTACAATAACATTCACAACCTTTCTAATAAGGAAACAGTTTGTTCACAATTACGTGCCAAATATCTTGTGTTGAGGTATTACCTGGTTCTGTAGCAATTTCGACAGTCTGTTCAAGGAACCAACATTTACAGCTGTACTTCGCAAGCACCTCACGTGTGTGTACGACAGGGTACTATATGAAACAATGTCACTTCCCCGTTTCCAGTTCCATTCACAAATGGTCCGCGAGAAGAACGACTGATAGTAAACTTTCGTGTGAGCACAAATCTCTCTAATTTTGGCAAGAATTTTTCGTGAAATATAATTACGAGGAAGCAATTAATTGGTTGACTTTTATTGGGACTTATTATGCTCTCGGAATTTCAACACTAAATCACAATGTGATACACAAGGCGTCTCCTGTGACTCTTCCATTGGAGTTGGATTAGCATCCTCGTGATGCTTCCGCGCTTTCTAAATGAACCTGGAACGAAACGGGTTGCTCATCTTTCGATCTGCTCTGTTTCCTCCATCTATCCAAGTATTAGTTGAACAAGGATTACGTAAACTATTTCCTTCGTGGGTAGGATTCATTTCCTGAGGATTCGTCCAATGACCTTCAATCTGGCAACCAGCTTGGCTGCAATTAGTATTATGCGGTCGTTCCATTTCAGATCTCTCCGTTCGCATTCTCACAGATATTTCCCAGAGATTATTCTGCAACCAAGTTATTATTCAAAAATGGGTCTTTCTCTCTATTTATGATAAATGCATTACATTTATTTAAGGCGGGCGACAGTTCTGAATTGCTGAACCAGGTGTCGATCGTTTACATGTCATCCGGCAATTCAACAGTTTTTTAACGTGGCAACGTCTATATATAAAACAGAATAACGAGCGAAAAGTCTCGCAGAACTTCTGACGTTATCCACTAAATCATATACACCGATGATCCGAAACATTATGACAACCTGTTTAATAGCGTACTGGTCCACTATGCAAACACAGTGCAGCAGCGATTCTGCTTGGTATGGATTCCACAAGTCCTTGACAGGATTCAGGAAGTATGTGGCATCAGGTGCCTGCTCTCAGGCCAAGCAATTTCCGCAAACTACGGGATAGTGGTTTACAGGCACGCAGCTCGAGCCCGATATGTGTTCTAGTGGGTACAGAGCTGGCACTTTTGCGGGCCAAGATGTTAATGTGAGTTCACTATTATGTCCCTCAAACCACTGTAGCACGATTCTGACATTACATCATGGACAGTTATCCTCCTGGAAGATGTCATTGCCGTACGGATGGTCCGCAATAATGCTCACGTAGTTTACTACTGTCGTGATGCCAATGGTAACCCATCCCACTGTACCACGTAGCATAATTCGGCCCTTACCGATCACTGTCCGTGCCGCAGTAAATACACTACTGACCATTAAAATTGCTACACCACGAAGATGACGTGCTACAGACGCGAAATTTAACAGACAGGAAGAAGATTCTGTGATATGCAAATGATTAGCTTCTCAGAGCATTCACACAAGGTTGGCGCCGGTGCCGACATGAGGAAAGTTTCCAACCGATTTCTCATACACAAACAGCAGTTGACCGGCGTTGCCTGGTGAAACGTTGTTGTGATGCGTCGTGTGGGGAGGATAAATGCGTACCATCACGTTTCCAACATTGATAAAGGTCGGATAGAAGCCTATCGCGATTGCGATTTATCTTATCGCGACATTGCAGCTCGCGTTGGTCGAGATCCAATAACTGCTAGCAGAATATGGAATCGGTGGTTCAGGAGGGTAATATGGAACTCTGTGCAGGATCCCAACGGCCTCGTATCACTAGCAGTCGAGATGACAGGCATCATATCCATTGGCTGTAACGGATCGTGCAGCTACGTCTCGATCCTTGAGTCAACAGATGGGGAAGTTTGCAAGACAACAAACATCTGCACGAACAGTTCGACGACATTTGCAGCAGCATGGACTATCAGCTCGGAGACCATGGCTGCGTTACCCCTGACGCTGCATTACAGACAGAAGCGCCGTCGATGGAGTATTCAACGACGAACCTGGGTGCACGAATGGCAAACCGTCATTTTTTCGGATGAATCCTGGTTCTGTTTACAGCATCATGATGGTCGCATCCGTGTTTAGCGGCATCGCGGTGAACGCGCATTGGAAGCGTGTATTCGTCATCGCTATACTGCCGTATCACCCGGCGTGATGGTATGGCGTGCAATTGGTTACATGTCTCGCTCACGTCTTGTTCGCATTGACGGCACTTTGAACAGTGGACGTTACATTTCTGATGTGTTACGACCCGTGGCTCTACCCTTCATTCGATCCCTGCGAAACCCTACATTTTAGCAGAATAATGCACGACTGCATATTGCAGGTCCTGCACGAACCTTTCTGGATACAGAAAATGTTCGAATGCTGCCCTAGCCAGTACATTCTACAGATCTCTCACCAACTGAAAACGTGTGGTCAATGGTGACCGAGCAACTAGCTCGTCACAATACGCCAGTCACAACTCTTGATGAACTGTGATATCGTGTTGAAGCTGCATGGGCAGCTGTACCTGTTCACGCCGTCCTAGCTCTGTTTGACTCAATGCCCAGGCGTATCAAGTTCGTTATAACGGCCAGAGGCGGTTGTTCTCGGTACAGATTTCTCAGGATCTATGCGCCCAAATTGCGTGAAAATGTAATCACATGTCAGTTCAAGAATAGTATATTTTTCCAATGAAATTTCCCGTTTATCATCTGCATTTCTTCTAGGTGTAGAAATTTTAATGGCCAGTGGTGTACTTCGCGCAACTATTCACCTGGATAACGGCATGTAAGGACCCAACCATCGACCAGGTATAACAAGAAATGCGATTCATCTGAGGTCATCGGTCCCAAGACTTACACACTTCTTAAACTAATCTGTGGTAAAAACAACACACACACACACACACACACACACACACACACACACACACACACACACCAATGCCCGAGAGAGAACTGGACGTCCAGTCCGTGACACGGCGCCTCTAACAGGGCTGCCACTTAGCGCGGCGGGAACTCTTCACTCCAGTCACACAGCTGATATTGCGTACGTTGATATTTAGTTCAGAAGGCGGCAATTGAGCTGTATTGAACGCTTTCTGGAAATCAAGGAACACGGCATGTCACTCCATTTCGAGTATCTCGGACGAACAGACGGAACTGTTTCACGCAATCGTTTCCATCGTTTGATTACACTTCAGTGTTGAGTGATATTGTATACAACAGTATCCGTTTGAGACTCGTCCGTGTACATTTATTAAGTCCAGTAAACAGAAAATCACATCAGCTATAATGTTCTTAAATAACACTGATAATAGTTTAGTAGGATTTTTCCTCCATCCTCAGGCATCTGTGAAACTGAATTATGTATCTTAATCTGTTCACCCATGGATTTAGGCCTAATAGGTCAACAACAAATCAGATATTTGTGTGAGGCACACACATGGAAACGCGTGTGAATATAATATTATAGACCTAAACCAGGCCCTCGATAATCTTGATAAGGCAGAAATGTTAAATTATTTGCTACTGCTTGGTATACCATCTAAGTATGTTTTACATATCCAAGCATAACTGGCAGGTTCCAATGCTGTAGTGCGAGTGGATGGAGAAATCAGAAAATGGTTTGCGTTAGTAATGGATTCAGACAAGAGGACGCCCTCTCTACAATGGTTTTTCATTTGATTTTTGAAGCAGCTTTCGAGAAGCGTCGGTTACATAGACACAAAGCCAACCCACATATGTGAAGATGATGATGATGATGTTGCAGTTACTAATAGCAGAAGTTTTTCACTTCAGAAAACAATAGATGTGCTGAAAGGAGCTCTCTTGAGGCTTTCTGTTAATGCAATGAAGACTAAGTACATGAATTTCACCAGGAAGAAGAATAATAGCTTTGATAAACTATCAGAAGCAGGTTTCAATTTTGAACATGTGCAGGACATCGAATATCAGGGGTCTAATATTAATAGGACAAATTCCATGACAACTGAAATGAAACTGCGCGTCCTAAGTGGTAATACATGCTTCCACACCTTTATAAAATTGTAGGCCTCAAGGTTACATTAAACAGCTGAAATTGCAAATTTATAAAGTCATGATCAGGCCAGTTCTACCTGCGAATCTGAAACATGGGCACTAACGTGTAGTGATGAGCAGCACGTCAGTATGTTTGAACGCAGGGTTTTGCGCAAGATCTGTGGAGCTGTTAAGGACAACAGTCATTTCCATAGATTCAGAACAATGAGCCGTACCGCTTCCTGACATTGTAAGAATAATAAAAAAATAGGATAATAGTCTGATTTGGGGGTGTCTTTAGCATGAATATCGGAAAAAACTAAAAAGATTTTTGAATGTAAGCCAGTTGGAAGAATATGGTGAGGAAGACCACGAAAGTGTGGGTAGAGGAAGTGGAAGATTTAAAATCTGATAGATACCACGCTGGAGAGGGCAGAATGGAGAAAACTTGCTGAACCGGCTAAAATCCATCAAAGTTTTAAACCCCACTGAAGAAACAGAAGAAGAATAAGTTAAGGTAAAATTTAAGTGAATATAACTAAAATTAGTACCTTTGTTTCTGATTTTGTCTTCAGTCCGAAGACTGGTTTGATGCGGTTCTCCACGTTGATCCATATAGCGCAAGTCTTTCTTGTCTGTATATACCCACTGCAGCCTACATCTACCTGAACCTGCTTGCAGTAATCGGGCCTTGGTCTCCCTCTCTAATATTTACCCCTCCCACCCACCCAGACACAACTTTTCATACCAAAATGTTTACCCGTTGATGCCTCAGAATGTTTCCTATCAACTGATAGCTTCTTATAATCAAGTTAGTTATGCCATAAATTTATTTTCTCCCGCATTATTTATCCGATATAACCATCTAATCACCCACATTCTTTTATAGAACAACATTTCGAAAGCTCTACTCTCTTCTTGCTTGAACTGTTTGTGGTTCACGTTTCTTTTCCATACAAGGCTCAACTCTTGACGAATGCCTTCAGAAACGACTTACTAACACCTAGATTAAATTCAATAAAAACATCTGAAAAATATTACTCCTATAACAATAAAATCTTTTTCATAGAAGAGCAAATTGCTTTAATGTGGACAATACAAACCACTCGGCAAAAAAATAATTTCCCAGCCTCCACTTCTACTTGGTTCATAGTAGCTCTTAAAAAGTATTAACTAAGCTATTTACATCTTCCAACACCATAATCACACTTATTCAATGCAAAATATAATAAAAGATAGTTAAATGGTATTACGCCCTACGTTTAATTGTCGTGTCAGTCAAAGAATTTCGTATTGTATGTGTGACATCTCTTTTTGATACATGATGTTTTATATATAGGCTATAGTTTGTAGTGGTTCTCCTTATCCGCATGTGAATATTCAAAATTCAGTTAATATACTTTGTTCTTTTGGAGTTGTTCCTTGCGCTTTTAAGTTTCGGGTGTCCTTCATAAGAAAACGTAAGCTTAACTGACAGACCGTAATTTTAATATTAATATATGGTTAGGATTATTTTCTTGATGTGGGGTATAGCAGCCGTGGAAGGTAGAATCTTGGAATCGTCTTCCAACAGTGAGGATTATTCAGTGTCCATGTTCAATGTTATTATGTCACATCGGCATGATGCTTTTGACTTGTGCCAAGTTTGGAACTATTGCGTCTTAATTAACTGTTATTATAATGTTCACTGAATTATTATGTATGTAAAAAATGAAGCTTTATCTGGTACTGTTGATAGTTCTTATTAGTAATGATAATGGAATTTCGCATTAGCGCAAGTTGAGAACAGAATTACATTACAAATCGCAAACGCAAAATTCGTATCTACATAGAAATGAAATTTTCTATGGTGGTGGGTAGAGACTGCCACGTTGTGATACGGCGGGATTGCAATGATCTCATGTTACCATTTATGCATATTCTGGAAACCATGATGAGTGTGATTCTCCTAGCTGAGACTTGAACATTGTGCTAAAATACGGTAGAGCACGTCTTCCCACAACCTCTGAGACAAGGATTTCTTCTACATCAGGGGTGATTCGCTGGGGCAGCGATATAATCGCCTGTTCGGATCCACAGGCACGTTCAACCGCTGTCGACACTAGCCTGAAGACGGTTGCTCTTAAGTGATTTACGGCAGTAGACCTAGCATGAGCAGCTCAAGGGTGTTTCCTCTACCTCACCCATTGGTACTAACACATCTTCCGTCGTAACGCGCCTAAGCGTAAGTTGGCCACACTCATGTTAGAATGATTCAATGCTTCATAAAAAACCTGCCTCAAATGTTAAATGAAACAAAATGAAATTCAACTGGTGCTTGTCATTTAAACTAATGATACGCTCAGTTCTTCATTTTACGAGTATTTCATGCCACTTAAATGGTATTAGCGGAGCATCGGATTAGTTTGTAATTGTTTTATTTGTGAAAAACCGAAAACCCCTTGGAGACTGAATTCTAAACAAATTCATCGGAATGTGTTTTCAACTTTAATGTCAAAGAAGATCATTTCCTCCTAACTTCATAGCATGTACTGACAGCAATAACAAACCAAAGTATTATGGTTACAACGTAAGTGTAACTGCATCATACGCCGAAGGACGACGTTATTTTCGCTATGAATGCCTTAATTTAAACTGCTGTTCGCAAATTTCAACTAGTAGCAATTGTCTAAGGGTCTAGTACATATGAGTGACATTCAAACAACAATCGTATAACGTTACACACAATTGGTAATGACGGAAGCATGAGTCCTGAAACACTGAGCGCATTATATATTCTGTGATACTTGTAATATACAATTACAGCATAAATAATGCCGTCCTTCAGAAAATTTCAGTTGACTGAGATCTAACACAAAAAACTAATTCTACCATAGTTTACTGTCAAAACTCATTACATTATCCAAAATTCAATTTTATTTTGTACGACTGTAAGTGTAGCATGATTATGAAATTTTAAATACAGCTCAGTATTCGGCACTGTCTGTATCGTCAATAATTATCATGCTGTTTATTTTGTGGTGTTTTGCAGAGTGCTGGCTCACAAGCAGATGGTTCATCACGTCTCAAAACAATGGAACTACAAATGTTAGAGACAGTTCTGCTAATCAAGCGTCCCGAATGTCAGCGTTCGCAATATTCCACCACCACAAGACAGATATTCGCACAACTTCGCTTTGTAAAGTGAATATGCTGCTGAACGAGTGATATATTTAAATTTGACAGGTTTCCTAATTCTCCTATACGCAGCCTTTAATGTTTCACTTACGGTATGCGTTGATGAAATTGTATAGCACGACAATCGTAAAATTTGATCAGATGCAGGATCATACAGTATGTGATCAAAAGTATCCGGACACCTGGCTGAAAGTGGCTTACAAGTTCGTGGTGCCCCACATCCGTAATGCTGGAATTCAATATGGTGTTGGCCCACCCTTAACCATGATGACAGCTCCCACTCTCGCAGGCATACGTTAAATCAGGTGTTTGAAAGGTTTCTTGGGGAATGGCAGCTTATTCTTCACGGAGTGCTGCACTGAAGAGAGTTATCGATGTCGGTCGGTGAGCCCTGGCATGAAGTCGGCGCTCCAAAGCATCCCAAAGGTGTTCTATAGGATTCAGGTCAGGACCCTGTGCAGGACAGTCTATTACAGGGACGTTATTGTCGTGTAACCACTCCGCCACAAGCCGTGCGTTATGAACAGGTGCTCGATCGTGATGAAAGATGCAATCGCCATCCGCGAATTGTTCTTCAACAGAGGGAAGCAAGAAGGTGCTTAAAACGTCATTGTAGGCCTGTGCTGTGATAATGCCACGCAAAACAACAATGGGGGCAAGCCCCCTCCATGAAAAACACGACCACACCATAACACCACAGCCTCAAAATTTTACTGGCAGATGACTTTCACTGGGCATTCGCCACACCCACACCATGCCATCGGATTCCCACATTGTGTACCGTGATTTGTCACTCCACACAACGTTTTTTCACGGTTCAGTCGTCCAATGTTTTACACCAAGCGAGGCGTCGTTTCCCAATTTACTGGCGTGATATGTGGCTGACGATCAGCCGCTCGACCGTGAAGTCCAAGTTTTCTCACCTCCCGCCTGTCATAGTGCTTGCAGTGGATGACGATGCAGTTTGGAATTCCTGTGTGATGGTCTGGATAGATATCTCCCTATTTCACATTACGTCCCTCTTCAACTGTTGACGGTCTCTGTCGATCAACAGACGAGGTCGGCCTGCACGCTTTTGTGCTGTACGTGTCCCTTCACGTTTCCACTTCATTATCACATCGGAAACAGTGGACCTAGGGATGTTTGGGAGTGCGGAAATCATACGTACAGACGTATGACACAAGTGACACCCAATCAGCTGACCACGTTCGAAGTCCGTGAGTTCCGCGGAGCGCCCCATTCTGCTCTCTCATGATGTCTGATGACTACTGAGGTCGCTGATATGGAGTACCTGGCAGTAGGTGGCAGCACAATGCACCTAATATGAAAAACGTATGTTTTGGAGATGTCCGGATACTTTTGATCACATAATGAATTCCCGCATGTTCATGAATAGAATGAAAGGATGTCACAAACGCGTACATTGAAATACAATATAGTACACACGTGAAATATTTGCCCTTGCTGTATATATTACCCCTGTGTGTATAGTAACTTATTCCATAGATCGTATTGACGATAAACGTGCTAATGTGGAACGTGTCAACCGATCAAACACAGGAAATATACACGCTGCCACATGCACGCGCATATGCACATAACATTAATTTCTCAGAAGGAGTTGTTACCGCCTCGTTAGACGCAGTGGTCCAGGGTTTTTCCCAGACCAATTGTCTAGTTGTGAATTGTGTCCCTGGATATTTGCCTCTCTTGGATATGAAGTTGTTATTCCTTCTCACTTCAGGTCTTTTTTTGCTACACCGAATCATTTTACTAGTACAATTTTAGCTTAACTAGGAGTTTCGTAGTATTCCACAAGCT
This sequence comes from Schistocerca nitens, assembly GCF_023898315.1. Classification (NCBI taxonomy): domain Eukaryota; kingdom Metazoa; phylum Arthropoda; class Insecta; order Orthoptera; family Acrididae; genus Schistocerca; species Schistocerca nitens. Next base: position 628,666,766 of record NC_064616.1, on the reverse strand, counting down.
TTGTAGTTCATGTGGCTTGTTCCTTTCCTTTAATACAGGCTGTTGTGATGACAGTGTTGTTGCGTCTCAGTTTGGCGTCTTTTGAGAGGCCATCTTATTATATACAAGTTGATTCAAAAGTAGTGTACCATAGTAGAATGTCTACATTGGTGATTAATTAGCCTGGTCCATAGAACAAAGGCGTTTTCAGTTTTATTATGAAATTTCGAAGCAGAAAAGTTTAGTAAACGTGGACTCGAAAAGGCATACCCTAAGAGCTATGAGCACTTGTGATGAGTACTAAAATTAGAATACATAATGAGACTACAGACAACAGTAGCGTTATGTCATTGGAGTATATTACGCTGTCACACACAATTCAACTAGAGGACCAATATTTTTAAGGGTATGTCATGACGACTTATTTATTTATATAACTAAGAATGGAAACACAGGTATGTGAGAGGAATTGGTCTGAAAATGTAAACAACGATTGGAGGCATGCGGCGTAGATCGTTTTATCATGCCTATTGAGATTGCAACAGCAGTGACCAGTCGTACAATATGCGTGACACGCAGGAGAGATGCGTCAGATGATCGAGGGTATGTAGTTTCTACGCGATCTCGTAAAGGCCACTAGCTGACGGACACTTTGAGCTACAGTCCCACTACTGTCATTTTTATTTGCAGTTCTGTTCGTTCCATTTTCTAATTATTTGTTAATTACAGTTATAATTATGCCTAGTTATGAGAGAGAATGAAGGTGTGTACGTGAAATAACGGTTAATGTAAAGTTTTAATACTATACATTGAAGTAACTGGTCTCATGAGAAATGTTAGAGAATTACGTGTGTGTGAGTCATTGTTACCGGGTAATTTGTTATAAACTACACTCCTGGAAATGGAAAAAAGAACACATTGACACCGGTGTGTCAGACCCACCATACTTGCTCCGGACACTGCGAGAGGGCTGTACAAGCAATGATCACACGCACGGCACAGCGGACACACCAGGAACCGCGGTGTTGGCCGTCGAATGGCGCTAGCTGCGCAGCATTTGTGCACCGCCGCCGTCAGTGTCAGCCAGTTTGCCGTGGCATACGGAGCTCCATCGCAGTCTTTAACACTGGTAGCTTGCCGCGACAGCGTGGACGTGAACCGTATGAGCAGTTGACGGACTTTGAGCGAGGGCGTATAGTGGGCATGCGGGAGGCCGGGTGGACGTACCGCCGAATTGCTCAACACGTGGGGCGTGAGGTCTCCACAGTACATCGATGTTGTCGCCAGTGGTCGGCGGAAGGTGCACGTGCCCGTCGACCTGAGACCGGACCGCAGCGACGCACGGATGCACGCCAAGACCGTAGGATCCTACGCAGTGCCGTAGGGGACCGCACCGCCACTTCCCAGCAAATTAGGGACACTGTTGCTCCTGGGGTATCGGCGAGGACCATTCGCAACCGTCTCCATGAAGCTGGGCTACGGTCCCGCACACCGTTAGGCCGTCTTCCGCTCACGCCCCAACATCGTGCAGCCCGCCTCCAGTGGTGTCGCGACAGGCGTGAATGGAGGGACGAATGGAGACGTGTCGTCTTCAGCGATGAGAGTCGCTTCTGCCTTGGTGCCAATGATGGTCGTATGCGTGTTTGGCGCCGTGCAGGTGAGCGCCACAATCAGGACTGCATACGACTGAGGCACACAGGGCCAACACCCGGCATCATGGTGTGGGGAGCGATCTCCTACACTGGCCGTACACCACTGGTGATCGTCGAGGGGACACTGAATAGTGCACGGTACATCCAAACCGTCATCGAACCCATCGTTCTACCATTCCTAGACTGGCAAGGGAACTTGCTGTTCCAACAGGACAATGCACGTCCGCATGTATCCCGTGCCACCCAACGTGCTCTAGAAGGTGTAAGTCAACTACCCTGGCCAGCAAGATCTCCGGATCTGTCCCCCATTGAGCATGTTTGGGACTGGATGAAGCGTCGTCTCACGCGGTCTGCACGTCCAGCACGAACGCTGGTCCAACTGAGGCGCCAGGTGGAAATGGCATGGCAAGCCGTTCCACAGGACTACATCCAGCATCTCTACGATCGTCTCCATGGGAGAATAGCAGCCTGCATTGCTGCGAAAGGTGGATATACACTGTACTAGTGCCGACATTGTGCATGCTCTGTTGCCTGTGTCTATGTGCCTGTGGTTCTGTCAGTGTGGTCATGTGATGTATCTGACCCCAGGAATGTGTCAATAAAGTTTCCCCTTCCTGGGACAATGAATTCACGGTGTTCTTATTTCAATTTCCAGGAGTGTAATTCGTCAGATTATGATAGTGACGAAATGAGATTCTTACCTCAGTAAAATATTTTTGTTAAGAAGGAGTTAATTTTATATATATGGATTTTTAAACTTTATTTATATTAATTTCTTGTTCTCATTGAGTGACAAATTTTGATTGGTTCTGTATATATGTCCGGGACTAAGCAGGTTTGATGCTGATTTCCCATGGACTGTGATGTTTCTCTGCCAACAGAAATTAGCTTATTCGCGCGTATTTGGAACCTAGACACGTGTTTTGTGTGGAGAGATGAGTAGTTCAAATGGTTCAAATGGCTCTGAGCACTATGGGACTCAACTGCTGTGGTCATAAGTCCCCTAGAACTTAGAACTACTTAAACCTAACTAACCTAAGGACAGCACACAACACCCAGCCATCACGAGGCAGAGAAAATCCCTGACCCCGCCGGGAATCGAACCCGGGAACCCGGGCGTGGGAAGCGAGAACGCTACCGCACGACCACGAGATGCGGGCCAGAGATGAGTAGAATCGAGGCTAGGATCTCACAGTGATCAGACCTATTGACAGGTCCTCCGATGAAAGTTATTACTATTGTGATATTTCGGTACCAAAATATTTGAGAACTGCCGTAAATTTTGGAACAGAGTTTGCTTTAATTCTTGGTGTGTAATTCAGAACTTTTGGTGACATTTTAAGTAACTAAATTCCGCGTGGCGTGTTGCTTACTCGTGAACTTGAACATTTCATTACGTGATACTAATTATAGCGATATTTCAGCGAGCTATTCTGAAAGAAACAATCCGTTTTTAAGCTTTCCGTAAAGGATAACTAATAATTACCGTAAACTGGCTATGGTTATGAATGTTGTGTGCATGTGGACTGTTCAGACTTTGTACAGCTTAGAGTAAGGCTTGGTAGTAACGTGTATGAAAGCTTACAGTAACAGAGTGAAATTTCACGCACACAAATACTCTCATTAACTATTATTAACCTTCCACCGACAGAACAATTTTTAGTGCGACTTGTGGTTACGACGTCTGCAGCTATTGTTTCTGTAGCTTTTTACGTCTGAGAACTGCATTTCAGTAATTTCAAGAACGCGCGTGTGTGAAAAGAGATTCACCACAATGTGATTGGATCTTTATTAGCAGCAGCACAACACCGCGCAGCCACAAATCGTGGGTCAGGTCTGGGGAAGTATAAAAGGCTGTATAGAAGAGATTCGCGGCTGAGAATAATTGTGAAAATGAGCAGTGTCGCACTGTGATCAAAAGGCAGGATTGAACAGTGTGTGACAAAGTGGAAATATAGGACATGGCAATGACAACTATAATCCTACGGTGGGAAGAAGAAAGAGAAAGACATCGTAGATTCGACAGAAGAAGCAGCGTGGAGTTAGTAGACGGAATGGCGGATGCAGCGGCAGCCGCTATCTGAACAATTTCACTGACGACGTTGGCAGCAGATAGTCTCCACGAACTGGTATAGCTCGAGGAGTTTCAGCACGCCAAGGTTACAGTCGACAAACAGAGATAAGCTACGTTTAGTTCATCTGTTTGCTTGTATAAAAATACTTTCTAAAAGGGAAGGGAATGATAATTCTGTAGTTGTGAAGGTAGAGGATGAGATTCAGTTTGATGGAAGAGCCAATGAGACAACGACAAAATGGCAGAGAAATGTGGGGAATTAGAAATTAATGATGTTTCAGTTCTTAATTTAGAACAGTTGCCTAAAATTGTGGGAGAGAAACAAGGACAAAATGTTTTAACAGATGTGACTCTGGGATAGGGTACTAGCTCTTTTAATAATAGATGAGATTAATTTAGTGATTCCTATTTATTTGACATGAGAGGGTGACGTAAATGAACAGGAGACAAAAGAGGCAGTACCAAACTTGATGTGTTCCAATTAAACAAATTGAACAGCAAAGTGTGAAGGAAATATTAGCAGTATTAATGCTTAGTATCAATGAAGCAAATAAAAGTTAGCTAGAGATATTAAACAATATTTTAATAGGAAAGCTGATCAGAAGTCCAGTACTATAAATGGTTTTTTTAGTGAGTTTAATCAGCAATCTGGCATTATTAGTGGTTTTGCTGGTGAGCTTAAACAGTTGAAAGTTGAAATTGATACTAAGTTAAACACCAGGCTTCCGGTCTAAAGGAAATGTAACAAAGAGAATTGAAGGCTTTTGATGAAAAGGTCGAAATTAAGGTTTCTCTAATTGGGGGAAGTTGTAAGAAACCCTCAGATAGTGTAAGAAGGGAATTAACGCAGCTATAAAAAGGGTGGCTAATGAAAGCAAGCAAAGAATGGATCAGATCCAAGGAAATATTCAGAAAGTAGAGCACAAAATAGCTACAGTTCTAGGTGTATGTGAAAGTGAGCGAACAATTCTGAATAGCAAAATCAATTAGGAAACTGGAAATTGTTTAAAAGCTGTAAAGGTAGTGTCTGTCCGTGTAGAATAAGTAGAAACTGACATGAATCATCTGAATAATCAGGTGGGGATAGTAGAAAATGATTTTCGTGACGGTTAAGGCGCTCGGTCCGGAACCGCGCGACTGCTACGGTCGCAGGTTCGAATCCTGCCTCGGGCATTGATGGGTGTGATGTCCTTAGGTTACTTAGGTTTAAGTAGTTCTAAGTTCTAGGGGACTGATGACCACAGATGTTAAGTCCCATAGTGCTCAGAGCCACTTGAACCATTTTTTTTTTAATTTCGTGATCATAAAAACAGACTAACTAAAGTAGAACATAATATACAAGTTGGTACTAACAGTGTGGGTGGTAGGCTGACAACAGAGTCGGCTGAAGTACCTTACATTACTAACAGGCAGTTTTTACGTTTTGATCCTGATAGACATGTACATCCAAAGATATTCTGGAATGAGTTTGAAAATGTGTTACTCAGATTGTGGACTGATAGGCAAAAGATCGGTTCCATTTCATTAAAATTTATGGGGGAAGCCATCGCCTGGAGTATGAATGCTTCTGAGCGATATGATACTTTGGAAAAGTTTAAAGATGCATTTTTCAATGAATACTGGAGTAAACGAAAGCAGATGAGCCTAAAAACAGTTCCTGTGCTGGGGAAAAGTTTAATCCCAAAAAGGAGAATGTGATAAAGATTTGCTTTAAAGTGGGTTGCTAGTTTATTGTATCTCACTAACCGTTTAGAGACCATCAGATTATAATGGGTTTAGATGGGAAGCTGCCTATGAACTGGCACAACAAAATAATAGCTGATCCCAGGGACGATATTAATCAATTTATTAATTACGTCGAAAGAGTAGAGAGACTAATTCCGGAGAAGGAGCAGGCTGATAGAAATTTTAGGTCTCCAAAGAATGCAGAACCTCAACAGAATATAATGAAACAGCTGGTGTGTCACGAGGGAATGGTAGGGGAAGAGGCGCAAGAGGCTGGCGCCATGCTGCGCTAGAGAGGCAAACTAACTCAGATCAAGGACGTGCTAACAGATCTCCAATATACGAGCATAGTGATGTCTGAAACAGATAACAGAGCGGAGTGCGAGCAGAAGAAGCGTTGATTCATAGAGTACGGGAAACTAGATGCCGTCCGTTAAGATGCTAGCTTTTGGAGGACAGGCAGTGGTAGTCTAAAACCGATAGCAAACCCTATCCTGATGTCTGATGAAGAAGTGACGTAACTGGAAGGCAATGACATGGGCAGTACGAATGAGGAAAATGAGAAAGACAGCATCAGAATATCAGTATTTAATGGTGGCTTAGGGGACATTTCGATCAGGAAAAGGCGAAAGGATTACTGCAGTTATGAAGATTTAACATGTTTGTGTACAGATGTTGACACAGGTTCAGCTCAAAAGGGAAAGGTTAGCAAAGTAAACAGACAAGGAATCTTTTCACACGGAATCAGATAGTACAGATAGTAAAGAATTGCACGACTGAGACGAGAAAAATATTATGGAGGTGATTAATGAAAAATATTTGTAGTTAGGGCAGAGGTGCATGCTGAGGATGACCATAGTGGGGGTCAGTGAAGTAAGGGATTAGAGGAGGGTCAGGAGGAAAAAGATGATGTGTGAAGGTGTTTTGATTTGTCATTAGTTAACAGTTTGGCTGCAGCAAAGAGGATAAATATTGAAAATAATCCTACAAATATCTGTGTAATCTCCTGGAATGGGCAAGATTTTGAGCGAAAGGAATTTGTACACGATTTGCTAGATGAATCTGAAGTCAGTAATAGTGGGGAGGAGACAGGGCAGTCCGTTGTTAAGTTAGTAGTACAAGAGGAGAAAGTGCAGTGTTTACCTGGCAGTTGCAGGGATCTTTGTGCTATGAACTTTCTTTGACTGTGAAAGAAGATGCATAGTTTTCCAAAATACCTAGAACCATTACAGGAAGAGCATAGGAAAGCAGTAAGCGACTTAATCCAAAACCGCTTAAATGCGGAATTATTGAGAAAGCTGTATGTGTGTCCAAAAATCCATTAATTGTGGTTATTAAGGGAGATGGATCTGTGAGACATGTGTTGGATACTAGGGCTTTGAATTTAATAGACCAGAAAGTGATAGGCCTGAAAACGTTGATAAATTGTTACCAAAAACTAAAGGGGCTAAATTCTTGATTTCAATGCACGTGACATGTGGCTATTGGAATTTTCCACTATCAAAGGAATCCAGGAAATACACAGAATTCTTGTTTGCAGGTAAGTGTTATCAATATAAGGTAGTACTATTTGGACTAAGTGTAAGTACTTGTGCTTTTGTGCGAGCTATGTCAAAAGTTTTAGGTGACGAACTACTGAGAAAAATTACTGTTTATGTAGACAATGTTTTGCTTCGACTGTAACCTGGGACAAACATTATATGTTATTAGACAAGGTTTTGGATGCAAATGAGATAGGGAGACTGCTGAATTTGGTAAGAAAAACACTTGGCGAGTGATGTCTTCTCTCGCTGGCTGTGTCCATTCTTTTTTTCTGGTTCACTCGATCCTAACTCTTTTCTCTCTGGGTTCTGTTCCCACTGTGCTCTTCTATTTTTGTTTCACTCTTTCCTACCCAGAGTCTATCTTATTAAATGTGACGACAACTTCTGTGGATTAGATGATTTGGAAAAGGTATCTTCGGTACTGTTATACACTTGTAACACCTGCAATCTCTTGCATAAAAATTCTTACAAAATAGGGCAGGAAATAATTATAGAAGTTAAATTTGGAAGTAATAGTGATCTGGTATCCATTCTGGATTATAAATCAGAATCCACTGTAACGTTTAATAAAATGAAGGTTTACTGTGGTGATAGGAGATTAATGGCGGGAAACAGTAACAATATTGAAGGAAGTAAAGTAGAGACTGCTTCAGTGAACGTCAGTGGATATTCAGTACAGGCACTAGGATCAGGAGCTGGTGTTTTTGCTGGTAGTAATGCACAGAAAGGGGTCCTTACTCCAATGAAGAGGTGGAAATTTAGAATGAACAGGCAGTGGTTTCTGTGTCATATGTTGTAGTTAAAATGATAATACAAAAGGGTAGTTACTTTAAAGAAATAAGAGAGGTTTATGTGGAGGAGAATGACGTTGATGTTGTTGTGATACGTGAAGCTGTGAGCGATGAAATATAGCTTAATGAGGTAAGTTCTCTTACATGTTGTACGAATGTAAGTGTTGAGCAGGCACATTTACTTTGTCAAGCCATGTGAAAGTAAGATGGAGAGAGGATTGTATTGTAGTAATTGGATGGCCAGGGAAAGTTAGATCCAGAAATGGACCCTTCAAAGTCGTGAGTTTAGTAATGCTGGAGGTATCATGCAGATACAAAAAAAGGAGTTGGGGTAAATATCTCATAGGACATTACACTCTTTGTAGTGCTGGGCAATTGACGTTTACCAGGTACTCGAGCTACAGACAAGACTACTTCAATTTCTATTCATGTTGTCAAACTTCCTCTTCTGCCATTTTGAACTATGGTCTACCATCTTCAATTTTTTCCTTTCTATAGGAAAGTTCAAGCAGTAGGGGGTATTGTCATGTTGAAGGTTATGAGCAGAGAGATAAGTGTAGTCGTGGAAGGAAGGGTTAGTATAATTTGAAGTGATTACAGAATGTGGTTTTGAAAATAAAGTGATTAATAATGATTTGGGGTAACTTGCGGTAGTGAGAGGTGTGCTAATGAAAAATGGGTAGCGGAATCTGAATTGTCTATGTATAGTTTACTGAAGGTGACATGGGAAGGAACATATTAGTAAATGGAGGCTAATGAGGAATAATGTGTTATGTTGCATCCAGAGGTCTTTTGTCACGATGAAAAACACATAACAGTGGAGTAAGATGTCTTGTTGCAAGGAGACACCGATTTTCCCGGTGGAAAATGGTTAACAGATTTTTGTAACATAGAAAAATACCAGAATTGACTATTAGGACTAACTGATTAGTATGGTTATGTAAACAATGTAATGAAGTTTGGAAAGAGAATACTAATATTGACATTAGCTAAACTCATATATGAGAGATTTGGAAGGAAGGAAGGTGAAATGAAAAGTTGTATGTAAGTTTTTTTTTGGATTTATGTGTAATCTATGTCTATATTAAGTCAAAACATCATGTTGAAGATAATGAGAGGCTTGCGGCTTCACTATAATATTTACATCAGATGAGTGAGTGTGCATCAGCTGTAATGAAGGAACTGGTATAAACAGTGGCCCCTACGGGGTGACAACTATTGAACTACGTATATGAAAAAAACATGTAAATTAGCTACAAACTACGGCGTGCACACACTTTCTTCAACACGTAAACGTCACTCCAGATATTCGGATTAGGGTTATGACATGTTCGATATGTCTGCCATCATTGCCGATGACGTGACGCAGACGAATAGCGAAATTCTGCATGACCCGCTAAAGTGTGGGAACATCGACGCTTTTGCTGAACTCCTGAATGGTTGTTTCCAGCTTAGCAACGGTTTCGGGGTTACTGCTGTACAACTTAACTTTAATATAGCTCCACAAAAAGGAGTTGCATGTGTACAGATCTGGAGAATATGGCGACCAATCGAGGCCTATGGCAGTAGCCACTGGGTACCACAGAGCCAGAATACGGTCCCCAAAGTGCTCAACGAGGACATCAAACACTCTCCCGCTTCGTTGGGATCGAGCTCCGTCTCGTGAGCAACATCTTGTCGAAATCAGGGTCACTTTGGAGAATGGGGATCAAATCATCTTCCAAAACCTTCACATACCTTCAATGTGCCCTCAAGGAATATCGCACCGATTATGAGATGACTGGGCATTGCATACCATACAGTCACCCATTGATGATGAAGAGGCTCCTCAATCGCGGAGTGCGGATTCTCAGTTCCCCAGATGCGCCAACTTTACTTATTGACGAACTCATCCAAACGAAAGTGGGCTTCTTCGCTAAACCATATCATATTCACACCAAAGTCCTGTTCGACAATTCTGTATACAACAGTGTTGGCGAAACACAACCGCTGTTTCATGACCCTGGGGCTTAATGGATGATGGGTTTGAATTTTGTATGGGAAGAAATGCAGGTCTTTAACAACAATTTGTCACAGTGTCTCCCAGTTGATTCTCACTTGTGCAGTTCGTCTGATCGATTTCCTGGGGCTGGTTTGAAACGCAGCGCGTGTCTTCTCGATGTTTTCGGGTGTTTTCACCCTGTTTGGACGACCGACATTGCCAACACTGTCATCACAAATGCTACCCAATCTCTCAAACTTGCAAATCAAATTCTTGATAGTTAGCACAGTTGGACCGGTTGTCTCCAGCTTGAATTCGGTCCAAACGTCGTTTGCGCCGCAGTTGTTCTGTTATTTTTCGGATAGTAGGTCATCACAAGTGCTATATCTCAGGCACGCCGTTCCAACCGACAGCAAGGCACAAGCGCATACTATTTCCCATCTTTCCCCAAGGCCAATTGTGCATTTCTAACGTACTGACGCAAACAGTTCAGAAGTTAAGACGACTTCATTTCATTTTGCTGTTGTTGCCTTCAGTCCAGAGACTGGTTTGATGCAGCTCTCCATGCTGCTCTATCCTATGCAAGCCTCTTCATATCTGAATAACTACTGCACCCTACATCCTTCTGAATCAGCTTAGTGTATTCATCTCTTGGTCTCCCTCTACGATTTTTACCCTCCAAGCTCCCTCCAACACTAAACTGGTGATCCCTTGATGCCTCAGAACGCACCCTACCAACCGGTCCCTTCTTCTAATCAAGTTGTGCCACAAATTCCTCTTGTCCCCAATTCTCTTCAGTACCTCCTCACTAGTTACGTGGTCTACCCATTTAATCTTTAGCGTTCTTCTGTAGCACCACATTTCGAAAGCTTCTATTCTCTTCTTGTCTAAACTGTTTACCGTCCATGTTTCACTTCCATATATGGTTACACTCCATACAAATACCTTCTGAAAAGAATTCCTGACACTTAAATGTATATTTCGACCATCATCAGTTATTTTGCTACCCAAATAGCATAACTCATTACTACTTCAAGTGTCTCATTTCCTTATCTCATTCCCTCAGAATCATCTGTTTTAATGCGACTACGCTCCATTATCCTCGTTTTCCTTTCGTTGATGCTCATCTTATATCCTCCTTCCAAGACACTGTCACTTCCGTTCAGCTGCTCTTCCAGGGCCTTTGCTGTCTCTGACAGAATTACAATGACATCGGCAAACTTCGAAGTTTTCATTTCTTCTCCATGGATTTTAATTCCTACTCCAAATTTTTCGTATGTTTCCTTTACTGCTTACTCAATATACAGATTGAATAACATCGTAGAAGGGCTACAACCCAGTCTCACTCAATTCTCAACCACTGCTTCCCTTTCGTACCCCTCAACTCTTATAACAGCCATCTGGTTCCTGTACAAACTGTAAATAGCCTTTCGCTCTCTGTATTTGACCCCTCCCACCTTCAGAATTTGAAAGAGGGTGTTCCAGTCAACATTGTCAAAAGCCTTCTCTAAGTCTACAGTTGCTTGAAACGTAGGTTTGCGTTTCCTTAATCTATCTTCTAAGATAAATAGTAGGGTCAGTATTGCCTCACATGTTCCAACATTTCTACGGAATCCAAACTCATTTTCCACGCGGTTGGCTTCTACCAGTTTTCCATTCGGCTGTAAAGATTTCGTGTTAGTATTTTGCAGCCGTGACTTATTAAACTGATAGTTCGGTAATTTTCACACAAACCAACACTTGCTTTCTTTGGGATCGGAATTATTATATTCTTCTTGAAATCTGAGGATTTCGCCTGTGGCCTACATCTTACTCACCAGATGGTAGATTTTTGTCAGGGCTGGGTCTCCCAAGGCTATCAGGAGTTCTAATGGAATGTTGCCTCCTTCCGTGGCCTTGTTTCATCTTACGTCTTTCAGTGCTCTATCAAGCTCCTGCCGCAGTATCATATGTCCCATTTCATCTTCATCCACGTCCTTTTCCATTTCCATAATATTTCCCTCAAGTACATCGCCCTTGTATAGACCCCCTATGTACTCCTTCCACCTTTCTGCCTTCCCTTCTTTGCTTAGAACTGGTTTTTCATCTGAGCTATTGATATTCATACAAGTGGTTCTCTTTTCTCCAAAGCTCTCATTGATTTTCCTGTATGCAATATCTATTTTACCGCTAATGTCAAAGCTACCCATTCTTCTTCTTCTGTATTTTTCCCCCGTTCTTGACAATCGTTCCCTTATGCTCTCTCTGAAACTCGCTACAACCTGTGGTTCTTTCATTTTATCCAGGTCCCAGCTACTTACATTTCCACCTCTTTGCACTCTCTTCAGTTTTAATCTAGAGTTCATAACCAATAGATTGTGGTCAGAGTCAACATCTGCCACTGGAAACGTCCTAAGATTTAAAACCTGATTCCTAAATCTCTGTCTTACCATTATATAATATATTTGAAACCTTTCAGTGTCTCCAGGCCTCTTCCACGTATACAACCTCCTTTCAGGATTCTAAAACCCAGTGTTAGCTCTGATTCATTTATGCTCCGCGCAAAATTCTACCAGGCGAACTTCTCTTTCATTTCTTAACCTTAGCCCATATTCACCTACTACTTTTCCTTCTCTTCCTTTCCCTACTACTGAATTCAAGTCCCCAATGACTATTAAATTTTCGTGTTCTTTCACTATCTGAATAATTTCTTTTATCTCATCATACATTTCTGCCATCTCTTTGTCATCTGCGGAACTAGTTGGCATATAAACTTGTACTACTGTGATTGGCGTGGGCTTCGTGTCTATCTTGGCTACAATAATGCGTTCACTATGCTGTTCGTAGTAGCTTACCCGCGGTCATATTTTTTTATTCATTATTAAACCTACTCCTGCATTACCCCTATTTGATTTTGTATTTATAACCCTGTATTCACCTGACCAGACGTCTTGTACCTCCTGCCACCGAGGTTCACTAATTCCCACTATATATAAATTTAACTTATCCATTTCACTTTTTAAAGTTTCTAACGTATCTGCCCGATTAAGTGATCTGACATTCCATGCTCCGATCCGTAGAACGCCAGTTTTCTTTCTCCTGATTACGATCTCCTCCTGAGTGGTCCCCGCCCGGAGATCCGAATGGGGGACTATTTTACCTCCGGAATATTTTACCTAAGAGGATGACATCATCATTTAACCATACAGTAAAGCTGCATGCACTCGGGAAAACTTACGGCTGTAGCTTCCCCTTGCTTCCAGCCGTTCCCAGTACCAGCAGGCCGTTTTGGGCAATGTTACAATCTCAGATCAGTAAATCATCCAGGCTCTTGGCCCTGCAACTACTGAATGGGCTGCTCCACCTCTTCAGGGACCACACGTATGTCTGGCCTCTCAACAGATACTCCAGTTGTCGTTGCAGCTACGGTACGGCTATGTGTATCGCTGAGGCACGCAAGTCTCCCCACCAACGGCAAGGTCCGTGGGTCATGGGAGGAGGCTTCATTTCATATAGTTCAAAAACTGTCGCCCTGTATGTTATGTTATGTTGCAAATATTGTCAATTAATGATTTGCACGAAATGAAAGTTAGTTTTGAAAGAACTTAAATCTACTTAACGTAAATATTTCAGTTAGCTAAGTAATTAAACAAAGTGTTTGCATTAGCTACCCTACTTTGCTGAAGTTTTGAAATTATTTCGATTTAATTACTTATGGTTCAAAGTAGATTTAATTGGATGCCACTTAAGTGCACTATTTAGAGTAAAGTCACTGTTAATTTACTTAATTGGTAAATGAAATATAAGAAACATATATAGTAATGATTTATTTCAGGAAGACATAACTGTTATTTGTAGGCTTGCTATGTTTTCAGAAAATATGGGCTTCTAGCCTAAGCCTGGACTGTGGTTGAAGGTCAAACGTTATGGACACCACAAACTTGTGTGGCCTACGTATGTGAGAAACGTGTGTAAAAACATTTGTGACGCTAATAAAGTGCCAGCATTCAGGCACCAGAGAATTTTATTAGTGTAAAATAGAGAGACGCCATACATAGCGAAAAAGGAAAATTTTATAAATATTGCAAATTGCGCAGAAAACAGAAGTTGTATTGATGTGTGAAACAACTAATTTTCTATAAAAGATTAACTTGCTGTTTTTGGCAGCAATATAACTTTGTTAAATCATAGGCTAGGTTAGTTTTACCACTACTAAGTCTGACGTAGGGGAACTGTAATTTACTATAGTTTGGTTTTGGAATTGGCCCGAAGTTTGAGCTAAATTACTCAAAAATTTTATTTACAAGAAATTTTTTTTTTCATAATTCAAGGGGGTGTGAGGTGTAGCGTCTTATATCTACTGAGATCGTAACAGCAGTGGACAGGCGTGCAGAATGAGTCGCACATAAGTCTTATAACGTCAGGTGTCCGAGTCTATGTAGATTCTATGCTATCTGGTAGTGGTCACTAGCTGACGGATACATTGAGCTGTAGTCAACATACTGTCATTTTTATTTTCAGTTCTGTTTGTTTCATTTTCTAATTGTTTATTAATTACTATTATCATTGTTCATTGTTATGAGGGTGAAAAATGGTGTGAACGTGAAATAATGATTTATGTAAAGTTTTTCTACTGTACATTGAAGTAAGTGGTCTCATGAGGAAAGTTCGAGAATAAGGTGTGTGTTAGTCATTCTTACTGAGGAATTTCTTATAAACTATTTCGTCAGTTTATGGTACTGGGGAAATGAGATTATGATTTCCCTCTTATGAGGGAGTTAATTTTATATTTACGGGTTCTGAGCGTGTTTGATGCTGATTTTCTATTGGCTGTGATATTTCTCTGCCAATCATAAATCAGCATATTCAAAAAATGGTTCAAATGGCTCTAAGCACTATGTGACTTAACATCTGAGGTCATCAGTCTCCTAGACTTAGAAATACTTAAACCTAACCAACGTAAGGACATGACACACATCCATGTAGGAGGCAGGATTCGAACCTGCGACCGTAGCAGCAGCGCGGTTCCAGACTGTAGCGCCTAGAACAGCTCGGCCGTTACGGTCGGCTCAGAATATTCGCACGTATTTTGGGAAGTAGAAACTTCTTTTGCGTTGAGAGATGAGGAGTTTTGGGGTTTGGATCTCATAGTGATCAGACCTATTGATAGGTGCTCCGAAGAAAATTATTAGTATTGTGATATTTCGGTATCAAAATGTTTGAGGACTGTCGTAAAGTTTGGCAGAGAGTTCGATTTAGTGCATGGTATGAAATTCAGAACTTTCGGTGACATTTAAATAACTTAATTCGGCGTGGCACGTCACTTACTAACCAGCGTGAGAATTTTGTTACATGATACTGATTATAGCAACATTTGAGAGAGCTATTCTGAAAGAAAAAACCTGTTTTTATACTTTCTGTGAAGGATAACCAACAATTATCGTAAATTGGCTATGTTTATGAGTGATGTGTGCGTGTGGACTTTCCAGACGTTTTACAGCTGTAGAGTAAGGCCTGTTATTAACTAGCGTGTGCAAGCTTACCATAATGGAGTGAAATTTTAGGTACATAAATACTTTTACTAACCTTCCACCGACAAAACAATTTTTAGTGCGACATGTCATTACGAGGTGTATAGTTATTTTTTCTGTAGCTTTTTCTAGCTGAGAACTGCATTTCAGTAACTTCAGACAGGCGTGAGTGTGAGAAGAGATTCACCACAAGGGGAGTGGATCTTTATTAGCAGCAGCGCAACACCGCGCTGCCGCAAGCGGAGTGCTTGTTCCATTGTTTTTAACACACAATCTCATTATGGTGTGGTCGCATCGTCATTGCAGACGTCGACCCAGAGGTGCTGTTTGCGTACAAGTCCTTTGTCTTATATGTGACCTTGTTAAGTGGGGTTGAGCTCTCCTTGCCCCGCCCCCCTACTCTACCATCCAACTCGACTCGATACGCAGCCGGATTAGATCTATCGTTGCTGCCGGCTTCTGCATACCCTCATGTCACTCACGTGTTCATCATGCTACGCTTTACGTAAAAGTTATTTATTTGCTATCGTTCCTGGTGTTGTAATGTTAATCGCCAGCTGTGTATTTCATTTCTATTTATGTGTGTGACTGTTGCATAAAGATTAAGAAGCCAGGTAGCGACTTATGCAGATCAAAATGAGCAAATAATTACATATACAGGGTGATTCAAAAAGAATACCACAACTTTAAAAATGTGTATTTAATGAAAGAAACATAATATAACCTTCTGTTATACATCATTACAAAGAGTATTTAAAATGGTTTTTTTTTCACTCAAAAACAAGTTCAGAGATGTTCAATATGGCCCCCTCCAGACACTCGAGCAATATCAACCCGATACTCCAACTCGTTCCACACTCTCTGTAGCATATCAGGCGTAATAGTTTGGATAGCTGCTGTTATTTCTCGTTTCAAATCATCAATGGTGGCTGGGAGAGGTGGCCGAAATACCATATCCTTAACATACCCCCATAAGAAAAAATCGCAGGGGGTAAGATCAGGGTTTCTTGGAGGCCAGTGATGAAGTGCTCTGTCACGGGCTGCCTGGCGGCCGATCCATCGCCTCGGGTAGTTGACGTTCAGGTAGTTACGGACAGATAAGTGCCAATGTGGTGGCGCTCCATCCTGCTGAAATATGAATTGTTGTGCTTCTTGTTCGAGCTGAGGGAACAGCCAACAAATGCTTGCTGGATGCGTGCTACATTTTCATCACTCGTTCTCGGCCGTCCAGAACTTTTCCCTTTGCACAAACACCCATCCTCTGTAAACTGTTTATACCAACGTTTAATACACTACCTATCAGGAGGTTTAACACCATACTTCGTTCGAAATGCACGCTGAACAACTGTCGTCGATTCACTTCTGCCGTACTCAATAACACAAAAAGCTTTCTGTTGAGCGGTCGCCATCTTAGCATCAACTGACGCTGACGCCTAGTCAACAGCGCCTCAAGCGAACAAATGTACAACTAAATTAAACTTTATAGCTCCCTTAATTCGCCGACAGATAGTGCTTAGCTCTGGCTTTTGTGGTTGCAGAGTTTTAAATTCCTAAAGTTGTGGTATTCTTTTTGAATCACCCTGTACTTTTTCTTCTAGAATACAATATTCCACATCGTATATTTTCACATAGCGCATTACTCACTGTACCACCTGCTTAGATATAGCGAATAGAATGAAGAGAGGTGTCAGATACTTTAAGGAGCCAGAAAATTGTAACCACTCATGCAACAAGATTGATTGCGGCTTTTGGCGTTGCGGACATGTGACGCGGCAAGGAAAATATAAAAATGGAGTAGAAACTAATGGGAAATCGTCACAGGATGGTGCGCCTTGCAAATGGGTACGTCATCAGACATAAGCGGCTGTCATAACGGACACACTGTTATTGACCACACCCTGGGAACGAGTATCTCGGAAATGGGTCGACTGTTTGCTTGTATTATCCTGAGCATCTATGGAAAATGGGTGAAGGACTGAGGAATAGTGAGTACGCTACAACGTGTTGGACGTCTACGCCCAATC
This sequence comes from Schistocerca nitens, assembly GCF_023898315.1. Lineage (NCBI taxonomy): Eukaryota > Metazoa > Arthropoda > Insecta > Orthoptera > Acrididae > Schistocerca > Schistocerca nitens. The sequence goes on along the minus strand of NC_064616.1, from coordinate 628,649,486 downwards.
ACGAACTGTGGAGGTCAGAGGCTAACACGCTTTGTAAATTGAGATAGTCGGCGATTTTAGCAGTTCTGACTAATGAGTATAATGCTGGTGCAGGCACAAGTATTTCGGAGCAAACTGTTTTGCAAACATTGTTGAAAATGGAGTATTACAGCAGATGACCCGTACGTGCTCCCATGTTGGCCCTACGAAGTTGTCCACTAGGACAGCAGTGGGCAATGGATCTTCGAGAGTCGACCCTGGATCGGTGGACACTCGTCTCCATGTAAAATGAATCACGTACATAGTTACACCAGGCCTATGGTCGTGTCTAGATACGCCGTCATCCAGGTGAACGGCGACTTGGAGCGTATACTGCGCCAAGGACTCGGGCCGGTGGGGGCTGTATTATGCTGTGGGGATATGCAACTAGGATTATGTGGGACCTGTGGTAGTAGTCTAAGGCACCATGACAGGTCTGGACTACATGAACGTTACTGTGGGCTATCCGCACGATTTTATGCTTGATGGCTTTCAGCTGTAGCACTTTCCAGAAGGATAACTATCCCTTTCACGAGAACACCATCGCGCTAAGGTGGTTTGAGGATAATGACAGTGAACTAACACGGCCCTCCAAATACGTCTGTCCTTAACCCTGCACGGGGTCGTGAAGAAACTTTGAAAAGTTCGTAAGGATGTTGTAAAAGTTAGCAAATCAGGAAACTGCGTACGCAAATTCGAGCGACCCGCCAGATACAATCATTGTCAGTTTTCTTCATAGCGTAGATAATAGCGAACAAAACTGTTAAGCCTTAGGCTCGCTTTCGATCCTTACTAGTGTCCGACGTCCAATTTTTGTATCGTGCTCTTGTTCGATTTTAGGAAACCAAACGGAGATCGCCTTTGGCGACACCGTCTCTGGCGGGGCGCTCGAATTTGCGTACACAACGGCCTGATTGGCTAACTTCAATGCTAATTAACTTCGAAACGCCGCAACGTGTTTAATATTTTTCTTAAAAATTAACTCTCACCACAACCTATCCTGCAACACCTTTGTAACATTTTTCAATCAGTTTCTGACAGATCTGTGCAAAACATCTGGGATAATATCGCGTGGCAGTCTCGTGCCCACTAACCACCAGCTTATAATTTGCGGGAACTACGGGACCTGATCGCGGAGACGCCTGGTGCCACATAACACGGGCGACCTGCCAATGACTTGTAGGATCCATGCATTGCAGGATCGCTGTTACATTGCTTGCCATATATGGGCTAACATACTATCAAGCAGGTGATCGTTAAACGTTGGTCTCATCAATGTATGTCTGCTTATTTTCGTCATTTGTCTAAATGTTTGCTGTAGACAGCGAGAAGTAAATTTCAATAATGCTTTTCGGTACAGGTGTTTTGTTGCTGCGCCTACGAAGACTGTATGAAAGATATTTAGCTCCTGCAGTCACAAAAAAAGACGAATGTAGTACGTATCTGTAACACACATTCTTCACCGTCGGTTTTACATATCAAAGCTGCTCCGGAAGATGTTAAACTCCGTGCTTTCTTCTTCAGCTTAGCGAACTTAACGTTACATCGCGTGTAGGTATCTACATTATTTGACCTAAATACATACAGCCTATCGTCTTCCATTAAAGGCACCATCGACTTTTTTTTCCCAATACTGGCATTATTCCGCTTTCATTGCATGGCTCGTAACGGATGAGTCTTCGCACGCCAAGAATATGAGATGATGGCATAGCGTTACGTTAGTAAAGGGGAGGATTATTAGACACGGTAATATTTTGAACTGAGTGAACATTTTCAGTGGATTTTAATTTTTATCCGTTGTATGTTAACCGGGGACCTAGAAACGACGGAGAGGCTCCGTCCCGGCCGCAGCCGCAGTGGTCCACAATCCAACGATGACTACCGCAGTCCACCCCTCCGCCGCCCCACACCGAACCCTGGGTTATTGTGCGGTTCGGCCCCCGGTGGACCCCCCCCCCCCCCCCAGGGATCGTCTCACACCAGACTAGTGTAACCCCTATGTTTGCGCGGTATAGTATTGGTGGTGTACCCGTACGTTAAGAACTTATTTGCGCAACAATCTCCAACATAGTGTAGCTGAGGCGGAATAAGGGGAACCAGCCCGCATTCGCCGAGGCAGATGGAAAACCGCCTAAAAACCATCCACCGATTGGCCTGCTCACCGGATCTTTACACAAGTCCGCCAGGTGGATTCGTGCCGGAGACCAGGCGCTCCTTCCCACTCCGGTAATCCGTGCGTTAGAACGCTCGGCTAACCGGGCGGGCATTTTTATCCGTTACTGTACTACGTTGCTGATGGAGAGAATGTGTGGTACTGTCCGAGGCTGTTCGGTATCCTAAGGGTGACCACCAAGAAGCCAGGTTGCCCCCCAAATTAAAACAATAACAATCGTTACCCGAAACGTCGATTCAATCTGGGTCCAGGATAATCCCTAGTCTCGCCAGGTAACTTCTTTAAGGATAAAATTACACATATGGTATGAATCAAAACTCAGTTCTGTAAAGTAAGAAACTAATTGTCAAAACCGTCTATTTACTTTTTATTGACATACACAACGGTCACCTTCCACTAACAGCTTATGTTCACAGAAAATGTTCAAAGTGACAAGTGCCAGTCCCAGTGTATCCATTACAAGGTCGCGTAAACTGCTGTACATTCCGTCAAATAACCACACATCCTGTTGTGCAATGAGACGGGAAGATAACTTCATATCAGTCTATTCCGTTTCTATTGGGATTTCATGTACCAACTACATTATATAAAGCTGTATTTTTGTTAAGGTGCGGCCAGAAATTTTGAATCACACACTTAAGCAGTTTATAAACACATGCCTCAAACGTATTTCTCATTTAAGACCTGGTCACCCGTGAAATAATCAGTTCCGAGTTTCAGTTGCTAATACTCAAGTTTTAAATCCTGCAACATCTGTATAAATGGGGCAGTACATTGAGCTGCCACAGCCATACAACCCGGATGAATTCTCGGCAGCTGAAACATCCGGTCGTGAAAGCCTTCATTGTATGACCGTACATTGAGGTGACAAAAGTTATGGGACAGTGGTATGCACATATACAGATAGCGGTAGTATCGTGTACACAAGGTTTAAAAGGGCAGTGCATTGGCGAAGCTGTCATTTGTACTCAGATGATTCATCTGAAAAAGTTTCCAACGTGATTATGGCTGCACGGCGAGGATTAACAGATTTAAAACGTGGAATCGTAGTTGGAGCTGGATGCATTTCGGAATTGGTTAACGAATTTAACATTCTGAGATCCACAGTGTAGAGTGTGCCGAGTACCTAAAATTTCAGGCATTACCTCTCATCACAGGGAACAAAGTGGCCGACAACCTTTCCTTAACGACCGGGAGCAGCGGCGCTTGCATAGAGTTTTCATTGCTAACGGTCAAACAACACTGCGTGAAATAACAGCAGAAATCAATGAGGAAAGTACGACGAACGTATCCGTTACGGTAGTGCGGCGAAATATCGCGTTAATGAGCTATGGCAGCAGACGACAGACGCAAGTGCCTTTGCTAACAGCACGACATCGCCTGCAGCGCCTCTCCTGGGCTCGTGACGAAATCTGTTGGATCCTAGACGACTGGAGAACCGTGCCCTGGTTAGATGAGTCCCGATTTCAGTTCTTAAGAGACGACTGTAGAGTTCGAGTATGGTGCAGACCCCACGAATCCATGGAACCAAGTACTCAACAAGGGACTGAGATCGCTGGTGGTTGCTCCATAATGGTGTGGGTTGTATTTACATGAAGTGGGCTGAGTCCTCGAGTCCAACTGAACCGATCATAGACTGAATATGGTTAAATGGTTATTATCGGCTGCTTGGAGACCATTTCCAGCCATTCAACACTGGCACTTTTATGGATAACAATGCACCACGTAAATGTGTCAGGATGTCACGAGTGGTTTGATGAACACTATGGACAATTAGAGCGAATAATTTGGTCACACACATCGCCCGACACGAATTCCATCGAATATTCGAGGAACATAATCGAGAGATCAGTTCGTGCACAAAATCCTGAACCGTCAACACATTCGTAATTATTGACGGTTGTAGAGGCAGCGTGGCTGAATATTTCTGCAAGGACTGCCAAGGACGTATTGACTCGTTGCCACCTTGAGTTGCTGCAATACGCCGGGCAAAAAGAGGCCTGGAAGGATATTAGGAGCTATCCTATGACCTTTGTTACCTCAATGTAATGTTCAGTAATCAAATGAATGGTCGCGTCTGCAGTTGGCTGTCATCTTGTTTGAACAGTGAGGTAGCGTGGAATGAGAAAGTGATTAACGACTATGGTGTTCGTACGTGCACTGTCAGCATACGTTGTTGTCACGGTAGTTGGCTCGAAAGTCGGTGGCCCCGAACCGAGGTATCCAAAGTACATTTTTAACTCGGTGGCACAGGAAAAGGCAGCTGAGACAGAATGCCCCTTGCGTTGGGCACTAAATATGTAGCAGTGATCAAGGGTGCTTTGGCTGATCCAAACGCCGATGCAAGTGCAAGATCGCAAATCCCGGTGACGTGAGAAGCATGGCTACTCCATTTGCTGTATCGACAGGAGCGCAACTACCTCAAATTCAATCCAGCTGATCTTTCATAAATAAAATTAGTTTGGATTATATTAAAAATGCAATTAATAATTTTAAAAACACTCCTGGGGCTTTGTGGAAGGGATATCACATGTGCATCAACGAACTTTTATTTGTGGTGCTACTAGCTGATTTTCATAAAATAACCCAGTTACTAATAATATTATATTAGATATTCCTCTAATTGTTACAGAATTACGTATTACATGTCACTCCCAGCAGCTACCGTGAGCCCTACAATTTGACTGTTAGAAGGATTTCCACCTACGAGTTATCACGAGAATTAAGAATTCGACACTAAAATCTTTCTTTTTTCATTATTTGTTCGTGTCAGCCTCGTCAAATGTTCACCCGACCGCTGCAGATGCTGCGAATATGTTACTCTGAAATTATTATGTTTTCTGGACAGCCACTAAATACAAAATTAGTCTAAAATTTATTAAGGAGTTCCAGAGTTTAATGTTTACGTATCACCACTTTCTCACCCCTCCCCACACAAATAGCGGTGATTGAAGAGTCTTCACCACATAGCAGCTTCTCCTATACGGTACACGACATTTGTACTAAGTTTGATTGCAATTGCACCTCACATTCCATAATTATACTTTACTTGTCCCGTTTCCTATCACAACCACCACATCAAATGTTTAAATGTGAATCGTACCCTCACTAATCAGACGAGGGAACATACAAATTGCGATTCCACTCTAATGTAGTACGTCATCAATTAATTTTACTTGCCATTCTTCTCATTGTCCCACCCCCCTTCCGCCACTCCCACCATTGCCGTCACTACGGCTATCGAGACGTATCCAATGACGTATAACCGTAAGGTCTTTGAAGGTCAACGAAGGTCAAAAAGGTGGCACGAACGTCCATTTACAGAAGGTGTTCGAAATGACGAACCAACTTTTGATTTATTTGATTTATTTCTTCCAATGGGCTTTGTTTCTGTGAAAATACTTTCATATCAATGAAAATGACTATAATATGCAATCTTTCTAACACGGAAGTGTCTCTGCAGGAGCAATTCAGCATGGCGTCGTTGTTCCGCTCTTCCATTGCATTCAGAGAACAAACACATGAGGCCCACCCTTCATCCCTAAATCTATCAAATGGTTGAAATGGCTCTGAGCACTATGGGACTTAACATCTGAGGTCATCAGTCCCCTAGAACTTAGAACTACTTAAACCTAACTAACCTAAAGGCATCACACACATTCATGCCCAAGGCAGGATTCGAACTTGCGATAGTAGCAGTCGCACGGTACCGGACTGAAGCGCCTAGAACCGCTTGGCAACAGCGGCCGGCCGTAAATCTGTCCTTACTGCTGTGCATCCCTGCTAACGTACAGCTAACAATGCCGAAAAAACGAACTAGGGACATAACCGAGTAGTGCTGAATGCAAGACTGAGGGCGTAGACTAAAATGGGCATTACTGAGTGAATGGAACAACATTGTCTCGTATTTTTGGCCTCTGATACTGTTTATAGTATAAAGCATGAGAACTGTTCGTTACCCGACATTCATACATATCCAGTAATCACAGGCCCTGCAGACGACGCGATGCTTCCACAAGCTTCACAATTCCTTTCTGTTTTGTGCTCGGTTCCTCCAGGTGTCTTTCATCCCCGACGCTGCCAGATCCTTCGCCAGGTCGTCCATACAGTGCTGCCTCCGTCGTCCTATGGGGTGTGGCCCGCCCACTAGATTCTTTTGTTCTTCAGCTTCTGTAGGATTGTCGGTTGTTGTTGCATAAAGAAGTAGATTTGCTCATACTTCCTCCTCCGCCATTCTCCTTTATCTAAGACAGGTCCACATATCTTCCTCATCACTGTTCTTTCACGTATTAATGGTTTTATCTTGTCTCTTTTAGTCACGGTTCTGGTTTCTGAACCGTACGTGACTGTTGGCACGTCACTATGTAACATATACTCATCTTAGTATTCGCTGATATTGATTTTGAGCTGAACGCCTGTCTGAGGAAATACGTACATTTCATTTCCACTGACATTCTTTCCTTGATGTCCATTCCTTTGATTTTGTCACTGGAAAACCAAGATCCCAAGTATGTGAGCCTGATGCCATCTGTTTCTTGAAGTTCTCCCTGCCCCTTGTTTTTTCTGATACGTTTCTGTGTAAGAAAATCCATATTGGTACAGTGACCACTGAAGATACATTAAAATGAAGCGAATCGCGTGTGATTTTAATAATACTTTATTACAGTCGCAAAAGACGGTGTTAACCAATACCACGTGTTTACCGATATACTTCGAAGGTATCCCTGAACAACCTCTGAAAGTTTATCGGTGGAGTTGTGATTAATCCTCTACACCAGGTGATACACTACTATGTGTTGTTGTGGTCTTCACTCCTGAGACTAGTTTGATGCAGCTCTCCATGCTACTCTATCCTGTGCAAGCTTCTTCATCTCCCAGTACCTACTGCAATCTACATCCTTCTGAATCTGCTTAGTGTATTGATCTCTTGGTCTCCCTCTACGATTTTTACCCTCCACGCTGCCCTCCAATGCTAAATTTGTGATCCCTTGATGCCTCAAAACATGTCCTACCAACCGATCCCTTCTTCTGGTCAAGTTGTGCCACAAACTTCTCTTCTCCCCAATCCTATTCAATACTTCCTCATTAGTTATGTGATCTACCCATCTAATCTTCAGCATTCTTCTGTAGCACCACATTTCAAAAGCTTCTATGCTCTTCTTGTCCAAACCGTTAATCGTCCATGTTTCACTTCCATACATGGCTACACTCCATACAAATACTTTCAGAAATGACTTCCTGACACTTCAATCTATACTCGATGTTAACAAATTTCTCTTCTTCAGAAACGCTTTATATTTTCTCCTTTCATCAATTAAATTCAGTATTTCTTCTGTCACCCAAGGATTTCTACTAGCCCTTGTCTTTTTACCTACTTGATCCTCGGCTGCCTTCACTACTTCATCCCTCAAAGCTACCCGTTCTTCTTCTACTGTATTTCTTTCCCCCATTCTTGTCAATTGTTCCCTTATGCTCTCCCTGAAACTATGTACAACCTCTGGTTTAGTCAGTTTATCCAGGTCCCATCTCCTTAAATTCCCACCTTTTTGCAGTTTCTTCAGTTTTAACCTACAGATCATAACCAACAGATTGTGGTCCGAATCCACATCTGCCCCTGGAAATGTCTTACAATTTAAAACCTGGTTCCTAAATCTCTGTCTTACCATTATATAATCTGTCTGAAACCTGTCATTATCTCCAGGCTTCTTCCATGTATACAACCTTCTTTCATGATTCTTGAACCAAGTGTTAGCTATGATTAAGTTGTGCTCTGTGCAAAATTCTACCAGGCGGCTTCCTCTTTCGTTTCTTACCCCCCAATCCATATTCTCCTACTATGTTTCCTTCTCTCCCTTTTCCTACTACCGAATTCCAGTCACCCATGACTATTAAATTTTCGTCTCCCTTCACTACCTGAATAGTTTCTTTTATTTCATCATACATTTCTTCAATTTCTTCGTCATCTGCAGTGCTAGTTGGCATATAAACTTGTACTACTGTAGTAGGCGTGGGCTTCGTATCTATCTTGGCCACAATAATGCGTTCACTATGTTGTTTGTAGTAGCTTACCCGCATTCCTATTTTCCTATTCATTATTAAACCTACTCCTGCATTACCCCTATTTGATTTTGTGTTTATAACCCTGTAGTCACCTGACCAGAAGTCTTGTTCCTCCTTCCACCGAACTTCACTAATTCCCACTATATCTAACTTTAACCTATCCATTTCCCTTTTTAAATTTTCTAACCTACCTGCCCGATTAAGGGATCTGACATTCCACGCTCCGATCCATAAAGCGACTTATATCAGATGTGTTGCCTTCCTAAAATCAACTGTAAATGGATAGCGTTTTCACTATCAATTCTCCCAGCGATGCGGCCATCACAGATATTAATGGCACTGAACAACAGTTTAACTATCGATTTACATTATTTATATTTTATCTTCAAAAATTAGTGGGTTATGATTGCTGGACAGTGGTAAATGTTCTCTGTGAATACACAAAGCTCTTCAATTGCATTTGTAATGTAAATTTTGACGTGCTATAAGCAACTGCAGAAATAATCCGTTTTCTTACTCTTGCTATTTGTTAGTTTTTTTCTAAATTGAGTTTCTCCACCACTGCAGCACTGTATTTTAGCTTCGTAATTCAATTTTCTTCAACCACTGTAAGGACTGTTAATTTTTATCACGCTAAGCCACACGCTGTTTGTCGTTTTCTGTTCTGAAGAGGTACAGATCACTGCGCTTTTGTAACTGCTGCTGTCTGTCTTGCTTTCCGATGTCTCGGCGCTTTTTCCGATATTATGTAAATACATCAAATTATTAATCTTTCCGTAACTGAAAAAATGGCCTGAATCAAACAGCTGTTTAATAAAGTACAAAAGAATTTGGAGCGGCCCGAGTGGATAGTACCTACCAGCACAAACAATTAATGAGATAAAGCTTCATACAGAAATATTCAGAACTGTTATGCAACCTTTGCAATGGATGCATCGCTTGCCGATTATACATCGACCGTTGTAAATAATATTCGGATAAAGCAGCCCCAGGTAGCGCTCACAATCTGGTACACTATTACCGGTTTCGCTCGTTAGAAAACTATGCCTATAGTGTCAACATGTTAGGGGGATTTAAAAGGCACCACTGTACACACTACTCAGAGTATATGAAGCAAGGAAATCACTATCTGATGATGTGTGCGTTCGACTGGTGAAAACGGTTATAGTGAAACAAATTGGGCGTGACCTACGGCTGTTTTATCTGATTATAAAATATATACGAGTATATATAGAAGAGCACAAATATCAAACGTTCTAAGTACTATTCGTTTCACAGAAGGCGCTTTGTGTTGTATTGTCTACCTCGTACTCAGCTGCATGTCCCAAGACCTGTTGCAGGTGCCAAATCCTGGAGAAAATGTTTCGAACATTCATTACTAGATGGGTTCATGGTCTTTGTGCCAACAGTTCACACTTCTGGAGTTCCCGGTGCCAAGTGTCAAAGCCTTTGTTCCTTTAGGTTTACACAATACTGTTCAGCTATCTAAAGGTATGAATTAGTTTTACACTACAGGCCATTAAAATTGCTACACCAAGAAACAATGCAGATGATAAACGGGTATTCATTGGACAAATATATTATACTAGAACTGACATGTGGTTACATTTTCACGTAATTTGGGTGCATAGATCCTGAGAAATCAGTACCCAGAACAACCAGCGCTGGCCGTAATAACGATCTTGATACGCCTGGGCATTGAGTCAAACAGACCTCGGATGGCGTGTACAGGTACAGCTGCCCATGCAGCTTCAACACGATACCACAGTTCATCAAGAGTAGTGACTGGCGTATTGTGACGAGCCAGTTGCTTGGCCACCATTGACCAGACGTTTTCAGTTGGTGAGAGATCTGTAGAATGTGCTGGCCAGGGCAGCATTCGAACATTTTCTGTATCCAGATAGGCCCGTATAGGACCTGCAACATGCGGTCGTGCATTATCCTGCTGAAATGTAGGGTTTCGCAGGGATCGAATGAAGGGTAGAGCCACGGGTCATTGTTGTTGTTGTGGTCGTCAGTCCGGAGATTGGTTTGATGCAGCTCTCCATGCTACTCTATCCTGTGCAAGCTTCTTCATCTCCCAGTACCTACTGCAACCTACATCCTTCTGAATCTGCTTAGTGTATTCATCTCTTGGTCTCCCTCTACGATTTTTACCCTCCACGCTGCCCTCCAATGCTAAATTTGTGATCCCTTGATGCCTCAAAACATGTCCTACCAACCGATCCCTTCTTCTAGTCAAGTTGTGCCACAAACTTCTCTTCTCCCCAATCCTATTCAACACCTCCTCATTAGTTATGTGATCTACCCATCTAATCTTCAGCATTCTTCTGTAGCACCACATTTCGAAAGCTTCTATTCTCTTCTTGTCCACACTAGTTATCGTCCATGTTTCACTTCCATACATGGCTACACTCCATACAAATACTTTCAGAAACAACTTCCTGACACTTAAGTCTATACTCGACGTTAACAAATTTCTCTTATTCAGAAACGATTTCCTTGCCATTGCCAGTCTACATTTTATATCCTCTCTACTTCGAGCGTTATCAGTTATTTTGCTCCCCAAATAGCAGAACTCCTTTACTAATTAAAGTGTCACATTTCCTAATCTAATTCCCTCAGCATCACCCGATTTAATTTGACTACATTCCATAATCTTCGTTTTGCTTTTGTTGATGTTCATCTTATATCCTCCTTTCAAGACACTGTCCATTCCGTTCAATTGCTCTTCCAAGTCCTTTGCTGTCTCTGATAGAATTACAATGTCATCGGCGAACCTCAAGGTTTTTACTTCTTCTCCATGAATTTTAATACCTACTCCGAATTTTTGTTTTGCTTCCTTTACTGCTTGCTCAATATACAGATTGAATAACATCGGGGAGAGGCTACAACCCTGTCTCACTCCTTTCCCAACCACTGCTTCCCTTTCATGCCCCTCGACTCTTATAACTGCCATCTGGTTTCTGTACAAACTGTAAATAGCCTTTCGCTCCCTGTATTTTATCCCTGCCATCTTCAGAATTTGAAAGAGAGTATTCCAGTCAACATTGTCAAAAGCTTTCTCTGAGTCTACAAATGCTAGAAACGTAGGTTTGCCTTTCCTTAATCTTTCTTCTAAGATAAGTCGTAGGGTCAGTATTGCCTCACGTGTTCCAACATTTCTACGGAATCCAAACTGATCTTCCCCGAGGTCCGCTTCTACCAGTTTTTCCATTCGTCTGTAAAGAATTCGCGTTAGTATTTTGCAGCTGTGACTTATTAAACTGATAGTTCGGTAATTTTCACATCTGTCAACACCTGCTTTCTTTGGGATTGGAATTATTATATTCTTCTTGAAGTCTGAGGGTATTTCGCCTGTCTCATACATCTTGCTCACCAGATGGTAGAGTTTTGTCATGACTGGCTCTCCCAAGGCCATCAGTAGTTCTAATGGAATGTTGGCTACTCCCGGGGCCTTGTTTCGACTCAGGTCTATCATTGCTCTGTCAAACTCTTCACGCAGTTTCTTATCTCCCATTTCGTCTTCATCTACATCCTCTTCCATTTCCATAATATTGTCCTCAAGCACATCGCCCTTGTACTCCTTCCACCTTTCTGCCTTCCCTTCTTTGCTTAGAACTGGGTTTCCATCTGAGTTCTTGATATTCATACAAGTGATTCTCTTCTCTCCAAAGGTCTCTTTAATTTTCATGTAGGCAGTATCTATCTTACCCCTAGTGAGACAAGCCTCTAAATCCTTACATTTGTCCTCTAGCCATCCATGCTTAGCCATTTTGCACTTCCTGTCGATCTCATTTTTGAGACGTTTGTATTCCTTTTTGCCTGCTTCATTGACTGCATTTTTATATTTTCTCCTTTCATCAATTAAATTCAATTTTCTTCTGTTACCCAAGGATTTCTATTAGCCCTCGTCTTTTTACCTACTTGATCGTCTGCTGCCTTCACTACTTCATCCCTCAGAGCTACCCATTCTTCTTCTACTGTATTTCTTTCCCCCATTCCTGTCAATTGTTCCCTTATGCTCTCCCTGAAACTCTCTACAACCTCTGGTTCTTTCAGTTTATCCAGGTCCCAACTCCTTAAATTCCCACCTTTTTGCAGTTTCTTCAGTTTCAATCTGCAGTTCATAACCAATAGATTCTGAAATGTAACTTCGATTGTTCGAAGTGCCGTCAATGCGAAAAAGAGGTTACCGAGACGTGTAACCAATGGCACCCCATACCATCAAGCCGGGTGATAGGCCAGCATGGCGATGACGAATACACGCTTCCAATGTGCGTTCACCACGATGTCGCCAAACACGGATGCGGCCATCACGATGCTGTAAACAGAACCTGGATTCATCCGAAAAAATGACGTTTTGACATTCGTGCACCCAGGTTCGTCGTTGAGTACACCATCGCAGGCACTCCTGTCTGTGATGCAGCGTGAAGGGTAAACGCAGCCACGGTCTCCGAACTGATAGTCCATGCTGCTGCAAACGTCGTCGAACTGTTCGTGCAGATGGTTGCTGTCTTGCAAACGTCCCCATCTGTTGACTCAGAGATCAAGATATGGCTGCACAATCCGTTACAGCCATGCGGATAAGATGCCTGTCATCTCGACTGCTTGTGATACGAGGCCGTTGGGATCCAGCACGGCGTTCCGTGTTACCCTCCTGAACCCACCGATTCCATATTGTGCTAACAGTCATTGGATCTCGACCAACGCGAGCAGCAATGTAGCGATACGATAAACCGCAACCGCGATAGGCTACAATCCGACCATTATCAAAGTCGGAAACGTGATGGTACGCATTTCTCCTCCTTACACGAGGTATCACAACAACGTTTCACCAGGCAATGCCGGTCAACTGCTCTTTGTGTATGAGAAATTGGTTGAAAACTATCCTCATGTCAGCACGTTGTAGGTGTCGCCACCGGCGCCAGCCTTGTGTGAATGCTCTGAAAAGCTAATCATTTGCACATCACAGCATCTTCTTCTTGTTGCTTAAAGTTCGCGTCTGTAGCACGTCATCTTCGTGGTGTAGCAATTTTCATGGCCAGTAGTGTATGTATGTCCAATGGATGAAATTGCCTTCATTGATTCCGAAGATGCTGTCAATGCAGGAGTGCTGGATTTACAGATACGGTATGACAAAACGTCTTATACTCGTTCATATGAAATGGCTATTAAAACTTCATGCACTGAAACAGAAGAATGGAAATATGACGTTGCATTTAAAGTAGGCTGATGACAAGTCGTTCTTCATCCGGAAGAGGAGACGCGCCTGTCCGCTGTTCAACAGGAAGACCTGTTGGCGCTGCCATTTTGTCCTGATCAGCACTGGGACTTCCACAGTAAACTTTGCAACATCTGATCCCAAGAGCGGGGTGTAAGAAACAGAAGTCTGTAATGATAGCTTTTTTCTTGAATTTAATTTTGTTATTCCCTTGTAGATATTCAAAAGATATGAGAAATGGTTTTTGCCGACTACATTACTACAAATTAAAACCTTACTGCCGTGTTTTCTACACTTGTATTGTAACAAATAAAACATAGTGCCTCGGTATTAATGAATTTCATTTTGGCAAGTTGAACAAGTGATTTCCCTGGTTTTGTACGTAGGAAGATTATAATAAATACTTATTTTTTAAATTTGTCTCATTTTTAGCGATGATGGAGTAAGCAGCATAATTCAGTTGTATTAGAATACCTTCAATTTTTGGAATCATCTGACAAATTTGTGGTTTGGCACTTACAAGGGAACATCCCCATCGCACCCCCCTCAGATTTAGTTATAAGTTGGCACAGTGGATACGCCTTGAAAAACTGAACACAGATCAATCGAGAAAACAGGAAGAAGTTTTGTGGAACTATGAAAAAAATAAGCAAAATATACAAACTGGGTAGTCCATGCGAAAGATAGGCAAAATCAAGGGGGGTGTGGGCTCAGGACTGTCGTGGTCCTGTGGTTAGCGTGAGCAGCTGCAGAATGAGAGGTACTTGGTTCAAGTCTTCCCTCGAGTGAAAAGTTTAATTTTTTTATTTTCAGACAATTATTATGTGTCCGTCCGTCCGTCCGATGCGCCGTAGTATGGGGACGCTACACCTAAACAAACATCGAAACACACGACGTCGGTCGACGACAGCGCAAAAACGTTAAAAGCATATGTTTTGACAGAGCACAGGGAAAACTGTACGACTGTGAAACTGTTGCATTCATTTGTTGCAGTTTATGTGACAAACTCTTATGTTTTCATCACTTTTTTGGGAGTGATTATCACATCCACAAGAAAACTTAAATCGGGCAAGGTAGAAGAATCTTTTTACCCATTCGCCAAGTGTACAAGTTAGGTGGGTCGACAACATATTCCTGACATGTGACGCACATGCCGTCACCAGTGTCGTTTAGAATATATCAGACGTGTTTTCCTGTGGAGGAATCGGTTGACCTATGACCTCGCGATCAAATGTTTTCGGTTCCCATTGGAGAGGCACGTTCTTTCGTCTACTAATCGCACAGTTTTACGGTGCGGTCGCAAAACACAGACACTAAACTTATTACAGTGAGCAGAGACGTCAATGAATGAACGAACGGACAGATCATAACTTTGCGAAAATAAAGAAATAAACTTTTCACTCGAGGGAAGACCAAGGACCTTTCGTTCCGCAGCTGCTCACGCTAACCACGGGACCACGGCGTTCCTGAGCTCACATTGCCCTTGATGTTGCATATCTTACGAATGGACTACTCAATTTGTATATTTTGCTTATTTTTTTCATAGTTCCACACAACTTCTTCCTGTTTTCTCGATTGATCTGTGTTCAGTTTTTCAAGGCCTATCCACTGTGCCAACTTATAACTACATCTGAGGGGGGTGCGATGGGGAGGTTCCCTTGTTAGAACATTTGACAAATTGCTGTATTGTACTGCGGCGTGGTGCAGCAACAGCGGTTCCATGTTCCAAGTAAAAGACAATGTCTGTTTCAATGTTGATTGATTCATATAGGGTTTCGCACTGTCAGCGCATCATCAAATTAACTGCAAAACGTGACAAAGTAATTATTATTCACGAAACTGTCTAAGCCATTAAGTGGCAGAATGAGCTAATGGTGCGACCATCAAACATACGCTAAAAATACAGCAGGGTCTCCATTTGTCAGAACTGAAAGCCATGATGGCATGCACCTTGGTGAATTAAAAAAAAAACTAAAACACGGAAAAAACGGTTGCAGCGGGAACATAGTCGTCAAATGGAAGATAAATAGATCCTGAAACGACGAAAAAAGTGACCATGCAGGAACCAAACACTACGAAATACACGAGCAGCCGGATATTCAGGATAAGGGAAGTAAATGCACTCGCCAAGCACCTGTAGCAAACGGTGTAGATAGGCTGGCGTTCAAGGGCATGTGCCTCACTAATATATACTACAGCCGATGAAAGGTGTACTGAGGCGTGGAAGACGCGGAGTTAGTTGAGGTAAAAGCGAAAGTAAATGGGAAGGGACTGTTGGCAGCTCTAATACTGAAGGTAATATTAATTAAACGACTTACGTAACCTGATAAAATTTAAATAATGAAATACGTAACAGGAAGTTTTGACGTTTGACACTTCTACTCTTCAGTTATACAGGCTTCATGATTTCTGCATTTGATTCTCCCTAACTCTGCTAACGTTACTAGAAAACTTTCTTGCCCTTCAATTGGTGCGCAAAGCCGACGACCAATCGATCGCTCCCTGGGAATCGCAAGGGCCTCTACGTTTACGGGTGAAACGATGTCGAACAGATGTTAGGACAGGATGTCGCGTTATCTTTTACTGCTCTCCTAACGGCTTCCTATTCGCGTGTAATGTTTTCTGTACTCGAATCTCAAGTTGATATCCACACAGCGAACTTTTTCCCCCCTAACCGGTCCATTTGTTGGGAATGCTGGGTCGTAACGAGTGGCGTGCGGATTTCCATCTGGGCGCGGCAGGAAGCTGGCGAGGACAAAGGCGAGGCGGCCTCTTTCTTCCTTTAGAATTCAGCGGCTTCCTTTCCGGCTGTGCCGGCCCGCGGCAGCCAGCCCTGTCCGTGTTTAAAGAGCATTCCCTTGCACTTAATTGGCGCGCTGCCGGCAGGTTACGCGGCGCAGCGGGCCACGCTTGACTCGGCCGGCAAGCGGCCTGCGAGATTAACGAAATCGTGTTACCCGGCACGTCTCATTTGATTAAAAAACGCTCTCGCACGCTTAAAAAGAGCACATTTTCCGAGTAGCTTGTAAGGTTTTTAAACTGGAGAGGTACGGCAACAAACAACCTCTCTCTGTAACATATAAGGTGAACAAAATTCCACGCATACCAACATTTCTTTCCATTACCACTTACCCCGGCTAGGACAGGCTACCCTGTGTTCAAATTCTGACAAATTTATTTTATTTAACTTCGACGTCAGATGCCTTTCTCACTGGTGGAGTCTAAGTTATCTAAGGGAGAGAAGTAACGTGCGCCACCAGTACAGCATTTGCGTAACAGAGCGTGGGAAACAATCTAAAAATTCCAGGATGAAATTTTCACTCTGCGCTGATATGAAACTTCCTGGCAGATTTTGGCTATGTGCCGGACCGAGACTCGAAATCGGGACCTTTGCCTTTCGCGGGAAAGTGCTCTACCATCTCAGCTTCCCAAGCACGACTCACGCCCCTACCCCATAGCTTTAGCTCTGCCAGGTCCCGAGTTCGAGTTTCAGTGCGGCACATAGTTTTAATCTGCCAGGAAGTTTCAACCTAAAAATTACGTACGTGTTTGCCAGTACATTAACAACGAACGTCAATCCGCCACGAGGTCTCGATTCGGGTGTGTCTCATCGTGATGTGTTGAAAGTCAGCACGCTATGAGCAGGTTTCGTACGTATTAACGCTACACTAAGTTACTTTTTTAATTTTTCAAGAACTCATTTTACAGCATTTATGTTTAATATCGATATTTAGTTTGCCACGGCACTTTTTGTCAGTACGTTGACATTATTGCGTTCCTGTACATTAACTGCACATAACTTCTTTATAACTGTACACGACCCAGGTGCGGTTTTTTGTTGTTGTTGTAGTTGTTGTTGTTATGTGTGCCAGTGGGGTTAGGTAGCGAAGTAGTGCAGCACATTGCCAAGCTAGACGTTGCCATACGTATGTTTCTGGATAGAGTCCGCCCTTAGCAAAACACAGTTTTGTTTTTAACCCAAACATGTTTCACTGCAGTTGCAGCATCTTCAGTGGGCTTTTATTTTTCATCTGTTAAAGAAAAATGATGTTTTTTACTGTTTGTATACATGTAACTATTAGTTTTTAAATCATAATTACAGATATTTAAAAAAACACACAAATTATGAATTCATACCTGTTTACCACATGGTGTGGTTTTTCTGATGTGATGTGTTTCTACAGTGACTGTTTCGTTCCACAGTTTGTTATCTGCAACCACTCACACCTTAAAGTAGATAAATTGTCTAAGCCAAAATCCCGATTTGAAAATTGTTATTTCTGTGCGTGAAATTAATTAATTCTATGTGTGTGTGTGTGTGTGTGTGTGTGTGTGTGTATTTACAATTGTTTCACTTACATTTTTTCTTTCCTCATCGTCATCACGGTCAAATACTATATACTGAGTTGCCACTGTCACTGTTTCACTGTTTTCCAGCTGTAAAAACAAACATGTTGGGCAGTGGAACAGTTGAAGGTGTAAAAAAATGGTTCAAATGGCTCTGAGCACTATGGGACTTAACTTCTGAGGTCATCAGTCCCCTAGAACTTAGAACTACTTAAACCTAACTAACCTAAGGACATCACTCACAACCATGCCCGAGGCAGGATTCGATCCTGCGACCGTAGCGGTCGCGCGGTTCCAGACTGTAGCGCCTAGAACCGCTCGGCCGCCGCGGCCGGCCAGGTGTAAAAACAAGATGGCTGACAGCGGAACAGTTGAAGGTGTTCCTGGCGGTTGTTCCGAATCTTTCAGAGGTGTCTGTGAATTTGTGTGTGTGTGTGTGTGTGTGAGAGAGAGAGAGAGAGAGAGAGAGAGAGAGAGAGATTGACAGTAGGTTTTAGAATTGTTTTGTGTGTGTGTGTGTGTGTGTGTGTGTGTGTTTATTTGTGAGGGGCGGTGGGCTGGGGTGGGGTGGGGGAGGGGGTGAGAGCTCTATAGATTGGTCTTGTCTAATAGTTCTTTAAGGGCAGAGAACAGAGTTCAATTGCCGAGGGCTGTGTATTCATTTATTACTTGTTTGCCTTCCACTATGGCTTTTTGTATCTGATAATTTTCTTCAATTATTAGTTTTTTTTTGGGGGGCTGTTGCTGCATTTGAGAATTTTCAAACTGGTATTGATGTTTGTTGGATTATGTTTCTTGTCCATGAGGTGTTCAGCAAATGTGGAATGACAGCTGTTACTTTTTAATACTCTTCTGTGTTCTGTGTATCTGGTATTAAAGTTTCTTGATTGTCTGCCCTGTGGAAACCGTTTTGCAGTCCCGGCATGTTAGCTGGTAAATACCAGATGTGTTGTGTTTGTTTGTGCTTGTGTCGGCTGTCCATAGTTTTCTCTGTGTTGAGTTGTCTGTCCTGTATCCTATTTTTACCCCTTGTTTTTTGAGTATGTTGCCTATTCTGTGGACTGCTTTGTTGTTGTAGGTGAGAGTGAACCACCTGTTTGTCATTGTGGGTGTTTCTTGTTCATGTGTGCTCATGTATGGGTTGTGTGTGTTTGTAAGTTGATGAGGAGGCTTTTGTTTTTGTGTGTTGGGTGTCCTTTTTAATTTTGTTTTAATTTTGTGGTTCAGTTTATCTATAGTGTTGGTGTCATATCCATTCTCTACTGCTATTTGTCTGATTGTCTGCAATTCATTCTTGTAGTTGTTTCAGTTAGTGGGGTTTTGTTCAGTCTGTGTAGCATATACTGGAAGGCGGCTAGTTTGTGTGTAATCGGATGATTAGAATCTTTGTGAATGGCTGTGCTAGTGGTGGTCGCTTTCCTGAATGTAGAGAATTGGTGTTGGTTCTTATGTCTGTATATTGTGAGGTCAAGGAAGTTTAACCTTTTGTCGTGCTCTGTTTCTATGGTGAATTTTATTTTTGGGTGTAATTGGTATATATCACTGTGGAGTTGTTGGATGCGGCTTTCACCTAGAAGACATATGATGTCATCTACATAACGATACCAATATATTATCCGGCATTGTTTAGGTCTTACTATTGTTCCAAATAGGAAAAAGAAAAAGTAAGTGAAACATTATGTAAATAGACACACACACACACACACACACACACACACACACACACACACACACACACACAGAATTAATTATTTTCAGACATAGAAATAACAATTTTCAAATCGTAATTTTGGCTTAAACAATTTATCTACGAGTACTTTAAGGTGTAAGTGCTTCCAGATGACAAACTGTGGAACAAAACAGTCACTGTAGAAACACAACACATCAGAAAAACCACGCCATGTGGTAAATAGGTATGAATTTATAATTTATGTGTTTTTTCAAATATCTGTAATTAAGATTTAAAAACTAATAGTTACATGCATACAAACAATAAAAGACATTCTTTTTCTTTAACAGATGAAAAATAAAAGCCCACTGAAGATGCTACAACTGCTGTGAAACATGTTTGGGTCAAAAAACAAAACTGTGTTTTGCTAAAGGCGGACCCTATCCGAAAACATACGTATTGTTAAAGCAAACACGGAGAAAAAAAAGCTTTAACCCCAAGATGATTACTAGACGTTACTACTCAATCTTGCTGAAGCAGTGATGTGTGTTGTTTTTGAAATTCCTAAGCCTGTCGCAGCCCTCATTCCGATCCATATAACACGGATACATTTGTTTTAAGTTGAAGCCACAGTTGAAAGGTAACTAATGGTGAGTTTAGACCTAGAATTCTGGAATTGCTTTATGGAGCCCCAGTTGTCCCTATGACAACATCGAAATCTGGTGAACAAATGTAGGACCAATTAAAAAGATATTTGAAAGATGTTTTCTTTCCTAGTAAGGGAGAAAAATCTACACTCCTGGAAATTGAAATAAGAACACCGTGAATTCATTGTCCCAGGAAGGGGAAACTTTATTGACACATTCCTGGGGTCAGATACATCACATGATCACACTGACAGAACCACAGGCACATAGACACAGGCAACAGAGCATGCACAATGTCGGCACTAGTACTGTGTATATCCACCTTTCGCAGCAATGCAGGCTGCTATTCTCCCATGGAGACGATCGTAGAGATGCTGAATGTAGTCCTGCGGAACGGCTTGCCATGCCATTTCCACCTGGCGCCTCAGTTGGACCAGCGTTCGTGCTGGACGTGTAGACCGCGTGAGACGACGCTTCATCCAGTCCCAAACATGCTCAATGGGGGACAGATCCGGAGATCTTGCTGGCCAGGGTAGTTGACTTACACCTTCTAGAGCACGTTGGGTGGCACGGGATACGTGCGGACGTGCATTGTCCTGTTGGAACAGCAAGTTCCCTTGCCGGTCTAGGAATGGTAGAACGATGGGTTCGATGACGGTTTGGATGTACCGTGCACTATTCAGTGTCCCCTCGACGATCACCAGTGGTGTACGGCCAGTGTAGGAGATCGCTCCCCACACCATGATGCCGGGTGTTGGCTCTGTGTGCCTCGGTCGTATGCAATCCTGATTGTGGCGCTCACCTGCACGGCGCCAAACACGCATACGACCATCATTGGCACCAAGGCAGAAGCGACTCTCATCGCTGAAGACGACACGTCTCCATTCGTCCCTCCATTCACGCCTGTCGCGACACCACTGGAGGCGGGCTGCACGATGTTGGGGCGTGAGCGGAAGACGGCCTAACGGTGTGCGGGACCGTAGCCCAGCTTCATGGAGACGGTTGCGAATGGTCCTCGCCGATACCCCAGGAGCAACAGTGTCCCTAATTTGCTGGGAAGTGGCGGTGCGGTCCCCTACGGCACTGCGTAGGATCCTACGGTCTTGGCGTGCATCCGTGCGTCGCTGCGGTCCGGTCCCAGGTCGACGGGCACGTGCACCTTCCGCCGACCACTGGCGACAACATCGATGTACTGTGGAGACCTCACGCCCCACGTGTTGAGCAATTCGGCGGTACGTCCACCCGGCCTCCCGCATGCCCACTATACGCTCTCGCTCAAAGTCCGTCAACTGCACATACGGTTCACGTCCACGCTGTCGCGGCATGCTACCAGTGTTAAAGACTGCGATGGAGCTCCGTATGCCACGGCAAACTGGCTGACACTGACGGCGGCGGTGCACAAATGCTGCGCAGCTAGCGCCATTCGACGGCCAACACAGCGGTTCCTGGTGTGTCCGCTGTGCCGTGCGTGTGATCATTGCTTGTACAGCCCTCTCGCAGTGTCCGGAGCAAGTATGGTGGGTCTGACACACCGGTGTCAATGTGTTCTTTTTTCCATTTCCAGGAGTGTATATTACTGTTAAATTCTTGGGGCTATCATTGTGAAGGAACTGTATAGAGCGTCGTACGTAAGGAGAAGGAGCTTGTTTATCTGGTGATCCCAAAGGGCTCGAGGACACAGACACAGTCGTGAGGTGTATACGGCTTTCGGTGGGAGATCTTTGTGAGAGTTTCAGAACTAGTTCTGTTGAATGATTATGATGTCAGTCTCCACTTGGGAAACAATATAATCAAATTTTTTTGGAAATTTGTGGTAAGGTTCCACGGGACCAAACTGCTGAGTTCATCGTTTCCTAGGCTTACACATTAATTAAACTAACTTACACTAAGGGCAATACATGCACCCATGCCCGATGGAGGACTCTAACCTCCGGCGGGGTGCGTCACTATAACATAATCAATTCTCTTCTCCAAGGCTTACCAACATACTGAAACATCCCTGATGCAAATAAGAATATTTAGAGGGTCACCGGCGACAAATCGATATTTTGTATTGTGTTTGCTGTCGTGTATTTTTTTTCGGTCATTAACCTTCTGACTGGTTTGGTATGGCCCACCACGAATTCTCCTCCGTGTGCCAATCTTTTCATCTCACAGTAGCACTTGCAAGCTACGTCCTAGATTATTTGCTGGATGGATCCCAATCTCTGTCTTCCTCTACGCCCTACAGCTCCCTCTAGCACCATGGAAGTTATTCCCTTGATGTGCTATCATCCTATCTCGTCTTCTTGTCCATGTCTCCCACATTTTCCTTTCCTCGCCGACTCTTCCTCATTCCTTACTTTATCGTGTATGGTGTTGTTGTTGTTGTGGTCTTCAGTCCTGAGACTGGTTTGATGCAGCTCTCCATGCTACTCTATCCTGTTCAAGCTTCTTCATCTCCCAGTAACTACTGCAACCTACATCCTTCTGAATCTGCTTAGTGTATTCATTTCTTGGTCTCCCTCTTCGATTTTTACCCTCCACGCTGCCCTCCAATACTAAATTGGTGATCCTTGATGCCTCATTAAGAAAATGTATAGCCTATGTCTGTCCCAACCTTTGTTAGAATATAGTGTAAAAATGTGAAGTAAATCAATCAAAAACTTTTCGAGATTTTCGCTAACAACGTTTCCCTCTTATACCCCAAGACACAAAAAAGACGCACCACGAATGAATTATCTGAATGGAACAGAAATCGGTAAATGTGATGGACATGTACAGGATGTATCAAGGTGCCGCGGATGACAATCCAAGGGGTCCGGCTATGAGAAGAAATGGCACCGCAAACCGTCACTCGACTGTCTGGCCGTATGGCGGACGACAGTCCGGTTGGTATCCCATTGCTGTCCCAGGCGTCTCCAGACACATCTTCGGCCTGGAATATCATTGACTGGAGTAGAATTATCTTCTGCGATGTGTCCCACTTCTAAATGAGCTCCGATGGCCTGCAATGACGCGTCTGGGAATGCCCCGGACAGCGGTGGGATATCAACCGGACTGTCGTCTGCCATATGGCCCGACAGCCAGCAGTAACTACGATATTGCAGTGCCTGTGTTATTCTCAATACGATGCAAAGTTCTTTTCATGCACTGCAGCGACTGGAGCCGATATGAAATACACTAAATGTATTCGCAATTGCGAATATGGACAATCATGGGGTGTGGAATGAAAAGACGACAATGAAATTTGTGCTGGGCAGGGACTCGAACCCGGATTTTCCTCTCATCGCGAGCGATCGCCTTGCATTTGGCTATCTGTGCACGATTCACAGTCAGATGTAAACTTCCATATGTCGTCAACCATGTGTCGACAACCTGTACTTTACTTTCAAGTAAAACGTCTCACCTGTGGGGAATATACATAATGGATGTACGAGTACAGGTTGTCGACCCATGGTTGACGACATATGGAAGTTTGGATCTGCTCGTTAGTCGTGCACGAATAATCAAATGGTAAGATGGCCGTTCGCGATAAGCGGAAAAGCCAGGTTCGAGTTTCGGTCAGGCACAAATTTTCGTTGTCGTCTTGTCATTCTACAGCTGATATTTGTCCATATTAGCGTTTGCGAATACTTTTAATGTAGACCAGTAGTAATGGTTTCGGGTGCCACTTCTCTTTCATAGCAGGAATTCTTCGGTTGTCATCCGCGGCACCTTTACAGCATAGCGGTACGTCGACGATATTCTACGCACCGTTTTGTTGCCCTTCGTGGCAAGCCAGCCTGGCCTTACATTTCAGCAAGATAATGCCCGCCTGCACACGGCGAGAGCTTCTATTGCTTGTTTTCGTGCTTACCAAACCCTACATAGGCATTAAGGTCGCTGGATCTCTGCCCAGTTGGAATAATTGGCCGAATAGTTCAACCGACTCGGTATTTTGACGATGCAACACGCCAATTGGACAAAATTTTGCACGACAGTCCTCAGGAGGACATCCAACAACTCTGTCTTTTAATGTCAAGCTGTATAACTGCTTTGATGAGTGCCAGACGCGGAACATCGCGTCATTGGCTTGCTCGATATGCTAAGCTCTTTCTCTCGAATAATTATCCAATATTTCTGAAATAGTAAACATATGTTTTTTCTCTACATGTGCATCATATCTACCGATTCTCATCTGAACGTTTATTAGAGTAGCATGTAAAAATTTGAAGTAAATCGCACAAGAACTTTTTCGTAACAACTTTAAGAGATTTTTTGGTAACCACGTTAAACGACGACTTTCCTTTATATACGACGTGCTTAATCGTTAACCCAACCGCTTTCGCTGGATGCTGCTAGCCGGCGTGGTAGGCTGAGGTGGTATGCAGTAAGTGCAGCGGCCGGTCGAGTGGCCGAGCGGTTCTAGGCGCTACAGTCTGGAACCGCGCGACCGCTACGGTCGCAGGTTCGAATCCTGCCTCGGGCATGGATGTGTGTGATGTCCTTAGGTTAGTTAGGTTTAAGTAGTTCTAAGTTCTAGGGGACTGATGACCTCAGCAGTTAAGTCCCATAGTGCTCAGAGCCATTTTTGAAGTAAGTGTAGCGCGTTTATCGCATAAGTTATTTCTAACATGCATAGCATAAACACTTCAAAAGGGAAGGAAATTTATTAAGCAAGTAGATGCTGTAACTGCCTCCCTTCGTTGTTCAAACATTTTTGATACCTGCTTAGGAAACTGCTCATTCCACTCTGCAGTTCCCTCTGAGAAACGGTTACAATTACGTGACAAATTTTATTTTAAAGTTTATCTAGGGTGTGTGAATTTGATTATTACACTTTCTCCTTTAATGTCCCACAGAGATAAAAATCGCGCGGGGTTAAACCGGGGGAACGAGGAGGCCGTACCTTGTTAGTAATAACTGTATCCTGAAACACCTCATGAACTTCCTGTCGTGAGAAGTTGGCTGCATGTGCCTTAGCAGAGTTCTGCTGAAACAGTGAAAGCAAGTTCTCTCTCAGTTAATTGGCCAAAAAAGGGCCACAAATTGTTTTCCATATATCTCTCGCTGCTAACTACTACCTGGGAAAAAATGTGGCCTATTATTCTCTCACCGCTAATAGCGCACAATACTCCATTTTTTCGTTCATGCAGGGATGCCTCGCGTACTACGTTAGGGTTTTCAGAACTCCAGTAACGGTTATTTTGTGAATTAACGTATTAGCTTACGTGGAAACATGATTCATCCGAAAATAAATTTAATTTCTCCAACATGCACCGTATTCAAAGTCCATTCATATAACTGCAAACTTTTTGCAGAGTCATCCGGTTTAAATTCTTGCACTGCGGTTATTTTATAGAGTTCACTAGCTTTTTAGCCGTTTGAACAGAGCCATAGGAACTCCCATTTGCTGATATAGATGTCAAACCGACTTTTTTAGCAGACCTTCCCAGAGCAACGTTTACGAGATTTTTTTCTATGTATATTGTACGTAGTTGTCTATGTTTTCTGTCACGTTTCTCGAAATTTATTTATCTCAAGTTATAGATATCGATTAGTAATAGGTCTACAAATCGTCATCCAAATTCGAGATATATTGACATATCGGTACAGCTAAGTTCACGATTTGAATAGGTCGAATTTCGTTAGATCTGTAGGGAAGACCTGTTTATCAATACATGGAAGTGCGAGAATAGCTGGTTGGTATTCCGATGTGTCGATGGGACACAGATCCTCGTACTGGACTAGGAAAGATCGATATATCGATAGGCCGAAGAATACTCAAGCGGCAGGTCTATGTTCGTTACTCGCTCGCATGATTTAGATACGTCGCCGAGTCGAATGTTGATATATCGGCAGCTCGAAGTTCGATATACAAAAGGTGGAAGTATGGTAGCTCCACAGGAGTTATTTTGGATGATCGTCAGTCTGAAGTAAGATATTTCGATAATCATAGTCTGGTGGCTCAGCATATGATAAATCGATAGGCGAAAGTCTCGGTATATGTATTGGTCAAAGTTCAGTACAAAGATGGGCTTAACTTCGACATATTGAAAAATGCAAACTTTAAGCAACTGTTTGTCGAAGAATGACATCGATAGATCGACGTTCTGATTGGATTCATAAGAACAGCGAAATTCAACCGACTTATTTACCTAAATTCATCACGATATACATGAAACTTCTACGTATAGGTGTATCAAAGTTCCATCTACTGATGTGTTGTGCTTTGACCTATCGACACGTAGAACTTCGAACGATCGATCTGCAGGACTTTGACGAATCGTCACGTAGGGCTACTGCCGATCTATCTATCGAACATCTACCAATCGACGAAACAGACTTTATTCTATCTGTGTACCGAACTTCAACTTATCGAACCATAGGGCTTTGGCACACAGAACTATAGGAATTAGTCGATCGACGTAACTATATATTGGACTTAGACCTAAAGACCCAAGGAACTTATGCCTACTGAACAGTCTGTCATCGATGTACGATATGTCGAATTTCGACATATAGTTATGCCCTAATTCGACATATCGATGTATCCTATGTATATCTATCGACTTTTCGTGCTCCGACATATCGATATTTGGAGCTACCACATACCTACACTTCGAATTTCGAATGTCGGTGTCTCGAACTTCGACCTACCGAATCATCTCTATCCCTTCATTTGGTACAGATGGTACTGACCAATCAATGCATTGTGGTGCATTGTCAGACACTTAATTTTCATCATTCTTCTGCCGCTACGGTCGCAGGTTGGAATCCTGCCTCGGGCATGGATGTGTGTGATGTCCTTCGGTTAGTTAGGTTTAAGTAGTTCTAAGTTCTATGGGACTGATGACCTGAGATGTTAAGTCCCATAGTGCTCAGAGCCATTTGAACCATCATTCTTCTGTAAAACCATACCTCACAAAAATCGACTCTCCTCTTTTTCGGTTTTCAAATGAAAGTATAATTGTTTCACATTAATTATCGATTTGTTATTCTTCAACCTGTCTGTCTATCGAATGTGGACCTACTGATACATCGTTTGTCAACCGATCTATCTATCAGACCTAGTCTAACGTATGTGTCGGATTCGACCTATTGATCTACTGAGCTTCGATGTATCTATTTGTTGCACTTAGTCCTATCGATACGTTCTACTTCGACGTAGTATCGATCTGTCTTACTTCGCCCTGCCGTTTAGGCTATTAAATTGCCTTCCTGTATTAGAGAAGAACTAACTAATTGTAAGTACTAAATATTCTGCTTTAATTTTAAAATGTTTGGTCACAATTAACGAAGCGATGTTGAGGTTCAAAATTATGCTGAAATTGAGGACATTGGGACGAAGTCCAAGTGGGAGTTCATGTCACGCAAGAAGATGGTCACAGGACGTACCTTTCCTAGGGGGAAGAGTAAGATTGGCGGGTATGAGTATGTTATGACGCCAATATACACTTTTCAGGAGAACCCTTCCTAAGCGGTAAGACAATGTAGTCTTTTTAAAAAAAATAATTACTGTATTATGATACCCTTGATGACATTCTCGTGCTGTCGCCAACAATACGTTGCTGCAGCAGCTATCCCTTGCGGTTAAGTGTGCTGAGAACTCTATTGTCAACCGTACAGTTTCAACCATAAATTTACTGTTTTATGTCACCTCTGTACACTCCTGGCGGTATTTAAACATGCCGAAATAATAGTAAATTAATCCAAAGCAGCCAACCAGTTGCAGATAAAGGTGGTTTTATTCAACATTTTACCATACTTTCGACGAATTTAACCCCGTCTTCTTCAGAAAGATATATAACCTGCTCCGTTTTCAGTTTGACGTCCATGGATTAACATGGACATAAAACTGAACATAGTCAGAACAAGTTACATGTCTTTCTAAAGAACACCAGTTTACATCCGTCTAAACCTTGTAAAAGGTTGAGTAAAACCATTCCAGAACCTCTCCGTTAGTATTAGAGTATTTTACTTGCGTTTTTACAGACCTTATAGTACGTAATGATACGGCACAATTATCACATGCTTTAGGTCAGAGACCTATACTCAGCTACAAAGGGGTGTTTTGGGCAAGACAATGTCGCTCTGTAGTACATTGCGTATGCAACTGAAAGTGAACAGTCCAAGTTCGCGATCTAAGCGTTGTACATTGTACCGTTGTGTGATTTTTAAAAATTTTTTATCATTGGTGTGTATTTGTTACAATAACATAATTTCCCAGTGATTATGAAAACTACGTATAGTAATAAATTCGAACTGGGAACTCAAATATAGGCGGTGATATTCAGATATGAGGGCTAGTTGCACCCAGCTGTGCCCAAAGAGGAGAGAGCAAAGTAAGTTCCTGACGAAAGTTTTATTTCGGATCTGACCAATGAAGAAATACTTTACAGAAGGAAAAACCACAAAAAATACGTGGCAGGTTTTTCACCTGCCGATCAAGGAATTTCACAGGTTCTCGTGTACCTAGTAGTGTGGCGAGCGTTCAAAAAAAAAAAAAAAAGATATTTTCTTTCTATACACAGTACATCACTCATAGACACGAAGTGCTGTTGTGGTTGGGGTTATGGAAGCACGATATCAACTCATTAACGCCAGAGCTTCGAGCTTTCTTAACAAGTATCTACCACAGAGATTCCTTAATGATTTCAGCCTTTTGGCTTAAACTTAATTCCGTAAAGTTCAGTCTACCTTACCACACGGTTTTGCAATTGGCAGAAATTTGCAGTAGTGACTGGGAGTCGTTTCACAGCCTTAATAAGAAGCAGGACTTTCTTTTTCCAAATAGCGGGTAGCAAAGTGAATGAAAATTTTTCAAAGCTAATCTCTAAAAATAAAGTATCACCTCAATAAAACAGGTGAATTACTTTTAATTTAAGCAGGCAGCACGTTATTTCTAATTTCGTTATCATTCCGCTATCATTGAGGAATACAAAGAGCATTACTATTAATTCGCTGCAATCTTGGATTTTTGAACCACTTTAATAGGTAGAGTTCTCAAAATTATTTCGCAATAGCAAATTTTGAAAGTATGTGAGACATTATTTGTGTGTGAATGACATTTAGAAAACAGTGAGCACTTCATTGTTTGAAGAGAACAATATACGGTTACGGTGAAATTAGGTAAGCTCATCTTACTTAAATATCATTTCTAGTAATTCATAAGTTGATGGCTGTATTTAAGCTACTTATAGTGACACATTCTACACCGCGACAGGACCAGAACCAATTACTATGTAATATGTATTCGCTGTAAAAATGCCACCTCTAACTTAAGATTGAAGAAGGTACACTTAAAACAGAGGAAGTGAGTTAACTTTTATATATTTTTGTTAGGATTCACAATAAAACCCACCTTCGTATTTCTTTTTCACGTATCAGGTAATCATTTCATTGGTTGCCATTGTGGTATGGAGAAGCTGTATGTTTAATGATAATGACCAATATTCCACTATGAAGCGTGTCCCTTGTATATGTAGACGAGCAATGTGTTAACGCTCCAAAAATTGCATCTCAATCTTAATAAATACGTTTTCTTATAGTAAAAATTTCTGGGAGGACGGGTGAAAAACTTCTAACACGTAAAATAAAATAATCTATGTTCATTGTTATTCGAATCACTGATAGTACTTCTCAGAAATGAATCTTTTGAGTCAACGAGGTGGTCAAGCCGAAATCTCGCCATTGTTTCAAACTGTTGTAATCGGAACACAACAACTAGTTCACTTAAGACCACTGTATGGCTTTCATTTTGAATGTAAAGAAAATTGCGCAAAATTAAACTACAGATCAGTTTTCTCTCCCTAGGAAGAGCTGATATTTTACGGCTGGTATAAAACGAAAGATTTTTCGATATAGCTGTTAGGTTCGGGGCAGATAACGTCTAGCATCGCCATACAACACATAACAGTAGGTCATAAATCTGTCAGCTGATAGGGGAAAATACGGGCGGCTTGCAGAGGAATGACGAATGACTAAAAGGCCCAGATGTCAAATGCCTGCCACTCGCTACTAAACCGAGCGAGGTGGCGCAGTGGTTAGCACACTGGACTCGCATTCGGGAGGACGACGGTTCAATCCCGTCTCCGGCCATCCTGATTTAGGTTTTCCGTGATTTCCTAAATTGGTTCAGGCAAATGCCGGGATGGTTCCTTTGAAAGGGCACGGCCGATTGCCTTCCTCATCCTTCCCTCACCCGAGCTTGCGCTCCGTCTCTAATGACCTCGTTGTCGACGGGACGTTAAACACTAATCTCCTCCTCCTCCTCCTCCTCGCTACTAACGACATGTGGAATATAGAAACAAATGACGGACTGCAGCACCGTATCTCACGGGTTTCCTTGCCCATTTCCGTAAACGCCGTCAGCCGCTACTCCGTAGTTAAAATTGCCAGTAGTGCGTTCCTGCTACTCGCTCGGCATTCTACATATTTTCCTCGTTTTGATAAGTACTTGTTAGCACACTAAGCCTTTCCATAAACTTAGTTCTTACTTGTCCCTTGCAATGGTACAATTTCTTTTTGTTTGTTGCTATGGCTTCTGACTAATGAACTTCGAGGGACAAATTTACCGCTAGCATCGAATAGCAGGATGCGTATCGCATTATGTCATCTTAAGAAGAACGCCGACTGCATTTTCTGACAGTTTCTCAAAGTACTGCTCGTACCTTATTCCAGTTTCTAGCTATCTGTTCCATAGAGGAATTTCTATTATTGTATTGTGTAAAAGGTGGTAAATACGAATTACTAACTCATATCTGTATTCTTTTTTAACAACAAACAACCTTGTAAATGTTCAGTAAGTAACCATGTTTACAAATTAATTTGCGAAGTGAATATAAAATGATTCTTTCCACATCATTACGATGTATCGTGCAAAATGATCAATGTAACATAAAACCATCTAACCGACTGTATTGTATTTTATGGAACTGGGGACCTAGAAACGACGGAGAGGCTTCGTCCCCACCGCAGCCCGCAGTTTTACACAACCCCACAACATGCTACAACAGTCAAAAAATGGTTCAAATGGCTCTAAGCACTATGGGACTGAACATCTGAGGTCATTAGTCCCCTAGACTTAAAACTATTTAAACCTGACTAACCTAAGGACGTCACACACATCCATGCCCGAGGCAGGATTCGAACCTGCGACCGTAGCAGCAGCGCGGTTCTGCACTGAAGCCTACAACAGTCCACTCAACCCACCGCCGCGCCAAACCGAACCCATGGTTGTTGTGCGGTTCGGCCCTAGTAGACCCACACGGGAACGTCTCACACCAATGTCTACGCGGTAGAGTAATTAAGGTGTACGCGGAAGTGGAGATAGTGTTTCCGCAGCAATCGCCGACATAGTGTAACTGAGGCGGAATAAGGGGAACTAGCCCGCATTCGCCGAGGCAGATGGGAAACCATCTTAAAAACCATCGACAGACTAGTCGGCACACCGGACCGCGGCATTAATCTGCCAAGCGGATTCGTGCCGGGGACCGGCACGCCTTCCCGCCCGGAAAGCAGTGCGTTGGACCGAACGACTAACCGGGCGGGCTGCATCTAACTGACTAATTAACTGACTAACAACTAACAACTTAACGCCGATCACAATGTCAAGCGTGATGATGTATAGGGATAATGTGATGTATGTAGGACGTAAGTAATGTGGCACGGTGTTTCGTCTACATCAATATGACTAGTCTGCTGTTAAAATACAGCTCTTGGCAGATGGTTCTCAGTGCCACTTTTAGACTATTTCTCTACCGTACCAGAGAGAACTGATCGGTACTTTTATCTTAGCGATTTGTTTTACATTACAAATGAAAAGCATACAGCGATCTTAAGTGACTTAATTTTTGTGTTATGATTAAATCACTTTGAAAGTCATGAAAAGTATCTTCTGCAACTGTGGAATTTTAAATCGAAAGACTAATTTCTAATAACTAGCAACAATGATTCGAACAACAGTGAACAAAGTTTGTTTTATACTGTTAAAAGTCGTTCACCTACAACTCTCCGTGCGAACTTTGATTTCTCTTATTTTAATATGGTAGCAATTTCTCGCTGTGTAGCTCATAGTTAGGAAAACATTTTCGCAATTGAAGGAGACAGTTGGTGACTGAAATTTTGTGAAAAGATCTCGCCGCAATGAAAAACGCCTTTGCGTTAATGCTTACCACGCAGGATCACGTATCATTACCGTGACACTGTCTCTCGTATTTCGTTGTGATAATAAACGAGCTACCCTTCTTTGAACTTCTTGACAGTCATTCAGTTCTGGTTGGTAAGAATCCCATACTGCACAGCAGAGGACGAACCCGCCTAGTGCTGGCAGTCTGAAAGATAGAAGCAAACGAATGCTTTTCTATGTTCTGTCAGACAACACGTCCGTTAAAGGCAAAATGACCCTTAGTAGTCTAATTTATATGGAATTGCGATAAATCGCTGTTATCAAGGTACTGACGTAGGACATGGTAGTGTAGCAGGTCGGGATTATGTGACAATAGATACTGAGTGTCAGTGTCAGAGGGGAGCAAAGGTCATTATTTTGTCAGGGATGGCGGGAGGGAAAGTGACACTTTGTGGACAGAGGAGTGGGCTCTTTCCTTGGCTCAGTGGCTGAAGTGAGAGTGAAGCATTGGTGGTTCCACTATCAGTCATTTATTAAAAAACGTAAGACCCTTTAAATAAACAGAGTAATACACTGTGTTTTAACTCTCTCAACTCCTCGCGGCAGCGGTGCTGTGCGTATGCGTAGCATACAGATTATGCTGACCGATGATACGGCGACGGCTCGTGTTGCAGCGCAGAGCCAGAAGGCGTATATTCTGTTCAGTACCGTACTCGTGACCCACTGCGACGGCGGCGCGGTCTTCTTGTGAATTCGCTCGTCGCGTTATTAACAAGCAGCTACAGCGTGGTGCGAAGTGCTCCGTCCCTGAATCGAACAAGCGATCCTCAGGTTCGGCATCTTCTGGCGGAGTTCATCAACCTCTAGGTTCACAGGTGACCCGTTTGGTGAGGTCGCAGTCCATTCGTCCTCACCAACTACCTGGGTAAGTACCACGCGACTTCTTCCTGGCAACATCTGGGATGGAATCTTCTGCATTGACCTATTGGCGCGGTAATGACGTTTTCTTCTGTCGAGCAGCGTAGCAGCTAAGACGTTGCAGGGAAGTATGACGTCTGCTGACTAGCCATCGGTCTGTCCGTCCAGGAAACGTTTCTTCTTCTCTCCTATCTCCCTCAAAGGACCACCTCATGCCCATTTGTGGGAGGTAGTTTTTCGGTGTTTTCGCCGATGTCGCTAAGTTTCTAGGGCGGCGACTGACTCTTCTACCGTTGATCTATGCTTCTCACGTTGGGCAGAAACGTGACAAATGTCGACTCACGTGCCGGCTTCCCTTGTATTACCTCTATGCTGGCGTGGTCGAGCATTGCGCTGTCGTCGTCCTCCGAATCGCCAGATACGTCGCATACGTGAGTTCAGTATGCTGACAGTTCCTGAAGTATTGATCGCTGATGTGCAAACTGTACTGGTCGTTGTCCTCCTTGGAAGTATTGCCCATCTGCTCGGTCGTTGATCTGTCGAATTGCTGACTGCTGCTGCCAAAACTCCACTGGTCATCGACCTCCTAGTTCGACTACTGCCGCTTCCGAATATTGTGGCTTAACCTGTCAAAGTCTCTAAAATGTTCACTTAACCTATAATAAATCTTAACGTGTTTTTCTGCCCGATCTCTGCTTTGAACAACCATAAATACAACATAATTATTATACACAATAGTAAATGACACAATTATTATACATCATACAGTAGGATTCGTGTGCTATAAATAACGATTGGTAATTTGGCACAGTTATGAGGTGTATTGCATTGAAATAATTTTGTTGTGTATCTGAGAAGAATTGATTTACCGTAGAGAACATTAAATCAATTATATTGGAAACTCGAATACATCAGTTACACGATTCCAAGAGAAATGGCACACACAGCCTTGTTGTTTAATATTCCAGCATAGTGCTACATGACTGCCACAACACTTTCGTAAGTAGTTTGATGTTGCTAACTTCTCTAGCCTGGCACCAAAGCCAATGTACATGACCAGCATATAGCTGCTGGAAAAATAATGAAGTGCACAAGTGGACATAGATAAGATTCGTTGACAGCAGCAGTTTGAGCAGTAGCAACTGAGCAACTTGTGATCAATTGATAAAGGAACATATGTAGCTGTCTTCAATAAAACCAGAATTTGGAGATATTCGCATAGATATTTTTGTATCCCGCCTGGAAGGCGACGCATGGGTAGGAGCAGGAAAAGGTGAAAATCTTTCGGTACTGCACTGTGAATTAAAATCATCTGTACTTTAGCCACAAGAGTAATACATAACTTGGCCCTGAGGTGCGAAGCTGAAGCGAAGTGTCCACGCCGTCTGCTCTTGATCAAATAGGCAGAATCAGAAGCGGAGCTCGTAGATCTCTCCAACTCCGACTAGAGTGCGCTGTCGTCGGTGTCTCATAGTGCCAACTTACGAAACTATGCCGTAGCATCGTTGCTATGGATACCACATCCCTCTCCCCTGAAATGACGCACCGGGCGGCGCAGCTGACGGGGCTGACAGCTGAACTGCCGGGATGCGCTGTCCATACGAGATCCCGAATTGCTCTCGAGGGGGCGAAGAAAACGCCCCGTGGAAAACCTGCCCAGGCCGCGCACCGCCACTGGGTACTCTCGGATGAGGAGGCGGAAAAACGACCTCCATGGGCGACGGCGGTGGCGGCGTGACGTCAGCCTCAGCGTCCATCGGTTCTGCCACCGCGGTGGAACACGGCGGCGGCAGTGGCGGCGGCGGCTGGAGGTGGGGCCGTGGCAGCGGCGAGAGGCGTCCGTCCGGTGCTGGTGACCGGACCGGCAGCGGCGACGGAGGCAGGCGCTTCCGCGGCAGAGGCGCGAGCGGCGGTGGCGCCGTCAGTGGAGGCAGAAAACCGAGGACGGCACGAACGGATCTGTTTTCGGTGTCGCTTGACAGTGCCTGAGGGACCAGAAATGAGAAATAAGGTGCGGCCAAGCTGGCGAAGAATGCGCCCCTGCTCCCAGCGCTGCCTGCCAGAGAAAACGCGATAGAACACCAAATCATGCGGCGCCAAGCCAGAACGAGGCGAAGCGGCGGGAGCACGCGGCGGCGGGTGCAATAGATGCAGGAGCGACCGATGGGCGCGGCCGTGTAGCAGTTCCGCTGGGGAAAGGGGGCCGCGCGGTTGAGAGCGATAGGAAGCAAGGAAAGTACAGAGCGCGCACTCGCGAGAGTGCGTGGCGCGCAACTTGCTCATCTGCGACTTAAACATGTTAGGTTAGGTTAGGTTAGGTTAGGTTAGGTTAACGCACAAAGCGTTCAGCCTCGCCGTTCGACTGGGGGTGGAACAACGACGTCAAAGGCTTATGATCAGTAACCAAATAGAACTTTCGACTGTACAAAAAATCATGAAACTATGTCACTCCATATACAATAGCTAAAGCTTCTTTCTCGATTCGAGAATAGTTTTGCTGGGCAGAACTGAGCAACTTAGACGCAAAAGCGATCGGGTTATCGACAGAATTAATGCGGTGCGAGAGAACCGCTCCGACGCCGTGAGAAGATGCATCGACAACCAAAACAGCTGGTTTGGAGGGATCGAAAGGAGCAAACGGCGATCACTAACAAAGCAGATTTGGGCTTGTGGAAAGCAGCCTCACATTCCGAAGACCAAACAAAAGTAACGTTCTTACGCCGAAGGCAATGCAAAAGCGCTGCAATCTGCGCTGCATTTGGTATAAACCGAATATAATACGTAATTTTGCCCACTACAGACTGAATTTCTTTCAAGTTCCTGGGTGCTGGCAAGTCTGTAATTGCACTGAGATGTGACGGCGAGGGGTGGATACCTTGTCCTTTAATCATATGTCCTAAATACTGAATCTCAGTTTGAAAAAATTTGCAGTCCTCCTTGTTACACTTTAGTCCTGCCTGCAAAAGTACAGTAAATAAAGCACGCAGATTCTGCAAATGGTCCGCAGCTCGTGGTCGTGCGGTAGCGTTCTCGCTTCCCACGCCCGGGTTCCCGGGTTCGATTCCCGGCGGGGCCAGGGACTTTCCCTGCCTCGTGATGACTGGGTGCTGTGTGATGTCCTTAGGTTAGTTAGGTTTAAGTAGTTCTAAGTTCTAGGGGACTGATGGCTATAGATGTTAAGTCCCATAGTGCTCAGAGCCATTTGAACCATTTTTTTCTGCAAATGTTCGGCAGGGGTGCGACCTAATACGACTATATCGTCCAGATAATTGGAACAACCAGGGACAGTGGCACACAACTGCTGATAGTAAGACTGAAAAATAGCGGGAGCCGAAGCACAACCGAACGGAAGGTGGTGAAACTTGAACAATCCAAGGTGGGTGTTGATCACAAAATAGCGCTGCGACTGTTGGTCGAGTGGAATCTGAAAGTATGCGTGCCGCAAGTAAATCGTGGAAAAGAATTTTCCCGCACCAAGCTTATCAAAAACGTCTTCAGGACGTGGTAAGGGAAACGTAGCTACCACTGTCTGGGGATTTACTGTAGATTTAAAGTCAGTACAAATACGGAGACGACCGTTTGGTTTCTTCACACACACTATAGGCGAATCCCATGGCGAAGCAGAAACAGGTTCAACGACACCAGTGTCTTGCAATTGCGTAAGTCCAGCAGCTACGGCGTCGCGCAGTGCGTGCGGTACCGGGCGTGCGCGCCGGAAAATAGGCATGGCAATGTCTTTAACTACAACATGCGCTGCAAAGACTGTGTCTCAACCAAGGCCATCAGAAAAGAGTTCAGTAAGATTATCGCATAGTGCGGCAACACTGTCTGCATGGTCACTAGCGTTGATGCCAAGTACATTGTCCTGAACTGCGAGGCCAAAAAGTTCAAATGCGTCCATGCCAAAAATGTTCGTAGCATCACTAGAGCGGAGCACATGGAAAGACACTGTACGGGTCGTTGCACCATATGTGGCTTACAAACTACACACGTCGAGCATTGAGATTTCCTGTCCAGTACATGCAGTCAGTGTGGAATGTGAACGACGAAGCGGGGCGAATCAAGCAAGTCATACGTTGATTTGTTCAGTATAGAAACCGACGCACCAGTGTCCAGCTACATGCGAAGAGAACGTCCACAAATGTTCAAAGTCACAAAAAGTTTCCTCGCATCGCGCTGACTGCGAGAGGAAGTGTGTAGCAAAACTTAATTCACACGACGAGCTTTCGAAGCACGTGAAGCATAAAGCTTTGAATAAATGGCATTAACATCCATAGGCTGATGTGAATCATGATTACGACGGTGTCCGTTCCGGTGACGCCCACGTGAGTCACGCGAACGGGAGACAAGTTCGGAATTAGAGTTTCTCTTACTACACACAGCTTGCACATGTCCTTTCTTATTACAAAAATAGCAATGTGCTTGACAGGATGGGCAACTGTCCCGTGGGTGGGCACGAAAGCAATTCGGACATGATTTCAGTTTCTGAGTAGGTGCCAGGCGTGAACGTTGTTTACGTGCGCGCGAGCAGCGCGGCGTGTCTGGCTGGACTGGGTGGCAGGGCAAGTGTTGTGCCGCGCTAACAGTACACACACCCGGGGTCACATCGAACGCGGAAGTAGCCATATCTTATGTATCTAGTCTGTCTAGCAAGTCTACTACTTCCTGCAAAGACGGGTTTTTAAATTTGAGGATTTTCTCTAGGATGCGGTGATCCGCCACATTCTGCGCAATAGGTCTCTAATAATTATATCCGCATATGAGCGTCCACACGAGCAATTAAAGTGACAATCAGAAGTTAGTCCCTGACGGTCCGCTAATCAAGCTTTATTGGACTGAATAGAGCCACGCCGGAGACGAAAGAATTTGTAGCGTGCAGCTACCACATTTATATTGTCACGGAAGTGGGAGTTCGAAGCATTAATCATTTCGTCGTACGTTTTAGTTTCTGGGTGGGTGGTGGGAAAATTTCACGAGCACACGGTATAGCACAACACCCGCAATGGCAATGAAAAAAGCAAGCCGCTCTGTACCTGGTATCTTGTATGCTGCGAAGTGTGTCTCGAGCTGGGCGATGTATTCTGGCCAGCGTTCAACGTCAGGATTGAAGGCAGGAAATGGCGGCGCCGTCTGCGCGGGCGTCAGTACAGGCGGTGGCGTCGGAGGCGACGAAGTAGCTGCAGTTTGTAGCGTGACCAGTCCATTTGTGGCGGCAAGCAGCTGCGTCATTTGCTGAGCCTGAAAACGTACAAGATCGGACAGTGTAGCCTGTTCTTGTGGCGAAGCCATGGTTTACACAATTGAAAGTCTTATAGCGAATGGTGGGAACACTTAAGGACAGTCACTAAGCCACACGAGCATATCACAAAAAAGCTAAAGCAGTACCGAGCAAAAAAGGGAATGATAGTGGGTAGGAGCAGGAAAAGGTGAAAATCTCTCGGTACTGCAGTGTGAATTAAAATCACCTTTATTTTAGCCACAAGAGTAATACATAACTTTGCCCTGAGGTGCGAAGCAGAAGCGAAGTGTCCCGGCCGTCTGCTCTTGATCAAATAGGCAGAATCAGGAGCGGAGCTCATAGATCTCTCCCGCTCCGGCTAGAGTGCGCAGTAGTCGGTGTCTCATAGTGCCAACTTATGAAACTATGCCGTGGCATTGTTGCTATCGATACCACAGATATGGCCTATTTTTTCCCTCAGTCTCATTTCATGTGGTTCCTGATTTGTGGCTAACTTCGTCAGTTTCCGAAGTGCTCTAATCTTTAAGTGTACTCTCCAAACGTAAAGCCATGCTGGGACTTCACAGTTAATCCGGACGAAGAACATTCCCGTGTCGATGCCCACTGTCCCACTGTTTCCTAATTCCATTAACTTTATGTTCTTTGACTGTTGTGTCTTCACATACAAGGCGTTACGGTCCCCTACTGTCTCGTCTGGAAGCCTGGATATCCGAGCGATGTGTGATAGCTTCAACAGTATGTTGTGTGGGAGGCGAAGAGACTGGCATAGTCCTCCCTTTATCACAGCTTATAGGTGTTTTATGTACGTGTTTGCGATTTTACTCCATGGGACTGGTGGGTCCAGGAGCACTGGCCGTGTAAGCATCTTATATAGCGTCACACAGAGATGTGATAGTGGCGTGGGTGTTCGATTTAATATGAGGTAGAGCGCCCTCATACTGCCAAGTGATTCGCCTTTGAGATGTTTGACGTGCTGGGCGCTGATCTTCCGTGACGCCGCTTTTATACCGGTCTTCTGTGGACTGTAAGGTCTGTCGTCTAACAGACGCTTCAGTTTTTCTTTCTTTTTTTTCTTTCATATATTTGATTCCTCATAGTTGCGTGATGTCAGCAGCTATGCGGCCTCTGTACACCCATACAGGTTTTGTATATAACGTATCTGCAAATAGAAATATTAAAGTATGATAAAAAGGTAGATTTCGTTACTTTGATGTGATGATCTTGATAAGACGATGAATTAATTCAGTGAATTTTATCCATAGTGGATGATTTTGAACTCCGTGACTGTTCCTTTATAGGGTGTTGAAACATTTCCGCTACCAGTCACAATAAAAGATTATTTATTCGTCACACGACCGATTTCAGGCTTGTGCCCATCCTCAGGTGTTTATACATTCCCGTACATGTTTATATTGCTGGAGATCAATTAAGATGAAGCATCATTATTACAATTACGCTTTGGTGACAGTTCTTCCACTTAACTGCACATTTGTTATCATTTTCACGTCCATATTTCAGTTTGATAAAGTTTAGCTGCATATTTCACTATTTCTTGATTCGTGAAGAAGAATGTGTTTACAAACAAACATGTATGTCACCACAGCGTAATTGTAATAATGATGCTTCATCTTTGTTGATCTCCATAAATATAAAAATGTACATGAATGTATAAACACCTAAGGATGGGCACAAGCCCGAAACCGGTCGTGTGACGAATTAATAATCTTTTATTGTAATTGGTAGCGGAAATTTTTCTACACCCTATGAATTGATTCGATTGAGGTCTGCTTTGTGTTGTTACGGTGCAGACGATTTCGATTATGGAGCTTCTGACGGTACACCAAATTCTCAGGACCAGCTCTTGGATAAATGTAAAAAAAGCTGTGCGACTGGAACTGTCGGAGTGAAATCGGAGGTAGGACATTGGTGAGGAATTGTTGAGAGGATATTAATAGGATAAGCAAATGAAGGAGTGTTTGTGGGAAATGGTATAAGGACCAAATGGTATTTTTTTCAGGAAATGAAAACAATATCTCAGATGTTACGTATTGTTTCTTTGCCATTAATAATGTTTTTTTATCATAAATACAAATATAATTAGTACTGAGAAGGATAACTTTCAAAATAACAGATACAAGAAAAGGAAAACGTAAGCGTTTAGAAAATCAATTCAAATTTTCTGTTTAATTCAGCTACCTCACT
Source organism: Schistocerca nitens (assembly GCF_023898315.1). NCBI lineage: Eukaryota > Metazoa > Arthropoda > Insecta > Orthoptera > Acrididae > Schistocerca > Schistocerca nitens. The sequence goes on along the minus strand of NC_064616.1, from coordinate 628,608,898 downwards.
GGTAAATGTTTCTGTAAAACACAAGGTATTTCTTATCAATGTAAGGAAGCATAGACAGAAAATCCTTCATTTTTTCAGCACTTGTTTGAGGTGGCGTATTTAACTGATGAAGGTCCTCCAGACATGTCCCATTTTGCATTGTAAAACCTTTCTGGAAGACTGAATAAGCATTCCATTCCTTAATTTCACTGAGATAACACCTCTTTACATTCATTCGAGAGCTCCTTACACGTATATTTGCATGTTACCAGAAATAAAACAATATAAATACAATATATTATATGAAATAAAAATTGATAAACAGTTATTATTACAATATTTGCAAGTTTAATTTATAATAACATCATGGTTCACAAAACATATTTTGAGGTAATAAAGACGATGCATATCTATCGTACTGGAGTTTCTGCTCATTTATTTACCCCTATTGATGTAGTGCAAGCTTTTCCATGAACTCTCACATCTTTCCTGGGAGCCACTTTCTTCCTTATAGTATTACATTCTGTTTTGAGGTCCATCTTCATGCAATAACCTAATAAATAACGAACTGAAACACGTTAATGTGTGTGTTCATTGGTAAAGCTCAGAGAGAAGAATGTATAGAACGCCTCTACGCTAACGGTCTCTGTGGAAAGTGTAATGGAGGTATTAGAGGTGCCATGTTTGGACAAGCCTTTGAACTAAATGAGAATGAACCGGCACTTGTATTGTTTCCAACAGTATTAACAGTAGTACATTGAACGGTTTCAGTGCAAAAATGCTGACTGAGTTCCGTAGGAGCGGAAACGATGTGCTACGTAATTTGGGAGTGAGGCTAAAAATAAAGCAAAAAAAAAAGAGAGGAGAGTAGCAAATGAGAAAAAAAATACTGTTTCTAGGAGTAAGAGGCGATGATGTTTATCAGATATGCGGAAATGTTTTCTAGTTTGATCTGTTTTAAGATAAGGGGTCATTCACATTACTTTTTGTGTGATGTTAGGCCTGTAATGTCACGAGTTGTTCGGTTGGAAAGGTATATCGATAGGGAGAATGGGGACGGATAGCCTTACTTTCAAGGGGCTACGTCGAAAGTTTTAAGTTGGGTGGGATTTGTAGACGGTAGGTTAGCAGGCTGATTACCTGGAAGTGCCAAGCTCTAGCTAACATATATCCTCTTTTTCTTCAGATTAGTGAATAAAGATTTGGGCAACTAAACGAGAATAACCGGGATATGTTTCGAATTTTTCTTCTCAAGCAAAAACACTGCCATTTTATGGTGTCTGTCAACTTATGTAAACATGAATGGTCGATTTACGCGGCTCCGACGGAGATAATAGAGTTGCTGTGCGAACTATCGCACTGCCTCAACTCTTCTCTTACGAGTTAATTCCGGAAGGCAATGGCCGTCGCTACAACTCCACAACTTTGATTACTAGTAGTCTCTGGTCCTAAACAAACACTCACCACCGGATAGGATTACGGCCCGGAAAATCATGTCTCCGCCATCATCTCATCGCGGAGGTAGTATCCAAGGACTATAAGATACCACAACCCGCCAAAATATCTATGTGTGTTTGCAAATGACGAGGCAGTACCAAGCGAGAGAAAAATTAAGTGCTACGGCTCGTAAATAATTTGCTTAAGAACTCCATTCCACCTAAGCAGCAAGAAGGTAACTATCTCACCATTCTTCGTCAGCCTGTGTCTGCTCCTCGCTCTGCTACCGCTCACAGGCTTTTTCTCCCCAGATGCCACTTACATCCACCTTACTGCAACGTCACATCGTTCAGATGTCTCCATTGTTCCCATACTTATTCTCGTCTGACGCTTAAACATTCTGAACCCACAACAAACTTAGCATATTCCATATCTACACAGCACTAACAGGTCTAGTATCCAGTGTACTCTGGAATCACACAAGGATACGTGATAACTACAGATACAGATAATAGTGGAGTTGAAGAAAAATGAGTTACCATTACACAACTCATACTATATTTTGAAGAGAACGAGAATTTAATTATAGAGAGAGATAGAATGTAGCCGTCGGTGAAGGTAAGGAACAGAAAATACGGTGGAGCTCGGTACTTACAAGAAAAATGAAAGTAGATCTGTATGAACGGAACTCTGTGCTGTGCACTTGTCATTAGTAGTAAATTAACTTTTCGAGACGTAAATATACATGTAAGGCGCAAAGGGCTCAGAGACGATAGCAGAATGACAGTTATTGTATAAAAAACATTCTGTAATCAAGTTAAGTATTGCAACAACAATATAACATTTATAGTTACCATAACATGGTACTAATGAATTATCAGTTAAAATTCAAGAAGTTAAAGAGAAAGCAAATCAGACATTGCAGCTAGGAAGAAGGAATTACAAAGTGGACTGTCTTGGAATACCATACACTAGGAATAATGTCACTTCAAAGACTTATTGGTATGATAAACAGACGGAATTGCCTTAAAAGAAAAGTATGTAAAGCAGCAGAAAAATCAGAGGCCCTTCAAAATGCAGAGAAGTGGTAGTCATAAAATATGAGACAGTGCCGTTAATAAAGAATCTACGAAAACTTAAAAGTATTTAATGTGAACAATAGTATAGGTCACTCAGACACGAAATGTGAGACTCGTCAGGCACAGGTGGAAATGCAGCATGATACGGTTCGCTGATGACGTAGCAGTCACAAAAAGCGAATAGCAATACATTCAAGTACTTAACGAAGTGGAACCAGTTCTAGCTGGCGGCTATAGCATGCACATGAGCAGAAAGAAAAAAAAAGAGGTAATAATGAGCCAGCACACATGCCGGGCAGTTAATGTTTTATTATAAAGTCTTAAAGAGCTAGGTAAATTTTTCTGCTTCAGACGAAGAGAAGTTAAACAAGAAAGTTGCCAGTGGAGCGTAGTAGAAAGGACCGCAAAAGACAAAACGGGTTTCTATAAAAAGCTACAGCTGCGAACATCCACAGGTGTAGACGTCATTACCAAAGATACATGAAAACTTTGGTTTGACCACAGCTCGAAAAAGAATTGAATACATCTTGCAACGAGTCATCGAGAAAATGAAGACTGATAAAAATATAATATACTGAAAAGATATTCGTTCGGCAAATATTCCGTCATGCGTCGTTGCTGTAAAATGTAGTTGAAGAGATGAAGAAAGAAGAGACTGCAATAGGGAAGCCAAGGTATGACTATACAAGACCGATCGTTGGAGATTTCGAACGCGGCGCTACGCATTAATGGATATCTACATCAAATAAATAGTGCAAGTTAATGGCGGAAACAGTAAGTTCAGCGGGAAGATACTACATCACAACTTTATTTTCTTTTGCAGTGGAGAATTCCGCATCCTGCTAGCCGCTCTCTGTTGGCGTCTCTCCTGAGGTTCTGGCCGTCGCCTGACGCTCGTTGAACTATTAGGCGGCCGTCCTCTGTGCAGTTAAGTCACAGGTCACACTCCAGCAGTCAGCAAATGGGAACATCCGGTACTGTTGTTGTCTGACAAGCTTTAGCCTCGAGGTCTGCCACGTAATCCATGATGCTCCGGGATGAGGATGGTCAAATCGGTGCCACTGCAGAAGCCGCTAGAAAGCTGGCCATTGAATCTGCCGATGACATAAGGCGTGCAGCTTTGCAAACTTTTAGGAAATCCTGGTAGCAAGAGAGTAATGTCTTGCGAATGGAAGACACAGGTAACCGAGTTCATTCCGTCTCTCTAGACTTCCGAAAGAGGTTCGACACTGTAGACCATCGCCAGCCAATAAGCAAAATACGACCATACTCAAATCTCTTCATAGATATGCGACTGACTCGATAAATTTTTGACTCATGGAATCCAGCACGTCATAACTCGACTTCAAATGTTTCACGAACATTGAATGCACAACGGTTGTGCCGCAAGTGAGCATGGTGACAAACGTGTTTTCAAGGCGTCGGATGAAGGGGGCGGGGCGTCATGGATCTTATGCCACGCTCACAGAGGACATTTTACTGAAAGCTTTTATATTCTTACGTGTACAAACTTCCAAATTTCGCGAATAATATTCGGAACATAAAGTAGCTTGATAACAGAGTGTCTCGAAAATGGTAGGGTATTCCAGAAGTTACAGTCTAAACAGGATTTTATTATTTTTTATTTACACAAATACCTATACAGATGACCTGTTATGACCGTCTTGAAAGACCATCCAAACTTCTAAAATAAAAATTAAGGCTTCTATATCCAATATGTTTAGAGAATATTATATAATGCTGCAACTAAAATTTTTGATAACTTATCCAGTGATATACACTGGGGTAACAAAAGTCATGGGGTATGCATGCACTTATACAGATGGCGGTAGTACGGTGCAGACAAGATATAAGGCGCAAAAAATGGCTCTAAGCACTACGGGACTTAACATCTGAGGTCTTCAGTCCCCTAGACGTAGAACTACGTAAACCTAACTAACCTAAAGACATCACACACATCTATACCAGAGGCAGGATTCGAACCTGCGACCGTAGCAGCTGCGTGGTTCCGGATTGAAGCACCTAGAACCGCTCGACCACAGCGGCCGGCCAGGTATAAAGCGACAGTGGATTGGCGGATTTGGCATTTGCACTCAGGTGATTCATGTGAAAGGTTTCCGACGTAACTGTGGCTGTACGATGGGAGTTACCAGACTTTGAAAGCGCAATGGCAATTGGAGTCAGACGTATGGGACTTTCCATTTCGTAATTCGTGAGGGAATTCAGTATTCCTAGATTCAAAGTGTCAAGAGCATGGCCGGAATACCAAATTTCAGGTATTACAGTCATGGACGACATAGTGGTCGATGACATTCACTTAACGACCGAGAGTAAAATTGTTAATGCTAACAGACAAGATACACACCACAGAAATCAATGTGGGATGTACGAAGAACGTATCCGTTAGGTCAGTGCGGCGGAATGTATCGTTAATGGACTGGGGCAACAGACGACCGACACGATTGCCTTTGGTAGCAGCACGACGTCGCTTGCAGTGCCTCGCCTGGTCTCGTGACGATATCAGCTGTACCCTAGACGACTAGAAAAATGTTGCCTGGTCAGATGAGTCCCGATTTCAAATGTAAAGAGTTGTTTGTAGGGTTCGAGTGTGGCTCAGACCCCACGAAGTCACAGGACTCAAGTTGTAAACAAGGTACTGTGCAAGCTGGTGGTGGCTCCATAATGGTATAGGTTGAATTTACATGGAATGGACTGGATCCACTGGTCCAACTGAACAGATCATTGACTTGAAATGGTTGTGTTCGGCTACTTGAAACCATTGGCAGTTATTCATGGACTTAATGTTCCCAAATAACGATGGAATTTTTATGGATGTCAATGCCCCATGTCACCGGGCCACAATTGTTCGTGATTGGTTTGAAGAATATTCTGGACAATTCGAGCTAATAATTTTGTCACCCATATCGCCCGATTGATCCCCTTTAACATTATGGGACATAATCGAAAGGTCAATCCGTGCAAAATATCCTGCACCGGCAACACTTTTGTAATTATGGATGGCTATGGAGGCAGCGTGGCTCAGTATTTCTGCGGGGCACTTCCAACGACTTGTTGAGTCCATTCCACGTCGAGCTGCTGCGCTACGCCGGGGAAAAGGAGGTCCGACAAGATATTAGGAGATATCCCATGACTTTTGTGAACTCACAGTAAAAGGTCTGAGAGATGGCAGATTAAAATTTGAAAACAAACTGAAGAATTTTCTCCTTGACAACTCCTCCTATTCCTTAGAAATATCTACAGTATGGCCATGGATAAAAGGTGGTGGGTAGGAATTTTTAACTCTCATCTGTATAATTTAAAAAAAGAATACTTACTCGTATAAATGTACCAATATTTACGAATTAATTTGCGATGTGAATGTAAAATGACTCGTTTAGCATCATTATGATTATTGGTCTAAACTGGCCCATGGAACATGAAGCTAAGTAACTAACATAATAGATGTTATATAAAATGAAACTTGTAACACACGAAAGTACTAACAAGATAAAATACACTAGTATGTAATGTAAAGGAGCTACAAACCTGAGCGAATATTTCTAAAAATAACTGTTAGAATTTCGTTTCAAAATCAAGAAATAAGAATTATAAAAGACATGTTTACCAGTTCCGGTATGTACACGGTGCAGGACTGACGGGAAGAAATTTTCTGACGCGTTAAAAAGAACATATATACGCCAGTAACAAGTTATCATTGGAGTTTTATTTGAAAATTGAAAAACATGACATTAGAAAAATCGTAAAAAGTCTACAAATTTTGCACACATCCAACACAAGACTTTATGTGGACTTACTAAGGGTGCTAGAATTACATAGCAAACAAATGAACAGGAGAAACTACTGACTGGACGAAATAAATTCGTCGAGTACGCATATAAACGAGCAGTTGAAGAGGAAGCGTCAAACTTTTTGAACTTCTGTAATATTGACACTGCGAGAAGAAATAAGAATCATTCGAATAATAGCAAAGTAATGATATTTTAAGTAGAATGTTCATGCTCCTCATTTTAACGAATTAGTTTAACACACGTAATATATAATTATCGCTATTGTAACCACCACTAGATGGCTATAGTGGAAGAAAGTTTATTTTTAGATTCTACTAGGCCTATGTATAATTTTTCAGAATACTTTTATGTTAGTCACAACACGTGGTCCACCTGTGTAGCAACTGAGTATGAGAGATTCACTATCTCATTATTTTATAATACTACATATGTTTCACATGTGACATAACAAGTTAAATAGAATCTTCAAATTTTATTTTTAGTCCTGAAAATGGCAGTCTGAGACAGTCGAAACCGACCATCTGCAAACATACCGGGTGATCAAAAAGTCAGTATAAATTTGAAAACCAAAAAAAATCACGGAATAATGTAGATAGAGAGGCACAAATTGACACATATTCTTGGAATGACATGGGGTTTTATTAGAACCAAAAAAATACAAAAGTTCAAAAAATGTCCAACAGATGGCGCTTCATCTGATCAGAATAGCCATAATTAGCATAACAAAGTAAGACAAAGCAAAGATGACGTTCTTTACAGGAAATGCTCAATATGTCCACCATAATTCCTTAACAATATCTGTAGTCGAGGAATAATGTTGTGAACAGCACTGTAAAGCATGTCCGGAGTTATGGTGAGGCATTGACGTCGTATGTTGTCTTTCAGCATCCCTAGAGATGTCGGTCGATCACGATACACTTGCGACTTCAGGTAACCCCAAAGCCAATAATCGCACGGACTGAGATCTGGAGACCTGGGAGGCCAAGCATGACGAAAGTGGCGGCAGAGCACACGATCATCACCAAGCGACGCGCATCTGTCGGACATTTTGTGAACTTTTTTTTCGGATCTAATAAAACCCCATGTCATTCCAAGCATGTGTGTCAATTTTTACCTCTCTATCTACATTATTCTGTGGTTTATTAAGTTTTCAAATTTATACTGACTTTTTGATCACTCGGTAGTTGTGTTGCTTCGGAATAAAAAAAGGAAAAGACATTTCAACTGTTTCAATAATCACGTTCGTCTGCAGATGATATATAAAAATAACGTCGTGCTTCGTATAATATCACAGCATACTTTTCAGTTGCCTCATGGGTCCATCCACGGGCATTGGCGTGGGCTTGTGGCCTGCCTGCCCGCAGATACTGTTCTAGCCACAGACAGGGGCACATACACAGGTTGATTATACCTGCTGCCAACAACAAATCTGACACAGTGCATGAGTCCACAGGTGGATCCGGCATAGCACATGAGGTTGAGTAAAAAGAGACAAAAATGGGAATACTGTCCAATGAGGATATAAGGAGGAAAACAAAAGGACCGACTTTCAAAACGGAAGTGGAAACGACTCATAGAAACTGACCCCCCCCCCCATCCTCCACCAACCGCCGCCAGCTCCCCTTACACGCTCGCATTTTCATAGTAATTCGATATTAAATCTTTTAATATCGTTTAAGTTGTGGGTGTATGCATCTCTTATATTTCTGTTTCGTAACACATGAACAGATGCCATTGGTGATCTAGCAGCTCTCGAAGAATGAAATTACAATGAAATGCAGGTCATTAGCTTCTTACAGGCGTTGATAAATATCAACCAGGTGTGATATGAAGATGGTACCTCATCTTTCGGACATGTCCGAAAGAACAGATACCATCTTCATATAGATAAGGCTTACAGCCCAATGATCTTCTTCAATGCGGGTGCCCTCACATTGCTCAAACTCTTACGGGAATCGGTAGATTGACTGTCGCGCGTAATGGGTATAGTGGGCAGGGGCACTAAAAATGTACTGTGTGGACAGTAAGTTGGAAGTGTAGGTCTCACGGGAAGCGTGCCAGAGATAAGACCCTGCAGTTGCACTATCCTCTGTGTCCTCGGTGGCTCAGTTGGACTGGGAGTCTGCCATGTAAGCAGGAGATCCCGGGTTCGGGTTCTGGTCGGGGCGTCGGGGCACCATATTTTCAACTGTCCCCGTTGATATTTATCAACGCCTGTAAGCATCTAATGGTCTGCATTTGATTGTAATTTCATTAAAATTACATCGACATTCTAAAAATTTAAATATCTGAAAATTAATTTAACAGGTTCAAATTTGGACTTGCGAAAAAGGGGGAGAGTGCACCACAGTCAGAAAATGTCACACTAGCAACTCTCGAAAACATTCAGAAAACAGTTAGGGCTAAATTCACTCTTCTCCCTTAAGACTGTTTGTGGAGCTCGGTGTTTGTGGATAAAAATTTCCAGGCCCTCCAGTATGTTTAAGGCATGTTCCTTTTGGGCTCTATGCAGTACGTCCTTCCTTTCACTTATCTTACCTAACTTACGCTTTTCAGTTAAGTGCGTCTCAGTGCGCTACCGCTCTCGTTTGGTGTAAGGAATGGCAGTTTATTTAAATGGGGATATGTGATAGCTAACGCCTATACAGATCTTATAAAGCTGATAACAATGCAAGATAAATCATTTCTGTGTACTGACAACGCTGGACCGGTGCAGACTCGAATATCCTTCAGAAATCTTGGAAGACAGAAAATATTGGTCCAACTGTATCTCTCACGGATCAGAACAAACGGATTATAACGAGAGTTTATCTGAACAGCCTTAACAGAAGCTGTATATTTTTCATGTCAGAAGTGTAGACTGTAGGAGCAGGACCGGACGTCGTACGATACCAAACAAATATGTAGTCCTTTGAAATAATGTGTGCCTAATACAACAGTGGATGAAATTAAAAATAAAATAAAACTTTATGTTCAAAATACTGTCAAAAGGTCACTACTTGTGAAGCCTCAAAGAGCAGAGATATGGGAAATGAAGACGTTTACGAATCAAAAAAAGTTTTTGACTAGTTTCGTTTCCAGAGCGTGCGCCTGTGATGTATGAGTAGCGTTTGTGAAGTCCAGCACGGATCGGTAATTACCCTTGGTCATCGACAAATAATTTCGAAAGTCATATATTCGTCCGCCAAAATAGTTCGTATAGAAGAATAGCAATCATCCTCTCTCCTGCCTCCTATTCATGTTCTCAGCTATAACGACCATTTTATTACTTTTGTATCGTTCACTTACGCAACCCATCTTACAGCGGCCTCAGGGAAAGAAGAAATTGGCGATTTCCCTTTACCTCTCTGCTCCATGATAGCTTTCTTTTTGTGTGCAACCCACAACGCTGATGTGCGCTTTGTGATGCATCTAAACGCAGAAGACTTTTTCCTTTCGGCTAAACGCCCGCTTTGTTGCATGAAGTAAAGAACCCGAACACAGACGCTAAAGGAATGTAGCTGAGGCAGTAGGATGGGCAGCTGACGGCCAGTGGCAAAGGCTACTGAAAAATCCTCACAACTGCCACAATGATACCACAAAACAATCGCAAGACGCTCCATTCTCGTGGAATTAGTGAAGAAGTTATGAGAACGGCTCTAACAGAGCTTCTTACTCCCATTTCCCTACCTTTTGTTTCAGCCTCCACATCATGGACATCATTGCTAATCTACTGTCATATACCACCTACATCTCGCCTCTTATATCATCATCTCCAGATCACATACAGTCAAACCCTTCACCAGAAAAATGCAGCTAGGAATCCAGAATACCATCCTCTTACAGATTTGAAGACCACACCAACACCTCATCATGTTTGAGACAATCGTTCTTGTTCTTGCGTATGTCCACTGACGGAAATGGATAAATGTTCCACCATGAACCACCAGTCCAGTATAAAACCATCCTTTATGCAGGTGTTCACCACGTAGCGGGTATTAAATGATAAAACTTTCATTCACTGGCCAACATCAACATCGGTATGAGGCACGATTATACTATTCTCTTCACAATACATGTTGTGACATGTCATTAAGATTACCGGGAGGAGACTGGTATGAAAGTATACGTCTCTCCATCTCATTCCCTCTGTGACAAATTAGCTAACTGGATAGGTCAGTCAAGGCTCAATTCAATCTCCAAGACATTTGTGGTGTGAACCGCAGTATGAGATCGTGCGTTAACATTTTGGACTAGGCCATATGGAACGCTGGTCATGAGGGGAATGACAAGTATTTATCATTCCTCCTAAATACTGGTTTGTACTCAGCCTCACTTCTGCAATAATACCAAATCAATACTGTTGTCATATCTAATAACTCCCCACTCTGTCGTTTCTTGATTTGGAGAAATATCGGACTTGAGATTTGTTCTTTTCTGCGACCTTTCCTCAAGTCGTCTATGCACAAGTTGGGCTCCATTTAACCGGACCAAACATACGCGAGACTAGTCGCTGAACATCATAGATTGCCACTCGGTGCCCATTCGACTCTGGTAGTACACAATGGAACTCTCTGTTCCCTGTGGTATTACGTCAGTTGTAAACAGCGCGTGGAAACTGGAGATCCCTACCCAGTTTTCAGTAATGCGTTTCCTATGGTTCGTAATGACACTCTGCCTGCAATCTTAGCCAGAATTTCAGCTGTTGTGACCTACAGGGCCCGTCAAACAGTTCTTCTTGTAGTCTAGTTCTTCTGGAAGGGTCAGCGACTGCTCGTCTTGCCACACTGTAGTGCTGAGTTGACTATAGACCACTCCATGTGCAGTCACTACACTACAGCCAACTAACTTCGAGATCTTTCGATACGATGCTCCCATGCCCCTCATGCCAATGAATATATATCTCTCAAAGTGTAGAACCTGGCGATGATCTGCACGTGGACGTCCACTGGGCTTGCGGTATTGCAATCTGTATCACATCTAATCCCCAACGTTTATTCACCCCACAAGCTCACCGGACAAAATATTAGTCACCACAATGCGCATACACAGATGAATCATTAAGAATTTACAGAGTGCACAGCGTTCTAGTCTCGTGCTCAACCGAGTGCACACTGTCTCTACGTAGCGCAAGGCAGTAGCGATCAGTGAGACATTTATGTTTCAAGCGCACATTTTACTTAAACAAGGCTAAATGCAAGGGCGTGACAGAGCGACGAAATGGAGCAATCGTGTTCGGCCGTGCCAATGACTATACGTGTGTGAAGTTGGTGTTTGGCGGCGGACTGTTCTACATGTCTACAAGCAGTGTTGTAACACACGTAGCCACGAACATGACTTCAGAATTGTGGTCGAGAAAAGATCCTGGCTGAGAGAGATCGGAGAGGCGTTGCACGGCTTGTGGATCAAAATCACTTCCAAAGCCACCAGAAATTGCTGCAGGCACTGCATGAAGGTTCATCCCAATCTGTTAGTAAGAGTTCATTCAGACTGGAACTGCACACAATGAACATTTGTCGTCAGTCACCTTGCAAGAGGCGACTGCTCACACAGTGCGCGAAGATAGCAGTAGTCAAGTTCATCGTGCTGTAAGAATACATGGCCGGCCGCGGTGGTCTAGCGGTTCTAGGCGCTCAGTCCGGAACCGCGCGACTGCTACGGTCGCAGGTTCGAATCCTGCCTCGGGCATGGATGTGTGTGATGTCCTTAGGTTAGTTAGGTTTAAGTAGTTCTAAGTTCTAGGGGACTGATGACCACAGATGTTAAGTCCCATAGTGCTCAGAGCCATTTTAAGAATACATGACTTTTTTTCGAAAACCCCACTCCAACCTACTAATCCCAATTGGCCTGCAAAATCACCTGACTTAAACCTCACAGAAAATCTGTGAGACACGCTGGGTCTACCGGTAAAACGCCGACATCACGACATCAGCATCCCTGCAAATTGGTGGAATAGTGGGATCAAATCCTCGGCTAGTGACTTAAACTGGATGCCACGTGCCTGTACATTATAGACTCGCATCCTAAACGAATCCAGGCAGTTATCAAGTCCAGCGGTAGAATTACACGGTATTAAAGGATGCTTGTAATAATTTCTCCAATCCATTCAGCTTATGTAGGAATGTTTTTCCTGCAAGTTAAGTACTGTAAGTAAGTTTGCATTTGAATAAAATTTTTATGAAAATGTATCACAGACATGGATGTAAGGAAATATCTAGTTGCTAGCGTTCGGTCATCGTGTAACAATTTAAATTTTCGTCTGTGTAGTTTTAACTGTTATGTTCAAAAGTTTAAGTGTGGTAACATGTCCGATGCCAGCCCATCCCCCCGCTGAGGTAATGTAAATAACGGATTAATAAATAATGAATTACTGACTGCAAACCCACTTCATGATCAGTGCGTCTTGTTTAGACCCATGTCGGTCTACTATGTGTCAGGTGATAAAATCAGCATTAAACTTACGATTACAGCGTTCCCAGTAACCATGAAGCCGGAAAGATCACGGGAACAACCGCTAAGGTAGAATAATAGGAGCTGTGTACACGGTATAATTTATTCTTTCATGAGCACTTAACCTCATTACAGAAAACATTTGACAGTAGAACACTAAACGATCAGTTCGCAGAAGTGTAATTTCTTTTATGACTGCAGTACTTTATTCGGAGTTTCCTCTCTGTGGTAATTTAATGGGGTCTGTACCTGTGGAACTTCTTCCGTAAAAGCTCTCGGGTTTCGGGCATAGAATTTATGATACTGGAGAACTAGCTACAGTTATCAGGAAAATGGGAGAAATGGTGATATTGTGCAGCATGCGGCAGACAGCTACAGTATTGCAAACAGCATACTGTGTACTGTGTTAATGTGTAACACTCCACACGCGCATTTCGCTTCAGTGATTTACTGTATCCATGTATCATAAGCCATGACTTTCGGAACTGGCAATGGAACGGAGAAAAGTAACTTGTTGAAACTGCACAGACGCATTACATTGCAATGTACAGTTCGGTACAAACGAATATGTAACCTTTCAAAATACTGAGCTGAATGAATGTGAGTTTTGTTCCTCCGTTACGGTAGCCCATGTCTTGATATTTCAAACTAATAAAATATAAAGAAATTGCAGTTCTTGAAGAATCAAATGCTGTTATAGATACATTGACTGTTTTAAGGTCTGCTGACGGCTCTAAAGAGAGAACCTGTTGTATGTTCAAACAAATTAAAATGTGAGCAAGAATGTGGTTTCAGCAGACTTTTTAGATATTACATGCTCTTCTAGCACTACCTATATTGTAGGGAAACAATATTTTCGACTAATGTAGCACCGATGTCAGCGGATTTAGAGAAGGAGCAAAAACTAGTAATAAATGAGGATGGACTACACCCCTCCAAATGCGACTCCAGTGTCTTAACCATAATCTCATCTCGCTCGAGGCCACCTGCTTAGTGGAAAAGAGAGATAACACCATATAGCCGTATAAACATTAAGCACTATAACACTGCGTTAGGTATTGGTTAAAAACAGCCTTGGTTGCAATTTTAGTTTTTTTTATTTTTCAACTACGCGTTTCGCCTTATTTAGGCATCCTCAGGTTGATCTACATAGAAAACAGAGAACAAATACATCTATTTAAGAATAGCGATCGCGTTGTGCAAACTTGGATAACTCTAAAAGCATGTATAAACAGATCAAATACTGAAAGAGCAAATACCTTAATTTGGTATTTCTTAGAACGATCCTTTAGACAGTGTAGCCAAAGGGCATCGTCGAATACATCAAGCAACATCGCCTTCGTTAAACTCAGCAAAAACTAAAAATATAAAATAGTAAAAACAGATAAGAAAATTCACCAGTGATCGGACACTCAGAAATGTAATCATATTGCAGAAGCCTTATTGTACGGCCTTACCTTTTCTTGATGGACGCGAGTGACTCCAAGACCTACATAACGCGTTCCCGTTGACAGGAGCGAGTAACAGAATAAAATGGGGCTCAGGTAGTAAGCACAATGCACCACAGCGTCGTGTGCTAGTACCGACGCCTAATAAAGAATCACCTCAATAGGGGGCGTTGCCACGCAGCTGCTGGTAAGAATGAGAGATCGTAAACTGGATATACATACCCACTAAAACATTATAGATGTAGTGCACATAAAACATTAATAAGATGAAATTACTAGGAGCAACACCTGCGTTATGTTATTACGACGTGTGAAGAACTCTGTGGCTGCTTATGATAACTGCATCTTGGCTGGATCACTTCGTGGACAGTTTCTCTCAGAAATTGCGTTTAGTTATCAAATATGGCATAGCTAGCACCTCTGTAGAAGCCGCACGTTCGCGCACGCTTGCGTGAGTGCGTGCGTGCGTGCGTGCATGCGTGCGTGCGTGCGTGCCTCTGAGTGTGTGTGTGTCACTTCTGAATAACCCTTTAACCAAACTGTATTTATTTTATAAGCGCAAAAGCTAGAAAGCAGAGTTTTAATTCTTTCTCAGTTTCATATTGTAAGCTTGTTATAAGTCAGACTGAATGAATTTGTAGTAGTCAGGCTGAAGTAACAGATTTTGTGACTTTTACGAGTTCCTAGCCAGGAGCGAATTTTATCATATCATTTGTGTGCTTTAATAGTTTAGTTTCTTGGGTTTCTGCGTGTTAATTAAATATCTAGTAGCCACAGTTCTCGCGTTGTTGTTTGCGTCGGAAAATAAACCGATTTTGTGACATATTACAAGTTCCTACTCAGGCGCGAATTATTTAGTTACACCTAAGTCCTTCGGTAGTTAAGTTTTTAAATCCCTGCGCATTAATGTAATTTATTAGACACAGTTCCTGCGTTTTCGTCGGGGTCTAAACTAGAGTTGCGCAGCACGTGTCGATAGTCGGTTTATCTGCATAGTTTAGTTTTCCACGGTCTTTAGTGTGGACAGGGACTGCGATTGTAGTGTGCGGATGCGAGCCGAGTTGGTGACACTTCGGTCTCAGCTTCAGGCTGCGATGGGTTCCGTTTCACAACTTGAGGCTGCAGTTGATGGGCACCACAGTTGTGGGCCGGCCGTGGGGATCCAACGTACGTCCAGCACGTCCGAGTCCTCCGATCGGTCCTCACCGGTGGCCAGCTCAGTTACTGCTCGCACTGAGGTTGACCCCTCACCTGTGGTCTAGTGGAAGGTCGCCCTGGGGCGAAGCAGGGGGCGAAAGACTTCCCAGGCGGCCACACGTAAGGCGCGTGACAAACAGGTTCCAGGTGCTGTCTGTAGCTGACACTGTCGCTGAGCCAGATGCTATCGCCTGTTCTGCTTCAGAGGAAACCTCTCAGCCTGCAAGATCCGGACAATCACAGAGAGTGGGATTATTGATAGTTGGGAGTTCCAACGCCAGGTGTGTTATGGGGACCCTTAGGAACATTGCTGCCAAGAAGGGAAAGAAAACCATTGAGCACTCCTTCTGCATACCGGGTGGAGTCATTCCAGACGTGGAACGTTTCCTCCCGGATGCCATAAAGAGCACAGGGTGCAGCCAGCTGCAGGTGGTTGCTCACGTCGGTACCAATGATGTGTGCCACTTTGGATCATAAGAGATACTCTCTGTTTTCGAGCGGCTAACAGAAGTGCTAAAGGCTGCTAGTCTTGCTTCCAAGATGAAAGAAGAGCTGACCATTTGCAGCATAGTCGACAGGACCGATTGCGGACCGCTGGTACAAAGCCGAGTGGAGGGTCTGAATCAGAGACTCAGACGGTTCTGCAACCGTGTAGGCTGCAGATTCATAGACTTGCGCCAAAGGGTGGTTGTGTTTCGGGTTCCGCAGAGTAGGTCAGGCATCCACCATACGTAGGAGGCGGCTACACGGGTATCAGGGGCTGTGTGGCGTGGACAGGGCGGTTTTTTAGGTTAGAGGGTCTCGGGAAAACACAAGAAGTCTTCAGTCACAAAGGGTGCAGACCGAACACAGGAAGAACGTAGATACAGGAAACATTGGTATAACAGTTGTAAATTGTGTTGGGAAAGTACCAGAGCTCCAAGCGCTAAAGCCGGAGGTAAGCTCAGCCGAAAGTTTTGTGAAAACCTAACGGTATTCCGAAAAGTGGTGGCGTGTTTGTTGGTGTTAGAAGTAATTTATCTTGTGGCGAAACTGAAGTGGATAGTTCCTGTGAGTTTGCATGGGCAGAGGTCATCTTTGCCAACTAGAATAAAAAAATAATCGGATCCTTTTACCGACCTCTCAGTTCAGATGATAAAATTGCTGAAACGTTCAAAGAAAACTCGAATTTGGTTTCAAACACGTACCCGACTCTTACGTTTATAGTTTCTGGTGACTTTAATTTACCCTCAATATGTTGGCGAAAATACATGTTTAGTTCCGGAGGTACGCATAAAATATCATCCGAAATTGTGATAAACGCATTTTCTGAAAATTGTTTCGAGCAGTTAGTTCATGAGCCCACGCGAATAGTAAACGGTTGTGAAAACACACTTAATCTCTTAGCAACAAACAATTCTGAGTTAATAATGAGCATCAAAGCCGATACAAGGATTAGTGAACGCAGGGCGAGACTCGTAGCGAGACTGAATATCGTAATCTCCAAATCCTCCGTAAATAAACGAAAAATATACCTTTTCAAAAGAGCAGGTAAAAATTCATTTGACGTCTTCCTGAGAGAAATTCTCCACTCCTTCCTAATAAATAACATAAGAGTAGACCAGAAGTGTTTTGAATTCAAAGAAACAGTATCGGCAGCTATTGAGAGATTTATACCAAATAAATTAACAAACGACGGAGCGGATCCTCCTTGGTACACAAAATGTGTCAGAACACTGTTGCAAAAACAACGAAACAAACATGTCAAATTTAAACAGACGGAAAATCCCCAACATAACACTAATGTGCTATACGTCACTCTTCCCTAACTACCGAACATTAAGTCCTGTTACTGGAAACGTCACATATAACACCAACCTGCCGTGACACAAGCTAATGTTACCCTCTGAGAGAATTTGGGAAATTTTGACCACGTGCTTGCCTAATGAATAATGTAATTTTGAAAATAGTACAATTAATAGAAAAACTAAACAGGCTTTAATTTTGGGGTTAATAAAAGTAGAGAAATTCATATACGAATGCCCAATTAGGCCCATTAGTTTGAAAATATATCTTTAAGAGAATTAAATATTAGTTAGTGAAGTTACTTTCATCAATATTTCCCTTTGAATAGTACAGAGGATACAAGCGGACACAGGGCACTCTGAGCTGTGAGTAGCAGCTGTCACCAATACTGCACGTACTAGGAATCATAGGAAGCAAAATTTGTACCAAACTTACACTAGTAAGAGCTACACTCAAGATTGTTACTTGAATCAGTACTGAAATGTTACTGCAAGAAGTGCAGGACTAAAATTAGCCATGAGGGGGTTCTGACTTAACTGACATATAAATACCACAAAAAAATTAAATAATACCACAGTTACAGTATTTGGTATCTCAGATGGTAGAGCACTTGTCCGTGAAAGGTAAAGGTCCCGAGTTCGACTCTCGGTCCGGCACACAGTTTTAATCTGCCAGTAAGTTTCATATCAGCACACACTCCGCTGCAGAGTGAAAATCTCATTCTGGAGTTTTCTTATTTTCAATTTTTCGATACTTTCGTAAAATTTCTATTTCATTTTCAGTCACAGGCGTTTATTTAATATCACTTTGGATGACATCAACTTTAACTTCATATTTCATATAATCGTCTTGGATTTCAGTGGTTCACATATGTTCATCTGAATCTATATTCTCATGATTATCAAGAATATTTACTTGTACGAGTTTTTCATCAGCCAGGATCATTTCATCCACGGTATTGGGGATTTCATACTCATCCAGATCCCTGTTTATACCGACCATGTTTCTATTTTTTTGCACCAGTTTCTCTAACATCGGCAGCTCGCATGCTTTGCGCGGCGCCTTCCTTTCTCTTACCAACCTGTTCCTCTGTAATTGCTCGTGAATCTTGTGCAGCGTTAACTACTTCCACCTACTTTTTATTTTCAGACAACGTCCTCTTTCTGACGTTTCCACTTTCGTTTCTCTCTTTTATTAAATCTCTGGTCTTATAACCCTTTTCAAAGTTTTCCCTCCCATATTGCTTTATACTGTAGAACAAATCGTCTCACCCTTATCCGATCCCTGATGACTCCCTGATGCACAAATTGTATGTCTTTTCACTTTTACTTAATAACATGTCCAATTCTCTTTTCATTTTGGTGATATTCCCCACGGGAATACGTCCACTGATTTCCCTCGCAACGTCATCTCTTCCTACTGTCGTTACTACAGCTGCACATTGGGCAGCTGATAACTCCGCCAAGGCCCGCATCTCGTGGTCGTGCGGTAACGTTCTCGCTTCCAAAGCCCGGGTTCCCGGGTTCGATTCCCGGCGGGGTCAGGGATTTTCTCTGCCTCGTGATGGCTGGGTGTTGTGTGCTGTCCTTAGGTTAGTTAGGTTTAAGTAGTTCTAAGTTCTAGGGGACTTATGACCACAGCAGTTGAGTCCCATAGTGCTCAGAGCCATTTTTAAAAACTCCGCCAAGTTCAGTGTACCCGGTGGCTTAGTTTGCATGCTACAGCCTGCCGCATGTTCTCCCGTATGTGACTCATACATGCCATCATCTGTGTTTCTGTGCACACCGCCTTGTGACACAGCTCAGCCTTTTGCTCATGCCTAACATTCATTTTGCGTCAGCCGGTATGATTTCTTTAGTTTTGGCCCGTTATATTTGTCTGCGCGAATCTGGTCCCTTAAAATCATTTCGGTTTTGATAATTTCGCGGCGCAAATCCTCTATCGCGAAATGACATGTTATCGCGACCACTGCCTCTACCTCTTTGTATCATATTTACACGGTAATATTCACTTTCATTTTCCTCATGATGCTCAGGATTTTCCCTATTCTGGATGTTATTGTTTTGGCGGTAAACACGGTTTCCTCTCCAGTGGTCCTCGTCTACTACTCTTTCCAATCATCTATTTCTCAAGTGTGTCAATTTTCGAATCCACGTTTCGCAGAATTCTTTCATTGAGCTCTTGCCTCTGTTGTCATATAATCTGGCCATGATAAATTCCCGCCATAGACAGTCCTGTTTTTGTTCTGACCAGTATTCCTCTATAAATTTTTATTTAAATTCTTCAAATGACATTTCTTCCCTATCGAGATTTAGTTCCCATCTTTTTGCATCACCTGCCAAGGCGCTAATAACTTCATTGATCTTTTCCTGGTCCGTTACATATCAAGAAAATTCCTTTCACAGTTTTTCAAAAAATCTAATGTGTGCCATCCATTATGTCTTTTTGCCGGATCGAATCGTTCTTCGTCCTCCACCAGTTTGCTACAAATTATCCTATCAGTGGCATAATTCGGTTTTTCTCTTATTTTCCGTTCAAGATCACTCGCTTTACCTTGAATTTTTGAAGAGGTCTGCTCACACTTCTATTCGCATGATGCCACTTGTTCACTTAGTTCCCTTTCTGTGCCGTTCACCGTTTGTCTCAACTGAGAAATTTCGGTGTTAAATTTGCTCATTAATTAGGTTTTGAGGCCTAAAAGTCTTTCATCAACTTTTGTTATCACCAAACGTTTTACAGTATCTTGAATTTTCATTATTTCTGCATCGAATCTATCGTTGACGTTGTTAATCTGTCCCTGCATGGTAGCAATATTATTTTTGATAGTATCTATCTCAATTTTTAATTCCTTGATTGCACTACTTATAACGCCTATTTTTAAGTCTACTTTCTCGATCTGTTTACTGCTTTTACTACCTTGTGCTTTAATTTGATGACCTTGTGCTGTAATTTTTACAGACAACATTTTTATCAATTCGGTCATATTTATAGGTTTTCCGCTATTTGTTCTAAGGTGTCCTGATATTCAGATTCTATTTCTCGTATTTCACTCGGTTCACATTCGACTTTCGATGAATTGAACTCATCCATTGGGTCTTTAACATATCCCCTGTCTTCCGGCGTGTTGTCTTCCCTACCTTGTTTTATTTGCGTTTAGCTCATCGTCTGAATTCGAGCTTGTTGCCGTCCTGTGGCGTCATCTATGTTCTTTTCTAGCAAACTATTGCTACCTAATACACTAGGTACTTTTTCGTCTCCCTCATTCTGACCTACTGTAGTCTTTGTATCAATTTTAATTTTGTTAACACTTTATATTCTATTTTTTAAGGCCTATAAAGTTATCTATTAATTATTTCGCCTGACCTGTTGCAAGTTCGCACCGCTGGATATTCAGTACTCGTCTTACATTTGTTTTACGACCAATATTTACGTTCTGAACTATATTTTAGTGAATCGTCTTTGTGCCGACATTTTAGTGCAGTGTTTACAGTGAGTGTTCAGTGTTGTGTGTCTTTTCCGAAGTGTTGCGAACGGCCATCATACTGTCGCTGGGTGTGATTTTATATCTTTTGCGAACAGAAACCAGACTCTCGCCATGATTTTTAATTGTCTGTCTACTATGTTACCTGTCTGCATCCTGTGTATTTTATTCGCTTTGCCAACCCTTTGCTTTATGTTTTAACTTTCCCCAATTTGTCAGCCATTTTACAATTTAAGTCCCCGTTTTATCGCCTGCTTTTATTGTTTCTTAACTTCTCCTTACATTTTAAAAATTCTGTAGGCTGCAGAGCAGCGTGATAAGCTGCTGCCAGCCCTCCCCCTTTGGGGGGAATCGAAATACAATAAAGGAAAAAAAAATAGTGAATAAAACTGACGAATGTCCTGCCACCTAGCCCACGTATAAAACTAGTTTGTTATACGTCACTCTTCCGTAACTACCGAATTTTAAGTCCTGTCATGGGAAAAGTCACGTGTAACACTAACCTGCCGTGACACAAGCTAATGTTACCCTCTGAGAGAATTTGGGAAATTTTGACCGCGCGTTTGCCTAATGAATGAAGGTATCGGACTGTAATTTTGAGCCGGCCCGTTGGCCGAGTGGTTCTAGGTGCTTGAGTCTGGAACCGACCTACGGTCGCAGGTTCGAATCCTGCCTCGGGCATGGATGTGTGTGATGTCCTTAGGTTAGTTAGGTTTAAGTAGTTCTAAGTTCTAGGGGACTGATGACCTCAAATGTTAAGTCCCATAGTGCTCAGAGCCATTTTTTTGTAATTTTGAATATAGTACAATTAATAGAAAAACTAAACAGGCTTTAATTTTGGGGTTAATGAAGGTAGTAAAATTCATATACGAATGGAAAATCGAACGGTCGCCAGCCCAATTAGGCACATTAATTTTAAAATATATGTTTAAGAGAATTAAATATCAGTTATTGAAGTTACTTCCATTAATATTTCCCTTTGAATAGTACACAGGATACAAACGAACACAGGGCAATTTGAGCAGTGTGTAGCAGCAGTCACCATTACTGCATGTATTAGTAATGATAGGAAGGAAAATTTGTACCAAACTCACGCTAGTAGGACTTACATTCAAGATTGTTACTTGGATCAGTACTGAAGTGTTACTGCAAGAAGTGCAGGACTAAAATTGGCCAGGAGGGGTCCTGACTTAACTGACATATAAATACCACAAATAAAAATAAATAATACCACAATTACATTCTTTATGCTCCCATTTACAGAAATGTATCAGATTTCCTTAGCAGCAATAATATTCCAATTACTTTTCTAATATGAGTAGAATATGGTGGGGACCCATATACTTATATTGCATCACTAGTCAAACTCTATGATTATTTCACTAGCAAAATTCAGTTCAACTAAATGTAATTTTTAGCTTCACTATGAATAGTTTATATTTTTACTTTTTAAATCAAATTATTCAACACTGTAGGGCAACGGCCTTGCCGCAGTGGATACACCGGTTCCCGTCAGATCACCGAAGTTAAGCGCTGTCGGCGTGGCCGGCACTTGGATGGGTGACCATCCGGGCCGTCATGTGCTGTTGCCATTTTTCGGGGTGCACTCAGCCTCGTGATGCCAACTGAGGAGCTACTCGACCGAATAGTAGCGGCTCCGGTCAAAGAAAACCATCGTAACGACCGAGAGTGCGGCGTGCTGACCACACGCCCCTCCTATCCGCATCCTCATCTGAGGATGACACGGCGGTCGGATGGTCCCGATGGGCCACTTGTGGCCTGATGACGGAGCGCATTCAACACTGAGCTCAATTAAATTAAAAAATTCGTTAATGATAGTAATCAAAGCTGAATCAAGTTTCAAATGAGTATAACTTATTTGCCTTTTTTCATCACCTGTGAAGCAAGTATTTTAGACAGTCATATTTACAGTCTGGCACTGGATTTTTGCATAACGATTTTTTGCAATAAGTTGAGAGTATTTTAGTAAAAAACTTTTAATAATCCTTGCACATCTCACAAACATAAATAACCAATAATAGTGCGTTTGAAACAGGATACTCGGTTTTATAAACATTAAGGAGGGGATCCTGCATAGTTTCATGCTCAGGATAAAAGTTATGGCCCTAAACACAGATTTATAGCACTTGGATTATTATTAAAATCACTCTCACAAATTAACTGGTCCATGCTCTGATGCATGAAGTTGGTGGAGCAGTGGCGAAAGTGTGGTGGCAGGCGATGTGGTGGCTAACTGTATTCACGGCTTTTTATGTTTGAATGCTCTATACAGTTTCTTCTTGGCGACGGATTTTTAATGTGTTAGGGCCATTCCTAATTGCCGAGAGTACCATGCAACAACCAAATCGACATCCGAGGTAAAAGTCCTTGCAAAGCGGCTTCCAATTGCCTCTCTTGGCACAGTCGATGTGTATCGTGCAACGGCTAGCCACTGACTGCGTACCGTTCACACCAAGGAGACGCCCAGTTCGACCGCCAAAATCACCTTTTACATCTCGCCAAGCCACTTCCGTTGCGGAGCGATTTCCCTACATTTTTTACATTTTACAATACAAGTGCCCTAAGCATGAACCAGCTTCCAATATACAATGTTTTTCTTCTAAATATACACATACTATAAAATTTCATTATTTTAAACATCATTTAGCTTTTTCCATATATACTTTACAAAACTTTAAATTTCATGACGCAAATCAATGACCTTAATCAACAAAGAATACATACTTCGTAATTACAGATACAGTTACATAATATAAACCTACTTCTAATCAATATACGTGTTACACCAAGATTGGCGATCTTTTACAGAAGCTCGAAATTTAGCGCGGACTTCAATGCGAGATCCTTATAACAGTTTCCACAACGAAACTTTGTCTCGAAACCTACCAGAAAATCCAAAGAGATTTTGGTCCTATGTGAAGTATGTTAGCGGCAAGTAACAATCGATGCCTTCTCTGCGCGATTGCAATGGAGGTACTATCCAAGACAGTGCTACTAAAGCAGAGTTACTAAGCACAGCCTTCCGAAATGCCTTCACAAAAGAAGGGGAAGTAAATATTCCAGAATTCGAATCAAGAACAGATGCCAACATGAGTAACGTAGAAGTAAATATCCTCGCAGTATTGAAGCAACTTAAATCACTTAATAAAAGCAAGTCTTCTGGTCCAGACTGTATACCAATTAGGTTCCTTTCAGAATATGCTGATGAATTAGCTCCATCCTTTATAATTATATACAACGGTTCGCTCGACGAAAGATCCGTAGCCTAAGACTGGAAAAATGCACAGGTCACACCAATATTCAAGAAAGGTAGCAGGAATAATCCACGTAACTATAGGCCCATACCGTTAACGCCGATATGCAGTGCGATTCTGGAACAGATATTGTGTTCGGACACTACGAATTACCTCGAAGAAAACGGTCTATTGACGCACAGTCAACACGAATACAGAAAACATCTTTCTTGTGGAAAACAACGAGCTCTTTTGCCGCATGAAGTTTTGAGTGCTACTGACAAGGGTTTCAGATCGATTCCGTATTTCTGGATTTCCCGAAAGCTTTTGACACTGTACCACACAAGCTGCTTGTAGCGAAATTGCGTATTTATGGAATATCGTCTCAGTTATGTGACTGGATTTGTGAATTCCTGTCAGAGAGGTCACAGTTCGTTGTAACTGACGGAAAGTCATAGAGTAAAACTGAAATGGCTCTGAGCACTATGGGACTTAACTTCTAAGGTCATCAGTCCCCTAGAACTTAGAACTACTTGAACCTAACTAACCTAAGGACATCACACACATCCGTGCCCGAGGCAGGATTCGAAC
Source organism: Schistocerca nitens (assembly GCF_023898315.1). Taxonomy (NCBI): domain Eukaryota; kingdom Metazoa; phylum Arthropoda; class Insecta; order Orthoptera; family Acrididae; genus Schistocerca; species Schistocerca nitens. The sequence continues at coordinate 628,584,409 of NC_064616.1, read as the reverse complement.
CTGCGACCGTAGCGGCCACGCGGTTCCAGACTGTAGCGCCTTTAACCGCTTGGCCACACTGGCCGGCAGTAAAACTGATTTCTGATTTTCCCCAAGGTAGTGTTACAGGCCTTCTGGTGTTCCTTATTTATGTAAACGATTTGGGAGACAATCTGAGCAGCCGTCATAGGTTGTTTTTAGATGACACTGTCGTTTATTAAAAAAAAGTGGTTCAAATGGCTCTGAGCACTATGGGACTCAACTGATGTGGTCATAAGTCCCCTAGAACGTAGAACTACTTAAACCTAACTAACCTAAGGACATCACACACATCCATGCCCGAGGCAGGATTCGAACCTGCGACCGTAGCAGTCGCACGGTTCCGGACTGCGCGCCTAGAACCGCGAGACCACCGCGGCCGGCACTGTCGTTTATCGACTAAAAATGTCATCAGAAGATCAAAACAAACTGCAAAACGATTTAGGAAAGATATCTGAATGGTGCGAAAAGTGGTAATTGACCCTAAATAACGAAAAGAGTGAGGTCATCCACATTGGTCATAAAAGGAGTTTGTTAAATTTCAGTTACAGGATAAATCAGTCTAATCTAAAGGCTGCAAATTCCACTAAATACCTAGGAATTAAAATTACTGACAACTTAAATTGGAAGGAAGACATCGAAAATATTGTGGGGAAGGCCAACCAAAGACTGCGTTTTATTGACAGGACACTTAGAAAATATAACAGATCTACTAGAGAGACTGCCTACACTACGTTTGTAGTTTAGGATCTTTTAGAATACTGCTGCGCGGTGTGGGATCCTTACCAGATAGAACTTACGGAGAACATCGAAAAAGTTCAAAGAAGGGATGCACGTTTTGCATTATCGCGAAATATGGGAGAGAGTGTCACTGAAATGATACAAGATCTGGGCTGGACATTATTAAAAGAAAGGTGTTTTTCGTTGCGACGGAATCGTCTCACGTAATTCCAATCACCAACTTTCTCCTGCGAATGTAAAAATTTTATGCTGACGCCGACATACATAGGGAGAAACTATCACCACGATAAAATAAGGGAAATAAAAGCTCGTACGGAAAGATACTGGTGTTCGTTCTTTCCGCGCGCTGTACGAGATTGGAGTAATAGGGAATTGTGAAAGTGGTTCGATGAACCCTCGGCCAGGCCCTTAAATGTGATTTGCAGATTATCCATGCAGATGTAGATGTAGAAACAAATTTATTTACTTGTTAAGCACCATTAAACGTGATTGTTGTTTTCGTTCCAGCGATTCCAACGCTAATCATAATTCTGCTGTGCAGATATAGGTTATAGATATCATCCGACAAATAAAAGGAAAACGACATACCAAAGATACATATTGCCTGATAAAAAAAGCGACGCGCGCAGAAAGTAAGGAGCAAACCAAATGAAACTTCATGGGCTGAGAGGATATGTGATGGTGTTGCTTTGATTACAAAATAGTCAAATGTTCAAAGAATTAGGCTGTGTGGCAAAACGATACTGTCGCATGAAGGTGATACACGAAAAGGCAGGATGTCGTTACGTACTGTAGCGCTGTTAGACATCTCTCAGTCTCTACCGGCAGTGACCTGAAGTCAAACCAAATGACTCCTCACTCCACGCCACCGTGATTAATACCGTTGCGTCTGTGCAAAACATTCGAAGGATGAAACCTCTCCTCAGGCCACCGCCGTACTCGCCGACGATGCACATCCGAGGTAGCACAGAGCTGTGTTTCATTGCAGAGCGCAGTGCGATGCCATTCTTAAGCAACCGACACTGCCCAGTCACGGCACCACTCCCAAGGCAGCTCAAATGGTTCAAATGGCTCTGAGCACTATGGGACTTAACATCTATGGTCATCAGTCCCCTAGAACTTACAACTACTTAAACCTAACTAACCTAAGGACATCACACAACACCTAGTCATCACGAGGCAGAGAAAATCCCTGACCCCGCCGGGAATCGAACCCGGAAACCCGGGCGCGGGAAGCGAGAACGCTACCGCACGACCACGAGCTGCGGACCCCAAGGCAGCAGTCTGTGTTGTGATGCTAAAGACAGCACGCGCGTGTAACGGGGAATCCCTAGTCCAGCTGCTGCGTCTTCGACCAATTCTTTCATGCAGTTCTTTCATATTTTCAGATGCCAGGCGCGTTGTGAAGCTGTTACGATGTACTTGTATTTCGATCCCTCCTTATGTTGGCAAGACGTGATCGACTGAAACCTTAACGACAAGTATGCCTGCCCTCACGTTTCCATACAGTCCAATTTCGGGCCACTATCACCTCACAAGCCCTGCATATCTGCATGGTTCGACCAGCCAGCCAAATGGAGACCGACTATGAGCTCTCTTTGAAACGCAGTCAGGTACCGATAACACCATGTCGCACGAGTACACGACATCTCCATATCCTTCAATGTCATCATTCGACATCTGATGCTGTCCACACTCCTTATATTGTTGATGTACAGGTCTAATGTCTATTCTGTGCAATGGAGTGCCGAGCGGTTCTAGGCGCTACAGTCTGGAGCCGCGCGACCGCTACGGTCGCAGGTTGGAATCCTGCCACGGGCATGGATGTGTGTGATGTCCTTAGGTTAGTTAGGTTTAAGTAGTTCTAAATTCTATGGGACTGATGACCTCAGATGTCCCATAGTGCTCAGAGCCATTTGAACCATTTGTGATCTTCTCAAGAAAATTCAGTCACCAGTGTTCTCCTCCGATTGCGAAAACATTCTGTTGACACCCACCTACATAGAGATAAATAATAATCGCAATAAAATAAGAGAAATCAGGGCCCGAACAGAAAATTTTAAGTGCTCGTTTTTTCCCGCGTGCCGTTCGAGTGTGGAACAGCAAAGAGACAGCTTGAAGGTTGAACCCTTTGCCAAACACATTATTGTGAACAGCAGAGTAATAACGTAGATGTAGATGTAGATGTCAGCAATGTATACAAGGGCAAATGAAGTGGCGCCATCAGGCCCGAGAGACTACGATATAGTTGATGGACTACTGTTTCATCCTCACTCATCCTTCATCGGGTGGCGTGTGGAGGAGCATGGAAAGTCCAGTAGCAATAGCAATGGGTGCGTTGACGAATATCCATACACACTCTTGTGCTGATATACAAACACACTTTTCTGTAAATGTATGGGCCGGTTTTGTCGACGATTTTGTGTCTGGACCTTACTAGCCTCCTGATACAATTAACTAATTCGTCTACAGTTCGTTCCTTCAAAATGTCATGCCACAGTTTCTAGAAGATATTCGTCAGGCTATGTGGTTTCAGCATGAAGAGGCACCGACACGCGTTGCTCTTGCTGTTAGGAACCACAACGAAGTATAATTAGGAAGGCAGTGGTCTAGTCTATGTGGTCCTTTTTGATAGCGAGCTCGGTCACGAGATATGATACAAACAGACTACTTCTTCCGGCGGTATGCGAAGAGCCTACCTAGTTTACGAGTATCCATTCGATACTTACTCTGACCTGGCTGCTAGGGCACAAAAGTCCTGGAATTCTTTGGTATGTAAGACAGTCAATGGTACGTCTCTGTACACTCTGCCGTGATCATGGTGTTCGACATTTTGAACAGTACCCGTAAGACAACAGTTCTGCAGTTGTTACGTGCTGTACTATATACAGTGTGATAAAAATATACGTGTTTTATCTGAGGTTTGTTACATTACTCTTTCTTTTATGCTGTACGTTTTTGTAGCTGCATATACAGGCTTCTTCATTGTTGTAGAGGTACTTTGACAGAAACAAGGGTGGTTGCGATAACAAACCGGATATTTCATAATAACTTTATTACTGCGTAACGATCCGCCGGTGGTCATGGATCCCTTGGACCAAAATTCACAAAAGATATTCCAGGACAACCCCTGAAAGTCGTAACTACTACGACAAGCTCTTGGGCTCTCCTTCTACTTGCGCTAAAACCTCGAGGACCCGAAAAAATTCTGTTACCTTGTACATTAAAAGTTAAGTTCACCTTTTAAAACAGTTTATGAAAGTCTAACTCAAAAAACAGAGAAATTTTCAAATATCTCTACGACATATTTACTCATCAGAAGCGAAATTTAAAGAATTTTGTCGGAATTGACAAGCGAAAGATGATTTTTAATGGAACTTCGAATAAGAAATGACTGTGAATGGGAAGGGAGCTTAGATACTATTCAAGTAGCATCTTCCTAACTTTTTAGACAGTAAAAAAGACTCACATTACATTTCTGTCGCAGGCAATAATCTGGAAAATTTCAAGACGTTAGGCTGTTGAACATCATGAGTCATCTTTCTTTTCATTGTGTCTTTGTCCCGCATCTGCGCGGGGTCTGCAAGCTTACTGTTGGACGTGGCGTGATTAATTTAAGAGGTGAACTCATGCCCTTCCTCTCGCCACTCCCCGTTGCCCCCCCCCCCCCACTCCGCCTCCATCCCCTGTCCGGGACAGAATATGTGTAACGCGACTGTCTATGTATAGTTGTGCTATCCATGGAAAAAAGTGCGACCGTTTTTCTAAATGTTCACGAAACGTGTAACTGAGGCGGGTCTTAGTGCCCAACCCGATATTAACGTAGTCGGATGTGGGAAACTGCCTAAAAACCACATTCAAGCTGACTGGTGCACTAGCCGTCGTCGTTAATCCACTGCGCGGATTCGATCGGGGTCCAGTGCCCCTGCCCGCATCCCGGAAGCTGCGTCGTAACACGGGCGGCTATGTGGGTGGGTCGATGAACATTAAGAGTCACCTTTCGAAAAGTCTCCTCGACTATTTCCATGAATTTTCGAGTGATGTCGGTGTAGATCAGGGTGTATGCTCTTATCAAGACCTCAATATAATGGGAATACCGTATCAAGCTCGTTTGCATACCAGTACGGCAGGAGAGTACAGTAACTAACTTCAGCGATATGTGCGACACGCAATTCTGGGTTTAAAAGCTATGTTACAAGTCTTAAGGAAAAGAGAGAAAGGAAATATGAGCTAATGGATACATAATTACCATGTAAGATTACATGTCTTTTGCTAGTTTTCTAATTAATAAGCAAAGCTACAACGTGGCAAAATGGTGTGTGATGGAAAAAAACAGAAATTACATGCGGATTAAGCATCAGAAAATCATGTAATTAAGCTATTACCTAATAAAAGAAATAAAAATATAGTTTAGTTTACTTGTGTAATTATTAAGAAATTGCCAAATGTGATACTAGCCATTTCGTAAATCAAAATGAAAAATCGTTCTTTCCTGGAGGCTTAATTTACACTACATGGAAGTATCAACAGCAAAGAAATTTTCTTGGAGATTAAAAACTGTATACTGGAATGGGAGTGGATCACGGGCGTTTGGATTTTTCAGGGGTTTCTCCTCTCAGCTTAGCCACAGAGCACACCTCAAATTATCTTCCTATAGGTGTGATCCTTATGAAACTATAGAATCTAGCCTGCAAAAGCCTGCTGGATTAGCATTCATAATAACATGCAGAATGGTTAAGTCGCAACCTTGAGATTATTTGTAGAATGAACCCTTCATCCTGCATCAGGATTTCCTATGAAGGAACCTTCTGTCATTAAAAAATCAGGATGTATGGAACTCTCACCTTTAATGAGCCTTTTAGAATATGTGTCTTCATAAATAGTTCGTTTTTAGGCGTATAATGACATATTAACTAATCAGTGCCCAATGTTTAATTTGATGTGAATTACGTATTGCACGCTAGTACACTCTTACGTCTTAATAATCCTTGGTAAAAGCTTTTCCAGTACGACAGGGATTCTACGAAAATTCGTTAAAAGTACTGTCAGCATTTGCTTCTACATTTAGACCCCGCAAGCCACCTCAAGATGTATGGATGAGGCAGCTCTGTAACGCTCTCACGCCGATTAAACGATTCCTCGACGGAGTGCACCGATCATCGTTGGATGTCTTCCCTTATATTAATCAAACTGATTAGGGTCCCAGAACGATGAACAATACTCAAGAATCGTTGGAACTAGTGTTTTCTATGCCATTTCTTTCGTGGATAATTTACTTTTCTTTGATATTCTTCTATTGCTTCTCAGGCTGACATTTGTTTTCCTACAAAAATATTTTTATGGCCATTCTACTTCAGGGCGCTACCGACTGTTACTCCGAGGTATGTTACGGTTGTTATTGGTTCCAGTGTTTTATCGCTCCTAGCGAACACCTGTTTAATGTATAATATGTTATATTTTTTACGTTCATGGTCAAATTCCGTTATTTGCGCGAATTTCATGACCTTTTCGTAGACATCTAATGCCACGTACCTCCAGAAACATAGCAACCAGTTGCCGGATCCCATATATGCAGAATCAGTGATTTATTTTTTTCCAAATACGGACAAACATGCTCGTAAGCAAGTAGTCATAATGTTTTGGTTCATCGAAGTAAATCTTCAATAGGGTACCTCTTGAAACGCAATACACATACTGTCCCTTGATTACGGAAGCATACATCATACGAGCACCAACAATTTTCCGTTCCATTTCACTTGGGTGGAACGTAATGCACCCGAAACTACACAGAACAGTGTTCTGACCACGACTGACACAACGTACTGAAGACACTGCACAGACGCCGTTCGTGGTTAAATACGTGTGGGCACGTCGCCTATGTTCGTGATCACCAAGATAGCTTCGCTGGGCCAGCTTGGTAGGCGATAATCTGGTCGGGCAATACATGTTCGCACAGCGACTGAACGCAAACAGATACTGTTTATGAGAAATTCTGCCAGAGTTGTTAGAACATGTTCCACTCAACGTGCGACAACGAAAGTAGTACCAAAACGACGGTGCACCTGCGCACTTCGCACATGCAACGCGAATGCATCTGGATGAAACATTTGGTGAGAACGTGATAGGGCATGGTGGGCCGGTCGCATCGCCTGCACATTCCCCCGACTTGATTTCCACTGATTTTTTCTACCGGGGCCACCTGAAATCTGTTGACTTATCACCCATTGCTACTGATGAAGAGCTGATAGCGCGCATTATGGCAGCCTACGATGCAATTTCCACTTTGCCAGAAGTGTGTGAAAGAGTGCGTCAATCACTCCAGCGTCGTTGTACGACGTGCATTCTGGCAGGAGGGCGTAATTTCAACCACATTTGGTAACTGTTTTCAAATAAACGTTGTGAAACTTCACCCCGACTTTTCATTTACCTTGCTGCCACAAATACGTTGAAAACGTTGCCCTGCAGACCTGCTCGGATGGCATGTTGTGTACCTACCGTCTTGGCGAGTAGAGACACTGTTCAAGGACGCCTAGTGCTGGATGATAAGGGATGCAGACATGGGGTGCTATGTGAAATATGCTTGTTATGACCTAGTACTCTATACGTACTCTAATAAACCTACAGGCAGACATAGGCTACATGTACGTCCGAAGATTTATTACAGTATTGTTTCAAAATTTGAACTAAATCGCTGAACAAATTTCCGAGATTTTTGCTAAAACATCCACCATATAGCTTGTGTCCGCCCAACAGTGATCAGCGTATCGTACATAAAAGTGAAGTAAATCGCTGAAGAGTTGGTTGGTTGGTTGGTTGTTTGGGGGAAGAGACCAAACAGCGAGGTCATCGGTCTCATCGAATTAGGGAAGGATGCGGAAGGAAGTCGCCCGTGCCCTTTCAAAGGAACCATCCCGGCATTTTCCTGGAGATATTTAGCGAAATCACGGAAAACCTAAATCAGGATGGCCGGACGCGGGATTGAACCGTCGTCCTCCCGAATGCGAGTCATGTGCGCTAACCACTGCGCCACCTCGATCGGTGGTGAAGAGTTCTTCGAGAGGTTTGGCTACAACGTTACACTACGACTTGTCTTTATATGGTAATATAGATAACTGTTGTTAAAACCGAGCGTTTCTAGAGTTAACTTAAGAATCAACTCACCACAATCCTGCATTTCTGCAGTGCTTAATTTTTGAAGATGTAACATATTTGTTGCCATAGCGTTACTCCTTATTTCCTTATTTTCGTTTTTTATAATTGATTATTGATTATTGACCGCCGGCCGAGGTGGCCGAGCGGTTCTAGGTGCTACAGTCTGGAACCGCGCGACCGCTACGGTCGCAGGTTCGAATCCTGCCTCTGGCATGGATGTGTGTGATGTCCTTAGATTAGTTCGGTTTAAGTAGTTCTAAGTTCTAGGGAACTGATGACCTCAGAAGTTAAGTCCCATAGTGCTCAGAGCCATTTGAACCATTTTTGATTATTGACCAGCGCCACCCATTTGGAATTTTATATTATTGTGCCACACAATAAACCGATAAAGAAATAACTGTATCACCCATAAACACCTCCACAAAAAAAAAAAAAAAAAAAAAATGTCTGTCACATACTTGACGTCATCGTTGGTCTTTCCAAAACGTTACTTATCATTATTAGAGTTGTACATCCTATCGGTATCGTAATATGTAGAAACATACCGATATCTATATTGTGTAAGCAATCCGCCGACACTTTCCTGAAGAAACCGAGGCATGATTAGCCAAAATATTTGTGGGGAAATAGTTGCAAACAGATTTAAACGTGACTATGTCACGATTGAGTTCAGTTTCTCGTGAATAGGACACATGTGTAACCACTGTCTTGCCTCATTTGCTATTATGTGTACGTAGCGTTGAAATACGGAACACAGTAAATAGTGTTTTTTTTTTTTTTGGAAATCAGCATTATGCAAACATAATTAGTTTATTTTTATATTTACCCAGACATGTTTCGACACCAATGTGTCATCTTCAGTGTGTCAAATTTTTATATCTGTAAAGTGCAATACCGCATTTGTAATAATTTAACTGCAGTAGGCCTAAGAAATACAATATTTGGAATTTGTTTCGTTTTGTTTAGACACTCACATTAAAATTACATTGCTAACTGAACTGTATTATTACACATCGATTTTAGTGCTCGTTTTGGCCGTTTCTTTCTTGTTTTTCACAGCATGTCATCTGCAAACTAGCCATGAAGAAAATTATTGCGTATTTGTGGAGAGCTGTTTCGAGGGTAGACGTTATGTACGTTTCTGTACTTATATTTTCCGTCCGGTTTCGTGTCCCTGGTTGTTGTCTCAATCAGCTGCTATATAGTGCATTGTTTTCACTTAGTTTTTCAGAAATTTCCGGTCACTACCTCACCTCACATGCACTTACACAAAATGTGGCGAAATGTGATCTGAGGCCGACCTCGGTGGGTGAGCGGTTCTAGGCGCTTCAGTCCGGAACCGCGCGACTGCTACGGTCGCAGGTTCGAATCCTGCCTCGGGCATAGATGTGTGAGATGTCCTTAGGTTAGTTAGGTTTAAGTAGTTCTAAGTTCTATGGGACTGATGGCCTCAGATGTTAAGTCCCATAGTGCTCAGAGCCATTTGAATCATTTGTGATGTGAGCAGACACTTCTGACAAAACACACTCAGTGAGAGGTGTCATGATATTGTCGTTACTCACTTGTTCATCGTCGGTCTTGTGTTTGTTATGGCACTGATTTTGAATGTGTGTGTGTGTGTGTGTGTGTGTGTGTGTGAGAGAGAGAGAGAGAGAGATGGAATGGGGGGTGGGGAGGGAACCAAGAAAACAGTTCTTTTGCCTGTTATGTATTTTGTGGGGAGTCACCTTTGTATAGTTCATTGAGTGTTCCAAATAGTGTTTTATTGCACAGTGTTGTATTTTCATTCATGACTCTCTTTCCCTGTATTATTACTTTTTGTATGTGGTAGTTCTGCTCTATTGTGAGTCTTTGATAGAGACTGTTGCTTTCTCTGAGGATCAGTCTCTATGTTTATTGGGTGGTGGTTTTCTTGTACTAGATGGTCGGCAAGAGTGGAGTGTGTACTATCACTTCTTAGGACTCTGAGGTGTTCAGAGTACCTCGGTTTTAAATTTCTGCATGTTTGGCCTATGTAGACCGACTGGCATGAACTGCAGGTTAACTGATATACTCCAGCTTCGGAGAATTTGTCTGCAGAGGTGTTCTTAGATTTTAGATTCTTGTGTACTGTGTTATTTGTGCGGAATGATAGTTGTAGCCCTTGTTTCTTTAGTATGTTTCCCACCCTGTCTACGTTTTTGTTACTGTACGTTAATATGTGCCATGCTGTACAAATAACACAGTACAATAATTTCCTTCATGGCAAGTTTGCAGAATACATGCTGTAAGGAATAAAAAAAAATGACTCACAGAAGATGACACATTGGTGTCGAAACATGTCTGGGAAATATAAAAATAAACTAAAAATATGTGCATAAGGCTGATTTCCAAAACAACCCAGTTTTTAAATCGCAAACACGGAAGACCGAAAAGAGGAGCTTCAAAGCTAAGTAAAATGAGTATCCGTTTCTTACCTTTGCTTTCGACCTTACTGCCATGGAACTGAATGATAATGAGGAAATTAGCACTTTTCCGCAACTATTCAGGGATCGGAAGGACAACACGAATACTCCACTCAGTGATTTTTTACTTTTATTGTTGAAGTTAATTGTTTTCAAATGGTTCAAATGGCTCTGAGCACTATGGGACTTAACATCAGTCCCCTAGGACTTAGAACTACTTACACCTACCTAACCTAAGGACATTACACACATCCATGCCCGAGGCAGGATTCGTACCTGCGACCGTAGCGGTCGCGCTGTTCCAGACTGAAGCGTTTAGAACCACTCGGCCACACCGGCCGGCTTAATTGCTTTAAGGCAGTGTGGAGACAGGGGGATAGCACAAGTCACGGATAGCTGAAAGAAAGCTGAATCCTTTATTTATTTCCCAGTAATTTGCTACACAAGACTCGTGCTTACGTCATGCGGTCAGTGGGTGAACGGCGTCGAACCCACGGTTCACACTGCAGCGATGTGTGGATGAGACGTAGTATCCAACAGTCGCTACGATCAGCTCGGTTGGACGACGTGGCGACCTTGCGAGGTGCGACGCTAGCAGTCACGGGCGGCCGTGCTACATTGAATCAGCTGTAGGCTAGGCTGCGGACTCGACGAGTTGGCGGATTGCCTTGCCGTATGGCTTAGGTCCAGTGGACCGTTGGCTGGGAGGACCTCAGTTCGCCTCACGGACCATTTGTATTGTGGCTGTGCTCCCTGACAGGCAGTTGTGTCACTATGACCGTTGAGCATTAGCGACCTCACGGTCGAAGACCACGCAAGGGTTATGCTGACACGGTGACTTGCTAATGAGTTGCCCCAGCCGGTCAAGGTGGCCAGTATTGATACGCGCCAGAGAGGGCTGGCACTTGAGCGGACGCGCCAGGTGCCAAGTACACCACCTGCCGCAACACCACCGAAGAGACCCGGACTGTGGTAACCATCTGCCAAACGGTCGTGCTTGGTGTACTGAGGCAGGCGAAGTGGCGAAACGCTGCTACAGATTGTTACGATAAGCAGAGCGTTTACGACTTCTTTGGCTCACCACACGATAGCAGGAAAATCTGCTTCATGCTTCAACCTAAACGCAGACCCGTTCGTGTGAGGTATTTTTAACCTTAAACCTCTTTGGTGGTACACAGTAATTGTTTCCTGTCAACGACATTATTGATAGCTTCACATTAAAGGCAGTTTCAAGAAAACTATAAGATGTTTCTTGTGAGGTTGAGGTTAACTCCCTCCCTGATTATAATAGGTCTAGATGCCGTGAACAGTTGTTCCTTGGCAAAAACAAGACAGTGAAATGAGTGGACAATTTAATTCTACTGTTTTTCTAATAGTGTTTACGCTATGATAATATACCGGCTGGTTATAATAAAAGTGCAGCTATACACAGAGGTCCGGTACGTGCCGTAATTATCGCATGGCAGCGAAACTTGGTAGATATTCTAAAGCGTTAATGAGGAACCGATTTGTGCTGGAAGAAAAATTATTTCTAAGTCTGAACAGCAGGTGCGAATCTGGCGCTGTGAATGCAACAAAGACATATAGAAATGTTTGTATACGTAATGGATTAGGAAAAGGACGTGGGCAGAAAAGGTCAAACAAGTGAGAAACGCATAATGTTAATTTTTTTGTTAACTACCACTTTCACAGTTTCTTTAAAATGAGCACCGGGGACATCGATGAGATGCTGTACAGCGCCAGATTTGCTCCTGGTGGCTAAAATTGGAACTATTTTTCCAGCGTAAATAGGTTCCGCATTAACGCATTATCAAATCTACGAAGTTTTGCTGCCATACGATATTTGCAGCCCATACTAGACCTTCGTGAGTAGCTGCAGTTTCATGATATCTACCTGGTACATTCAGAAGTTAGAGCTTCATCATCAGTGCATCCACATGTTGTTTATATAGATTTTTAAAGGTCATATTTGAAAATTGTGCAAATAACATGTGGAAGTTCCTTCACTGTGTTGAAATATGCGACAGTAATTAGTAAAATTGGGAAACACGTGTCTCTGTTGCGTTGACATCGTGATGAAGGTCTTTACACAAGAACTGAAGTCTTGATGATGAGGTTGTAGACTGGCGAAGTAAAAACGCTGTTGAAAAGGCAGTAGACCGATTTTATTATCAAGTTAACCAACAATTTCTTCTTCTACATCTGATTGAATGTCCCATAAACAGCGCGCTGTTTCTAAGAAATTACACGAAAACCCTTTAGCTTCCCATGGTCGGGGTTCACACTCGTGTACAATTTTTTAAGCGACATAATATTCGCCGTTGACTGTAGAAATTATATATTTCACGATTAAAATTTTGGTCTTCGGGCCATTTTCAAGTGGTACTGCAAAAAATTTTGCTTCAGCACATGTCAGACTTTAAAATCGCCCGACATGTATACATGTCATCGTCAAAAATAAGCCTTTTCGCTGTAAAAGTACAGTAACATTAGACGAGTGTGAAGCTCTGTACATCGTTAAATGACGTAAATTACATGGAATGTTACCACTGGTCACATCTATCACAAACCGCTAAAAATCAGTGTTCTAGCACACTGTTTACGTGTGGACTATGCGAAGGATGTTAACAATGGTAACATTTCACTTAATTTACATCATTTCACGATATACAGAGTTTCGCACTCGCCTGATGTTACTGTATTTCTACAGTGTTTTTGACAATGACATGTTTTCTCTGCCTCGTGATGGCTGGGTGTTGTGTGCTGTCCTTAGGTTAGTTAGGTTTAAGTAGTTCTAAGTTCTAGGGGACTTATGACCACAGCAGTTGAGTCCCATAGTGCTCAGAGCCATTTGAACCATTTGACAATGACATGTATGCATTTTGAAGTCTGACATGTAATGAAGAGACAAAATATTTTGCAATATCACCTGAAAATGACGCAAAGACCGAAACTGTAATTGTGAAATAAATAATTTCTACAGTCAGCGGCAGATATGATGTCCTCTTTTCTTTTAGAGAAAAGTTAGCATTGAGTATATAACCGAATGTGGTTTGGGGTTACGGCTGGCAACCTATATTTTACTACGCATTCTTCGCTGACGCTAAATGAACAGCCGGAAGAACTTGCCAGAACGTAGCAAGTCTAAGCAGAGTTTTATCAGGGGTCTGCATTTTTCGGGAGGCCGAAAGCCGCCCCGTGCTGTCGAGGGAGGTCGTCGCACTGCGTGGGGTGCGGCCTCTGGGCGCTCTTTATACTTCATGTGAAACAGACCGCAGCGACAGCAGCCAAGACTTATTGTGCTGCCGTATAATTCTTCCGAGGCAGAGGGCGGCTACGAGCTCTTGAGGCGGCTGCTTTCCCCGTTGCAAGCACCAGCGGCCACGGCCCCTATCCACCTGCCTCTTAAGCTAACAAAGGCCCTAATGCAATATCGCGACTTGCAGAAAATTCTCTACTTGATTCGATACAATGTAGTGATAGAATTTTGACAAACAGATACGGCTTTCAAATATAGTGTCAACGTATTAATTAATCTGTACGATTGTAAGTTATTGCTATCTCTATGTACAACTAATTTCTAAACAAATATTTTATTTTAGACATAATAAGATAATATGCTAACCATTATAACTAGTTTCGGAAGTACATTTGCCATCAGGAGAGTATACAATAAGAAAAGGCGAGAGTGCACACTAAAATCTTACACCTACAAAAAAAATTTTTTTCAACTTCTATTTGCAGGATGCCTCCCCCTTGAACCATGGACCTTGCCGTTGGTGGGGAGGCTTGCGTGCCTCAGCGATACAGATGGACGTACCGTACGTGCAACCACAACGGAGGGGTATCTGTTGAGAGGCCAGACAAACGTATGGTTCCTGAAGAGGGGCAGCAGCCTTTTCAGTAGTTGCAGGGGCAACAGTCTGGATGATAGACTGATCTGGCTTTGTAACAATAACCAAAACGGCCTTGCTGTGCTGGTACTGCGAACGGCTGAAAACTAGGGGAAACTACAGCCGTAATTATTCCCGAGGGCATGCAGCTTTACTGTATGGTTAAATGATGATGGCGTCCTCTTGGGTAAAATGTTCCGGAGGTAAAATAGTCCTCCATTCGGATCTCCGGGCGGGGACTACTCAAGAGGACGTTGTTATCAGGAGAAAGAAAACCGGCGTTCTACGGATCGAAGCGTGGAATGTCAGATCCCTTAATCGAGCAGGTAGGTTAGAAAATTTAAAAAGGGAAATGGATAGGTTAAAGTTAGATATAGTGGGAATTAGTGAAGTTCGGTGGCAGTAGGAACACGACTTTTGGTCAGGTGAATACAGGGTTATAAATACAAAATCGAATAGAGGTAATGCAGGAGTAGGTATAATAATGAATTAAAAAATAGGCGTGCGGGTAAGCTACAACAAACAGCATAGTGAACGCATTATTGTGGCCAAGATAGACACGAAGCCCACGCCTACTACAGTAGTACAAGTTTACATGCCAACTAGCTCTGCAGATGACGAAGAAATTGAAGAAATGTATCACCAAATAAAAGAAATTATTCAGATAGTGAAGGGAGACGAAAATTTAATAGTCATGGGTGACTGGAATTCGGTAGTAGGAAAAGATAGAGAAGGAAACGTAGTAGGTGAATATGGATTGGGGCTAAGAAATCAAAGAGGAAGCCGCCTGGAAGAATTTTGCGTAGAGCACAACTTAATCATAGGTAACACTTGGTTCAAGAATCATAAAATAAAGTTGTATACATGGAAGAAGCCTGGATATACTGACAGATTTCAGATAGATTATGTAATGGTAAGACAAAGATTTAGGAACCAGGTTTTAAATTGTAAGACATTTCCAGGGGCAGATGTGGACTGTGACCACTATCTATTGCTTATGAACTGTAGATTAAAATTTAAGAAACTGCAAAAAGGTGGGAATTTAAGTAGATGGGACCTGGATAAACTGACAAAACCAGAGGTTGTACAGAGTTTCAGGGAAACCATAAGGGAATATTTGACAGTAGTGGGGGAAAGAAGTACAGTAGAAGAAGAATGGGTAGCTCTGATGGATGAAGTAGTGAAGGCAGCCGAGGATCAAGTAGGTAAAACGACGAGGGCTAGTAGAAATCCTTGGGTAACAGGAGAGATATTGAATTTAATTGATGAAAGGAGAAAATGTAAAAGTGCAGTAAACGAAGCAGGCAAAAAGGATTACAAACGTCTAAAAAATAAGCTCGACAGGAACTGCAAAATGGCTAAGCAGGGATGGCTAGAGGACAAATGTAAGGATGTAGAGGCTTGTCTCACTAGGGGAAAGATAGATACTGCCTACAGGAAAATTAAAGAGACCTGTGGAGAAAAGAGAACCACTTGTATGAACATCAAGAGCTCAGATGGAAACCCAGTTCTAACCAAAGAAGGGAAAGCAGAAAGATGGAGGGAGTATATAGAGGGTCTATACAAGGGCGATGTACCTGAGGACAATATTATAGAAATGGAAGAGCATGTAAATGAAGATGAAATGGGAGATGCGATACTGCGTGAAGAGTTTGACAGAGCATTGAATGACGTGAGCCGAAACAAATCACCGGGAGTAGACAACATTCGACTAGAACTACTGACTGCCTTGGGAGAGCCAGTCCTGACAAAACTCTACCATCTGGTGAGCAACATGTATGAGACAGGTGAAATACCCACAGACTTCAAGAAGACTATAATAATTCCAATCCCGAAGAAAGCAGGTGTTGACAGATGTGAAACTTACCGAACTATCAGTTTAATTAGTCACAGCTGCAAAATACTAACACGAATTATTTACAGACGAATGGAAAAACTGGTAGAAGCGGACCTTGGGGAAAATCAGTTTGGATTCCGTCGAAATATTGGAACACGTGGGGCAATACTGACCTTAAGACTTATCTTAGAAGCTAGATTAAGGAAAGGCAAACCGACGTTTCTAGCATTTGTAGACTTAGAGAAAGCTTTTGACAATGTTGACTGGAATACTCTCTTCCAAATTCTAAAGGTGGCAGGGGTAAAATACAGGGAGCGAAAGGCTATTTACAATTTGTACAGAAACCAGATGGCAGTTATAAGAGTCGAGGGGCATCAAAGGGAAGCAGTGGCTGGGAAGGGAGTGAGACAGGGTTGTAGCCTCTCCCCGATGTTATTCAATCTGTTTTTTGAGCAAGCAGTAAAAGAAACAAAAGAAAAATTCGGAGTAGGTATTAAAATCCATGGAGAAGAAATAAAAACCTTGCGGTTCGCCGATGACATTGTAATTCTGTCAGAGACAGCAAAGGACTTGGAAGAGCAGTTGAACGGAATGGACATTGTCTTGGAAGGAGAATATAAGATGAACATCAACAAAAGCAAAACGAGGATCATGGAATGTAGTCGAATTAAGTCGGGTGATGCTGAGGGAATTAGATTAGGAAATGAGACACTTAAAGTAGTAAAGGAGTTTTGCTATTTGGGGAGCAAAATAACTGATGATGGTCGAAGTAGAGAGGATATAAAATGTAGACTGGCAATGGCAAGGAAAGCGTTTCTGAAGAAGAGAAATTTGTTAACATCGAGTA
This sequence comes from Schistocerca nitens, assembly GCF_023898315.1. Lineage (NCBI taxonomy): Eukaryota > Metazoa > Arthropoda > Insecta > Orthoptera > Acrididae > Schistocerca > Schistocerca nitens. Next base: position 628,567,477 of record NC_064616.1, on the reverse strand, counting down.
TAGATTTAAGTGTCAGGAAGTCGTTTCTGAAAGTATTTGTATGGAGTGTAGCCATGTATGGAAGTGAAACATGGACGATAAATAGTTTGGACAAGAAGAGAATAGAAGCTTTCGAAATGTGGTGCTACAGAAGAATGCTGAAGATTAGATGGGTAGATCACATAACTAATGAGGAGGTATTGAATAGAATTGGGGAGAAGAGGAGTTTGTGGCACAACTTGACGAGAAGAAGGGATCGGTTGGTAGGACATGTTCTGAGGCATCAATGGATCACAAATTTAGTATTGGAGGGCAGCGTGGAGGGTAAAAATCGTAGAGGGAGACCAAGAGATGAATACACTAAGCAGATTCAGAAGGATGTAGGTTGCAGTAGGTACTGGGAGATGATGAAACTTGCACAGGATAGGGTAGCATGGAGAGCTGCATCAAACCAGTCTCAGGACTGAAGACCACAACAACAACAACATTTGCAGGATCAAAATACGCGTGGTTCATATCTATACGACACAGGCGGAATTCTGCAATTATGCTAGATACGCATTTCCTCTGTAGTCAAAGTAAAACCTGGCAGATCTTTAGCGCAGAAAACACGAAATTTTGCAACGAGTAACAGTGAAACAGAATTGCTTCAGAACTTTCTTTACACCACTAAGCTTGAGTTTATGACTTAAATTATAAACAGATTTTTAAACCTTCCGTTGGATACTATTCCATTAGGCTTGCATTTACAACTGATTTTAACAAGAAAATAAGGACTTTGTTTATAGCAAAAAGAAAATTAGGAACGATCCAGTCATTTGTAACCTTCTGTTACTGAGTAGATTCGTAACTTGAAACTGTGCCACTATTTAAATGTAGCTGATTTTGTTAAGTAAATCTGTAAGCATCTGCTTTCTGTCTCCTTAAAAGCACATGTCCAAAACCGCCTTTATGCCGTGGACTAGGATGCGGGATGTAAAAATTATGTATTTTACTATCAACAGCCGAAAGAAAATTCAGCATTTAACATATGTGTAGCGTTTTTCGTAGTCAGCTGAAGGGTCGCATTCCAACACTATAGGATTAAAAGACAACATAAATGTCAGGTCGTGGACTGCTGTAGTGGGAAGGAAGTTAGTCTGGCTGTATTTGACGCACAGTGTTATTAGTGATATTTTGTGACTCATTTTATCATTTTAGCGTAGGCGAGTGTGATTTCAACAGAGCAGCTTTGGTGCAGTAATAGCGAATCTGCTATTGTTACTTGCTAAGTCGAGTGTTCAGTGATTTAGCTCTATGTGTGGCTACTATGTAGAGTAAATTTTGTTTCATCATGGGTTTAATAGGTAGAAGGATGACGTGGTGGTCGAAGGAACGGAACTGTCGATCTAGGTGGTCGAAGGAAGGAAGCTGTCAAGCTTTATGAAAACGAGAATAAATTATGTACACAGAATCCGTGAGGAGAGTACCAGGCGCCTGCAGGTAGTGTACTGCTCTCTCTACGCTACAGTGCTACTCTTGTGCCTGATAGTAGGCCATCAGGAGACAGAGAGTGCCAAAGGGACTGCCAGTCTGCAAGCGCCAAAGACGACGTCACGGGCTCTGTCTGTACAGGTGCATTTTTACTATGTTCATAAAGGTGGCCAAGTTACACCGAGGGTTTTGCCAAACTGGGATTCTTAGTGGGACCCTTTGCCGACATCTGCCAATATCGCATCTCCGATCATCAAGCCAAAGGAGGACACAAAACACGAGCTCTCAAAAAGCATAATCACACGTATTTGCTTTGGATCACGTTAAAATTTCGTAGAGTGTCTTTTAACGATCCGTAGTTGTTCCAAACTCTACACGGGTAAAATATTGCGGTCCAAACGAGTGAGAATTCCATTCGAAGGGGATGCAGCTCCTACAATATTCTTAGAGAAGTGTTGGAACGACCGAAGGTGTCAATAGTGTCATAGGTTGTGAAGAACGTCTTCCTGTTACACATCGCACTTCGAACTGCCGTTTTCGAGCGCGAAATGTGTGTGGATTAACGCCGCAGGGAAACAAGGAAAGAGGTGGTTTCATTTACACCCGCTGCGCCACCCCTTGCGGCCATTTCGTGCCGATTCTGAGCGGTGGTGTGTGTGCAATGTGTTCCTGGACCGCGCATAAGAAAACTGCGTGATTTCAACGCTGGGCACCTCTGTCCTGACCTCCAACGCAGAGGCGTCAAAAGAAGAGGTTAAATGTGGGTAGGAGGCTGTGTGACAAACCTACGATTGTGTGACACGTCCACGGTGGCACTGGGCAATATTATGGCGAATTTTGATGCCTATTTGACATCTTTAACCCACCTTACAAATCACATGAACTTCAGAGCTGTTGCCGTTTTATCGCAAGTGTCGACGCCTCGTGTTTGAAGCGTCTTCGAACCCAAGAGCGACGTCGCAGGACGCCCCATATTTGCACCATTACAGAGGAACGTTGCACGCACCTTTGAGCCTAATTTGATACTTAAGCGTCTCAATGACTGGGAATTATGTGTTTTCGGAAAAGAGATCCTTTAATTCTGTTGCGCAGTGTAGTTTCCCTGCAGTGTGGAATGTTTTGTTTGGGTTTAGCTTTTTCACATTTATGTCATCAAACTGTTAGTCCGAATATGTTTCCTTTTCTCGATTGTCGTGGAAGTTACAAAGTGTCAGTTAGTGGTACAACGTGGAATACTAGTGTCGTAAGTTTTCAGCGTAGTGTTAGGATCTCGAAATTCATCTGAGTAGAATTGAATTCAGACTGTGTAGTGATATGTTGCGGAAGAGTTGTTACTCTTTTACATTTTATCACGGGATATAGTGCCCCCCCTCCCCCTCCCACACATGAACCATGGACCTTGCCGTTGGTGGGGAGGATTGCGTGCCTCAGCGATACAGATAGCCGTACCGTAGGTGCAACCACAACGGAGGGGTATCTGTTGAGAGGCCAGACAAACGCTTGGTTCCTGAAGAGGGGCAGCAGCCTTTTCAGTAGTTGCAGGGGCAACAGTCTGGATGATTGACTGATCTGGCCTTGTAACACTAACCAAAACAGCCTCGCTGTGCTGGTACTGCGAACGGTTGAAAGCAAGGGGAAACTACGGCCATAATTTTTCCCGAGGGCATGCAGCTTTACTGTATGGTTAATGATGATGGCGTCCTCTTGGGCAAAATGTTCCGGAGGTTAAAATAGTCCCCCATTCGGATCTCCGGGCGGGGACTACTCAGGAGGACGTCGATATCAGGAGAAAGAAAACTGGCGTTCTACGGATCGGAGCGTGGAATGTCAGATCCCTTAATCGGGCAGGTAGGTTAGAAAATTTAAAAAGGGAATTGGATAGGTTAAAGTTAGATATAGTGGGAATTAGTGAAGTTCTGTGGCAGTAGGAACAAGACTTTTGGTCAGACGAATACAGGGTTATAAATACAAAGTCAAATAGGAGTAATGCAGGAGTAGGTCTAATAATGAATAAAAAAATAGGCGTGCGGGTAAGCTACAACAAACAGCATAGTGAACGCATTATTGTGGCCAAGATAGACACGAAGCCCACGCCTACTACAGTAGTACAAGTTTACATGCCAACTATCTCTGCAGATGACGAAGAAATTGAAGAAATGTATCACCAAATAAAAGAAATTATTCAGATAGTGATGAGAGACGAAAATTTAATAGTCATGGGTGACTGGAATTCGGTAGTAGGAAAAGATAGAGAAGGAAACGTAGTAGGTGAATATGGATTGGGGCTAAGAAATCAAAGAGGAAGCCGCCTGGAAGAATTTTGCGTAGAGCACAACTTAATCATAGGTAACACTTGGTTCAAGAATCATAAAATAAGGTTGTATACATGGAAGAAGCCTGGAGATACTGACAGATTTCAGATAGATTATGTAATGGTAAGACAAAGATTTAGGAACCAGGTTTTAAATTGTAAGACATTTCCAGGGGCAGATGTGGACTCTGACCACTATCTATTGCTTATGAACTGTAGATTAAAATTTAAGAAACTGCAAAAAGGTGGGAATTTAAGTAGATGGGACCTGGATAAACTGACAAAACCAGAGGTTGTACAGAGTTTCAGGGAAACCATAAGGGAACAATTGACAGTAGTGGGGGAAAGCAGTACAGTAGAAGAAGAATGGGTAGCTCTGATGGATGAAGTAGTGAAGGCAGCCGAGGATCAAGTAGGTAAAACGACGAGGGCTAGTAGAAATCCTTGGGTAACAGGAGAGATATTGAATTTAATTGATGAAAGGAGAAAATGTAAAAGTGCAGTAAACGAAGCAGGCAAAAAGGATTACAAACGTCTCAAAAATGAGCTCGACAGGAACTGCAAAATGGCTAAGCAGGGATGGCTAGAGGACAAATGTAAGGAAGTAGAGGCTTGTCTCACTAGGGGAAAGATAGATACTGCCTACAGGAAAATTAAAGAGACCTGTGGAGAAAAGAGAACCACTTGTAAGAATATCAAGAGCACAGATGGAAACCCAGTTCTAAGCAAAGAAGGGAAAGCAGAAAGGTTTCAGGAGTATATAGAGGGTCTATACAAGGGCGATGTACCTGAGGACAATATTATAGAAATGGAAGAGCATGTAAATGAAGATGAAATGGGAGATGCGATACTGCGTGAAGAGTTTGACAGAGCATTGAATGACGTGAGCCGAAACAAGGCACCGGGAGTAGACAACATTCGACTAGAACTACTGACTGCCTTGGGAGAGCCAGTCCTGACAAAACTCTACCATCTGGTGAGCAAGATGTATGAGACAGGTGAAATACCCTCAGACTTCAAGAAGAATATAATAATTCCAATCCCGAAGAAAGCATGTGTTGACAGATGTGAAACCTACCGAACTATCAGTTTAATTAGTCACAGCTGCAAAATACTAACACGAATTATTTACAGACGAATGGAAAAACTGGTAGAAGCGGACCTTGGGGAAAATCAGTTTGGATTTCGTAGAAAAATTGGAACACGTGGGGCAATACTGACCTTAAGACTTATCTTAGAAGCTAGATTAAGGAAAGGCAAACCGACGTTTCTAGCATTTGTAGACTTAGAGAAAGCTTTTGACAATGTTGACTGGAATACTCTCTTCCAAATTCTAAAGGTGGCAGGGGTAAAATACAGGGAGCGAAAGGCTATTTACAATTTGTACAGAAACCAGATGGCAGTTATAAGAGTCGAGGGGCATCAAAGGGAAGCAGTGGCTGGGAAGGGAGTGAGACAGGGTTGTAGCCTCTCCCCGATGTTATTCAATCTGTTTTTTGAGCAAGCAGTAAAAGAAACAAAAGAAAAATTCGGAGTAGGTATTAAAATCCATGGAGAAGAAATAAAAACCTTGCGGTTCGCCGATGACATTGTGACATTGTAATTCTGTCAGAGACAGCAAAGAACTTGGAAGAGCAGTGGAACGGAATGGACATTGTCTTGGAAGGAGAATATAAGATGAACATCAACAAAAGCAAAACGAGGATCATGGAATGTAGTCGAATTAAGTCGGGTGATGCTGAGGGAATTAGATTAGGAAATGAGACACTTAAAGCAGTAAAGGAGTTTTGCTATTTGGGGAGCAAAATAACTGATGATGGTCGAAGTAGAGAGGATATAAAATGTAGACTGGCAATGGCAAGGAAAGCGTTTCTGAAGAAGAGAAATTTGTTAACATCGAGTATAGATTTAAGTGTCAGGAAGTCGTTTCTGAAAGTATTTGTATGGAGTGTAGCCATGTATGGAAGTGAAACATGGACGATAAATAGTTTGGACAAGAAGAGAATAGAAGCTTTCGAAATGTGGTGCTACAGAAGAATGCTGAAGATTAGATGGGTAGATCACATAACTAATGAGGAGGTATTGAATAGAATTGGGGAGAAGAGGAGTTTGTGGCACAACTTGACGAGAAGAAGGGATCGGTTGGTAGGACATGTTCTGAGGCATCAATGGATCACAAATTTAGCATTGGAGGGCTGCGTGGAGGGTAAAAATCGTAGAGGGAGACCAAGAGATGAATACACTAAGCAGATTCAGAAGGATGTAGGTTGCAGTAGGTACTGGGAGATGATGAAACTTGCACAGGATAGGGTAGCATGGAGAGCTGCATCAAACCAGTCTCAGGACTGAAGACCACAACAACAACAACATTTGCAGGATCAAAATACGCGTGGTTCATATCTATACGACACAGGCGGAATTCTGCAATTATGCTAGATACGCATTTCCTCTGTAGTCAAAGTAAAACCTGGCAGATCTTTAGCGCAGAAAACACGAAATTTTGCAACGAGTAACAGTGAAACAGAATTGCTTCAGAACTTTCTTTACACCACTAAGCTTGAGTTTATGACTTAAATTATAAACAGATTTTTAAACCTTCCGTTGGATACTATTCCATTAGGCTTGCATTTACAACTGATTTTAACAAGAAAATAAGGACTTTGTTTATAGCAAAAAGAAAATTAGGAACGATCCAGTCATTTGTAACCTTCTGTTACTGAGTAGATTCGTAACTTGAAACTGTGCCACTATTTAAATGTAGCTGATTTTGTTAAGTAAATCTGTAAGCATCTGCTTTCTGTCTCCTTAAAAGCACATGTCCAAAACCGCCTTTATGCCGTGGACTAGGATGCGGGATGTAAAAATTATGTATTTTACTATCAACAGCCGAAAGAAAATTCAGCATTTAACATATGTGTAGCGTTTTTCGTAGTCAGCTGAAGGGTCGCATTCCAACACTATAGGATTAAAAGACAACATAAATGTCAGGTCGTGGACTGCTGTAGTGGGAAGGAAGTTAGTCTGGCTGTATTTGACGCACAGTGTTATTAGTGATATTTTGTGACTCATTTTATCATTTTAGCGTAGGCGAGTGTGATTTCAACAGAGCAGCTTTGGTGCAGTAATAGCGAATCTGCTATTGTTACTTGCTAAGTCGAGTGTTCAGTGATTTAGCTCTATGTGTGGCTACTATGTAGAGTAAATTTTGTTTCATCATGGGTTTAATAGGTAGAAGGATGACGTGGTGGTCGAAGGAACGGAACTGTCGATCTAGGTGGTCGAAGGAAGGAAGCTGTCAAGCTTTATGAAAACGAGAATAAATTATGTACACAGAATCCGTGAGGAGAGTACCAGGCGCCTGCAGGTAGTGTACTGCTCTCTCTACGCTACAGTGCTACTCTTGTGCCTGATAGTAGGCCATCAGGAGACAGAGAGTGCCAAAGGGACTGCCAGTCTGCAAGCGCCAAAGACGACGTCACGGGCTCTGTCTGTACAGGTGCATTTTTACTATGTTCATAAAGGTGGCCAAGTTACACCGAGGGTTTTGCCAAACTGGGATTCTTAGTGGGACCCTTTGCCGACATCTGCCAATATCGCATCTCCGATCATCAAGCCAAAGGAGGACACAAAACACGAGCTCTCAAAAAGCATAATCACACGTATTTGCTTTGGATCACGTTAAAATTTCGTAGAGTGTCTTTTAACGATCCGTAGTTGTTCCAAACTCTACACGGGTAAAATATTGCGGTCCAAACGAGTGAGAATTCCATTCGAAGGGGATGCAGCTCCTACAATATTCTTAGAGAAGTGTTGGAACGACCGAAGGTGTCAATAGTGTCATAGGTTGTGAAGAACGTCTTCCTGTTACACATCGCACTTCGAACTGCCGTTTTCGAGCGCGAAATGTGTGTGGATTAACGCCGCAGGGAAACAAGGAAAGAGGTGGTTTCATTTACACCCGCTGCGCCACCCCTTGCGGCCATTTCGTGCCGATTCTGAGCGGTGGTGTGTGTGCAATGTGTTCCTGGACCGCGCATAAGAAAACTGCGTGATTTCAACGCTGGGCACCTCTGTCCTGACCTCCAACGCAGAGGCGTCAAAAGAAGAGGTTAAATGTGGGTAGGAGGCTGTGTGACAAACCTACGATTGTGTGACACGTCCACGGTGGCACTGGGCAATATTATGGCGAATTTTGATGCCTATTTGACATCTTTAACCCACCTTACAAATCACATGAACTTCAGAGCTGTTGCCGTTTTATCGCAAGTGTCGACGCCTCGTGTTTGAAGCGTCTTCGAACCCAAGAGCGACGTCGCAGGACGCCCCATATTTGCACCATTACAGAGGAACGTTGCACGCACCTTTGAGCCTAATTTGATACTTAAGCGTCTCAATGACTGGGAATTGTGTGTTTTCGGAAAAGAGATCCTTTAATTCTGTTGCGCAGTGTAGTTTCCCTGCAGTGTGGAATGTTTTGTTTGGGTTTAGCTTTTTCACATTTATGTCATCAAACTGTTAATCCGAATATGTTTCCTTTTCTCGATTGTCGTGGAAGTTACAAAGTGTCAGTTAGTGGTACAACGTGGAATACTAGTGTCGTAAGTTTTCAGCGTAGTGTTAGGATCTCGAAATTCATCTGAGTAGAATTGAATTCAGTCTGTGTAGTGATATGTTGCGGAAGAGTTGTTACTCTTTTACATTTTATCACGTGATATAGTGCCCCCCCCTCCCCCTCCCACACATGAACCATGGACCTTGCCGTTGGTGGGGTGGATTGCGTGCCTCAGCGATACAGATAGCCGTACCGTAGGTGCAACCACAACGGAGGGGTATCTGTTGAGAGGCCAGACAAACGCTTGGTTCCTGAAGAGGGGCAGCAGCCTTTTCAGTAGTTGCAGGGGCAACAGTCTGGATGATTGACTGATCTGGCCTTGTAACACTAACGGCTACGGTCGCAGGTTCGAATCCTGCCTCGGGCATGGGTGTGTGTGATGTCCTTAGGTTAGTTAGGTTTAAGTAGTTCTAAATTCTAGGGGACTTATGACCTAAGATGTTGAGTCCCATAGTGCTCAGAGCCATTTGAACCATTTGTAACACTAACCAAAACAGCCTCGCTCTGCTGGTACTGCGAACGGTTGAAAGCAAGGGGAAACTACGGCCATAATTTTTCCCGAGGGCATGCAGCTTTACTGTATGGTTAATGATGATGGCGTCCTCTTGGGCAAAATGTTCCGGAGGTTAAAATAGTCCCCCATTCGGATCTCCGGGCGGGGACTACTCAGGAGGACGTCGATATCAGGAGAAAGAAAACTGGCGTTCTACGGATCGGAGCGTGGAATGTCAGATCCCTTAATCGGGCAGGTAGGTTAGAAAATTTAAAAAGGGAATTGGATAGGTTAAAGTTAGATATAGTGGGAATTAGTGAAGTTCTGTGGCAGTAGGAACAAGACTTTTGGTCAGACGAATACAGGGTTATAAATACAAAGTCAAATAGGAGTAATGCAGGAGTAGGTCTAATAATGAATAAAAAATAGGCGTGCGGGTAAGCTACTACAAACAGCATAGTGAACGCATTATTGTGGCCAAGATAGACACGAAGCCCACGCCTACTACAGTAGTACAAGTTTACATGCCAACTATCTCTGCAGATGACGAAGAAATTGAAGAAATGTATCACCAAATAAAAGAAATTATTCAGATAGTGATGAGAGACGAAAATTTAATAGTCATGGGTGACTGGAATTCGGTAGTAGGAAAAGATAGAGAAGGAAACGTAGTAGGTGAATATGGATTGGGGCTAAGAAATCAAAGAGGAAGCCGCCTGGAAGAATTTTGCGTAGAGCACAACTTAATCATAGGTAACACTTGGTTCAAGAATCATAAAATAAGGTTGTATACATGGAAGAAGCCTGGAGATACTGACAGATTTCAGATAGATTATGTAATGGTAAGACAATGATTTAGGAACCAGGTTTTAAATTGTAAGACATTTCCAGGGGCAGATGTGGACTCTGACCACTATCTATTGCTTATGAACTGTAGATTAAAATTTAAGAAACTGCAAAAAGGTGGGAATTTAAGTAGATGGGACCTGGTTAAACTGACAAAACCAGAGGTTGTACAGAGTTTCAGGGAAACCATAAGGGAACAATTGACAGTAGTGGGGGAAAGCAGTACAGTAGAAGAAGAATGGGTAGCTCTGATGGATGAAGTAGTGAAGGCAGCCGAGGATCAAGTAGGTAAAACGACGAGGGCTAGTAGAAATCCTTGGGTAACAGGAGAGATATTGAATTTAATTGATGAAAGGAGAAAATGTAAAAGTGCAGTAAACGAAGCAGGCAAAAAGGATTACAAACGTCTCAAAAATGAGCTCGACAGGAACTGCAAAATGGCTAAGCAGGGATGGCTAGAGGACAAATGTAAGGATGTAGAGGCTTGTCTCACTAGGGGAAAGATAGATACTGCCTACAGGAAAATTAAAGAGACCTGTGGAGAAAAGAGAACCACTTGTAAGAATATCAAGAGCACAGATGGAAACCCAGTTCTAAGCAAAGAAGGGAAAGCAGAAAGGTTTCAGGAGTATATAGAGGGTCTATACAAGGGCGATGTACCTGAGGACAATATTATAGCATTGGAAGAGCATGTAAATGAAGATGAAATGGGAGATGCGATACTGCGTGAAGAGTTTGACAGAGCATTGAATGACGTGAGCCGAAACAAGGCACCGGGAGTAGACAACATTCGACTAGAACTACTGACTGCCTTGGGAGAGCCAGTCCTGACAAAACTCTACCATCTGGTGAGCAAGATGTATGAGACAGGTGAAATACCCTCAGACTTCAAGAAGAATATAATAATTCCAATCCCAAAGAAAGCAGGTGTTGACAGATGTGAAAATTACCGAACTATCAGTTTAATAAGTCACAGCTGCAAAATACTAACACGAATTATTTACAGACGAATGGAAAAACTAGTAGAAGCCGACCTAGGGGAAGATCAGTTTGGATTCCGTATAAATATTGTAACACGTGAGGTAATACTGACCCTACGACTTATCTTAGAAGCTAGATTAAGGAAAGGCAAACCGACGTTTCTAGCATTTGTAGACTTAAAGAAAGCTTTTGACAATGTTGACTGGAATACTCTCTTCCAAATTCTGAAGGTGGCAAGGGTAAAATACAGGGAGCGAAAGGCTATTTACAATTTGTACAGAAACCAGATGGCAGTTATAAGAGTCGAGGGGCATGAAAGGGAAGCAGTGGTTGAGAAAGGAGTGAGACAGGGTTGTAGCCCCTCCCCGATGTTATTCCATCTGTATATTGAGCAAGCCGCGAAGGAAACAAAATAAAAATTCGGAGTAGGTATTAAAGTCCATGGAGAAGAAATAAAAATGGAGGTTCGCCGATGACATTGTATTTCTGTCAGAGACAGCAAAGAACTTGGAAGAGCAGTTGAACGGAATGGATAGTGTCTTGAAAGGAGGATATAAGATAAACATCAACGAAAGCAAAACGAGGATAATGAAATGTAGTCGAATTAAGTCGGGTGATGCTGAGGGTATTAGATTAGGAAATGAGACACTTAAAGTAGTAAAGGGGTTTTGCTATTTGGGGAGCAAAATAAGTGATGATGGTCGAAGTAGAGAGGATATAAAATGTAGACTGGCAATGGCAAGGAAAGCGTTTCTGAAGAAGAGAAATTTGTTAACATCGAGTATAGATTTTAGTGTCAGGAAGTCGTTTCTGAAAGTATTTGTATGGAGTGTAGCCATGTATGGAAGTGAAACATGGACGATAAATAGTTTGGACAAGAGGAGAATAGAAGCTTTCGAAATGTGGTGCTACAGAAGAATGCTGAAGATTAGATGGGTAGATCACATAACTAATGAGGAGGTGTTGAATAGGACTGGGGAGAAGAGATGTTTGTGGCACTACTTGGCTAGAAGAAGGGATCGGTTGCTAGGTCATGTTCTGAGGCATCAAGGGATCACCAATTTAGTATTGGAGTGCAGCGTGGAGGCTAAAAATCGTAGAGGGAGACCAAGAGATGAATACACCAAGCAGATTCAGAAGGATGTAGGTTGCAGTAGGTGCTGGGAGATGAAGAATCTTGCACAGGATAGAGTAGCATAGAGAGCTGCATCAAACCAGACTCAGGACTGAAGACCACAACGCCTCGTGATGACTGGGTGTTGTGTGCTGTCCTTAGGTTAGTTAGGTTTAAGTAGTTCTAAGTTCTAGGGGACTGATGACCATAGATGTTAAGTCCCATAGTGCCCAGAGCCATTTGAACCATTTGAAGACCACAACAACAACAACAACATAGTGAGGTTGGTGAACCTTCTGTAAATCACTGATATGGCAGTACAGGGAAATGAACTGGCTCAGCCATCAACAGTTAAACTGTTTATAGCGGCTAATTAGAACGGAATTGGTTGTACCGCTACACATATGTTAAATGCTGAATTTTCTTTCTGCTGTTGATAGTAAAATACATAATTTTTACATTCCGCTTCCCTCTCACATCTTGGCCTTGAAGACTGTGGGCTTACATGCTTCCCCATGAGCGCCCTCCTCTGTTAACAACCAGTCTGTTCTAACGAATGTATTAATCTATGCCTAAAGGTTCCTGCCAAAATAGTACTAAAATAAAAACAAAAGAGAACTAGAGCAAAGAAAATGAAAACAAAAGAAATGAAAATCATACGAGGGCGAGTCAATAAATAAATCGCAGACTGAGATAGACACATCAGAACCCGGTTTACTAGACTGAAATTTATTTTTCGTTTCAACATGCTCCCCTTGTAAACTTAAACACCTATCCCATCGTTGGAGAATGGGTTAAATGTCTGCAGCATTGAATTCTTGTGGCAACGTTCGCATCTAACGTGTGACCTCTCGGGATGTAATAAGTTTATTTGGTTCCCTAAACTGCTGCAGTAATTCCCCTGGATGGTACAAGTAGGGTGGCTAGGACGCTCCTTGTTTGTGTCTTTTTTGTCCTTTGCTGAATTCCTGTATCCGACTGAGTACAAATTTTATGAAATGCAATTCTAACCATATCATGGACGAATTTCGCTACGGATGTGCTCTGCAGACAATCTGTCGGCTCCCAAAAATCGCATTGCTCTATCAGGCACACAAGCATAAGACACCTGCCATCCCGGTCTGACTGCAAATCATTACCCGTGCCGCGAAATATTAGGTATCGGCTACGTCTACCCGACATGCGCTGCCACGTTCTACATACCCATAAAATTTAAAACGATATGCAGTATTCTGATGTTTTAGACTTACTTATTGACTCACCCTAGTTATTGTATGAAAGTTATATAACTTCACCGTTAGGTATTTAGCACACTAAGATGTTTGTCGTGTATAGAAGAACAACTTAATTTTACGCTTTAGGTTCAAATGGCACTGAGCACTATGGGACTTAACATCTGTGGTCATCAGTCCCCTAGAACTTAGAACTACTTAAACCTAACTAACCTAAGGACATCACACACGTCCATGCCCGACGCAGTATTCGAACCTGCGACCACAGCGGTCGCGCGGTCCCAGACTGAAGCGCCTGAAACCGCTCGGCCACACTGGCCGGCTTACGCTTTAGGGCGGGAGATATGTGTATACATCCTTCATACTAACGATTCATAGAAAATTCCTACGTTGTCTTTGAAGAGGTAGGTGTGTCTCCTCCTGCGTCATTTGCAACTTTTCTACATATTTGTTGTCATTATTTGGTAAAGCTGACCTCTGCAGGATCTGGTCCACTAAAGGTGGTTCCTAATTACCGGGAGGTGTTGCCATCACTGTGACCATTCGTTCTGACAAAGTATATTCTTATCAAGTAATTGTCTAAAGAAATATCCTTGTATTTTTTTCTGAAATTTGTTCTGTTAAGCAGATATTTTCGCATGTTCAAAGCATCTCCCGAAATTTGTTAATCATTGAACTTCTTAGTCAATCAGAACCTTAGCTAAAGAATACTGCGCTTTCTTTTGACTAAGAAACAGTGCTGTTACTTCAGAATCCTCATCTGCTTATAACAACACAACACTTTCGACCAAATATGCCAGACTGAGCAAAATTGTTCTACCATATCACGGGAAAATAATCCCTATAATGAAATATTTCCCGAGTGCCAACCTAAGCTGGGAATTGGGAGAACTTCTCCTCATCCATTTTCGGCTGCCGACAAATACAGTATTTCATTGTGTGTGTATCCTGGAATACCATCCTAAAAATGACAAGCAACTTAGGAATCCAGAAACGGGTGGGTGTCAAGGGTTGCCTACCTGCCAATGGCTAGGACTCTGCCACAGGCTCTCTCTGTACAGATACATTTTTAAAGTGCTCAGCAGAGGTGCAAGGGTGGCACTGAGGCTGGTGCTAAAGTGGTGGGTGTTAGAGGGACACTTTGCCGTTTTATTCACATATGTATCAATGTCGCGCACGTCCGCGATCATGCCACAGGAGAGCCAAAAACGGAGGGCTGGAAAGCACAAGCACGCTTTGCTGCCTCAGATCATATTCAGACTTCTTTGAATAGTTTTCAGTGGTTCCTAGAGGCTCCATCTTATACACCAAAGCATTAATTGCGATCGCTCTGCACTTCAGAGGGGTGCGATAATGTTCAGCCCACAATATCCTTAGAGAAGGATGGAATCGACTGGGAGGTGTCAGTAGCGTCACAGATTGTCAATAACGTCATCCTGTTGCTCATGGCACTGCGAACTGTCGTTTTCGACCGCTGAATAGGCGGGAATCAACGCCCCAAGAAAAGTGGTGGTTCCATTGACGTTCTCTATATGATCCCCTGAGGCCTTCCCGCCTAGATTCTGAGTGGCAGTACGTCCGAAATATTTTCCCCGACCACCAATAATATTGGGTTGGTACATAGGTTCTTAGTGTTTCCCGTAAGTTTAATAAACACAACATAAACACAAAACAGAGACATAAGTCATCAATAGTATGTCCTCGTTCACTGTTTACAACAGTCTACTAATGCTAGGGTAACTTTCCGTTTCCACGACCGCAGAAATGACGTTGTTTTAAGGCGAAGAACTCGTCGGGCCATGTTTGGAGAGTATTTTTAGCCGGAAAGGAAGTTCTTTGAAGGTTGTTCGATAAAGAGCGGAAAAGGTGAAAATTTGAGTTCGCAAGATCAGCTGAATAAGGTGGATGCGGAATGACTTCCCATCTACACTCCTGTCTACCGTTTTTCGTCAGTCTAGCAGAACGCGTGCGGCGTTGTCGTGGAGTAGCATCACTTCACGCAATGTTGCTGGTAGTTGTTCTTGGAGTGCGTCCGCAATATGTCTCAATGGTTACACCTAGAGGAAGCAATTCGTAGTAGACCACACTTCGCTGTTCCACCAGATGCATCATATTATCTTTTGTGGATTCGCACAGGTCTTTTTACGGGCGATTTCTGGTTTGTTTGGGCTCAATCGTTCCTTTCCTTTCCTAATGTAACTATAAAAGACACGATTTCACCAATGGTGGAGGATAGGAATGGTCGGCGTTGTTCATGAGCCAATCGATGACGAGTAAGCAGAGATGCAAATATGGCCGCCAGCAGATTTTTGTGATTTTGGCTTAGTAAATGCGGTACTTACACGCCAGTTTTTGAATCTACTCCACTGCATGCAATAGTCGCCCATTGGTGGAACGATCACAGTTCAACACATTTGCCAGTTCTCAAGTGCGATTGCGTTGAGCATTGTGGATTAATGCGCTTGAAAGATCTTCACCAAATCCCGAACGTCTTCCTGAACATATAGAGTCATTAATGGCAAAACAATTCGTAAAGCAAGAAACAATTTTCTTGCTACGCTCGGTTCAGTAGCATTATCCCCATAAACGACGCAAATGTTTCTGGCTGCCTTCGCTGCTTTCATCCGTCTACTGAATTCAAACAGAAGAATATGTCGGAGATGTTCCGATTTCTCCAGTTAGCTCTCCATTTTCTGGCATCCACAGCTCAGCTCACTATCTCCAAATGACAGAAGACAACATGTAAACTCAAAATGCAACAGCCAACTACAAATTAAAAAGTGACAATCGATAAATAAACCCATAACAACAGGAATACCATCATGCAAAACAAAAACGCAACGAACTTATGAACCAGCTTAATAAAACGGCGTGATTTCAGCCCTCCGCGTCGTGGCATCAAAGTAAGTGGCGAAAAGTGGGTAAGAAAGAGTGTGAAGACCTTCACACCGGGTGACACATCCACGGTAGCGTTGGGCATAATTGTGATGGAATTTGGTGCCGATGTGACGTCATTCAAAAATGGTTCAAATGGCTCTGAGCACTATGGGACTCAACTGCTGTGGTTATCAGTCCCCTAGAACTTAGAACTACTTAAACCTAACTAACCTAAGGACATCACACACATCCATGCCCGAGGCAGGATTCGAACCTGTGACGTCATTAATGCACCTTACGCCTCACATCAGCTTCTGAATTCTGACCGTATTTTCGCATGTGTCAGCTCTTTGCTGTTTTCAGCGCTGCCGAGCGTGAGGGTGACACCACTGGGCTCCACGTTTTTGCATCATTATAGCGGAGCCTAGTAAGCACCTCGGAGCCAAATTTCAAACTCCACGTCGCAATGGGAGACAATTGTGCCGTTTCGTAGAAGCGACTCTTTGTGTTGGGTAGCGTTAAATATGAAGAAGTTCGTCGAAAATGATGAAATTAAGCTGAAGACTAGAGCACACGACGACTAGAACACACGACATGATAAAGATGAAACATGAAGACACACGTCCATAAAAAGAGTTAACATTCTAACTTGGAGCAATTACTAAATGTTTCAGTCAATTTTGAGTAAGTGCAATTATGTCAAAATATTCACTCGTGTAGCATATAGAGATAAATGACGCATTGCGAATTTAAAATTGTGCACGGTGGTCTTACGTATGACGACACCTAACACAACAGATATGGTTTGAATTCGCATAGTTCTCTCTGACCGCACTAAAGCAGGTCATAGCTGGAACTGCTAAATATATATTTTGTACGCCGAGTTTCCGAATATCATGACACAACTTCAGAAATACACTGAGGTAACAAAAATAATAGATTACCTCCTAATACTGTGTCGGTCCTAGTTTTGTCCAGAGTAGTACAGCAATTCGACGGGACGTACACTCAACAAAACTTTGGAAGTCCCCTACAGAAATATTGTCATGCTTCCTCTACAGCCGTCCATAATTGCGAAAGCGCTACCGGTGCAGGATGTTGTGCACGAACTGACTTCTCGATTATGTCCCATAAATGTTCGATGGGATTCATGTCAGGCGATATGGATCCATCACCAGCTTCCACAGTGCCTTGGGTCGATGGTCTCGTGTGGTCTCCCCTACTATCGAACCCTACCATCAGCTGTTTTCAACTGAAATGGGGAACTCATCTGACCAGGCCACGGATTTTCAGTCGTCTAGAACAAAACCGATATGGCCACGACCCCAGGAGAGGCACTGCAGGTGATGTCGTGCTGTTAGCAAAGTCCGTTCGTCGTACGTCCTACACTGATTTCTGCGTTTGTTGTATTCTCCGCACAGTCCTGACACAATGGATCTCGGAATACTGAATTCCATAACAATTTCCGAAATGTAATGTCCCATGCGTCTAGCTCCAACTGCCATTCCGCGTCCAGAGTCTGTTAATTCTTGTGCGCATGGGAATGTATGTTAGTTAACTAGCAGATCTTTCAGCCATACAGTAAAAATCCCGTGGTTGTCTGTGTTGTCATCATATACGCTCTCATCTCGTTGTTGAGACACAGAAACATGTATCGTTGAGAAGAGAACTAGCCTGTAATACTTGAAGATACGCTGTGGATACAAAAGTAACTAATGGGCCTTGATTTACCTCCCTTATGGCCGTACAGACGTGACAAGGTCCTTCCCAATCGTCTACTGTTGGACACAGTCTGAGGACATACGGTCTCTTTCTCGAGCGAGAGGAACTTTCAGTGTGTGGAACATGCAGCAATTGGATTTCATTTCGTTACATTTTGACAGACAGTGTGTTGCACTCAGGCAAAAGGAGAGACGATAGCTTACCTACGTGTCTACAGTGTTTTCTTAGCAGACAGTGACACGAATACGGTAGAAATTTCAGTGTTCTGTGAAACGTCCTCCCCATTCACTACTACTAGATATGTATTCAGGTAGGCTGGTGTACCCATGTATCTTGTAACTGAACACTTTATCTGAAAACTAACTTGAGCAGTTAAACAGAGAACCGACTCGTGGCGATAACATATTAGACCTTCTGGTGACAAACAGACCCGAACAATTTGAAACAGTTCATGCAGAACAGGGAATCAGCTATCATAAAGCGGTTACTGCATCGATGATTTCAGCCGTAAATAGAAATATTAAGAAAGGTAGGAAGATTTTTCTGTTTTGCAAAAGTGACAAAATGCAGATTACAGAGTACCTGAGGGCCCAACACAAAAGTTTTGTCTCAAGTACAGATAGTGTTGAGGATCAGTGGACAAAGTTCAAAACCATCGTACAATATGCGTTAGATGAGTATGTGCCAAGCAAGATCGTAAGAGATGGAAAGGAGCCACCGTGGTACACCAACCGAGTTAGAAAACTGCTGCGGAAGCAAAGGGAACTTCACAGCAAACACAAACATAGCCAAAGCCTTGCAGACAAACAAAAATTACACGAAGCGAAATGTAGTGTGAGGAGGGCTATGCGAGAGGCGTCCAATGAATTCGAAAGTGAACTTCTATGTACTGACTTGGCAGAAAATCCTAAGAAATTTTGGCCTTATGTCAAAGCGGTAGGTGGATCAAAACAAAATGTCCAGACACTCTGTGACCAAAATGGTACTGAAACAGAGGATGACAGACTAAAGGCCGAAATACTAAATGTCTTTTTCCAAAGCTGTTTCACAGAGGAAGACAGCACTGTAGTTCCTTCTCTAGATTGTCGTACAGATGACAAAATGGTAGATATCGAAATATACGACAGAGGGATAGAGAAACAATTAAAATCGGTCAAAAGAGGAAAGGCCGCTGGACCTGATGGGATACCAGTTTGATTTTACACAGAGTACGCGAAGGAACTTGTCCCCCTTCTTGCAACGGTGTACCGTAGGTCTCTAGAAGAGCGTAGCGTTCCAAAGGATTGGAAAAGGGCACAGGTCATCCCCGTTTTTAAGAAGGGACGTCGAACAGATGTGCAGAACTGTAGACCTATATCTCTAACGTCGATCAGTTGTAGAATTTTGGAACACGTATTATGTTCGAGTATAATGACTTTTCTGGAGACTAGAAATCTACTCTGTAGGAATCAGCATGGGTTTCGAAAAAGACGGTCGTGTGAAACCCAGCTCGCGCTATTCGTCCACGAGACTCAGAGGGCCATAGACACGGGTTCACAGGTAGATGGCCGGCCGAAGTGGCCGTGCGGTTAAAGGCGCTGCAGTCTGGAACCACAAGACCGCTACGGTCGCAGGTTCGAATCCTGCCTCGGGCATGGCTGTTTGTGATGTCCTTAGGTTAGTTAGGTTTAACTAGTTCTAAGTTCTAGGGGACTAATGACCTCAGCAGTTGAGTCCCATAGTGCTCAGAGCCATTTGAACCAACAGGTAGATGCCGTGTTTCTTGACTTCCGCAAGGCGTTCGATACAGTTTCCCACAGTCGTTTAATGAACGGAGTAAGAGCATATGGACTATCAGACCAATTGTGTGATTGGATTGAAGAGTTCCTAGATAACAGAACGCAGCATGTCATTCTCAATGGAGAGAAGTCTTCCGAAGTAAGAGTGATTTCAGGTGTGCCGCAGGGGAGTGTCGTGGGACCGTTGCTATTCACAATATACATAAATAACCTTGTGGGTGACATCGGAAGTTCACTGAGGCTTTTTGCGGATGATGCTGTGGTATATCGAGAGGTTGTAACAATGGAAAATTGTACTGAAATGCAGGAGGATCTGCAGCGAATTGACACATGGTGCAGGGAATGGCAATTGAATCTCAATATAAACAAGTGTAATGTGCTGCGAATACATAGAAAGAAAGATCCCTTATCATTTAGCTACAAAATATCAGGTCAGCAACTGGAAGCAGTTAATTCCATAAATTATCTGGGAGTACGCATTAGGAGTGATTTAAAATGGAAGGATCATATAAAGTTGATCGTCGGTAAAGCAGATGCCAGACTGAGATTCTTTGGAAGAATCCTTAGGAAATGCAATCCGAAAACAAAGGAAGTAGGTTACAGTACGCTTGTTCGCCCGCTGCTTGAATACTGCTCAGCAGTGTGGGATCCGTACCAGATAGGGTTGATAGAAGAGATTGAGAAGATCCAACGGAGAGCAGCGCGCTTCGTTACAGGATCATTTAGTAATCGCGAAAGCGTTACGGAGATGATCGATAAACTCCAGTGGAAGACTCTGCAGGAGAGACGCTTAGTAGCTCGGTACAGGCTTTTGTTAAAGTTTCGAGAACATACCTTCACAGAAGAGTCAAGCAGTATATTGCTCCCTCGTAGGTATATCTCGCGAAGAGACCATGACGATAAAATCAGAGAGATTAGAGCCCACACAGAGGCATACCGTCAATCCTTCTTTCCACGAACAATACGAGACTGGAATAGAAGGGAGACCCGATAGAGGTACTCAAGGTACCCTCCGTTACACACCGTCGGGTGGTTTGCGGAGTATGGATGTAGATGTAGATGTAGATCATGCAACCAAGTTTTCCTGAGCACTTGCGTCACCTCATCTTTGTAATTCTACTCAAGTTTCAAGTAGGTCTTACAACAACAACGTTGTTTAAGGTTTGACTGACAGTGTCAATGAGACAGAGAGAGAGAGAGAGAGAGAGAGAGAGAGAGAGAGAGGGAGAGAGGGCGAGAGAAATTTTAACTGAGTTTTAGCTCAGGTGTTTCTAAGTTTTATACAGTTTCAACACAGTCGTTTCAGACGAGCGGAAGATGAACCACAAACTTGTCTAATGCTAGGTTCAAGACAGCGTCTTAGATATTCGACGTTACGCCTTAAGCATGTTTTAAATAGTTATTGTCCACGGTAATGAGCCCAATTACGTGTTCCTTATTCGTGAACGGTTTTTCAATTTTACGCAGTTCCTCCAACCCGCCAAGAAACACACAAAATTTGTAACTGACAATTACAAGGCTGGAGGAATGGACAGGTTTTTTTTCAGTATCCTATACAGAAATCTCTAGAAGTCATTTTAAGCATTCGTGTTGTGTTTTTAATGGTCCGCAAATTAGAAGCAAGAAAGTAATTACACATTTTAAATAAACGCTGAGGTTAGCCTGTGACTCTTCATAGTTTAGTGGGAGCTTCCAGTATTTCACAGTACGGGGGCTGTTCGGAAAGTAAGGTCCGATCGGCCGCGAAATGAAAACCACTGTGAAAATAAAAAAAAATTATTCGCAACTATTAGCCATACCTCCCAGCTACCTCTCTTAATAGTCGCCACTCTGTCTTAGGCATTTGTCGTAGCGTTGTACAAATTTTTCAGTACCCTGGTCTCAGAAACAAGCCACCTGTGCTTTCCGCCATTTCTTTATGCTGATGTGCCTTTTGTTGTTTTTGCCAAAATGTTGTCTTCGTAACCTGCGGTTCATGTGAACAGAGATGAACAACGAGGGAGCCCATTAAGTGCTGTCCTGTGGGTGATCAAACACGCTGAAAACGCTGCAGGAGCGTCTTCACTACCCCTGCAGAATACGGGTGAAAAGTGTCTTGAAGAATGAAACGCCTGACTTTTATGTTATTTGGGCTGCATAGCTTCAGACGAAATTCCTTACCAGATCCACATACTTGGCGGGAGACACTGTTGTTTTAGGCATTTCTTCGTAATGACTTTGTGCTTTGAACTGAAAAGAGTTACGTGAAGCAGTCGACATGCACACTAAAGACACTGCCCAGCACATCTGTGTAGAGTTTCATCGAATTAAATCTAGTTACTTTTCCATTTAACAAATAATAATTTGAAGGTAGGATTTAAACGACGTAAATAGTACGTACCGGAAATAATAAGTTAATATTTTTTGAGTTTTGACTGCACTGAAGTGCCAAAGAAACTGGTATAGGCATTTGTATTCAAATACAGAGATATGTAAATAGGCAGAATACGACGCTGCGGTCGGCAACGCCTATATAAGACAACAAATGTCTGGCGCAGCTATTACATCGGTTGCTGCTGCTACTACGGCAGGTTATCAAGATGTAAGTGAGTTTGAACGTAGTGATATAATCGGCGCACGAGCGATGGGACACAGCATCTCCGAGGTAACGATGAAGCGGGAAATTTCCCATACGACCATTTCACAAGTGTACCGAGAATATCAGGAATCCGGTAAAACGTCAAATCTCCGACATCGCTGCGGCTGGAAAAAGATACTGCAAGAATGGGACCAACGACGACTGAAGAGAATCGTTCAGCATGACATAAGTGCAACCCTTCCGCAAATGGCTGCAGATTTCAATGTTGGGCCATCAACAAGAGTCTGCGTGCAAACCATTCAACGAAACATAGTCATATGGTCTTCCGGAGACGAAGGCCCACTCCTGTACCCTTGACGACTGCACGGCACAATGCTTTACGCTTCGCCTGGGTCCGTCAGCACCGACACTGGACTGTTGATGGCTGGAAACATGTTGCCTGGTAGGACGAATCTCGTTTGAAACTGTATCGAGCGGATGGACGTGTGTGGGTATGGAGACAACCTCATGAACCCAGGGACTCTACATGTCGGCAAGGGACTGTTGAAGATTGTGGGGGCTCTGAAATGGTGTGGGGCGTGTGTAGTTTGGGTGATATGGGACCACTGATACGTCTAGATACGACTCTGACAAGTAACACGTACGTAATCATTCTGTCTGATCACCTGCATCCATTCATGTCCTTTGTGCATTGCGACCGACTTGGGTATTTCCAGTATGACGATGCCACATCTCACACGTCAGAATTGCTAGAGAGTGGCTCCAGGAACACTCTTCCGAGTTTAAACACTTCCGCTGGTCGCCAAACTCCCCAGACATTACTGAGCATATCTGTGATGCTTCGCAACGTCCTGCTCACAAAAGCTCTCCAGCCCCTCGTACTCTTACGGATTTATGGACAGACCTGCAGGGTTCGTGATATCAGTACCCTCGAGCAGTACTGCAGACGTTAGCTGAGTCCGTGCCACGTCGTGTTGCGGCACTTCTGCGTGCTCGCGTGGGCCCTACGCGATATTAGGCACGTGTAGAAGTTTCTTTGGCTCTTCAGTGTATTTCTTTATTAAACTGACAGCATCATCACCACATTGTACGGGATGGTCATAAACAGTCTGAAAATCTTGTAAGGGTTTGGCAGGGTAGGTTGTGCTGAGAAATAATTGTTAAAGAAATTCGATACGTTGAGCCGTTTCCGAGTTAATTAGCTTTGAAGTTAGGCAATCAGACCGCTGTGCTCGCAAATTCAAGCGGCCCTACAGACTCTTATAGCGTAAATGACAGGGCACGATACGGTTTCAAGAAACCGAAGAAAGCACACGTTTTCCGACACGTCACTGGCGTGCCGCTTGATTTTGCGCGAGCAACGGTCTGATTGGGTTCTTCAATGCTAATTAACTCGGAAGCGGTGAATTTCTTAACAATTATTTCTTAGCAGAACCTACCGCGTAACACCATTACAAACTTTGCAGACTGTTTCTGAGAACTCTGTATATTAACACAAGTCTGACTTTCCTTCAAATGTATAATTACGAAGTAAATTATATGTCGCTTGCCTTGTCCGAAGCAGTGCAGTTGAGAATCTGATATAAAAGTTCTTTCACTGTATTCTCACATTTCATATTATTTAGGTAGACAAAATACGCCATAATGTCCACCTTCTGGAAGAATTCATGCTGTGAGATGGTTCAAGTCTTGCAACATCACGAATTTCCTTGGATACCTCTGGCATCCATGGCTGCAGTTTACATGAGACGACCTACTACTGCAGGAGTACTAACTATGACCATCATGCGTAAATTGTATCAGCGTTGGCACAAAAAATTACAGTCTTGAAAAAATGCACCACAACGTGACCTCACTCAACCACTGATAGTCTGCTACTTTCTCCCACTTCAGTCACTCCGCCGCACTCCTCGTTCCAAAGATTAGTAGGTCCACAAACGGAAACGACAAGGGCCACGTGCCATCCCTGTACCATCACAGTCTACTGCGTCAGTCTAGTGCACGTTTTCTCTTGCAAAAAAGGGCGTTCCAGAAATGGAACAAGAGAAAAACACTGGCAGTTCTCAGACTTAATGACTTCACAACTTCGTTAGATGAATACTACTCTTTTCATTACAATAAATTATTGCTTCCTCGGAAGAGACAATCTTCAAAAACATGATTGTCTTAAATACGCAAGTAAATAACAATGTAATACGCTATTAGAATCATTTTGTAACATCTCTCTCTCCACATTTATCTCTAAATGTTATCGACACACTACGTAAGTGTAAAAGTTTGACACAGATCATGTAATACAAGACTGTGTTACAATTCCGTTACACAGTCTTGTGTAACGTGGTCTATTTCATTCCATAGTAAGCATAGTGGTAGTTTCCACATGTATGTAATGTACGTATGTTTGATACATAGACACTTGTATAACGTGGTCTGTTTCATTTTATCTGAAGCATACTGGTAGTTTTCACATGTATGTAATGTATTTTTGATAACCCTAATACTCATTACAGACTGTGTCTGGTTTGTACTTCCATTTTGATAGATCTTGTGCCATATGGGACAGGGACGGATTAAAAGATTTGCGCGAACGCTTCGGTGAGTCTGCTGTCTGAGTTTTATTATTTCGTTTGAGACGTCCATTGGGATGTTACCGACATGAACATTTGCCAGGTGTCTTCGACTATACTAAAAAGTAACTAGGGTCAGAGACATTTGCCAATGTTAACTAAAAGTTACCAGTACAGTAATGGATCGCTCGCTCATACTGTAAGTTATAGCATAGTTTGAAGTAGTAGACCGGCTTGTTAGTAATAAATTTCATACTGTCTACGTGATCTCCAGTTAGTTTAATTTAAGTAGTTGCCCAGTTGTGGATTTTGAGAGTTGTTATCCGTTCGTTGCCCTTGACGAATTCGAGTTTCACAGTATTCTTCAGAGGGTGAGTTTCCAGCGTTCTTCATACT
Organism: Schistocerca nitens; assembly: GCF_023898315.1. NCBI lineage: Eukaryota > Metazoa > Arthropoda > Insecta > Orthoptera > Acrididae > Schistocerca > Schistocerca nitens. Next base: position 628,542,518 of record NC_064616.1, on the reverse strand, counting down.
TTTTCGCACACTTAGGAAAGTGTGAAGGCTACCACTTCTCTTGTAACGAGTCTGTATGATAGACACTAGGCAAGACTGCACGAAAAGCAGTTGTAAGCATTGGCTGCAGCTCACGCAAGTAAACTCTGCGACACTGGCCGCTACCACTGAAGGAGTGGAACTGCACTGTACAAGTTGGTCTAGCTCAGGGGCGGGCAGCAATCCTGCACGTGTGCGGTGCACTTCCACGCGTGCAGTTAACAGGTGTTCTGCGTGCACACAGGGGCAAGCTGGCCACCCGCTTATCTCCCTCCCCACCATACCTTCTGTCCGTTCCTTCCTCTGCAATGCGTTTTGTTTCCTAGCTTGCTTTATTGAATGAAGCAATAAGATTGGTAGGAGTGCTTGAAAGATGTCGTGTTTTGAAAGAGTACCTATTACCTACGATTCGTTTTATTTAATTATCACAGGTGGAGTGGAACAAAATTTCTACATACAGATAAACACAAACAGTTACTTAAATTTTCATCACTGATGTTTGCTCTTAACCGACACTTACTAATTCAGCAAATGGTTTTCCAGCTCTCGCTATATTAAGCGCAATCTTATAACTTGCACGTACCGCTGGGCTATTATTGTTGTCGTCCTGAAAAATTTAAAACAGTGCTCCATTAAATGTTAAATCAGTTAGATGAGAGACATGACGAAAGGAAGTCGCAGATCTCTCGTGACCACAGCAACTACGACAGATTCGTCTAGTATCGTCAGATCGCTTTTCTTAAGCTCAGTCAATTTCCCCATCCGCTCAGAATCCGACAATAAATTGTACTCGTCCTTGTGAAATTTGTTGTAATGGCCTTTAATACTAAACTTCCGCTGACCAGCGAGAATACTGCAACATATTAAACATTTCGAATTTTCACGTTTTTGCACAAAGAAAAAACGATTCTCCCATTACTTTTTAAAAGATAGCAAATCTCCACTTCTCAGTTTCCTTGTTTCACTCTGCATTTTCCGGTTCTGAAACACAACGTTCACTACGTAGTGGTCGCTTCGCATCAATCGCATCTTAGCCTGGCACTACACTGCAGCAACCTGCCGGCTGTCGCCAACTGCCCCAGTCGACGATTGCACGCGAGCAGCACACGTGCAGCGCTGTGCGCTCATGAGCCGCGTGCAACGTTTGCCCGCCCCTGGTCTAGCTGATTATTGTTCACAGCAATGGGTTCATATTTTCGTGTTTTAATGGACATCGTTGGGGTCGGCCAACAAAATCAAAAGACGACTGATGAGATGTGATTGGTGTCATTGTTACGGGGACGTCAGTGGCTTCTTAATCTGTATGTTCCGATTTGACTATCTACGTGATGCCGTGTGCTGTATGTCAACAGAGTGAAGAGTTCTGACGGGAATTTTTTGTCTTTTATTGCGTCACTAACGCAAAGACAAGAAACGTTCGAAAATTACATTACAACCACACATTGGTCATCGTCAGGAGGAAGAAGAAATCCGGCCGGAGTGGCCGTGCGGTTCTAGGAGCTACAGTCTGGAACCGAGCGACCGCTACGGTCGCAGGTTCGAATCCTGCCTCGGGCATGGATGTGTGTGATGTCCTTAGGTTAGTTAGGTTGAAGTAGTTCTAAGTTCTAGGGGACTGATGACCTCAGAATTTAAGTAGCATAGTGCTCAGAGCCATTTGAACCATTTTTGAAGAAGAAAACGGGAAGTTAGAATACAATCTGCGATGTTCCATTTTTCAATAAAATAAACAAAATCTTATGTCACACTGCTTAGAGACCCGGTACTTTTCAATCGGAGACTGGGAAGAATACGAGTATGTGGTATCTCTCCGTGTTGTCCTTTCTCTTAGTATCAGAACATGACCACTGTTTTGTTAAAACCCGTTACGTTGCAGATGTCTTTGTGATTGCGCCTATAGGAGAATAAAGTAGTGTAGTAAGTCAACACTCTCTCGGGTAACACAATGAAATTTTTATCCAGCGGCAACAGATGCTGATGAGATGACGAGAAAAATAAAAATGCTAAATATCACAACACTAGGTATTTCGTGTTTGGAGTGTATTAAAAAACAGCGTCAAAATAGCTTACAGCACTTGTGATTCGTGGAACAGAAGAAGACAGATTCTATACTTTTTAATACCGAGCAGCGTTTCAGTCTGGTGGCAGATAGTGTTGTCCATACATAACATGCCGCTAGCCTCTGCCACTGTGAGTTGCCAAATGTGCTTGTTCGCAGCGGGCCATGTCACACCTTTTAATTCTTCTTTTGCACAACACACAAATTATTCGATTATATTTCGGGCGTACATCCGAGACAATGTTATTTCTTCTTCCGATATTTCGGCTGATAACATTACAGCCACCCTCAAAGTGAGTCGCTTGCACAATTTAAATCATTTGACACAACACTGTGAATTAAAGACCCATGCGTTAGATGTAAGACTTTTGGCAACAAGATCGTCCAACACAGATAAAATTTTATGGGATTAAGATTATTAAAAAATAAAAAAAGCCTTCAGTCAGTAAATCCACATTGATTGAGAATTATGTGGGTGATTATAAAAAGTGGATGGCATGTGAAGAAATGATAGACAGTGAAGACTGAGAAACATACTTCCTTTGAAAGCGCATACATGAAATGAGCTGGAAGCCCTAGTGTCGGTTGAGAGGTGCTAATCGTATTTCCACAGCTTCCTTGATCACTGAATCCCAACAGGATCATGAGTATATTGACTTCCCTTTAATCAATAGAATGGCCAATGGAAGCACAGTGTTCAGCCACTACAGATTTGCTGGGCTGTAGGAAGTGTTTGTAAGTATTGTTTGCGCTATGTACCTTTTAGCACGCTGAAAAGAAATTTAGTATATACTCGCCTTTCGCAAAAGCAAATCATCTCTCAAATATCCCACAAGAGCTGCCGCCTTGGCCAGTGGGAGGAAGACCACATCCACTTCATGATTCTTAATTACTCTGGCAGATTTTGAAGAACATTACAAGAATAACGAAGAAGCATAATATGAGTGTAAGCCAAGACGGCACTTATTTTTCGTCTGCGAATGATGATTTGATTTTACGGAAGGCGGGTATGTGAAATTCCTTCTCAGTTTGGTAAAAGGCACACAGAGCAAACAATACACACTATACAATAACGGAACGTCATACCCCAGGGACACACCCGCCTACTACACCCCAATAAATCTGCAGTAACCGATCATAGTTTTTCCACTGGCCATTCCATGGATTTAAAAAAAAAATTTGGTCACTGTCTAATCCTGTTGAGATTCAGTGGTCAAGAAAGTTGTGGAAATACAATTAGAGGACAACCTTCTCAGTCTAGCCGAGGGCTTCCAGCCCGGCACCTAGTGTATTCGCCTCATTTCACGTCTGCGCATACAAAAGAAGCACTGTTCTGTCATCACTACCTGTCATTCCATCACACGCCATTCATTTTTTCAATCAACCACGTAACTCGTAAGCACTGTGTATTTGCTGACTCTGTGCCTGCAGTTTTAATTTTTACTCATAAACGCATAAAGTTTTATTTATTACTGACGCTTTTGCTGCTGACAGTGTTATCTCTGATGGACAGTATTGTATCAAGTAGCCCTCCCGGTTAGCCGTGCGAACAAAAGCACTGCCTTCCGGGCGGGAAGGCGTGCCGGCACCCGGCATGAATCCGCCCAGGGCAGTAGTGCCGAAGTCCTGTGTGCCGGCCAGTCTGTGGATGGTCTTTAAGGCGATTTTCCATCGGCATCGGGAAATGCGCGCTGGTTCCCCTTGTTCCGCCTCAGTCACACTACAGACTATGTCGGCGATTGCTGCGCAAACACTTTCTCCACGTACCCGTACACAATAATTACTCCACCACGCAAATATTGGGGTTACACTCGTCTGGTGAGGGATATTCCCGCGGGGGAGGGGGGGGGGATCCACTGGGAGCCGGGGCGGCGGTGGGATGAGTGGACTGCTGTACCCTGTTGTGAGGTTGTATACCACAGCGGGCTACGGCGGGGACAAAGCCTCTCCGTCGTTTCTAGGTCCCCAGCTCCGTACAATACAATACAATTGTATCAAGTGGTTTAAATTCTACCGGCGACTCATCTTGAAGATGGCTGTAATGTTTTCAGCTGAAACACTGGAATAAGAAATAACGCTATCCCGGATGCACGCCCAGAACAAAACAGAATACTCTATCCGCTGAGAAAATTTCAAGAAACACAATAATTTTTTTAATTTTCAATAGCTTTGAACCTGATGCAGTTCGACGTCGCATAACTCATGCCAAGCTTTGTGTCTAGGAATTTGTTACGTCTCCAAGCATCTTTCATTTGAAAAAGTCTTTTGAAAGAGAGCACTTATAATTTAGTTGTTGTTACCTTGCATTATTTTGAAAATTAATTCATTACTACGATCGTAATGTGCATTTTTGAAACCTAGACACGTAATTATATTTTTAGACAGCACTCTTTTGACTGGTTTCATGAGGCCCGCCACGAATTCTTGAATTTGTCTCCTGTACAAAACTTTTCATATCATAGTAGCACTTGCAACCTACGTCCTCAATTATTAGCTGGATTCATTCAAGTCTCTGTCTTCCTCTGCAGCTTTTACCCCCAACAACTCCATATACCACCATGGAGGTTATTCCCTGATGTCTTAACATATGGCCTATTGTCCTGTCTCTTATTCTAGTCAATGTTTTCCATATACTCCTTTTTCTCGTCCATTCTGCGGAGAACCTAATTCCTACCGTGTCAGTTCATCTAATTTTCAACGTTTGTCTGTAGCAGCGATTCTCTTCTCTCCGGTTTTCACACAGTCTACGTTCCACTACCGCACAATGCTGTCCTCGAGACGTACATTCTCAAAAATTGCCTCCTCAAATTAATTGTTATGTTAGATACTAGTATAGATTTCTCTTGGCCAGGAATGTCCTTTTTGCCAGTGCAAGTCTGCTTGTCACGTCCTCTCTACTCAATCCATCATGGGTTATTTTACTGCCTAGGTAACAGAATTCCTTAAATTCGTCAAAGCCAGCCGCGGTGGCCCTGCGGTTCTAGGCGCTTCAGTCCGGAATCGCGCGACTGTTACGGTCGCAGGTTCGAAAAAAATGGTTCAAATGGCTCTGAGCACTATGGGACTCAACTGCTGAGGTCATTAGTCCCCTAGAACTTAGAACTAGTTAAACCTAACTAACCTAAGGACATCACACACATCCATGCCCGACGCAGGATTCGAACCTGCGACCGTAGCGGTCTCGCGGTTCCAGACTGCAGCGCCAGAACCGCGCGGCCATTTCGGCCGGCGCAGGTTCGAATCCTACCTCGGGCATGGATGTGTGTGAGGTCCTTAGGTTAGTTAGGTTTAAGTAGTTCTAAGTTCTAGGGGACTGATGACCTCACATGACCATTGAACCAAATTCGTCTAGTTCGTGTCCCCAGTTCCGATGTCAAGTTTCTTGCTGTTCTCATTTCTTCTGCATCTCATTACTTTTATCTTTCTTCGATTTACTCTAAATGCACTTTCTGTAGTCAATAGACCGTTTATGTCATTCAACAGATCCTGTAACACTTCTTCACTTTGACTGATGACAGGAATGTCATCAGCAAGACTTATCATTGATATCCTTTCCCCTTGAATGATAATCCCAATCTTGAATATTTAATTTCTTTCCATCATTACTTCTTCTATGTATAGAGTGAACGGGAGGGGTGAAAGAATACATCCCTGTCTTACATCATTTTTACTCTGAGCAATTCGCTCTTGGGTTTCCAGTCAAATTGATCCCTCTTGGTTCTAGCACATATTTACATTACTCGTCTTTCCCTTTAGCCTACCCCTGCTCTCCTCAGAATTTCAAATATCTTGCATCATATTACAGTGTCGAACGTTTTTTTACAGGTTAACAAATCCTATGACCGCATCTTGAGTTTTCTTCTGTCTTTCTTCCATAATCAACCGCATCGTCAAGCCTGCTTCGTTGGTGCCTTACCTTTCCTAGAGTCCAACCAATACTCGTCTAACAGATTCACAATTTTCTTTTTCATTCTTCTGTATGTTATTCGTGTCAGAAACTTGGATGCATGAACTGTTAAGCTGACGATGAGATAATTCTCACACTATTTGGCCCTTGCTATCTTAGTAATTTTGTGGATGATGTTTTCTGAATGTCTGAAGGTATATCGCCAGTCTCATACATTTGACATAAAAACGTAAATAGTCGTTTTGTTGCCACTTCCCTAAAAACTTTTAGAAATTCCGATGGAATTATTTACTCTTAAGTCGTCTAAAGCTCATTCAAATTCTGATCCTAATGTTCTATCTCCTATCTCTTCCCTTGTGGACTCCTGTTCCTTCTTCTATCACGTCACCAGACAATTCGTCCTCCTGATAGAGACCATCAAAGTACTCTTTCCACCGGTCCGCGGTCTCCTCTGCGTTTAAATGTAGAATTTCCACTGTACTCTTAATGTCGCCCCTGCTTCTACTTTCAGCTGAGGTTGTTTTGACTTTTCTCTATGTTGACTCATTCCTTCCGACAGTCATTTCTTTTTCTATTTCTTCAAATTTTTCATGCAACCATTTAGTCTTAGCTTCCCTGCAGTTCCCGTTAATTTCATTTCTAAGTGACTTGTGGTTCTGTATCCTTGGTTTCCCCTGAACCTCCTCCGCCTTTCGTTGATCAACTGAGGTATTTCTTCTGTTACCCATGGTTTCTTCGCAGTTACCTTCCTTTTACCTAGATTTTTCGAGAAATTTTGTTAGCCAAGATAACATTTAATAATAGTACTGAAAGCTATTTTGGCTATCAAATTTTCTCTACAGCAATTAAGGATTGCCCCTTCTAATCTCTAATTGTGAGAAATGTCAACCTACATTTTTCTTTCCAACTTCTGTGATTCAAGTATGTTCATGCTGGAAAAATATTAGTATTTACAAAATAAAACTCTTGAGTTCAGTTACCGAGCGAGGTGGCGCAGTGGTTAGCACACTGGACTCGCATTCGGGAGGACGACGGTTCAATCCCGCGTCCGGCCATCCTGATTTAGGTTTTCCGTGATTTCCCTAGATCACTTCAGGCTAATGCCGGGATGGTTCCTTTGAAAGGGCACGGCCGCCTTCCTTCCCCATCCTTCCCTAATCCGAGCTTGTGCTCCGTCTCTAATGACCTCGTTGTCGACGGGACGTTAAACACCGATATCCTCCTCCTCTTGAGTTCAGTTGTTTTTATACAGTGAAATTTCCACCAACATATCATGCAGATATAAATAAACTTTCTGAATTTCATTTAAACCCTAAAATTGTAACTTTGAATATGAATATACATCACTCAACATCAATTGCTACTGATCATACTTTTTACTAGAGCTATAATGTAAAAATGTACAGGAATTTAATAGTGGTAAATACATTTAGAGGGCTCGAGATGGTAATTTTGAGGTGTTTGTGAAACAACTTGAATTTTTATTAAGCTTTCGACCTTCTAGCCAAAATGAAATATTATTATGTGCAGAGTATAATGTAAATTTTCTAAGCCATAGTTATTCCAGAGCCTTACTAGAGTTTCGAGCTACTTCATACCACCTAAATACCATGAAACAACTGTCTATCTGTATTATGGGAACTGGATGCTCTGATAACTACTTTTAGATACACTAACGCCGAAAAATTATTGTTTAAATGTTATAGTAGGCACCTTCTCTGATCATAAAGCTCAGATGCTGACCTGGAATATTCTTGGGTTTGATACAAAAAGAACAAGAAGTGCAAAAACACGAGGAAACTAAATGCGAAAGGAATTGAGGAATTCATGTAGTAAAACATAACATACTCGTATAACCCGAATAGATAGAAACTCGTGGAGAAAGTGAAATATACAACATATTCTGGAACGTAGTCGTAGGTTACTTCAGGAGAGGTTGTCTTGAAGCAGGAACTTTTTCAGTAGATTTCTTTTCTCACACTTGAAGTTACAAATGTCATAAAATTTATACAGAACTAAGAATAGATATCAAGAACACTTATGACTAAAAAGTTAAATCAAATTACAGAGTTCGTCTTAAAATTCTAAGCGACTATAAGAATACTGATATGTGGGAATTGTAGCTGGAACACGTACAGCCTATTTGGATAAATGTAAATCTTACAAGACAAACTATTTTGATAATAGTAGAAACGAAAGAAGAGAAAGCAGCTCAAGTAAATGAGCAGATTTCCTTAAATGTTACATCTTCAAACAACATTTTCAATATGATCTACTCTCTTAAAACTGAATGATTTGTTTTCAGAGTGAAAATGATGGGGAAATGATAGAGCGTTGCTTACCTGATATTTATTTTATTGACAAATTTTGTACTTCTGTGTATCAAAATTTCTAGCTCTGTTATTACTTTAATTCTCATGATTAAGCTTGAAAAGTGAATGCAAAGCTTATTCTTACAAGGAAAAATCACCAACTTGACCTCAGACTTGAAGGAGAAAAAAGCCTTAGGAACCGATCCCACGTAAAAAACTGGGCCAATTTCGATTATACACAGTTATGACTTTCTGAAAGTAGAGTGTTTCAACTTCCCGCGCACCAGCTGTTTGTCATTTGCTCTGCCACAATGCAGCCGCTCAATGCCCGGGCGCGAAGTGCTATACTGTGTAATGAGTAAGAGGTTTGTGAATGCTGTTTTCACACTATTTACATGCTGTGTTCATTGTGCCAAAGTGCCTGGTTTTTAACCCACTTTGTAATGAACACTTTTATACAGCAATTCACAAACACAGTGTAAATTAAAGAAACGAAATGAGTGTGCCATTAAGAAGCGGCGCAATGTTATTTAATTATTAACATAGAAGTTCTGCGCTATTTTCTTTAGGTTTTAAGGCTAGCACTGTGAAGGTGAAGTACATTTGCAGGAGATCCGCTAGTCTTCAACGTGACTGACATGGCTAAATTGCAAATCTAAAGTCATTAATTTCATTTCATAATATTCGTGCAGTCGCTTAGGTCTATTCATTTGGATTTTGAGACTTATTTATAGCTACAGGATATCAATACGAGATCATTGTTGAAACAATATTGCAGGTATATCTGCATGAGATAGACGCATTATGTAATCATATTCCCCAACGTTTTTCGACTAGAATAAATTATTTTCTCGAACAGGATTTCGAAACACATTGGGCAGATGTGTGTACCTTCAGCCTCCTACTCCCACGCCTTCGCTATCCCGTGAATAAGAGGGCCCTGGTTGTCACTTCGCTGTACAGTACCTCCTGCTCTGGTATTAGGTGGCTAGAGTGAAGCGGAGATAGTTGGGGGAAAAAAAAGGCCTGCGCGAAAGTTTAAAGGTTGAAACGTTGTGCTTTCACAAGGTCATAACAGCTTACTACCAGAATTCCAGAATTATGGCCTAATTTTTCACGCTGGGTCAATTTCTGGGGCTGATTTCCTGCAAGCGTACGTTTTTCTCTTTAAAATACGAGGTTAAGTTGATGAAGTTTACTTGTTAGTTTAGAGAGAGATAAGATGCAGATGTTGGACTTACGAGAATAGACATCCATCAAATTAGTGCTATTAATCTAAAACGTGTTATTTCTCTGTTTTAGGTTACTTCACGTGCAGGAATGCTGACTGCAGGTGGGAATGAAAAGTGGAATCTGTAGACAAAGAAAGTCTGAGGAACTGCTCGCACTCTAAGTAGCTAAACTGAACAATGGAAAGAGTAATAAAGGATTGTTACTTAATTATGTACTTCTGGAAGTTTAAAAGTACCACTGAGAATAGTCATCTGACGTTCGCGCACAATATTCTGTGGCAAGTGGAGGATGATCGTGGAGTAGAAATGGTGAATTATTAGGAGAAGAGGGGGGGAAAATTTTGGTGGAGCAGGTGGTGCCGGTGTTTCCGAAGAGAGCTGTGCTACTGGAGTGAGCAAGAAGGCGCCAGCATGAACGACAGCTCGTGCTCGCAGTCCAATGCCAGCAGCACGGACGGACAGCTGCTCTTCGAGTTCGTGGCGTACGGCGTGCTGCTGAACCTGATCGGTATCTTCGGGATCGTAGGCAACATCATCTCGATGATCATACTATCGCGGCCACAGATGCGCTCGTCCATCAACTACTTGCTGATCGGGCTGGCGCGCTGCGACACCGTGCTGATCGTGACGTCGGTGCTGCTGTTCGGGCTGCCGGCCATCTACGGGTACACGGGGATGCTGATGGCGTACTTCTACTACGTGTACCCGCTCGTGGCGCCCATCGTGTTCCCCGTGGCGCTGATCGCGCAGACGGTGTCGGTCTACCTGACGCTGACGGTGACGCTGGAGCGCTTCGTGGCGGTGTGCCACCCGCTGCAGGCGCGCTCGCTCTGCACGTACGGCCGCGCGCGCCTCTACGTTCTGCTCATCCTGGCACTCGCAACCGTCTACAACCTGCCGCGCTTCTGGGAGGTCACGCACGTCGAGGACTTCAGCCCCATCACCAACTCCACCATCTACACAGTGGCGCCCACCTCCCTGCGCGACAACCGCATCTACATCTCGGTCTACATACACTGGCTCTACTTCATCTTCCTCTACATCCTGCCATTCGCCTGCTTGGCCGTGCTGAACACCGCAATATACCGTCAGGTAAGCTAAAGCTCTCCTCGCTGTAGTAAAAATTGAGATAATTAACTATAAAATTTGAGGATTTTCTTTACATGAAGTTTAAAATGTAACTGCTCATTCATTTTTCATAGATTAAACAAATTTTAGAGTTTCATACATCTGCAAGTACGGTATATTTGCTGTGCAAAATTCATCGAGTCATCTCTCTTATTTAAGAAGAGATGTGTACCTACAGCAACAAATGCAGCCAATAGTAAGTGAAAAACTATGAAAGTTTACAGTAAAAAAATTACTTTGTTATGTTTTTGAACTTCCACTTGTATGAGTGTGAATCCTGAATTCTTCCTGGTCATGCTGACAAAGTTTTATGAATTTATTTGTAAGAGTATAGACGGTGGAAATTAAAATCTGCTGTGGTGCCTCTCCTACTACTAGTCGGCCCGTTTGACGTCCTATCTTCCTTCTAGAGAATAGGAGACATCGGCGCTGTGGGGCGCCGAAAGTGGAGTGCAATGGCGTCATAGCTTCTTCAGATTGCGTTTCGTAGACTAATTAGTTACGCAACCAATTACCGATGAATGTAAAGTGGACGCACGGGACGCTTAACTCGTATGTTGAGAAGGACGATAAACAAATTATTTATCTAAATGGAAACCGCATCCAGAAATATATAATTGGGGCTCTCTGGTGCGTTAAAATTATAGAACGGTTCTGATATGGTCTTAGGTCGAGGTTCCGTGTTAGTTATGAAATTGAAAAAAGAGCGTCAAATTACGAGGTGCGACAATAAAGTAATGAGACTGATTTTGTTTGCAAGATGTGGCAACCCTGCAGGCCTGCGTAGGCACAATGTCTTTGACCTGGTTTTATAAAATGCTTCTAATCCAAGTGGCACATCGATGCAACTGCTCAGCCGTGAGTTGTGCTGTAATACGTGAACACGTGTTTGTGTCTCCCATCACGGAAATGGAACCGCATAATATTACGCTACGGTATGCCTTTTCTTTTTGCGTTAAATTGGGTGAAAACGCGACGATAACTTACGGTAAACTTCAGAAGGATTTTGGAGAGGAGGTTATGGCAAGAGCTCAAGTTTTTCGTTGGCATAAAGTATTTAGTGAAGGCAGAACGAATGTTGAAGATGAAGACCACAATGGACGACCATCAACCCCACGGACGGATGTCTACTTGGCCAGGGTGCGTGAACTCCTACGATCTTATCGAAGGTTATCCGTGAAAATGATTGCAGAAGAACTGATCATCAGTCGAAAAACGGTTCGTCTAATAATAACTGAAGATCTTGGTATGAGAAATGCGCCATCCCATACTGCACTGTCAGTACAGCAATTTTTAACCTCAAAACAAATATCAGTACCACCACAGCCACCTTATTCAACAGATGTCGCTCTGTATGACTTTCTTCTATTTCCAAGACTCAAAACGGCGGTCAAGGGACACCATTTTCAAACAACACAAGATGTTCAAAAAGCTGTGACGAGGGTCTTGGAGGATATTACAGAAGATGAGTTCCAGAAATGTTACCATCAATGGCAGAAGCGCTGGAAAAAGTTTATGCAATCAGAAGGGAACTACTTTGAAGGAGACAACACTAAACTTGATTAAAACGCTAAGCAACATTTCTTTCACATCAGTCTCATTACTTTATTGTCGCACCTGGACACTACAAAACTGGTTCAGAAATTTTACTTACAACTATTAGTGCCTACATCGGTTGAGAAATACACTCATAAACCGAAACATTATGGCTACCATCAACGTGAGACTGAATGCCACCGGTTAACGATGCGGGGACGTGACATGGTAAGAGAAGCATATAAGCGAAGCAGAGACGAATGGGAAATCATTCTAGTTACCATAAGTGTTACAAACGATGAAAGCAATTGATATAAGTGTCTCTGAAGTAGTAAAGATTGTAATGGATCGACGTCTGTGAACGATATCTCGGAAACGGCAAAGCTGGTAGATTATTCGCGTGCTACTCTTGTGAATGCTTGAACTGTTTGAAACACGATGTAACCAAGTTTAGATGACAAGGTGTTGGACATCCACGCCTCATCACAGAACGTAGAGGTAGGAGGCTTCCGCAATCTGTAAGATAGGATAGGCTGCGAACTGCGGCAGATATGACCCACATTGAATAATGATCGTGAAAGCAAAAGTGTTTCGGAACACACCGTTCCGCACAAGTTTTTGGAAATGGGGCTCCGTAATAGATGAACACTACAAATTTTCGTTTTTACCCAACGGCATCGTCATTTACAATTGCAGTGGGTACGGAATCGTCGAGGTTGGGAGGTCCTCTGTCATATCTGGATACGCCGTCATTCGGACGAATGACTGTCCAAAGCACGCACCGCGCCGCTGATGAAGGCCGGTAAAGATTGTCTTATGTAATGGGGGACATGCATCTGGTCTTCCATTGGCCCTGTGGTGGCAATCGAAAGCACCACCTCAACTGTGGATTACCTGAACATTTTTGAGTGCCGCCTGCTTTCCTTCGTGCTTGATGTCTTTCTCGAAGTCTTGATGTCTTGCCACCAAATTGACTTGATTGGAACCCGATGGAAATCGTCTGGGATGCTACCATGTGCCAGCTGTGCACTTCCAAACCACGGCCCAGATTTATGGGAAATGCGTGACCTGTGAGTACGCATATGCTACTACATACCTCAGGAAACCTACGAAGGACTTGTCGATCCCACGCTGATGAACTGAGTTCCTAAGGTGGATCAACACGCTATTAAGAAAGTGGTCCTAGTGTTTGGGTTCATCGGTATAAGTGCAGCTACGTGTTCAGTATATCAGTCACACAGCGCACAGATTTTTGGTACAACGTCCTCCTCTGATGTTAAAGTAGCGGCGGGCACAGTAGTCTTTATAGTACCTCACGGAAGATAGCAAGAAGTGGTCACGGAACTGGACCCCTCCAAAGTAGGAGGAACATCTCTAAGAAAATTGATGTAGAGCACTCCTGTTAGTGTGGCTGTAACTAAGGAACAGTTATTGTATATAAATTAGCCCAACCAGATGTTCGCAATGAACCTGTGTTTTTGCCTTCTATTTACTTGTGCATGTGAATGTCCGCTACCACAATTAAAGAGGTTGTGCAAATTCATAATGCCTTCTCGAATTAACGTACATTGTTTGGTATGAAGTAACAAAGCAGAGAATGGTGGCTGGAGTACGCAGCGCTGTGAATAGCACCGAGCAATCTTTACGCACCTGTGCAGTCTTCCGCTGCTATTGCTTCGCCATTGTGCAGATTGTATGGTTGTATATCTTGCTCTCAATACGTTGAATGATATATGCTCACCACTTGGGCCACTTGGAGAATACTCTTGGGCGGTTTCTCTCTTAAATGTTCCAAAACATCCTCTGTAAAAGCAAGCATTTGAACGGAGCAACAGCAGAAATTTCTCACACCTAATACCAGAAATAAACACAGAATATTCGATACAATGTTAACTAGGCCGGCATTGCAGGTTTCTCAGTATCACGCTGTAAAATGTAACAGGTGCGGAAAATGAATGTTGTTATGTATACACACATTCCATTCAAGAGGTACGGGCCCTATTAGCGACTTTTTGGTCTTTTGTAGTCTTCTCTCTGATACTATGAACACCAGATGGTGAGGAATATTGGATAGCTCTAAATCCACAAAAAAAATATTCGTACTTTTTTAGGAATATTTTCCCAGTATTTTCGTATAAAGAACTCGAAGTCTCTGGTGCCTTGTCACACATTAATTGTATTTAGTTTCATTTCTTACCCCACATTTATCTTTGTGTGTCTACTGAGGGGAAATTATGTGCAAAACAATGCGAGTTTTGAATGTATGCACTGTGTGTCTTGTTTATTTCCAAACTTGTTCTGGTCGGTCACGGTACTTCCTGCTGACAACAGTGACGGGAACCATACTATTCGCCCTTAAGCTTGCATTCGGTACCGCTTGGATCTGTCTTTGATTTGTTTTTGTGGCAAAGTTAGCTGTACTTTAACAAGATACACAGCATTATGAATAGGTGTACTGATGAGGAGTTGGCCAATATGCAACTCGATTACGGGTCCACTGAAGGGCCGGCCGCAGTGACCGCGCGGTTCTACGCGCTTCAGTATGGAACCGCGCGACCGCTACGGTCGCAGGTTCGAATCCTGCCTCGGGCATGGATGTGTGTGATGTCCTTAGGTTAGTTATGTTTAAGTAGTTCTAAGTTCTAGGGGACTGATGACCTCAGATGTTAAGTCCCATAGTGCTCAGAGCCATTCCACTGAAGGCAAAGTAAATATTGTGTGACTAGGGACTGCCGTCGGGTAGACCGTTCGCAAGTCTTTCGATTTCACGCCACTTCGGCGACTTGCGCGTCGATGGAGATGAAATGATGATGATTAGGACAATACAACAGCCAGTCCCTGAGCGGAGAAAATCTCCGGCCCAGCCGGGAATCGAACCCGGGCCCTCAGGATTGACATCTGTCACGCTGACCACTCAGCTAAAAAAAGTAAAGAACGGCATAAAGACGTTACGCTAGCTGTTCACGCACAACGGTAGCCACATCACGGTAGTACTTCTGCAGCTGTAAATAGCTGCCTTATTAGAAACTCAATCCTTTCGTGTTATAGCAATTGTATCTTACAAGTTTTTTCGTTGCTGTGAAGTAATTTTCACAGGAAAAACTTCCTTGTAGTATGAAAGAGAATGAAACTCAATTGCATTATTACTCTGTAATGAGCCACAGGAGACGTAGATCCGTTATAGTCAAATGCACGTAATACATCCCCAAACAAGAAATAAAATTTTGTCGGAGGAGTTCAAGGTTACCCTGTATATATGTTAGAATACATTTCCACACGAAATCTGACAGATTTTGTGCCTTTCACATCTACTTTGTCGTATGTAAGCAGTATATTTATTTACTTGTGTACTAGTACATGTCTTAATGCTGCCAATAATGTCTCTGCACTAGTGTACAACACATATCCCGTTATGATGAGAAGAAACAGGTATGGGAAGACAAGCTTATGTCCGTTGGTGCTGTTAGGCGCAGGTTGTAGATACCTTTACGCTAATGGCTAATGGGTTGCCTAATTAGTTAGGGTAACAAACACAATATGAAAAAACACTGATGCCACCGTTCTCCAACTTCGACGTTCTACAGCTACCAAACTATGCATATCCGAGCAGAGGCTCTCACCTGAAAATGACGAGTTTTATGTACCGTGCAACTTACTGAGCTTTGTGGAAGTTTCTCGATACACCTCATGTATATGATACGGATGCAACGTTTAAAAAAGTAAGGGCCAGTCGAATGAAGACGAGATAGGTGGGAAAAAGTAACGAAAATGTTTATTATTTCAAAAGTAGTCCCCATAACTGTTGACACGTTTATTCCACTGTGAAACAAGACGGCCAATTACGTCATGGGAAAATGTTTGCGGTTGTCTACGAAACCACCATTGTACCCTGGCGTGGACCTCTTCATCTTAAACAAATTGGCGGTCACGAATATTCTTCTACAGGGCTCCAGAAATATAGAAGTCGCATGGGGAGGGATCTGGGCTGGTATGGAGGATGTTCAACGGCTTTCTAGTGAAACTTCTGTAGGCTAGTCGAAACGACGGGCACGCCAGCTTCCTGAAAATCGTGATGACCTTTTTCTTTGACTACAAGGGCCCGCTGCTCATTGCCTTTTTGGAACACTGCACCACAACTAACGCACAGCCGTACGTCGACCCTTTACAAAAACTGAAGCACATCATCAAGTCCAAACACCTAGGAATCTTGACGGATGACGTCATTCTGTTGCAGAATAATGCATGGCGGCATGCTGCCAAGGCTGTTTCGAGTAAGCTGCAGCAGTTTTGCTGGAAAGCCATTACACGTCCTCCATACAGTGCCGATCTCTCTGCAAGTGATTTTCAACTTTTTGGAGCCCTGAAGCTTTCGACGAATGGATGCACGCCTGGGTACAATAACGGATCCGTAGGCCACCGCAAACATTTTTCTATAAAGGCACTGACCGTATTGACTCACATTAGTGTAAACGTATTAACAGTTATGCCGATTACTTTTGAAATAATAAACAGTTTACTTACTTTTTCCATCTGTTTCGTTTGCATTTGAGTGTCTCTTGTACATTACAGCAACAGTTTCATTTGCTTTGCCTGCAAGGAGTCCCCTTGTTTTCTCAGTGAGTACAGTGTTGGTAACGGAATTTTTTATCCATGACTAACAGTATTGGGAAAGTAATTCATGAATATGAGGAACAGTATTGGTCCTAATATGTTCGTCTGGGGACCCTCTATATTAAGGTATTATGGTTCTGAGATGTGTTTTATCAAATATTTTCCCATATTTGAAGTTTGTGTAATATCTCAAATTGGACCTCTCTGTAGGATATGATCCATTCGCTAGCTACACCTCTTACTTTTAATGTTTCTAACGTATTTTGGCAAATATTGGGATGGCTCCTTTGGAAAGGGCATGGCCGATTTCCTTCCCCATTCCTTTTGCAATCCGAGCTAGTGTTTCATGTCTAACGACTGTTCCGTCGAAAGGTCGTAAAACTTTAAATTTCCATCCTATTTTTATGGTCAACAGTATAAAAAGCCATACAAAGATCTAAATGTATGCCTGTGGCATACTTGTCCTTGTCAAAAGTATCATGTACAACTTTTTGAATTCTACTACTGGTCATTCTGTACTTCTTCCACAACGACAAACTGGGAAGGACTTATAAGGTTATATTTATTTAAGTGCTTCGTTACCCTTGTTTCATAATCACTTCTATTGTTTTTGAGGCAGATGACAGCTGAGAAACGGACGTGTAATTTTCTATATCTATCTGTAGCAGAGGCACAACTCATTGCCGGTTTAAAGTTCCGTTTCGCAAATGACTCATTTATTATATTTGTCGTGGAACCTTTTTTTCTCAGTAAGCATTGTTTTAGCACAGATATTGGCCCTTAATCTAAACCTATTGAATTCTATTTTCTTAGATTTTATACAATTTTATGTCCTTCATGATCTTTTGTGCTTAGTAACGTCATTGTAGGCCTACCTCGTGTTCCGTTATTTACCCAATTTATATTTGTTTTGAAAATTTTTTTCTTTGCAGTTTCTCGTAAGTAATAGGAACATTCTCATTTATGTAGCTTACTAGTTTGTATAGATAATTTAGTACTATATCACCCTCCGTAAAACCTATGTTATCGTGCTTTCCAGTCTGTTCCTGTCTCATCTTTAATGACTTCCAAACAGCTTTCTTTTTATTCGCTTCATTCTATTTATTTTTTATCAAATGATTTTCTGTAACAATTAGCGCTCTCACATAAATCCTTTGTCCTTGCGGTGGAAATTCAAAACTTCGCGGTTGATTAGACTGATTAGGTTGTCGTGTAACCGTATTTCTATGGACTCCTTGATTACTGAGTCCCAAAATCCGTATGTACTCAGTAATCAAAGAGTCCATAGAAATACGGTTGCACGACAACCTAATCAGTCTAATCAACCGGGACAGTGGCTACCATCTCAGCACAGCCTGGGAACCTGCAATCAGGAAAATCAGAGAAGAACGTTCCGTTCTACCAAGTGCCGCGGACGGAGCGGACAGAGACGGACGCCGGGACTCGAACCCCGCGCACGCGTCCCCCCACCACCGGCCGATCCAGGCGCATCGGGTGATTCCGCGGGAAGCGGAGACAGGTCCAGCAGAGATATAAGCCCGCGACCGACGATATCCCGACACTTCGCCTGAAGATGATGGAGACGCATTCCATCGAAACGTTGCTAGGAGACGACGATGCTACTCGGCTGACAACCCGTGAAGACTTCATATATACACAGTATACTTTGACCACGGTGACATGCGAACAGTTTACACACTTCGCCACTTGAGAAATGCTTCCAACCTTGGCCAGAAAACCAATGATCATGCCCTTTTCGATGTCGGATAAACCGCCCCATTTCTGCCTTACAACAACCACTGCACAGTTTTGCGTATCCCCGACATACTTTATATACCGTCCACTGCCAGTGCTGCCTCCTGACGTGTGTGAGTGGTTACCGCACGTTGACGTCAAACGCAGACAGTGGTCACATTGATGTTATTGGATCGTGTGGCATTGAGAACTCAGTGAATTTTGCAGTTACATTGGTTTCTCTATTCACACCTTCAAAAGTTTGGTTTGCTAGTTCTCTTAGAAAATAGTGCATTTTGACTTCTGATATAGGGATTTTCTTTCAAGTTTATTTCACTGTTATTATTTATAAAAAATTATCTAAGAGTCCAAGATCTTGTGCAGTTATAGCACACTGTTCCCTGTTCATATTCGTAGTCACATGGTCGATTACCGATGCTGTTGTTGTAGTTACCCATGTTGTACCGTTGACCAACAGAGACATGCTGAAACGGTCATAGAAGTTTCAAAGTGTGCAACGAGTTTCTTCTGTGATATTTGTCTTTTTGTCTCCACGCAAAAAGACTAGACAGATAAAATGACTCACTTTTTATTGATGTCGAGCCCTGTTAATTCAATAACTGATTTTTCTAAAAGTTTGTCTTCACTGACTGTACTAAGCTCATGTGTCGAAGTTTCTTTCCCCAATTAAGTGCGTGATCCTCCATCTTTTGAAGAAGTTATGCTGTAAGAGTCTGTCCTTTCATATTATCATAGATGAGCATTGATTTGAGAACACTTCTCGCAAGGCAGAGAACTCATTCAATGAACTCATTGTATCTACATTACGAGACAAAATAAATAATACAGTATTGCAATTGTAACTGTCGAATGTAACTGTTGAATGTGCGCCGAGGACATTTACTCTCTTAATTATAATCGGGAAAAGGCGATATTCTTATAAGGGAATAACGAAAAATAATTTCAAAGAATGTATAGTACAGAAATACTACAGAACAGTTATGCTCCTGTCAACGTTCACTTTGCATAAGAGACCTAATGAAAAACTGAAAGACCTTTATACAGCTATTTTTCCTTCGTTTCGGTAGCCATCGGACCAGGTGAGAAGGATGATTATAATCGTATATCGTACCTTCGTCATGCACTAAAAAGAGACTTGCACGATGCATAAGTGGAAGTTAATTGCATTATGGCCTCGTTTCGCTAGTAAAAGTTTTTTACCACCGCCATAATTCGTCAGGCGGTGTACAGGCGAGGTGAAACGTGCCAACTAGAGCGCACGGCGTCTGCGGCGTGCTGAGGGAGCGCGCCATATCGGCGATAAACGCGCAAATTATGCCGCCTGCATCCACTCAGCGGGAACAACAGTAGCCACGCCACGCTATATGCAGTCGAGCACACTGGAAAACACCGCCAACCCACAATCGCATCCTACTAACACTTTCAGCGAAGTTATGGCACGTTACAGGACTCACCTCCAAAATACGAGGCGTATATATTCACACTATAGCCTGTTAACTAAAATTCGAGCAGTATAGGCAAACAATATTTTCGTTACGGGCAATATTAAAGTAATTCAGCTTCCGTATAGAAATCAATGCTAGTGTGGTGTCACCTGCTTCATCTTAATGCTGGATGATGCCGAGAAAGTTTTGTCCGTGGGCTATCACAAGAAAACGCAGAAAGCCTTACACAAAATTTCCACTTAGTCTAATGAATAGGGCAGCTCTAATTAAAAGTGGATATAATAGAAGCTTTCGAAATGTGGTGCTACAGAAGAATGCTGAAGATAAGGTGGGTAGATCACGTAACTAATGAGGAGGTATTGAATAGGATTGGGGAGAAGAGAAGTTTGTAGCACAACTTGACTAGAAGAAGGGATCGGTTGGTAGGACATGTTTTGAGGCATCAAGGGATCACAAATTTAGCATTGGAGGGCAGCGTGGAGGGTAAAAATCGTAGAGGGAGACCAAGAGATCAATACACTAAGCAGATTCAGAAGGATGTAGGTTGCAGTAGGTACTGGGAGATAAAGAAGCTTGCACAGGATAGAGTAGCATGGAGAGCTGCATCAAACCAGTCTCAGGACTGAAGACCACAACAACAACAACAACATATGCTTCATAATGTTCACAGTAAAAAGAAATATCCTAATAGCATCCAATTACAAGATAAGTTGTAATCTTCTATAGACGAACACGTCACTTAAATATTGAGGGCAATGCGAAACTTATGTGTGAAATACACGTTCCAGTCACATAAGCGTGACCGCTACCTGTGTTCGATGTCAAAGTTCAAAAACCACTCACACACGACATGTTTCAGCAGTAGTATTGGAGGACATTTAAACCGTGCCGGGAAGACGCGGCAAACAGTGCACTCGCTGTCGTAAAGCGGAATCGGAGCGGTTTATCTGATGTCCGGAAGTTCATGATGATAGGCTTACGAGCCAAGGGTGGAAGCATTACCCAAGCAGCTAAGTTTGTAAACCGTTCGCGAGCCCACGTGGTTCATTTGTACAGTGGCTGACAAAACGTCGCTAGACAAAACCGACGCCAAGGCAATTGTGGTGCGACGTAGGCCATAGATGACTGGGGTGGTGCTGCTGCTGCTGCTGCTGATGATGATGATGATGGTGATGATGATGATTGGTTTGTGGGGCGCTCAACTACGCGGTCATCGGCGCCTGTGAAAAGTCCCAGTTTTGACACAGTCCAAATTTTACACAATACAATCTAGATACTGTCACGAATGTCGGCGATGATGATGAAATGATGAGGACAACACAAACACCCAGTCCCCGGGCAGAGAAAATCCCCAACCCGGCTGGGAATCGAACCAGTGATACAGAGGCAGCAACGCTAGCCACTGGACCACGAACTCCGGACGAAGACAGGTGTGAACGATGGCTACGGGGATGTGTGCAAACGAATAGACGTGCGTCTGTTGATCGTGTGACCTCTTAGACGAACCAAGGGGCTATCAACATATGTTCTCAACGACCATTCAGAGAACACTGCTGTGTTTGGGTATCCGCAGCCGGCTGCTGGTTCATGCACCCATGCTGACCTCTGTTAATTGCAGACGAAGACTAGAATCTGCACACCAGTACCCCAGTTGGACGTTCACTTAGTAGCGACTGGTAACCTTGTCAGATGAAACACGTTTTATACCCTAACGCACAGGTGGTCGGCGGTACGGTGTGAAACGTCTGAAAGTAAACACTCTGCAACAATCGACGGAGGGGTTCAGGACGGGATGGAGCGTTATAGTCGTGATATTCCCGGGGTGATATCGTCATTCTGGAAGGCACAATGGGCCAACACAAGATGCATCTATTCTTGGGAACCATTTCCAGGCATATATGCAGTTTGTTTTTCCTTGGCACAGTGTCACTTACCAGCAGATAATGCAACTTGTCACACAGTTCGCAGTGTGCATGCGTGTTCAGCGTATTCCTCTGGCCACCGAACTCCCCGGACTTAAAACCAGTCGAAAATCTATAAGACCACCTCGATCGGGCTAATCGCATCATGGATACTCAGCCGAGAAACGTAGCGCAGCTGGCCACGGCCATGGAGTCGGCATGGTTCAACACCTCTATCGATACATTCCACAGCCTCATCGACTTTCTTCCTGTACGTCTCACTACGGTCTGTTCTGCAAAATGTGATAACTCAGGTTTTTTACAGGTGTTGACATGAATGTGACTGGACAGAGTCTAACGAATATGAGGATTTTGTTGTAGTGAAGAAGAATGAAATACTTAGATCTGCTGAAAGGGTTATGAAAAAATACAGTGGACTTTTAAGTGAAATCGCTCACAAGGAGGAGTTAGAGCGCCTCTACAGTACTGATCCAGCGTTTGGAGCAAGTGGGTACGACAACAGACATCCAAAGAGCTGAGGAGTACACTGCTAGAATCGTAACATGTTGGTATAGCCCTGACGAAACTGTAACGGAGATGCTTTGGAAAATAAAACAAGGAAGACGACGTTATTCATGCGACATTCCTTTGGGTATGCTTCGGAAACTGATGTTGGAAGAATAAATTCAACAGTCATAGTACATCTCGCACATGCATCATGAGAACAGTGTAAGAAGGATCAAGGCGCGTATAGAATGAAAAAGGCAGCCATTTTTTCCTCGATGAATACGAAAACTCATCAGGACAGACAGTCGCTAATACTGGTACTATGTACCCTCCACAACACTTCGAAAAGTCGCTTGGAGAAAATTTATTCGTTGAAGCACAATTCGTACACTGCAATTCTCAGAAAAATTCCTTGTATATTAGCAGTACAGAGGTGGCTTAGCCAAATTTTGTTCTTTGCGTATTTTCAATAGAGAATGGACGTGTAAGAGTTGTAAGTTGCCTCGCAGTAATCAAATAGTAGACAAGTAAATTCGTGGAATACACTTTAACATCACTACGAATTTAATATAGTAGTTGTGTGCTGCACTAAAATTTTCGAGATTGAATGTTCGATTATTTGTCTTTTTACGGAATTTGGTGGAATTGGTAATTTATTTTTATTTGAACGAAAGTAATTGGGGTAATCAATCCAGATATATAGACTGGACAGAGTGACGGAAAATAGTGTGAGACATGAGATCATATTGAACACTTAAAGGAAATATGCAGGGTGTTTACATGTCTTCCCATCTAACGTCTAGGGATGATATCTCACGTCATCAGGCACAGCTTCTGTTACGGAGATAATGTTCGCTGAAGCTTCCCAGCGACGCTAGGCGTCTTTCTATTGAATTAGATGGCACTCGGATAACGAGATTTCATTAGACTAGCTGGACCTACTAACTAAATGTGTTGCATCTGGATACAGCCTACACCAGTAAACAGACATAGTGATTTTCAAGGAAAAAAATAGGAACGAATGTCTATAAGTGACGAAACATATTTTAGAAACGAATCATTTGCTCGGCCTGTTCCATTTCAAGTGGAGCGGGTGACTGGGTTATCGGACACTCGCAACCTTTAGGCGCACCACAGATGCCTAAGCCCTGCCGCCTTTCATGGCCATAAGTGAGAATACAACCAAACAACACTATATGGTTCCAGAAACCTTTCCAAGGCTCCAACATCTATGATGTAGGCATCCAGACTGAAGCGACGACTATAAATTTGTACAAAATCTTGGATTAGGATCTGAGTCTCTTGCTCACTAGGCAGATGCAGAAGCCAGCACACCACTCCGACACAGTGGTTTTGCACAAGTGCACCGACTACCCTCGCACACCTTCCTCCTCAATACAATTTCTCATTGACACCTCATCCCACTTAATGTTCCCCCTAAGCTCGAACAGTTTTGCAGAGTCTCTCCAACTATATTGGAGCAGCATCTCATCATCGAACGACTCGACACTGTTCGAGTTTAGAGGCAATACGAAGTAGGCTGAGGCGTCAATGGGAATTTGGACAGAGGAGGAAGGCGAGCAAGAGTAGTCTGCTCCGTTGTACAAAGCCACTGTACCAAGCTGTCGTAGTGATTGGAGCATCCACCTAGCGAGTAGGAGACCTGGGTTCAAACCCCAGCCTTTACACGAATTTTCATTCGTCACTTCACTCTGCATACACACATAACAGATGTTTGAGACTTGAAAAAGGTACCTGGAACCATATACTTTCATCTAATTACAGCACTGATGCCGTGTTGTCAGGTAGGATCCAGCATTTCGTCCGATGCTGAGATGCTATTCCAGTAAAGTTGGACAGCCTCTGCAATGTAGTTCGAGTTTAGGGGGAGTACCAAATGGGTTGAGGCATGATTGGTAATTTGAATTGAGGAGGAAGGAGTGCTAGCGTAGTCTTTGCAGTTGTGCAAAGCCCCTGTGCCAGGGTGGCGTAGCAGTTAGTACATCTGCCCAGTTCACCAGGTTCGGATCCGAGCCTTGGAACAAATTTTCATTCGTCGCTTAGGTCTACATATATGTACATGGTAATAAAACGACACCTAGCGTCGCTGGGAAGCGTCATCAGACATTTTATCTCTAACAAAACATCTTTCCCATGACGCGATCTCCCATCCATATAAATGTGATGCAAACACTTTGAAACACTGCGTAATTAATTAAAAGTGGAATAGTAAAAACGACTGTACATCTTCCTTTGTGATAATATTACATAATTTCCTATGCTGACAATTACTGTCTAGACATTTAAAGCTACATATTGTTGTGTAAATAGTTCCGCGTAGTCAGCGTGTACACAACTTTCCCACTAGAGCGCGCCCCGCTAAGCACAACAGCAGAGGCACAGCGCTCGTCCGCCTCCACACTACGAGACGGACCAAATTCTGCTTCCGCCGATCCGCTTATTAATATGTAACGCAGCCAATGAGATTGCTGCTAACGTAGAACCTTTTCTCCTCGCGGATCACACTCGCGCAGTGATACATGAACGCGTGAAGTATTATAACGAGTGTACAGACCTCCGATTAGTCGGTCTGCATTTGTCTGTACCAGTCTGCATTAGTCTGTACCAGTCTGTACGAGTTCTACATTTGTCTGTACCAGTCTATAGTCAAGTTTTAGTCTGTGCCTAATAAGATTACGATATTCCCGTACATAGCCATCAAGATAAATGTATAGACACTTTTGTCAAGTATCAGAGATATATGTGAGAATAAGATGAACGTACCAATACCAAAGGAACTTCAGATTGTCAGTTGTAAATAGCATCCAGAACCAAGTTAGGTTATTTTTATGCTTGTTATTATTTTAATAAATGTGTGTGAAAATTAATCAAGTTCTGTTTAAAGTTGGTCACCGTCAATCTGCTACTCTAAGCGTGCAAGTGGCATTTCTATCGTCTGACCTAACGGCAGAAGATAAACACGCCACGATAAGACCACGAGACATATTGCTGACACTCGCCTACTTTGTTAGAGCGACAAGTCAAATAATGTGATGGTGTGTGTACCGAAGATCTTACAGTACGCACTCCACACATATCAACCCATACAGATTAAAATTAGCAGACAACAGTAAAAATGGTTCAAATGGCTCTAAGCACTATGGGACTTAACATCTGAGGTCATCAGTCCCCTACAGTTAGAACTAAGTAAACCTAACTAACCTAAGGACGTCACACACATCCATGCCGAGGCAGGATTCGAACCTGCGGCCGTAGCAGTCGTACGGTTTCGGACTGAAGCGCCTCTAGGCCACCGCGGCCGGCCAGATAACAGCAGATCTGCCTAGACCTAAGAATCGAATCTACCACTTTGAGCATTCTAGTCAAACTCTGAACTCAATGCATTAATTAAACAGTGAGTTTATTCCGTTTTAAATGAAGACTTTTGTCTATCATGTGATAGCGCTGTTGCTAAACCTCCATTCTCGTCTTTCGTTTTCTACCGAAAAGATGCGAGGGACGAAATTTTATTGTAGTTGTGTTTGTGGTGTTAGTATGCTAGGAATTGAATCGCGCCGTTCTAATATCCGAATTCTCTCCACCCCGAATATCGACATGTATAATATTTCTATCTGCTTCCTGCATCGAGAGAAAAGGGAAAGAAAGTGGGTCAAAGTCTTGCTACGCCACTGTGATTGCGGGCCCTTACTCTGGAGGTAGATTGAAGATTTGAATCGATTCACAATCGTACAGGCGCTAGCAAGGGCAATTCCGACAGTAGCCCGCAACACTACGAGAGCAAACATGTGAGGACGGAGTACGGGGCTCATGACGTGGCGTACATTTGCCGCGCGAGCGGCTGCACGGTGTCGCGTCCACGTTCCCGTCCAGCGCACTGTTTGCAGCAGACCGCAGCTGCTGCCACCGCGCCGCTACATATGCATCTCCCGCCCAGATAATGGCCAGGCGGATTTGCAGCTTCGGGTTAAAGTCTCACTCGCGGATGTAATCACGAATACTCGTCCAACGAAACTATGCCCCGCTCGTAATACTAACCCCTTGGCACTCGCTCACATAAGTTGTAATTCACTTACAGCTCTCGGTTTAGATATTTACTTGTATTGCTGAGTTATACTGCAGCCAACAGATACTGGTAAAATATACAGACATGAGATGTGTTAACTTTCCGAGGGACTGTTTTCATTCAGAACGTATGACAGCATTCGCAGATTTCTTTTATTTTATTAAAAAAGTAAACATACTTCGCACAAACAATACAGAAGTGAACCTCAGCATTACCTAAAGCATAAAATACGTCCTTTAATATACGACCAATAAATGGAAATAAACGCTACTGTAATGAGAAATTTATGTAGTCACCTTCTGAGTGTGTAATTTAAACAAAAGAATTTTTTGCCATCAGCAGTATATATTTAAATTTATCGTTGACCCGCTTCTGTTATTTGAACCATGATTACTGGAGGATTGAGGAATCAAAAGAAATACATACAGTTTACAGAGACGGAAAAATCTAAATATAAAGATTGCACCTCTGAACGTCAACATCATATACACTGCTGACATAACAATGCGACAATAACGTGGTGCCATTTTTCAACAGAACTGTCCTCGTCCACACATTGCATGTGTCTCTGAACCGTCAGCGAGATGTTGAGATACTTCCACGGCCAACAAGATTCCCAGATATGTCCCCGAGAGAACACGTGTGGCACCATCTCGGATGTCAACTCCGTCCAGTGACAGTTTCCAGTACGTCAAGGTCCATTAACAAAAGTTGTGACAGAGGGAGGTGGCGCAACTGAGTGGTTACCACACTGGACTCGCGTTCGGGAATATGGCAGTTCAAACCCGCTTCCGGCCATCCTGATTTAGGTTTTCCGTAATTTCCCTAAACCGCTTCAGGGAAAAGGGCACTGCCGACTTCCTTCGCCGTCCTTCCCTAATCCGATGGGACGGTTGGCCTCACTGTTTGGTCCCCTCCCACAAATCACTCAACCAACCAATGGATGTGGGCCAGCTTGCCTCAGGAGAGGGCACAAGGGCCTTATGACACCCTTCCCAACCGAATCAGAACATGCATCCAGGCCAGAAGGGATGCAACCTCATACCGATAAATGGGCTCATATTCTCAAGTTCTTTGTAAATTTGACTCGACTTTCTAATCACTGAATTACCCCACATATCCTCTTAACTCGTGAAACTCTATTTCATTTCCTCCTTCCCTACTACGTGCTTCATTGTTATGTGAGACAGTGTAGATTATATGCGACTGGCAAACTCCAAGAATTTTAAAAAGGTGTTGACACATAGATTTTAGTAGGATTTGATGGTCTTGAGTACAAAATTAATTTCAGAAACGAAAATAGGCGCTTTCACTGACACATGGATTAATGGTTCAAATGGTTCTATCAAGAGAACCTCGCCATCGCACCCCCCTCAGATTTAGTTATAATTTGGCACAGTGGATAGGCCTTGAAAAACTGAACACAGATCAGTCGAGAAAACAGGAAGAAGTTGTGTGGAACTATGAAAAATTAAGCAAAATATACAAACTGAGTAGTCCATGGCCAACATAAGCAACATCAAGGATGATGTAAGCAGAGGAGCGCCGTGGTCCCGTGGTTAGCGTGAGTAGCTGCGGAGCGAAAGGTCCTTGGTTCAAGTCTTCCCTCGAGCGATAAGTTCACTTACTTTATTCTTGCAAAGTTATGATCTGTCCGTTCGTTCATTGACGTCTCTGTTCACTGTAATAAGTTTAGTGTCTGTGTTTTGCGACCGCACCGCAAAACCGTGCGATTAGTAGACGAAGGGACGTGCCTCTCCAATGGGAACCGAAAACATTTGATCCAGGAAAACACGTCTGATATATTCTATACGACACTGGTGACTGCATGTGCGTCACATGACAGGAATATGCTGTCGACCCACCTAACTTGCACACTTGGCGAATGGGTAAAAAGATACTTCTACCCAGCACGATTTAGGTTTTCTTGTGGATGTGATAACCACTCCCAAAAAAGTGATGAAAACATAAGAGTGTGTCACATAAACTTCAACAAATGAATGCAACAGTTTCACAGTCGCACAGTTTTCTCTGTGCTCTGTCAAAACATACGTTTTTAACGTTTTCAAATTTTTCCGTGTGTAGACCGTCAAATCCTGCATATGCCCAAGCAAATCTGAACATGTCCTGGAATTTTGGAGACCGAAGTTGATTATGTGTGAGTGCCTGAACTCTGATAATTGTCTGAAAATAAAACTTTTCACTCGTGGGAAGACTTGAACCAAGGACCTTTCGTTCCGCAGCTGCTCACGCTAACCACGGGACCACGGCGCTCCTGAGGTTACATTATCCTAAATGTTGCCTGTCTTGCGCATGGACCACTCAGTTTATATATTTTGCTAATTTTTTCATAGTTCCACACAACGTCTTCCTGTTTTCTCGATTGATCTGTGTTCAGTTTTTCAAGGCCTATCCACTGTGCCAACTTACAACTAAATCTGAGGGGGTTGCGATGGGGAGGTTCCCTTGCAAGCACTATGGGACTTAAAATCTGAGGTCATCAGTCCCCTAGAACTTAGAACTACTTAAATCTAACTAACATAAATACATCACACACATCCATGCCCGAGGCAGGATTCGAACCTGCGACCGTTGCGGTCGCGCGGTTCCAGACTGAACGCCTACAACAGCTCGGCCACTTCGGCCGGCCATGGATTAATGTATGAATGTGGGTAGAAGTAGCTACATTCCTTAGTCTGTATCCGTCTGTGCTGACGTGCAATGAATCCAGCCAGTTTCTTCATATTTGTGAATAACAACTGGTAGTATCATTGATAGTCTGTCTCAGTACATACAGATCTCGTGAAACATTTTAGGTATTTCGTAGTTTGCGTGTGCTAGTCTTCTCTTTAACGTAACGTTCTGTTAGCATTTGTCTTCTGATAAGCGGGGATATTTCATGTGATTCGGAAGAGCATTACTAGGCGATATTTTCACTGTAGCAAGGCATATCAACATACACTCCTGGAAATTGAAATAAGAACACCGTGAATTCATTGTCCCAGGAAGGAGAAACTTTATTGACACATTCCTGGGGTCAGATACATCACATGATCACACTGACAGAACCACAGGCACATAGACACAGGCAACAGAGCATGCACAATGTCGGCACTAGTACAGTGTATATCCACCTTTCGCAGCAATGCAGGCTGCTATTCTCCCATGGAGACGATCGTAGAGATGCTGGATGTAGTCCTGTGGAACGGCTTGCCATGCCATTTCCACCTGGCGCCTCAGTTGGACCAGCGTTCGTGCTGGACGTGCAGACCGCGTGAGACAACGCTTCACCCAGTCCCAAACATGCTCAATGGGGGACAGATCCGGAGATCTTGCTGGCCAGGGTAGTTGACTTACACCTTCTAGAGCACGTTGGGTGGCACAGGATACATGCGGACGTGCATTGTCCTGTTGGAACAGCAAGTTCCCTTGCCGGTCTAGGAATGGTAGAACGATGGGTTCGATGACGGTTTGGATGTACTGTGCACTATTCAGTGTCCCCTCGACGATCACCAGTGGTGTACGGCCAGTGTAGGAGATCGCTCCCCACACCATGATGCCGGGTGTTGGCCCTGTGTGCCTTGGTCGTATGCAGTCCTGATTGTGGCGCTCACCTGCACGGCGCCAAACACGCATACGACCATCACTGGCACCAAGGCAGAAGCGACTCTCATCGCTGAAGACGACACGTCTCCATTCGTCCCTCCATTCACGCCTGTCGCGACACCACTGGAGGCGGGCTGCACGATGTTGGGGCGTGAGCGGAAGACGGCCTAACGGTGTGCGGGACCGTAGCCCAGCTTCATGGAGACGGTTGCGAATGGTCCTCGCCGATACCCCAGGAGCAACAGTGTCCCTAATTTGCTGGGAAGTGGCGGTGCGGTCCCCTACGGCACTGCGTAGGATCCTACGGTCATGGCGTGCATCTGTGCGTCGCTGCGGTCTGGTCCCAGGTCGACGGGCATGTGCACCTTCCGCCGACCACTGGCGACAACATCGATGTACTGTGGAGACCTCACGCCCCACGTGTTGAGCAATTCGGCGGTACGTCCACCCGGCCTCCCGCATGCCCACTATACGCCCTCGCTCAAAGTCCGTCAATTGCGCATACGGTTCACGTCCACGCTGTCGCGGCATGCTACCAGTGTTAAAGACTGCGATGGAGCTCCGTATGCCACGGCAAACTGGCTGACACTGACGGCGGCGGTGCACAAATGCTGCGCAGCTAGCGCCATTCGACGGCCAACACCGCGGTTCCTGGTGTGTCCGCTGTGCCGTGCGTGTGATCATTGCTTGTACAGCCCTCTCGCAGTGTCCGGAGCAAGTATGGTGGGTCTGACACACCGGTGTCAATGTGTTCTTTTTTCCATTTCCAGGAGTGTATTAACAGCAGACATTATTCAGCCTCAGTATAACTTCAGAGAGGTGGATTATGGTTTAACGTTCTACTACCGAGGATTCAATAAATGACGGATTATACGCTCAGTTTGAGGAACAATTGGATGAGACATTGAAACGTCCCCTTTGAAAAATTTTACATGACTGTGCTTAAACTGACACACAATATTTTTAGCGCAACACAATCTGACTTTCAAAAACCCCTACAAAAGAATGGCCCTGACTAATATTAACCTATACCTTTCACAAATCACTTACCTCACCAAAAATCTTCGTTACTCGAACTACTGCAATACAGCGAGCGCCACTACTGACAGCTAAATAAAAGATTCAAACTACGGATGGCACTAACTACTGATAGGCATAGTTAGCAAATGAAAGATTTTAATAGAGAACAAACAATGTATTTACCTTAATAGTCATCAAAAGTCATCATATATATATATAGTAGTTCATAACATCCAGTCTTACATATTTCAAAACTCCGCCATCTCTCTCCCCACATCCACCACTGCTGGCGGCTCACCTCCAACTGCGCAACGCTACGCGCTGTTAACATCCAGCTTCCGCTGCCCAACACTACAATGGCAGACAACAATGCAAACTAGCCACAGACTGCACACAGCACAGCCAGTGATTTTCATACAGAGCGCTACGTAACGTTGCCAATAAGAAAACATAAACAGCGTACTTACATAGCCCCCATGCTCCCCACAAAAAAATTTTACAAAATTGTTTTGGGCACTGGCCAATACAGATTTGAAAAAATTTTTCATAATTACAGTAAGAAAGATATCAAATGCACACAATTCTTGATACATTGTTGGTCAAAAGCTAAAATTTTCTCACAGTCCATAAAGACAGTCCTGATCATTCATCACAGTAACATTGCAGTGTTTTTCTCAAAGTCTGAGCAGTAAAAGAAAATGCAGACGGAAGTAGTGGATTTCCATGCAATCTTGAAGAAGTAGTGTTGTCCTTCGAACGGAAAGACAGTGCTGACTCTTGATATGCAGACAGGTATTGGTCCACAACAGAGCAAACCCACAGCAGAGTCAGTCGAAATTTTGAAGAGTATTGGTAGGTAGGTCATCAGAGAGCAGACCCACTGTAGTCCTGGTAGAGATTACGGTATTGGTGGGCCACCAGAGGCGCACACCTACTGCAGTCCTTGTAGAAATAATGGTACTGGTGAGTCAGCAAAGTCGTAGACCCACTGTAGTCCTTGTAGAAATAATGGTATTGGTGGGTCATCAAAGGTGCAGACCCACTGTAGTCCTTGTAGAGACGGCCAGCAGCCATCTGTTGCAAATGTGCAGGTGCACAATCACCATCGAAGTGTCTTGCGGACAATATAGCAAGTCCATAAACCACCACTTGTGCACTAACAAAGTTTTTTTAATTGTCCTTAGAACCAGCAATGCTGTTATCCAGTCCCTTGCTGAATTATTAACACATGTGCAAACACTACCAGTCCCTACTTCTCACATATTGTCCATATACTATGACCAACAGAAACATGTGCAGTGAAATGGAACTTACAAATTACTTAATTTGATGACCTGGTGTCAATTACAATTTTATAACATAAGAATACAATTACAAAGGTACAAAATACATCATTAAAGAACATAACAAATACAGATAACATTTGTAGTAATACAGGCTTTACAAAATAATAGAAATAAACATATACATCAGTGTTACAGGAATTATGAGATAAGTAAATACATAAAAGATCAGAATAACTTTTGAAACATCAACTTTACACATAAGCATTAAAACAAAACAGAATAAATAAAGTCTAAACATCTTTACAAAGAAAATAACATAGTATTTGAAAAATTCTACAACATATCTCTTATCAGATAAACACATAAAGACAGGAAAACACAAATACACAAGAATGCACAAACACATACCAGAATAACACAGGAGGAAAGAACAGGGTTTGTTTTCAGTGTAACATTTGGTACTGCAGTCCAACCCAAAACTTCATTCCATAGATCTTTCGTCTTATTTCAACATTTGTTTCCACCAAAAAAATCCTGTCCAAGCATGCTTTCTGTATTTATATGTTCACATATTTCTTACCTCATTATTTATTTCCAAGAAAATCCTACCTAAACCTGTTGTCCCTAAACCCTACTTTTTTGGTTCATATTCTCTTTCAAAATACTTTTTTTTGGCCAAACCATTTTCTTTCAGCTTCTCAGTGCATTTCTTCCAATTCATCACAACTCGTTCTCTCATATAGCCTACCCCATCTTAAGCTAACTTAAATCTACTGAGCTCAGATGCTAAACTAAGGGACGAGGCAATGCAACAGTACAAAACAATTAACACAAACAGCAATGACAAAATATTCAAATTGGCCAAGCAAGCAGCAATATTACAACTAATATTACGCAATGAGCACCAAACAAGAAAAATAAATCAGTAGTAAAACTGGCTTAACAGAGTAATGTAAAGTGAAATTTAGTAGTACTATACCTGGCAAGCAGCAGAAGCAAATGCAATAAATTATATCTAAACATGACAGAGCTCAAGCAGAAAAATATTACAGTAAAGACAACAATGCAGTTAAGGGAAATGTCTGTTCACATCTTAATATCTATGTCATTAAAGTGGTGCACCACAACTTATTCTACAAAATAAATTACCAAGTACTTGAAAATAAAATTATGAATGCAGTTCCTGTGAAGGTAAATGTCTTTTTGTGCTCCCTCATTTTTTTGAAAAAATTATTATTTACTCTATCTGTAGACAGAAAATATTTATATTAGTACATCTATAAAATTTTATTTTAACCAATGCTGCAGTGCAGCTAGAAACTAGATATTAAACAAAATGAGTAAATAAATACATAAAGCAAGCCATATGGCATTTCTCTCAATTAGCAAGACAATAGCTGTGAAATGTTTCTCATCGTTCCATTAGGCATTTTAGTAAATATCATAAATTAAGAGCTCCACAGTATAATCATATGTTTTCAAGTTCGACCGTGTCGTTTTTTGCGATGCTTTCTACAAAGGAATATCAATAGTGAGGATAATGGCCTCTTTTTTTTTTCACCTGTGCCTCTGAAAGGCACTCACTAATGACTTCTTTCCAGGCGACTGTCGCCCATCTGGGTGCCCACGACGCATTACGTGCAGGTGGTCACTTAACTTTCTTACGGAAATATTTACGACAGCAGTTTCCGCTACAGTGACAGTCTCATATAAAAATATTTCACAGGTCAAGAATTTGCGTTACAAGTGTGTAGAAACAAAATCCTATTGATATAACAGAGTCCAAAAAATTTTCGTCGGCATTGTAATACATTCACGCATTTACATACATTTCATAACTCTTAAAGTACGATTCTTGGTTTCCAACAACCTGTTTCACAAACCAGAGTCCCTAACCACTACTCATTATTCCTTACCTTATTTGTCAACACTTCTTCAATATTTCATCATAACAGATACGTAGCATACTCAAATAACTCATATAGCATCAGCTTATTGATCATAAACATACCGCAACAGCATAATACACATAGTCATTGTAATAATAACATCATAACACCTCAGTCAACTCTCAAAATCGTCGTAGCTTCCTCCAATAATTTCAAAACCTAAAAAAAATTCTCTGCTCATGTCAAAAGTGTCATCGGCCTCAAACGTACTTTAAAAATCGTGATCCCATACCAAATATATCATCCAAAGCTCTCATAATATCACAATGGGTCCGAAAAAATATGAACAGTTCACAAAGTACAGACAAAATACAATTTCGTAAGTGTGAAGTTACCCAACTGTGTAATTGCGTAAACATGTGTCACTGATGTAGTAAAAAAAGTTTATCTCTCAGTTAAATGATCAGATAGCTGTGTAATTTGTGTGTTAGAGAAATATGGTACCGATGTGTAAAGTTGTATAAGCAAATACCATATTAGCTAGGGCTCCTTGTGCTTGCCAAACACATGGTACACAAAGTAAGCGTATACCCCCCTGAGGATTAATGTAATTATACCCTCAGGTGTTACAGATTACAGCAATGGAATGAAATGTATCATGGAAAACTTTCTTTGTAATTCAAAAATCTTTAAAAATAAATGGCTTAAGTACAAAATTAATCTCTCAAATGCGTGTCCTGTAGCGCTAAATGTGCGTCTTGCTGTAAGATAATTCTGTGGAAGTGTCGTAGTTATTGTCCTCTGTAAGCAAAGTTCTGCTGAAGTCAATATACTTACCTCATCGTAAACGAAAGTGAAATGCTTTGCATACGGATACCGTAGTTATTACATACCTTACCGTGATCAAGAAAGTACTATAATGTAACGTATTGTTGTGCTACGATAAAAGGCTGTCTCATTGTAGCTATACCACGAAAGTTACTACTAAAACATGTTTTACTTTCCAGAATAATACAGAAAAACTGTTCAGAAATAAAACAGAAACACTGCAAAAGCAACATTGTATATTATCACTCATTAGTAGCGTCGTGATAAAATCGTGTAGCTGTCACTAACCACTGTGTCATCTGGTATCTCACAGAAAGTACTTTAAATCCAGAATGTATTTTCAAGTAAACCAAAATGTTGCATTAAAATCTCATTAGCAGTACTGGTAAATGTTCTAAGTATGTAAGCCTTATAGTCGTTACGTAATCGTGCAACTAACAAGCAAGAATGTACAAATAACAACATTGTGTCGTCTGTTCACTATAACAATGCATTCATAATTTCTGTTGAAATAAGTTCTCTTGGTTCTTGACTGGATATTTAACTTCAAACATTGTTGCATATTAACAGATTCTAAGTCTGACAAAGCCTACTAGCAATGTAAAGTGAAAAGTTATATGGCAAAGACAAAGTTAAAAAGCAGATTATCTTTCAATAAACGGTTTTACGTGTGAAATGTGGTGTAAACCTTTATTCTTCCTAGTACGCAGCGTTTCAACTTCAACGCAACTATCATGTGGTATACGTCGGATTCTGTAAGGTCCATTGTAAACTAGAAAGAATTTGTGACTCAAGTGTTTCTTCTTATGTGACAATGAATGAGCATTAATGAGAACTTTCTGACCAATATATAATTTCTTTGCATTTGCTTTACCGTGTAGTTTTCTCCTTTTGTCTGCTGCAGATTTTATATTTTTAATAGCCAAATCAATTATGTCTTTGTGTCGAAGTTTACGTGTATTCGGGAAAGGTACAAGCTCTCTGATTCTGTTCGGTGGTT
Organism: Schistocerca nitens; assembly: GCF_023898315.1. Lineage (NCBI taxonomy): Eukaryota > Metazoa > Arthropoda > Insecta > Orthoptera > Acrididae > Schistocerca > Schistocerca nitens. The sequence goes on along the minus strand of NC_064616.1, from coordinate 628,506,394 downwards.
CTTCATTCTTCAGTACAAGAGTAGGTGGTAAAGCAGTGGAGTCATGAGGCATTGCATTCAGCACGTTTTGAAATAAGTGTAAATATCTGTCCCAATGCTGATGCTTTCTGTGACAATAAAGTCTGCAAAGCTTATTGATTTCTTTCATAATCCGTTCGGAGGTGTTACAATGTGGTGAGTACAATGAAATAAAAACAGGTTTGATTTTATGATTCCGAAGCATGCGTGACCAAACAGCAGATCTGAATTGCGGTCCGTTATCTGAAATGACTTTACTAACGTGTCCAACTTGACGTAAGAAATTTTTAACAAAGGCGTTGGATACAGACCGTCCAGTGGCCTTACGTAACGGTGTGAAAGAAACAAATTTTGAAGTAAGTTCAACAGCGACTAGAACGTACGAAAATCCATTAGATGTTCTGACAAGTGGTCCCAAGAGATCAACAGCAGCAAATTCTTTTAATTTAGAAGGAATGATAGGAAACAGCGGAGCACGATGGGAGATAGTAGATGGTTTCGCCTTTTGACAAAGTTTACAAATAGACAAGACTCTTCGAATTCTCTTTTCCAAATTGTTAAAATAACAAGTCGTTCGAAGAATATGATAACATTTTCGTGGGCCAAAATGTGCATAGCTGAAATGAATGTACCAAATGAGCTTATTAACAAAATCGTCAGGAATGCAAAGTACCCATAGCTTGTCATCAACAGTGCAGCGTTTGAACAGTATGTTGTTTCTAACCAGATAATAATGCCGAATCTGTGTGTGTGTCTTTTCATGCCATTTGCTCTTGATGTCTTTCCAAATCGGATCTTTATCTTGTTCATGAGCAATGTACTTTAAAGATGTGGTGATGAAGTTTTCAAAGGCGACTTTCTGAATGTAAAGAATACTGAAATTTTTCTCAAGGTTACCTTCTGTGTTACTTTTCTCAAGCCCAGCCGGTGCGCGTGACAGTGCGTCCGCAACAATGTTCTCCTTGCGGGAATGTAGACTATTGTGAAGTGGAATTCTTGCAGAAACAATGCTCAACGTTTTAACCGGTCATGATTTAATTTTGAAGACATAAGAACTTGTAATGCACGATGATCACTGTATACTTTTACGTGCTTACCAGAAAGAAAGAAACGGAATTTGTTAAATGCCCAAACGATAGCTAAAGCTTCTAATTCAGTAACGGAATAATTTTTTTCAGATTTTGTTAGCACTCGGCTAGCAAAAGCAATGGTTTTCTGAATGGTAGTGTCATTTTCTATGGCTTCTTGAAATAAATGGGCACTAAGACCGACTTTAGAAGAATCCGTGCTAAGGCAGAAATCTTGTGACAGATCTGGATGAGCTAGTATTGGCGCGTTAAGTAGCGATTCTTTCAAAGAATTGAATTCCAACTGTGCTTGTTCGTCCCAGTTCCAAATAGTATTTTTTCCAGTGAGAGAACAAAGTTTTGGTGTAACTAGAATTTGCATATTCAGAAAACGACGGTAAAAATTTACGAGACCTAGAAAACTGCGGACTTGTCTTTTTGTGGATGGAACTGGAATGGCTCTGATTGCTTCTAACTTTTCAGGATCCGGCTGAATGCCTTCAGAAGAAATAATATGTCCCAAAAACCTCACCTTTGACCTACCGAATTCAGACTTTTCCAAGTTAACTGTAATTCCAGATTCTGCAAAAATACGTAACAAACTGTTGAGGATGCGATTGTGTTGTTCCCATGAGGCTTCTGCTATCAGAATATCGTCCACATATAAGGTGATGTGACGTTTTAAGAACTCAGGTAATATGGAATTTAGCCCGCGAATGAATGCTGCCGAAGAAATGTTCAAACCAAAAGGAAGTTTCCGAAACTGATAACAAACGCCGAAACAAAGGAAAGCTGTGTATTTTCTACATTCTGGATGAAGTTCGATCTGATAAAAGCTGAATCTGAGATCAATAGAAGACAACACTTTTACACCATTAAAATTTTGAAGAAGTTCTTGTAACGTTTGCGGCCTGTCTGTTAGTATGTCCGACACTGACAATGTTGAGTGTTTATGGAAAAAGTTCAAGGCAATCGTAAAGGCAATCGTAAAATGCGTTTTAGACAGGCACGTGCCGAGTAAAACTGTGAGGGACAGGAAAAACCCACCGTGGTACAACAACGAAGTTAGGAAACTACTGCGAAAGGAAAGAGAGCTTCACCCCAAGTTTAAACGCAGCCAAAACCTCTCAGACAAACAGAAGCTAAGCGATGTCAAAGTTAGCGTAAGGAGGGCTATGCGAGAAGCGTTCAGTGAATTCGAAAGTAAAATTATATGTACCGACTTGACAGAAAATCCTAGGAAGTTCTGGTCTTACGTTAAATCAGTAAGTGGCTCGAAACAGCATATCCAGACACTCCGGGTTGATGATGGCATTGAAACAGAGGATGACACGCGTAAAGCTGAAATACTAAACACCTTTTTCCAAAGCTGTTTCACAGAGGAAGACCGCACTGCAGTTCCTTCTCTAAATCCTCGCACAAACGAAAAAATGGCTGACATCGAAATAAGTGTCCAAGGAATAGAAAAGCAACTGGAATCACTCAACAGAGGAAAGTCCACTGGACCTGACGGGATACCAATTCGATTCTACACAGAGTACGCGAAAGAACTTGCCCCCCTTCTAACAGCCGTGTACCGCAAGTCTCTAGAGGAACGGAGGGTTCCAAATGATTGGAAAAAAGCACAGGTAGTCCCAGTCTTCAAGAAGGGTCGTCGAGCAGATGCGCAAAACTATAGACCTATATCTCTGACGTCCATCTGTTGTAGAATTTTAGAACATGTTTTTTGCTCGAGTAACATGTCGTTTTTGGAAACCCAGAATCTACTATGTAGGAATCAACATGGATTCCGGAAACAGCGATCGTGTGAGACCCAACTCGCGTTATTTGTTCACGAAACCCAGAAAATATTAGATACAGACTCCCAGGCCGGCCGGTGTGGCCGTGCGGTTAAAGGCGCGTCAGTCTGGAACCGCGTGACCGCTACGGTCGCAGGTTCGAATCCTACCTCGGGCATGGGTGTGCGTGATGTCCTTAGTTTAGTTAGGTTTAATTAGTTCTCAGTTCTAGGCGACTGATGACCTCAGACATTAAGTCGCATAGTGCTCAGAGCCATTTGAGCTCCCAGGTAGATGCTATTTTTCTTGACTTCCGGAAGGCGTTCGATACAGTTCCGCACTGTCGCCTGATAAACAAAGTAAGAGCCTACGGAATATCAGATCAGCTGTGTGGCTGGATTGAAGAGTTTTTAGCAAACAGAACACAGCATGCTGTTATCAATGGAGAGTCGTTTACAGACGTTAAAGTAACCTCTGGCGTGCCACAGGGGAGTGTTATGGGACCATTGCTTTTCACAATATATATAAAAAAATGGTTCAAATGGCTCTGAGCACTATGGGACTCAACATCTTAGGTCATAAGTCCCCTAGAACTTAGAACTACTTAAACCTAACTAACCTAAGGACATCACACACACCCATGCCCGAGGCAGGATTCGAACCTGCGACCGCAGCAGTCCCGCGGTTCCGGACTGCAGCGCCAGAACCGCTAGACCACCGCGACTGGCACACAATATATATAAATGACCTAGTAGATAGTGTCGGAAGTTCCATGCGGCTTTTCGCGGATGATGCTGTAGTATACAGAGAAGTTGCAGCATTAGAAAATTGTAGCGAAATGCAGGAAGATCTGCAGCGGATAGGCACTTGGTGCAGGGAGTGGCAACTGTCCCTTAACATTGACAAATGTAATGTATTGCGAATACATAGAAAGAAGGATCCTTTATTGTATGATTATATGATAGCGGAACAAACACTGGTAGCAGTTACTTCTGTAAAATATCTGGGAGTATGCGTGCGGAACGATTTGAAGTGGAATGATCATATAAAATTAATTGTTGGTAAGGCGGGTACCAGGTTTGATTCATTGGGAGAGTGCTTAGAAAATGTAGTCCATCAACAAAGGAAGTGGCTTACAAAACAATCTTTCGACCTATACTTGAGTATTGCTAATCAGTGTGGGATCCGTACCAGATCGGGTTGACGGAGGAGATAGAGAAGATCCAAAGAAGAACGGCGCGTTTCATCACAAGGTTATTTGGTAACCGTGATAGCGTTACGGAGATGTTTAATAAACTCAAGTGGCAGACTCTGCAAGAGAGGCGCTCTGCATCGCGGTGTAGCTTGCTCGCCAGGTTTCGAGAGGGTGCGTTTCTGGATGAGGTATCGAATATATTGCTTCCCCCTACTTATACCTCCCGAGGAGATCACGAATGTAAAATTAGAGAGATTAGAGCGCGCACGGAGGCTTTCAGACAGTCGTTCTTCCCGCGAACCATACGCGACTGGAACAGGAAAGGGAGGTAATGACAGTGGCACGTAAAGTGCCCTCCGCCACACACCGTTGGGTGGCTTGCGGAGTATAAATGTAGATGTAGATATAGATTTGTCTCGAATCCAAGACAAGCCTGATCGATCCATTTTTCTTCTCAACAACATGTAATGGATTGTTGTATGAGCTTACTGCAGGCTCAATAATGCCCTCGTCAAGCATAGATTGTATTTCTGTTCTAACACGGTCCCTATAATGTGCTGGAATTACGTATGGTCTAACACAACATTTAGTATGCTCACGAACACGAAATTGGTATTGAAATCCCTTGATTGTTCCTGTTTTGTGAGTAAAAACTGTGGAATGTGCTTGTAAAATCTCAAAAAGGTCTTGCCTATCACTGTCATTACAATTCTCAATTGTTTGAATTTTATTCTGAATTAACTCATTAGTATCAAATGCGCCGTCGATATCATCCCTGTCAGTACTTGCAGAGTAATTGTTAGTGTCAAGTTCCGTCGAAAATTCCGAACTGTTGTCTAACAGGAGGTAAAGCCGATTAATTTCTTCGTCATGGTTTGAGAGCCAATCTTCAAATTTCAAAGCTACTGACTTACCTTCTTTTTCTAAACTTATTTCAGCATCGTGAAAGCTTAAGATTGCTTTGTATTCATTCAAAAAGTCTACTCCCAGTATAAGTTCCTTCGACAATAATGGAACAATAAGAAAGTCCATAGAGAAGCTGTGGCTTTGGCAAAAGAATTCTAAATTGGTTTGTTGGCGTACATCTACACTTTTCCAAAGATTGCACCTTGTAATTTAATCTTACGTAACGGAAGTGTGGGGCAATCGTTCGATATGTTACATTTTCTAAAAGCTGTTTCACTAATTACTGAAATGGGACTGCCAGAGTCAAGTACTGCCGTAAATTTTACGTCATTTACAGTAATGTGAATCACAGGATATGCAATGTTGTTATTTTTTACGTCGTGTTCCTGGAGTAAGATGTCCCTAATGTCTTCCATTTTTACGTAATTACTAGCTACGGCAGCTGCGTCGTCAGTTTCATAAGTACGTTTTGTGGCTGTCGGCGGTATGAGTCATTGCCTATTGTGTCTTTGTTGGCGCGCGTCGTTATTGGGATTTGGAGACCTAACTTCTACAAATTCACCTTGTCGAGAGGGCCCTGCTCTGTTTGAATCCCGCCAGTTCTGATGCAATTCAGGTCTGTCGTTACGATCATATCGTCTGTCGTCATGTCGGTAGATTCCATAGTTTCTTTCTTGTCGGTCACGTGGTGGAGAATTTCTCCCTGAATCGTAACTGCGCTCTGGACCGTTGCATCTGAAGTTATTCTGTCTCCCTTGATAATAATTATTTTGGTTCCCATATTGTCTGTTTCTCTGTTTGTCTCTGGGATAGTCATTACCGCGGAGAGGTGATCTTTCCCTGTAATTATTACTACTCTGCCAACGGTTGTCATACGGGTGGTGTCTGTTTCGGTCACGATTTACGTTGAAAGATTAGCCTTGTCGTATATTATTTCTGTCATCGCGGAATTGTGACAGATGTGATCTGTAATTGTTGTGCTCCTGCTTTCGCGTTCCCCGATTGTCAGTGTCAATTTCCAGTTCTTGTAACAGTCCCTGAAAAGCTTCAGTGTCGTCTTTGCAACGTCCTGCCAAAATAATATGTCGTAAATGTTCAGGTAATTTGATTAAGCAAATGCGGATGAGTTCTGAGGGGCTGTATGGGTTTGACAGGTACTGATTCTTGTGCAACATGTCTTCAAAATATTTCACAAGACTGGAAAATTCAGATTGTTCGAACTGTTTCATCATTATGATGCTATGTTTTACTCGGTCTTGTGTAGTTTGAGACCAATATGCTGAGAGGAAGGCACGGTAAAATTCTCCTTCACTGTGACAATCGTGAATGACCGATCGCATTCTTACAGCTGGTTCATTCTCTAAATAGCCACACATAAATTCTAATCTGTGCTCTAATGACCAGTTGGGAGGAAAACAATGAGAGAATTGATGGAGCCACGCTTGTGGATGAATGTCGTTGCCGGAATTCTTAAATGTTTTGAATTTAGGTGCAGTAATGAACAGCTTATAGTCAAAATCATGATGTCGGTGAGTCGCATATCGGTCATTGTTACGTCGTTTCGGCGGTTCCATTTCAAAATTCGGTGCACCTTGCCAATTTCTTTCATAATTTCCGAAATTCCCTGTGTTATTATTTTGCGGCTTTTCCGTATTTCTAAGTCCCTCTTCCCGTGTTGGAGCGCGAGTGTCCTCCGAAATACGTAATTGTTGTATTACCTGTGTCAGCTGATCTTTTACTTCCCGGATTTCTCTTTGGTGTTGTGTATTAATTTGATTCTGATTTTCTTTGAATTTCCTAATTTGTTCGCACTCTTCTGTGTCATTAGAGACTACCGGTTTTGTGTCATTCAGATTATCATCTACCTTCGTAGATAAATTATTTAGCTGATCCGAAAGTTCGACTACTTTCTCTGATAGTGAACTAATTTCCTCCATGTGTCTTTCTGAACCAGTTTTCAGAATATCTACTGTGTCCTTTAAGTTTTCCTGAGTTTTTGCAAGTTGCGTAACCGAATCGGTAGATGCAACTGAGTCAGTTTTAGCTTGCAAGGTCTCATGATTTTCATGAACAATAGTTTGCAGTTCTTTTATGGCTGCTTCGTGATTCTGTAATGCATTTTCATGCCGCGAAAAAATAGGTTGAAAATGCTCACAAATTTGAGTTTTTACGTCATTACAGACTTTTTGACATTTCGATTCAATGTTATGTATCTCAGTAGTTAAATCTTCACGTGTTTGTTCAAGAGTTTGTTCCAATGAGTCTAACTTTTGAAGCTGTTGCTGTGTTTGTCTCTGATTTTGTTCAATCGTGTCTAACTTTTGAAGCTTTTGCTGTGTTTGTCTCTGATTTTGTTCCATTGTGTCTAACTGTTGCTGTGTTTGTCTCTGGTGTTGTTCCATTGTGTCTAACTTTTGAAGATTTTGTTCCATTGTGTCTAACTGTTGCTGTGTTTGTCTCTGATTTTGTTTCATTTGCTGCATTAATTGCAATAATAATGTATTAGTGTCTGGAATCTGTTCCTCTAAGCTTTTCGGCAGTGCATTTGCAACGGCAACATTTACATTTTGACGAGCAGAAAATGTGTCTTGACTTATTTGAGAAAACGGTGGGGACCCAAAACCTGAGTCTACAGTATTTGCAATATTGTGTTCTGTCATTTCGAATTCCTGAGGCGAGCTGTTGCCGACCGATCGATCGATAATGCTTCCCTGTTCACTAATTGTTCCACTGTCTACGCCATTATTTGCCGCCCGCTCCATTTCTCTATGCACAATTACCAAATTACCACTTTGAATGTCTGTTAATTCATTACACAGTGGTGCTGATAAGCTACGCTCGTCGTCACTATTATTTCTCAGTTTACTTTGTAGCCTAGTGTTACGTTTTTCACACGCCATTATTGTCACAATATTTCACACGATAACACAGAAAAGCACAATTTGAAGAGCAAAAATAAGAGAACACATTAACATAGCACTGAAAATAATATCTAGTTAATTGCAACTGCGAAATACTTGGTGCAAATCTACATGCATGCCACAACTGTTTTACTGTACAACAATGAAAAACTACAACTAAAAAGGAAATTCTCTCTATGATTACGCGCTAGCAATAAACAATAGCTACACTAATTACACAAACTACAAGAACAAATCAGAAGATTCCAGTGAGGTATCCTCGGCTAAGGGTCGACATATGAAACGTCCCCTTTGAAAAAATTTACATGACTGTGCTTTAACTGACACACAATATTTTTAGCGCAACGCAATCTGACTTTCAAAAACCCCTACAAAAGAATGGCCCTGACTAACATTAACCTATACCTTTCACAAATCACTTACCTCACCAAAAATCTTCGTTACTCGAACTACTGCAATACAGCGAGCGCCACTACTGCCAGCTAAATAAAAGATTCAAACTACGGATGACACTAACTACTGATAGGCATAGTTAGCAAATGAAAGATTTTAATAGAGAACAAACAATGTATTTACCTTAATAGTCATCAAAAGTCATCATATATATATAGTAGTTCATAACATCCAGTCTTACAAATTTCAAAACTCCGCCATCTCTCTCCCCACATCCACCACTGCTGGCGGCTCACCTCCAACTGCGCAACGCTACGCGCTGTTAACATCCAGCTTCCGCTGCCCAACACTACAATGGCAGACAACAATGCAAACTAGCCACAGACTGCACACAGCACAGCCAGTGATTTTCATACAGAGCGCTACGTAACGTTGCCAATAAGAAAACATAAACATCCTACTTACAACATTATCCATGACATTTGCAGAGGAACCATCACGGCATTTCCCTTAAGCAATTTAGGGAAACAACGAAAAACCAAATTATGGATGCCCAGACGTGGATTTCAATCACCTTCGGTGCTTTAACCAGTCTTATTTGAGATGTGTAGACATTCAACAGTGTTGATCGTTCAGGTAACCCACAAACAGTACAGAGGTAGCATTGCTAGATTTCTTGAAGCAATTTAACCAGTTATCTGCAACACAAAGTTCAGTTTGTAGCAGGCCCATAGGATCTTGCCCACTAAACGGAATTATGATTTCATACTACTTCTCTGCATTTTATTGACACTATACTCTTTGAAGTATTTACTATTATGTTAGAAAAGCAGTTGACATTTGTTTTTATGGTGAAATGACTAAGCCATTTCCACGCATCCACTTTATCAAGTTTTTCACAGTTCTATTGAACTAGATGTTGTGTCTGCCTCTATGCTGTCTGTGACGTAGATTTATACATCGCACACGAACTAAAGAGTGTATAATAATGGAACTAACACTCTTTCTATCATTGGAACATAAAATTTGGTCCAAGAACAAAGCGTTGTCTGATGTAGCTTTCTGTAGTACAAGGTCCCGTTAGTGAATTACCTGCGGATATATAGGGTGAGGAAAAATTCACACACTCGGACTTCGCAGTGCGATTCCTCACATACCAGCAGTACAAAAATGTCTGTCACAAAATTTCGTCCTGCGCATATTTCGGGCAGTAAACGGACATTAAAGATTGGCAATTCACAACATTATAATCACAGGTACGGTAACTACCCGTGCCGGTAGAGCGGAGTAGTGTTGTGCTTTTGGTGCAGTGGATAGCGCTTTCGGTCATCATTCAAGGGATCGAGGGTTCGATCCTGGGGAGAAGCTTATTAGTTTTTATTTGCTAAAAGTATTCTGTGTGGTACGGTATCTGGCGTCTTAATCGTCACACAGCTATTACAGTGGGTCTCCTACAAAGCATTTGCAGTTACGTCCTACGAACACAGAAATGGAAGTGCAATCGTTTTCATTGGTCACGTTTTAAAGAAGCCTTTTGCGCGTCGTGGACGCGAATTGTTTCGCACCACTAGATCTAATAGATTTCAAACATTTTTATGTGTACCATCCCCTAACATTCCCATAGGTTAATACCAACTATTATTCTATTTGAAGAGTCCCACTATAATTCTTACTTCATTTAGGTCCACTACATTTCGTTATGACCTTATGTCACCAGTACGGCTAGCGACGTGCTTTGCAAATAGTGACCGATGGGTTCAAAATGGTTCAAATGGCTCTGAGCACTATGGGACTTAACTTCCGAGGTCATCAGTCCCCTAGAACTTAGAACTACTTAAACCTAACTAACCTAAGGACATCACAGACATCCATGCCCGAGGCAAGATTCGAACCTGCGACCGTAGCGGTCGCGCGGTTCCAGATTGTAGCGCCTAGAACCGCTCGGCCACTCAGGCGGCTGACCGATGGGACCGTTGAGGAAGCGTCCACAAGTTGGGAATCTAGTAGATACAGTGGCGTGAAACTATTCGTGTCGACAACTTGGAAATGGATTTTTTTTTTAGAAGCTGACCAATGAAAACCATTGTACTTCCATTTCTGTGTTAGCAGTACGTAATTGCAAATGTTTTGTAGAAGACCCTTCTAATCACTGTATGACGATTAAGACGCCAGGTATCGTACCACGCACGCTACATTAGCAAATAAAAACAAATTAATCTCGACGCAGCATCGAACCCCTCGACTTCCTGCAAGACAACCCAAAACGCTACCCACTGAACCAACTGCACAGCGGCGGTGCTGTTGCTGATAGAGGTAGTTACTGTACATGTGATTACAGTGTTGCCAGATTGCCAATCTTTAACGTCTATTTACTACCCGAAGTATGCGCAGGACGAAATTTTATGACAGACATTTTTCTATTGCTAGTATGTGAGGAATCGCGCTGTGAAGGTTGAGTGCGCGAGTTTATCTTCACCTTGTATATACGTTATTTCGTGTGAAATGATAGAAACCAGAGAATGATTCTAAATTGGATGCTAGTTCATTGTAGTTGACTGAACAATATTTAAATCAGGACGTAGCCATAAGCCGTTGGTATGTCAGCATATCGCAGTTCCATATAGAACTGTATCCGTGAGAATTTCAATACAACTAACCTTCCTCCAACACCGAACCGAGAACTTGATAAATATATGTTCTCTGTACACTATTATAATCGTGTATTAACCATGGGGCTAACGGCTTTCAGGAGGTCAATGGAACTGGCTTCTACGCAGTATATTACATGGTTAGAATTTATACAGCTGGTGAGCTATTTCTCGACTCAGAACTTTGTGTGTTTTGCTGCTATATTACTCTCTTCACAGAGCGAGGTGGCCCAGTGGTTAGCACACTGGACTCGCATTCGGCAGGACGACGGTTCCAACCTGCCTCCGCCCATCTTGATTTAGGTTTTCTGTGTTTTTCCTAAATCGCTTCAAATAAATGCTAGGGTAGTTACTTTAAAAGGGCACGCCCGACTTTCTTCCCCATCCCTCCATAATCCGCTGGGACCGCTGAGCTCGCTGTTTGGTCCCCTCCCACAAGTCAACCAACCAACCTACTGTCTCCGAAGTTGTGCATTTTATGTTTTACAATATACGCTGCAACAGATCTTTAAAATTGTAAAGAGTTTAGAGGATGCTAAATGGTGTACTTTTCGATAAGTAAATAATGTTTAGTATTGAATACTTAGTTATTCACTGAAATAAAGAACTTAAACGTTATAGTAACAAGTTAAGCGCATGGCAGCTGTTAATACTGAAGATCGTCAGTTGAAATGCATGCATTACGCCGGGGCAGAAGATTTTGCCACAGCCATTCAACATCCCCTTCCTGTAGTAGAGTCGGACAAGCTGCTAGGAACCTAATAGGCAGCTCCTCTTTAGTTGCTACTAGGTTTCAGGTACCAGCGACTTCCTGTAAGCCGATACGAAAACATTTGCCCTTGATCCACAGGAGACGATTGTTTATTGTTATTGTTTTGTGCGGTAGGCAGTTGTTTATCATAATACATAAGCAGTTTAGAAATACGTGCTTCGGACACAATGCACATAAAAACATCGTATTGCATGATTTATTAAGTTCCGACCACTTGTTCTTTACGACATGATAACAAGTTTTGATCATGTGTCGAATGTATAATATTTGTTCTAAGTTCTTGTGCCGCCGTTCGTATAGCATTGCGGAGGGTAAGAGCTAGGTTGCGAGAGACTCGGTGAGAGCGCAGTCCCGCTGTACCAGAGCGCCGTCTCTGGCGGAGTTTCAAGGCAGCCGCTGTTGCTTACGAGGTGTGAACCGCTGTTGTTTATTTGGCAGAGCAGGGAACTCGCGTTCGACGTCAGACGTCTTAGCTACTACAGCTATTTCCGCCTGTGTCATCGGCTTCTTTGAAGGGAATATTTAGATTATCTGTACTTCATTGACCACTTATCCTTCAATATATTGTGGCATAGCCTAAACGTTTGCTTCTGTGAAATGTTCTCCGTCGACGTGGCATTATGGAAGAAGTATCACCGTTGGCGATTACGTAATCCCTGAAAATTCAGTCACATTTGCACAGTTTCATTGTCAGCACAGTAATAATTACGTCATCCAGTCCATTCTGTTCCTGGGCGTATTCGTTTGTTTCCTGACTTCCTGGTAATTCCTGACATGCAGCTCTCATTCCGGTCTCAGCTATCGTCGATGTTTAAAGAATTTTCGCAGTAAACTTCACTACCATACGTAAAAAATGATAATAAACTTGCAACAAAACTGCTCGCGAGCAGCATTCAAGCCGCTGGAGTGGAAAATGTACACGCAGATGAAGAACGCATGAACTACGTCTGCTCTCCGTGGCAGCTGAAGACAGACGCATTATGGAGGTTTAAACATTACCCTTTTTTTTACAACGTTCCGTCATTGACAAATTTTGCCACGATAACTCCTTCCTTGAAATTATTAACCTAAAAATTAAACTTTGGAAGTTTGTGGTAAGATCTTACGGGACCAGACTGCTGAGGTCATCAGTCCCTAAGCTTACGCACTACTTAATCTAACTCAACCTAACTTACGCTAAGGACAACACACACACACATGCCCGATGGAGGTCTCGAAAGACGCCTGAGACCGCGCGGCTACCCCGCGCGGCCCTAAACATTAGACAGCACAGATATCCTCTTGTGTATTTAGACATTTCGTCCTTAATCTGAGAACCAAGATGATTCAACTCTTTCAATAACACTTAAAATACACTATCTGTTTAGTAGTACCTGGATACCGTTACGTAATGCAGAACTGTCACGAGAGGCTGCCCCGCTGATATAAAAAGAGGCGACGTATTGAGTAGTCAGAACAGAAGCAGTTAAAACAGTATGGTTTGGTAAGGAGAGTTCCATGCCTTCGAATGTGTACTAGTCACTTGATGTCACCTGAGTAACATAGCCATCACGGACATTTCAACTCTTCTAAAGCTGCCTAAGTCGACAGTTGATAATGTAACTGTGAAGTGGGAACGCGAAGAGAAAACCACAGCTAAAGCAAGACCAGGTAGACGTCACGTACTGACTGGCGGGAGCCGTCGAGTATTGCGGAGGGTAGTTGCGTAGAATCTCAGGGAAGCGGCGGAAGGAATCACGAGTGTGATCAAACGTGGCAGCACAATGACTGTGCACGTAAAGTTGATAAGAATGGGGTTGAATCGTCGAGTAGCTCCACGTAAGACACAAATTTCTGTATTCAATGCTAGGTGAAGCTCGAGGTGGTGAAAACAGCGACGCAAATGGACAGAGGATGACTGTAAACGGGTTATTTGGAATGATGTAGATCGCTGTACCCCGATGAAAGGGTTTGGATTTGGCGCGTGCCTGGAGAACGTAAACAACGAGCATGTGTTGAGGTATAGCAAAAGGTGCAGAAGATGCTGTTACGGTATTAGGGGTGGACGCTTAATAAATTTTCAACGGTCAAGATTCCTAAAATCATTTGTTCATATAGATTCTCGAATTCGTCAATTCTCTGTTGCCATCTGCGGATCCGCAAAGATGGGACCGAAAATGCTAGGCTACAGCAACTAACATAACAGCTCACATAACTGTATCCGAGATTTGCATATCATAAATTAACAACATACCTATGTTTATATCGTTGCAGAATCATTTCCTTCAGTACAATCAGTGGTGTCATACAGTGTATGCCCATGTTGGTATCATGAGCTTTACTAGAAGTCGACATGTCTGTTTCAAAGAAACTGCTATGAACACACATGTTATTGCGCCGATTACAAGTGCTTACATTCATCACTACTTTATAACTAACAGATCCCAGCGTAAACAATCTTAGCAATACATAAGTACATCAGATGGCGCAGTGGTAGTACGAATCGATATTATCATCTCTCATGGATTTATTGTTCCTTATAACTGCATTTCCATAAACGATTATCATAACATATAAGCCAAGTCAGTATTCTTCATTTTTAAAAAAACTGTGTGTTAAATCATGTGCAGCATTCATAGAATATAATTTATACATAAACATTTTATACCATTTTAGAAAAATTTCTAAAAATCATTTAATAAAAATTTTTGATTATCCTTACCAAATTTTCCTTTATACTAAATCACTATTAATATGACGTACTAGAACCCCTTAAAAGCTCTTTAAAGGTTGATTTTAATACATCCAGAAATAGCGTGACATCTACAGGCACTGATATGATATTTCATCAAGAATACGTTTAAAGTATATGTACAAACAGTGGAGTTACTTAATGTTTGTGTTTTTGTTGTCAATTACGATATTTGAATGAGCTTATCCACGACAACACGTTGCTCGAAGTCTAGGCAAAATCTCGTCGTCTGACGCCAGTGTGCAATCTGATCACCTGATACTTAGGTGACCAGTTTTTCAAAGTTTAATGTAACCAGTGTATAATTATTGCACCATGTGGGCTTGCAATCGCTCTTAAACTGAGCTCATGATGTAGCGTTACCAGCTAGCTCTTACAAATGCGTCCTAGAACAAATATCTTCACGTTATATCTACCATGGATGACTAATGTAAAAAATTCCACCATGTAACAAAATGTGGCCAGTGTCTAAATCATCCTAAATAATTAAAAAAAAACATTTTTACAATAAGACCTTAAGACAAATTTTCATACCGAATTACTTTATGCGCCAATATTTATGTAAAAAGCTATTTACAAAACATTTCTAATTTTTAAAATATTTATTAATATTAAATTACATAAGAGGAACCTTAAACTCTTTTAAAAGGTCCAGCGTATGTCTTATAGTGCCATATATGAACTAATGTTATTACATCCACAAATACTGGAAATCAAAGGGGCAGTTAATACATTACTATATTTTTCGTATGGAAAATATACACTGTATCTATTTACCAAAGGGCTGAAACTAACATTTTGTATTTTTACTAGCAAAAACGCTGTTTGTACTAGCTTCTATATGGCAACTTGTCGCTCGACGTCTAGGTGACAGCTCGTTATGCTGTGTCTACCAGTTATTTTCTCACCCGAGGTCTAGGTAAAATCTCTTCCACATTTGATACATCACTGTACAATTAATGTACCACATGCAATTGCAATTGCTACTGATTGAACTCGTGAAGTATGTATTTAGAAAATTTTCGCATTTTACGATGTGTACTGTGCAAAATAATAACGCGTTTAACTGCGTCTGTGAATAATCAGCAACATTAGATCACGGGTTATTTTACGAGCATTTGTAATCTAAAAGGGGTTACAATTATGGGTTTACTATAGCAAACATTGGAATAGATTTAATCTAGACATCGGGCGATGTGTTTGTAGTTAGACGTCGGGTAACCTGAGTTCACCTAGACATCATACAACGCGTTATTGTAAATAAGTTAATTTATACATTGCATTTTATAAAAAGAGAAAAAATTAAATACATTGTTCGCGGGTTCAGTTGGGAACAACTGCAATCACATGTGATAAATTAATTCTACATTGATACATCAAATGTGGAAGGGATTTCACCTTGATATCGGGTGACGAAATTGCAGGTAGACATCGGGTAAATGGCTCTCACCTAGGCGTCGAACGACATACTGCGAATACAAGGTAGTACAAACAGCATATTAGCTGCGGCCCTTTGCTAAATAGATACAATGTGTATTTTCCAGATAAAAATATCATAATGTATTAGCTGTACCTTTTGATTTACAGTATTTGAGGGAGTGATAATATTGGCTCACATATAGCATTGTAAGACATACGCTGGACTTTTTAAAAGAGTTTAAGGTTCACATTATGTAATTTCAAATTAATGAATGTTTAAAAAATTGTAATTTAATGTTTGAAAAATTCTGTATGAAAATGTGTCTCAAGGATGTGTTGCAATTTTTTTAAATTTTTTTTAATTGTGATGATTTGGACATTGGCCATATCCTATTACATGATGGTATTTTGACATTAGTCACGCAGGGTGAATATCACCTGACATATTTGTCGTAGGACAGGCATACGTGAGAGTGAGCTGGTAATGCTAGATCATGAGCTCAGTTCAAGAGCGACTGCAATCTCACGTGGTGTAATAATTGTACGTTACATTAAACATTGGAAGAGTGCTCACCTAAGTATCAGATAACTCCATTGCATATAGGCATCAGTTGACGAGATTTCACTTAGCCCTCGAGCGACGTGCTGTTGTGTATAAGTTTATATAAATATCGTAATTGATAACAAAAGCACAAACAAGAAATAGCTCCATTGTTTCTACATATCCTTTGAATGTATTCGTGATTGAATGTCGTATCTGTGTCTGTAAATATAGTGCTATCTCTGGATGTATTCAAATCAACCTATATTATTATACCATTAGCTGTAGATAGAAAGCTTTTTAAGTGGTTATATGTTGTCATATTGGTTGTGATTCTGTATAAAGAAAAATATGGTAAAGAATTATTAAGAATTTGTATGAAATATATTAAAAAATTTGGTTAAGTGATACAAAAAGTTCAGTGCATAAATTATATTTCACGAATGTTGCACATGACTTTACCGACAGATTTTCAGAAATGTAGAAAACTGACTTCGGTTATACCACTAAGGATGTTTTCGCTGGGATCTGTTAGTTGAGAAGTGGTAACTAATGTGAGCACTTGTAATCGACCCAATACCATGTTTCTACATAGCTGCTGCTCTAAAATTCGCGTGCCGACTTCTAGTATTGCCGGCCGCGGTGGCCGTGCGGTTCTGGCGCTGCAGTCCGGAACCGCGGGGCTGCTACGGTCGCAGGTTCGAATCCTGCCTCGGGCATGGGCGTGTGTGATGTCCTTAGGTTAGTTAGGTTTAAGTAGTTCTAAGTTCTAGGGGACTTATGACCTAAGATGAGTCCCGTAGTGCTCAGAGCCATTTGAACCATTTTTGAACTTCTAGTATACCACACGGTACTAATATGAATTTATATTGTATTACAACACTTAATTTACTGATGGAAAAGTGTGTGTAATAATGTAAACATAGGTATGTTGTATTTTCATGTACTGCAAATCTTAGATTTAATTACGTGTGTAGTTATATTAGTAGTTGTATCCTAGTATTTTCGGTCCTATCTTTTGCACATCGGAAGATGGCAACAGAGAACTGCCAAAATCGGTAATTTGCATAAATAAATGATTTTAGCGATCTTGGTAGAGGAAAATGTTTTCAGTGCTCATAATACTACACATCGCTCCCACGTTGGCGACGTCAGAAATGTATAAAGTATTAGAGGTGTTTTCCGTGGATGGGGTGTGGGCCGCGTATTGGGAATGCGGAATGATATGAATGCGGAATGATATGAACACAGTGTACAGCATTATGTTCTGCTTACACTAGAAGAACCGTTCTGAGACGATGAATGTTTATGTCATCATGACAGGGTACCCTGTCATAAAGCATCATCTGTGAACTAATATTTCTTGCACTGTAACATTGCTCAAATGGACTGGCCCGTCCAGATCTCATATCTGAACCCAGTGGAACACCTCTGGGTTGAGTTAGAACGTCGATTTGGATCCGGACTCCATCGCTGTCACTCCCTAGCCTGGTTGCGTCTGTTGAAGAAGAATAGGCTGCCGCACCTCCACAGACATTGACAGATCACTGAAAGTGTCCACAGCACAGTTCTGGCTGTAATGAAGGCGGAGTGTTGGCACATTCACTCCATTTAATATCCCCTAACGGATGTCCGAATGCTTTTGATCAGAGAGTGCATAAGGGTTTGGCACTTTGATGAGCAGTACTGTACTCGCTGTAATGTGATTGAATCCCGCGCAATTTGACGGGAGCTCAGTTTCTATCTCCGTCCATTTATGTGCTGTTAGATGTATTATAAACACTCTTCAATTAGATTCTCAGTGAAGGGGCTGATGTGAGTAATTGAACTGATCGAAACCAAAGCACTGTAGTTAGATTTAACCGTTTCCTGTTCGATACGGACTTTAAGTAGAAAACCAGCTGTATTCAATGCACTCAAAATATTAAAAAATAAGAAATTTAATGTAATATTTAACTGACTGTCTATTTTGTATTTCAGTTCTGCTTTCGTAGGCGTAGATGCTCTAAAGTCAGTCCTGGTAGCTCAAGTTGGCTGAGACAAGAAAGCAGTGAACGTCATTCAGTTTCTGTGGATGTAATTATTTCGATCAGCCATATCATCGAGAGTCTCTTTAGAACAGGGCAGTCAACCTTTTTCACCCACAGTCCACTTTTGTATCTCCGTTAACTGTAAAATTTTCTAACGGCAAACTGGTTGTGTATTAGTTGTCCTTTATAATGTAGGGAAGTAACTTACTTCATAAAATTTATAAAACAGAGATGTAGTAGGTTGAGGCACATAATATTAATTACTGCCCAAATAGTTTCAAAATTTTATGAGAATCTAATGAAAATAGTTTTAAAGTCCCTACTGCTTATCGCCAACCACGAAAGCTGGAACTCCAGCTAGTGCGCGATAGGAACCAGGTTGACTACCTCTACCTTAGAAGGAAGGTATATTGCCTGGTCCTAGTCTAGTTATCACACTCACTACTGTACCAGAAGTTTACATTAGTTTCCTTCGTGCTGCACAAAATCAACCCATGAAGAAGAAGGGAATCTTTCATTTACACTTCAGTACGTCACGAAGATATTCCAATCTACGAAAGTCATGTTTACTTGAATATTTAAAGTCTTTGACGGGGAATTTCGTACAGTTTCTTGTCTTTTTCCACTTCCGTTGTCATAAATAGGAAGGTCATATAGAAAATATACCGCATGTGAATGGAACCATTGCTTCTTATCGGTTGCTGGTAATCTTAGGTAACGTTCCGTACCTTGAACAGGGTGGAAGTTCTTTTAATTCCTTTTATTTGACCTGGCGTTGCTCATACTTCTGCACATTTATAATGATAATAAAACGTGTAAAATAAAATTAAAATACTATATTACTCTTCTTAGCTTCATATTACCATTTTGTGTCTTGCTTCAAGTATGCTGAAGTAAATACATTAGATAATTTAGAGCAAAGTAGACAATTTGTATTATCTGTATTATTCTGAGTAGTGTTGTCGCCAACGGTCGATACATGATTAGATCACATTGTAGATATTTGTACTAGAAGTTATGTAGCTAAGTTCCAGAATTATCATTAGTTTGAACTTTCAGACCTGCCTGAATTATGCGTTGGAGTGAAGAAATTAACACTTTTCAAATGTCTAACATTAAAAATAACGACTAAATTTCTAAAATTTGATTTGATAAGCTAATTAAACTAGAAACCTTCTAAACGTTCGATAAAACATTTATTAGTCCTACGCGCTTCCTGTTTTAAATTTTGTTTTTCAACTGTAGTAAGGTAGCTTAGTAGCTCATGAAAATGAGCTTAGCCAGCAGAAAATGTTTCATATCTATTAGAGAATATGTTAGAGTACTTGAAGCAAATTTAATTTTTAAGTCATCTTGGTATAATGCAGTTCTTTGTGTGCATTTCGAGCACAATATGAGAATATTTGGTTGGGCTAAGACTTTTTAAACAACAAAATGTACAAACAGTATATTAGAAAGGGAAACCTATGACTGCAGTAACTTTTTCAAACCGCTCATGACGAAATTATAATAAAAATTACTATTCTTGTAGCGTCTTGCACAGCATTCCCAGAAGAGGAGGTAAGAATTCAGGTTCCCGCGTGCGACTGGACGACTTGCGTGAATACGAACAAGAGATACGGCGTACGCCCCAGGGACTCGGCACGTGGTGTGGCGAAGCGGAAGCAAGCGGGGCGGCCGCGGCCACAGCCCATCTGCCTGTCCAAGGCTCTCGGGGTCAATGCATTCAAATGCCAGCCGCAGCCGCCGGCCTCCTCGCCCGACCCGAATCCTCGTGCGCCTCGGAGGATCCATTGCCGACGCCGTTACGTGCCGACGGATACAACGAGAATTTCTGCAAAACGCCCAATTCCGGCAGCAAGTTTGGGAGAGTGTGTCAGTTGGTCCCAGGGCTGTCATAACGAAAGAGTAACGGCTGGAGCACCTCTCACGTCACACGAAACGTGTAAATGGACCACAAATATTTCAGGTAAATGGGGGGTGGGTAAAAAACACTGTAAGTGAATCAGTTATTGTGACCAATAAATAACACTGAAATATTTAGTAGATTCGTACTTCGTAATTTATTTGGGGCGTCACCTGTTACCGTGCGAAGGTACATTTCAACTGAATTAACTGCGATTTCTCGGTGAAATATCGTAATTATTGCATGACAAAGCACAGTTTTTGGCCATGTTACAAAATTTTATTGTAAACGAACAGGTTTTCGAGTTGAAAGCCTATTTTCAGTTATTAGGGTTTCGATGATTTTATTGCTGTCTTCTGGTGCACTAAAATGATATGTGCGTGTGACCAAACTCCCACGTCGGGTAGACTGGTCACCTGGTGAAAGCATTTTAGTTGACGCCACTGCGGGGATTTGCGTGTCGATAAGTATGAAATCATGAGGAGAACAACAAATATCCAGTCCCCGAGCGGAGAAAATATCCAAACCGGCCGGGAATCGAACCCGCACCCCTCCCATGGCATTGTGCCAAACTGACGACTCAGCTATGGAGGGGGTTTCTGGTGCACTATGTCACAATGGGGTTACAATTACAAAAGTAATTGAGAGTCAATGCGGTATACGTTAAGATCCTACTATACACAAGGTGAATCTAAGTGAATATATTGTATATTATTTAATGGGTTTCAGCTTAACCCGTAAGGCCTAAGGATATAAAATACACCAAATGTGTCAGACATTAACTCCAAGTAAATAACGAAAACTGTCACTAATAAGTCACATTTCTTATATCTGATTTCTGAACATTTAAATTCTAATAATGATGTCATGACAGATAAACAGTTACGCAATCTGCATTGTAACTTCTTTTATATTTCACGACTGCTTTAGATATAAGGTTTTGTCGAAACCGGTATCATTAGAAATAATTTTGCAGGAACAACATCTGCATGTGGAGAGGGAAGTAGAAGATGTCAGCGTCTTCGCTGAGATGTGAAAGATCAGTTTGAGTGTGAGATACTAATTTTATATGCAAGGTACCTGTATGCGGACGAAACGGAAACACGTAATTCATTACGATGAAGATTAAAGTTCTCGAGAACATGTTCATCTCAGCTTCAAGGTACGCCTATATATCCTGCCCAACTTCACAGTGAAAATAAATTATAAGTCACCTTTCGCACCTTGAAACACTATGCTTTACTTACTCCAATACCAATGGTTAGCACACTGGACACGCATTTGGCAGGACGACGGCTCAAATTCACGTCCAGCGATCCTGTTTTAGGTTTCCGTGATTTATTTCAGTTGCTCCAGACAAATGCCGGAATGGTTCCTTTGAAAGAGCACCGCCGATTTCCTTCCCCATTCTTGAAACAACCCGAGCTTCTTCTCCATCTACAATGAACCAGATGTCGACGCGAGACATTAAACTCTAACCTTTCTCCCTTCTTATTCTGATACAACACACACTTCCCATAAAAAGCATAGATAGCCCACAATGTTTAAAATTGCCATTAAGCTTTACAGCTTCACTCGTACTGCCCATATTGCATTTCTTGGTATTTCGTAGGGAGAATCGGTAGCCGAATAAAATTCTTTTGGTTTTCTCAAAATACTCTACTATCTCGCTCCTCTAGCGCCATTCCACGGGTCGGGACAAAACACGTCACATTGGGATAGTCCTTGGCTCTGAACAAGGAGTAAATAATACAGTATCAAATGCTTCAAATGGCTCTGAGCACTATGGGACTTAACATCTGTGGTCATCAGTCCCCTAGAACTTAGAACTAATTAAACCTAACTAACCTAAGGACATCACACACATCCATGCCCGAGGCAGGATTCGAACCTGCGACCGTAGCAAATACAGTATCACCTCGAGAAACCTACTATCATACGGGGAAAGATGCTCGGTAAGGGAAAAGTGCCATGTGTGCATGCACAACACGAGTAGCTAAGTCTTAGTGGAAAACTTTAGAATTCTCATTGTTATCGTGGTATATGGGGAACATTGGTAGCCGAGGGCCGTGCTGTGACTTCTCCTGGCGTGGGGAAAATACCTGGCCAGCTGGGAAAATCGGCAATTCGTATTTCGTTAATGACGCTTCCGTACGCCGATTCTCTGATACAACTGTTCCATGTACTGCTGTACTGCTTTCTGTGCCTGGAATTTGAGCTGGATATCTGTGTGACTGTGTGTTGCTGTTTAATACGATTATGACTTTGTTCATCGGTAGTTGTTGGAGCTCGGGTTATTTATACTCGTCCAGCGAAACCTGTGGGATTGTAGGTCTGAAATGTACAATGTTACATGCCTGGTTCTGTGAGGATTATCAGCGATGAGACAAACCTGTGTTGTTGTTCGTTTTGGCTGCGATGAGACCAAATTGACCGTATAGAGCCGGCAGTGTTTTATGTGGATCGACGCAGCACACTTAGTGCCTCCAAAAATGCAGTGAAAAGACCTGTAGTATTGTCATCGGAGTGCCAGCATGTCATAATTTGTGTGTACGGACATAATCTCGTATTTTTGAGCACGAGCTGCTAATACGAGGCAGATCTTCAATGCTTTGTCTACCACGAAAGCGGGTAAAAGACTGAATGACGTCGAATGTACAGTAAGAATACCAGGATGGTCTGAGCTTCAAATAACAGAGAAAAGTAAGACGTTAATTGATGTCCTAATCTCCGCACTTGATATTGTTTCCTATAAAAGTGAGCATATACACTCCTGGAAATTGAAATAAGAACACCGTGAATTCATTGTCCCAGGAAGGGGAAACTTTATTGACACATTCCTGGGGTCAGATACATCACATGATCACACTGACAGAACCACAGGCACATAGACACAGGCAACAGAGCATGCACAATGTCGGCACTAGTACAGTGTATATCCACCTTTCGCAGCAATGCAGGCTGCTATTCTCCCATGGAGACGATCGTAGAGATGCTGGATGTAGTCCTGTGGAACGGCTTGCCATGCCATTTCCACCTGGCGCCTCAGTTGGACCAGCGTTCGTGCTGGACGTGCAGACCGCGCGAGACGACGCTTCATCCAGTCCCAAACATGCTCAATGGGGGACAGATCCGGAGATCTTGCTGGCCAGGGTAGTTGACTTACACCTTCTAGAGCACGTTGGGTGGCACGGGATACATGCGGACGTGCATTGTCCTGTTGGAACAGCAAGTTCCCTTGCCGGTCTAGTAATGGTAGAACGATGGGTTCGATGACGGTTTGCATGTACCGTGCACTATTCAGTGTCCCCTCGACGATCACCAGTGGTGTACGGCCAGTGTAGGAGATCGCTCCCCACACCATGATGCCGGGTGTTGGCCCTGTGTGCCTCGGTCGTATGCAGTCCTGATTGTGGCGCTCACCTGCACGGCGCCAAACACGCATACGACCATCATTGGCACCAAGGCAGAAGCGACTCTCATCGCTGAAGACGACACGTCTCCATTCGTCCCTCCATTCACGCCTGTCGCGACACCACTGGAGGCGGGCTGCACGATGTTGGGGCGTGAGCGGAAGACGGCCTAACGGTGTGCGGGACCGTAGCCCAGCTTCATGGAGACGGTTGCGAATGGTCCTCGCCGATACCCCAGGAGCAACAGTGTCCCTAATTTGCTGGGAAGTGGCGGTGCGGTCCCCTACGGCACTGCGTAGGATCCTACGGTCTTGGCGTGCATCCGTGCGTCGCTGCGGTCCGGTCCCAGGTCGACGGGCACGTGCACCTTCCGTCGACTACTGGCGACAACATCGATGTACTGTGGAGACCTCACGCCCCACGTGTTGAGCAATTCGGCGGTACGTCCACCCGGCCTCCCGCATGCCCACTATACGCCCTCGCTCAAAGTCCGTCAACTGCACATACGGTTCATGTCCACGCTGTCGCGGCATGCTACCAGGGTTAAAGACTGCGATGGAGCTCCGTATGCCACGGCAAACTGGCTGACACTGACGGCGGCGGTGCACAAATGCTGCGCAGCTAGCGCCATTCGACGGCCAACACCGCGGTTCCTGGTGTGTCCGCTGTGCCGTGCGTGTGATCATTGCTTGTACAGCCCTCTCGCAGTGTCCGGAGCAAGTATGGTGGGTCTGACACACCGGTGTCAATGTGTTCTTTTTTCCATTTCCAGGAGTGTATCAACTAGCCTCAACTGAACACAAACTAAATGAAATAAGTACATTAGAACAATAAAACATGAGACTTGTAAGTCCAGTAATAGACTGCAATGTACCACTGCAGGATGTTTGTGGAAAAAAATTTATATTGATGGTATTGCTCTGATACCGGACATGGTTTGACAGCGTCACACAGAATTTTACGATGATCTGTCCACTTCGGTTGCAGAGGGCTGATTGTTTCAACGTGGAACTAGTTCCTAGCCAAGGGTACTAATTTTAATTTGGGTCTTAGATTCATTCCGAAGGTCACCACATCTATTCACTCGAAATGCTAGTGTCGGTATTAAATTTACTACATTCATTTGAAAAATTTAACACTCTGATGACAAATCACATTCACTTATTACCAACACAATAAATATTTAGTCACGTTCACATATATCCCTACAGTACAAGGTAATATAAATTCAAACCCAAATAAATTTAAATAATAAAAGGAAATATATCATCTGTGTCTCAGTTGATCTTAAAACATTATATAATGTATCTTAAATAAATCACCAATACCATTCAAAAGATATCATTTAAATAGAGATAAGAAATGTATAGCACTTTACCACGTGCGATACGGAGATCAATATTACGTAGTTGCAAATTCACAGATAAACGTCAGTTCATTACACATAAGCATAAAATACTGAAAACATTAAACGCACTAAACCTCATAAAAAATTGCACATATATTTTATAATTTTCGCTGTCGTATAAGGCCTTTATCAAAGCTCAAATCAGTCACACCTGAAAAGAAAACAATAAAATATATTTTCAATACCTACTCGAAGTCATCTAATTGTTACTCGAGACACAATTCGGCGCACTTCACTGTGCTCACACATATACATTAATCACTGTTTTAGGATGACAGGGGTGAAATGAGTTTTACAAATAGCGCATGGTGATGGACATCGTGGGGGGCAGAAATGATTCTGATACCGTCCTATTCTGAGTTTATCATGTCTGCCTCCTTCAGAAACCATAGCTTGTTTCTTAGTACACAGTGATGTATCAACAACAGAATATTCATTACCAGTGCTACTCTTTATTTACATGCTTATCAACGTTACCTATTTCATTATTAATCGTGGCCAGTCTGATCAGAGAGTCTGTGTTCATGATGGCCGGCCGGTGTGGTCGAGCGGTTCTAGGCACTTCAGTCTGGAACCGCGCGACCGCTACGGTCGCAGGTTCGAATCCTGCCTAGGGCACGGATTTGTGTGATGTCCTTTGGTTAGGTAGGTTTAAGTAGTTCTAAGTTCTATGGGACTGATGACCTCAGCAGTTAAGACCCATAGTGCTCAGAGCAATTTGAACCATTTTGTGTTCATGATGACAACGGTACAACATTTAATCTCTAAAGAGCGTCACATATTGTTCGTGACAAGCGCCTGAGTAACATTGCTCACATTGTCCATCTAGCTTAATTTCATCACAATGCGGAATCATGACAACTTCTCCAGGCAGTGTCCTCTCACTTAACCAGTCGTACTAATAGTTTATTCAAATATCTCTTGCCCTCCTCCGCACACCGTTAGGTTGCTTGCGGAGTATAAATGTAGATGTAGACAGTAGTCAGAGCAATACGCTTCAGGAAAATTGGTTCCGTGGCAGCAATTGTCTATTTGCAGACCTGATGAAAACATAGCATGGGCGCAACAGAATTTCAGTCAATCACAGTGGCAGGAAAAATAATTTTTGTCCAGTCGCAGATGCACCATGATCATCAATATCAGAACAATAATGGTTCTCTGTGCTCCAGTTACACGATTGTTGATGTTTGTGTTTACATAGACAGGCAGGCACACATTTTCAACTGTGCCCGTTGATATTTATCAACGCCTATAAGCAGGTAATGGTCTGGATTTGATTGTACGAGTAATTTCGTTTTTCGAAAGCTGCAAGATACCATCTTCAGACAGCTTACACAGTTACGTTACGGGCAATAGTAGGCAGTTGAGCCTGAAACTTTCTTTACGTCGGGCTGTTATCTGTGTCTAGCCGTTTATCAGCGCCGCAGCTAGACGGGACCCATCGCACTGCGTTGGCTTGCACATGGGCCATGGCGCAGCTGACCTGGTTTCGAGACGTCGCCCGTAGCTGCATGAGTCAGGTCAGTGGTGCATGGAATAGGCCCTGCAGTTCGGCATCCCCCCTCCTGGGTGAAGGCAGCGGCCTTGGGCTGTGTCAACAGCGCATGTCTCAGGTCCGTGCTCGGCGCTTTAAGTGTTCCCTTGCCCTAGCGCTTGCCCTCGCATGTCTTGCCCCTGCTTCGTGACTCATGTTCCCTCAAACATTGATATAATTTACGATCATTATTAATAAATACAAAATTACGCATTGGGATCAGAAATTGCTTAACATAAAAGTGTACAATCTTGTTCCTGACAATTATTAAAATTTTCTTTATACTTTTAATGACTGCTGATGGGGATACAAAACCTTGCATTATTCACTTTTACAATTTACTCTTTGGATTGCGACGTGGTATTACTAACACATTAAAATCAGTCAATATTGTGCAACACCTATTGTTTAATATCTAGTCGTTGAAATAATTGGTTCAGATAACGTGGACTGAGAGTAGGGTTTTCCAGTCTTACCGTTAATCGTCCCCTTCATGCATCTAAACCGCTTCGTGAACTAAACGTTTAACCTGAGAATCTGCAGATATACTTGCTGTTATACCTTTTAGACTACATTACGTGCAAGCGCAAAAACTACTGTGGGCCCCACTCAATGTACATCTCTACGTGCAAGCAGGGCATACCACATGCTCGAAAAAAAAAAGGTCAGATAATTTCTTTCTTTCTCGCCAATTTCGTTAAAATTTCAGTGTTTTTCTCCTCTTCATACGTCCCTTATATCCACCAAAGATATTTGTTCATTATGGTCTTTTCGTGCAGCTGCAAGACGACATAAGAACTGTATGAGGCGACAATTTTCAGGGCATAAGTAGAGTTGGTTCTCTGTCAAGAGGCACTCTCCCAGTTCGCTTGATGCCAGTTTTCCTCGGAAGGATAGTAGTGACCTGCGGTAGCTGGTAGGCACAGTGATGGTTCGAATGGCTCTGAGCACTATGGGACTTAACACCTGAGATCATCAGTCCCCTAGAACTTAGAACTAATTAAACCTAACTAACCTAAGGGAATCACACACGTCCATGCCCGAAGCAGGATTCGAACCTGCGACCGTAGCAGCAGCGCGGTTCCGGCTGAAGCGCCTAGAACCGCTCAACCACAGCGGCCGGCGAACGAAATGAAGATAAAGTTACACAAGCCTTGGTTCTGACACCAATATATTAAACTGATTAGGGACTCTTCAAAGACAGAAGTGTGTGGCGGCGATCTGCCGCACGACAGTATGTTATATTTTCATGAGAATGCGAGCTTTTAAAACATACCTGTACACCCAGATATTAGGTTGTTTTCTTAAAAGGAAACACCACCAACTTGACATCTTATTTTAAGGAGAAGAAAGCAAAATATAAGCTACAGCAATCAATCCCGCGTGAATATTTGAGTCATAATTTTGATAGTGTCCAGCTATGAGCTTTTGGAGGCACAGATTTTAAACTTTCGCCCATACCACTTATTTGCCTCTCCCTCCTCTCCATTGCAGCCACTTACTGCGGCAGAGCGAAGCAGTGTACAGCTGAGTGATTAAGAGGTTTGTGAAACATTGTTTTGGCACTGGCAACATGCACTGTTCATTGTCCCAAAGTGTGCGGTTACTAAAATGTAGCTGGTGCCAAAGATCTCATTGATTTGAACATTTTTACGTTGTGATTCATAAATGCAGTTTAAATGAATGAAACGAATGAGTGTGCCATCATTAAATAGAGTAGCGCTATTTAATTACTAACATCGCTTCTCTGCGTTATTTTCTCGTACTTTAGAGCTGACGCTGTTAACATGAAGTACATTCCTAGCATATGTGCTATTATTCTATGTGAATGGCATGATAAAATTGTAATTCGAAAATGATTACTTTCATTTCATAATACATCATCAGTTGCTTATGTTCATTTATTTTGATACACAGCTGCATATACATCTACATCACAGCTCTGCAGTTCATTCCTCCGTGTCTGGCAGATGGTTCATTTAACCAGTTTCACACTATTTCTCTAGTGCCTCACCCTCTGATATCGCGTGGGAAAGGCGAGCACTCAAACCCTTCCGTGTGAGTTCTGATTTCTCTCTCTTATTGTATTACACTGATCATTTCTCCATACGTAGCTAAATATCAACAAAACATTTTCCCATACAGGGAAAAACGCTAGATCTCGCCACAACGAAAAACTTTTTTTATTTTTTATTTTTTTTTTATTTTATTTTATTTTTTTTATAGCTGCCATCTCGAATCTGGTATCAAATCCGTGAAATTCTGTCCCCTATTTCGTGATAATACAAGACGAGTTGCCCTTCTTTTGCGTTTTTAGATGTCCTCTGTCAATCCGATCTGGTAAGGATCCCATACTGCACAGCAGTAATCTAGCAGAGGACAGACAAGCATAGCGTGGGAAGGCGCTGTAGTGTAGGGCCGGCCACGGGGTGCCAAATTTCACGCGAGCCTGTGTGTGAAGCGCGTGCGGGCCACTGCTCGTCCTATCTCGACTTTGCTCGTTCCTTCCCGGGAGTACCAGGTACAGTGCGACATTTCATTTAGGATTGCGGTGTGACAATTTTTAGTCGGCACTGCTCTCTTCAGCTCCGCGGAGTTGTGGTGTAGCGCTCTTTTCCTTTTGTCGTTTGTTCATATTATGAAGGACATTCACAGGTCCAGCGGTTATTTGCACAAAAGAGGTAGTCTAGCGATCTGTCGTCACGGGCCTTTAAAAAACATTATGGATGATAGAAGAGCGCGATGAGAATTCTCTATACATAATACGCAGTCGCAAAAGCGACAGGTAATGCAAAGTTGCTATGAAACAAAATTACAGTTCCATGCAGAAAGATTTTAAGGGTTTGGTTGACAGTGAAAAATTGCTAAAATCCCGCCAGACGGGATTCATTGATCTGTATATCAAGAAGAACATAGCGCTAAATTTTCAGGCATGAACCATGTGAATAAAAAAATGGCTCGGAGCACTATGGGACTCAACTGCTGAGGTCATAAGTCCCCTAGAACTTAGAACTACTTAAACCTAACTAACCTAAGGACAACACACACATCCATGCCCGAGGCAGGATTCGAACCTGCGACCGTAGCGGTCGCGCGGTTCCAGACTGTAGCGCCAGAACCGCTCGGCCACCAGCGGCCGGCGAACCATGTGAATAAATTGATGGTATGAATAGAAAAATTTCTAGAGTCACACACTTTATTCCACCGTCAGCTGCAATTGTTTTCTGCTGAACTGAACGAATAGTATGGAGACTTTATATATTACTGCAAAGGACGTTATAAAAGTCAGGCGCATGCCTAGACCAATTTTGCATGAACGAAAATAAGAGACGCCAGACTGGATTGCCGGCCTCGCATGTTAAGTGCAATTTACTGTATATTGCCCACAGTAAAACATAGTACGGTGACAACTCATTTCTGATTTGATGGGAATGCATTCAGAAAGAAAATCGAGTTATTCGTTGTCCTTTCGCATTAATGTGTACACTCCCTATGTTCGACATGAATATACAATAACCATTCACAGCCGGAAGGTGGCAGCGCTAGCAATGGAGGGTATATAAAGCGTGCTGAGGGATGCGGAAAATATTGCAAGCATTGTCATAATGCGTAATGCGTAATGGTTTTTCTGACTCCAAAAGGCCATGATCTTTGCCTTTTTTGCCAAGGGTGGAAGCATTTCCGAATTGGCTAAGTCTGTAAAGCGTTTGCGTGCTGCCATGGTTAAAATAAACCGTGTGTGGTAAAATGGCGCTATCCAAATCCGGTACCGTGGTAACTGTGAAGCACCACAGAATATTGACCCTGTGAAGATATGTTTCGGCGAATATACGTGCAAGTGTTGACCAACTGACCGCACAGATGACCCATGGG
The DNA here is from genome assembly GCF_023898315.1 of Schistocerca nitens. Lineage (NCBI taxonomy): Eukaryota > Metazoa > Arthropoda > Insecta > Orthoptera > Acrididae > Schistocerca > Schistocerca nitens. Next base: position 628,475,841 of record NC_064616.1, on the reverse strand, counting down.
GCTACCAACAGTGTCTTCTCAACGACAGTTCAATGAATGTTACTGTGTAAGAATCTCTGCAATAGGCACCTGGTTCATGCACTTGTGTTGACTGCTTTTCATCGGCGAAGAAGGCTAGAATTTTCCCGCCAGTACTGCCACTGGACGTCCACCGAGTGGCCACAGGTGACCTTTTCAGATGACGCACGTTTAATACTCCATGTGACAGATGGCTGTTGGCGTGTGCGGAGTGAAATGTCTGAAACCAAACACCTTGCAACAATCCCTGGAAGGGTCCAGGCCAGAGTAGGGAGCGTTAAGGGCTGGGGAATGTTTTCGTGACATTACCTGGCTGATCTCGTCATTCTGGAAGAAACAATAGACCAGCATAAGTATGCATCTATCCTTGAGGATCATGACTACCCTACATGCAGTTTGTTTTTCCTCAGCACGATGGCATCTACCAGCAGAACAACGCAATGTGCCACACAGCTCGCAGTGTAGGTACGTGTTGCAAAGAGCACCAGGATGAATTTATCCTACTTCCCTGGCCACCAAACTCCTCAGAGTTAAACCCAATAAAGAATCTCTGTTCGTGGCGTGGGTCCTCAACCGATAAACTTAGCATAACTCAACACATCATTTGATTCGGCAGGGCTCCGCATCCTTGTCGGTAGCTTCCAGAAACTCACTGAATCTCTTCCTGCACATCTCGCAGCGGTACGCGCAATAAAAATGTGGTTATTCAGGCTTTTGAAAGTTAGTTACGTTACTGTGATTGGGCAGTATAGAAGGGACAAACACTGACAACCACAGTCCAATTCCTTAAGCTCACTGCTTCGAAAGAAAACGTGAGGTCTGAAGAATTTATTTTGACCTTGAATGAATTATAAGGATAGTTTCCTAAACATTCTGAGGACACTGCCAAAACTAACATCAGTTTTTGAGCTGTTTTAGATACCGTTTACTGTTTCAGTTAAAAGCACCAGTGTGCATGTGCAGATATTACTGACTGATCTGCAGGGTAATTTCCGTTTTAATCACAAATGTCTTTGCGTTCAAACTGACCAGGGCGTCCTCATTGCTTTCCTCATGTACAGTTTCGGCGTCTCCATAATGAGGTTGCAAAAGTGCTACGATATTTCGATCGAGATATTTGTGTGGAAGACCTTTTTCGATTATGAAACTAATTAAGTCACGATTACGTAGCCACCAGAGTGCGGAAATGTGTGAAATTGTCTGCGTCTGACCGTTCGCACCAGATAAAAGTTATATCATGTCTTCATCACACAAAAAATAATTAAATAATACGGAAAATATGTTTTGTCATTGGTTTATGTTGCTCAGAAATGTGAGATATAACAAAGAAAGATGCAGTGCGAGTGCACGGCTAGCTAAGTGCGGCACGTTTGTAGTTTCCCGACAGCATCGCTTGGCGATTGGGGAAGTGTGCAACGAACCTGAGCGCTATGGCACTCGTGCCAGTGCACATCTCCTGAACCGAAATCTTTCCCTCCCCCCACCTTCACCCCTGCTATGTTAGACCTGTTGCATCTTCAGTGTTCTGCCAATAAAACTCAGTGTCGGTTTGCATTCACACCATATTATCTATGTAAGCATTGCTTTTTAAGTTGTACGTAATTGCTATTCCTAGGTATTTATTTGAATCGACAGTCTCCGGATTTGTGTGATTTATCTTTTAACCGAAATTATTCCATTTAGGGTCAATTGCACCATACAGATATTTTGTCTAAATCATTTGGCAACAGTTTTTGATTTTCTAATGCCTTTACTAGAGGCTAAATCACAGCATCAGCTTCAAACAATCTAACAAGGCTCCTCAGATTGTGTCCTAAAACGTTAATAAAGATTAGGACCTGGAGCGGCACATAACATTTCCTTGGGGAACACCAGATGCCACTTGTGTTTTATTCGATGACTTTCCATCAGTTACCATGAACTGTAACCTCTCTTATTGGAAATCGCGGAAGCAGTCACACAACTGAAAACGCACAGAATTTCAATAGAAGCTGCTCATGAGTATCGGTACCAAAAGCCTTCTGTAAATTTAGAAATGTGGAATCAATTTGGGACCGCCTCTCTGAATCACTTATTATTTCATGAGAGTAAAGAGCTAATTGTGTTTCACAAGGACGATATTATCTGAATCCGTGATGATTGTTTGTCAACGGATCGCTGTACTCTAGTTAATTCATAACATTCAAACAAAGTATAATTTCCAAAATCCTACGGCAAATCGAAGTCAGTAATGTGACTATGCAATTCATCGAACTACTTTTGCTTCCATGCTTGCGTAGACGCCTGATCTGTGTCACTTTCTAGTCCTTAGGTACGGATCTTCCATCGAGCCAGCTGTTTTATATGATTGTACAGTACGTGTGAAAACTCAAAAAGTTTTTTAAATAAAACAAATCTCTTAACAGTCTATATCTTATTTTTCCAGACAGTCATCTTTTCGACGAACATATTTCTCCTAAGGAGAGACCAGTTTCTTATAACGTCACTGTAGGACCTTTGACTGTTTTGACAGAGCTGGAAACTCATCTCAGCTCGAGCCGAATTATCACTATCAAAGAGAAGTACTCAAAGGTGTTGTTCGAGTTTTGCAAACATATGAAAATCGGATGAGGCCAAGTCGAAACTCTATGGAGGATGGCCGATGCCAGGAAATCAATGCGTCAGATTCTTGCAGATATCTCAGACGTCAAGAAAGAAGATGGAAAATGTTAATGACGTTGGGTTTGTTTAAACAGCTTTAATAGTTTTGATCAAAAAAAGTCAGAGGCATTAATTTTCAGCACGCCCTCGTATGTCAGCATACTTTAAAAGGAATCTAACTCACATACAATATGGACCGGAGGACTTAGCTTTATTAACTGATTTAAGCTGTTTTGCTAAGCCACAGATATCTACTGCTCAGTTGGTAGCAGTTCTTGATTCGAATTCTGGAATATTTACTTCGTTTTCTTTGGTGAAGGAATTTAGGAAAATGGTTTATTGGCACTTTCATCAGTAACATTACCATTTCTATGACACAGTAAATATGTTGAATGTGTCATTGTGCATTGTGCATTGTGCATTGCTTTAAATGTGGCCAGAATCCCTTTGGGTTTTCTGCCAGATTTCGAGACAGTCTTTCGTTGGGGAAAATATTAAAAAAACATCTCGCATTGAAGTTCGTGCTAAATTTCGAGCTTTTGTGAGACGTGGCTAGTCTTTAGGACTTTGCGTTCTTTTGAGTTGGGCATATGTTTTTTGTTGCTTCTGCAACCGTGTTCTGCCCTCCTTTGTGTACCATGGACGATCAGTGTTTGTTAAAACAACAGTGACCGTATTTCTGTGGAAGGTTGACCAGTTACGTTCATATTACTGAACATTTTTCACATGTGTTCTCGAACAAGATTTAAAAATACGTTGTTAGTCGGCTGTACTGTAAGCTTACTACGCCCTCGGGCATTAGTCGTCTGCACTGCGATGGAGGAAGTGACAAACAACCGGTGCACGCGAAAGTCTAAAATCTATACTTTCAGAAGCTCGTATCTACGTACTGTCAGAACTATGGCCTAAATTTTCGTTTGGGATTGTTTGTTTCGGCTGATACCTTGTAGTTGTGCTTTTTGCTCCTTAAAATATGTTGTCGAGATGGTGATATTTCCTTGTTAGACGTGTATCTTATCTCCAGCATCTACTGTAGGCAGCCAAGAAAGTTACTGCAAGAAATAATGACCTTACGAAATTACTGTACAACGTATTGGATGCAAACCCTGTTGTTCTAAAAAAAAATCCAAATTCTTGTGTTCACATGCAGCTGAATAGGCCACGCCAGAAAAATTAGATGCACTTCTTATTGAAAGATGCTGTGCGAGAACTGGTTGCGTAAACGGCACCCGTCTCGATAAGCAACATAAAAGTGTAGGCACTTCCTCTTCAACAAAAGGATGAGCAGCGCATGAACTCAGTGCGCAATTCAAGCAGTCCTTTGACCAAAGTTAAGGAGCTGTGAACACGTTTCGTGTACCACAACCACTGAAGTCAAGGAGCGCTCCGAAGACACAGCTAAGCAACGACACTCAATCAGTTACCCACTTGGAGAGGCTGCTCCTATCGGCATAAATTATCTGTGTAAGACCTGGAGAATCCACAGTCATCTCAGAGCACGTCTGGCACCAGAAACAGACCAGATTTGGGAGGTTGAGGAAAGTGAGTGAGAATGCCACCACTTTTCATAACGACTGGGTGCAAGCCAAACGACGTAATTTTAGGAGCCCTGGTCGTATGAGCTAGTCTGCCCTTGAACATCTAAGAGGCAAATAATGGGCTAGTGATGTGGAAGATTTTCAGATACCAAAAAGAATAAAAGAAAGAAGACAGTGCTTAAAAACTGTAATTATGTACCAGCTTCATACGTGTCAACGGAGGTATACCTATTTTCTTCGAAGAATGCGAACATTTCGTAACTCCATTGCCAACAAAACTACGAGGCGTATTCGGAAAGTAAGGTCCGATTTACCGGCCGGTGTGGCCGAGCGGTTCTAGGCGCTTCAGTCTGGAACCACGCGACTGCTAAGGTCGCAGGTTCGAATCCTGCCTCGGGCTTGGATGTGTGTGATGTCCTTAGGTTAGTTAGGTTTAATTAGTTCTACGGGACTGATGACCTCAGATGTTGTCCCATTGTGCTCAGAGCCATTTGAACCAGTTGATTTTATGATCCGATTTGGCACGAAATGAAAACGACTGTGAAAATCCGATAGAATTTTGCACAGATGTGTTGGGCAGTGTGTTTAATCTGGACGTCGATAGCTTGACGTCTCTCTTTTCAGTTCAGAACGAAAAGCGATAAAATAGAAATTATGTGGATCTGGTGAGAGATATCGCCTAAAGCAATGCATCCCACGTAACATAAACGTCATGCGTTTATTTCTTCAGGACAATTCTCGGCAGCTTTCAGCAGGGGCAAGAAAGACGCTCCTGCAGCGTTTTCGATGGGAAGTCTTTGATCAACCACAATACAGCCTTTAATTGGCTCCCTCCGATGCTCATCTCTGTTCACATGAAACGCTGGCTACGAAGCAACATTTTGGCACAAACAGTGAAAGGCAGATCAGCAAAGAGAATTAGCGGAAAGCACAGGTGACTGCTTTCTGTGATGTGAATACAGAAAAGTTTATATAACGCTACGACAGACGTCTAAATTAGATCGGCGACTGTTTAGAGAGGTAGCTGTGGTTTCCACTGCGCGACCGATCGGACCTTACTTTGCGAAGAGCCCTTGTAAATACCTGCGCACGCACCTTTTTCTACTCTCTCACAAAAAATTCGTCGTAGCACGGCAGTTAGCGAAAACCTTCATTGCTACACTACTGGCCATTAAAATTGTTACACTACGAAGATGACGTGCTACAGACGCGAAATTTAACCGACAGGAAGAAGATGCTGTGATATGTAAATGATTAGCTTCTCAGAGCATTCACACAAGGTTGGCGCCGGTGGCGACACCTACAACGTGCGGACATGAGGAAAGTTTCCAACCGATTTCTCATACACAAACAGCAGTTGACCGGCGTCGCCTGGTAAAACGTTGTTATGATGCCTCGTGTAAGGAGGAGAAATGCGTACCATCATGTTTCCGACTTTGATAAAGGTCGGATTGTAGCCTATCGCGATTACGGTTTATCGTATCGCGACATTGCTGCTCGCGTTGGTCGAGATCCAATGACTGTTAGCAGAATATGGAATCGGTGGGTTCAGGAGCATAATACGGAACGCCGTGCTGGATGCCAACGGTCTCGTATCACTAGCAGTCGATATGACAGGCATCTTATCCGCATGGCTGTAACGGATCGTGCAGCCACGTCTTAATCCCTGAGTCAACAGGTGGGGACATTTGCAAGACAACAACCGTCTGTACGAACAATTCGACGATGTTTGCAGCAGCATGGACTATTAGCTCGGAGACCATGCCTGCGGTTACCCTTGACGCTGCATTACATACAGGAGCGCCTGCGATGGTGTACTCAACGACGAACTTGGGTGCACGAATGGCAAAACGTCATTTTTTCCGGATGAATCCATGTTCTGTTTACAGCATCACGATGGTCGCATCTGTGTTTGGAAACATCGCGGTGAAGGCACATTGGAAGCGTGTATTCGTCATCGCCATACTGGCGTATCACCCGGCGTGATGGTATGGGATGCGATTGGTTACACGTCTCGATCACCTCTTGTTCGCATTAACGGCACTTTGAATAGTGCTCGTTACATTTCAGATATGTTACGAGCCGTGGCTCTACCCTCCATTCGATCCCTGCGAAACCCAACATTTCAGCAGTATAATGCACGACCGCATGTTGCAGGTCCTGTACGGGTCTTTCTGGATACAGAAAATGTTCGAATGCTGCCCTGGCCAGCACATTCTCCAGATCTCTCACCAATTGAAAACGTCTTGTCAATGGTGGCCGAGCAACTGGCTCGTCACAATACGCCAGTCACTTTTGTTGATGAACTGTGGTATCGTGTTGAAGCTGCATGGTCAGCTGTCCCTGTACACGCCATGCAAGCTCTGTTTGACTCAATGCCCAGAAGTATCAAGGCCGTTATTACGGCCAGAGATGGTTGTTCTGGGTACTGATTTCTCAGGATCTGTGCACCAAAATTACGTGAAAATGTAATCACATGTCTCTTCTAGTATAATATATTTCGGCAATGAATACCCGTTTATCATTTGAATTCCTCTTGGTGTAGCAATTTTAATGGCCAGTAGTGTAATAGTTGCGCCGAGTATCTAGAGGTCTATACGAACAGGCCCCTAATGGGAAGGTGAGATGCGCTTTCCCGCGTCCCAGTTCTGGTTACAAAGAACTGATTTCACTTCTCAGTGAGACTTCTACTTTTTCCACAAAAAACTATGGTAGCACTTAGTGATTTATGGTTTGTAAAGAATGACGCAGTAATACTTATTCTAGCCATTACCAAAAACGTTATCCGTGGTAACGCATTATGTGAAAGACACCATAGAAAACAAAACTTGCGGCGTGAACGTAAAATTTTTTTGCGGATAAGATGACACAGTAAAAAGGAGTACAGAATTAGTTGATGACTTAATGTAGACAGTTGCTTCAAAAAGCGCAATTAAAAACGTGAAGCTTCCGCTATTATGCCTAAAACGTTCGTTGTATAGGAGGGTAAGACGCCAGTGTGAAGGCAAGTAAGACATTTTGGAACGCAATAAATGTAAATATCAAGAACAAATACAGCCGAACATTTCTTCGAAATCTCAAGTTCACAAAGTTAAACCTAATAAAATGTACTTAAATTTGGATACTAGTCATGACCTTTAATCGAGCACAATTCCCCAGTCACCCCGCTGAATATACATAGGAAAGAAACCTTAATGTGAAGGTGGTATGTAGCAATGTAAAGCGTAAATGACGTTTTGTTGGCTATGCAAACGACCAAACGGAACTTCAAGGACAGTAAACAGATGCAGTCAGTCGTTACTCACTGACAGGAGACTCCTGCTCATCGAAATGATATCTTAATTTTGAAAACAGTAATACAAAATTCAGGTAAATGTCATATTGCGCTGTAAAATCACACAATGTTCCTAAAACCCCAAGAGATATTTGTATGACCAACAGACCGAAAGCCATATAAAAAGTTTTCAAACATTTGTTCCCAATTAAGAATCGTAAACATTTCGCATTTAGTTTGCCTGTAAGTGCTGAGATTCGTCAAAACAGAAATCGGTTGATTATATGTGGGATACTATCCAAATCGCTTTTCCACACAGAAAACGGTTAATAACGAGAGATCTACTTTTAAAAGTTTCTTTGTAGTGTATAGCAAGTAGACATTTTAATCCCTTGGATAGTCACATACATCTTATAAATGTACAAAGAGTCTTTCGAAACATTTGTTAGATTATTTTTGTTTTTATAGCTGTAAAAACCGTCCCTGCAGCTCTGTTACGCTGCACATACTTTGCGATTTTCCTTATTGCCCCTTTATGTTGAAAAAGATAAATTCTTCGGAAGAGCACGCAGCAGTGGTAGCGGAGGAGGACAAGTGAAGCTCATGAATGCGAAATGAGGACGTGGCAACAGGCTTACCTGCTCCCGTATGCAGGTAGGGAGCGCTCCCCTACCGCTTTAGCGGGAAACACCTGTTTTCTTAGCTGCCGTTTGCAGCTACCGATGCTCGCCTTACGCGAGTGTTACACATAGGCATTCATATTTGCTCTTTCGTCTGATTTCACTGTGCTGGGTGAATTTCTTTGTCTGAAATACAGCGTTATTTTGTCATATCTGCTAACCGTGACACAAGCTCTGTTCTGATAAAAGCTAGGCATATTTCGATTTTACAAAGATAATTAGAGGTATCATACTAGCAGCTTACATTTGCTTCAGCACGTAATTTAGAGGCTCCTGCACACATTGTCGCTCCAGTGGCCTTTTCGTGCAATCTTCATCTACAGCTGCTCCTTGAAAACCATACGCTAGTATGGGGAATCAGTTTTTTATAATGGTAGCATTCTACAGCATTTGTATCATTGGTGTGGTAGAATGGTGAGCCTTGTCGAGATTTTAGACTGTTTTCGGCCCTCGAATCGGAAAATTCTGGGCTGGACACGTTCTGTGATCGGGATGGTTCCTTTGAAGAAGGCTACGGGCGATTTCCTTCCGCATCCATCCCTAATCCGAACAAGTGCTCCGTCTCTAATGGCCTCGTTGTCGACGGGACGTTAAACCCTAATGTACCTTCTTTCTTACCATTCTACATCTAAGAACATATGACACAGAAACAATTAGAATATAACAACAAAGGGAGATATGTTTGTACGACTAAAAGGCTGGTGGGAGCATCTACCCAAAAAGTCAAATAAAATAAATTTACCGAATCACGAAAGTAGCGGACTCAAAGAGACTAGATATATGCTAGCCCATTACAAGACTCTCACTCCAAAATAATCATAAACAGAAACTGAACAATCTCAGAAGTTTAGTAAGTGGAGTTCAAGCTTTATATACACATACAGAGTTTGTCAGTAAAAGTCTTTGCCTCTGTAACTTACAAAATAATACGTGACGGGGAAATTTATTGCTGTAGCTCAACATAAGAAATGTTACACTTAATGCGGAGCTATGAACATAGGTTATTGTGTTATTTTAAAAACAAATACAATTTTTAAATGCAACAATAGTTCTTTCGATCGTGCACTGGAATCATTGAAATCAGCTGTGCACAAACCAATTAAAATCACATTCCTGTTACCTTCAGTTTGGCAGCTGCAAACCTTCAAAGTTTCAATGGAGGACACCACACGCTGTACATACTACGTGACTGTGTTGTGATGGATGTTCTGGCGGCGGAATTTTGATTTAAATGGGGTGTTAAAATATATGTCCATGTTCCTGAACGCACAACGCAGTGCGCCCTCTAAAGAATCTGCGGACGGGGTGTAACGTCGTCGGTGTCACGGAGCAACATGCTTCCTCGTTGCCCCGTTTTAGATCATACTGGGTTGTGGTGTCAGCGACATAAAGACCATTATTTTGATATCCCCTCAAAAAGAAATCAACAGCTATTAAAACGGGGGATCGTTGGAGCCATTTATGAGGGGCACGGCGCACCAACCATCTTCCAGGGAATCTGTTGTTCAGTTCTTCCGCAACAGCATGCGCAGAATAGGCTCGGTCACCATCTTGCTGCTTCTACACATGAACTCTGATGTGTAGACACACATGTTCAATAAGAGACCCAGACTGTCGACTGTAAAAGCACGATACATCTCACCTGACAGTATACCCGTGAAGTAGTGTAGACCGATGACTTCATCTCCAAGGATTCCACACCATACTTTAATAGCCCACCGACGTTGATGTTCGACAGGTCGTACTCACCGAGGATTGTCTGCGGCCCTGTAGTGCATGTTATGACGGTTTGCTGTTCCAAAATTTGTTCACTGCACCATAATCTGTGAACGTGGACTCATTAGGGAATATAACATTTTGCTAAGAGTCCAGAGTAAAATTACGCATGGCCCATTCACAGAAAGTAAGTCTTCGATTGAAGTCGTTAGCATGTAGCTCTTTGGTCAGTGATCCTGTACTATGCGCCGCACAGATCTAAGGCTGATATCAACGACTGCAGCGACGTCTCATAAGCTCACACCGGCGACGTTACGTCTCGTCCGCAGCACCTTTACAAGGCGCACTACGTTACGTACAGCGTGTGGTATCCGCGCCTCAAACTTTGAAGTGTTGTAGCTCCGAAACTAAACGTGATAGGAATGTGATTGAAATCGATTTGTACACAGCTGGCGTAAACACGTCCAGTACATGGTAGAAACAACTATTGTTATATTTTAAAAATTTTATCTCTTATTTGCAACTCTTTGGAAAATAACACATTGAACTATGCTCGTAGTTTCGCAGAAAGGGTATTTTTTATCTTGAGGTACAACATTAAATTTCCCTGCGTCACGTATTATTTTGTAAGTTACAGACGGAAAGACTTTTACTGACACACCCTGTATATACAGGGTGAGTCACCTAACATTTCGTAAACCACATCAAATACTGACGAATCGATTCCACAGACCGAACGTGAGGAGAGGGGCTAGTGTATTTGGTGAATACAAACCATAAAAAAATGCAAGGAAGTATGTTTTTTAACACAAACCTACGTTTTTTTTAAATGGAAACCCGTTAGTTTTGTTAGCACATCTGAACATATAAACGAATACGTAATCAGTGCCGTTTGTTGCATTGTAAAATGTTAACTACATCCGGGGATATTGTAACCTAAAGTTGACGCTTGAAACCTCCGACGTTCAGTTGCGTGTTGTAACAAACACGGGCCACGGTCGGCGAGCAGCATCTGCAGGGACATGTTTACGATGACGACCGTGTTTACGAGTGTGGCTGTAGTGCACTGTTGTGCTGATGGTGTAGATAGAAGCCATGGAGAGGACGCTGGGTAACGCAAGAGGTGTTACACGGCTGTTACCTTGCGAGAGGAGCTCATCTCCGCGGATTCCACACCGACGTCTGTACTCTGCAAACTACTGCAAAGTGCATGTCAGAGGATTCTTTCCATTGTACTACGTATTACGATTTATTCCTATTCCAGTCGCGTAGGGGGCATGGGAATAGCGACTGCTTGAATGCTTCTGCGCGCGTTGTAATAAGTTTAACTTCTTCCAGCGTCCGCCTGTTGAGGTTCCTCCGAAATTCTGTGTCGCAATCCCGTGAGAAAATCAAATCTGTGACAATCCATGCTGCCCTTTTTTCTATAGTTCACTATTACCTGTTACTTGTGGTTGGTATTCGTTCCGTAGTCCGCCTCTGCAGGTGAGTGGTCGCCATAGACAGCTGCCATGCGGAGGACCCTAGTTCTATTCCCGATACTGCTAAGGATTTTTCCTTGGTGGGAGGACTCGTACAAAGTGCACTCAGGTTCGTGATGCTAACTGAGGAGCTACTTGACCGAATAGTAACGGCTCCGTGGTCTTGAATGTCTGCAAAACGGCCGGGAGAGCAGTGTGCTGACCATATGGTCTTCCATACTGCATACGACTAATGCCAGAAGGCTAATGATGACACGGCGGCTGGTAGACGTCACACTGCCCTTCACAACCTGGTGAGGACCTCGTTATTGTCTCCATACGCTTGAGCAATGTTCTTGGACGGGTCGAATTAGTGTTATATAGTGAATTTCATTGGGAGACTAATTGCATTTGAATATTATCTTACCAACGACCCAAGACTTTACGTAAAACAGAGTCTGTGTGTTAATCCCGTTTTATATTCGAACAGGATGTTACATCCAGGTATTTACACTCCTGGAAATTGAAATAAGAACACCGTGAATTCATTGTCCCAGGAAGGGGAAACTTTATTGACACATTCCTGGGGTCAGATACATCACATGATCACACTGACAGAACCACAGGCACATAGACACAGGCAACAGAGCATGCACAATGTCGGCACTAGTACAGTGTATATCCACCTTTCGCAGCAATGCAGGCTGCTATTCTCCCATGGAGACGATCGTAGAGATGCTGGATGTAGTCCTGTGGAACGGCTTGCCATGCCATTTCCACCTGGCGCCTCAGTTGGACCAGCGTTCGTGCTGGACGTGCAGACCGCGTGAGACGACGCTTCATCCAGTCCCAAACATGCTCAATGGGGGACAGATCCGGAGATCCTGCTGGCCAGGGTAGTTGACGTACACCTTCTAGAGCACGTTGGGTGGCACGGGATACATGCGGACGTGCATTGTCCTGTTGGAACAGCAAGTTCCCTTGCCGGTCTAGGAATGGTAGAACGATGGGTTCGATGACGGTTTGGATGTACCGTGCACTATTCAGTGTCCCCTCGACGATCACCAGTGGTGTACGGCCAGTGTAGGAGATCGCTCCCCACACCATGATGCCGGGTGTTGGCCCTGTGTGCCTCGGTCGTATGCAGTCCTGATTGTGGCGCTCACCTGCACGACGCCAAACACGCATACGACCATCATTGGCACCAAGGCAGAAGCGACTCTCATCGCTGAAGACGACACGTCTCCATTCGTCCCTCCATTCACGCCTGTCGCGACACCACTGGAGGCGGGCTGCACGATGTTGGGGCGTGAGCGGAAGACAGCCAAACGGTGTGCGGGACCGTAGCCCAGCTTCATGGAGACGGTTGCGAATGGTCCTCGCCGATACCCCAGGAGCAACAGTGTCCCTAATTTGCTGGGAAGTGGCGGTGCGGTCCCCTACGGCACTGCGTAGGATCCTACGGTCTTGGCGTGCATCCGTGCGTCGCTGCGGTCCGGTCCCAGGTCGACGGGCACGTGCACCTTCCGCCGACCACTGGCGACAACATCGATGTACTGTGGAGACCTCACGCCCCACGTGTTGAGCAATTCGGCGGTACGTCCACCCGGCCTCCCGCATGCCCACTATACGCCCTCGCTCAAAGTCCGTCAACTGCACATACGGTTCACGTCCACGCTGTCGCGGCATGCTACCAGTGTTAAAGACTGCGATGGAGCTCCGTATGCCACGGCAAACTGGCTGACACTGACGGCGGCGGTGCACAAATGCTGCGCAGCTAGCGCCATTCGACGGCCAACACCGCGGTTCCTGGTGTGTCCGCTGTGCCGTGCGTGTGATCATTGCTTGTACAGCCCTCTCGCAGTGTCCGGAGCAAGTATGGTGGGTCTGACACACCGGTGTCAATGTGTTCTTTTTTCCATTTCCAGGAGTGTATATGATTTGCCTGATTCCACCTGAAACTCAGTGATACTTTAGTCATGGTGTACAGTTCTGTAAAAGTAACTTTAAACGACTATATTCCCTAAGCGTAAACGTTGTGTTTCAAAGTTGTATGTAAAATCTTGGTTTCAATGGCCAGGGCCATTAATTAACTTGTCGGTAAGAAGCTTGGTGAAGTAAAGGCGTCCGCAGCTCGTGGTCGTGGGGTAGCGTTCTCGCTTCCCACGCCCGGGTTCCCGGATTCGATTCCCGGCGGGGTCAGGGATTTTCTCTGCCTCGTGATGACTGGGTGTTGTTTGGTGTCCTTAGATTAGTTAGGTTTAAGTAGTTCTAAGTTCTAGGGGACTGATGACCATATATGTTAAGTCCCATAGTGCTCAGAGCCATTTGAAGTAAAGGCCTTTGTATAAAGACATTTTACAATAAATGAGAAAGTAAATCCTTTCTACCATCAAAACCAAGTTCTGTAGCTGCACGTAGCACCTTCTGTGAATCAAGGCTAGGATTTGTGCGTTGTCAACATTACTGTTGTGACTGTGCCCTCTTGTAACGTTTTCTGGTTCCTGGCTGGATAAGGAGATCGTAGTATGATAAGCAGCTGGCCGGTTTCCTCTCACTACAACAGAGAATGCACACGTGGTTAAAATACACTTCATTACAGGAACCAACTGAGTTCTTAACTTCAATTATGTCCAGTCTGTAGTTCTGTAATTAACAACAATCAAATAACTTGTACTAATACTTGAACCTTGTACGTGTCCATATCACAACTATATACAATGACTGTAGTTCTCTCACACCTAGCTAAGGTGCTAGGCGACGACTATCACTGTGGAAGACTAGACAACAGTGCGACGTACTGAGGCACAATGCGAACTGCGTCCCGATGCGACGTACAGAGATTGAGAAATTGGCCCAGCTCGGTCGGCGGCGGCGGCCTATATGTATGCTATCCAGGGTGCGTGTCTTGGTCTTCTCTTGTCATAAGCGCGCTTAGTTCAGCTCCTGCTATACAGTGTTTCCTAGTGCCAACCGGTGTACTGGCGAAGGTGTACGCCAGCACATTCCTCACGTTGTGTATTGGACATGCGAACGACAACGGTGGTGGGGGGGGGGAGGGAGGGAGGCAGGAAGCTGGACATAAAGATGAGCGGGAGGCATAGCTGTGGAGGATGGCGTACTCCCGGCCGTATTCCGCCATCTGGCTTGCGAGAGCAGAGAAGCGTCCTCCCGAAAATACTGCCCGGGATACACGTCCAGTCCTGAGGGCGTCTGCTGGTGCGATGATAGCGACTTATTTATTCATTTATATGTACCACACCGCCGCTGGGATCGATATGTTTCATTCTCAAGCGCTCCCTTATGTCAGGAAGGAAGTCGTGCAGTCTACGCCCCTTATCACTTACATCCCACTCACCTTGCCATGTATCCAAACTCCACCTTTTAAAGTGACGTATCGTCTGTATCGGCAAACCAGTTATTGTGTGTACCCTGTCTAGTCTCCCCATCTTTAACCAGTACCTTGCGGCTCTGTGTTTGATCGTTATATTTATGGGGCATATTCCGAGCACCACTCATAGTGCATCCTCTGAGGTGGTGCCGAAGGCTCCAGGTAGCCTCAGTAGGACACTTCTCTGCCCTCGTCTGACTGATGCTTTGTTGGTGACCAGGTACAGTCTGTGTGCCCACGTACTAGCTGCGAAGCTGAGTACTGATTCGAAGAGCGCACAATGGTATGTCAGTATCACTGTAGTGATAGTCTGTACTGTTTTGAATTCAGCCTCACAAGTTTGTGTAGTATTTTTTCTGCTTTGTCTGTTATTAGCCTTATGTGTTCGTGGAAATTCTATTTTTCATCTATTTGTTTCCCAAGATAGCCCGTAACGTGTGCTCGTTTGATGTTTGTGTCCCAAATTTTAACCGAAGGATTCCTTAGGAGTGATCCTTTCAGTAATGTGTATGTTTTGTTTTCGGCTATCCTGAGTTTACTGTTATGACACCATTGTGTAATTGTTTGTTGTATCCCACTGGCTTTCTCTTTTAACTAGGATCTGTTGTTTGCAGTGACTACAAGTAATAGGTCATCTGCGTAGGCGACAATTCCGTCTGACCTGTCATCGCCATTTAAAAGTTGTAGGAGGGGTTCGATTGTTGTCCCAGAAGATGGGGCCGTAGATAGACCCTTGAGAACAGCCTTTGGTAATTCTTTTAATTACTTTACGGCTGCCCATCTGCCACACGACTACTCGCTCTTTACGGTATTCTAGGAAACTGTTGTACAGCGACTGCGGTACCGCCAAATGTCTTAACCTCTGAAG
The DNA here is from genome assembly GCF_023898315.1 of Schistocerca nitens. Taxonomy (NCBI): domain Eukaryota; kingdom Metazoa; phylum Arthropoda; class Insecta; order Orthoptera; family Acrididae; genus Schistocerca; species Schistocerca nitens. The sequence goes on along the minus strand of NC_064616.1, from coordinate 628,460,256 downwards.
CAATGCGGGCCCTCAGAGATTATCGAATGCCCTAGCAATTTCAATCATTATTGCCATGGTGTATTTCTGTGTTGTAGTGTTAACTATGTGTAGGGCCTGGTTGATGGCATCATCTATGGATCTCTCAGTTCTGAAGCCGAATTGGTGTTGGTTCATACCTCTGAGAGCTTTGTGTGTTTGCAAGCACTTACACAGTTGCTTCTACTGAATCTTTGATAGGGTGTTTATTAGGCGTTTTGGCCTGTAATTCTCTGGATCTGTAGGCTCACTGTCTGCCGATTTCTTAATAATGACTGCTTTGGAGGTTTTCAGTACTGTAGGTACCCTGCCAAGTCGTAAGGCATGGTTCAGTAACGTTGTTGGGAATGGGGTGAATTCGGTGCTAGTTCTTTCAGTGTTCAGTAGATACCATCTGGTCCATGTGCTTTCTGGGACCAGGCGGTATCCACTCGGAAAGGCGAAGGCGATGGGGGGTCCACGTTCATCGGGTCGGAGAGCGGTGATGGCAGAGGCGAGGGCGCGACGTCCACTGACTCGTCCTCAGGTGCCGAGGCGGCACCAACGGGCAGCTGCCAAGGCCACGTAGTCCCGTGAGTCGGTGAATCTGGGGAAAGAAAAGCAGCAGAATCACGGGGCAAACGACAAATACGAATTTGGTTCTGGCGACGGCGCTGCAAACCATTGGGACCTGGAATTAGGTACATAAATGTACCGATGCGTTTCTGGATCTCATCTCGCTTCGAGCACTAACGTCGGCCTACAACTCTGTAAAGAACAAGATCACGAGGTGCAAAGAGTTACTTGCGGACCATCGGCGATGCCGGATACTACCTGTGGGTGAAGCAAGTAAAGCAGCGTCAGATGGCGCCGGCCATGCAAAAGTTCCGCGGTAATGGTCCGTCGTGTGGGTGGGAGCGATAGGAGGCGACAAAGAGTTGCAATGCCTGTTCCCGTGTGTGGGAGGTGCGAAGCTTGACCATTTGTTGTTTGAATGTACAAAGGAAAGCGTTCCGCTTCTCCGTTAGGCTGCGGGTGAAGCGGAGCACTTGTTACATGAAGAATGCCATTTTGTTCACAAACTTGTTGAAAGTCATGTGACGTGAACTGAGGTCCGTTGTCCGCAAAAATGACGCCAGGCAATCCTTCAACGTAAAAAACTGAGGACAACACTTGAATGGGACCACGAGACGTGGTAGAGTTCATAGGCTCCGCAAATGGAAACTTGCTAAAAGAGTCTACCACTACGAGCCATCAAGTGTTCCAAAATGGTCCAGCAAAGTCTATTTCCACTCGTTGCCATGGGGGTTGAGTCTTAGAACAAACTGAGAATGTCTGTGGCGGAGCGCACTGGGTGTGACGTCATCTGTTGAATGTGGGCGTCCATGCCCTGCCAAGTGCAGTGCTGGCGCTCTGTTCAGTACGAACAATTCCCCAATGTCCTTGGTGAAGCAGTTGTAACAGATCCTTTTGCAACAGTGTAAGAATGAGCACAGGGGATTTTCCGCTGTCAGATTGTACTTAAATAACACCTTGTGGTACTGAACGGCTATGCCGACGAGTAAAGTATAGGCGCAATACTGAGTTCTGAATACTGTTCAATGAGCGAGGCCAAGACGTGTGAATGTAATGCAACAAAATCGATTCGCTTCCGTGGCCTATACAATTTTTCTGTAATTCACTGGAAAAGATTACAGCAATTTAGAGTCCTGCGCATCGATCTTGCAGCAAGATGTGTCAGAGGAATCAAAATCAGTGTCGGGGCCGATTGAAAGGCGAGAAAGGACGTTAGCATTGGCATGCTTTGCCGTAGATATATACACAATGTCGTACTGATACTGGAATAGAAGCAAAGGCCAACGTTGTAGTTTTTGAGTAGTACGTTTAGGAACCGGCTTTGGCAGATGAAACACGGACTGCAAAGGCTTGTGAACTGTCACTAAATAGAACTTGCGACCAAACAGTGATGGAATTTTGTCACACCATACACATAGCGAGAGCTTTTTCAATTTGTGAATAACTACACTGAGTTTGAATTAACAACTTTGAGGCAAAATCAATAGGTCTGTCTTGTGCACCAATTCTCTGCGAAAGCACAGCGCTGATTCCGTAAGAGGAAGCGTCTACTTGCAAAACCACTGGTTTGGCAGGATCAAAATGCACTAAATATCTCTCACTGAGCAAGGCATTTTTGAGTTTCAGAAATGCGTCGTGACACTCTTTAGTCCACACGAAAGGCGCATTTTTCCTACGCAAGCGATGCAATGGGGCCGCGATCTGTGAAGCGTTCGGAATGAAACAAATGTAGTATGTCAACTTGCCTATCACTGACTGCCGTTCAGATACTCTGCGAGAAACAGGCAGACAACGGATTGCAAGCAAATGAAATTGGAGTGGGTGCACGCTCTGGCTGTTTATCATGTGACCTAAGTGCTGTAGTTCACTCTGAAAAAAAAATCACACTTTTCGAGACAACACTTGAGTCCTGCATCTGACAACATTCGAAAAAGAGAACGCAAACTGGCAATGTATTCCTCTGGCGCAGGATCAGAGACGGCAATATCGTCACGGTAGTTCGAACAGAACAGCACTTGAGCAGTGAGCTGTTCGAAGTAACGTTGAAAAATGGCGGATGCGGAGGTATTGCCGAAGGGCAAAAGCAAATACTTGGACGGGCCTAAGCGTGTACTAACAACAAACACTTTCTGTGATTCTTCATCTAGTGGCATTTCTAAATAAGCATAGAGCAAATCTATGTTGGAAAAGTAACGACCTGCGCCAAATCCGTCCATAAGTTCCTCAGGGCGAGCCAAAGGATAAGTGTTCATTCTTGTCTATGGATTGATTCTAGTTTAGAAGTCAACACAAATGCGAATTCCACCAGAAGGCTTGGGCATCAAAACCAATAGACTTGCCAACTGACTAGCTTGTACCGAAGCAATCACACCACTGTCCTGCAATTCATTCACTGGCTGCTTTGTCTTGTAGAGCAATGGGAACGGCCCGAGCACGAAAGAGTCTAGTGTGTGCGTTGTCTTTCAGGGTAGTGTGCGCTGTAAAATTATTAGCTTTTCGAAGTCCATCAGAAAGGGTTCAGAAAATCCCTTAAGCAAACTGTCTTTCGAATTAAAAGTAGTCACTGAAAGTACATTGTCTTGGATACTAAGGCCAAACAAGTCAAACGAATCTGAGCCAAAAATATTTTCACTGTTTCTTGATTGCAACACAGTAAATTTTACTGTCCTAGTGTGAGATTTGTAAGTGGCAGTCAAACTACACTGTCCAAGTAGTGGAATTTTTTGACCGTTGTATGCAGTGAGTTGCGTGCATGATTTTGACAGGAGTGGTGAGCCTAACTGTTCGTACGTGGCACGATTAAGCAGAGCTACAGAAGCACCTGTGTCCAATTGAAAGTCAACACGACGCCCAGCAATTTGCAGGGTTACAGATAGTTTGTTGGAATGGCGTCGCTCTGCACTGGGGCGAGATGAGGGCACCTCGTACTTGAATTACTGCTAGAACCTGTAGTCGGTTTTGGAAACATTGCATTCACAGAAAGTGCATGAGACCTGTTGTTGCAACAGCGGGCAGAATTGGCGTCCTTCTGCCGTTGGAAGCAAACTACCTTGACATGGCCTTCTTTCCACATGAGTAACATGTTGCTTTGCACGACGGGCAGTCTTGCCACTTAGAGTGAGCAAAACAGCGAGGGCAAGAATTCACTAGATTTACAGGCCTGGCTACGTGTTTACTAGGCCCTCTGCGCGTGTGTGTGCGCGCTCTTTGTGGCGGCTGAGTGGGGCGGTCGTGAGCAAGAGGCGACTCGACCCGACAAATCCGAACCTGATCAGATTCATCGGCGGCCATGGCGTCGGAATCGAATTCTTCTAGTATTTGCAACACTTAATGGGGCGAAGAAACTGAGTACTTGAAAACCGATACTGTAATCCTGCTATTGGGGACATTGTATCTGATCGCATCAAGGATCATCACGTGACTATAAAAGTTGCCTCAACTACGCTTAAATTTACACTTCCCAGTGAGACCCTGTCAGACGGTATGCCACTGACGGTACGACAGCCCGGGCTTTTTCTTAAGGCGAAAGAACTGAAATCTGGCTGCCGCGACCTGAACCTGTCGTTCGTAATACTAACTTAATTCGCCTACTACATCATAGGAGAGTGCGTTGGGAAACGACGTAGGGAAGAGCTTTTGAATTAAGCGAAACAAGGGTTACCTCGACGGACAAGAAATAATGCGATTTTACAGTACCTCGAATTCGATGGACTTGGCAGTGGGCCTGCAACTGGGTGAGACATTCGAGCCATTCCTCTTCTTTTTCCATCGAAGTGCCGGAACGGTGCAATGTTGTTTGGAGGCACTTGTTGGATCGGTTGGTTGGTAACTTGGGCAACCAACACAACTTTTGCGGCAAGCAATTGCTGTACTGTAGACAGCAATGTGGCGATTTTCTGCTTCTGAAACTGAAAAATCTGATATAGTTTCAGAACAGGAGCAGTCTGCAGCTTAGGCGCAGGGCCAGGGACTGGAGTGGGCGGGGTAACCATTAGAACGCTAACAAATTTCAGCAAAATATGAAAAGACAAATAGAAAAGCAATGTACAAAGCCTCTGGAAAGAGAAATAGATTAGTTCTCCACCTCCCCTCCTGTAATACATGCAATAACAAGAGCAAACGAGATAACAGAATCACTGTAACGACAGCTCCCCTGCAGCTAAACAGAACTCATGAAAAGCAAACAAAAGTTGGTGATGAGACTTGTCGCCACTTGTTGTGGCTGTGGCCTCTTGTAATGTTTTGTGGTTCTCAGCTGGATGAGGAGAGGGTGGTTAAAATACACTGTATTACAGGAACCCATTGAGTACTTAACTTCAGTGATGTTCAGTCTGAAGTTATGTGGTTAACAGCAATCAAATAACATGCACTAATTCTTGAATCTTGTCCGTGTCCATACCACAACTACACAGGGTGTTACAAAAAGGTACGGCCAAACTTTCAGGAAACATTCCGCACACACAAATAAAGAAAAGATGTTCTACATCTACATTTATACTCCGCAAGCCACCCAACGGTATGTGGCGGAGGGCACTTTACGTGCCACTGTCATTACCTCCCTTTCCTGTTCCAGTCGCGTATGGTTCGCGGGAAGAACGACTGTCTGAAAGCCTCCGTGCGCGCTGTAATCTCTCTAATTTTACATTCGTGATCTCCTCGGGAGGTATAAGTAGGGGGAAGCAATATATTCGATACCTCATCCAGAAACGCACCCTCTCGAAACCTGGCGAGCAAGCTACACCGCGATGCAGAGCGCCTCTCTTGCAGAGTCTGCCACTTGAGTTTGTTAAACATCTCCGTAACGCTATCACGGTTATCAAATAACCCTGTGACGAAACGCGCCGCTCTTCTTTGGATCTTCTCTATCTCCTCCGTCAACCCGATCTGGTACGGATCCCACACTGATGAGCAATACTCAAGTATAGGTCGAAGGAGTGTTTTGTAAGCCACCTCCTTTGTTGATGGACTACATTTTCTAAGGACTCTCCCAATGAATCTCAACCTGGTACCCGCCTTACCAGCAATTAATTTTATATGATCATGCCACTTCAAATCGTTCCGCACGCATACTCCCAGATATTTTACAGAAGTAACTGCTACCAGTGTTTGTTCCGCTATCATATAATCATACAATAAAGGATCCTTCTTTCTATGTATTCGCAATACATTACATTTGTTTATGTTAAGGGTCAGTTGCCACTCCCTACACCAAGTGCCTATCCGCTGCAGATCTTCCTGCATTTCGCTACAATTTTCTAATGCTGCAACTTCTCTGTATACTACAGCATCATCCCCGAAAAGCCGCATGGAACTTCCGACACTATCTACTAGGTCATTTATATATATTGTGAAAAGCAATGGTCCAAAACACTCCCCTGTGGCACGCCAGAGGTTACTTTAACGTCTGTAGACGTCTCTCCATTGATAACAATATGCTGTGTTCTGTTTGCTAAAAACTCTTCAATCCAGCCACACAGCTGGTCTGATATTCCGTAGGCTCTTACTTTGTTTATCAGGCGACAGTGCGGAACTGTATCGAACGCCTTCCGGAAGTCAAGAAAAATAGCATCTACCTGGGAGCCTGTATCTAATATTTTCTGGGTCTCATGAACAAATAAAGCGAGTTGGGTCTCACACGATCGCTGTTTCCGGATTCCATGTTGATTCCTACATAGTGGACATATAGGTCTATAGTTTTGCGCATCTGCCCAACGACCCTTCTTGAAGACTGGGACTACCTGTGCTCTTTTCCAATCATTTGGAACCTTCCGTTCCTCTAGAGACTTGCGGTACACGGCTGTTAGAAGGGGGGCAAGTTCTTTCGCGTACTCTGTGTAGAATCGAATTGGTATCCCGTCAGGTCCAGTGGACTTTCCTCTGTTGAGTGATTCCAGTTACTTTTCTATTCCTTGGACACTTATTTCGATGTCAGCCATTTTTTCGTTTGTGCGAGGATTTAGATAAGGAACTGCAGTGCGGTCTTCCTCTGTGAAACAGCTTTGGAAAAAGGTGTTTAGTATTTCAGCTTTACGCGTGTCATCCTCTGTTTCAATGCCATCATCATCCCGGAGTGTCTGGATATGCTGTTTCGAGCCACTTACTGATTTAACGTAAGACCAGAACTTCCTAGGATTTTCTGTCAAGTCGGTACATAGAATTTTACTTTCGAATTCACTGCACGCTTCACGCACAGCCCTCCTTACGCTAACTTTGACATCGTTTAGCTTCTGTTTGTCTGAGAGGTTTTGGCTGCGTTTAAACTTGGAGTGAAGCTCTCTTTGCTTTCGCAGTAGTTTCCTAACTTTGTTGTTGTACCACGGTGGGTTTTTCCCGTCCCTCACAGTTTTACTCGGCACGTACCTGTCTAAAACTCATTTTACGATTGCCTTGAACTTTTTCCATAAACACTCAACATTGTCAGTGTCGGAACAGAAATTTTCGTTTTGATCTGTTAGGTAGTCTGAAAGCTGCCTTCTATTACTCTTGCTAAACAGATAAACCTTCCTCCCTTTTTTATATTCCTATTAACTTCCGTATTCAGGGATGCTGCAACGGCCTTATGATCACTGATTCCCTGTTCTGCACATACAGAGTCGAAAAGTTCGGGTCTGTTTGTTATCAGTAGCTCCAAGATGTTTATCTCCACGAGCCGGATCTCTGTTTAATTGCTCGAGGTAATTTTCGGATAGTGCACTCAGTATAATGTCACTCGATGCTCTGTCCCTACCACCCGTCCTAAACATCTGAGTGTCCCAGTCTATATCTGGTAAATTGAAATCTCCACCTAAGACTATAACATGCTGAGAAAATTTATGTGAAATGTATTCCAAATTTTCTCTCAGTTGTTCTGCCACTAATGCTGCTGAGTCGAGAGGTCGGTAAAAGGAGCCAATTATTAACCTAGCTCGGTTGTTGAGTGTAACCTCCACCCATAATAATTCACAGGAACTATTCACTTCTACTTCACTACAGGATAAACTACTACTAACAGCGACGAACACTCCACCACCGGTTGCATGCAATCTATCCTTCCCAAACACCGTCTGTACCTTTGTAAAAATTTCGGCAGAATTTATCTCTGGCTTCAGCCAGCTTTCTGTACCTATAACGATTTCAGCTTCGGTGCTTTCTATCAGCGCTTGAAGTTCCGGTACTTTACCAACGCAGCTTCGACAGTTTACAATTACAATACCGATTGCTGCTTGGTCCCTGCATGTCCTGACTTTGCCCCGCACCCGTTGAGGCTGTTGCCCTTTCTGTACTTGCACAAGGCCATCTAACCTAAAAGACCGCCCAGCCCACGCCACACAACCCCTGCTACCCGTGTAGCCGCTTGTTGCGTGTAGTGGACTCCTGACCTATCCTGCGGAACCCGAAACCCCACCACCCTATGGCGCAAGTCGAGGAATCTGCAGCCCACACGGTCGCAGAACCGTCTCAGCCTCTGATTCAGACCCTCCACTCGGCTCTGTACCAAAGGTCCGCAATCAGTCCTGTCGACGATGCTGCAGATGGTGAGCTCTGCTTTCATCCCGCTAGCGAGACTGGCAGTCTTCACCAAATCAGATAGCCGCCGGAAGCCAGAGAGGATTTCCTCCGATCCATAGCGACACACATCATTGGTGCCGACATGAGCGACCACCTGCAGATGGGTGCACCCTGTACCCTTCATGGCATCCGGAAGGACCCTTTCCACATCTGGAATGACTCCCCCCGGTATGCACACGGAGTGCACATTGGTTTTCTTCCCCTCTCTTGCTGCCATGTTATGTGGACATGAGTCCGGAAACGCTTAATTCCCATGTTAAAGATCATTTTAGTTCCGTCAGTATGTACTGTACTTCCTCGATTCACCGCCAGCTGGCCCAATTGAAGGAAGGTAATGTTGACTTCGGTGGTTGTGTTGACATGCGACTCATTGCTCTACAGTACTAGCATCAAGCACATCAGTACGTAGCATCAGCAGGTTAGTGTTCATCAACGTGATCAAATTGCAGATTTTCACAATTAACATGTGTGGGCTGACGAGAATCCGCACGCAATTGTGCAATCACGTCATCAACACAGATTTTCTGTGAACATTTGGGGAGCCATTGTTGGTGGTGTCTTGATTGGGCCCCATGTTCTTCCACCTACGCTCAATGGAGCACGTTATCATGATTTCGTACGGGATACTCTACCTGTCCTGCTAGAACATGTGCCTTTACAAGTACGACACAACATGTGGTTCATGCACGATGGAGCTCCTGCACATTTCAGTCGAAGTGTTCGTACACTTCTCAACAACAGATTCGGTGACCGAAGGATTGGTAGAGGCGGGCAATTCCATGTCCTCCACGCTCTCCTGACCTCAACCCTCTTGACTTTCATTTATGGGGGCATTTGAAAGCTCTTGTCTACGCAACCCCGGTACCAAATGTAGAGACTCTTCGTGCTCGTATTGTGGACGGCTGTGATACAATACGCTATTCTCCAGGGCTGCATCAGCGCATCAGGGATTCCATGCGACAGAGGGTGGATGCATGTATCCTCGCTAACGGAGGACATTTTGAACATTTCCTGTAAGAAAGTGTTTGAAGTCACGCTGGTACGTTCTGTTGCTGTGTGTTTCCATTCCATGATTAATGTGATTTGAAGAGAAGTAATAAAATGAGCTCTAACATGGAAAATAAGCGTTTCCGGACACATGGCCACATAACATATTTTCCTTCTTTGTGTGTGAGGAATGTTTCCTGGAAGTTTGGCCGTACCTTTTTGGAACACCCTGTATACAATGACTAACGTTCCATCACAGCTAGCTAAGGTGCGAGGCGACGACTAGCACTGTGGCAGACTAGACCACAATGCGAAGTATTGAGGCGCAATGCGAACTGCGTCCCGCTGCGACGTACAGAGATCGAGAGATTGGCCCAGCTCGAACGGGGGCGGCGTCCTATATGCGTGCTGCCCAGAGGGCGTTGTTGTCTCGTAGCCTGGGGGCGTGTCTTGGTCTTCTCTTGTTATAGGCACGCCTAGTTCAGCGCTTGCTATACGGTGTTTCCTAATGCCGACCGGTCTGCCGGCAAAGGCTTACGCCAGCACAGTTACGTCGTCGAAAGTAAAAGTGTTGATAAGGATGACTGTAGTTAAATTCGAATAGTCAGCACTAGAGGTCAATAGTTCAGAGCGTACCGAGGACTGTTTTAAGAAAAGAGAAACCAGAAAGCGTAAAAAACAAGTAGACAAACATTCATAGCACAGAGTAGCCGTTAAAAATATTTTCTATGTAGGTAGAGGTGCCAAATGGCGAGAAGCAATACTGTAAAACTGAATGGAAAAGTCACATATCACCTTCGTGGTCAGCAGCTCTCGACATGAAACACACATTGAGTACTACTGGTCAGTGCCCAGCAACCGTTTAGTAGTAACGTTTTCCGAAAGTAAAAAAATGGTTCAAATGGCTCTGAGCACTATGGGACTTAACATTTGAGGTCATCAGTACCCTAGAACTTAGAACTACTTAAACCTAACTAACCTAAGGATATCACACACATCTATGCCCGAGGCAGGATTCGAACCTGCGACCGTAGCGGTCGCGCGGATCCCGACAGTAGCGCCTAGAACCGCTCGGCCACATTGGCCGGCTGTCCTAAAGTAAGACACTGACGTAGCTTATAAACAATACACTACACTTGGTCGGGTAGTACAATTGGTCAGTGATGTGGTCTTGCCGCTGTCGTGTCGCTTTGTTGTTTCCACACTCTCAAACATTCATCACTCACACATTATGAACTCTAACTGAATTAAATTCAGTGAAATAACCTGCATGAAACTGATGAGGATCAACTGATTGAAATGAAATGGCATGAAATGAAAAAAGTGAAGTACGCCCAGAAAATGCTGAACTACATTATAATGAATACATCGCGATTATTTAAAATTTGTACAGGCTAAGTCTCGAAACCGGATTTAGAGCTCAGTAAATTTTATGGTTAAGATAAGTGATCGCTAGAAGCAGGGAATCGAATGTCGAGTTGGACACAGCCACAATTTTTACATTACTTTAGACACGTTGATGATCTGCTGTTTGTTGATACTCCGTCCCAGTCTTCTCCTCGGTTGCGAGTGCTTTCTTCCACTCCTTTCAGTCATTTGTCCTGTGGCCTTTCCCCTAGTGCCTTGTCTTTTGTTTTCCGCCTTTGGTATCTTCCTAGGCATCCTCGTCTCATTCATTCTCTTCACATGCCTATACCATGCGTTCATGTTTTATTTCCATAAAAGTATCATTTCCCGTCTTTTCTTACTTTACGACCTACCTGACTACTCAGAAACTTCATTCCTTTCACTCGCTCCTTAATTGTTTCCCTTTCCTTCATGACCCAAGTTTATGAGCGTATAACATAATTAGTATGTAATATGTTTGGTGTATCCCGTTCTTACATTGCTGGGGGTTTCCTCGATCCATATTGTTAATCTCGTACATTTCATAAAGATACAGTTAGAAAATGAGGACAGCCGGCCATTGTGGCCGAGCGGTTCTAGCCACTTCAGTCTGGAACTGCTCGCCGTCCGGGGTGGACGAGTGGTTCTAGGCGCTACAGTCCGGAACCGCGCGACCGCTACGGTCGCAGGTTCGAATCCTGCCACGGGCATGGATGTGTGTGATGTCCTTAGGTTAGTTAGGTTTAAGTAGTTCTAAGTTCTAGGGGACTGATGACCTCAAAAGTTAAGTCCCATAGTGCTCAGAGCCATTTGAACCATTTTTTTTGGAACTGCTCGACCGCTACGGTCGCAGGTTCTGAGCATTCCTCAGGCGTGGATGTGTGTGATGTCCTTAGGTTAGTTAGGTTTAAGTAGTTCTAAGTTCTAGATGACTGATGACCTCAGATCTTAAGCCCCTTGGTGCTCAGAGTCATTTGAACCATTTGAAGAAAGTGAGGACAGGTGGGGAGCTTACAACAATACACAAATGTGATCCGAATTCAGACTGAGCCTGATATCTTGGAGAGCTCAATTACATACATAAAGTGGTTCTTTTTTCAGGAAACGTAATTGTACTGAAATAGATAGCTGGTTCTATCGCCGTTTAATATTAACATAAAATAAATTCTGCAGTCATTGGTCAGTTAATTTCTGAATATAAATCATAGGCTATGAAGAAAAATAATAGAATGTGAGGCGAGCGAGAGAGATATCGTCAAATAAGGTATGTCGGCATTAGAACATTCAACTTTTCCTGAGTTGAGGTATGGATGATCTTTCGGTTCTGTAACGAACGTAGTGTAATATTGGTAATTCGCTAATCAGATCATAAAATCAAGAGAGGAAGGATATAGTCAAAATGATCACTTAAAATCTGAAACCTTCGTTAGTATTCTGGCGTCAAGTGGACATGTACACACAAGGCACCAAAACTGCAGTTCTCTGTGTTCTGGAAGCTAACTGTAGTCTATGCGGAGCATGTGTTGGTGTCTAGAAGACGAGATATACAGTGAGAACGACATTTCTTTACAGACATTATTTAAAACTACTAGCACCGAAAAAGACTGTCGACAGATCGGAGCAGCACTGTTGTTCACCACCAAACTAAATGGTTCTTGGTAGTAAGCACTGAAGCGACCACTCTCTGATGTGAGGTTTCCATGTTCTGGATGCCTTTTACCATCAACTTCACGTTTCATATAGTCTTAGACGTAAATGGAGGCTTTTATTCCAAAAGCACTTCGTTTTAAATGAAATTACCAACTTGACGATAATAAGATATGTATTAATCCAATTATGCATCGAGACGCAAAAAGTTAAGAAGAAAACTCATGCTGAAGTGAAACACATGTACGTTATTATCCTTTCTGGGTCCCCCTCGAAATACATATAAGTTTAATACAGTGCCTGACAAAAACAGTGAAGCATTCAGAATGGAAGAGAAACGGAATGAAACTTGATGGTTTGACAGGACATGCGATGTTATTTCAATGATTACAAAAGAAATTCAAAATTACAAAGAACTTGCCAACATGAGCACACTTATCAGTATGACGGTACAGCCCCATTCGGCCTTGAAGCATGCTCTGATTCGGTTGGGAGGGGTGTCACAAAATCGTTGTTATCTTTTCTGAGGCAACAACTGTTGTAACTAGTCCTAGATGCAGGAAATGGGAATGAGATGACATACGAGCTGGTCCCGCACGTGAGGTAACACATGGGGAACGGGATTTCCATGACGTAGCCTGATCTAAAGTCATACCCGTTGTCTCCCTACAGAATGGCGTGAGGAGTAACACCGCTTTGCTTATCCAGAACATCGGAAGAACGGGACGTCTCCCCTGGTCGCCACTATACTCGCCTACGATGGTCATCCAGGATACTGCTTAACTAAGATTCATCGCTGAGCAAAATCCGACTCCATTTATCAGCAGTCACAGCAGCACTACAAATGCAGCCGTTTGTGCTGTGGTGTTAACAACAGCCTACACTGCTGCTAGGCTGCGCCCAATTGTGTGTGATGACACAGAACCTTGCAGGCAGTCGATTTTGGCGTGAATGTGAAGCCGCTACGACGTGATTGGTGCACAATGCGGCGATCCTCTCTCAAGGCAGTCAGACGTCTTCGATCGGCATTGGCGATGAGTATGTCTGCCCTTACGTTCCTATAGAATACTGCATCGGGACACTGCCACAACCAAATGCCCTAGAATTCTGTGTATTGCACGATTCGACAAGCCGACCAAATAAATACCTGAAACGAGGCCACTTTCAAACACTGTCAGGTGCTGATAATATTGTGTGACACCAGTACGATCTCATCTACGTATCCTTCACAATGTTCAGTCATCATATAATGCCGTTAAAGCTCGATATATACCGTACTGGCCTCGTAATAACACTAAACACGAACAATACTAAGCGACTCTTGTGGTCGTTCCACCTGTAACAGAGAATGTCAACCATAAACCTTTACATACCAGACGATGGTATGTACGTTAACGAAGCTATATCCGACCAAGTCCTCTGGGGTCTTCATTTTTTCTTCAGCAGTGTTTTCAGATTTTCACTCTCATTAGTTAATAATGGTTTCTTTCTTTTTACTTAATTCTACTTGTTTACTGAGATCGCAGCCTGTTGACGGTGTAGTGTTACGAAGGGAGATGAGTACGTGCATTTCGCCACCATCGTCTCTACACAGATGATATGTCGTGAATCTGCTGGACTATCGTTCGAGTGGATGCTCCAAACTTCGGCTCGTCCTCATCGGCCGAGTACGTTAACGTGCCTCTTGCGGGAGTCGGAGATCAAGCCTACCAGCATCAAATCCGTCTTAACAACGAGGAATGGTGATTCTGCCAGGCGGAAAGTCGTTTTTAGGTGGTTTCCCTCGTCCCACTAGGTAAATACTGGACTGGTACCCGGATTCCGCCTCAGATACACGCTACGCAAACATTTAGAAAACGTTGTCAGAGTTGCACATAGGATTAAATCTAGACGGAGACAGCAGGGCCGGGTAGCCGTGCGGTCTTGGGCGCGTTGTAGCGGTTCGCACGGCTTCCCTCGTCGGAGGTTCGAGTCCTCCCCCGGGCATGGGTGTGTGTGTTGGCCTTAGCATAAGTTAGTCTAGGTTAGATTAAGTAGTGTGTAAGCCTAGGGACCGATGACCTTAGCAGTTTGGTCCCATGGGAACTTACCACAAATTTCCAAAATTTCCTAGACGCAGACAGCTTGGGTGCACAGTATCCGTCCTGGGAGATGAATAAGAGACTGATTACTTTTGATGTTTATTCTCTTGAAACCCTTAATCTGCAGCAGCTTTACTAGCTCACTAGAATTCAGTTAGTTGCCGTCCTAGCCGTCGACGTACTGCCATTTCTACGATGTTTACTAATAGAGTATGAAACTGGAAACAACATACTAGTCAATCAACAAGTACATTGCAGTTATATGGGCTCTGCATTTTCAACCTCCGATTGTTGTTCCTACCTCTTCATAACAAGAAGACTGTTACTAAAAATGGTTCAAATGGCTCTGAGCACTATGGGACTCAACTGCTGTGGTCATCAGTCCCCTAGAACTTAGAACTACTTGAACCTAACTAACCTAAGGACATCACACACATCCATGCCCGAGGCAGGATTCGAACCTGCGACCGTAGCAGTCGCACGGTTCCGGACTGCGCGCCTAGAACCGCGAGACCACCGCGTCCGGCAGACTGTTACTGTACTGTTTTTATTAGCCCATGCAGAAATGGTGTTTTTGCGTCACTGCTTTGGCTGCAGTTATTTTAATTTTTGAACTGTTAAGTTATAGTTTCACTAAAAACGACCCAGAACACTCAATATTATGTTAACTGCATCATTGCTTCAACGCAACTGTGCTAAGGTAAATTTGGAGGTTTATGGAATTTGCGCTGCACAATACAGTTAAAGGACAATGTTTCGAAAATCGGAAATTTTCACCCATAGCAAGGTATAAGTTTGAAATTTGGGTCAAAGCGGCCTACAACCATCCGCTCTAAAGCGCAAAAGCGTGGCGCCTAGGGACATCGGCCTCGAGCTCGGTGACTCTTCACAAAGCAAGGTGTAGACTCATGGGGAAAAAAGGCTAGTGTTGAGAAGTTCATGTGAGGAGTAAGGTTGGTTAATAATGTCACATTGGCACCAAGTTAAACGAAAATTCTGCTCAACGATACTGCGAACGTATCACAATGGGAAGGTCGTCTAACTCAGTCTTATCCACATTTCTCTCCTTCTTCCGACCCCTCTTCGATTGAGATCAGAACCACGACTTCCAGAATTAAAATTACGCTGTTTCCTTACAGGTGGCCGAGGAAAACATTTCAGACACACTACCGCCCAGAATCGACACGAAGAAACCTAAGGGGGTGGGATGAAGGGCGTCATTGAAGCCACACCTTTACTTGAGCGTTGATTCCCCCACATATCACGTCACAGAACGACAGTTTGCAGTACCATGAGCAATAAGTCGACATTCCTGACAAGCTTTGACACTGATGACTCCTCTCTAAACAAATCGTGGGCCAGCATCCCTACTGAACATGATCGCACCCCTTTGTAGTGCACTGTGACCGCCAATTTTACTCAGGTGTTCAGGGTGGAACCACTAAGGACTCTCAAGAACTGTTCCATGAATTCAGAAAGTGATCTGAAGCAGCAAGTGAGCACTTCAAAAGTCTACCTCTTCGGAGACAAGCCGCGAGGGAAACCTACACGCCTACATTTTGCTGGTCTATCACATGTTAACAGTCTGGCGGAATCGGAAGGGTGTTGCAGGGTTGCCTGTCTGCAGGCGCCCAGAACTCTATCACTACTTGTGACTGTATAGGCAGATGCGCAACAAAGAAGGTCGGAGAGCACCGAGGGTGTTGCCAAATGGAGTCGTTTTAGAGGGAAGCTTTGCTGTTTTATTCACGCAACTGTCAATGTCCCACGTCTCCGTGATAACGCCACAGGAGATCGTGAAGCAGGAGGTATGCTACAGCATAAGCACCCTCTTCTGCTTCGGGTCACGTTCAAATTTCGCCAAATAGTTTCTAACGGTCCCTGTTTTCTGCACCCTCCACACCAGAGCAAAATTGTGGCTGCACTGGAGTCCAAACGGGCGCGATCGCGTTCAGTTGGGGGGGGGGGGGGGGGGGGCTGTCAAAGAAGGGGTTAAATGTATTTAAGAAGGGTGCATTGACCTCCCCAACGTGAGACACATCCACGGTTGTGTTGGGTGGAATTTCAGTGAAATTTGGTGGCAATGTGACATTATTAGCCCTCCTTACACCTTACATAAACTTCTGAGTTCTGGACTTTTTCCGCATGTGCTACCCTTTGAAGCGTCGCCGAGCCCGAGGATGACTTAGCAGGGCGCAATGATTTTATGTCATTGCAGCGGAATGTTTCAGGCTCGTTTGAGCTAAGTTTCAAACTCATGCGTCGCAGTGGAAGACAATTACGTGCTTTCGAAAAAGAGATCATTTAATTATGTTGCGCAGTGTATATCTGTTGCTATTAATCGCCGAGAGATTTCTATTTAATGACTGAGCAGTTTGGAGCACTGGTTAAGACACTGGAAAAGGGGGTTTCAGATCCTCGTTCAGTCATTTTACCTGGTTTTCATTTCTAATATACACGTGTAACGAATTTTTTCTGTATGTGAGCAAACGTAGTTTTGACTATATCTGCAGGCGATGAAACTACCCTGGTTTAGGAGAGTATAAACGCTGCATGTTGCACCCTCGGCTGACTTCTTACATGTTCTTTGTATTACCTTCATATCACAGGACAGACAGAATTTAATTCACCTTTGTGACAGCCCATTTTTGCTCCAAACAGTAGGCAAACTTAGTTATTTTACGAAATTCTGGGTCTCAAAACTCGAAAAGATAAGAACTTTATCGTAAGCGTTCTTCCGCTCGTATTTCAACCAGCTGAAACTCTATTTTACTCTCTGCTTTGTTCAGAGTGTCTCACTTTTCATAAGGCTTTAGGGATAATAGAAATATTAGTCTCTGTGGTAACTCATTCGTTTCAATTTACTTCAATAGTTTTCTGTAGCTACGAAACATATTTTTAATGAATGTGGTCGGAGATTCTACATTACACATAAAAATCTTTTTGAAGTCTCAGGTTTCTGTTAAAAAAGCTATAACTCTGCTTTGCGGTAAGTGTACTAAAGGAACCAACTTTGTTTATGTTTCTGGTTCTTTTTTATATCAAACTACTTCAAATGCGTTTCTCAGCGAAAGTCTTAGTGATGTCGTATATAATTGTTATTTAAAAAATCATAATACTGCGCTAAAATTTCATTCAGTGACCCAAAACAGTGATAACTGAATATCATTTTATGAAATCACCTCGTAATCCGGAGACATAATCTCTTGTCTTAGAGTTGTTGTTGTGGTCTTGGAGACTGTTTTAATGCTGCCCTCACGCTAGATTGTTCTTGGAAGTCTCGTCATCTCTACGTAATTATTGCAACTTACATAAGTTTTGGCATGTATAATCTAACCAAGCTTCAAACTCCCTGTATAATTTTCATTTCCCAAACTTCCATCTCTTGCCTAACTAACTGAAATATGATGTCCATGGACATGCCCTTTCAGAGTGTTTCTTCTTTTAGGTAAATTGGGGCATCAAACTCTTTTCTCCCCAATTCGATGCAATACCCCTTCATCAATTTTACGAAAGGAGATCAGGCAGTGGTCGTGGGTAGAGCTGGGAATAGACTTGATAGGGACGGGGAGTATGATGTAGGTTGTGACCTGGTAAAGACAGGTACTCAAAATGGTGGCAATAATGTGTAATTCGTGCAAATGCTTCAACGTCATAATCGGCCTCATCTTAATGCTGCTGTTAGGCGTGGTAACATGAGATTGTAGCAGGCACTGATGGTGGAGGGCATGGCTCACACTGCAGTGTTGCCAGTTAATTCTATCAATAGATCGGTTTCACTCTGCATGGCCTGCACCTCAATAGGTATGAGGAAGCTTATAGGTGACAGTGTAGTGGGCGATAGTGGGATCACTAATGGGAAAATTCCAGTAGTGTTTGGTATTAGAGCTGCATATTTTTTTAGATTGACGTCAGCTGATAGGTATCCCCTCTTACAGGAAGTCAACTTCAGAGGAGGTTAGGTATCCAAGTAGTGACGGAATTAGCATATTTCAGAAAAATATAAGAGATATTAGATATAAAGATAGTGAACTGCTTACAGATGATGACTCTGAAATTATTGGTATATCGGAGCACCACTTAGATAATTTGACAATTCAGAGGCTTCCTTTACCAGGATACAGATTATAAGGCTGGTAGAGGAGTTTTCATGTACATAAACAAGAGTATTTCGTTTGAGTACATAGACGTATCATGGCACTCCACTGAACAGATATTTGAATGTTGTGCAGGGGCAGTTGAATTTAATGAAACTGAACTTATAATTGTCGTTGTATATAGGGTTCCTAACTCTGATTTCAGAACATTTCTGCTCATGTTAGAGAAGTTTCTTGATTGACTTTATAGGAAGTACCAGAAATTAGTTATATGTGGTGACTTCAATATAAATTTTGTGTATAATGGTGCAAGAAAAAGGATGTTGGTAGATCTCCTAAATTCATATGATCTGATGCAGACTGTGTTTTTTTCCAGCTTTGATGCAGGAGAACAGTAGCACAGCCATAGACCATATTTTTATTCATTCTTCATTATTAGATGGGCATTTCCTTAGTATAAGGATGAATGGCATTTCAGACCATGATGCACGAATGTCAACACTGAAGGGATTTTGTAGTCAAACAAATGTCACATATAATTACAAACTACGTAGGAAAGTTGACCCAACAGCAATAGAGAGATTTTTAAACCTCGTCAAGGAACAAGAGCGGCAGGATGTTTATAGTGCCGATAACATAGATGACAAATATAATGCTTTTCTTAACACATTTCTCATGCTCTTTGAAAGGTGCTTTCCATTGGAACGTTCTAACCAGGGCACTAACAATAAAAGGCAGTGTGGGTGGCTGACTAGCGGGGTAAGGATATAATGTAGAACAAAGTGGGAATTATGTCAAAATGTCAGAAGCAGTCACAATCAAGCTACTGTAGCCCATTCCAAACAGTATTGTAAGGTGCTTAAAAATTTTATTAGGAAGGCGAAGGATATGTGGATGCAAATAAAATAGCTAGTTCACAGGATAAAATTAAAGCCGTATGGTCAGTCGTGAAAGAAGTATCTGATCAGCAGCACAAGGTCAACGACATAAAGTCAGTTTACAGTAAAAATATTTCTGTTTCTGATAAGTCAGAGATATATACAGTATTTAACAATCACTTTCTGAACATTGCCGGTGAACTAAATAAAAACATAGTTTCTACAGGTAGTCATATAATTCTCTTGGAAAACACCTCACCGAGACTTATGTCTGAAATACTCCTCTGTATACTGATTCGGGGGAGATTGTATCAATAATTAAATCACTGAAGACTAAGGACTCTCATGGATCTGATGGAGTGCCTAGCACATGCTGCACATGCTAGTCCTGTATTGAGCCATATTTGTAATTTTTTTGTTTAATAATGCACAGTTTCCTGAACGACCAAACTACTCAGTAGTAAAACACTTTATAAAAGGGGAGAAAAGGATAATTTAGACAATTTTAGACCTGTTCCTGTGCCATCAGTGTTTGCTAAAGTTACTGAAAAAGCTGTTTATCTAAGAATAATTGATCATTTTATTTCATATAATTTGCTATCAAATATACAATTCGGTTGTAGAAGTCGTTTAACAACTGAAAATGTTGTATTCTCCTTTCTCTGTGAGGTACTGGATGGATTAAACAGAAGGTTTCGAACGCTAGGCGTCTTTTTTTTTTATTTAAGTAAGGCGTTTGATCTTCCCCCATGAACCATGGACCTAGCCGTTGGTGGGGAGGCTTGCGTGCCTCAGCGATACAGATGGCCGTACCGTAGGTGCAACCACAACGGAGGGGTATCTGTTGAGAGGCCAGACCACCATGTGGTTCCTGAAGAGGGGCAGCGGCCTTTTCAGTAGTTGCAGGGGCAACAGTCTGGATGATTGACTGATCTGGCCTTGTAACATTAACCAAAACGGCCTTGCTGTGCTGGTACTGCGAACGGCTGAAAGCAAGGGGAAACTACAGCCGTAATTTTTCCCGAGGACATGCAGCTTTACTGTATGATTAAATGATGATGGCGTCCTCTTGGGTAAAATATTCCGGAGGTAAAATAATCCCCCATTCGGATCTCCGGGCGGGGACTACTCAAGAGGACGTCGTTATCAGGAGAAAGAAAACTGCCATTCTACGGATCGGAGCGTGGAATTTCAGATCCCTTAATCGGGCAGGTAGGTTGGAAAACTTAAAAAGGGAAATGGATAGGTTCAAGTTAGATATAGTGGGAATTAGTGAAGTTCGGTGGCAGGAGGAACAAGACTTTTGGTCAGGTGATTACAGGGCTATAAATACAAAATCAAATAGGGGTAATGCAGGAGTAGGTTTAATAATGAATAAAAAAATAGGAGTGCGGGTTAGCTACTACAAACAGCATAATGAACGCATTATTGTGGCCAAGATAGACACAAAGCCCATGCCTACTACAGTAGTACAAGTTTATATGCCAACTAGCTCTGCAGATGATGAAGAAATTGATGAAATGTATGACGAGATAAAAGAAATTATTCAAGTAGTGAAGGGAGACGAAAATTTAATAGTCATGGGTGACTGGAATTCGTCAGTAGGAAAAGGGAGAGAAGGAAACATAGTAGGTGAATATGGATTGGGGGGAAGAAATGAAAGAGGAAGCCGCCTTGTAGAATTTTGCACAGAGCATAACTTAATCATAGCTAACACTTGGTTCAAGAATCATAAAAGAAGGTTGTATACCTGGAAAAACCATGGAGATACTAATAGGTATCAGATAGATTATATAATGGTAAGACAGAGATTTAGGAACCAGGTTTTAAATTGTAAGACATTTCCAGGGGCAGATGTGGATTCTGACCACAATCTATTGGTTATGAACTGCAGATTGAAACTGAAGAAACTGCAAAAAGGTGGGAGTTTAAGGAGATGGGACCTGGATAAACTGAAAGAACCAGACGTTGTACAGAGTTTCAGGGAGAGCATAAGGGAACAATTGACAGGAATGGGGGAAAGAAATACAGTAGAAGAAGAATGGGTAGTTCTGAGGGATGAAGTAGTGAAGGCAGCAGAGGATCAAGTAGGTAAAAAGACGAGGGCTAATAGAAATCCTTGGGTAACAGAAGAAATATTGAATTTAATTGATGAAAGGAGAAAATATAAAAATGCAGTAAATGAAGCAGGCAAAAGGGAATACAAACGTCTCAAAAATGAGATCGACAGAAAGTGCAAAATGGCTAAGCAGGGATGGCTAGAGGACAAATGCAAGGATGTAGAGGCTTGTCTCACTAGGGGTAAGATAGATACTGCCTACAGGAAAATTAAAGAGACCTTTGGAGAGAAGAGAACCACTTGTACGAATATCAAGAGCTCAGATGGCAACCCAGTTCTAAGCAAAGAAGGGAAGGCAGAAAGGTGGAAGGAGTATATAGAGGGTTTATACAAGGGCGATGTACTTGAGGACAATATTATGGAAATGGAAGAGGATGTAGATGAAGATGAAATGGGAGAAAAGATACTGCGTGAAGAGTTTGACAGAGCACTGAAAGACCTGAATCGAAACAAGACCCCCGGAGTAGACAACATTCCATTAGAACTACTGATGGCCTTGGGAGAGCCAGTCATGACAAAACTCTACCATCTGGTGAGCAAGATGTATGAGACAGGCGAAATACCCACATACTTCAAGAAGAATATAATAATTCCAATACCAAAGAAAGCAGGTGTTTACAGATGTGAAAAATACCGAACTATCAGTTTAATAAGTCACAGCTGCAAAATACTAACGCGAATTCTTTACAGACGAATGGAAAAACTGGTAGAAGCGGACCTCGGGGAAGATCAGTTTGGATTCCGTAGAAATGTTGGAACCCGTGAGGCAATACGAACCTTACGACTTATCTTAGAAGAAAGATTAAGAAAAGGCAAACCTACGTTTCTAGCATTTGTAGACTTAGAGAAAGCGTTTGACAATGTCGACTGGAATACTCTCTTTCAAATTCTGAAGGTGGCAGGGGTAAAATACAGGGAGCGAAAGGCTATTTACAGTTTGCACAGAAACCAGATGGCAGTTATAAGAGTCGAGGGACATGAAAGGGAAACAGTGGTTGGGAAAGGAGTGAGACAGGGTTGTAGCCTCTCCCCGATGTTATTCAATCTGTATATTGAGCAAGCAGTAAAGGAAACAAAAGAAAAATTCGGAGTAGGTATTAAAATTCATGGAGAAGAAGTAAAAACTTTGAGGTTCGCCGATGACATTGTAATTCTGTCAGAGACAGCAAAGGACTTGGAAGAGCAGTTGAACGGAATGGACAGTGTCTTGAAAGGAGGATATAAGATGAACATCAACAAAAACAAAACGAGGATAATGGAATGTAGTCAAATTAAATCGGGTGATGCTGAGGGAATTAGATTAGGAAATGAGACACTTAAAGTAGTAAAGGAGTTTTGCTATTTAGGGAGTAAAATAACTGATGATGGTCGAAGTAGAGAGGATATAAAATGTAGACTGGCAATGGCAAGGAAAGCGTTTCTGAAGAAGAGAAAGTTGTTAACATCGAGTATAGATTTAAGTGTCAGGAAGTCGTTTCTGAAAGTATTTGTATGGAGTGTAGCCATGTATGGAAGTGACGATAACCAGTTTGGACAAGAAGAGAATAGAAGCTTTCGAAATGTGGTGCTACAGAAGAATGCTGAAGATAAGGTGGGTAGATCACGTAACTAATGAGGAGGTATTGAATAGGATTGGGGAGAAGAGAAGTTTGTGGCACAACTTGACTAGAAGAAGGGATCGGTTGGTAGGACATGTTTTGAGGCATCAAGGGATCACAAATTTAGCATTGGAGGGCAGCGTGGAGGGTAAAAATCGTAGAGGAAGACCAAGAGATCAATACACTAAGCAGATTCAGAAGGATGTAGATTGCAGTAGGTACTGGGAGATGAAGAAGCTTGCACAGGATAGAGTAGCATGGAGAGCTGCATCAAACCAGTCTCGGGACTGAAGACGACAACAACAACAAGGCGTTTGATTGTGTTGATCACAAAATGTTGCTCAGAAGGTGGACTATTGTAGAGTACAGGGAGTAGCTCACAATTGGTTCACCTTTTACTTTAACAACAGACAGCAGGTCACTATCCATAGTGTTGATAATGGCTATGATGTGGGGTCTGAGTGGGGCACGGTCAAGTGGGGGTTGCCCCCAGGGATCTGTGCTGGGGCTGCTCCTGTTCCCTATTTATGTAAATGATGTGCCCTCTAGTTTTACAGGTAACTCTAAAATATTCCTGTTTACTCATGGTACTAGCAAAGGATGTTGTGTGCAACACTGGCACTGTTTCAAATAGAGCAGGTCATGGCTTGTAGAAAATAAACGAACGTTCAATCACACTAAGACTCGGTTATTATAGTTTCTAACACAAAATTCATCAAAACCCTACGTTTTAATTTCACAGAGTGGTATATGATTAGTGACAATGAACAGTTCAGATTTCTAGGTGTTTAGATAGATAGTAAACTGTCGTGGGAAGCGCACGTCCAGGATCTTGTTCAAAGGTTTAATGCTGCTAATGCTGCCAATTTTGCTCTTCGAACAGTATCTAAAGTAAGTGATAGTCCGACAGGAAAAGTAGTGAAGTTTGCTTATTTTCATTGGATTATGGCGTGTGGTATTATATTTTGGGGTAACTCTTCCCATTCCCAAAGGATATTTGTTGCTCAGAAACAGGCGGTTCGGGCAACAAGTTGTGGAGTCGCGACCCCTACTCATTGGTCTGGGCATTCCGTCATTGGCCTATATATATATATATATATATATATATATATATATATATATATATATATATATATATATATATATATATATTCCTTACTGTCGTTTCTTGTTAACAGTATCAGGTCATTCACAAGAATTAGCAGCTTTCACTCAGTTAATGTTAGGTAGAAATCCAATCTGCATTTGGATTGCATTTCCATAACTCTTGTGTAGAAAGGTGCACAGTATACTGCTGCATCAGATTTCAATAACCTACCTCAAGAATTCAAAAATTATAGCAGTAATCCACGCACTTGCAAATCGAAACTGAAGAGTTTTCCCAAGGGTCACTCCTCCTGTTCTGCAGAGAATTTCCTTGAAGAATTAAGCTGATTCCTCTGTTATATTGTTGACTGCGTTTACATAAACTTATGGCTTGCATTTTAGGGTTCATAAACATTTTATTTTATCTGTTATTACTTTTATGTTATAATTTCATGCAATGATACGTTCCCTGACCATGGAAATTTGCTCCTCAATTTGGTCATACGGAACTAGACGTGAAAAATAAAAGAAGATAATAAAATCTGTTGTTCAATGTACGCATCTAAACTGCGGCATGTTTGTGTAACAACAAATTTCAAAAGCTTACATTGGCATCTTGTGTGTCTGCTTATCATCCACATTTTACTTCCATCTAACGCTACACTTGAGACACATACTTTCATATAAAACATCGTAACACTTAAAGTTGTACTAGATGTTAACACGTTCTTCTTTTTCAGAAAAGCTGTTGCATGTAGTGGAAGCCTGTCTTTCATACCTTGATTACTTCTGTCATCGTCAGTTGTTTCGCTGCCCAGTAGCAAAACTCGTATACTAGTTCAGTAGCTCATTTCCAAATTTAATTCGCTCAGAATCGCCTGATTTAATCGACTACTGACCATTATCCATGTTTACTTTTTTAGATTCATCTTATAAACGTTTTCAAGATTCTATCAATTCTGTTCAACTGATATTCCAAGTACTTTGCCACCTTGTTTTCAAACCTTTAATTTCTGTTTTTCTCTCCATGATCTTTAATATTTATTTTCCAAAATAAATGGTTCAAATGGCCCTGAGCACTATGGGACTTAACATCTGAGGTCATCAGTCCCCTAGAACTTAGAACTACTTAAACATAACTAACCTAAGAACATCACACACATCCATGCCCGAGTCAGAATTCGAACCTGCGACCGTAGCGGTTGCACGGTTCCGCACTGAAGCGCCTAGAACCGCTTGGCCACCACGACCGGCTTTATTTTCCAAATTTTAGTGACTTTCCGTCACTACTTACTTTATGCACAGGTTCGGTATCACGTGGGATGGCTTTCAATCTTGTCACACTCCCTTCTCAGTTACTGCGTCCCTTTCATGTCGTATCCTTAACATAGTGAAATTTATCCCTGATGACTTCAAATTGCGAAGAGTGTATTCCAATAAACATTTTCAACAGATTTTCTTTCATCTGAAAATGCTAGGAATGTGGGATGGCCTTTCTTCAGTCTGTTTCCCAAGATACATCGCGTGTTCCCCTATGTCGGCTTCTACCGTTCGTATCATCCATCTGTAGATAATTCGTGTTACTATTTTTCAGTCCTGATCATTTAAATGCATAGTTCCATAACACATACCCGTGCTAGTATACACCTTGTTTTGTTCTGTATTGGAGACTTAAATTATGAAATGCTAAATACTCATTGCCATGTTAATCTCAAGGGCACAGGTAGCTTACAGTAACGTTTAGCTTCCGATCTGATGATACCCGATTTGAACATCTGTGGGAGAAAGTATTTTCAACACAGGTGGGAGCGGTCGAATGTAACCTGTTAACTACCATTTAGAAAAGCACGACGCAGGTTAACTTTCGAACTTCTTCACACGTCTTTGCTTAACAAAATAAAATTTCTCAGAATTTCTTGTGAAGTTGACACAACGTTCATTGTTGTTTGTGAGGTGAAGCTGTTGAACCAGGTGGTCTCTCAGTCACCAGAGCCAGTCGCTATATTTTACTTTACTATGACCGCATTAAATATTTATTAAGTATAAAAAAAGTACACCATAATTTGTAACGTATCCCGTCGGTTAATCACTAGGCCTTTTTATTGTGCGTCTGAGTCTATCGGGAACGAGTAAACGGTTCCAAAGCGAAACGATGTGAGGAATATATACAGTTCACCTGTATAAAACACACCAATCACTTAACTTAGTTCTAGTAATTAATATTAGCTGGGTTGATAATGTTAGGCCTGAATTGTATTCCGGTACTCGGGAAAGATTTTTTTCTGATTAATTAATAACAATAACGCCGTAAGTCCACTAAGAGCGAAGGATATTGTTCTAGCTTGTACGTTATGAGTCGGTTAGTCTCGTTATTTGAACTGGAATATGCACAGAGAATTGAGTAATTTCTGACACACGCTGTTTCACTAGATAAAAACAATAATACTGCGGCAATTTCAAAGATGCTCTCACACGCGTTTAAATGAAAACGTTTGAAAAATCTAATTACTAACCAGCTTGACCCAGAATACACGCCGGCCGCGGTGGTCTCGCGTTTCTAGGCGCGCAGTCCGGAACCGTGCGACTGCTACGGTCGCAGGTTCGAATCCTGCCTCGGGCGTGGATGTGTGTAGTGTCCTTAGGTTAGTTAGGTTTAAGTAGTTCTAAGTTCTAGGGGACTGATGACCACAGCAGTTGAGTCCCATAGTGCTCAGAGCCATTTGGACCATTTTGAACCAGAATACACATGGGTCTAGCTCGGTCGTCAACTACGTCCCAGTCTCAGTGTCAAGGAGTCAAGGTCCAGTTACAATAGTTGCGGGCCAGTTTACCTCGAGGCAAGATACAACGGATCTGTGATACCCTTCCTAAGTGAATCAGTACATGCTACCACGCTAGAGGTGGAGCAAAGTCTTAATTATAATTGAACTCATTGTACCGAATTCCTCCTAAATTAGATTCGATTTTGTGCTCACTGTAATAACATCACACAGCACCCCTAACCAGGAAACTTTCATTTCGCTTACTCCTCCTCTTCTGGATGATTCAAATTTTTTCTGGCGGTTTATATAAAAATAATCCTTTATTTCTTTTACATTTTATACATTACTGATTTCATTTATTAAGTACTGAAGTATTTAGTTACTCTTTAGAGCAGAAAAATCTTTTATCAGCGTCAAATATAACTGAGTAACCATTTTTGCAAAATTTTAAATAAAATTCTAGTTAAATAAAATTTTATCAGTCACTTTTCATTTCGTATTCGTTCATAATGATACTCGAACTTTCAAATAGGGTAATAGGAAGCTGGACATTATTCCAGGTAACAATGGGTGAGCACGATATAACTTTACAACCCACGTACACTTACATAAAGCACTAATTTAAAATTAAATCTGTCAATAAAGAAATTGCTACGGTACTTTATACAGTCTAAAGCCTGTTAACGTCGTTCTTCTTACGGAAGCAATGCCGGCTGTAATGAGAACGTAGATGTGATGCCATCGTATGGTGAAGACGACAATATTCGAATTGACTCTTCTTGAATGGGCCTCTCTCAATCATCACAATGGTGTTGCAATTATGAGCGGAAACTCATATCACTGACGACAATGGAAGCTGCTAACACAGAGTGCGAAATTCATGCCACCTAGTACATTACATATCTAATATGCATATTTCGCATATACTCGTGAGCTTCAACATGCCATAGACTGAACTTCACGAGCAGCCAGAGATGAGCTCACGAATTGTTTCCCAAGCAATTTGGTTTGACATTATTCTATTCCTGGCAGTTATTATGTGCGAAGTCCCTTCCACACACCCAGCGATGTTATTTACAGATAAATTTACGTACTACACACAGTACTTTTTACGTGAATTTACAGATACCACACTGCAAAAATTACAATCAACACCGTTAGCTTTACACATGTAAGTTATAATATAAAGTTATAAGAAACACCGGTATTGCGGTATTACAGGTTAACATGTTCTCTAACAGATATACATCCTACAAATGTGGCACTAAACAATCGGAGCGAAAACGCCAAGTCTTTTTGTTATTCTTGTTCACGACGGCAGTATGGCTTTGCTGAAGCGCACTTTCTGTGTGCAGAGACTCATCATCAGTCAACATTTTTCAGCTCTCTAGTACACCGCTCTCTGTTATTGACTGAATGCATATATTCCTAGAAATCGAGAAAGTGAGGTTAGTAAGGAAGACTGAGAAGTGCTATCGCTTTTCAGTAGCTTAGTCTTAGTAACATTCGCGTTGATACCGATTTTAGCTGAACAGAATTATACCGTTCATACGTTTGGTGAGGACCAATTTGCTTGTATTCGGTCTATGTGTGGGCTGACATAACATCCGCTGTTTGCACTGGAGTAATTGCACGGCGACAGTGTTTGAACCGATGCCGTCGCTGTCCTTTGTACAGTAGTGACTAAAGCAGTTGACAGAGATGACGTCAACGGTCCCAAGCTTTTGGGAATCGATATTTAAATTACTTTAAATCCACTTTAACACTTAAGAATGTATTTAAGTCGTTTATTATACACAGCAACTAATGTCTGGAGACAATATTGTTATATTTTCAGACAAAGTCACAATGAAAAGTACACAGTGTTTCTCATATCCTTAAAATAATGACAAAATTACCAAGAAAATGTAGGATCCTACACTTTTATGTCCACAGTAATTAACTGCTTCTACAGTTGTAGCGTTCTAACACTAGTTAATTATTATGCCCATCTTGGACACCGAGTATCCGCAACGGTCATTAGTAATGTGAATACATAGCAGTTCCAGCTATATAAAATATATATACGCCAAGCTCTAGTGATTAGGCATTATTTCACTTTAGTTTAAATACATAGAAGTATCATCTTAAAACGTGAAAGAAGCGGCCAGATACAGTTATGTATGCAAATTATTTCGTACCGACGCCTCAGAATTTTTAAGTGAATCGCAAACAGAAATGTGCAAAACTTACACAAGGGATGTCTGTTTCTGAGTCCGTGGCACCTCAAAACACAATGGTGGGCAGGAGTGTCGTTTCAGTGATAAGGAGAGCACCGAGTAAACAAGACAGCCAATAACAGGCAGGAAACGTGGTCTAAACAACAACGGAATACATATAAGCATCTGAAAAGTACTTTTTAAAACGAAACACGTGAAACAAATAGGCTACATAATCCATAGAACATGTAAAGTCTAGCATACGGCGCTCAAATCAGATATACAAATATTCATGGATAAATGTCGATACGACAGTGAAAATACCTATGCAAATAAATGTCGTGTTTCCTTTGATCGAGCATTCAAATTGTCTTCAGAAATAGTTTTTCTCAATATTGTACTTATTAAATTTGATAATATTTTGTTCTGAGAAAAAGACAGTGTTAAACTAATTATTGTTATTTTCGGAAGAATTCTAAGAGAATACCACTATTAATCCCCAAGCCAATGAACCATGGACTTTGCTGTTGGTAAGGAGGCTTGCGTGCGTCAGCGATACAGATAGTCATACCGGAGGTGTAACCACATCGGAGGAGCATCTGTTGAGAGACCAGAGAAACGTGTGATTCCTCAAGAGGGGCAGCAGCCTTTTCGGAAGTTGCAGAGACTACCATCTGGATGACTGACTGATCTGGCCTTTTAACATGAAAGCAAATGGATTTACTGTACTGGTACTGCGAACGGCTGGAAGTAAGGGGAAACCACAGTCGTAATTTTTCCCGAGGACACGCAACTCCACTGTATGGTTAAATGATGATGGTACTGTCGTAGGTAAAATATTCCGGAGGTAAAATAGTCACCCTATTCGGATCTCCGGGCACGAACTACTCACGAGGACGTCGGTACCTTGAGAAGCAAAACTCGCATTCTACAGATCGGAGAGTGGAATATCAGATTCCTTAATCGGGAAGGTACACTATGCGATCAAAAGTATCCGGACACCCCCAAAAGCGTAAGTTTCTCATATTAGGTGCATTGTGCTGACATCTACTGCCATATACTTCATATCAGTGACGTCAGTAGTCATTAGACCTCGTGAGAGAGCAAAATGGGGCGCTCCACGGAACTCACTGAATTCGAACGTTGTCAGGTGATTGGGTGTCACTTGTGTCATACGTCTGTACGCGAGATTTCCCTAGGTTCAATGTTTCCAGTGTGATAGTGATGTGGAAACGTGAAAGGGCACGTACAGTACGAAAGTGTAGAGGCTGACCTCATCTGCTGACTGACAGAGACCGCCGACAGTTGCAGAGAGTCGTAATGTGTAATAGGCAGACATCTGTCCAGACCATCACACAAGAATTACAAAGCACATCAGGATCCACTGCAAGTACCATGACAGCTAGGCGGGAGGTGAGAAAACTTGGATTTCATGGTCGAGCGGCTGCTCATAAGCCACACATCACACAGGTAAATGCAAACGACGCCTCGCTTGGTGTAAGGAGAGTAAACATTGGACGATTGAGCAGTGGAAAATCGTTGTGTGGAGTGACGAATCACGGTACATGATGTGGCGATCCGATGGCAGGGTGTGCGTTTGGCGAATGCCCGTTTAACATCATCTGCCAGCGTGTGTAGTGCCAACAGGAAAATTCGGAGGTGGTTGTGTTTTTCATGGAGGCGGCTTGCACCCCTTGTTATTCAGCGTGGCACTATCACAGTACATTGATGTTTTTTCGCACCTTCTTGCTTCCCACTGTTGAGAGCAATTCAGGGATGGAGATTGCGTCATTCAACAAAATCGAGCACTTGTTCATATGGACGACCTGTGGCGGAGTGGTTACACGACAGTAACATCGCTGTAATGGACTGGCCTGCACAGATCCCTGACCTGAATGCTACAGAACACCTTTGTGATGTTTTGGAACGCCGTCTTCGTGCAGGCCTCACTGACCGGTATCGATACCTCTCCTGAGAGCAGCACTCCGTGAAGAATGTTATTCCCCAAGAAACTTGAAGATTGAACGTATGCCTGTGGGAGTGGAAGCTATCATCAAGGCTAAGGTTGGGCCAACACCATAATGAATTCCAGAATTACGGATGGAGGGCGCCACGAACTTGTAAGTCACTTTCAGCCAGGTGTCCGGTTACTTTGGCCACGTGGTGTAGGTTAGACAATTTAAAAAGGGAAAGAGATGGGTTGAAGATAGATATAGTGGGAATTAGTGAAGTTCGGTGGTAGGAGGAACAGATCTTCTGGTCAGGTGACTATGGGGTTATAAATACAATGTCAAATATAGGTAGCGCAGGTGTAGGTTTAACAATGAACAAAAAAATAGGAACGCAGATAAGTTACTGCGAACAGCATAATGAACGTATTATTTTAGCCAATGTAGACACAAAGCCCATCCCTACAACAACAGTACAAGTTTTTATGCTACCTAGCTCCGCAGATGATGAAGAGATTGAAGAAATGTATGATGCGATAAAAGAAATTATTCAGATAGTTAAGGGAGACGAAAATTTAATAGTCATGTGGGATTGGAATTCGATATTAGAAAAAGGAAGAGAACGAAAGATAGAAAGAGGAGCTCGCCTGGTAGAATTTTACGCAAAGCATAAATTAATCATAGTTTAAAAATCATGATAGAAGGTTGTATGCGTGGCAGAGACCTGGAGACACTGGAAGGTTTCAGACTGACTATATAATGGTAAGACTGAGATTTAGGAACAAGGTTTTAAATTGTAACACATTTCCAAGGGTAGGTGTGGACTCTGACCACAATTTATTCGTTATGAACTGTACATTAAAACTAAAGGAATTGCAAAATGGCAGAAATTTAAGCAGTTGGGACCTGGGTAAATTGATAGAATCAGAAGTTGTAGAGAATTTCAGCGGGAGCATTAGGAAACGATTGACAAAAACAGGGGAGGGAATACAGTAGAAGAGGAATGGGTAGCTTTGACGGACGAAATAGTGAAGGCAGCAGAGGATCAAGTGGGTAAAAAGGCGAGGGCTAGTAGAAATTCTTGGGTAAAACTAGAGATATTGAATATAAACGATGAAAGGAGAAAATATAAAAATGCAATAAATGAAGCAGGCGAATGTAATATAAACGTCTGAAAAATGAGAGCGACAGGAAGTGCAAAATGGCTAAGCAGGAACAGCTAGAGTGCAAATGTAACGATGGAGAAGCATACATCACTCGGGTAAGATAGATGCTGCCTACAGGAAACTTAAAGAGACCTTTGGATAAAAGAGAACCACTTGTATGAATATCGAGAAGGAATCCCAATCCTAAGCAAAGAAGGGAAAACAGAAAAGTGGATAGAATATATAGAGGATCTATGCAAGTGAGATGTACTAGAGGGCAATACCATGGAAACTGAATGAGATATAGATGAAGATAAGGTGGGAGATACGGTACTGCGTGAAGAATTTGACAAAGCACTGTAAGACGTAAGGGATAGAAAACATTCCGTTACAACTACCGAGAGCCTTGAGCAAGATGTATGAGACAGGCGAAATATCCTCAGACTCAAGAAGAATATAATAACACCAATTACAAAGAAAGCAGGATCTGACAGGTGTGAAAATTATTAGTTGTATAAGTCATGGATGATAAATACTAACACGAATTCTTCACAGAAGAATGGAAAAATTGGTATAAGCCGACCTCGAGATAGATCAATTCCGGAGAAATGTAAGAATGCGCGAGTCAATACTCACCCTGAGACTTCTCATAAGAGATAGGTTAAGGAAAGGCAAACCTAAATTTATAGCATTTATAAACTTAGAGAGGGCATGTGACAATGTTGACTGGAAGAATCTCTTTCAAACTCTAAAGCACAAGGGGTGAAATGCAGGGAGAAAAAGGCTATTTACGATTTGTACAGAAACCGGATAGCAGTTATAAGAATAAAGGGCAACGAAAGGCAAGCAGTGGTTCAGAAGGGAGTGAGAGAGGGTTGTAGCCTATACCCGATGTTATTCAGTATGTATACTGAGCAAGCAGGAAAGGAAACAAGAGAAAAGTTTGGTGTAGGAATTTAAGTCCAGGGAGAAAAAATAAAAACTCTGAGCTTACCGATGATATTTTAATTCTGTCAGAGACACCAAAGGGCTTGGAAGAGAGGAGGATATAAGATGAACGTTAACAAATTCATAACGATGAATATAGTCGAATTAAATTAGCTGATGCTGAGGGAATTATATTACGAAATGAGACACTTAAAGTAATAAATTAGTTTTGATATTTGGGAAGAAAAATAACTGATGATGGTCGAAGTAGAGAGGATATAAAGTTTAGACCAGCAATTTCAAGAAAGGCGCTTCTGAGGAAGAGAAATTTATTAACAAAATATAGGCTTCATTGGTAGGAAGTCTTCTCTGAAAGTATTTGTATGGAGTGAACACGGACGATAAACAGTTTGGACAAGAAGAGAACAGAATCTTTCGAAATGTGGTGCTACAGAAGAATGCTGAAGATTAGATAGGTAGATCACGTAACTAATGAGGAGGTAATGAATAGAATTATGGAGAAGAGAAATTTGTGGCACAACGTGACTAGAAGAAGGGATCTGTTGGTAGGACACATTCTGAGGCATCAAGGTATCACCAATTTATTATTGGAGGGAAGCGTGAGGGGTAAAAATAGTAGAGGGAGACCAGGAGAAGAATACATTGCGCAGATTCAGAACTATGTAAGTTGCACTAGTTACTCGGAGGGGAACAGTCATGCAAAGCATAGGGTAGCATGGAGGGCTGCATCAAATCTGTCTTTGAACTGAAGACCACAACAACTACAACACAAGTGAGACTTCCACTCTGCAGCGGAGTGTGCGCTGATATGAAACTTCCTGGCAGACTAAAACTGTGTGCCGGATCGAGAATCGAACTCAGGACCTTTGCCTTTCGCGGGCAAGTGCTCTACCAACTGAGCTACCCAAGCACGACTCACGCCCCCTCCTCACAGCTTTACTTCTGCCAGTACCTCGTCTCCTACCTTCCACACAGTTTTAATCTGCCAGGAAGTTTCATATCAGCGCACACTCCGCTGCAGAGTGGAAGTCTCATTCTCGAAACATCCCCTAGGCTGTGGCTAAGGCATGTCTCCGCAATATCCTTTCTTTCAGGAGTGCTAGTTCTGCAAGGTTCGCAGGAGAGCTTCTGTAAAGTTTGGAAGGTAGGAGACGAGGTACTGGCAGAAGTAAAGCTGTGAGGACGAGGCGTGAGTCGTACTTGGGTAGCTCAGTTAGTAGAGCACTTGCCCGCGAAAGCAAAGGTCCCGAGTTCGAGTCTCGGTCCGGCACACAGTTTTAATCTGCCAAGAAGTTTCAACAACACAAGTATCTGCAGCCAACGCCTAGAGTTTGTGTTCGCATTTTTCCACAGTTGCGCGTGTACATTATTGTTCTTCGATACGGCGTACCAGAATTTACTTGCAACTGTTGAATAACTTGTTTTCTTGCTCGAGAATTTCGCTTTAAATCATGAAGTTTTCAATGGACATTTTGTTCTCTGTCTAGACAGGCGAAGTTGGGCGCCTCGATTGCTGGTCCTATGCTCTCTTGCGCTTTTTTGGCGTTGGCGCAGCTCCTCACGACTGACTGGCCCTACTGCCACGCATTTATGCTTTCTTATTTAGTGTCACTTGAAATTGGAGCTTTAGCCTTTGAAACTGGTCGCGTAATAAATAAGAAACTTACTAGAAACTTAAACGGATTTTTATTCCGTTAATTAAATTAAAAGATATTTAGATTGAATGTATCTGTGTACAAGTTTAGGTGTCCTGACGAGAACGTAAGTTCCTTCCATTTGGAATCACAATTAATACTTATTATGCAGATCTGAGACAGCAAGATGAAGATAATATGTATGATATTTAACAGTAACACTAACAACATTTCCCCAAAACTATAAAATTTTAAAATCAATTTCCTGATGCATGTATATCACTGACATCTGTTCGTACAGCTTAACTCACAAAGCTATAGCCTGCGACATAGTGAGGTGAGTCAGCCCTGGATCGTATCCGCGTGGCGGAATACCAATCGTCGCTGATAAACCGGCCATCCTGAGTGCAGTGTTTCAGCGGTTTTCCACGCTTGCTTAGGCAAATGCTTGGTTGATCCCCACTTTCCGCCTCATAAATTTCCGTACACAAATAGTTCAAAAAGTAAGATCAGACACTACAAAATTCACCAAATTCCCGGACAGGTTGCGCACACGGCTCCCCTACATAAAGCAACACGACTGCAGTGACAGGAAGCCCATCCGACCACAAAGTTAATAATATAAACTTATCAAAACTTGAGTACAGCAGATCCCGTAATTAAGAAAGGTTAAATAGTAACGAAAAGAAGCAAAGAATGTGCATCGCTGTCATTTTGTGTATGTATTGTTTCTGGTGTTAAAATCTTCCTATAATGTACTTAACTGTTAACTTCGGCTCAATAATTGTACGATTATTGATAAAAATATAGCCATTTAAGTGTATTCGATTGAATTTATCTAGTAGTTTGATGTCCTGCGTTCTCTAAAATGTTACATTGTCTGAATGTGACGTAATCGAAATAATGCAGTGCAAAGTATGTAAATCACCACCACATCAGTGAGCTGAAGCAGTTAAGTACAAAGCCAGATATATCAATATAAACTGTGTATTATCCAGCCTTACAATAGATCTTAGTGTTGTTTTCGTACACAAAACAGAACTGTTGGATCCAGTTACAGGCACTTGCCCTAATAAATGGATTTTGTGTACGTGTTATCCGACATACCAGAGTCTTATTAGCCAGTTATTGTATTTTCAGAACTATTTTGAGGGCACCAGAAATCGAAGAGTAATATTACTTCAGTTTAGGCTGTGACCTAAAATCGTTCCTCACTGAAGGAATTAGTCAGATGTTGACCTTGTACATACAGTACGTCCGTTTACAGTACCTAATATCCAATATATTCCAAAAGAAACATTTCGTAGGGGAAAATAAATAAACAAAATGAAGGAAGATTAGAGTTTAACGTCCTGTCGACAACTCGGTCATAACAGACGAAGCACAAGTTCGAATTACGAAGGAGTGTGGAAGAAATCGGTCGTGTCCGTTTCAAAGGAACCATCCTGACCTTTAACTAGAGCGGTTAATGTATATTAATCTTAGCAACAACAACGCGTTTTCCATAACGCACATTACCAAAGGGTGAGGGGGGAGGTCGATTACTTTATGTGCACCATAAAATTTTTTTTAATAGAAAACTGGTTAATTGTCCTTGACTTATTTTTTAAAAAGATACTGATGTGTAAGTAGGATCCTGAACCTGAAATATTTTAACACATTATTGCCAATATCAAAGCATTTTCAGTAATGTTTACCACCAGCTGGGTTGGTACTTTATGCTCATCGCAGAAAATTCAAAGAATGCAAACTTCGGTGGTCATTGACTCTTACCCACAACATACTTTTTGAAGAGATACTGCTCTGTAAGTAAACGCCCAGAACCTGAAGATATTGAATACGATATTCATTGGGGAAAGTGACGTTTTGCTACTAAGACTTAAATTATTGTGTTGTATTTTACTGAAAAATTTAAAACGTTTATGGAATCTGGTAGAATAATTCATTAATAACAATAAATATTGTTTTCATAATTTTAAAATATAAATTAACTGACTAGATTGCAGTAATTTGTAGAGATGGGCATAAAGTATCGACCCCATAGGTATTGCGACGGTTGAGAAAAAGCTACACCAGGAGGGCTGAACGGGGATGTGAACCGTCGCCCTACCGAATGCGAGTCCAGTGTGTTAATCACTGGTCACCTCTCCCAATTAGAAAAAAAAAGGGATCGGTTGGAAATTTAAACGTGACGTATTTTCTATAGATGGTCGGCGGTGTCATTGTTCCCACAGGAACTCGCAGTTAAGCTCAGGTAGACAGCTTGCGGTTGTTTTAATGATCTTAGCGAACCACCCATGCCAGTCGTGGAAGCTCTAATGATTTGACATGTCGGTGGGATGGCAGTTTTGTAAAATTCCCATTGCCTGTAGAATCTGAAGAAGGGTTTACCCAGCGTGTGGCCCAAGGATGGAGTCTACAAAATTTTGCAGAGAAAGACATATTAGATCCAGTCCGAGAGGATTGTTGTTAACAATGCAAAGACAGCCAATCAGGTGGCCTTGCAGTAGGGAGTGAAAGGCAAGTGGCTGCCCATAGAGGAGAAAATATGTAGTCAGAACAGAGAGGGACTTGGACAACAGAGAAATGTGTGAGCTACCCAGCGTGACCGCGCTTGGCGAGAGAACAAAAATGCCGGGGACGAGTTGAACGGACGCAGGCTTGGTGAACGGAATAGACGTACGAAAAACGCCAAGATAAAATATTAAACCATTTTACCTGTAAGACATGAAAATACTGAGGTATTCTCGCCTAGGGAGGGCCGCGGTGATGTGCAATTGAATAACAAAAAAAATTGTTCAAATGGCTCTAAGCACTATGAGACTTAACTTCTGAGGTCATCAGTCCCCTAG
This sequence comes from Schistocerca nitens, assembly GCF_023898315.1. Lineage (NCBI taxonomy): Eukaryota > Metazoa > Arthropoda > Insecta > Orthoptera > Acrididae > Schistocerca > Schistocerca nitens. The sequence continues at coordinate 628,422,768 of NC_064616.1, read as the reverse complement.
AACTTAGAACTACTTAAACCTAACTAACCTAAGGACGTCACACACATCCATGCCCGAGGCAGGATTCGAATCTGCGACCGTAGCGGTCGCGCGGTTCCAGACTGTAGCGCCTAGAACCGCTCGGCCACTGCGGCCGGCCAATTGAATAACAGATTTCCCTGTTACAGACAGGAGAGGGACATCCAAAAATTTAAATAAATTTCCATAAGCCTGGGAAAAACTTGATTCTGCTGAGTGATCAAGGATCAATTACGTTAAAATAAATAAAGGGTATTTTGTAGCTCTATTTTCATTTATACTTTTGTTTCGCTGTGCGTAGTCTATACTATTAGTTTCCCTGTCTGTTTTTGCATTACATATTGTGGCCAAGCTTGTTTGTTGATAATCGTCCCGTATTTCTGCAATATAGTGCAAGAGCCATGGGCCTTGAAGACTGAGGTAAACATTGGGCTTACGAACGTTTAATAGGTTGAAAACGCTCGCCTCACAGGGCTTTGAAGGTAAAGGGAGACTGGTGACCCTAATATGCAATGTCTTAAATATGAAGAAAGCCAAAACACAAGTACGATATTTTTCTTATTTAATTAGTGATGTGAATGACAGCTCAAGGTAAACTGGTTATGGTTGCAAAATAAACACGAGGGGAGAAGGAAAAAGGCACATTGTTCATTAAGCACGAAAGACCGCAGATAAATGGGATCTTACCGCATTCTCGGTCTTTAATAGGCGTTTCTGTCATATGTCTTTCTAATCCTCTGGTTTATAACATATAGTTTTTAAAACTGGAGTAAATGTTTAAAAGCTCTGACATGGCATTTGAAATACCGGAATTGCACAATAACTCACTAAAAGACTGGCCACATGCCTGCCTCAACTCGCCTTTCCTGCTGATGGAGGATACTTTACCAGAGCCGTGCAGGAACGATCTGCAGTTAACTTCCCTACAATGGAATTTATGTGCTCGTTCCGTTTAATCGTTTCACGATGTTATGAGTTCATGCTGGGCACTCCCGTTAACGAATGGAAGGAGCCCAGCGTCAATATCCCAGTACCCAAGTCGGAAGGGAGCTGTAAATTTACCAGCTGCCATCAAAGGTTTGTGTGCGGTTTTAGGAAATAGTCTCCTGACGAATACTGGACGCAGAAAAATTTTCCAAGCGATGTACTGATTGCCTGTGTCAGCTAGCCGACTTCAAGTGCATCTGCCGAGTAAGATATTGAGTGATACTTAAATCATATCGTATCCGCGGTAGTATCAGAGAAAGTGAGATGTTAATTGGCTTAAATTAATTAGCAGCTACAAGTGAACTGCCAGTCATTACAGTGGCTTCGGCTCAGTTATTTCGGACACCAAACGCTGTTTCACGTATCCGAACGCAAGATACTTCTCCCTTAGATGAACCCTGAATGAAGCGAACCATAGTCTCACACCTATGTAAAGAACATTGTTTAAACCATAGAAATGTTACACTAATGTCAATCAGAAGGTACTGAATTGAGGCGTTTTGCCATTATGGCTGCATGCGAAATAAAAGGAGAGGGTAACCACCAGTGTTACTACACAACCTGCTTCTCTCGAATAGTTTGTAATAGTCTGCCGACCTTGACGTTTGCATCCAGCTGGCCATTAATACAGACCCATGTCTTGACCTCATGTGACATTGCGGAGGCGTTTGTAGTTTAACACAGGATATATGCTCAATGTCAATCAATCTTTACGCAATCACGTCTAATTGTACCTTCGATCATTTTTTTCTTTTATGGTCTCATCTACAGATGACGTCAGTCTCAGAGATGTTATATAAGGTTAAATAAGTACGCCGACCCGATGTATGTATATTCCGTATGCTACTAGGGCATAACAGGTCAAGTATGGTGGCGATAGAAGGTCAGAGTTTCACGTCCTGTCGACTTTGAGGTCGAGAGTGGCGACGTTTTAGCTAACGCGGGTGAAGATTCGTCAGTGACATTCTTCAAGGAATCATCTGCGCTTTGGAGGAAGAGATTCAAGGAAACTATTGATACTTTAATGATTAACAGTCTCCGAGTTGTTGTAACAACACAGGTATGTATTTTTGGCTTTTTATTAAGTTGACCATGCTATCTAAAGCACGGAGCATTGTACTTGTACTGGCGTATGTAAAATTCGGCATTTAATGTTGCGCTGGAGAACTGACATGAAACGTATTGCATAGGTTACGAACCGTGCAAACCCTGTTATCAAATTAGTAATACGTAGAATGGTCAAAGAGCATGAGAAAAGCGCAAGTTAATGTTGCTACAGATCAATTCAAGACAAAACAATTAACAAATCATACTGAAGTGTTTTACTCAGACTGAAATCAATGGTACGACAATAACACAAACGTGGTAATAACGGCTAAAAAGCAGCCTCGCCTCGGCGGATCCAGTTCGAAGCCCAGAATCATAAGGCTCGTGAACCAGCGTCTTCGGCCAGTTGATGACGCTGCTCAAAGAAGCTGTATCAGCTTGGTGACACGCCAGGGGCGGAGCCTGTGCAGGTCGAACACACGGCGACAGCCGAGTTGCGAGCACCACGATAGGGGGCATGTACTTACTCCGGCCAGAGTTATCTGAAGGATTCGGGTGCCCGCCCAGAAGTCGGTTGTTGAAATGTTGCTTTGTACCATAGCACGAATTAATCTCGTCCTCCGGTAATGGTAGAACGCCGCGCTTCATGGTATTACGCAAGCATTAATGCAGCATCCAATGTCGACAGCTGGCTCGCATTTTCCTTCGCTGCCTGTGATGGCCTACATGAGACTGATACTTCAACAAAACAAAAACTTCTGATTTTAATTATTGACTAAACCATTGATCAAACAAAAAGTGGAAGATAAGTTTTCGTCTGAAATTTATCTTTTTATCTGCTGGCAGTTAGGCTTTGAGAAAACACTGTGTTGATAGTTAATTACGCGCATCTCGCTACACATATTTATCAATTAATGTCAAAGATTTCAAGTTAGGTATAATGTTTATACGTAAACATGTGTAGTGTGAGGAAGACACCTTCTCATTTTTTTTGGTATCCAGGTAGTCCGCTTCTGGAGATACCAAAATTCAATGGCTGGACTTCCGTGACATCTACCTGCTTGTCGGTAGCTAGACAACACATAAGTGTTGCGCTCTCTACATTTCTCATGTGATTAGAGACTGTCAGGTGACTTAAGAGGCATTTATTCAGAAATACTGTGGCTTATAATGTAACACTATACGAGAAACACTTCTCTAGATTCACTTGTGTGTGTTAAAATAGTAGATAGAACCAAACCGTCAAAAATAGTTCCAAGCATGCACCTTTCCACACACGCTTTCATCGGCACTAATTCGACGGCCTAAGGTTATGAACTTTTGGAACAACTGACAGCCAAAGATACTGCTCACACTAAACTGTTCGCTTTGGAGAATTAATTTAGAGGACGGGGGGATTGGGGGGGGGGGGGGGAGAGGGGTGTGTAGCATGTTTCTAAGCTGTGTGGCCGCCTACAACGTTCGAGCATTGTGTTACGTCGTTATCAGATTGACAGTAATGACAACGACGAAACACAAACAAATTAAAATAAACCCATAGTCTATCATACCATAAGTTTATGAATCTTTTTAATAATTAAATTATTAGACAATTAAATTGCGTCAGAATTGAAGGGAGTGTGGACTCCAATCTGGGGTCTGGCTACCGAATCATGCGCGCTATTTTCTAATGGCGAACATGCATACTTTTACCTTCAACAGACAGAAGCACATAGAGAAAGACTAAGTTGATATACCTGATAACTTTACGTAAGGCAATAAAACTTTGTAATGCAGTTTGAAACATTAAATGTCCAGAGGCTGAATCCCTCTCCTACGACCGCACACGTTCAAGGGCAGAAACATTCTCAAATACCCCTGAAGTCGATGGCCGTAATTTCTGTTATTTTTCTCGTGAACGGCTCTGAATTATTATTATTCTTCGCCGTCTGTGAACCTCGCTTTTGGAGAAATTACTTTATAGACTGAATCGCCTGTTATTTAGCTTCAAATATTTTTCAGACTATTACTGAACGATGCGACACATTTCGCGTGCCTCCGAACGGTACGCATTTATTCCAAAACGAAATGCCCAAGTACTGTGACAAAATTCATTGTAATTGTGTGTGATGGACTATAACAGAATACGCAAGAGTGATTTATAATTATCCGTGAACCAAAAATGTCACGCTGGAAAAAGGAGCCACGGACGCAGTCGATCGATGTAAACCTGTGGGGTTAAAAGCGTGCAGCTAAAATTTACGGTGCACATGTGTATAATACGTGAGTGTATAACCGGCTTCTGGTTTTTCCATAATTCGAGTGGCAGTAATGTTCATATCTAAAGCTTTGCAACTAGTAAATTGAGTAATATTTTAGTGAAAAGTTCCCTTTGCCGTTAACTAAGGCAACGTGCCAGCCGATCTTTATGTACAGTGGAAATGGCGGCATTGAATCAACTTAGTGTTTGAACTTAGGTGCATTCCTTTGCACTGCCATATCCAATACCTCGTCTCCTACCTTACAGACTTCACAGAAGTTCTTCTTCGAAACTTCTGGGGCTAACACTCATGGAAGAATGGATAGTGCGGCGACGTGGCTTAGACACAGTCTGGGAAATATTTCTATAATGAAATTTTCACTCTGCAACGAAGTGTGCGCTGATATGATACTTTGTGGCAGCTGGTATAGCACTTCCCCAAGAAAAGCATATGCCTCGAGATCGAGTCTCGGTCTGACACACAGTTTTAACCCGTAGGAAGTTTCATATCAGCGTATACTCCGCTGCAGAGTGAAAATGTCACTCTGGAAACATCCCTCAGGATATGGCTAAGACACTTCTCCATAATATCTTCTCTTCCAGGAGTGCTAGTCTCGCAAGCTTCGCAGGAGAACTTCTGTGAAGTTTGTAAGGTAGGAGACGAGGTACTGGCGGAAGTGAAGGTGTGAGGAGGTATCGTGACTCTTGCATCGGTAGCTCAGTGGGCATGCAGTCGCCCTGGAGTCACTCATAAAACTGCTGATGACGCAGTTGTCTAGACTCTTCTTACGTGGTTACACCTTCCGATGTCGTGCATACGCAGATGACCTCCTGATGCTCGTTACTTCTCGGGAGTAGGTCGTACGGATCCTCCACACCATCACGGTTCATGAGAGAGCGGCTGGAAGTGTGATGAATGTGCGCAAATCCACGGCGCTGTCTATTGGTCGCGGGCTAACCCCGGAAGTTCTCACGCCCCTGCCCTGTGTCCAACATCTCCGCTATCGTGGGATCACCTTTACGTCGTCAACGCGCCGTACAGCGGCGGTCAGCTTTCGTCACGTTTTGAGAATTACCCACATGATGATCAGTCACAGCTCCCTACGTTGCCTCGATACGTTGCAGCGTGTTACCTACCCGAATGCGCACTTTACCGCTGCCGATTATAATAGGACGTTGTATTCAACTGGACTCCACGAACGCTTGTATTCAAGCGGCATTCAGATATTTTCTGATGGCTCGGTCCATCTTCAAAGTACGCTGTGACACACTCAATGGCCCCAGTGTGAGGGAGGGCTTGGTCTCACAAACACCCGCTATCCTGCGGCGGCACTTTACATGGCCACGATGCACGAACAAAGGCGTAGTGTCGAGGCCTCCATTACACACTATTTACTTGCCATTTTTGTGCCAGTGTCCCTCTGTCCACCGGTCGTGGTCGGTAGCATCAGGACCGCGTTTTCACACGACGCGGCCTTCATTGCGGAACTCAGTTACGCTCGCGCTGAATTCCCACGAACACATCTGCCGAGGGAGAAGGATTTTTGCGTCCGTTTCTTGCGTGGTGTCTCCTGTAACGTAATAAAACGTATGTTCCCATTGTTGCCGTGATTTTCCATTTGGCGACACATTTCGCATAGCTTCTTTTCGACGTATATCAAATCAACTTGGTATTATACGACCTGTGGGAAGTGTCCAACTAATCAACACCTCCAAGCCATACGACTGACGAACTCTTCTGTCTGCACCGTCTGTCGTTATGTCGACGATGACCATCACCGATTCAACTGCATAGCGGTTGCAGATGTCTGTTTGTTGAGGCGACAAATGATCGCGTGTTTTCTACGAGTGCCGCAACATGTTATTGTAATATTTTCCTGCAAAACAGTTTTGGGCCGTTCTCTTGATAAAGGACTGGGCTTTGTCATATCTATATGAAGATGTTCCTCACTCGCATCTTGATTTTTGGCAGTACTTGCAGACAGCACATGCAGCAGCTGCGCGCAGTTCCCGTTATCGCGCATAATTTGCCAGTTATCTTAACAGTGTTTTTACCACACCTCCACTACGTTGGCGTGTTCCCGGCGTCGCAGGTACTCGCCCGATTCGGAATGAAACATGACGCGCCTACAGCTTGGACTCAGCCTGCCTGTCATCATGTATCATATTGCGGGATTTCCAAGTTTCCGGATGGGTGGACTAGTTCTGATGTGACATGTGGAATAATCGGGTCTATTGCCGTATGTTTGTGTCGCTCTGTCACAATATTTCGGCCACATAACTCGTTGCCTTCTTCAGGTGCTACATGAGACTGCCGTATTGGAGGATCTTGTCCAGTATTTACGCCCAGAGGGCGCTAGGTTCTCTCTCTGCCGTCCGCGCCCGCCTGGCGCTGCCTGTAATGTGTTGTCTCTTCCCCGGTGCTCCCTCGGACGTACGCGCCCGACTTGGTCGCCATCTGTGGCAGCTGTCTGAGGCCCGTCCTGTGTCGGGCGTTCCGTTCGCGCTCCGCACCCTCCTGGCGCTGCTCCTGAGGTTTTGGCCCTTCCCTGGTGCTCCCACGGACGTCCGCGCCCGCCTCGTCCACCATCTGCAGTTGTGGCAGCTGTCTGAGGCCCGTCTCGCATCGGGCGCTCCGTTCGTGGTCAGCACCCGCCTGGCGCTGCTTGTGAGGCACTGTCTCTTCCCTGGTGCTCCCTCGGATGTCCGCGCCCGACTTGGTCTCCATCTGTGGCAGCTCTCTGAGGCCCGTCGTTTGTCGGGCGTTCCGTTCGCGGTCCGCGCCCGCCTGGCGCTGCTCCTGAGGTTTTGGCACTTCCCTGGTGCTCTGACAGTCGTCTGTGCTCGGCTCGTCCATCATCTGCAGTCGTGGCGGCTGTCAGAGGTCCGTCCTGAGTCGAGAGTTGCGTTCGCAGTCCGCGACAGCCTGGAGCTGCTCCTGCGGTGTTACTACTTCTTGAGAAGTTTCTTGGTTCCTTTCGTTGGGCCCTGATAAGCTCCAGAGCCGGACTCCACGCCGAGCCGAGCTGGTCACCGCTGTCTCGGTTTATTAGGTTGTCTGTGACCTTGATGTCGATGGCCTCCTTTATGACACTGTCCCAAAATCTTGGAGTCTGTGTCACAATTTTGGTGTTGTTGTAGTTCATTGTGTGACCGAGCTCCTGACAGTGCTCCGCTATGGCAGATTTGGTTGCCTGTCCGAGTCTGGTGGGCCTCTGGTGTTCTATGCACCTGACATCCACCGTCCTGGTTGTCTGGCCAATGAATGATTTTCCACACTGGCACAGGATGTTGTAAATGCCTGGTTTATGTAGCCCCAGGTCGTCCTTCACACTCGCTAGCAATGTCCCAATTTTTGAGGGTGGACAGAAGATACTCTTTATATCATATTTTGAGAGAATTCTGCTGATCTTTGCAGAAATAGGTCCAGCATATGGCAGGTATACCACCTTCTTTGCCTCCTCTGGCTCCTCTTCTGTACCCTGTGGTTGGCTGGTAGAACGAAGTGCCCTTTGGATGTCTGTGGAGGAGTATCCATTTCTGCTGAACACTAGCTGTAGATGTTCTATCTCTGTGGTCAGTCTTTCCATATCCGACAGAGTAAAAATGAGGAAGGGAAGAACAGACATCTTTGAATCATTCATGCATGGTAAAATTAGAAAGCTCATAAATTTGAAGTTACTAAATGTAAGGAAACAAGGAAATTGCAAAATTAAGCTCTGTCATTCGTAATTTCGGTAATATCTGGAAGGCTGATTTCATCAATGACTGTATTACTAATTACATAAATACGAGGTTGAAACTTAAGTTTCGAGTTACGACAGAGGTAAGATCGTGGCGTGTAAAAGAAGAACTTCCTTTAACCCACAAGTGCAAGTCCACCAATATAAAAAGAGAAACGTGTAATAAGGTTTGAAAGTAAAGGAGGAATACTGGCGTGTTGAAGCTATTAGGAAGATCGCGTGGCTTGTGAGGATAGTTTAATCGACAACAGAATTTCTCTGGGTTCGATTCCCAGTTCAGCATACAGTTTTGACTTGATACAAAGTATACATTCCGCTGCAGAGTGAGAGAGTATTCCTGCATACCTGACGAGCCCTCGCCTCTGTGGCCGAGGTCGCTAACGCACGATGGGGCGGTGGCACTCTATTCGTGAGTAAGCGGATTCGAATCCTAGCGGTGGAAAAATTTTCACTGCCGGTATTTGGCCGGCAAGGGGAGGAGAGGTGTTGGTGTAAAGTTCCTGATTACCAGACTTGGCGCCAATGTCCTGGTTTAAATATCAGACCTCTTCATACTGTCTCATGAGCTGGGGGTGTGTGACACTGTTGATAGTGATCCGTCGGTCGGATGGGACGTTAAGAGTATCGGCCTCCTTCGTGCTATTCGCGATAGTAGGCTATGAGCTGGCTCCAGGTTTCACGCTCTCCCTTCTCTCATCATCACCACACAGCACCAACATTACAATACACTCTATTCACACACACGCGCGCGCAGTACGTTCATGTAGTATTACAAATAACGTAACGGAGTATGTTGTACAAAAATAAACAAAAAAGTCTGACAGGCCTAGTTAACTTGGAACTGGATGTGGTGATAGCTATGTTATGATGATACATTTTGCCGATTACGCAGCACCATCACTGTAAGTTCAGCATTCTCGTGTTCCCGGTTTTTCGTCATGCTTCTCTGCGTATGATGCATTTATCTTGATGCTGTCAATTGACAGTTATCTCCTCGTACTTCTGGTTCTCTTTTCAGCCAATTTCCTCCCAGCGCATACTTTATAATGCAGACTCTTCTCATCTAGTGTCATAACCAATTTTTTTATCCTCCTCTTGTTTCCAGATTTTGTGTTTTCTCACTCAGGCATTTCATATTTTTTCTCTTCAATTCACACCTCCATTCTTCTCCATATCCACATCGCGGAAACCTCAAAGTATTTCTCCTTTCTCCACGTTTCGCGCCATAAATAGGGGCATTCAGTACGAGACACCTCGTCTATCTTTCCTGAATTGTTGTATAACGGACCATATAAAACTCTTCCAATCTCATGTTCTTGCTCTCTTTGATCCTAGGTACCTTAAATTTTTTCCACCAACTCATCACAAATTTGCAGTTTTGTCTTAGTTGATAACCTTGCAGAAATAATTGATTTAGTGTACTCTACATCTACCTTCATTTCACATTATTGCGGTGTTCAGTTCTTTTAATACATTGTTAATTGTCTTTTCATTTTCACTTAGTAAATCCATGTCATCAGCAAATCTTTTATGTTTTGTTTACCTTTCTCTTACTGTCACACCACAGTTTTCTTAGAAGCAGTTTTTAACTAAGCAGACAAAATCAGAATATGTGGAAGATAGCAGCCTTGACTGTCCTATCTCCCTATTTTAATTCGTTATCTGATTTTCTGTTATTATTTCGTCTTCGTTTGGTATGTAAACTGCTTACTAACCTCCGTTTCTTCTAGTCAGTCCCGACTCTTTTCCGGACATCTGAAAGTTTAATCGACCAAACGGTTTTTACAAGTCACCAATAACTGCACAAACATCCCTAGGAATCGTTTTCTGGCTGTTAATAGCTGTCTAATAGCATCTCTTGTGTCTTTTCTACTTTTGAAGCCCAATTGCTCTTCGACCAATTCTCCCTTAACTTTTCATTGCAATAGTCTATTCGTTATTCTACTTTCAGTGTTTACTGAATGATACATCAAATTTCTTATCTTATACTGTCTACATTAAGGTCCTTGGCTTAAACCTTCGCTGGGTTGATTCAGATTCTCATATCCATCGGTTGCCTTTCCTCACTTCGTGTTCTTAACCCGCATTTCAACTTCTTCCATAATAAGAAATCCTTTGCCCTGTTACGGCAATTCATATTTATTCTCCATATCTCAAGCATCTGTACGTCCTCTTACCTCTCATAATTGTTCTAAGTACCCGTTCCATCGCTTTTTGCAATTTGATTATAATTTTCATCTTCAGCATCCACAAGTTGGTTTCCTTCCACTTCCTGATATCCAAGTTATTTACTTCCCCGTACGTTGAATCTTACCTCTCCTTCCTTTCTATTTCATCAGTTTCTTAATATTTCCGTTGTAGCCTTTCAGCTCTCGCATTATAAGTTTCTTTTCGGAGTTGGTAGTTTAGAGCCCGTATTTTTTTCTACCATCTTCCGTGGCACACTCTTTATGTTTTTGTCTTTCTTCCACCTTCTCCAACATTTTTGCTGTTACCCATGGTTTATTTTCTCTATTCTTATTTTTAAGATATTATTTCTTCTACCTGTTCCTAGTCACAGTTCTTGATACCAATGCAAAAGTTTTTACTGCCGTTTCATAAGTTGCTTATTTGGCTATTTTTTCCTGTAAATTATCTTCAGATACCTTCCTCAGTTCTTCTTTTGAAGCTTCTCCAGTTTAAATGTCCTTTTTCAGTTTTACTTCTTAAAATTTTTAACGTAATAATTATTTCTCCTTTCAAGAGGCTATGATCTGAAATGATATCGGTTCTTGGAAATGTCTTAGAACTTATCAAACAATTTCTAAATTCTTTCTGCGTCAAAATGTAGTTAATCTGGTATCTGTCTGAGTCAATTGGACTGGGGTTCGTGTGTATCGTCTTCTTCCACGTTGTTCATCTAATATATTTCCTAAATTTAAGGAGTTTTTCTTTTTTTCTTTGGCAGTGCACGAAATATTTTACTCACTCATTCGTCTTTCATAATCTGTTTTCGCACAATTATTCCATGCTGACCTAAACGTACTACCACATCCCATGCACCCATTACTACTGTACATGTACCCTTCATTTCTGTCTCAATTATGTTTTCAGCCTTGCCCCAATTTTCGTTTATATTCGTCAGATTGACTGCTGTGGGACATGTATATTTGCATTATCATTAGATTTTTCTCCTTTCCTTGAGCGTTCACTGTCATCAACAGTTCAGCTACATATCTCATTGACATCACTTTATTCTTAACATTTCGTCCTAATATTATACCAACATTACCAATTCCTTTACATGTTTCTCCAAAATAGAATACAGTACTCTGAACTGGTAACCTGAAAGCTCTCCATTCCTTACCCATCTCATTTATGAGATTAACATAATATTCGCTCAGTTTCTTCTAATTCCCTCCTTATGATTCTCCTCCTAACCAGCATCTAAGAGGTGTTACCATTCCATGTTTTTACTCTTAATATTCTACTCTTTCTTGTTTAAATGTAATTCCCTGTCAGTACCTCCCCCTTGGACATACGAAGCGGGAGACACTTTACGTCCGCAATTAATTTTTGCCTTGGAAAATCACGTCCTGCTATTTATGCAGCTTACCTACGGACTTCGTAAATGCAGTATCTCCACCTTGTCTTACATGTGTTATAAGAGGCCGCCGCCCTTACGTTGGGAATACAATCCATGGCTGCACGCAACATGAAGAACAGACGCGACCGGATGTTTTCCAGTGACATTTTTGCACTAAAGTAACTCCAAAGCCTGTTGCGGCTTCATCCGCCCGAAGCCGTTGGCTTCCTTAGATAATTGGGTTCTTTACCACCGCCCAATTCTCGGTGTTAGCGGCTTACCAGCTGTTTGCCACCACAGCCTACCATCCTCCTTTGCCCCTTTCCGACTTTGCTTTTATTAATCACACGGGCACTGCACAACCTGATTCAGGATTTCGCACATTAGGTTACGATTTATTAATCTAAAGTTTGCTGCTGAACTCATTTCTACGATATAAAATAAAGTGAAAGCAATCCTAACTTGTTCTTCGTAACACTCTATGCACTGCCGGTGTCTGACATTTTATTTATCAGTAACTAGGTTGCGTCAAAACATGCTATAAATTCGATATAAAGACATTATGAAATTGGTTTTGGCCATAGGTAAATAGCTGAATTTTCGTCTAATCATGGGAGGACACTGGACTCACTTTCAGGACGACGGATGCCCAAATCAGCATCCGGCTATCAAGATTTAGGTTTCCGGTTGTTTCTCTAAACCGTTTCATTCAAATGCTGAAAGGGTTCTGTTGAGTATAAACGACTCATTTCCTTCCTCGTTAACCTCTAATCGGCGCTTCTGTTCCGTCTCTAATGATCTAGTCGATGATAGGGCGTTAAACACTTATTCCCCTTTCCTTGTTTCTCTTTCTTTTATGTCATAGTCAGGAAGGTTTAGGATTCATTATATCCTATAATGCTACTTTAGTCGATACTGTAACTCGTAGAACATATTATTTTTCTTAAGGTAGCTCCTTAAGGATTTAGTTGGCAGTGTTCTGACAGTAATCCTCAGAAACGTTAATAATTTCTTCATATCGTTTTGTAGTACATAATTTCACTACGCAGTCTATGGTCGGTCATTGTACTGATGTTAATCCAGACGATCATTTAAGTATCAAAAAAGTAGTAGTTATTGGTATCATGACATTATGGCGTTTATATGCTGAGTTATGAATAGTTTACACATTATCAAATGTTCTTCCTCTTTAATGGTAGACAATGCCTGTGCGAACCTAGTGTTAACTATGGTAATTATACAATTTACGGAGAGAACATTATTCTTTCAGCCAACGAAAGGATTCGTAAACATATATATTATCTGTAAATTTAACAGATGAGGGCAGATGCGAGCGATCCCTTCCTTCCATTCACGGAACTCGCAAAGAGCAAGTAGCATGTAAAACAAACTTGCATTCGTATTTCTGCGGAAGAAAAAGTGATACAATTATGTAACGATCCCTTAAATGATTTCAAATAATCTAAAATTGAACTTATATTTCCAAAAATTAAAAATTATTGGATGATGCTGTTGTACATAGGGAAGACACAACACTAGAAAATTGTAGCGAAATGCAGGAAGAAATGCAGAGGGTCGAGGCTTGGTTCAGGGAGGGGAACTCGACCCTTAACATATAGAAATGTAATATATTGTACTACATAGACAGAAACACCCACTGTTGTGTGATTACACGATTGCAAATGAATCACTGGAAATAGTTGCTTCTATAAAATGCCCAGGAGTATACATACGGATCGATTTCAAGTGGAACGAATACGTAAAACTAATCATAGGTAAAGCAATTGCCAGACTGATTCATTGTAAGAAACCTCAGAAACTGTAGTTCACTCAAAAAGGAGGTGGCATACAAAACCCTCGTTCGACCAATACTCGAAATTCGTCGACAATCTGGGTCCATACCGCGTAGAACTGATAGAGGAAATACAGAACATCCAAAGAAGAGCAGCATGTTTCGTTAGAGGTTTATTTAGTAAGCATGAAAGAGTCACGGGGATGCTCAGCCAAAATCAGTGGCAGACGCTGCAAGAGGGTCGTTCTACATTTCTACATCACGATGTGATTTACTATTAAATTTCCGATAGTGTATATTTCTAGACGATTCAACCAACACATTTCAGCCTCCTAGATATATCTCACGAGAAGACCATGAAGATGAAATTATAAATATTCGATCCCACACAGAGGCTTGTCAGTAATCATTATTCCCACCAACCATTCGCGTCTGGAACAGGAAAAGTGTGAAGTGATAATGGTCCATAAAGTACCCTCCGCTACACACCGTAAGGTGACAGGCGGAATGTAGCTGTGGATGCGGGTACAGATACTAATGCAGAGCGTCTGGGTTCACTACTGCGTTGGCGAGAGCAAATTCAGTCACGCTCAGCTTGGTATATTTATTAAATATTTCGTCCAGCAGAGGTCTTGTGCTCATTTACCCACGCAGCGGATAGGTTTTGAACCCACGGTCCTCGACGGCGATGCGTTGTCGTTTGATCCCCTACGGCCACCCTACTCAGCGTATCTCGGGAACGGAGCGACTACGCTTGAGGTGAGAAACAAAAGTGTTGTCATCCAGGGTATAAACGACGGCCCCGACGTCTGGCTGGCGGCTCCTGGCGACGACGGACGCCCAGCGTATCGTCGGCGAGGAGGCTCTCAGTTCGACACTTGGCCCATTGCTTTGAAGCTTGGGCCGGCAAGCCAGGCGACCCTTTAGGTTGTCGAATGGTCATGACTACATCAGCGGAAGGTGGTGGGAGACGGTGCTTAAAGGGCCTCACGGTTGTAGCCCGCTCCACATTGGTGACTGACTCAGTGGCTCTTGGTGGCTGGACGACCAGTATTTACACTAACGTGACAAAAGTGATGCGATAGCAATATACACATATACACATGGCGATAGTATCGCGTACAGAATCTATAAAATGGCAGTGCTTTCGCACAGCTGTCATTTTCATCACATGATTCATGTGAAAAAGCTTCCTACTTGATTATGGCCGCACGACGGAAATGAACAGACTTTGAACATTGAATGGCAGTTGGAGCTACACGCATAGGATATTCCATTTCGGGAATCGTTAGGGAATTCAACATTCCGAGATTCACAGTGACAAGAGTGTGTCGATAATGCCAAATTTCAGGCATTACCTCTCACTACGAACAACGCAGTGGCCGACGGCCCCCACATAACGAACGAGAGCAGCGGCGTTTTCGTTGACTTGTCAGTGTTAACAGGCAACAAACACAGAGTGAAATAACCACAGAAATCAATGTGGGACGAACGACTAACGTATCCGTTAGGACTGTGTAGCGAAATGTAGCGTTAATGGGCTATGGCAGCAGACGACCTACGTGAGTGCCTTTGCTAGCAGCACGACATCGAATGCGGCGCGTTTCCTGAGTTCGGGTGTGCCGCTGACACCACGAAGCCTTTGACCTACGTTGTCAACTAGACACTGTGCCATCTGGTAGTGACACCATAATGGCGTTGGCTGTGTTTACATGGAATGGACTGGATTCTCGAATATGTTCGGCTACTTGGAGACCACTTGAATTATTAATGGACTTCATGTTCCCAAAGAACAATTGAATACTTGTTGTTATTGTTGTTGCGTTTTCAGTCCAAAGTCTGGTTTGATGAAGCTCTCCATGCTGCTCTATCCTGTGCTCGCCTCTTCACTTCCGAGTAACTACTACAACTTTCATCCTTTTGAATCTGCTTAATGTATTCATCTCTTGGTCTCCCTCTAGGATTTCACCCCCCACGTTTCCCTCTAGTAACAAATTGGTGATCCCTTGATGCCTCAGATTATGTCCTAACAACCGATCCCTTTTTCTCGTCAAGTTGCGACACAAACTCCTCTTCTCCCCAGTTCTATCAGTACCTCCTCATATGTTCCGTGATCTACTAGCATCACATTTCAAAACCTTCTTCTTCTTGTCTAAGCTATTTATCATCCATGTTTCACTTCCATACAAGGTTACACTCCATACAAACACTTTCAGAAAATACTTCCTGAGACTTAAATCTATACTCGATGTTAAGAAATTTCTCTTCTTCAGAAACGCTTTCATTGCCATCGCCAGTCTGCATTTTATATCCTCTCTCCTTCGACCATAAACGCTATTTTGCTTTCCAAATAGCAAATTTGATCTACTACTTTAAGTGTCCCATTTGCTAATCTAATTCCCTCGGCATAACCTGATTTTATTTCAATACATTGCATTATTCTCATTTCGCTTTTGGTGATGTTCATGTTTCATTCTTCTTTCAAGACACTGTTCATTCCGTTCAACTGCTCTTCCAAGTCCTTTTGAATAACATCGGGGATAGGCTATAACGCTGTCTCACTCCCTTCTCAACCACTGCTTCCCTTTCGTGCCCCTCGTCTCTTATAACTGCTACCTGGTTTCGGTACAAATTGTAAATAGCCTTTCGCTCCCTATATTTTACCCCTGCGACCTTCAGAATTTGAAAGAGTGTATTCCAGTCAACAATATCAAAAGATTGCCATAAGTCTACAAGTCCTATAAACGCACGCTTGCCTTTCCTTAACCTGTCTTATAAGATAAGTCGTAGGTCCAGTATTGCCTCACGTGTTCCTACATTTCCGCGGAATCCAAACTGTTCTTCCCCGACGTCAGCTTCTATCAGTTTTTGCTTTCGTCTGTAAAGAATTCGTGCTAGTATTTTGTAACCGTGACTTATTAAACTGGTAGTTCGGTAATTTTCACACCTGTCAGCACCTGCTTTCTTTTGAATTGGAATTATTATATTATTCTTGAAGTCTGACGGTATTTCACCTGTCTTACACATCTGACCCACCAGATGGAAGAGTTTTATCATGGCTGGATCTCCCAAGGCTGTCAGTAGTTTTAATGGAATTTGTCTACTCCCGGGACCGTGTTTCGACTCACATCTTTCAGTGCTTTGTCTAATTCTTCACGCAATACCATATCTTCCATCTAATCTTCATCTACGTCCTCTTTCATTTCCCTAATATTGCCCTCAAGTACATCTCTGTATACTCTTTCCACCTTTCTGTTTTCTCTTCTTTGCTTAGGATTGGGTTTCCATCTAAGCTCTTGACATTGATACAGGTGCTTCTCTTTTCTCCAAAGGTCAAGTTAATTTTCCTATAGGCGACATCTATCTGACCCCTAGTGATATATGCTTCTACATCTTGGCATTTGTCCTCTAGCGTTCCTGCTTACCCAGTTTGCACTTCCTGTCGATCTCATTTTTGAGACGATTGTATTCCTTTTCAGATGCTTCCTTTATTGCATTTTTATATGTTCTCCCTTCATCAGTTAATTTCAGTATCTTTTGTGTTACCCAAGGATTTCTACTAGAACTCATCTTTTTACATACTTGATTATCTACTGTCTTCACCATTTCATATCTCAAAGCCTCTAATTCTTCATATACTGTATTCCTTACTCCTTTCCTTGTCAGTCGTCCCCTAATACTCCCTCTGAAACTGTCTACAACCTTTGGTTTTTCTCAGTTTATGCAAGTCCCATCTCCTTAAATTACTACCTTATGCAGTTTCTTCAGTTTTAATCTACAGTTCATAACCAATAAATTGTGGTCAGAGACCACATCTGGCCCTATAAATATCTTACATTTTAAAACCTCATTCCTAAATCTTTGTCTTACCATTATACAATCAATCTGAAACCTTCGGGTGTCTCCAGGTCTCTTCAATGTATACAACTTTCTTTCATGATTCTTGAACCAAGTGTTAGCTATGATTAAGTTATGCTCGGTGCAACATTCTACCAGACGGCTTCTTCTTTCATTCCTTTCCCCCAGTCCATATTCACTTATTACTTTTCGTTCTCTTCCTTTTCCTACTATCGAATTCCAGTCCCACATGACTATTAAATTTTCGTCTCCGTTAACTATCTGAATGATTTATTTTATCCCATTACACGTTTTTTCAATCTCATCATCACCTGTGGAGCTAGATATAAACTTGTACTACTGTGGTAGACGTGGGCTTCGTGTCTATCAGGGCTAGAATAATTCGTTCATTATGTTGATCTTAGTAGATTAGCTGCGTTCCTATTTTTAATATTCATTGTTAAACCTACTGCTGCGCTACCCATATTGATATTGTATTTATAATCCTGTATTCACCTGACCAGAAGTCTTGTTCCTCCTGCTACCGAACTTCTCTAATTCCCACTATATCTGTCTTCAACCTATCCATTTCCCTCTTTAAATTTTCTAATCTACCTGCCCGATTAAGGAATCTGACATTCCACGCTCCGGTCGATAGAACACCAGTTTTGTTTCTCCTGGTAACGACGTATTCCTGAGTATTCGCCACCCGGAGATCCGAAATGGGAACTAATTTACCTCCGAGATATGTTACCCAAGAGGATGCTATCATGATTTAGCCATACACTAAAGCTGCTTGCCCTCGGAAAAAATTACAGCTGTAGTTTGCCCTTGCTTTCAGCCGTTCGCAGTACCAGCACAGCAATGCTGTTTTGGTAGATGTTACAACGCCAGTTCAATCAATCATCCAGAATTTTGCCCCTGCATCTATTGAAAAGGCTGCTGCCCCTCTTCAGGAACCACACGGATTATGTGGCATCTCAACATATACCCCTCCGTTGTGGTTGCACCTTCAGTACGGCTATCTGTATCGCTGAGGCACGCAAGCCTCCACACGAAAGCTGAGGTCCACGGTTCATGGGGGCGGTGGATTGAATATTTATAGACGACAATACGTTAAGTCACCACGCCACAATGGTTCGCGATTGAGTCGAAGAACATTGTGGATAGTTCGTGCGAGTGAATTTCCCTCCCTGTCTGCCCAATATGAATCCCATAGAACATTTATGGGACATAATGGAGAGGTCAGTTGGTGCAAAAAATTCTGCACCGTCAACACTTTCGCAATTATAGACGTCTATAGAGGCAGCATGGCTCAGTTTTTCTACAGGGGACTTACAACGACTTGTTGAATCCATGCCACGTAGAGTTGCTGCACTGCGCCAGGTAAAAACAGATGAGACACGACATTAGGAGGTATGCCATAGCTTTTACTACGTCAGTGTATGTGCACCATTGTGACCGTGTTGGTAAGCAGGCACCCCAGCTGTCACGCACTACAGGATCATGTTGCTGCAAACAAGCACAGTGGTGACTAAAAAATACGAAACAATTATGAATGATTTCAAGGCAGTTGTGCATAAACAGTCAAGTGGTGCACGGTGTACTCGTGAAATATCACGATACAAACTCACGATAATCAGACCGAAGTGTCTTCATTCGCAGGTCCAATATTGGTGTGGTCGACTAATAAACCTTTGCTGCAACACTGCTGAAGCATCCCTGATTTCACTTGCGCCGTTGGTCATGAAATGGGCGGTCATGCCAGTGTACCGAAGCTGGCACTGTGGTGAAATACTGCACCCTCTAATGGCAGCAGGCAGCGTGATTACGGTAACGAACACTTGCACCGACCATCGCCGCTACACCAGCAAACGGTGCTCCTGCAGACAGTAGTGCTTTTTTAGTACTTTACGGAAAGACGTCAGCACCAGCCAGTTTCTACCGATTCATAAAAATTTTGTGTAGGTGTTATACAGCTGTAATGAAAATTAAAAATTACAGTACGAAATAAATATCTGCATCAGTATATTTCATTAATACCGATCGATTTCGGTCTAGGATCAGACCATCATCGGGTCCGAAAACATCTCAGCTGTGCAGTTACACAACTGGAATAACAATTATCAGCTGTAGGCTGTCCCATCAGTAGTATTAGCTGTATGTGTGTAACATATATATCCTATTAACATAGGAGAGGCTTGTGTGTACCTGTTATCATGGACTCATGAGCTTCGCATGCACGCATTGTAACACGTACACACAACCGTCTCGGAGATTAAAAGGACATACAGCTAATACTAGCGATGGAACAGCGTACAGCTGATAGCTGTTATTCTAATTGAGTAAATGCATAGCG
Source organism: Schistocerca nitens (assembly GCF_023898315.1). Taxonomy (NCBI): domain Eukaryota; kingdom Metazoa; phylum Arthropoda; class Insecta; order Orthoptera; family Acrididae; genus Schistocerca; species Schistocerca nitens. The sequence continues at coordinate 628,403,181 of NC_064616.1, read as the reverse complement.
GAGATTTTTTTTCTACCCGATGATGGTCGGATCCTAGACCGAAACAGATGGTCTTTAATGAAAAATACTGATACAGCAGTGTACTTGATAATGCAGTTTTTACCATTCTACTGATTCCTCCGTTCCCAGAGTTCCCACGGGAAGTGCCAAGTTATGTTACGCATATTGTATTCATAATAATTAATTACTAACAAAGCACAATGTTTACCATATCGATAGGAAAATCTGACAAATGTAGAAATAAATACTGAAATATACGAAATCTGATTAACATAATTGAAATTATGAAATGATCTAAATGGAATATAATTTCAGGCCAAGAATCTATTTTTACGAAGAAAGAATAATTACGATGTTGGATATCCGCGATTGTTAACTCTCCACTTCCGGGATTCGCTGTGGCGTGCTAGCCTCGGATCGAATCTACCCGGCAGATTCACAAGAAGGGCGGGTATACTAGCCAGCCTGGATGTGGTTTTCAGGCGGTTTCCCACATTCGAATATGTGAATATTGGGCCAGTACGCACGCTCCGCCTCAGTTACACGATTCGCAAATACCTTTACTTCGAATACGTTCGTACAATTTCACATGAGATGAAACTAGGTTCAGATAGATTAATTCCATCCTTCTGAGGAGGCGGTAGAGCGGGGCAGGGGGAGCAGCAGTGGAGCCAGGATGTGTATCCGTCCACCCTATGCGATTAACACTGCCGAATTAACGAGTTAACATGTCGACCCTTGAAGCCTGGGATAAGATCACGAAAAAGAATAACAGATGTACTCCGAGATAGGGACGCCGGCGCACTCTTGTTTAAGCTCTTATGATCGGCATTGAGATGAACATTTGTTGGACAGATAATCGAGCCCAATTTCACCATACAGAGCAAAAAGTAACTATTTGAAAAGTTAAGACTGCACGGATAATTGATTTTTCAGAATATTACACCATATAAACAGTAATCTACACTCCTGGAAATGGAAAAAAGAACACATTGACACCGGTGTGTCAGACCCACCATACTTGCTCCGGACACTGCGAGAGGGCTGTACAAGCAATGATCACACGCACGGCACAGCGGACACACCAGGAACCGCGGTGTTGGCCGTCGAATGGCGCTAGCTGCGCAGCATTTGTGCACCGCCGCCGTCAGTGTCAGCCAGTTTGCCGTGGCATACGGAGCTCCATCGCAGTCTTTAACACTGGTAGCACGCCGCGACAGCGTGGACGTGAACCGTATGTGCAGTTGACGGACTTTGAGCGAGGGCGTATAGTGGGCATGCGGGAGGCCGGGTGGGCGTACCGCCGAATTGCTCAACACATGGGGCGTGAGGTCTCCACAGTACATCGATGTTGTCGCCAGTGGTCGGCGGAAGGTGCACGTGCCCGTCGACCTGGGACCGGACCGCAGCGACGCACGGATGCACGCCAAGACCGTAGGATCCTACGCAGTGCCGTAGGGGACCGCACCGCCACTTCCCAGCAAATTAGGGACACTGTTGCTCCTGGGGTATCGGCGAGGACCATTCGCAACCGTCTCCATGAAGCTGGGCTACGGTCCCGCACACCGTTAGGCCGTCTTCCGCTCACGCCCCAACATCGTGCAGCCCGCCTCCAGTGGTGTCGCGACAGGCGTGAATGGAGGGACGAATGGAGACGTGTCGTCTTCAGCGATGAGAGTCGCTTCTGCCTTGGTGCCAATGATGGTCGTATGCGTGTTTGGCGCCGTGCAGGTGAGCGCCACAATCAGGACTGCATACGACCGAGGCACACAGGGCCAACACCCGGCATCATGGTGTGGGGAGCGATCTCCTACACTGGCCGTACACCACTGGTGATCGTCGAGGGGACACTGAATAGTGCACGGTACATCCAAACCGCCATCGAACCCATCGTTCTACCATTCCTAGACCGGCAAGGGAACTTGCTGTTCCAACAGGACAATGCACGTCCGCATGTATCCCGTGCCACCCAACGTGCTCTAGAAGGTGTAAGTCAACTACCCTGGCCAGCAAGATCTCCGGATCTGTCCCCCTTTGAGCATGTTTGGGACTGGATGACGCGTCGTCTCACGCGGTCTGCACGTCCAGCACGAACGCTGGTCCAACTGAGGCGCCAGGTGGAAATGGCATGGCAAGCCGTTCCACAGGACTACATCCAGCATCTCTACGATCGTCTCCATGGGAGAATAGCAGCCTGCATTGCTGCGAAAGGTGGATATACACTGTACTAGTGCCGACATTGTGCATGCTCTGTTGCCTGTGTCTATGTGCCTGTGGTTCTGTCAGTGTGATCATGTGATGTATCTGACCCCAGGAATGTGTCAATAAAGTTTCCCCTTCCTGGGACAATGAATTCACGGTGTTCTTATTTCAATTTCCAGGAGTGTAGATTCGAGAATTGTTCTGACTCATATTTTTAATTTTTCATGGCAGGGGTTCACAGTCATATAGAATTTTTTGAAAGATGTTATAATCGCCACTGACTGTAGAATGTTTTCCTTTTCACAATTTGAATATCGTCTTATCGTCCTTAAGGTTATTATCAGCTAGTGTACTGCAGACGACTGTGCTTCTGCGTATGTTTCAGTGTTTTACAAATGGCTCTGAGCACTATGGGACTTAACATCTGAGGCCATCAGCCCCCTAGAACTTAGAACTACTTAAACCTCACTAACCTAAGGACATCACACACATCCATGCCCGAGGCAGGATTCGAACCTGCGATCGAAACGGTCGCGCGGTTCCAGACTGAATCACCTAGAACCACTCGGCCACATCGGCCGACAGTATTTTACATATTTAGTGTTTGACGTGTGCGGAAACACAGTCATCTGCAGTACAGCAATTGATACTGCCTTAAGGCCTCAACTGCAATTGTGAAAATAAAAAACTTTCTATAGTCAGTGTAGAATATAACGTCTCTTAAAGACATATTTTTAAATTTTCGTGAATGTTCATCGCAGCATAAAGCGGAACTGTTACATCGGCCTGTTTTATCTGCCTCAAGTGACAGTCAATCCCATACACAGGACACGTGCGCTGGCTACAGGTGCGAGAATCACATGTTGTTCTCCTCTGACGTGGTATGACGAGTTAAGTATGTATCGGTGTGGTGTGGATTGCTCTGAAGCTTTGCTTGTAGAGTGTAGTGTTGTGTTGTTATGATCAAGGGATGGGAGAATTGAAACCCAGTTTTGGCATACAGCTCCCTCCTCTCCAATGCAACCAGTGGGATCATCTAGCTGAACGCCCAATCCAACGGACGGTACATCGTCAACTGTGTCACACGCCTTTGCTCCATGACAAATTACAGTTTGGTATCTAATCAAGGATTCTGATGTAGCTTCTCGTGAGCAGAATTCAACACTGCCACCTAGCATTCTCTCACACGACATACAATGACGCACCAGGATTCCAACCAGCTACCTCCTATCTCACTGATACCTCGTGTCGCTCGCGGAACTGTTTTACAGGAGGCAGAGGTGTCGCAGCGTTGCAGTCGGATTATCTGGCTGTTTCCCGTTGGACAGGAACCGCTAGTACATGCAGCTGACTGTCTTCTGAGGATGTTATGCCGCCAGTTGTCAAACGTGTGACATTTTTAGCACATCATATTTCGGGGCTACGTTATCCCATTACCGAATTCTATAAAATAAGGACATGAATCAATACACACACACACACGTGTGTGTGTGTGAAATCTTATGGGACTTAACTGCTAAGGTCATCAGTCCCTAAGCTTACACACTACTAAACCTAAATTATCCTAAGGACAAACACACACACACCCATGCCCGAGAGAGGACTCGAACGTCCGCCGGGACCAGCCGCACAGTCCATGACTGCAGCACCCGAGACCACTCGGCTAATCACGCGGGGCCATGAATCAATAAACTGTAATACTACACACGTGCTGACAACCATATAAAAATATTTATATTATCCTGTAGTATAACGTACCTTAAAGGTTCTGTGTCATTAGGCACAATCAGAAGTAAAAACCCAGCACTGAATATACAGTGTCAAACAAAAAAACTCTTCGTACAACATCTCATGTTGGTGCGCTATACTCTCTAAAAACTGCTGTAAACCAAGAGCAGTCGCTTTCACCCGCCACAGACAGTATTTTCCAGCAAAGCATATATCACAGGCCCCAACGATGCTCACGCTTGTTATCCTCAAATCAAGGTAATTCAAAACACCCTGTTGCTCATTCTCTACTGTGAATATTACATACTTAAGCATTTTATCAATGTTACTCGCCAATTAGTTTGTTTGAATGTAAACACCCATAAGCGTAAATTAGCATCCTTCATAAATGCTGTGCATGGGACTAATTCCATTCCGCTAAGTCCTCAGAACAAGGATGAAGAAATGAAAACACTTAGGCAAATATATTTGGAAAATGGTTTTGAAAACTAGGTTCGTAGAGAGGGGAGATGCAGTGGTAGGGCACAGAAAAGCACAAAACGACAAAAATCAGCAGATTAGAATGTAATATCATATATGGGAATCATCTCACACGAACTAGCGTGGTTATTTAACAAGAAATGGGTAAAAACCGCATTCAGGACGGACAACTAACTGGAGCAGAGGCTGAAGCATAAGATAGACAAAGGAAGAAATGCGTGGGGAAAGGGACAGTTTATGAATTAAAGTGTCAGGATTGCGAAGTGAAGTGGGACAAACGGGAAGAGACTACAGAATAGGGTATATAGAGCATAATAATAAAGAGAAAGACACATCGGAAGTAGCGAAGCACCTCAAGAATGAGCAGCATTCGTTGGGTAACACCACAGGCAGCATGATGGTATTGCACTTAAAGGATAATGGGTAGTTGTAATCAGATTTGGAGGAAGTAATTCCTCAGCGTGATAAATGAAAAGACAGAAGTTTCCAAGAGGCATTTCTGAAGCCACTTTATCCTTATCAACTTTGGGAGCAGCCATCAACTTATTCGAGCTGGCGGCGTTAGGTTTGTTTCCCGTTAAACGTTCTATACGGACGCATTCGTTGCAACATAGATGTAGTATTGTATTTTAGAATGTACTCGGACTTGCCATATAACCTTCACAGATTTTGTTATAGATGCAATGTTGAGGGCTGTAACGTATGGGTTGCGGGAAAGTACTATCGTTAGCAGGTGAAAGGGCCTGCCCTTAGTTAACAACTATGATTTGAGAGCAAAACACGTCAACATGGGGTGTTCCGAGAAGAATTTTGTGTTTGACAATGCATGTTTGCTGCTGGAATTTTACTTTTGACGGCACCTAATAGTACGGGAACTGTGATGTATGTAATACTACAGGATATATGATTTTCAGTACGTGTAGCATCGGGATTTATTTATTCGTGTCCTTGATTTATAACATTTGATAATGTGATATCGTAGTCTCGAAACATGTCGTGCTAAAAATGTCACACATTTGACAATTTATGGTGTAACACTTTCAGTAGCGCTTCATGAGAACGTTGTACGATGGCTTCACACAGGTAACTGTTTCCTCAGATATTTGTGATATATTGCATCACTAGGAAGGATAGCCACTAATGATATTTTAGTGGGTGTTCGTATTTTGTACAGGAGCAAGACCGCCTGATTAAATTTTGAAATGAATGTACATGGAATGAAATTTAGTAAACAAAGCTGACACAATTAGCTCTAACTGAGGTTGTGAGACAGATACTGTCACATCATTCCACGTTGTTTCAGCTTTGTGCCAGAGTACATCAGTCGGAATGGTGACGTTTTAGGCTCTCGGTTCAAATGGTTCAAATGGCGCTGAGCACTATGGGACTTAACTTCTAAGGTCATCAGTCCCCTAGAACTTAGAACTACTTAAATCTAACTAACCTAAGGACATCACACACATCCATGCCCGAGGCAGGATTCGAACCTGCGACTGTAGCGGTAGCACGGTGCCAGAGTGTAGCGCCTAGAACCGCTCGACCACCCTGGCCGGCTAGGCTCTCGGCAACCCATGGCCAGATGTTTTTGTGGGTGAGAGATCCCGAGGACGTGAGTTTACTGGACTAACCAATGCGCCACCTCACGCGGTGGTAGTTCATAAAGATTGCTGGCTGGAGACTTGTTTGAATGTGTAAGTCTTCCAATGGAGTCCCTGACATGCTTTACGGGGAGGTAAATCGGGGGCCAGGACAGGACTGTCGACGATCAGTAAGGTGTTTCTACGGTTCTGTACCTCAGTCGGCAAAAACGGAATCCTTACAGGATAGCTTTGTTGCCTGTGTGTGTCTGTTTGTCTGCCTGTCTGTCAAACTGTTAATAACCCTTTTTCTCAGGAACGGGTAGACTTCCCAAATTGAGATGTATGTCACATACTGAAATGTATGGTCCCTTGGAGGTAAAACATTGAGGCTTTTAAGTCAATGCAATCAAAAGATACAATCATTTATGTCACATATTTTAATACACGCAAACTCACTCATAAAACTTAAAGGGTACTTTCTGTTGGACTCGGTCAGTCTGAATTGAGAACTACTTATAATTACAATAATGGTAACCTGCCTCCTACATGACTTTGTCACATTTATATTGTTTAAATTAAAAAATTCTCGAAAATCTTGGAATTCCTAGGACTTATATATTGAGAATATCTGGGTCAGCAAAAATGTGTGAGGCAAAAATGGACGAGATTCTAGATTCCCGGAATGGATGAGCTGCCTATACACATAAATAAGTTTGTACGGAACCCTCAGTGCGCAAGTCCTTCTTTCACCTGGGCAATTTTCTGTGTGACCTGCAGAATGGGGTCTTGTAGTATCCTGCTGGAATACGCCACTTGGTTCCCTGGTCTTGAAGCTACGACAACAGGGTTTTCCATTCTGACCACATATTGGCGAGCGTTCAACAGTTGTCAAATGAATTCTACTGTCATATCCGATAGCCCTTACATCCATGTCAATAGGAGTTGGAGAGGTGTGAGTCTCGAGAATCGTTTTGTTACCTAAACTTTCATCAGTTCGTCTGCGGACACTTTCCGATTTGTCTAACTGCCAAAGACAGTTATAAACCTCATCACTGAAACGACAGAATGACTCTGGCTGTAGCCCATGCCAAACTTTCTCTTCTGCGACATGGTGTCAGCAGTAAACGACGCTTGTCAGCAGCTTAACCTAACTTCCAATAATCTGTTCCGGACAGTTGATAGTGACACGCTGCCTGTGACCTCTTCTCATGTGTCAACTGTTGTGATCGGTCAATTCGATAGACCCAGTCGAGCATCGAGCAGTCCTACTATCTTCTTAGAATTCCTAGGACTTATATATTGAGAATATCTGGGTCAGCAAAAATGTGTCAGGCAAAAATGGACGAGATTCTAGATTCCCGGAATGGATGAGCTGTCTATACACATAAAGAAGTTTGTACGAAACCCTCAGTGCGCAAGTCCTTCTTTCACCTGGGCAATTTTCTGTGTGACCTGCAGAATGGGGTCTTGTAGTATCCTGCTATTATACGCCACTTGGTTCCCTGGTCGTGAAGCTACGACAACAGGGTTTTCCATCCTGACCACATATTGGCGAGCGTTCAACAGTTGTCAAATGAATTCTACTGTCATATCCGATAGCCCTTACATCCATATCAATAGGAGTTGGAGAGGTGTGAGTCTCGAGAATCGTTTTGTTACCTAAACTTTCATCAGTCCTACTATCTTCTGATAGTACAGTTCTTATGGAAAGGCGAATGGCTACTGGTCTTGGGACATAGTTGTCCTCAACACGATACTACAGAGCGCGTGTTGCTCTGAACTACGATACAATGTTCCTTAAGGAACAAGTACTGCGGTGACTACAGCCGTTAGGAAATACATGAAATGTATTCGCAGCTGCAAATATGGACAGCCATGAACTGTGTGATGGAATGACGACAGTGAAAATTTGTACCGGATTGGGACTCAACCCCAAATCCCTGCTTAAAGCGAGCGGTCGCTCTACCATTAACCTATCCGAGTACGCTTCTCGGGCAGACCCAAACTTCCATATGTTGCCCCAGTCCGCCACAAATTTTCATTGTCGTCATTCCACTACATAGCTGATAGTTGTCCATAATCGTAACTGCAAGTACAGCCCACATCTCGTGGTCGTGCGGTAGCGTTCTCGCTTCCCACGCCCGGGTTCCCGGGTTCGATTCCCGGCGGGGTCAGGGATTTTCTCTGCCTCGTGCTGGCTGGGTGTTGTGTGCTGTCCTTAGGTTAGTTAGGTTTAAGTAGTTCTAAGTTCTAGGGGACTGATGACCATAGATGTTAAGTCCCATAGTGCTCAGAGCCATTTGAACCATTTCAACCTGCAATTACATTTAATGTATTTCATAAAGGCTGTAGTCGCCACACTGTCTCTTCCTTCGGACAAGCATGTCAGAAGGAACATGGCATCGTACTTCAGAACAATATAGGCATTGCAATATCGTATTTATCCGCCGACACTGGCCAAGCGATTACAATTAAAATTTCTGTCCTGTACGGTGCTATATGTAATTGATATACGAGTATAGGTTGACACATGGTTGACGAGGTATGGAAGATTGGGTCTAGTCGAGAAGCGTGCTCGGATAATAAGGAATCAGGGTTCGAGTCCCTGTCCGGTACAAGTTTTCACTGTCATCGTTCCCCATATTCGCAACTGTGAATACACTTGACGGTACTCTTCTGTCCATCCAGTGACCACTCGATCAACTGTCACTGTAATACAGCCAACCGGCGTCTCTGCGATCTGTCGGTACGATGCTCCCAAGTCGCTGATGCTACTGATTCCACGTTTCTCAAATTTCTGAAGAAGGCGATATGCTGTATTTGCACGTTTCCAGAGTATGCTGTGTGTGATTTCCACCTGAGGAGTTCCAATAATGTAGACACAACCATTAGAAGTCATGTACTCGTGCCATTCATCCTTTGCAGGAACAGCACTTTTCCATAATGAAAATACTGAAAAGAAACGTGTTCTGTACGAAAGATGCTATTCTGGTAGCCCCTCATTCGCAAACGCTGTGCACACAGTCATAGAAGGTGTAGTATGGCACAGAGAAGACTGTGTTGGAGGGCCATAGAAAGATAGGAATCAGGACAGTCGCAAACTGAAATGGCCCGATGGCTTATTGTGTATCGTTCTGTTGTTTCTCGGATGTGGCGATAGTTTATAGAGACAGAAACTGTACCCTGAAGTCCAAGGCAGGGCCGACCACGTATGACTTCAGAAGAGAGGACCTGTAAGGGCAGGAGAGTACCGCCTTAGTACTGCAGGGCAACTGGCATGGGAGGTCGTAGCATCCACTGGACGTCCTGTATCCAGACAAACGGTGTGCAGAAGGTGTCGGCAGAGTGTCCTTTACTGTCGGAGACCTGCTGTATGTCTACCTCTGACGCATCTTCACAGAAGGGAACGTCTAGAGTGGAGTCATCAACATGGCACCTGGACGGACGAACAGTGGGCCAATGTTGTTTTCACAGTACAGTCCCGATTTAGTCTGGAGAGTGAGTCTCGATGGATTCGTATTTCGAGGGAACGTGGAACACGACGGGCTCAAACATTGTGGAAAGAGATCGATGTCGAGGACGCTCCCTAAGGATTATGTTTACCACTCGAATCCGTCTTCACGAAATTGTACGGGTGAATCGACAAGGTTTAACTGCTGTCAAATATCGTGACGATATCTTGGGACGTGGAACGTCATCTGCGGTTGTTGCGAGTTGCTGTGGGCTCAGACTTCGTACTGACGGACGATAATGCTCGACCTAACGGGTCGTGGGCGTTTTCTTGGAAATGGAGGATATTCCACGCATCGCTTGGCCTAGTCGATTTTTGATCTGAATGCCATAGAGCATGTCCGGGATGCACTAGGGAGATGGCTTGCATCACTTCAGCGGGCACCAACCACTTTCCGAGACTGCGAGCAGCTCTGTAGGAATAATGGGCGTTATTACCTCAAAATGAGACTTATGACATCATTCACAGTATGCCCCATCGTTGTCAGGCCTGTATTGCTGCCAAAGGTGGTCACACCCCATACTGAGCGCATTAACCAGTTGTAGGAATGTATGTGCAAATCCGTTGAGTAGGAAAAAACGACGAACATTTTTGTCTACCGTTATGCACGTTGCAGTTGTTTACGTTCTGTATTCTTTACATTGCTTCTACTTTACCTGTTTACACTGTTTTGTGGCAAAATAAAAATCTCAGATTGTTGCTTAAATTGTTTTGGACACCAGTGTAGATAGTAAAATTCCACTTAACGTGCTGCAATCAGTTACGTGCCACTGGTGTGGCAAGTAGTGCAACGAAATAAGAGATATTATTTATGAGTCAACACCCGTATGTAACTGAAAACTGTACTGTATCTTCTGCTTATTTGATGTATATTTCTTCCATTCCAATGCAAGCCACTCATTCATTATTATAAAGGGCAATCTAAAAGTCTCGATTGAAGACCGTGCAATGCACAATTGATATGCCAATCAGGCAAAATTGCCGTGATCAATGAGGTGATAATCACACTGACGCACCAGGTTGCAGATGGTCGTTTGTTAAAACACGGTGTCCAGCTGCGTGAAGAAGTCGGTAACTGCCTGCTGGTCATCCTCGTTCGAGAGGAATAGTTTACTCTCGAAGGTGTTTTTTAAGGTGCCGAAGGCGTGATAATCACATAGGGAGACATCAGTACTATAAGGCGAGTGTTAATGCATCTCCCACTTGATTTGGCGTAACTTCAGCGTTACGAAATTTGCAATATGGGGACGTGCGTTATCATGAAGCAGCAGCTCCCCTTGCCGCAGTTTCCCCACAACGGTGGTTTTCGACGGACATGCTGCCTCATACATATTCTTCATTCACCGATGGATGACTACCGGTGTTTGTCCTTCGGCAGCCAAGAAAAGGATGGTAGGAGATTGGTCCTATTTGGACTTATTTCGTAATAATATTGTCATAGTTCCCGTTTCCGTATTTACCACACACATTCGAAAAGGCATGAAGACGTGAATGCCACAGTAATCTGCTACCTCCTTGTCGTTGGTTATATAGCGGCATCGCGCCACGTTACATATACGCCGCAGAAACGCCCTCAAAGGGTAACTTCTTGATTGTCCCTTATACACTACTGGCCATTAAAATTGCTACACCAAGAAGAAATGCAGATGATAAACGGGTATTCGTTGGACAAATATATTATACTAGAACTGACATGAGATTACATTTTCACGCAGTTTGGGTGCATAGATCCTGCGAAATCTGTACCCAGAACAACCACCTGTGGCCGTAATAACGGCCTTGATAAACCTGGGCATTGAGTCAAACAGAGCTTGGATGGCGTGTACAGGTACAGCTGCCCATGCAGCTTCAACACGATACCACAGTTCATCAAGAGTAGTGACTGGCGTATTGTGACGAGCCAGTTGCTCGGCTACCATTGACCAGTCGTTTTCAACTGGTGAGAGATCTGGAGATTGTGCTGGCCAGGGCAGCAGTCGAACATTTTCTGTTTCCAGAAAGGCCCGTACATGACCTGCAACATACGGTCGTGAATTATCCTGCTGAAATGTAGGGTTTCGGAGGGATCGAATGAAGGGTAGAGACACGGGTCATAACACATCTGAAATGTAACCTCTACTGTTCAAAGTGCCGTCAATGCGAACAAGAGGTGACCGAGACGTGTAACCAATTGCACCCCATACCATCACGCCGGGTGATACGCCAGTATGGCGATGACGAATACACGCTTCCAATGTGCGTTCACCGCGATGTCGCCAAATACGGATGCGACCATCATGATACTGTAAACAGAACTTGGATTCATCCGAAAAATGACATTTTGCCATTCGTGCACCCAGGTTCATCGTCGAGTACACGATCGCAGGCGCTCCTGTCTGTGACGCGGTGTCAAGGGTAACAGCAGCCATGGTGTGCAATCTGATAGTCCATGCTGTTGGAAACGTCATCGAACTGTTCGTGCAGATGATTGTTGTCTTGCAAACGTCCCCATCTGTTGACTCAGGGATCGAGACGTGGCTGCACGATCAGTTACAGCCATGAGCATAGGATGCCTGTCATCTCGACTGCTAGTGATACGAGGCCTTTGGGATCCAGCAAGGCGTTCCGTATCACCCTCCTGTACCCACCGATTCAATATTCTGCTAACAGTGATTGGATCTCGACCAACGCGAGCAGCAATGTCACGATACGATAAACTGCAATCGCGATAGGCTACAATCCGACCTTTATCAAAGTCGGAAACGTGATGGTACGCATTTCTCCTCCTTACACGACGCATCACAACAACGTTTCACCAGGAAACGCCGGTCAACTGCTGTTTGTGTATGAGAAATCGATTGGAAACTTTCCTCATGTCAGCACGTTGTAGGTGTCGCTACCGGCGCCAACCTTGTGTGAATGCTCTGAAAAGCTAATCATTTGCATATCACAGCATCTTCTGCCTGTCGGTTAAATTTAGCATCTGTAACACGTCATCTTCGTGGTGTACCAATTTTAACGGCCAGTAGTGTATATGCCGACCGTGCAGATGTACAGTATGGGCCTTGGTTTCACATTGAACCTTAGTGTGAAACTGTTAAATAAGGAGCCAAGCGGTGGTTAAATTTGCTAGTGTATGCATCTGCCATTAGTAACTACGCTGCCTTTCAGTGTCAAGAGCTGTCGACTAGCAATCTGCAGAATCCAGTCATGTATAGGTGATCGTTCTTTTTGAAGAACCATGCAGAGGGCTAGGGACACGCTGCGGTGTGCGAGTAGAAGCGCCAGACCGATGAGACGCAGACGTCTGGGGAATCCGGCAGTACATCACACTGGCCACTGCCGCGCTTATGGCATTGTCCGCTGCTCAGCGACGCGGAAAACACACGCGAAAGAACCTCCGTCCCTCTAAGAGCCCGTAAAAGCTTTACGTCCGTGCCTGCCAGGAGTCAGACTGAAATTCCATTCCTTTAGTCCAGCAGAAATCTAAGCTGCGTCGACACGTACATGACGGACGACAATGCGTTGTTTTGCTATTATAACACCCTCTTCGACTAACACGAACATTGATTTTAACGCATTCCATTAATGTCATTGCAATTAAACATCACCAGAAGACAGAAATAGTTCCCGAGAAAGAGGTTCGCCATTGTATGTATAGCAGTGGAGTGTGTGAAAACATCGCTTTGGGGAGAAATCCCTTCAGCAACAACCGTCCACTCATTACATCGCAAGAGGACCGTAAACAGACATGGCATTCAAACAGTCGATATTACAATTGTAAGAATTTTACATGATCTACGTAGATGGACACATTCACAGTAGACCGTCCACATGCTACCAAAAAATTAAAACAAATTATTTATATACCGTGAGGGCAGAAATGCTCTGAAAAGCTTATAAAAGTGTAGCAGGGCAGGCTGTACTGAGAAATAAGTGCTAAGAAAAAAATTCGACACGTTGTGCCCTTTCCGAGTTATTTAGCACTGAAGATTGCGCATCAGGCCGTAGCACGCGCAAGTTCCAGCGGCCCACATGGTACAATTGTTCTCATAACGTAGATTATACCACACGAGACTGCTTGGCGGTTGGCTCGCGTTCGATCCTTACTACTGTCCCGCGTTCAGTTTTTCTATCGCTCTCTTGTTCGGTTTTAGGAAACCAAACGAAGAACACGTTTGGCGACACCTTCTATGGCAGGCCGCTTGAATTTGCGCGCGCCTGTGTGCTAACTTACCTAAGATTAACTCGGAAACCGTGCAATATTATCTAATGTTTTTTCTACCAGATATTTCTCAGCGCGTCCACCCCCGGTAGCTGAGTGGTGAACGCGACAGAATGTCAATCCTAAGGGCCCGGGTTCGATTCCCGTCTCGATCGGAGATTTTCTTCGTTCTAGGAGTGGATGTTGTGTTGTCCTAATCATCATCATTTCATCCCCAACGATGCGCAAGTCACCGAAGGGGCGTCAAATCGAAAGACTTGCACCTGGCGAACGGTCTACACGACGGGAGGCCCTACCCACACGACATTTATTTTCTTTTTATTTCTCAGCTCAATTGCCAGAAAGAAAACACTACACCTTTTTTTACGTTTCCAATTCACTCAGGAGCTATTGTTCTAATAGAGCGTATGTAATACGTGAAGTGATTACATTTACAGATGAATAGCGCAAGTAGTTCTGAGGTATGAGGTATCGACCCACACTGAAACATCCATGTGGTACAGCCTCCAGGGGCGGCAATGTAGATGCTGATTCTGGCATCCAGTCGATCGTACAGATGGTGAATACTGTACTGGGATACGTTATTCCTGGCCTGCTCGATTTGTTCACGTAGTTCTGTATGAGCTGTTGGTTGAATAGTCACACGAGTCACATCTTGTCCCAATACTTTCCCTATTGAAGACAAGGCTGGAGATCGTGCTGGCCAGGGAAGTTGCTGCACGTCTTGCAGAGCACGTTGCGTTTCACGGGCAGTGTGTGAACGAGTCTTGTTCCGTTATAACAACACATGATCTTCTTGTTTCAAGAAAGGGTCTAACAACATTTTACACGTACCGAGCGCTGGTTAGCGTCCTCTCCATAAACACAATAGGCGAACGAGAGCTGTAACTTATCGTATACCAGACCATAATGCCTGTGGTGGGACCAGCATATCTTGGTCGAAAGCACTCTACAAGTCATCCCTCACCACGTCCTTATCATACACGCGAACGACCATCACCTACATCGAGGCTGAATCCGCTTACATCGATGTACACCACGGTGCTGCATTCTGTCTTCCAAGTGATCCTCTGACGTCACGAGTCGAGCAGTGCACGTCGATACTGTGATGTGAGTGGAGGATGCGCTAGAGGTGTAGTCCCACAGCTAATAACCGGTTCGCAACGGTTCGTGTTGACAAGTCCGGGCAAACTAGACGACTTAACTGTGTTGTGGTAGCTATACGAGCGGTGTGCGGACATTTGCCACGATTTTGCCTGCTCCGAAGGGTTGCGTCCCTTGCCCCCCCCCTCCCCCTCCTCCTCCTCATCGCTTACTGAGCCTTTCTGCTGGTTTACTTAACATTGAACCAGAATGTCTTTGGATTTTCCGCCACACTTCTAGAGAGAGTTTCGTTGCGGAAGCTATTAAATGCATCTCGCATTGAAATCCGCACCAAATTTCGAGCTTCAGTAAAACTTCGCCAAACTTGGCGATTTTGCGTTCGTCTAAATTATACTTGCCTTTTTCGATGCTCCTGCAGCAGCTTTCTGTCGTGTAATGTGTACCATCGGGGATCAGTTCCGTCTCTTATTAATTTATTGGGTATGAATCTCTCGAGTGCTGTTGATACTATTTCTTTGAACTTAAACCACATATGGTCTTCAGTCACATAGTTTGGAAGGATTGGAAACTGTCTCTTAGAAAGACGTTAACCGAATTTTTAGTTACTTTTATAAATAGATATACTTCGCGTTTTGTTTTGGTGAATTTCTTTGTTACGGAATTGAGCCTCGCTACGACTGTATTCCCTGTATCCATCGTGATGCTCAGGATTATTTGTGGCTAAGAGGTCAAGTGTATCTTCGTAACCATTTATAATTTGAATGGCCTCGTAAACTAATTGTTCAAAATAATTTTAAAATAGCATTTAGAACAATTACGGACGTTGTTTTCTATCTACAGTAGAGTCTGAAAATGTATTTTTGTCAACATACGGAAGGTAGATTGCTGTCACTGCCAACTATAATTGTACGAGTAGGGTACCTAGTTGTGATGAGACTCAAGTTTTCTTTGAACTGTTCAGCAACTGTTTCTTCTGAGACCGGGGGTCGGTAAAAGGAGCCAGTTATTAATTTATTCCGGTTGTCGAATATAACCTCTGCCCATACTAAGTCACAGGAACTATCTGCTTCAATGTCGCTTGTGAGCTGGAACACACATTACATTATTTTTCCTAAAGTTATGCTTCTTGTTTCTGTTGTAGTACAGATCATTACAATTACGGATTTTCCCTCCAAAACCTAGGATGCTTTCTCTGTGACCCTTTAAATACCAGAACTAAACAATGTAGAACAATAACGTACGTTACAAGCATAGCACTCTGTATTACTTCATTTCCTTATTTCTAACATTTTAAAATTGAACGTCCACTTTAGATGACATGCCAATCATAGATGTTCTTATCTCTATTTAGTGAACGTATTTTCAGTCATGTTTTGAACATTGTCCCGCTACACTTTAATAACTAATGTTTCGCAGCAAGGGATATCCCATTTTACAGAGTAAATGAATATGGAGTATGTCGTTCTTTCCTTATTGTCTTTTGGGCATGCAGTTGTAGTAATTAAAGTAGGCACAAATGCAGTGATAAAAAACAAATGACTAGCGTATATTAGCATTCTCTTTACATCGTTCCTTTCTTGTTGCTCCCATGGCGATGGACTGTTTCTATCGCAATCAGTAAGCGTGAAAGGAAGCTACCGAACAGACAGATGGATCTATATTTATACTTGGCAGAACTAATTGCATACTGACATAATCGCCGGTTTTGCTTATGTTTCCCAAAAGTTATAAATATTTCGATTTCGGAAAAGAAGCTCTGTATTTGGCCACGATGTCGAAGAAGAAGGTCCCTTACGTACTGGTTGTATCGAGTAAGATGTGGAGACGGCGGTTTGAAAGCGGACAGAAGTAGTACGAGGAAGGGCGTCCCTTACCTGAGGGATCGCTACTTGGCGAAGGGGCAAGTGTGGCAAATGTCCGGCGTGGCAAATGTCCGGCATTCATACGATCTGCCGCAGCTATCCTAATAATAGGCCGATCCTGGCTGGCGCCTGTGCTGCGTGGATGTCCAGAAATTCGTCTGCAGGTATGATAATGTGCACGTGACCACTGATACCAGCAACGTTGCACAACTGACGCAGCACGGCCAATTTGTGTGGCAATTCCCCGAAAGAGCCATCCCGCCACACACAAGGCCATAATGTGACCGCTTTCAAACACGGTCAGTTGGCTGTAGGATGTTTGACTGTATCCCCGTGGCACAATTGCCTGCTTGCTTCACATGTTTGCACCACACTGAACCTTTTCGCTGTGAACATTCCCTATTGAAGAGTAGATACAGATGGCGCTCTGTCGGCTATGCCACTACGTTGTCTGTTGGCGGTCAATGCTGAAACCATTATCAGTATATCTACTATTCCCCCAGGTGGCATATGCCATAATAGGATCAGTCACCACACATCCAATTTTTATCAGACATTCTCGTATTCTCCTTTCGGCTTATGTCAACATTAGTAGTAAGGTATGCGTCCTGGCACAAGTCTAATGTCCCGATACCCAATACGTCACTTCCAGTGACGAAGCAGATGCACTCTTAACTTGCTCCATGATTTCATTTCTCGTAAAAGTGACGGAATTAGCCCGCAACCGCTACAGTTAAATCCAGATTGGCTTATATAATCCAGTCGTTCTACGGAAAAAAAGATGTCCGCGGCTAGTAGTCTTGCGGTAGCGTTCTCGCTTCCCTGCGAACGGGGTCCCGGGTTCGATTCCCGGCGGGGTCAGGGATTTTCTCTGCCTCGATATGACAGAGTGTTGTATGTCTTTCATCATCATTTCATCCTCATTCACTCGCATGTCGCCGTAGTGGTGTTAAAGAACTTGTGGAGCGGCGGCCGAACCGCCACGCGGGGGGTCTCCCAGCCACAAATACCATACGCTCATTATTATTATTACGGAAAAAGATGGTGGGAAGTTGAAAATAAGCTAATTTACGATGGCGCCCCACTCACAATGGTCAAGGTATCCATCAAACTACCGTGTAGTAACATGTTTTACCCCTAAGCCATCTTAAGTGGGCACGTACACGTGATTCTGCAGCTCCAGCAGTCTTTAAGTTGATCCCATACGGAGATGTTTCAGCTTTCAATAGCTTATGCATGAGTTTTTACAAAAAAGGGTTCGGTACCGAGTCATGGCAACGGCATTTGTTCTCATTTTTCAATAATTTCACACTTTTCCCGATATTTGCACTTTCGCAGTAACGCCCACATGTACAGGGCCGCATACGCACATCGCTGTACTCGTACTACATCTACTTGTGTCCAATAGGTGGCAATGTTCTCTAATTTAATCGTTTTTGCACTTAGTCAATACTGATTCAAACCTAACATATTCCACCAGCAACAACTGTTGTTTTAATCATGTTTACAAATCTTTTCACAAGTTCACCGCTGTTCCGACACAGAAAATTGTGAAATCATTTTAATTAACTCGGCAACAAACACTAACGCATATAATGTATGAAATTATGACAAGCAAGGTATCCATCCTTTGTTATACTCTATTCGTTTTTCATTATTGAACACAGTGCATAGCCCTCAGCTGTTACTGGAGTAACTGTCTTTGTTTCTTGTAGCAAACATTCTGGATTAGCGGGCCACTACAGCCATTCCAAATAATATAGAGAAAGAGTAAATACCAATGTGGGGTTTGGCTAACCTGTAGCGGTCAATGTGGTAGAATATCTGAAGTACGCAAATAATTTTTATTCGATTATAATGTTTGAAAGAGAATTTCAGCATCATAACATTGGTGAAACTTGATTAAATACATTAATAACAATATAACTGCGCTGCAGTATACTGTCCTGCAGTCAGGAGAAAATGTCCCATAAGCGTCTCCTCACATTTACCATATGTATGGGACACTAAACATGCACAAATGTCTACAGTCCCAAACACATGTTGTTGAATCGGTCGTTCAGTAATCATAAAATGTTTTGCGCTCTTATCAGATATAACATTTCTGAACTTGTTGTCTGTGGGAATAATTATAACAATACACCTACAGTAAAACAGCTACGCTTCTCGAAGACACGAAACTATTAGTCCAGATAATTTTCAACGTGCAATATTTTCTGCTTGGAATCGCTTTATAGCATGTATAAATGTCCAAGGTCACCATTTTATGTAGTTGATAGTCATAATAACAACCGTACGAAGTACACCTGAGTTGCATTATTGCTTACCTGTGTATTTGTAAGGCAGAAGTTCATTGGATGTGTTGCCCTGATGGCGAGACAGTGGTTTATCGGCGCGTTTATCTTCTTATTACTTCATCACGTTCCACACATTTTTTTGACCTTAAACTCATCGTCAAAGGCTCTTTCGAAAACCACCGAAAAATGTACATAGTTCCCTTTTACAAAACACAGTTGGTGTCGTAATTCAGCAGTTGTAAACGTTAATAATTCTTGCGTAAGTCAGATAATTTACTACATAGTTCGCTACAACTTAGCGAAAATCGCACCTCCATATATTTAACCCGTATTGGTATACTTGCGATGGCCTGTGTATCACATTACTCCGAGTAAGGAAAACGGTATTAGCATAAAGGCATGGATATTTGTAGGAAAATTCACAGTGTCGCTTCAAATAATTGTGCACAGTGAAATACTATAGTATGAGATCCAGTATACCGACCATTGCAGTGAAATGGTATCGCATTTGATGTCAGTAGTACATTATATAACAAGACATCAACGGTTCAGGTAGCAGGGGGGTGGAACTCGGTATAAAGAAGGAAGTCGGCTCTCTGCTGAGTCACTGTGTGCGTACGTGCCTTTACTGCAGTTAGGAAACAGACAACTTGTTTCTGATTTACAGTCGACAGTAACTGCCATATCCCCGCTTTGAACACTGTGGAAAACCTTTGATAAATACTTGCAAGTCGTGTTTATCGCAATAGAAGGCAATTTAAGTCCATAAGTGAGCTGAAAACAGCGATAAGAACTGCAAGAACTACAAACATTTAACAAAACCAATGCCGAAGAGAATTTTTCAGGTAATTAGGAAGAACGGAGGTTGGACGAAGTGGTAACAATCCAATAACACAATAGCACAGTGAGCGCTCTTATACAAATTTCCATCCAAGAAAGGCAAACGCTTTATTGTGTTACTCGTGTTATGAAAGAAATATATGGATCTACTACTTTCATAATAAATACAATACATGTATGCTTCAGACACCATACTATTACTTACGTAGAGACCCTACTGATTTCCGCTACTGCACGTGACACTCTAACAGCTCCAAACAGAGTAATGACCGTAACTTTCGCGGAACCGAGTGTTCTTCGGCAACCTCAAGAAATGTATCACCTTATATTTCACATTACGACATCGTATCTCTCGAGGTAACCGCACACATGAACGTTGAACAGCAAGTCGCTTTTTCATGTAATGACGATGTGGTCGTAATATCCAACATCTTTGACGCGTCACGGACCCGCAACTTGGCCCACTTTTGACATAAACGCATGGCCGTTGAGTCTTTTGGAGAAAAACGACAGGTAGGGTGGACGGCGACAGCGCTTGTCCGCACAAGTTCCCGGCGGCTCAGTTCAGCACTGCAGCGCCCAGCGACCGCCCACCCACAAGTTTCTCTTTTTTTTCAGCTCGCTTTTTTTTTCCTACAGGACGGGGTGGCCTGAGCAGGTAGCTAACAATACAGCCATTCGTATCTCCCGGGTTGAACTCTTCCGCGCAGTGACTTTTTAAATAAAACCAGAATACTTACTTGCTTCAGAAAGTTCACATTACAGTTTTATCCCTGATCAGTTCTATCGCAATCATGAGCTTTTTTCCTAAAAACCATTCACATCTTCCGGCTTTAGTACTACTCTCAACCCAATTTAGTGAAATGAGATGGAATTACAACTTCTTATAATCAAAGTAACTGCACATGTTGCTCCCAGATCTGCTTACCCAGGAGTGTACTCACATGCAATACACACTGGGATTGAGTATTGGTGAAGGTTTCTTTTATTCATTTACTGTCTGGATGAAGCTGGAGCAATATTTTCTAAAATAATAGTGATAATTGGATACTCTCCCGTCCTTTCACAAGCGTATCCCCTCGAAAGCTATAACCCCACATTCTTTTGGAGACTACTGTATTGTACTATTGCGGTAAGCTTACGGTCTGTTTTTCCCCAACATGAAACATGGTTCAATAGGGAGATTGACTGGCTGAGAGTTTAAAGTGAATTCTACATTGAACTGTTTTGTAAAACACCTGACAAATACGAAGTCGAAGAAAGATTCGTAGATAAACACGAGTACACTGGCGAATATTTAGGTTTCGTATATAGACACATTTATAAGTCTGCTACCGCCGCTACACACTCTAATTCGTTTACAACGTAAATTAAAACATTCATAAATTTCTTCTTTCAAATTGGCAGATCACTTGTAAAGCGAAACACAGTATTGCGGATGTCACTGGACACTGGACACAGTGTCTGCTGCAAGTATATTGTAAACTGTTGGAAAGTAAAGATTCAGTTCTCTTGCAGTACTTACAGATGTCTCCACATCAGGAAAGAACAGATGCTTAAAAGCGCACAAATGACCCGAAAGAAACTACAAAGAAAATAGAAAACCTTACAGCTATTTCTGAAAATACCGACAATTAACGTTTTCAATAATTAGCTGAGAAACTCGAGATTGTCCGAGTGTTTATTTATTCTAGTCTTCGATTAGTTCATCAATTAGTCCCTCTTCTCTCTGTCTATTTCCTCCTCCTCTCTCTCTCTGTCCATCTTCTTCTTCCTCCTCTCTCTATCCTCCTCCTCCCACCTCTCTTAGCCATCCTCCCTCTCTTTATCCACTTCTCCTCCCTCCTCTCTGCATCCATCACCCCCACACATCCCTCTCTCTATCCATCTCCACTATCCCATCTCTCGGTCCATCTCCTCAACCACCCACTCTCTGTCAATCTCCTTCTGCCCCTTTCTCAGTCCATCTCCTCCTCTTGCCTTTCTCTGTCCGTTTCCTCCTCCCCCTCCAGTGGATAATTTCCTCCTGTCTCTCTGCCTTTCTCTTCCTCCACTGTCTTTGTCCATTTCGTCCTCTTTCCTTTGTCTTCCCATCTCATACTCTCTCCTCTTTGTCTGTTCAGTGCTTCCTGCCCTACCTTTCTCCGTCTCCTCCTTCTCCAATCTGCGCAATTTTCTTCCTTTCCGTTCCCTATCTGTCCATCTACTCGTCCTCTCTTCCCTTTCCACATTACCACACTCACTTCAATAGGAGATTGGTGGTTCTTACCCTTACACTTTTTCTTTTCGAGTTGTAACTAATATGTATACTAAATTTGATTGAATTCGTTCCAGGGGCTAAGGATGAGCTTTTTGCCTACGGCTTTGCTCACATACGCACATGTGAAATATATTTCATACATACTGAACATATTTCACGCATGTTTGTAAACTTATTTCACCTGCATGTGTAGTGAATTTCGCGCTGCAGTTTCATTTTTACGCTGCTTAATGTTTATGACGTCGGATCTGTTGAACTGTAGACTGTACAAAGATACCATTTTGCAGGAACATCCAGTGATATATCTGCCTACCGACTGTCGGATATGTTGCGAGCAGTGTTAGTAGCAAAGATGTAACAAATTAAAACGTCAGACATAATGTGAAAGTTTATCTCGCATCTCAGCTTGATGTCATATCTCCTGAAGTGTGTGTCACACAATCATATAATTTTATAGCTTTATTCAGGGGAAAATGTGGATGCCGTCTGCGAAAAGTGTTGCGAATAGAGTTTGTAACAACTAAGTAATAAATTTAAAGTCTTGCATGATGCGGTAGTTTTTCTCGCATTCAGTGTTCATGACGTCGTATCTCCTGAACAAGTGTCATGCAGTGATGTAATTTTTCTGGAAGATTCAGTATTATGTGTGAATACTGTCTGCAAAATGTGTCACGAATATAGTTTGTATTAAAGGAGTAATAAATTAAAACGCCATGCTTCATGTGGCAATTACACTGCATGAACAACGAAAACGTGGTAAACCACAAACTTTTTTCCTTTCATCATACTGTGTGGGTCTTCAGCAAAACAATGTTTCACGAAGGTTTGAAAATATGTGTAAAGCTGGTTGAAAGTCTCTAAGTGCTCTCATTCTCAAACACTGGATAACTAATGTATGCGTATTCTAGTGGCATGCATTACACTACTTTTCCAGCCCAACGCTGTTGACAGGTGGGAAGTTGTTACGCCCCCAATGATTCTTTCCAGACAGTAAATGATATGTATACCAAGTGTGATTGAAATCGGTCCAGTGGTTTAGGAGGCGAAGAGGATCATGCATACACAAATTCGCACATCTGTTTCTATAATTTGCGTAGATTCCGTGAAGTTCGAACTTTAAACTCTACTCTCCTCGCTCATAAAGATCATTTAGCATTTAGAGCGCATGAAAACAATTGTCAACGTTGGTCATCAATTTTACGGAAACTTGAGGGATGTCGCGAATTTCTCATGGTAGCATCCACACCACGTGATGTTTAAATTGTTTAGTTTTACCCCATGAAATGCTGCTCAGATTCGAGCAAAACAAGGTCTTACCATGTGTAGGAGGCTAAGTGTTTTCAGAACATGTTTGTGTGGTCCTCTAGCGTAAAAGCAGAAAGAGAGAGAGAGCCTCGGTTGATAAGACACAGGCGGCTGTCAGGTTAACTGCAGACGTACAAGAATTCGTTCAGTACGTTGCAGTCACGGTGAGCTATGTAGGGAATCGTCAACTACCATTGTGTTATTTTTTACCTCACAAAACTACACGGTATGTATTTTGTAAATATTTAATCGGTACATAATCAAATTTCTCCATCAGTACGGCACATTTTTGATGCACCCCATAAAGTTTTACTTCAGTTACAATGTCATGCTGCGTGCAGTTGTAGAGAAATATCATAACTTACGTGTTTTGATGTTTACGAACTGTTTATCTCCAGCGCCAAGCGGAACAAAGGATTACTATACTTGTGCCTCTGAAAGTGTGGCAGATGGGAATCGTGGCTCAGAGTGCCACTCTTAATACATGCAGAAACTCCAAATAACGTTCAGCTATTGCACTGCAGAAAATGGTAGATCGATGCATTATCCACTCATTCGTGAACCATTTTCTGAAGTACAAGTATACAGTGTCACAGACATGACCAATGTTTAGAGGCTGTGTCTACATGAACATAAGCAGCTGATGGGGAGACGTTTATATAAAAGCACTATTATTTTGTGTTTTCTGTGAAACAGATATACAAAACAATTGACTGTTACATCTCAGAGTTACTGGGCGTGGGTAGGAGATAAACTGGGCACAAGTGAAAGTTAATGCAACTCAGAATGCAACTCTATGATGTATTTCAAACGATCAATGCGCACCTGAATGAAAAACGAAAGTTCCTCATTTTTGATGCCACCTTAATATCGTAAAATTTTTGGACATTGGATCTCCTGGTGGTCTATTTCTCATTGAAGTGCCTGTCTATACAGCATAGAGCAAGTAAGCCAGTGAATGACTATCAACACGAGATGATGAAGGTAGTTATCTTGAATAACTGCGTAGAATCTAGAAAAATACTTGTGTGTCACTACCCTGAAATGTACTATAATTAACCTGGTTCTTTCATGAAAGTTGTACAACGGCTGGAATTTAGACATTAATCTGAGTTGATTGGGTGCAGTGAACTTGTTCCTTGAAAAGATTTCTGATTTAGAGAGAGAATTATACACTGGAACTGAAAATGTCTGTTGCTCGATCTGTGCTAATGCGCAACGACCTATGTATCTTGTCTGTTTTGCATCCCGTGAGCATGTATGGCGACGAACTTTTTTGCCACTGGTCAGGAAAATTATTCCGACAGTGACAGAAACTGTTACCTCTTATTTACTCCCAGTACATTGGAGATTCTCTTCTACTACTACATATATTTTGGTCCGTCTCCCTGTAGCTTGATATGAGTGGAACCGACCAGGTAACATGGTGCCGCTAGCATGCCTTGGAGATCACATGAAGCTCGGCGGCGCCCACTCGGCTGTTTTCCAAAAGTACGCTGAGCTGCCGCGCGGGATTAGTCGAGCTGTCTAGGGCGCTGCAGTCATAGACTGTGCGGCTGGTCCCGGCGGAGGTTCGAGTCCTCCCTCGGGCATGGGTGTGTGTGTTTGTACTTAGGATAATTTAGGTTAAGTAGTGTGTAAGCTTAGGGGCTGATCACCTTAGCAGCTAAGTCCCATAAGATTTCATACACATTTGAAGATTTTTGTAGGCTGAGCTGAAGGCAGTTCTTTCTTTTAGTGTTGTAGATATGGACAACGCCATTCTTTCAAATTTTGATGAATCATTTATGACGGATCTCGTTAGTGAATGTACATTAAGGGGTCGAAAGTATCCGGACACCTGGCTGAAAATGACTTACAAGTTCGTGGTGCCCTCCATCGGTGTTGCTGGAATTCAATATGGTGTTGGCATACACTTAACCTTGATGACAGCTTCAGCCGGTGAGGACTGGCACTAAGTCGGCGTTCCAAAACACCGCAAAGGTGTTCTACAGGATTCAGGTCAAGACTTCAGGTAGACTAGTCCATTACAGGGATGTTATTATCTTGCAACCTCTCCGCCACAGGCCGTGCATTATGAACAGGTGCTCAATCGTGTTGAAAGATGCAGTCGCCATCCCCTTACTCTTCAACAGTGGGAAGCAAGAAGTTGCTTAAAACATCAATGTATGCCTGTTCTTTGATAGTGCCACGCAAAACAACAAGGGGTGCAAGCCCCCTCCATGAAAAACACGACCACACCATAACACCACCACCTCCGAATTTTACTATTGGCGCTACACACGCTGGCAGATGACGTTCACCGGGCATTTGCCATACCCACACCCTGCCATCGGATCACCACATTGTGTATCATGATAAATCACTCCACACAACGTTTTTCCACTGTTCAATCGTCCAACGCTTACGCTCCTGACACCAAGCGAGACGTCGTTTGGCATTTATCGGCGTGACGTGTGGCTTATGAACAGCCGCTTGACCATGAAATCCAAGTTTTCTCATCTCCCGCCTAACTGTCATAGTACCTGCAGTGGATCCTGATGCAGTTTGGAATTTCTGTGTGATGGTCTGGATAGATGTCTGCCTACTACACATTACGATCCTCTCCAACTGTCGGCAGTCTCTGTCAGCCAACAAACGAGGTCGGCCTTTTGTGCTATACGTGTCCCTTCACATTTTCACTTCACTATCAAGTAGGAAACAATGGACCTAGGGATTTTTAGGAGTGTGGAAATCTCGCGTGCAGACATATGACACAAATGACATTCAGTCACCTGACCACGTTAGAAGTCCGTGAGTTCCGCGGAGCGCCCCAGTCTGCTCTCTCACGGTGTCTAATGACTACTGATGTCGCTGCTACGGAGTATCTGGCAGAAGGTGGCAGCACAATGCATCTAATATGAAAAAACGTTTGTTTTTGGGGATGTCGGGATACTTTTGATCATATAGTGTATACGTGTATATTGTGCTAGTGCAGTTAAAATACTTAACTCCCTGAAGAGCTAATCTACAAGATTACTGCAGGTTAACACCACATATTATTGTTATTTCTCGCTTTTGTGTAAGCAATACTTTTCTTCTGAGTGATGAGTTACCCAAGAAAAGTATTGCATTTTACTAAGTGTAAATATGTAGCACAAGTTAGGAAGTTGATTGGTTTGTTTCCAAAACTAGGAATTACAGAAAGGTAAAAAGTAGTTCTACTTAATTATCTGAGCAGCTCGGACATATATTTATTGCAGTTCAAGTTTTGATAAATATGTAAACACAAACATCGGAAGCAGTCTACTACTTTTATGGACTCATGTTCAGTTACTACATCGATTCTTAGTATGAGCTTATTTTTTTATACAGAACTGAATAAAGTGTGTTTTCCCAGAATTAAGTGAGGCCATATAGCGTGTTTTCGCAAAATTAAGGGAGGGTCCGTTTTCAGAAAACCTCTTAATAAAACCTTTGAAATATCATTAAAATGTCTTTTGTTGTTTCCTCTCTAATGGCGTCGATTATAACACAATTATCAGTTGCAAAATTTATCAGCTCTGCTTGACGAATTAAATGCAAAGTCACTCGCAAATATAAAGGAGTACACGCAGACTTGAACGTTCGTGATTTCTCCCCAGTCACCTAGCGAGCGACGTTGATCAGTGGTTACCACACTAGACTGACATTCGGGACAACGAGGGTTCAGATCGACGCCCGGCTATCTAGATTTACGTTTTCAATCATGGACCTAAACTGCTTCAGGCAAATGCCGGGATGGTTCCTCATAAAACGGTGTGACCGAATTTTTTTCCCTATCGTTTCGTAATCCGAACTTGTGCTCCGTCTCTAATGACCACATCATCGACGGGACCTTTAAATGTAATCTTTCTTCTTTTGTCCCTTCCCACCAAGTCACTACAATTTTCTCTCCTTCTAACCTTGTTTGAATTAATCACCACAACTTTGTTTGTTAGATTTGATTCAGATCAGTTGTCTGTAAAGCTTTTCTAAGAGAGTCCTTGATATACACAATCAAACGCCATGGACAGATCACAAAAAATACAAACTTGCTATATTTTTTCCTTCAAGGCATTTGATGTTTGGTGAAGGAGCGCATAAATGGCATTATCAGCAAAGCAACACTTCTGGAATCCAAACTGTCATGTGTTAAGTAAACTGTTTCTACTTAAATGTGAGACTACTCTTTTGTACACCTACGTTCTGAAAATTTTGGGAAAAGATGTCAGTAAGGAAACTGGACGACAATAGTTTAAGTCCTTGTTGTCGCCTTTTTTATAAAGACGTTTAAAATGGCATTTTATTTCTGTCCCAAGAAATTCACTGAGCCATTGATGTAGTAGATGTATCACTAAGGACATTACCTATTAATTTTGAACAAATTACCCTTACTAAATTTTACGTTTTTCATAGAAGTTAAGTGTTCTGTTGAAGTGAACCATTAAATACTATGAGATAAACTTCCATTAGTGGACCAGTAGTATTAGTGTAACTTGACCGCTATAACATCTCTTACAATCTCTACAGTGTGGAGTGGAGGTGTACGTAAGAAAGGGGTAGAGGCAGGACACACAAACCATGACCGTAAGGTTATTTTAATTCAATACATCTATGTCATTTTTTCACACCATTTCTTTTATCCGTATTTAGATCCGCATTCTTGTATTTGATGCCGAATGCACAAGCTGATCTGCGCATACCTGTTGTTGGGAGCAGAGAACTGGAAGTGTAGCAGAACGATGTCGACTTCCTGATTCAGAGTCACACTGAAAACATTTGAAAACACAAAGTGTGGGAAACACGTATCAAAACCGTAGAAATACCAACTACATATATCGTACGATGAACGAATTTGACAACATGTTTATCAAGGGCCTTCTATCCTAATGGTCGACAGGTCAATATTGTTCAAAATTTGGTTCTTTTACTAAAGAAACAACATGAATATTGGGTATTAAAACTCCTTTAGAGACACAATATGTACTTTAACACTCTCGGTAGGTGAAACACTCATGAACTCGTAAACCCATACACAAATGTGGTCCAGCCGGAGTGGACGAGCGGTTCTAGGCGCTTCAGTCTAGAACCGCGCGACCGCTACGGTTGCAGGTTCGAATCCTGCCTCGGGCATGGATGTGTGTGATGTCATTAGGTTAGTTAGGTTTAAGTAGTTCTAAGTTCTAGGGGACTGATGACCTCAGAAGTTAAGTCCCATAGTGCTCAGAGCCATTTGAACCATTTTTTGAACTAATGTGGAATAACTGCCATTGAAGACAATGTGGTTCGCGTGTGCTTCGTCTTTCATGTTGGCAGCTTCTCCTCGGAAACTTTTCAGATATTATACAGTATTTGTAACTCTCCGTGTAACAGTACTTTTAAGAGAGACCATGATGATTCTCTCGTACCAATGAAGGAAGGGCTCTGCTGTGTAACACTTACGCAGGAATCATCTCGTCTAATGTAATTTCACGTTGAACAGCTGTACCTGAGACTACATTGTGAACTGTACGATGCTGCTATATAAACTATCAGCTCGACTGAAAAGCGCGCTTCTGGCGAAACATCTAACTATGCATGCGCTACATCTTTTACCCTATTAAAAAAATATATACTTCTGTGAAAAGTTCTTCGCGCTACTGGCAGCTCTTTCCGAATCTTCTATGTGTCTTGGTCGCCAAGGTTAGTAACGCACACCTGTTCGGCGGCAGTCGACTCTGAGGATGGTGATCGTTTCCTGATGGTCGCAGAAATTTTTACCGCCGGAATTTGCTGCGAAGGAGAGGAGAGGTGGCGTGGTGTGGTTCTTGATCATCAGACTTTACGCGAATGTCCTGGATGAAATTCCACCTCTCCGCAATACCTCATGAACTGTCAGCGTGTGATGTATTGGTCGTGATACGTCGGTCGGACGAGGACGCTCATATCGGCAGCCCCGTTGTGGGCATTCGAGAGGAGAGGCTATGTGCTGGCACAGGGTTTCACACGCTCCCTGTTCTCAATAAGATAAAACATAAACATATCTCCTCACGATACACACATCGCCGACATCTAAATTCACACACTTACTCCACAAGCCACCATATGGCGCAAATCGGAGGGTTACTTGCACAATCACCATTCATTTCCTTTCCTGTTCTACTCGTAAACAGAGGGAGAGATGAACGAATTTCTGTATGCCTCCGTATGAACCCTAATTTCTCTTATCTTATCATCGAGGTAATTACGCGAAATGTACATTCGCAGCAGCAGAATCTTCCGGAAGTCAATTTGAAATGCAAGTTCTCTTAAGTCTCTCTATATTATATAGCGAATAGAACGTCGTCTTCCATCCAGAGATTCTCATTTCAGTTCATGAAGCACCTTCGTAGTATCTGCATACCGTTAACAAACCTGGCAGCCCGCTTCTGATTTGTTTCGATGTCTTTCTTCAAACAACCCTGTTTGAGATCCAAAACACTCGAGTAGAACTCAGTGAAAGGCCGTACTAGTGTTCTACACGCGGACACCTTTACAGGTGAACAACGCTTTTCTAAAATTCACCGAATAAGCTGTCAACCAGTCGCGTCCCTACTGCCGCCCTGGGGTCTTCGTTCTATTTTATATCGCTTTGAAACGTTACACCTTCATATTTTATCGACCAGACTATGTCCAGTAGCACACTATTAATGCGGTAGTCGAACATTACGAGGTTTTTTTCGCCACTCATCTGCAATTACTTACATTTTTCTCTATTTAAATAAAGCTGCCACATATCACACCAACTACAAGTACTGTACAGGAGCCACCTGGGCTTTTTACGGTTGCTTGGGACTTGCCCACAACCATTACAGTGGCCTACGTCTAACGGATACACGCAAGACATAACCATCGCAAATCGCGAAGCAGGGCAAAGGGTCACTGTGCGTGCAGGAAGGTTAGTAAGTGGAAAACATTGCCACGTGCATAGTGTTTCCTTATGGATGTCGTAAACACTAGTGATTCACATGATACGCCTCTGTTCCTTTAAACATATGAGAACTCAGATAAAGTTCAGCACGACATTATTATTACTAATATAATTGGAAGAACCACGAAGAGAATGAAACTTATTGTTCCGTTTTCCAGCTGATTACCATCACTTTTTGTTAAGGAAACAAGACACTTCTGTGGCTGTTTGAAAAGGGGTTCCTACAGTACTGTTAAGATGCCCTAATTATATTATTAAACTGCCGAGGAACTTCTTTTTCGGTATTTTCCGTATCTGAAGTATGTGTGAATCACGGCAAATATCATACTTCGATAACCACTTCCAGAAGCTACGTCCGTTCATCTTAAACTCCACTGAAACTGGACGTCATCTTTGTAAGTTGCTATGATCAGGGTCGAAGCAGCGCTAATCGTTTCGTTTCTTTGTTTATATGAGGTATAATGTGTTTAATGCTGGGTTCAGTTTACAGAAATTCTTCTACAGCTTATGCTAATTGATTCACAGAATCTAGATTATATTACTGTTTCTCACACTGCTACTCTGGGAATCTGGGAAATGAAGTAGGAATATTTGCGGGTGTGTCTGCGTGTGTGTGTGTGTGTGTGTGTGTGTGTGTGTGTGTGTGTGTGCGCCCGGGCGGCTGGGTTGGGGACAGGGGAAGGGGGGAGGATGATGTTCAAAGCCCCAACTTGCAAGCGATAAGGTGGATTACGTTCAGCGTGTAGTGAGGCTCTTCTAGTTATTGAAGCTGTACACTCGGTGAAATATGTCGATCTCTGGCGCACACATTAGTCTCAGAGTAGAGGTTAAACTCAGATTAATGCTAGTCAACCCAAGGTCGAGAAACGTTTACAAGTTTCCCTTTCGAAACAAATTCGAGGCGTACAAAAAGAACAATCAGCGGATTAACACGATACGTTACTTTACGAAGTTCTTCAGAAATTATTGTGCAAATTTTTTTTGTCTATGAGCCATATTAGTTGACACACAAAGTGGGGAAAAAGGCTTCACAGTAGAAAGTGTACTGTAAAGGAAACAAAATAAAAAGCAGTTCTGCTTCATCTAATGACAACCAATGTGGCAAAATATTATTACACTGGCTATTGTTGCCTCACTTGTTATGCCAAGTTGTAGTACAGTGATAAAAGATTTACAAATAAGTATTTGAAACATACATAAATAAATTTGTATATTATATAAGGATTACAAAAGTACTTGTCCACTGCCATTAATGCTTTCTTTAAGATCTCATTTAGCCGTCAAAAAGTAAATGAATAGTCCTCCCTGCCTCAGGAATGAGATGTTGACTTCAACAGAACGAAAAGAGTAAGCATTGGGTATCGGAGAGTTATTTGTATTATTTTTACCATCCTGTACTCTGTATTATTTAAAGTGGAATAATGTGTTTATGAAGTACATTGTAGAGTCGCCTGTAAACATTGATGTTTAGTATCTCTTTCTAATATCTTAGAATATTTATTGTGCAAATTTGTTAGGTTATAAAAAACAATTTTTGAATCACTATATCTCTTTCTCTTGGTAAACGTAAGTTATTGCCAACTATTATTTGATGTTTTCGTTTTTGTAAGAACTGGTAATGTTTACTTATAATACTGTACGGATTGGCGGATACGCTCCTACATTGCAATTAATATCCTCAATACAACATTTTAGTTAACCTAATTACTGTTTTACTGTTTTAGTTATTATTCGTATAGTCCTTGTCTGTTGGGCATTTAGTACCTCAGAATGGTTCCCGTAACAAAATTTGAGTACACTATTGTGTGGCTTTGCGGCAGTGGCTGCGATATACATACACTCCTGGAAATGGAAAAAAGAACACATTGACACCGGTGTGTCAGACCCACCATACTTGCTCCGGACACTGCGAGAGGGCTGTACAAGCAATGATCACACGCACGGCACAGCGGACACACCAGGAACCGCGGTGTTGGCCGTCGAATGGCGCTAGCTGCGCAGCATTTGTGTACCGCCGCCGTCAGTGTCAGCCAGTTTGTCGTGGCATACGGAGCTCCATCGCAGTCTTTAACACTGGTAGCATGCCGCGACAGCGTGGACGTGAACCGTATGTGCAGTTGACGGACTTTGAGCGAGGGCGTATAGTGGGCATGCGGGAGGCCGGGTGGACGTACCGCCGAATTGCTCAGCACGTGGGGCGTGAGGTCTCCACAGTACATCGATGTTGTCGCCAGTGGTCGGCGGAAGGTGCACGGGCCCGTCGACCTGGGACCGGACCGCAGCGACGCACGGATGCACGCCAAGACCGTAGGATCCTACGCAGTGCCGTAGGGGACCGCACCGCCACTTCCCAGCAAATTAGGGACACTTGCTCCTGGGGTATCGGCGAGGACCATTCGCAACCGTCTCCATGAAGCTGGGCTACGGTCCCGCACACCGTTAGGCCGTCTTCCGCTCACGCCCCAACATCGTGCAGCCCGCCTCCAGTGGTGTCGCGACAGGCGTGAGTGGAGGGACGAATGGAGACGTGTCGTCTTCAGCGATGAGAGTCGCTTCTGCCTTGGTGCCAATGATGGTCGTATGCGTGTTTGGCGCCGTGCAGGTGAGCGCCACAATCAGGACTGCATACGACCGAGGCACACAGGGCCAACACCCGGCATCATGGTGTGGGGAGCGATCTCCTACACTGGCCGTACACCACTGGTGATCGTCGAGGGGACACTGAATAGTGCACGGTACATCCAAACCGTCATCGAACCCATCGTTCTACCATTCCTAGACCGGCAAGGGAACTTGCTGTTCCAACAGGACAATGCACGTCCGCATGTATCCCGTGCCACCCAACGTGCTCTAGAAGGTGTAAGTCAACTACCCTGGCCAGCAAGATCTCCGGATCTGTCCCCCATTGAGCATGTTTGGGACTGGATGAAGCGTCGTCTCACGCGGTCTGCACGTCCAGCACGAACGCTGGTCCAACTGAGGCGCCAGGTGGAAATGGCATGGCAAGCCGTTCCACAGGACTACATCCAGCATCTCTACGATCGTCTCCATGGGAGAATAGCAGCCTGCATTGCTGCGAAAGGTGGATATACACTGTACTAGTGCCGACATTGTGCATGCTCTGTTGCCTGTGTCTATGTGCCTGTGGTTCTGTCAGTGTGATCATGTGATGTATCTGACCCCAGGAATGTGTCAATAAAGTTTCCCCTTCCTGGGACAATGAATTCACGGTGTTCTTATTTCAATTTCCAGGAGTGTATGACAGACCTCTCAAGACCTGGTATACTGCCGGCATTCTGTGTCGCGTCAGCCAATTGTACTTCATGCCTGAAAGGTGGCAACAGCACTGTTAGCTGACAGATATTTTCTTTTGTTATAAGCAGTACAGCTCGTTAAATGACAGAGTGGTAAACTTCTGTCATTCATACAACTTATGACAGCAGTGTACATTGCTGAAAATCCACAGCATTTTCGTATGCGTATTCGACTATATCTAAGAATTGTGTCAGGTCTTCGGCCTGGAATCTCATTGGTGAGAGTGGAATTGTCTTCAGTGTCGAGTCCCGCTTCGAACTGAGCCCCGATGACCAGAGAAGACGTCTCTGGAGATGCCTCACGTAGTGGTGGGCACCAGCCTAATTTTCAGCAGTCATACGGCCGACACCAAGAGTGATGGTTTGGAGGGAGATTTGGTTGTCATTCGCTGCAACCTTGTAGCACACTGGTACGTTGACGATAATCTAAGCCGCCCTTTATGGGAAGCCATCCTCGGCTCACGTTTCAGCAGGACAACGGCCGCCCGCACACGGCCAGGGATTCTGTTGCCGGCCACGGTGGCCGAGCGGTTCTAGGCGCTACGGTCTGCAACCGCGTGACCGCTACGGTCGCAGGTTCGAATCCTGCCTCGGGCATGGATGTCTGCGATGTCCTTAGGTTAGTTAGGTTTAAGTAGTTCTAAGTTCTAGGGCACTGATGACCTCAGACGTTAAGTCCCATAGTGCTCAGAGCCATTTGAACCATTTGAAGATTCTGCTGCTTGTCTTCGTGCTTGCCAAACCATACCTTGGCCAGCAAGGTCGCCAGATCTCTCCCCAATTGAGAATGTTTGGAACATTATGGGTAGGGCCCTCCAACAAGCTCGGGAGGTTGACGATTTAACAGGCCAGCTGGACAGAATTTGGCAGAATATCCTTCAGGAGGACATGTAATACGAATCCAAATAACTGCATGCGTAAGGGCGAGAGTGGAACCAACGCGTTACTGGCTTGCTCCATTGATGAATCTCTTTCTCTTGAGTAAATCATCCTATTTTCCTGAAATTGTAATCATTGTTTTGAATATGTACATCATATCTACCGAATTCCGACCCCTTCGGATAATTTTTTTGTAGGGCGTCGTGCGTCGCGTATCACAGCTCCTACATATCGCTGCCATACAGATCAGTAATGCAATATTAGACTAATTAAAGATCGTACAGAGACATTTAAGCAGTCAGTCTTCTCGAGCTCCTTACGTGAAAGGAACGAGAAAATCTTAATAAGTGATAAAATGGTACGCGCTCTGCGCGATGCACTTCGCGGTGGTTTGCACAGTATAGACGTAGAAGTAGCTTCATTGCTATGTTTTCTAGAAAATTTATGATCATTCACAGACTGGCTTATTAGAATTTGTTATGAAAGACCCTGCATACTGGAAAGCCTTGTGAAATTCGAGTAAGTGAGTGTAAATGAGTGAATGGAACAAAGTAGCGGCAGTGACGCTGTGAGGCAAGGACGAACTTCATCGCTGCTCTGTTATTTTTGACTCGTTAAATTTATACAACAAATATGTCTTGATAACATAATCCAAAAAAAAACGACCGAAGTTTAAAGATAAATCAGTTCCTAAGGATATTGCCATACATCATATCCAGCTGGACTAAATATGAGTTGTGACGCAGATTATATAAACACGAAGTATGGTGACCTGATTGGAAAGAATCCACCTAATTCAGATAAACTGTACTCAACTTCATAAACGTACCACCACAAAATAAACACGTCCTGATGCGTGAAACAAAACATAAATAGTTGTGAAGGTAAACTGTACGGCTGATCGAAAAATGTTGTCAAAATAATAAATACAGTGATCCAAATAGTATTTTCCGTTATTATATCCACAATGTTCACTGTTTTCCCACGGCATTAGGTCTTCAGTTACAAATTAAAGCAAAATATGTATCATAAACAGAGAAAACTTCATATCAAACGACTAATTTTCATAAATAGTCCAGCAGAGTTTTCCGAGTATTTGCGGTACTTCACTTTTGTGTGTGTAAACAACCCATAATTTTAAGTACGTCGTTTAGGATACATTACATAATGTTCATCTCTCATCATTATTGAGGTTACAGTCAATATTGCACAATATTATATTGGCATATGGCAACTTTAAACTGCGTAGAGAATAATCGGACTGCAGTAATGGAGTAGCGCGTTAGCAAGACAGGTTCCTCACGATCGTTATTGTAAGCTTGCGTAGCCCTCCTTACCAATGTTATATCGACCCGATCCAATTCTTCAGCGAAACACAATCCTTTGCATTACACGCAATTTTAATGCAATGTCCACTTAATCACCTTTGCCATACACTTCCGTGGACACTTAATCGAAGTCACGACTATCAACTAAAGCTACAGGATAAATAAATAGACAGGCGTGCCCTAGCTTGGACTATTTTTACAACTTTACGTTTTCTCCGGAAGTACGGTGGATAAAAGACACACTTTATAAAGAGTAATGCTTCGGAATCTGGAAAAGACTCCGCCATATACAGAGTGCTATGGTTATTAAAATTAATCCAGGTAATTCGAATGTAAACGACAACCGCTCGTTGGTGGAACGTGGGCCAACCTCCTGCCAGCCGGAGATCCTGGCTTACTGTATCGCCGCGTCTGCCGTAGCGCACGACACGTTTGCGCTCCATGTGCTTAAACAGCGCACGCAGCCTGCCACTACAGAATATAAATGTCGAGTGAAATAAATAATTCCTTCTGACTGTTTGCTGATCATAACAGGAAATGAACGTCATATAGAAGCACATTTATTTTCCTCTTTGGAATGAATACTATGTTAATTAGGGACTGCCTTTGGCATTTAATATTAATAACTTGGATATGAGGATAACCGAAGTAATTTAGCACTTCTTAAGAACCTATGTAATTACATGCGGTGATTTAGCCTACATATTCGTTTTTGTATCGATTATCGAGCATTGCTAGTGAGTTGGTGATCTTATCAAGCATGGATAATTTAAGAGATAAAGTATAGTCAAAGAAGAGTATAACTTGTCCTCAAGGATTCATTTAGAAAACGCGATATAGTGTCAGAACGTTCATTTAACTTTAGTAAGAGCTACTAGAATGAAAGCTTTTTGAGGATGACTGTTAAAATTCGAAGAGTGTGTGGAATCGGTAGCTTTATTAAACATCACACTGGTAAAAAGTTATGCTGCGACCCTCCTGTCCTTTGAACCATTATAATGACTGGTAGGCGCCAAACTGCTAAAAGCAAACCATCGAAAGTCAAATTTATAAATTTGGGACCTGGTTGCACGAAGGAAAACGGCTAATTGTGAATCATATACACTGCACAAATGTCCTTTACTAACTTGGATTTTAGATAAATAAGTGAGTTGGTCTGACTGTCTTGTGGAGGGTCCGGCTTCCATTTTGCTTGGTGTGAAGGCCAGCTGAGCAGCTGCTTTCATGGAAAGCCCCTCTATACCACATTTAAATGACGACATACATCATAGGTTGACACGACGGCCGGTCATTATCCCTGGTCCTTCGGATCTTATTGCGGAGCTATTTTTTTCCAATCAAACAATGAAACGGAATCACTTGTCCTAGCTGCAAGATTTACTGTATGATAATTATTCAATGAGAAAGGCATGATACACAACAAATATTTCTCGGGCTGCGTTAAGTGTTGGCCCCGTAGTACTGAAGTCTGCTGAGTCTAATATGGGTAAAACGAGTAAAATTGTTAAAATAAATTATAACAGAACGAGAAATGAAAATTTTTTTCTTTAATATCTGTGAAAACACACACACACACACACACACACACACACAGGCACATGCGCGAACGTGCACCGTTTGTCACAAGATATAAATCTAAAGGCCAAGCTCAGGCAAGGATCCATTAAACTATTACAAGAGATAAATGTGACTGGCATTTCCACAAACAAAAAATGGATGTGCTAACCAACTGTTTAGGCTGGTGTCTGTCCATTTCACAAAATTTCAAAACGCATACCAAAGTCGTCTTGCCATCACGTGACTGAGGGGGCAAGTGTCCACCTAAACTTACTGCTGCGTTCTCGTCAGAACATAAAACAAAGTCAGTTAAAAATGTTGTGTATAGGTTACATACTTGACAAGCTTCACAAAATGATAGGTGAGGACAGTCAGTTGCTGAAGATTAATACAGCCAACCCGATCAGCAGTGAAAGTAGTGAGTTAGTTGGTTGCGTTATGATGGCTCAAATGGCTCTGAGCACTATGGGGCTTAACATCTATGGTCATCAGTCCCCTAGAACTTAGAACTACTTAAACCTAACTAACCTAAGGACATCACACACATCCATGCCCGAGGCAGGATTCGAACCTGCGACCGTAGCAGTCGCGCGGCTCCGGACTGAGCGCCTAGAACAGCTAGACCACCGCGGCCGGCGCGTTATGATGTGAAAGGTGTCAAGTGCACAAGAAATGCACATATGAAACAAGATTTTTTAGTACAGTGTTAAAGATTAATATTTATATTATTTACCCCATTCCTTTACATGACACAACATGCATATGCTATATTTATAGATTTAATTATTCCTATTCAAGAATTCATCTATGGTATAAAAGGAGTTGTCAAGGAGAAATGATTCCTATTTATTTTTGAAGCTATTACTGCTGTCTGTCCAACATTTTATTTCATCTGGAAATTTGTCAAAAAATTTTATAGCATCATATTTTACCCCTTTCTGTGCCAAAGATAGGTTGAGTAAAGGATAATGTAAGTCTTTCTTTTTTCTGGTATTATAATCATGAATGCCACTGTTGTTTTAAACTGGTCCACAGTTGTAACTCTTCAGGCTTTCCCGGCGAGATCTTGACATGTGGAAAAATCGGGTCTAATGCCGGATGTTTGAGTCGCTCTGGCACAATATTTCGGCCACGTAACTCGTTGCCTTCTTCAGGCGCTACCTGAGACTGCCGTGTTGGCTCGTGTGGATCTGCATGGAGATAACTTGTCCTCCGATGTGTGATGGAGTTCGCAGCAGTTATTGCTTTGCCTCCCATGCATGCCGATGTAATGCGTCTTCACATGTAGATTGTCTTCTTGGGTGTCTCCTCAGCACAGTTCTGCAGTGCTAGCTATGCAGCGAGCAAGGGTGGCCAGCGGGTGGTGACGCTGCGCGGCAGTTTGCGGCCCAGCGTCCGGATTTGGGCGTTGTGTGACCGGCCTGCACGTTCGTAAAAGGTGCGGGCGGTCGCCTGGAAGAGGTCTCGGAGCAGAGGTGCTTCCGCGATGTCGTGAAGATAAGCGGTTGGGAAATCGTAAGGCAGGTGTAAGGCCAGCCGAAGGATGCGATTCTGCAGTGTCTCCAGCTTCTTCAGGTTCGTGTCGTCGGCGTTCACCCAGACGACGGCGGCGTATTGGAGTACAGGGCGGAGCAGCGCCTTGTAGAGAGTGATGCCCAGCCGCGGTGGTAGGTGGGAGCCGGGGTTCAGCACCGGGTACAGGATGCGGAGCCTGTTCCGCACTTTGGTCTTCACTTCGCGGATGTGCGGAACCCACGTGAGCCGGCGGTCGATGGTGACGCCGAGGTAATGCGCCGTTGGACGCCACGGGACAGGGCTGCCATCGACGGTGAGCGGTTGCAGACCTGCAGGAACGAGTCGCCTGGTGACGATCAGGAACTGCGTCTTGGCCCCATTGAATTGTAGACGCCACTTGACTGCTCAGGCTGCCAGGGTCTCAACGGCGAGCTGCAGACGGCGGCGCATGACGGCGGCATTGAGGCTCCTCGTATAGAGAGCCGTGTCATCCGCGTACAGGGCGAGCCGCACACGGTCGATCTTCGGCGCATCAGAAGTGTACAGCGAGTACAGGAGCGGCCCCAGGACCGAGCCCTGTGGAACACCGGCATTGATGCGGCGGACGGAGGACAAGCCATGCGCGGCCCGCACATGGAAGGTCCTCTCGGCAAGATAGGAACGGATGAGACGGACGTGCGACGTCGGAACCCCAAGTTCAAAAAGTTTGAATAAGAGGCCGCGGTGCCACACACTGTCGAAAGCACGCGACACGTCCAGGAACACCGCGCCGAAGACCTCGCGCTGCTCGAGGGCGACGAACGCATCTTCCACTAGCCGAAGGAGTTGGTGAACTGCCTCGTCAACGTGGCGCTGCAGCCGCCTGATGTACACCCTTTCAAAGACCTTGGAGACGGCCGGCAGTAAACTAATAGGTCTGTAGTTCGCAGGCTGACGCAGATCCTTCCCCATCTTAGGAATCGCCACGATCTCTGCATGCTTCCAGGACTGAGGAAAACTGCAGGACCGGAGGATTACATTAAAGACGTCGGCGAGATGAGTGACAGCCACCGGCGGCAACTTCTGAAGGAGGGCGTTGGAAACTTCGTCTGGGCCCGCAGCTTTCCTGGGGTTCAGGGCACGCAGGATGGACGACACCTCCTCCGCCGTCGTCTCTTCAATGACGTCATCGTCGTCGCGTGCCTCCAAGTAGCGTGGGAGCCGGTCAGCAACCAGGTCGTCATGGACAGCGTCGGTCGGGTCTTCGATCGGCGTAAACGCAGCCTCAAAGACGTCTGCGAGGGCATCAGCCTTCGCAGCTGGTTCGCAGACAGCCTGACCATGGACCAGCAGCGGAGGGACACGTTGCGTGCGGCGTAGGAAACGCTTCGTCGGCCCCACCACAAGCGCATGGTGACGTTCCACTACCCGGAGCAGGCAGCGGCCAGCGGCATTGGTGATCCTGGAGTTCCAGGAGACATGTTTACTATTGAAGTCCCCGGCGAAGAACACCTGTCCCCTCAAGGAGAGCAGAGCATCGATGTCAGCAGGGTCCAGTGGACGAGACGGCGGTCGATAGGCAGCGACGAACGTGATGGCGCCCGCCGAGGTGTGAACGACGACACCAGTGGCCTCCAGCGTTGCCAGTGGCGGAAGTTGTATCACGTGGTGATGAATGGCATTGCGGACGTAAACGGCTGTCCCACCACCCGCCGTCAGTCGATCGGTGCGGTAGCTGGAGTAGTTGGCCGCCCTGACGTCGATCCCAGGCTTCAGGTGGGTTCCGTTGATAAGGCAGACGTCGACGGCTTCATCTCGAAGAAATTGGCGAAATTCGCCAGCTTGAGTGCGGACGCCGTTGGCATTCCACGCTACGACCGTGAGCCCTCTAACGCTGCCCATGGTGCAACTGGTGAGGCCATCGGCACTGCAGCGGTGAGTTGCTGCGACAGGACTTCAATCAACTTCGTAGCACTGGTCACCAGGGCAGTGAGCTGCGCGACGGGGTTGGCCAGGTCAGCGGTGGAAGCAGCCGGCGCGGCCCTGTCGCTGGAAGGGGGGGGGCATCCATGGGGCATCCATGGGGCGGCGACCCCCGCGCCGGCGGTCGGCGGGGCGTGGTACGGCTGACGTCCCGGGAGAGGCAGTACCCGGGTCCGCCACTAGCAGCTGTGGTGGAGGCGCAGGAGCCGCGGGTGGCGGCACGGCCTCGGATGCGGCAGGAGCAGGAGCAGCCGACGCAGCCGGGACGGCGGAGGGCGCCCCTGACGTTGCCGCCGCGAAAGAGACGCCGGGCCGTCTCGTTGCTGGCTTCTTCGGACGCGGCGCTAGCGTTTGTCCACGTTGGCGAGCGATGGCACGCTTCCACAGCTCACACCCACGATAGCTGGCCACGTGAGCATCGCCACAGAGTGCACAAGTCGGCTTCTCGGTGGGCGGACGGCGGCACGCACGTCCTGCGTGGGCGCCGGCGCATTTAACACATCTGTCCGGCATTGAGCAGTGGCGCGCGACGTGATTGATCCCTTGGCAGCGAAAGCACTGCACTGGGCCTCTCCGCGAGCGAAGATCTTCGGTCTGAACCGGAACGTCGGCGACCCGCGTCAGTTGGTAGAGTTTGCGGTTCTCCACGGTGTCGGAGCAGACGACCAGGAAGAGCGGCA
This sequence comes from Schistocerca nitens, assembly GCF_023898315.1. Taxonomy (NCBI): domain Eukaryota; kingdom Metazoa; phylum Arthropoda; class Insecta; order Orthoptera; family Acrididae; genus Schistocerca; species Schistocerca nitens. The sequence continues at coordinate 628,361,624 of NC_064616.1, read as the reverse complement.
TATCATCGCGGGATTTAGGCGACTTCATCTTCACGACTGCCCGGATGTAGAAGCCCAGGTCAGCGAGTTCACGATGCAGGTGATCGGCTTCCATGTTGAACGGGAGGTCGCGGATTATAATCTTCAAGACTCTGTCAGGTGCGGAAGCGTGGGTATAGAATGGGATACCACGCTCAGACGCCTCCTGAGTGACCCGGTGATAATCGTCAGCAGTGCGGAGTGTGACCCTGTACAAGTCATGCCCGGCAGGCTTCACGGTGTACAGGGCCGTTGTCCAGCTGCGCAACAACTTCTGCAGTTCCCCATAGGGGCGGAAGATGGGAATCTTTCTTTGGCGCAGGATCGCGCGGTAGCTGGTTTGGCGCGTCAGCGAGCGCGTCGAATGAGTTGGCGACGGCAGTTGGAAGCGTCGTCGAGGACTGCATGCGTCGTGCAGTTCGCCGGGCCGGGACAAAACCATCGGCGTCAGGGGCGAAATCTTGCTTGGCCCTCTTCTCGATCGGCGAGCTGCGAACAACGGACGTCGCGGCTGTTGCCCTCCTCTTCTGTTTCCCGCTTCGTCCGCGTGGCTGAGGGGCGGTGGAGCATCTTCAGAACCTGGGAGCGGAGCAGACAGCGCTGTCTTCAAAGTGTCCGGAGCTGTGTCCATCAAACCCATAGCCATAGCATTGGTCGTCGTAAGTGGGGGGCCAGATGGGGCCGCCGACGGCGCAAGCGCGGCCGGACGGCGATCTGCCACACCCTTCGCGTCGCTAGCAAGCGCAGGTACGTCCTTCTCGCGACTGACTGCTGCTCCTTTTCTGACTTCCTCACTGTGAGGAGGTTCGGCTGGAAATTTGTGGCCTGTTGGATCTGTACTGGCAAGGAGTGCCGATGTCCTAATTCTTGAATCTGACGGTATGTCGATTTTTCTTCTTCTTCTTGCTTGTTGCTGAGGGCTCTCCCTCGGTTGGGATACTGGGTATAGTGTATCCTGCTTCTTCGTATTCTCCGTTGACCAGAGCGAAGATGATGTAGCGCATTTGCCACTCTGTAAAGATAGGGTAGGAATTAATCAGAATGTAATCCTCCCTAGAAAGACCGACAAGGCCTTCTGGATACTCAATTGGTTGGTGTGGGGGTGGGGGTTTAGGATGGTTAGGTGGAACGAAAGGATAAGGGTTGTCGTGGTGGGGGTAAGTACCATCGCGAAGCGAGTCAGCGATCTTCTTCGTTACAGCGCTTGCGCTATACATGTCTGGAAGCGGGAGGAATGGGACTTCTTCCCACCCTTCTTCTTACGCTGCTGCTTCGGTGTCCTCCTTGTGCTGTGTCGCCTCCCCTTCGGCAGGCTCGTCTGTCTGCGTGGCCACCGTCGCGAAATCCTCCCGTGGAGGAGTCGCCTGGGTGGCGGTGTCGACTGTTGTGGCGGAAGCTGCTTTGGCTGAGCGAAGCTCCTGCGTCAGCTCAGCAATCTGACGCCGAGCCTCGCCCAGTTCCGCCAGCATGGCCGCCCTCTCTTCCGCCATGACGGATTTGAAGGCGGACATGGCGTCTTGTACGGCGTCGTTAAGGCGCCTGGTGACGACGTCTTCTGTGCAAGTGACCACCTCTTCGTGTGTGGTGGTCACTTGCTTCTGCGTCTTCTTCTCCGGTCCGCGCCAGTTTGTTCTGTAGGCGCAGGAACGGGCGTTGGCCGCGTGTGCGCCATCGCAGTTGGCGCAGGTACAGGGGGCGTCCTTCTGCTTCTTGCAGTCACGTGTGTCGTGTGCTTGCGCACACTTCAAGCACGCGACTGCTCCGCTGCAGTGCTTGGCGACGTGGCCAAGCTTTTGGCAGTGAAAGCGCTGCGCTGCAGTCTTCCTCTTCTTCTTCCCGGCTGGTCCTGCTAGCGTGAGCAGCAACTCCGCCAAGGCAGCAGCTTTGCGTCCCCTTCCGCGTCCCGACATCTCGAGTAGCAACAGCGACAATCAGCTTATGCGTTACTCACCGCAGCGTGAGGGGGAATCTCTCGCGGCTGCACATCTCAGCGACTAACGGTGCGTCGTGCCGTGTTAGTGGATCTTGTCCAGTATTTATGCCCAGAGGGCACTGGGTGCTCTCTTTGCCGTCCGCGCCCGCCTGGCGCTGCTTGTAATGTGTTGTCTCTTCCCCAGTGTTCCCTCGGAACACCAGAGGCACACCAGACTCGGACAGGCAACAAAATCTGCCATAGCGGAGCACTGTCTGGAGCTCGGCCACTCAATGGACTACAACAACACCAAATTGTGACACAGACGCCAAGATTTTGGGACAGTGTCATAAAGGAGGCCATCGAGATCAAGGTCACTGACAACCTAATAAACCGAGACAGCGGTTACCAGCTTAGCTCGGCGTGGAGTCCGGCTCCGGAGCTTATTAGGGCTCAACGAAATGAACCAAAAAACTCCTCAAGAAGTAGTAACACTGCAGGAGTAGCGCCAGGCGGGTGCGGACCGGAAACGCAACTCCCGACGCAGGACGGGCCTCTGACAGCCGCCACGACCGCAGATGATGGACGAGCCGAGCTTGGACGACCGTCGGAGCACCAGGGAGGTGCCAACACCGCAGGATCAGCGCCAGGCGGGCGCGCAGCGCGAATGGAGCGCACAACAAAGGACAGGCCTCAGAGAGCTGCCACAGATGGAGACCAAGTCGGGCGCGGACGTCTGAGGGAGCACCGGGGAAGAAACAACACCTTACAAGCAGCGCCAGGCGGGCGCGGACCGCGAACAGAGCCCCCGACGCAAGACGGGCCTCAGACAGCTGCCACAACTGCAGATGGTGGACTAGGCGGGCGCGGACGTCCGTCGGAGCACCAGGGAAGTGGCAACACCTTGGGAGCAGCGCCAAGCGGGCGCGGACAACGAACGGAACGCCACATGCGGGTCCGGCCCCAGACAACTGCCACGACCACAGATGGTGGACGAGCCGGGCGCGGACGTCCGTGGGAGCACCAGGGAGGGGTAATAACCTCAGGAGCAGCACCAGGCGGGCGCGGACCGCGAACGGAACGCCCGACACAGGAAAGGCCTCAGAGAGCTGCCACAGATGGCGCCCAAGTCCGGCGCGGAAGTCCGAGAGAACACCGGGGAAGAGACAACACATTACAAGCAGCGCCAGGCGGGCGCGGACGGCAATGAGAGCACCCAGCGCCCTCTGGGCATAAATACTGGACAAGATCGTCCAACACGGCAGTCTCAGGTAGCACCTGAGAAAGGCAACGAGTTACGTGGCCGAAATATTGTGCCAGAGCGACACGAACATCCGGCATTGGTCCACAGTTGTTGAGAAAAAATTGCATTAGTGAGTAAATGTACTGTGAGGCTGTTGTAACAATTCCCAATCTTTTAAAAAGATGCCTACAAGATGTGTGACTATGAACCCCACACATTATTCTAACCGCTTTCTTTTGAGCAGTGAATACTTTTTGTCTAATTGTTGAGTTACCCTTAAATATTATTCTGTATGACATCAGAGAATGAAAGTATATAAAGTATGATACCTTACTAATTTCCTTATCCTCAAGATTGGCAATTATTCTGATTGAAAAAGCTGCTGAACCTAGCGCTTTAGAAGATCCAAAACATGTATTTCCCAATTAAGATTCTCATCTATATGTACACTCAAAAACTTAGTATGCTCTACCCTGTCTACTGACTTCTGTTGATATCTTATATTTATTGAAGGAACTGTTCTTTTTGTAGCAGAATATTGGATGTACTGTGTTTTTTCAAAGTTTTGAGTAATCCAATTTGCAGAAAACCAATTAAAGACCTTATTTGTATCATTTTTATTTGGAATTTCCTTTACTGGACTAATAATGATGCTGCATTATCAGCAAACAGTGTCAGTTCAGCTTCTTGTTTCAGATAAGAATGGAGGTCGTTCACATATATCAAGAATGGTAGGGGACCCATGATTGAACCCTGTGGAACACCTAATGTAATTTCATCCCAGTTAGATGAAGTGGCAAACTTATTTCAATCGCTTCACTCATATAAAGAAACTTTTTGTTTCCTGTTCTGTAGGTATGACTTAAACCACTTATATGCTATTCTATTTACAGCATAGAACTGTAATTTCTGTAACACAATGTCATAGTTCACACAATCAAATTCTTTGGAAAATTCACAGAAAATTCCTTCTGGTAACATTTTACTATTTAAAGACTCTATTATGTGGACAGTGAAATTGTATATTGCTGTTTTTAAAACCTGAACTGCGATTTACTAAGTATCCCATTACTGTTGAGATGACTAACCGCTCTTGAGTACATTATTTTCTCAAATATTTTTGAAAATGTTGTAAGCAGGGTTACTGGCCAATAATTATTGACATCTGTGGTGTCCTCCTTTTTGTAGAGGGACCGGACAATGGCATATTCTAACCTGTCTGGCAAAATATCGTGAGTTAGTGATGCATTACATAAGAGACATAAGGAAATCAAGAAATGTGTATGTTAGAGAAGAGATTAACAACTCCAGCAATAAATTAAAATCAATATGGTATGTTGTTAGAAGGGAGAAAGGAAAAGTAAGCACTGGAATAGGTAGTATTACTCTTAAAGAGAATGGAACAACCTAACCAACAACACACAAGTAGCTATTTATTTAACAACAATTTCTTATGCGTAGGAAAAGAAATCACCACAAATTAATAACTTTTTCTTTTTGATGACAGCATACTATGGAGTCAAACTCTTTTTATGAATAGCTCCCAATCCCCTAATGGGAACCTGTGCACTGTTGCTAATATCAATACTACATTATCTAGCTGAAGTTCACTTGCACAAACCTCAAATTGCTGATCAACATGAAATTTGCTTACTTCTACAGCCTTGTATTTATACCCTTGTTTTTATGAAAATGACAACTCTTTCTTTATCCATCCTAGATCTGCAAGTGTAAGATGCTAAATTATACCCATATGTGTTTATACTGACACTATCTGTCCCCAGAGTTACATGGTATTCAGACAGAGTATTTGAATCTCATTATTATTTTTGAGGTCATCTAAACACACTAATAGCTCATCTACTTCATTTTTTATTCCCCTGATATTTTGATGAAGTAAGTTGATACTGCCCTTAGCTTTGCTCCTATTTACTGTACATGAAATTTCTTTTATTTATAGGAGACAGTCAATAAGATCTCCTCTTATGCGTACACTCATTTTTATTTCATTGGTCTCCAATCTGCTGTACCCCCCTGGGACACCTGTAAATATCCGTATCGTGTCATTTCCGAAAATTAATATATCATTCTGACAATGATGGAATCTGTTGATTTATGAATGTGTGTAACTGTGTCATATTTGTGTGTGTGTTTGTGTGAGTGTGCAGAGCGAGAGAGAGAGAAAGAGAAAGAGAGTGAATAACTTCTGCGGATACACAGACGGGGCTAAGTAGCAAATTCATGTAGTGTAACAATTGCGCGAAATCTCACTAGAAACTTCTCAATCCATGCAAAATATAAAAATGCATGTACATATGTATGTATACATACGGCCCGCCCGGTTATCTGTGCGGTCTAACGCACTGCTATCCAGGCGGAAAGGCGTACCGATCGCCGGCACGAATCCTCCCGGCGGATCCGCGTCGAGGTCCGGTTTTCCGGTCAGTCTGTGGATGGTTTTTAAGGCGGTTTTCCATCTGCCTCGGCGAATGCGGGCTGGTTCTCCTTATTCCGCCTCAGTTACACTATGTCAGCGATTGCAAACACTTTTTCCGCTTACGCGTACACCATAATTTACTCTACCACGCAAACATTAGGGTTACACTCGTCTGGGGGCCGAACCGCACAATAACCCTGGTTTCGGTGTGGGGCGGCGGTGGGGTGAGTGGACTGTTGTAGCCTATTGTGGGGATGTGTACCACTGCGGATACGGCACTGACGGAGCCTCTCCGTCGTTTCTAGGTCCTCAGTTCAATACAATACAATTTATATATATGTATGAAGAAGACTTCACAGGAGCTAAGTGGCGAGGTTATCAGAGTATATATGTGCGTATGTTCCACATACCCTCCCAACCGATTTCAACTAAACTTGGTACAAATATCATTTATTGTCTGGAAAGAATCCCTATTGGGGTAAGAACCACCCACTTAGATGGGTGGGGATGGGGGTGACAAAGGATTGCAGCCCATTACGCGAGAATAACCATACATTAGTCATCCAGTATTTGAGGATGAGAGCACGTAAAAACTAGGAGCAAACTCTCTACGTAATTTAGAACTTTTAAGAAACTTTTTCTCTCTCTCTCGGTCTCCACAAAATGACGAGAGGAAAGGAGTTTTTAGCTTAGTATATTTTTACTGTTCCCGCAGTAAAACTGCCAGATGAAGCACGCTGCTCCAATTTATTATTTCTTTATTACGATCTGTATTCGCTACACATGTGCAGACATTATTAATATATACTATAGAAAGTACCAGAAATATTACATCATTAGTATGACTTTTAGTTGAGAAAATACGACGTTGTAAACACTGAGATGCGTGAGAAACTGTCGTATCATGCATGACGTTTTAATTGATAAAACGTCATAAACATTAAGCTGCCTGGAATTGAAATTGCATAGGAAATTCGCTAGACACACAGGTGAAATATGTGTAGAAATACGCGTGAAATATGCCAAATATGTGTGAAATATATTTGAGATGTGTGTGTACGACCAAATCCACCGGCAGAGAGAGTATCCTGAACCCGTGAAATGATTGCCATCAGAATACGTTCACGTATAGTTACAATCTGGAAAGAAATACTGCAGGGTTAAGAACCACCAGCCTTCCATGGGGGTGAGTGGGATAACGTGGAGAGAGAAGGGAGGACAAGTAGATGGACAGGCAGGGAGGTGGAAGGAGGAGACTGGCACAAGTAGGATGAGGAGGAGATGAACGGCGATAGGGGAGGGGGAAAGGACAGAGAGATGGTAGAAGAGGAGATGGACAGATTAAGGGAACAAGAGGAGGTGGGCAGAGAGAGGGGAAGGGGGAGATGGTTTAATAGAAGACTGGAACAAACACATACACAGGCAACACCTGGTACCCATTTAGTTTGCAAAAATATGTAGTATTTGTCCAACTGCTGTGCAGTATGTAGGATGTACAGTTCTTTGTACATAGGGTGATTCAGCTGCCCCTACCGATGTCACATTATGCAACACACAATGTCATATCTGCCATTCCAAAACAACGTACGACATTTCTATTTTCTGTTGCTCTCTACGTGCCAACTATTAGACCTACAGAAAAATGAACAGGATCTTTATATAAGAAATTTAATGTAGTTAGCTTTTGTACTGGGATACATTTTCGCATGAGACCAGACAAGGTTTCCTAGTTATTCAAGGTAAACGTTAAAAAATGACCTTCAAAGAAACCTTCACCCTCTCACACATCAGTCTGCATTTCTTGTATGTTCTTCATGCCACTTCCTTTTACAAACTGTACTAAAATTTCCGACTACATGAACTATTCCTGATACTCGACCTTCTTTGTTCTTTATTGACAGGGCTGTTAGGCCACCAGCATAGTGGGGTATTCCGTTGACGTAATTGATTTAAACGTGCCAATGAGGGTAATGAAAGAAACACGACTTCTGTAAACGTTACGCTATAATTAATCACTTTGACAATGCGATCCAAACTTAACCCTTAAATGAACAGTAGTTCCGTAATCAGAAGAACTGGTGAATAACATTGTAATTGTTTATTTAATGCTGTTGAAATTCACAAAACTGTTAGGTAAAATTTACAGAAATATCAATTTTACAATTTATAATTGCTCGACAAGCCTGTTATGTAATAAGGCCAGTAAATGAAGACCAAAGAATTCCGAGTTTGGGAAATAATTGATGCAGTCGCAAATATTTGTTCCGTGGTAGAAGGAAGCGTGAACAACATACAAGATATCGTAATCAGTGGGGGCTGAGCGTAAGAGCAGGAGTGCGTTTGAAAATCACTTCCGTACGATTTCCTTGAATAACTCGAAAACTACAGCCTATAGCGAAAACATATTCCAGTACACAATTTAACTACCTTAAATGTAAAGCCCGGTGCGTGGTTTTTGAAGGCCAGATTGGTTGCATAAACCGACATCGGTAGGTGGTGTAGTTGCCTTCTCAACTAGGCTACGGTTCACACTTTGTACAGTCGGGTATTTTCTTAACTTTATTCATTCCACACTTTGTACAGTCGGATATTTTCCTAACTTTATTCTTTCCGTTTATAGAAGTCTAATGTCTTCTAAAAGTGGTGTAAAAAGTGGAAGCCAGGAGAATAAAGACACAACAGTTTAATAGGACATAACGGAAGTTCCTTTTCTTGTAATTAGTATAATGTTCTGCAAGGGGGTAATGTCCAATTCAGTTCACAATGAATGCGATATTTCGATTAGTCATCACATTTGTATTTATAATGAGCGTGCGTGAACCGTATCTATCAAGTAAAAATAGCGCATCAACGCTCCGTTCACGCATGCAAATACAAAAACCGGCGCAAATCCAAGCTCTGTACGTAGCGTGTCGTCGCATTCGAGGCACGAGGAAAAGGAGAGGTAATATCGCACACCTCGACGCACGGAAGAGCCGTTTACGCTGAAGGTCAGCTGATACGAGAGTGTATCGATGCTTGCCACTCCAGGCTCGCTTCCGCACGATTTTCCGCGCTACTGAGTTCGCCTCATTTATTATAAGCTGGATGACGTGCGCTGCTCAAACCAGCCAATATCCTGCGGAGGCTGCATATACTACTGTTCTCCGAGCGCACCGCAGTCCCAATGAACAATAGGTATCCGGCCATCTAATAAGATGATTTTTTAGCGAATGTGGCTTGTGAAGTTCTCTTATCATAATTTATATTGCCTGCCTCAAGGTGCATTAATTATTTGCCAAACCTCTAGCATTTTTCCTGAGCAGTTACACAAAATCTCATCATGTATTTGTCGAAAACTGCTTGTGAAATTCACGAAGGAAGCAATTGCGAGGACATTCAAACCTGTAGCCCGTGTGCAGATGTTGACCAGATGAAAGTTAGCCTAAAAAATCACGTACGTAGTAAACGCTACTTAACCACTAAGTGGAAACTAAAACATCATCGTGTTTCGTCAAACTTCGATTTTGGTGTGCTGTATTATTTTCATATTTGTTACATAGTTACACGTGATCTGAAAGATAATGTCAGAAGCTCTGTAAGTCACTCCTTTAATGATGCTGTTCTATAAATTAATTTTGCAATGCCAGAAACACTAACAAGGGGAAGGCCTCAGACACGGCCAACCGATTCGGCTCAAATTTGGCAGGTCGCTTGTGTACGACCTAAAACGAAGGAGTCTAAGATATTTTGGGTCAACACCTTCGCGTTTAGAGAAAATCACCCCTAAAGGTTATGACGAGCAATCGACGTAAAATTGGCGGGATCGATAGATAATTGTAAAGAGAGATGTCCGAAAACACATACTTTTCCAGAAATCGAGGAAATAAACTTTTACAACTGCCGCTTCTGTACCCTCATGGTAAACGGTTTTCGCTGACAGCACCGATACCACAACGGCTAAGGTAACGAGCTGGGAATCTGAGAACCCGGTTTCGAATCTTGAAGAACCCTAGCGGATGTTCTTCTTTTCTTTTGTATTTTTCCATATCTCAATTGATAGGGATAGGAGGGTTAATAAGGTAAGTAAATCAATACGAAATGATAGTAATAATGTGGGAAAATAAATTTCTCAAACGTCTTGGGATAGTAAACAACTACAATGTTATTCCAGGTCACTTTACAATGGCTCTTCCAGTCACTGTTTCGTGTCCTCACTTTTCTTCGAACAAATAGATGGATGGTACTTGCCATATAAACATTCTAAACAAATGTACTCACGGCACCAAGAACATCTAATGAATACGATCTTTCGACAGCTACGCTGCTCCTTTCGAACAGTAGGCGGAAAACAAACTTGGTTTATATTTAAAAATATGTCTTTTTCGAGAATTAATTTTGATGCGTACCACGCATACGATATCATTGTCTGAAAAATCGGTGCTGAAAGTTGGTTATGAGTTATGCTGTTAATAGTTATTGCATCCGTGCGATTGTTCAATTGCCGGCCGCGGTGGTCTAGCGGTTCTAGGCGCTCAGTCCGGAACCGCGCGACTGCTACGGTCGCAGGTTCGAATCCTGCCTCGGGCATGGATGTGTGTGATGTCCTTAGGTTAGTTAGGTTTAAGTAGTTCTAAGTTCTAGGGGACTGATGACCACAGATGTTAAGTTCCATAGTGCTCAGAGCCATTTGAACCATTTTTGATTGTTCAATTCTCGATAGGTTTCCAGAAGCACACTGCAATTCTGAAGCCTGGAAATAAAGTTTTTAACCTGGCGATAGAAATAAACATCACACGGCTGGCACACACGTGTGCAGTTTGGCGGTATTACTTTTACTGTGCACGTCGTTTGATCGTCGCCATCTATAAACATTGTGTCATATATTGTAGTATTAATATGTCCACTCCAAGAAACCTATATTAGACAAAACTTTTTATCAGAAACGTATGGTTTTAAAACACTCTCAAGAAATGTTCTGTAAATCGCATTCGTCAGTTTCCAGGATTTGGAGCAGGTAATGTAAACATCTTTCAACGAGTCGGTTAAACGATTGACCTCTTCTATAACCCGAGGACCAAATGTAACATTCGTTTCTTGTAAACACAGGAAATCTTTAGGCAACACTTTTCCATAGGCTGTGATGGCATATTGTGCCGTGTACGAATGTCTTTGTTTGTTTTTACTACCAACTATGATAAGGGTTCGTTTTTATCCCTTATGCGATAACGTGCGTCGAATGTTCACCCGATACTCGCATCCTGTTTGATCGGTGTTGATCACATAATCACGATTAAAATCGGTTATAAGTGACGCCGTTTACGTGCTGAAAAGAGCCGCCACTTTCTGTATATCTTCTATATTTTGTACATCCTTATGAGAGAAGTATTTAGTGACGTGGCGTTGACGAATTTTATGCTCCGATTTGAAATTTCTTGCCCAAGATAATGATGCAGCAAACGTAAAATTCTTGTTGGGCATATAATGAAGCGCTGCACCTACGCCCACTCCTGAAGTATTCTCGTTGTTACATTCTCGTTACGTCAACGAGATTACACAAATCGGTCGTATGTCCACTTATTTATCGCCTGGTATTTGTCGTATCTTGTCCCTCCTTTAACGATATCACTTTCCCACAGTATCAACTCCTTCTTCCTTTTCAGCGCTGTTGTTGCTCCATTCGTTTGCAGTGTTTGTAAGTTCCAATTTGGGTAATTACTGGCCAGCGCTACCGCCTTTACTTTTACTTGAAGGGGTGTAGCGCCGTAGTTCAATCGTGTAGTAACAGGTTCGCAATACTCATCGGGAACAGATGAAGCACATATTCCCCCTGACGTGGAGATTTCCAAAGAGTTATGACCATTTTGCGATTCACTAGCCCTGATATCTTCCACTGAATCACCTTCTGCTTCGTCTTCATGGTATAGTACTTCATTATCAACTAAAGTCATTTCGTTCCTCAGCTCCAAAAATCGCTCGACAATAGCCGCTCCTATCGATCTGGAACGCCAAGAAACAGAACTGCCAGCTTCCAGTAGTGCATTGACAGTGCATCTGTCTTGCAACACTTTTACAAACCAATACAGAGCGTCGGTAACTGCCTGCCTGGCATCACCTGTGACAGGCTCCCAACAACATATTACAGCGCTACTCTTCAAGGTTAAGAAGTATGATATGAAGAAGAGGCAACCGGGACAACATAACTCTCCCCGCGTGCATTCTGTCCCGTGCCTCGCTGTAAACAAACGTCGCGCGGTTGGCTATCTGTGATCCCTCGTGAGGAATTCGCAGCACTCTTACTCGGAGTTGTTTTCATGTGACAAGCGTTAAAAGAAGAGTACTTTACAAACCCACGGCGTTTGGGAAATTAGTTTGCCTACCTTATTATTATCATTCCTTATTGATTTACTTACCTTATTAACCCTCCTATCACTATCAGTTGAGATATGGAAAAATACAAACGAAAAGAATAACATCGGCTGGGTTTCTTCGAGATTCCCAGCAAGTTACCTTTGCCGTTGCGCTATCGTCGCTGTCGGCGAAAAGCGTGTACCATGAGGGTACAGAAGCGGCAGTTGTAAAAGTTTCTTTCCTCGATTTCTGGAAAAGTCTGCGTTTGCCGACCCCATACCTGATGAAGAAAAATGCTCTACTTACAATTATCTATCGATTCCTCCAATTTTGAGTTGATTGCTCGTCATAACCTTTAGGGGTGATTTTCTCAAAAAACGCGGGGGTGTTGACCAAAAATATCGTAGATTCCTTCGTTTTAGGTCGTACACAAGCAACCTGCCAAATCTGAGCCGAATCGGTTGGCCGTGTCTGAGGCCTACCCCTTGTAAGTGATATCCAGGAAGATCTGCGGGGGGACTGGACTGACACTTACCGCAAGGACTGGCAGTTGAGCTCCTTTCTTCTTTCTTCTGGCCTAATCTCGTATCTTCAGGAGATCGTTATGCCAGTTTTTCAATTTTTTTGCAATTTGAGTCGTGGATCGTGGTCAGATGTCCTTCCTGTCGCCAACCCAACTTCTCCGGGAAGGAATTTGTGTTCATTTGTCTGCGTCCAGCGTTATCTCATTTGGAAGATTGATCATGTTTTCGAAGGGTATGAGAATCATGTAACTGAGAAGGGATGTCGATACCAGCCCGGTATTCATTTAGCCGTATCTGAGAAACCGCCTAAAAACCACATCCAGGCTGGCCAGCATACTAGCCATCGTTGTTAATCCACTGGGAGGATCCGATCCGAATCCGACGTGCCTCTCCGATTCCAGGAACGGCTTGAAAACGCGCGCGGCTATCCGGGCTGGTCTGGAAGTTGGGCATCAACATAATTAAATAGTAAAGTTACTTATCTTCATATACCATTCATAATTTCACTGATTGTTTTTAACGAAATGATGTGGAATGAGCTAGTTTACAGAATATGTGTACACCACAACATTCAGTTCCTCAGCACTACACATACAACTACACTTGAAACTTAACTTTTTGGCTGGCAAACAGTTTTGCAATGAAAACAAATGAACATCTTCACAACAAATAATTTTAGGTTGAATTTGGTATCTATCAGACATTTTATGTTATTTCGTTCCAAACTCACATGATACAGGATTTGGGGTGGACACCACTAAATCAAAGTCGTTTTTCGTCGCGGCGATTTCTTCTCACGAAATTCCAAAATGGTTCAGATGTCTCTGAGCATTATGGGACTTAACATCTGAGGTCATCAGTCCCCTAGAACTTAGAACTAATTAAACCTAACTAACCTAAGGACATCACACACATCCATGCCCGAGGCAGGATTCTAACCTGCGACCGTAGCTGTCGTGCGGTTCCAGACTGAAGCGCCTAGAACCGCTCGGCCACACCGGCCGGCTATGTTATTTCCAAATATTCAAAAACATTTGTAGATGCCTATTGAGCTCCATTCTGAGCAACTGACCGCTTTAATTATGTGTAATAAAGATCACGTTTTCTTATAGGGCTGTAGACACGGACATCTGTATTCTTCTCAAATTGTAATGTGCTACTTAATTGGAATAACATTAGCGAATATATATGCTGTGATGATGCCGTAAAAATATATAACTTATTGCAGAGATACCTACTAGATGACCGTGCGTGATCACCACATACAATTCTTACTGCTCGCTTTTGTGTAGTAGAAAATTGTATTGTAAGACATTATTTAGAGGTAATATCCAAAGGATATTTGGAGGCTGATCAGTTTGTTTTCAAGACCAGTAGTTATATGAAGAGTAAAAGCAGCTGAAACCAACTGTCTGAGCACAACTCAGTGATATTCTAATTCCAGTTCACGTTTTCATCGATATGTACACCTAAAAATTTGGAGCAGTGTTCTCTATTTACTGACTCCTGTTATTTTGCTAAATCAATCGCTTGTATGACTATATGTTGTACAGGACTGAATATAGAATGTGTTCTTTGAGTTTAGGGAACAACTTAATACTTCACTGAAAGACATCATTATTCTGTTGCTCTTTCTCTAATGGAATATATTATAACATAAATTTTTGCGTATAATTATGTCAGCGAGGCTATTATTGTTTCATGATGTTATTTGTGATGCATCACTAAACACAGTAACGGCCGTAACACATGTAAAAATATTCAGTCAGGTAACATAAAGTAGAACAACCACATAAAAGTAAAACTAGAAAAAATAGATTCAAGGTTGAGTTACTTTGAAAGAATGCCAAGGAAACGAAATCTACTCCGAATGAAATATCTTACAAAACTAAACGTTCATTAGATCGTTTCTTGAATGTCTCTCGTAGTTGGGATCTTTGCATACAAGGATAATACACGATATGAAGATAACTTCCCTATATCGTCACGGATGCGTTTAGTAAATGCGGGAGCGTAACGCAAATGATCATCAATCTCAAATGGCAAACCGTGTAAGAGAGGCGTTCTGCATCACGGAGAGGACTGCAGTTAAAATTCCGAGAACGTACGTTCCAACGTATATTTCCTCTGACACGGCAAAATGACCACGAGAGGAACAAAACCAAAAACAAAAAAAAAGCAGAGAAATTCGATCTTATAATGAGGCTGACAGAAAGTCATGCTTCCCACTGAACAGGACAAGAAGGCGGGGCATGAGAAAGATTTGGAGGCATCAGAATTAATTGCTAATACCACAAATGCAATCCGTCACATACCCCAAGCTACAAGTTGGGTTGCAGTGTGTAGATGGTAATAAACACTCTTCAGTAAAAGTTAATCCACTCCCAATAATGTTCCACATTTATACTCAAAAACTCATGATCGTTAGGCTGGCACCAGTAAAATTTGTATCCGTCCTACTTTACTGAATTGTACCACTTTAAATAGAGTCAAGATGATTCCTTGAACGGCCATGTGATAATTGCTCAGCTTTGACCTTATCCACTATACTCATCATCATCGTGATAATATTCCTGGAGTAAAATCGAAATGTAGATGATTCATTGTTGCCGTCGACCAATTTGTTGTGCATAACTGCAGTCAAACGGAAATACGCTGAAATACAAAGAATCGTAGATATAAACTGTATTTCCATTCTTCACATGAGTTCTGTTGGACTGATAGTATCATACATATTCTGGGAAGTTGAAAGGCCTTGCAACCTACTTAGCAGACTTCATGTGCACAATAAACTTTCCATACATCTTAGCTACGAGGCCTAAAACGTTAATTGTCTGTAAGCAACATCTGCCACTTCCTAACATTACACCACTGTCGTACGTTTTACCTACAATAACTTTACCTTTGTAAACCACGAATATTCAAAATAATGCAGTTAATATGTGGACTTCGTGCAAGACACATTCTGCCTTCCTTCCAGAGTTTGTATGAGTACTTCCGTAACTCGGGATCACAGTTCTTGACACTCAAAATATCGTAATATATTTGGGACCACTGTGTATTCATTGAGAGATAGATGGAACTACGTCCGCCGGCTGCGGTGGCCGAGCGGTTCTAGGCGCTTCAGTCCGGAACCGCGCGACTGCTACGGTCGCAGGTTCGAATCCTGCCTCGGGCATGGATGTGTGTGATGTCCTTAGGTTAGTTAGGTTTAAGTAGTTCTAAGTTCTAGGGGACTGATGACCTCAGATGTTAAGTCCCAAAGTGCTCAGAGCCATTTGAACCATTTTTTTTACTACGTCCCTCGACAGAAAGCTAGGATACGCATTTCCTGTTGTTTTACGAAGATACACAATACATGTATTTAGAAGGTTTTAGGTAGCCACCCACATGTACGTATCCTGCGATTTGAACAAATTATTTCAGGACTTCTAGGACCTGTGCCTCTCGGCCATAGCGAGGTATGACTATCTCTTAGGACGTGGACGCTGACAGAATGTTTTATCTCTCACCTCTCTCTCATTCCTCGTCTGTGACTGGGGTTGCTTTTAGAAAAAGTGGGGAGTGTGTTGCTGTCAGTTTTTCGATGTCTGTTCATTGACTGAGGGCTCCGAATGCATGCATGATAAAAATTGAGAAGATTCCTTGATTGATACGATGATCACTGCCAGTCACATAATTGCTATAATGGGAAACCTAGACGAAAACTGGACCATTAACAACAGAAAAGTGCAGGTTTGTTCACAACTAAAATCTGCAATGGTAAACAGAGAGAGATTAGTAGTCCTCAGAAGAGTATTCTATAATGCCTAACATTCACCTAAAAAAATGTCAGTGAATAAACGAACGACTTGGACATGTTGTAGTACTCCGACACAGGGCTTCTGATATTTTGATACCGACAGAATTTCCGCGGTTAGTCAGTTAAATGTTCCACAGGTTATTTGCACAACTTATATCGAACTGGTATGGACCGTGGCAGTCGACTGGCGATATATAGATGATTTGTTTCCCTGTGTGGTTGCACGATGACCATTTAAAGATTACTAAACAGTACAGTGGCTTTAAGGCAGAAAAAATGAAGACATTCCTTACTGTCACTACTCATAATATGAATGAAACACAATCTTCAGAAAAAAGGAACATATATTTTCTAGTAAACTGTGCATGCTGCCAGCGTTTACTTCAATATTCGTTTGTAGAACACAAGGAGTTTAGAAGAAGAAATATTTCCAGATTAGATTTACAATGACCTTTGCAAACTGTTAGGCTTTTATGTTATTTTTATGTTATACTGAACATCTTTTCGAGTGACTGTGAGTTTTAGTGGGTATTAAAGTCATTCTTGTCTAAGCTTTGTGTCGGTTGATAACTACATTGCCGGGCGGAGTGGCCGTGCAGTTCTAGGCGCTACAGTCTGGAGCCGAGCGACCGCTCCGGTCGCAGGTTCGAATCCTGTCTCGGGCATGGATGTGTGTGATGTCCTTAGGTTAGTTAGGTTTAAGTAGTTCTAGGTTCTAGGGGACTGATGACCTCAGATGTTAAGTCCCAAAGTGCTCAGAGCCATTTGAACCATTTTTTTTAACTACGTCCCTCGACAGAAAGCTAGGATACGCATTTCCTGTTGTTTTACGAAGATACACAATACATGTATTTAGAAGGTTTTAGGTAGCCACCCACATGTACGTATCCTGCGATTTGAACAAATTACTTCAGGACTTCTAGGACCTGTGCCTCTCGGCCATAGCGAGGTATGACTATCTCTTAGGACGTGGACGCTGACAGAATGTTTTATCTCTCACCTCTCTCTCATTCCTCGTCTGTGACTGGGGTTGCTTTTAGAAAAAGTGGGGAGTGTGTTGCTGTCAGTTTTTCGATGTCTGTTCATTGACTGAGGGCTCCGAATGCATGCATGATAAAAATTGAGAAGATTCCTTGATTGATACGATGATCACTGCCAGTCACATAATTGCTATAATGGGAAACCTAGACGAAAACTGGACCATTAACAACAGAAAAGTGCAGGTTTGTTCACAACTAAAATCTGCAATGGTAAACAGAGAGAGATTAGTAGTCCTCAGAAGAGTACTCTATAATGCCTAACATTCACCTAAAAAAATGTCAGTGAATAAACGAACGACTTGGACATGTTGTAGTACTCCGACACAGGGCTTCTGATATTTTGATACCGACAGAATTTCCGCGGTTAGTCAGTTAAATGTTCCACAGGTTATTTGCACAACTTATATCGAACTGGTATGGACCGTGGCAGTCGACTGGCGATATATAGATGATTTGTTTCCCTGTGTGGTTGCACGATGACCATTTAAAGATTACTAAACAGTACAGTGGCTTTAAGGCAGAAAAAATGAAGACATTCCTTACTGTCACTACTCATAATATGAATGAAACACAATCTTCAGAAAAAAGGAACATATATTTTCTAGTAAACTGTGCATGCTGCCAGCGTTTACTTCAATATTCGTTTGTAGAACACAAGGAGTTTAGAAGAAGAAATATTTCCAGATTAGATTTACAATGACCTTTGCAAACTGTTAGGCTTTTATGTTATTTTTATGTTATACTGAACATCTTTTCGAGTGACTGTGAGTTTTAGTGGGTATTAAAGTCATTCTTGTCTAAGCTTTGTGTCGGTTGATAACTACATTGCCGGGCGGAGTGGCCGTGCAGTTCTAGGCGCTACAGTCTGGAGCCGAGCGACCGCTCCGGTCGCAGGTTCGAATCCTGTCTCGGGCATGGATGTGTGTGATGTCCTTAGGTTAGGTAGGTTTAATTAGTTCTAAGTTCTAGGGGACTGATGACCTCAGAAGTTAAGTCGCATAGTGCTCAGAGCCATTTTTTTATATCTACATTCTCTTCAAATTTCTGAGCTGATTTTGACACATTTCATTAGTGAACGACAGTAAAATGCAGGTGCAGTGAATGCAGTTAGAGTGCCGAACATCTTCAAAAGGCGAAATGTGAGTTGGGTTGAACACCATTTATTATTCTAGTTGTTCACCTTTATTCAGCCAGTACTTTCTGCCTAGGCGTTGAGTTACTGTTGAAATTTTTGCCATAAAATATTAACGAAAGGAAATGTATTTGGACATTAATTTCTTTGTTTCAAAACCAGTAGTTAAGAGTAGAGTAGAAATTACTATTCTTAGCTATCTGAAAAGCTCGGTAACGAGTTACTTCAGTTTCATCCGTATTTTCATTAATACGAATATCTACATCCAAAAATATTCAGCATTCTCATCAATTCCCTGTCAGTACTTCATAAGTTTCAATGATTACTGCTGCTTTATTTGCTGTACCGAACTGAATACACTGTATTCTTCCGGTATAAACGAGAGTGGATTTGCAGAGAGTCGCTTGTTAACTGAATACACTGGTTCTCTGGCCTTCTTCCGGATACCGCTGTGTAAATTCCGCAATATTTCCTCGATCAACTGCTAGAGATCTTAGCGTGATTGCTGCTGGTTACTGTTTCAGGTGGTTTCTACTGGATTCTGTAACCTGTTAATTACAACACTTACGTCATCTGCAAAAAATAAAACTCTGCTTGATGTATATTAAGTGTTAGCCCATCCACATGCATAAAGAACACAAGCGGAAACCAATCGGAACCCTGTGATTTACTTTTTGGATTTCCCCATAGTCACTGTCTGTACTGTCTGACTTATCAGTAACACATTCTACATACGTTTGTCTAAATATCATTAAAACTAGCTGTTTCTAACACTATTTGGTACCCAAAATTTAAACTTTTCAAAGTTTCATGATCTACACAGTCGGTTTGTAAGTATCTGCCCCCAGGGGCTCAGCATTCATTTGCTGGGTACGGGCTTGGCGACCCCGGGGTTCCTCAGCTGGGGACTGGTAAGCGCCGCCAGTCCTCTGTCACCGTAAGCTCCGGGCATACTTCAACGACCACCGTACGGCGCGGCGGTGGAATGTTGTGTGTCTCAGGGAGTGGGGTTCTTGGGTTGACCGCCCGGATCGCGAGGATGGAATAAATCTCTATAAACAACCCCTCAATCTCAAGGTGTGCTGGCTGTTGAGGTGGAACAGTCGTTAGCGGGCAACCTCTGGGGAACCTGCCGCACCTCAGTTGTATAAGGCTTACCTAGGCACGCGGGGCTCTGTCTAGGTGGACTTTTAGTTCCCTAGCTGCTCGTGGGACCGAGATGGATCCTTCGAAATCCTCTTTTCTTCCTCCCAGCGGAAAGGGTGGGCCGCTGGAAGGTTCTAACACCTAGTCTCTTAAGAGGGCTCGTGCAGTCAGTCCCCCTGACTCCGGCACTTCTTTGACAAGTCCAGTCTTAGGTAACAGAATGCTTTCTGGTAATCCGAATGTGTTTCTCATTGTGAAACGGAAGGTTTCGAGAAGGTTTCGCCCTTCTATATACAAAAGGGATTGGAGGGAATCTGTGGCTCCTTAAAATCGGTGAAGCGCTTACGTAATGGGACCTTGCTAGTGGAAACTTCCACTTCCCAGCAAGCAACTAACCTCCAATCTGCTAAATGCCTTGGAGAGTATGCCATAGACACTGAATTGCACAGCACCTTGAACTACAGCAAAGGTGTTGTGACATGCCGGGATCTAGTTGACATTCCCAAGGAAGAACTGCAACGTGAGTGGGCTCCGGAAGGTATCGTTGATGTCCAACACATCATGAAGAGGGTTGAGGGCAATCTTGTCAAATCCGACTCCTTTATTCTGACCTTCAGTAGCACAAAACTTCCTGAACATGTTAAAGCTGGCTTCCTCCGCCTTAGTGTGAGGCCTTATTTCCCGACCTCAATGCGTTGTTTTAAATGCCAGCGTTTTGGGCATACAACCTTAGGCTGTAAAGGCGAAGCAACTTGTGGAAACTGTGGTCAGGCTGCTCATGAAGGAGTTGGTTGCTCGTCTCCGGCTAAATGTATTAATTGCTCTGGGAACCATCCTGTTTGGAGTAGGGACTGCCGAATATTTTTAGAGGAACGCAAGGTCCAGGAAATAAAAACAACCAAGCCTATCCCCTATGGTGAGGCCAAGAAGATCTATAAGTCGATGCAACCTCCCACATTTGCTACATCTTTTGCATCCCTGGTTCAGGTGCCTACTCCAAAAATCGATGCCTCAACGCAGACTGAGGTGGTGAGTGTTGGCACTAACACCTGCTGCTGTCAGTGCACTTGCAACGCAGCCAGTGTTTCAGAGCCAGTAGCCCCTACTCGAACGGCAGACAAAGGTACAATGGCGAACTTGGGCCAGCCCCTGGCGCCTCCAACAGCTGAGGCTTTTCCCAAGCCCAGTGCGCCAATTACCACTCCCACATCAGCTCCCCCAAAGTCCACCAAAGCACAGAAAGCTACTGTACAGCAGCAACAGCGGGTCAAATCCCGTGGTAAACCATCTGACCATGCGAATGTTGTTTTACGTGAGGCTTCATCTGACTCTTCCCCAGAGTTGATGGAGTACGATGTATGTGTGGGGCAATCATCTCGTCCCACGCCTGCCGGCAATCATCTCGTCCCACGCCTGCCCCTCCACCTGCTGCGGTCTCCTCGCCCCGTCAGAGAGACAGGATGAAGGTGCTACCCCCAACATAGATGGCTCCCATACTTCAGTGGAAATTGCAAGGGTTCAGGACGCATGTGGAGGAACTTCGTCTACTCTCTCAGGGTAGACCACTGTGTCTATGTCTCCAGGAGACGTATTTCCATCCATCATACTCCACTGGGATACGAGGCTATACACTCCACAAAAAGGACGACCTGCGTGGACAGAGAGCTAGAGGAGGCGTAGGTATTTTCGTCAGGACGGACTACCTCTCCTCGCCTCTCTCACTTACGACGACTTTACAGGCCGTCGCTGTGTCCGTGCACGTGCGTCATCCATTGACTGTATGTTCACTTTACTTGCACCCACATGATGCTCTTGATGAAGCGGCCCTCACCGACCTTCTTACACAGCTCCCCCAGCCATTCATTATTTGTGGTGATTTTAATGCCCACGATGTGCATTGGGGTTCTGCAATTACCTGCCCCAGGGGTAGAGCAATTGAGAGGCTTCTTCTGTCATCCTGTGCCGCCTTGCTCAATGGAGGACAGAGTACTCATTTCTGCAGGGCGACTGGGTCGTTCTCTGCCATTGATCTCTCGCTTTGCTCTCCAGCTCTTGCCGCCAGTGCTCACTGGGAAGTGGTCGCTGACTGGCACGGCAGTGATCATTTCCCAATCTGGATTCACCTGCCAGATGGCGTGGGCCCCGAAAGGAGACCACCACGATGGGTTCTCAGTGGAGCTGACTGGACACTTTATAGCCAGTTGGCCCAATTCGAACACTGTGCGAATGTTGAGGTGTGGATGGATCATATTACCAAAACGGTCCACCACGCCGCTGCAGCATCCATTCCACAGTCCACAGGCCACCGGAAGAGGCCACCTGTGCCTTGCTGGAGTGCCGAATGCCGCTCTGCAATCAGGACGAGGCGTGCGGCTCTGCGTCGGTTCAAGTGTCGGCCGACTGCTGAGAATCTTGCAGCCTTTCGGGTGGTGAGGGCAAGATGTCGCCGCATTATTCGTGAGAGCAAGAAGAGGTCGTGGCAAAAGTTCCTGAACACGATTAATCGTTCCACCAAAAGTTCGATTGTGTGGGAGACCATCAGGAGAGTTTCTGGCAGAGGAGGGAGGTGCCCCATAGCTGCTTTAATGAATAACAGCACTCTCCACATGGATCCGCGAGACATTGCCCGGACTATGGCAGCGTATTTTGCGACAGTTACTGCAACAGCCAGTCAGGATCCAGGTTTCCAGCGCCATAGAGCGGTTGCTGAGAGATGTAGTCTGAACTTCCAGTCCACCTCTCATGAAGTTTACAACTGCCCATTTTCTATGTGGGAGCTGGATTTTGCATTGTCTGGAGCTCGTGACACATCCCCTGGTCACGACAGGATCCATTACAGTATGCTATGGCACCTCACAATGCGCAACAGAGAAATCGTCCTCGCACTTTTTAATGCCATTTCGGCGTCGGGTCACTTTCCTGACGCGTGGCGTGAGGCAGTTTTAATCCCTTTTTTAAAACCTGGGAAAGACCGCACGAGCCCAAGTAGCTACCGTAGTGTTGCCCTCACTAGTTGCATAGGGAAGACCTTGGAGCGGATGGTCAACCGCCGCCTTGTCTGGATTTTGGAATCCCGGCAACTCCTTAGTCGCTTTCAGTGTGGGTTCAGGAGGTTTCGTTCCACCTTCGATAACATTGCCCTCCTGGAGGCGGCTATACAACAAGCTTTCCTACGCCGTCATCACCTTCTAGGTGTATTTTTCGACATCGATAAGGCCTACGATACCACTTGGAGGCGTCTCATCCTGGAGCACCTTCACGAATGGGGTTTTCGTGGTTGTCTTCCTCTTTTTATTCAGTCTTTCCTCTTGCCACAATATTGGTGACGTCCTGGCTGATCGCTTTGAGCAGGAGAACGGTGTCCCTCAGGGTAGCGTTTTAAGTGTGACTCTCTTTGCCATCGCTATTAATAGCATTACGTCCATAGTGAAAAGTCCTGTCCAGTGTTCTTTGTTTGTTGGTGATTTCTCTTTGTTTTGCTATTCTTCCAGCCTTGCAACGACAACTCGTCAGTTGCAACTTACGATTAGGCGTTTGGATGACTGGGCGCAGAAGAGTGGTTTTAAGTTTTCCACCGAGAAGTCTGTATGTGTTCCTTTTAACCGTTCTCGTTCGATTTTAACCTTTCCTGAGTTGCTGTTGAGGGACACTATTCTTACTTTTAAAGACACGGTAAGATTTCTGGGGCTCATTTTCGACTCGAAGCCCACGTGGTTACCTCATCTTAAAGACCTGAAACGGCGGTCGCTTCAGGCTTTAAGTATTTTAAAATGTCTTAGCCACAGTACATGGGGAGCTGACAGGACTTGTCTGCTCCAGTTTTACAGGGCGTTTGTGCGATCTCGGCTCGATTATGGGTGCACGGTTTATGGGTCTGCGAGGCCTTCTTACTTAAAGACTTTGGACGTTGTGCACCATGAAGGGCTTCGGTTGGCCACTAGGGCATTCCGAACTAGCCCCATACCAAGCCTCTGTGCAGAGGCAGGTGAACCGCCACTTCATATGCGGCGACGGGTACTTACGGTACGCCAGGCGTATAAAACTTTGTCCACACCATACACACCTGCATACCATACCGTTGCTCAGCCTCCTCTGGCACGGTTATTTCAAAACCGGCAACGTGCGACGCAGGCCTATGGGATTCGCGCACAGGATTGCCTCGCTGCGATGTCTATGGCTGGTCTTCGTGTTTTACGTCGCGGTTGGAGCAGATCTCCACCTTGGCTCCTCCGGAAACCCAAACTTATTTTAGATTTGACTCATTTTAAGAAAGATGGCACACCAGATTTTACATTCCAGTCACTGTTTTGTTACATTTTAGATGTGCATCACGGTTTCACTGTCGTTTACACTGATGGCTCCAAACAGGAGAATTTCCTTGGCTGTTCTGTGGTGTTCCCTGATCATGTTACTCGGATTCGCCTCCCTGCTGAATATACCGTTTTCGCAGCGGAGCTCCACGCGATCCTGAAGGCACTGGAGCAGATGCATCGTGTTCGGGGCGATAGATTTCTTCTCTGCTCCGATTCTCTTAGTGCCTTACAATCACTGCAGAACCTAAACCCGACTGAGGAGATGGTCCAGCTGATATATGACCAACTGTACTTGTTCCAACGGTGGGGTAAAGAGGTATCCTTCTGCTGGGTGCCAGGTCATGTCGGGATATGGGGCAATGAACAGGCCGATCGGGCTGCCAAGGAGGCCTGCAGAAAGCAGGATGTGGTCCAGTGTCCTATCCCCTTGCAGTCAGTCATTGCTGCACTCCACAGGAAGTGCATGGAGTTGTGGGAGGACGAATGGCTGGCGGTGACGGCCAATAAACTGCGGTTGGTAAAGTCAACCACTCGGCCGTGGCGTTCCTCCTGCCGGTTGCTCAGGCGGGAAGAGGTGGCCCTCACACGTCTTCGGATCGGGCACTGTCCTCTGACACATAGCTTTTTATTACGGCGGGAGGATCCTCCGTTTTGTGATGCTTGTGGTGAGCAAATCTCTGTCCGGCACAGACTGCAAGGGTAGAAGCACAAGTTGATGGGGATCTGCCTTCTGTTTTAGCTAATGATGAGACGGGTGTGTCTAGGGTTTTTAAGTTTTGTGATGTGTCTGGACTCTGGCCTAATCTTTTAGGCTGGAGGTTTTACTGTATTGCAGAGTGGCTGACTCCTCCCCTTTTTTCCTTGTGGTCAGCCAGCCACTTCCATCTGCTACATTGTTTTAGCTCCCTCTATCATTTTCTTCCTGTGTTGTCCATGTTTTACTGCTGACACCCTGCCTCATCCCACGCTTCGGTGTGGGTGAGCACATATTTTTCAACGATTGTTACCCGTGTTTTATGTTCCGGTTTATATTCCTGTTCTGGGATTTTTCTTGACACCCGTCTCCCTATGTTACTGAACGGGCGCTGAAGACCTTGCTGTCGTGCGCCCAAAAAACCCCTCTACTACCCCCTGTAAATATCTATTCGGAACACGTAAGGCGTAAATGATGGAGTTTGCCTTTATTAGTTTACATAAGCTTCCATAGATTGTGAAGATCACTATCCCCGTTAGTTCCTGCCATGTTATCGACTGTTTCAGAAATTCCTGCAGACGACTTGATTAGCACCGACCAATAAACGTTGTTTCTGGGATGTGTCCCAACAAGGTGAAAACAACGCGGTGTCTGCTGCTGCATATGTGAATGATTATGAGTAAGCAACGGATGGGGCAGTCTGTTTATTTCGCCTTCACTAGCGAGATGATTGCGAGCTCCTCATTGCGACGATGCTTCACATACGAAAAGAAGCACCGTCAGAATGTTTCTGTTGACGAAACAGAGCCAGATTAAGTAATTAAAATTTAAGAATTGTTGTCTTCTCCGGCAGCCAGTCTTCATGTCAACTAGTGTGTTTCGTACTACGGAGCATGTACACTGATCACTGATGAGCCAGAACATTATAACCACATACTTAATAGCTTGTTTTTCCGTCTTTGACACGAAATACATCGCTGATTCTGCGTATCAGGGATCCCACAGTTTTTTGGTAAATTTGTGGAGGTACGTGTCATTAGATGTTTACGCACAGGTCATGTAATTCGCGTAATAACAGGCCACTGATTTGCCTACGCAGTGATGGCGCCTGATGGCGACCCAGATGGGTTCCATGGGATTTATATCAGGCAAATCTGGTCGCATTAAGGGATGCAAGTGGTTCGCAGCAGGCAGCATGTTTTCAATCACTACCACAGGTCCCACGCAAGTGCACGAGAACTACTCCCATAGCATAATACTGCCCCCACGAGCCTACGTCCATGGCGCTCTGCATGTTTCGAGCCTCCGATCATCTCGATGACGGCATCTGTGGCGACGACCATCGACCTAGTGAAGCAAAAATTCGATTCAACCGAAAACCAACACATTTCCATCGATCGACGGTCGACTCCCGATGGGACTGTGCCCCGCAATCGTAATTAACGGTGTTGTTGGGTCAACATGTGAACACATATGGGTGGTCTGCTGCGGAGCTCGATGTTCAAAAATGTACAAGGAACAGTGTGTTCCGAAACACTTGAAAGTGCACCAGCACTGTGTTCTTTAGACAGAGATTCCACAGGTCACCGTCTATCCTATTTTACAGAGCAGAGAATTCTCCGAACCTTACGTTATGTGAACAGTCGTAGGCGTTTAATGGTTTAGCGCCTAGTTGTACTTTCACTGTCATTCTACATCTTTGCGTAGATGCTCACGACAGTAACACGTGAACATTCGACCAGCCTCACCGTTTTCGAGATACTCGTTCACAGGCACTATTTAATGATAATCTGACCTTTTTCAAATTCTATTATCTCAATGGATTTCACACCATTTGCAGATTATATCATAGCTAGGATGGTCCTCCGTCTGTGTGGGGTTCATTTACATACGTTTGTTACCGCGCCCTCTGCCCGCAACGCCACCAGACGCATCGAACGTTGCGGTGGGCAGTAGTCGTAATATAGTGGCTTATCAGTACACATTAGTGCATTCAGCAAGTGATCATATGTTGATCACAATCACCTCTACACCCATCCTTTGACAGCTATCATCGAGTGAGACATGACCGTGACATCCGTGAGTTTTAGAGAACGGTGGCGACTTACTTCAAAGAACAGCTTCAAATTCACGAGAAACTGGGTCTTCTTCAATGAACTTCTTCGAGTCAGATAGTAAAATAATGTATTTGCGGACAAGTTAATAGAGAAATAGGTATGTGAAGATTTAGTTATTAAACAAATACAGCCAAAATAGAAGATTATAGCAGTTATGTAGCCAACAAACTTAATCAACTCGTCCTAGGAAAATTTAAAAAGACAGGTGTCGACATTTCTAGGGATAAATCTGTAGAATATATGCGGTAAGTAACGCCACATAGCCGCGTGGGGTAGCCGCGTGGTTTGAGGCGCCTTGTCATGGTTCGCGCGGCTCACCCCGTAGGAGATTCGAGTACTCACTCGGGCATGGATGTGTGTGTTGTCCTTAGCGTAAGTTAGTTTAAGTTAGATTAAGTAGTGTATAAGCTTAGGGACCGATGAGCTCAGCAAATTGGTCCCATAAGATCTTACCACAAATTTCCAGATTGATGCCACATTAGTACATCAGAATCACAATTTATTTGACTAATATGTTTAGGAAGGAATTAATTCTCTCAAACTAAAAGTTTTAGACAATATCTTAAGTATTTCACTAAAATCAGATATTTTACGTATATGTAATATTACAGCCGATAATTGGTGACTAAAAATGTACAACAGGGATAAACACTGGGACAAATTTGTTATTGTTGTATAGAAGTAAGATTCATATTTTCTGGCGATGGAAGTAATAATGAAGACTAATGCAGAAACGTCAACAACTGAGAATCCAAATAAAATTTACAATGAAGTTCTTAAATGATTTGGACTGCCTCTGCACGCAGCTAATCTCCAGGGGTGCAGTGTCTCATGTTGACTGTCCAAAGAGAGGCACAATTCTTGCTATAGTCACCAAAACATCTGTACATGCACATTTGCTTGTGTATTTGTTTAGCTTGGATATATCGCTCTGCTCATGTATGAATGTTGTGCTGTGTTATGTTTTTGTGTGTGTGAGAGAGAGAGAGAGAGACAGAGAGAGAGAGAGAGGGAGAGAGAGAGAGAGAGAGAGAGAGAGAGAGGGAGGGGGGGGGGGGGGTAGTATGTTATCACAATGTGAAAGACTCTCGATGGGTTCATCTCGAATGAAAAGTGACTGTTCAGAATATACAGATGGAGCTTCATGGCACATTTATGGGTTTCAACATGGAGACATGAAATGTTTCTGTTATTTTTAATTCTTTATTCATCAAAACCAATATCATACAAAGTAGCCTACCACCTAAGACATTAGTGGGTCGAAGTAACACAAAATTAATAATTTTCCAGCAGCATTTACCAAGACTTTATCTACTTATTGTTAGTATTAACTACAGGATGTAAGGTTAGCTACTCTATGGATATTCCTACTATTTGACCTACTGTTAACCTACTATGCTATCTACTCTACCCTACTCTACTAAACTACATCCTCATGAAATGGTTTGCACTAATGTTACAAGAAACAAGAAAAGTCTGAATTTGCAGTTGGATTTATGGGCGTTCCAGTGATATAGGGTCCCCGCGAGCACTAGGAAGTCCAGCAGCATGACGTGGCATTGACTCAAATAATGTCTGAAGTAGTGCTAGAGGAAATTGACGCCATGAATCCTGGAGGGCTGTCCATAAATCCACAAGAGTATGAGGGGTTGGACATCTCTTCTGAGCAGCACGTTGCAAGTCATCCCAGATATGCTCAATAATGCTCATGTGTGGGGAGTTTGGTGGTCAGCGGAAGTGTTTAAACTCAAAAAAGTGTTCCTGGAGCCACTCTGTAGCAATTCTGGACCTGTGGGGTGTCGCATTGTCATTCTGGAAATGGCCAAGTCCGTCGGAATGCACAGCGAACATGAATGGATTCAGGCGATCAGACAGGGTGCTTACGTACGTGTCACCTGTCAGAGTCGTATCTAGACGTATCGGGGTCCCATATCACTCCAAGTGAACGCGCCCCACACCATTACGGAGGCTCCAGCAGCAGGAACAGGCTCCTGCTGACATGCAGTGTCCATGGATTCATGAGGTTGTCTCTAATATATCCGCCGTCCGCGGATAGGAAAATCTCAGAGTGTGAGCTATAGCGTTTTTATTTAAACTAAAGTCTTTCTTCAAAATTTACAAAACAATATTCGTGAGGTAGGACTGATCCTCCAAGGCCTACCAATAACTAAATCAGAGATTCTTCAAGACATAAACTGTCTGTAGTAACTATAAAACTTCACCAAACCAAGCCCCGGGCGTCTCTTGAAGAGCGGCGCGGAGTCCACGTTGCCGTCACCGGAGTCCGAGGACGAGTAGAGGCCCTTGAGGATGGCTCCGGTACGCTGGCGGCTGTAGACGATGACGCGGCGGCTACGATGACACCAGTGGGCTCACTCGGGGTGAACCGCCTCTCCAGGTTTTTTTTTCTTTTTCCTTTATGGAGTTTCGATTCCCCCTGAAGGGGACAGGCTGGCAGCAGCTTATTACGCCGCTCTTCAGCCTACAGAATTTGTTTTAAAAAGATGAAGATAGTAAAAAAAACATTTGGCGGTAAAATCGATGACTTAAAGGTAAAATGGCAGAAAATTCTGGAGCTTAAGACATAAAACACAGGGTTGATGATGCTAATGAAATACACAGGAAGCAGAAAAATAATATACAGACAATTAAAAAACTCGGCGACAGTCTGGGTTCTGTTCGCAAGAGATATAAAATGCACACCCAGCGACAGCATGATTTCTGTTCGCAACACTGTGGAAAGACGCGCAAGACTGAACACTCAGTTAAACACTGCACTAAAAAGTTGGCACAAATATGACATACCACACCTGAGAGCAGGTGGGGGGAAACTGGACAGATGACGGGAAAAAAGGGGGGGAAGGAGAGGAAAAGTGAAGGGGGAGGGGGGAAAGGAGCCAGTGGAAGATGAGGATCAATAAGAGGGGTGGGGGGTGCTGAGCAGACGTGCCAGGGAGTGGGGAAAGCAGAAGAGGGGAGTACAAAAGGACTCGGGCGGGGGGGGGTGGAGAAAGGAGATAGGGAGGGGTTAGGCGGGGAGAAAACACAGGATGGAAGAGGGGAGGAAGAGGGAGTCCAGGGAAAGGACGGAGGAAAGGAGGGGGGTAAGGATCAGAGTTGATAGGAGGGATAAATGGAGGGAGAGAGGGCACCAACCGGGAGGGGGAGTTGATGGAAGCCACCTTGGGAAAGGAGATGTAGGGTGTAGAGATGGAGGGTAGAGGGGATACAACAGTGAAGACGTGGCAGGGGGCAGGGATGGGAGAGGAGGGGAGCAACCAGGGGGGAGGGGGTTCAAGGCGGCGGGAGGTGTAGAGGATGCGGATATGTTCGAGGAAGAGGAGCAGTTGGGGAAAGGAATGAGATCATAGAGGATCCGCGTGGGGGACGGGAGGCGTATACAGAAGGCGAGGCGGAGTGCATGACGCCCTCTCCAGGCTCCTGCGCCAGCCTAAATACTGCTTGGCGCATGGATATGACTGGCTCTATTTGCAGTCACGTGTCGAGCGGAAGGAAAGAGGTCCACGGCTGTAGCGACCTCTTGCGGCGCCGTGGACGCCTCCTGGTGGTCTCTAGGAAGCGTCTGTTTTTCCGGGACGACCGGCCAGGCTGACCCCTTCTCCGTCCGGGGCCCGCTGTAGCGGTCTGCTTCGCGGGAAGCGAGAGTTGCAGGTGCTCAGTCTGGACAGAGTAGTCTCCATACCCGTACACGTCCATCCGCTCGATACATTTTGAAACGAGACTCGTCAGACCAAGCAACATGTTTCGAGTCATCGACAGTCAAATATCGGTGTTGATGGGCCCATGCGAGTCGTAAAGCATTGTGTCGTGGAATCATCAAGGGTACATTAGTGGACTTTCGTCTCCGAAAGCCCATATCGATGTTGTTTTGTCGAATGGTTCGCACGCTGACACTTGTTGATGGCCCAGAATTCAAAATTTGCAACAATCTGCGGAAGAATTGCACTTCTGTCACATTGAACGATTCTCTTCAGTCGTCGTTGCTCCCGCTCTTGGAGGATCTTTTTCTGGCCCCAGCGATGTCGGAGACTTGACGTTTAACCGGATTCTTGATATTCACGGTACACTCGTGAAATGATCGTACGGGAAAAACTCTACTTCATCGCTACCTCGGAGATGCTGTGTCCTATCTCTCTTGCGCGGACTATAACACCACGTTCAAACTCACTTAAATATTGATAACCTGGCATTGTAGTAGCAGTGCCGGCCGAAGTGGCCGTGCGGTTAAAGGCGCTGCAGTCTGGAACCGCAAGACCGCTGCGGTCGCAGGTTCGAATCCTGCCTTGGGCATGGATGTTTGTGATGTCCTTTGGTTAGTTAGGTTTAACTAGTTCTAAGTTCTAGGGGACTAATGACCTCAGCAGTTGAGTCCCATAGTGCTCAGAGCCATTTGAACCATTTTTTTGTAGTAGCAGTCACCGATCTACCAACTGCGCCAGACACTTGCTGTTTTATATAGGTGTTGCCGACCGCAGCGCCGTATTTTGCCTGTTTACATATCTCTGTATTTGAATAGGTATCCCTATTCCAATTTCCTTGTGGCTTCAGTATATATATAGGGCGTGTCACGTAACACGTAACACCTCTTTTATTTCATGAACGGTTACACATCTAGATACGCGGTTTTCAGCTAATATTAAAGCGTCGAGGGCACGTACGTTGTTGTTTGGTTAATTTTTATAGCGTTCATATTAACTGAGATATTGAAGTAAGTGCTTTTTTAAAAAATGGAACCGTTTACTTTTCATGACTGCATTCGATAGCAGCATTTCAGTGATACAGCGTTTGGTAATGTTGATGTTGAAAACTGTCATAAACTCATTCGAGAAATGTCCCAGAGTGTGAGGGCACGAGGGCTTGAAACGGCATTTTCGGTGCAAACACTTCCGAGCAGGCGTCTCGAACCAGGCTGTGTACTTGTATACTGTACGGTCGGCCATCACTACGAAAATAAAGCTTTATTTCCCTTGAACTCACTCACGACGTAGATGCAGGTTCACCTACGATTGATGTACAATGCAACGTTAACTAGAACCTACCGCATCACAAAGGGCTTAGGAAAACTATTTCATATTTTTATATCCTCCAAGACTTACGTGAGTTGAAATAGAGGTATCAACTGTTCATTCTTCAGGAATAGAGAGGTCTTATACGCTGCAAAAAGTAACTTCTGTATTAAATATCTGAAAGCTAGAAGGAAGATTTGACCTACCTTTTCCTATATGTGGTTGTGTGCTTCTTAGAGGTAAAATACATGTTATCGGACAACTGTCTCTACCTACACTGCTGTAAATTAGATCATATGGGATACATTCATTATACTAAACATTTTATTAAAAATGCTCTGATGACCACCTGTACACCGCAAAATAAACACTCTTCATAACGAAACGTCGTTTCATGCTGAACGTAAGCGCGTAGTGACAGTGTTACCAACTACGTTCAATGCATGCTGTCGATTTAGTTGACATTCTAGTGCAAATTCGTACTCATGTAAATGAAATAAATCATTTCTTAACAATGATTTGGTAACCACCCAAACCACATAACATAAATGTCATATTTCAGAAAAATAACTTCATCCTTTATTTAGGCATGTGTTCAGACTGTTGACTATGGCCTGATAGGTACTTTTGCAATCGCCGCTCGAAAGAACGATGAATAAATGTAATCACAGTGGATCATACGGTAGGGCAGGCTCCGGCGATTCGACGGCACATATCGTTTGACGTAGTTGGGGCTTTGTCATAGACTGTATCTTTGGATGCTCCCCAAAGAAAGATATCAAGAAATGTCAAATCAGGGGACCTCGCAGGTCTTTCGAGAACAGAATTTCGTCTTATCCACCGTCCAGCAAAGTTTTAATTCAGTATTTGTATTGCAACACGGGACGAGCTAACTGGACCACCGTCGTGTTGCAGCCACATACACTGTCGAATATCCAGTGGTACCTCTACTAGAAGAACCGGCAGAATGTTCGTCAGAAAGTATGCGTACGAATGTCCAGCCGCGCGGGATTAGCCGAGCGGTCTGGGGCGCTGCAGTCATGGACTGTGCGGCTGATCCCGGCGGAGGTTCGAGTCCTCCCTCGGGCATGGGTGTGTGTGTTTGTCCTTAGAATAATTTAGGTTAAGTTGTGTGTAAGCTTAGGGACTGATGACCTTAGCAATTAAGTCCCATAAGATTTCACACACATGAATGTCCATTTAGAATCCACGAGATGAAGTAAGGGTTCAACAATATAATTATCCATGCTGCCGCACCATACATTTATGCTCCCCGCCGCTATTGTTACCCAACAGAAATACAAATGCTGTTCCTTTTTCTGATGATGCTGTGTTGTTGAGGAAAGAAGTATCTACTCCCACTGCGCTTTTAACAACGACAGAAAACTCAACTTCAGATACATTCGTAATTCGAGTCTGTCCTGATGTGAAACGCTGTGAGAAAATAAACTGCAGATCATTACTAACAGTCTTATGTTCCATTTTATGCTAATGTAAGGCGTAGAATGACCATTTTATTCATCTGTTACTAATGTGGCTGAATCTGGAATAGATTTAGTATTTTTGAAAAACGATAAGCACGCGTCCCACGTTTCATGGGTCACTATGTTAATCTACATCACTACCCGCACATGAAATCATTACTACTTGGAGACTGTATCAAGCGACCATTTTCGTTCTGCTGTCGTGCCACCCGACTGACGTCACAGCAGGCAGCCTCGGCTGAACGACATTAGCGCAGGAAGCCGGAATACAGTCCCCACGCCTTACTTCCTGACACCTCCTTCTTGGCCTACGCTTCCTGACTGTAAGAAACAGGCGAAAGAACACTCTGGCAGTCGCGACTCCTACTACTTAAATGTATCAGAAGAGGTGACAAATTTTGTGGAAGTTGATGCATTATTTGAAAAGTCTGTTATTCTACACTGTTTGTTTTGCCTAAAACTGTAGGTCTCATTACATACTTCGGTCTTTTAAGAATGAGGTTTTAATATCCCGCCTTTCCAGATACACACAGTCCGACTCCGAGTGTGGCAGCGACATTACTTGTGGGGCACAGAGTTCAGCCCTTTGCATCTAGGAGCCCAGAAAGCCTGACCAAGGATGGCGTTTCCTACGTTTCTTTCTGATGGAATATGTAACTAAAACTGCGTGGCAGCAGTTCAGTTAAAAAGATATTCTCTTTTGTACAACCTTTGCAGCGATACTTGGCCGTCCACAATTAAGCGAGATAATCTCAAGTAGAATACCTTCGTACCGTAACTTAACACTAACGAGACACGTCGCTGTCGAAAACCACAGAGCATGTGTAAACAAAAATCGTCATTAAGGTGATGACTGAAGGTGCTGTAGAGAGTCAACGTTACGACCGCAAGTAACGTGCACTACGCTGGCGTCCTAAATTAAAGCAACAAACCACTATTTCCCCGTTCTCTGTCTAATTCACGATATAATGATACAAACTGTCAACAGACGTCCGTACGATCGTGTTCTGCACGAAGGATGGCACTCCGGTCAACAGACAGCAACACCAACGATGACATCAGGGCACCTATCAAACGAGGTAGTGTTTTTCGGGTAGTATCACATCCACAATCGCTCTGTGCACAATCACAGTCGGTGCATTATGGCACAGAAAAGACTCCTACCAGATTCTCTGACACAGGAAGAACGGAAGTAGGGCAGTCGCAAACTGATGTGGCTGATAGCTTAATGTAAATATTTCTGTTAAGTCTCGGATGTGGCGATAGTTTATGGTGACCGAAACTTTATCCTGAAGACAATGGTAGTGCCGGCCAGGACCGTTGTTTGGCTGGAAGGGCTTTTTCCTTTATTTTGTGGATATTTTGTTATGGAAATCTGTTTGATTATGTGTCATTGGGTCAAATGATTCTGGATTGTTCCGAAGTACCGATTATATACTGGTGTCCAAAATTAAAGCAAGAAACGGAAATTTGGCAAGGTTGCGCTTATTTTGTCACAAAACAGTATGAACAGGTGATAGTAAAGTAGAAACACTGTAAAGACTATAGAACGACAACAACTGCGACATGCATAACGGTAGACAAAAATGTTGTTCGTTTCTTAGAACCTAACGGATTTGCACATACGTTCCGACAACCGGTTAATGTGCTCATTATGAGGTGTGACCAACTCTGGCAGCAATATAAGCCTGACAACGATCGTACATGCTGCGAAACATGTCGTCAATCTCATGCTGAGGCAATAACGCCCATTCTTCCTGCAGAGCTGCTCGCAAGTTTTGGAGAGTGGTTAGTGGATGCTGACATGATACAACCCGTCTGCCTAGTGCATCCCAGACATGCACTCCGAGATTCAAATCGGGAGAGGGAGCTGCCCACACCATGCGTGCAGTATCTTCCGTTTCTGAGAAAACATCAACCACCTGTGCTCTATGAGATCGAAGTCTGGGCCCACAGCAACCCCCAACAACTCTCGTCACGGTAGCTGACAGTAATTAAACCTGGCCAATGCAGCCGCAATGTTCCATGAACAGGTATTCAAGTAATCAACGTAATTCCTGCCGACACCATTACGGATAGTCGTCGATATCGGTCTCTTTCCACAATGTTTGGGTGCCGAAATCGTGTTCCACGTCCCCCACCCCCAGATGCGAATCCGTCGAGAATCTGTAACGTCTTCGCTCTGGCGTACGTTAACTCTTTAAAGCCTGTACTATGGTAAGTTGACGGGCTTCACCTTATAAGAAATGATTTTAGTAAATATGTTGACCGCGTGTACCTGAATGGAGGCACAATCAGACTTACACCCACTCAGTAACAACAATGATACGTCAAGCAAGTCTAAAGTGCAACTACACGTTAGGACGGGCAAAAAACATACACAGCAGATACTACCAATTGTTAATAATACGGTCGCCAGCCTAATTAGGCATTAAGTGAGTTTTTTCCTTGTACAAGTGGATGTACGTACAAGCATAACAACACGTAGTAATACTGCAATATATGGTAAATTTTAGCATCAGAAAAATCTACTGAACTAAGATTTTCCTTTTCTGTACTAATTTGGACAAGCTATAAATACACAACATTACATTATAATGATTACTACAAACTGCGTTTTGTCTATTGATCCGACTGAAATCGGGCATAGGTTACCCTAGAAATAGCACTTTTGAAACACACATACAATGTCAATTTTAATAAGGGTAAAACACTGATAAAATTTAGGTTTTATATTGACTTTAACTTTGCTGGTCAAACCAGTTCAGTACACTTCAGAATTTAAATGAATAGAAAAGAAAAGAGTGGAGGGGGGACCCTGAAACTGTTATGATCACTGTGTTGAAACTATTAACTATTGGAAGCATTAAGCACGCAAGATTTACAATATATGAGTTACTACTCTTTTTGTCTTATTACTTCCTCATTTAACTACCATTATTTTTGTCTCAAATTAATTAAGCTTCATTACTAAACCAATTCCAAAATTATCTTCCAACTTTGTCAGACCTTTGCTCTTTGCTTATATTTTCATTAACAATAAAATTCCTTAAACATCTTTCTAGTATAGATAGGTCTGCAGGTAATTCTTATTAACATAAACTTTAAATCTTCATTTCGGGACACTCGGATTGCACAACATGTGGAAAGGACCCTGTCTAGGTTAATGATGAGGATAATTAATTGATAGGACAATTCTGGTAAAAGTTAAGTTGTTATTGAACAGTCAGGAACAAAATTAACACTGGTCCACACGAATACAATTCTAAAGATTAAACCTGTTCGCATCGATGCGGCGGTTGGCGGGCGGCGAGATGGCGAGGCGCACAGCACACATACAATCACAGCTATGGCTCTTGGTGTATCGGCACATTGTTTCTTATTAGCGTCGCAATCCTTTTCCGTTTAGTGCCTATGACATACAGCCATGCTGTGTAGTCGTCGGAAACGGCACATCCGAGGCTCAATGAAATCACGTTTTCCAGGAGAGCCTCCTCGATCCAGAGCGTGTTTCTCAGACCGATGCCCAACTCCGACTATCACAGCTGAACCCGTTATGCCGTGCCGCGCCCGTGTGCATTTTCCCGCGCTCGCCTGCCATCCACCTTTTACCGCTCCCCTACAGACAGGGTATTCACCAAAGGTTTTACATTCCACATATCCTAATACATTGCCTACGTATGGACCGGACGCACAATTACAATTTTAAACATATTACAATAGATTCAACATGGGTTACACTTCAATTCTGTTACAGCATTGTTACAGCATTGCTTGAAATTTGACATAAATATTAATATTCACATCGAAAGTTGCTTACAGTTCCTTTAACATAATGACACGAAAAGAAAAAGAAATGAAATCAAAACATTGCTTACACTAATTTATCGAAAATCAGAAGAAAAATTATTATATATACAGTTGTTGTTGTTACACATGCCCCTGTTTCCAGTAAATTTTACTAAGTACAAATTTTATGGGAACACTAAATTTTACATTTATACAGTGGTTCTGAATCTTTATGTGAATGTCCAAAAAAAATTTTATACCACATACTTCCTTTCACTCACATTATATAGGTCTATACTTTTTAACATATCAAGAACATTTACTTGTCATTTACTTAAGTGCCTTTCGCACAGTCCAACCTCCCATCACAACATTATTAAAATAGCAAATTACTAATTTTTACTAAATTTCTCGAAGAAATAATTTCAAAATCTGGAACACAAACATTTAACTACAAAAGCAAATGCAAATATCTGTATACACTATAAGACAATTTATTGCTGCTTGCATTGAATGGCAGTCCATTTCCTTACTTACTAAAAAAAAAAAAAAACAACACAATAATATTCAGAAAATTTACTACACATATTGGCTGCCTATTATTCAGATTTGGGCAGTCCTTTTCACCTCATATTGTCACATCTCCTGTATCACACTTACAATTCTCCATTGACTATTTATCTGCCCTCTTTGGTGTTTGGCAGTCCTTTATATTATGACTCATATACTGTCCACTTTGGTTTTCGGCATTTACCCTTTCCTTTTCAGTCCTTTTCTCCATACATTCTTACATTTATAGTGCATTTGGTAATCTGAAACTCACATAACTACATTAGCACACTGTCAATGGTATACATACATTTACAAAGATTTGTTACATTTCGAATAAAATAGTTTCAGCATAGGATGCAGCACATTTACTGCAAATTGCTTTCTGAGTGTACTTATGTCACTCACTCCTAGGAACATACAGTTTCAGGTCCACAACATTTCTTACACCTAAAGGTTTTTTGGATTTTGGGTAGATCAGGTAGTAAGCATTATCGTGTGGAATGTTCTGTATTATATACGGCCCATTATAAATATATTTAAATTTGGAAATTTCATGGTTCAGTTCACTAGACTTTTCGTGGGTTTTTAAAAGAACATAATCCCCAATTTTAAATTTTGAAACTTTCAGATTTTTATCGTGTCTTTCAGATCTAGATTCAGCTTTTTGCTTTGCCCTTTTTCTGACTAATTCTTTCTTTTGACTCAACCCCAAACTTGTACAAGGTGGAAACTCTAGTTTTTCTTCAATTAAACTTTTACTCCTGCTGCCTAACAAAATTTCTTCCGGTGGGAACCCAGTAGTTTCATGATGTAATGTGTTCATGACATTCTCAAAATCCGATATAAATCTGCCCCAGACTCTAAATCATGCCCCTTCCTGTTTTTACCGCAACGCACCTTGATCGACTGTCACATTGTCCCAAGATACGTTCCTGACCTGTGAACCATTTATATCTGGCGGCTTTTTCGGTTTCTCGAGTTCAAAGTCCTTGCTTACTTGAATTCTTTGTAAAATAAACACTGAGTCGTCCGGTGGCTCTTTCTTTCTTTGTTCAGTCTCAACATCTGGGTTTTGTTTTGAAACTTCATCATCAATAGATACAATATCGCAATTAACTGTATCCCCATTATTTTCGCTAGTACCGAAATATTCGTCATCTGAATTATCGTCAGAATCCGACGATTCTGGATCGCTTTCAGGTTCTAACATAAAAGCTTTTCTGAGACAGGCATTAAGTTCTCCCTCTGCATTTTCGTCAGGCTTTGATTTTAATTCAATTTCCTCTTTTGGCAAAACGGCCTCATTATCAGCTTTACTCACATCTACTGTTAATTCATATTTCGTGTAACCCTCGTGGACTTCAATTACTTTTAGGTAATTATCTGCCCCTTCTCCACGGCGCATTTCGGTTGCAGCTAGTACTGTTGGCGGATCGTTAACAGAAGTTACTTCCTCGTCAATGCTAAGGATTTCATCCTCAAATTCCTGCCTATCATTAACCTTCGTCCTATCAGCAGCACGCATACTTTGCGCGGCGCTATTTACTCTCTCCTCTTCAAATTTGGGCCACGTCACCTTATCGACGTCCCTACTACCTCCTTTTTCACTAATTAACTTCCTTGCTTCATACTCCTTCTTAAAATCCTCCCAATCACATTGCTTTAGGCCCTTGTACAGATCGTCGATCTGCACACGCCAATCAGTTACTTCTGCTAATTCATTCTCGCCTTTTACTTTATTGCTAACACTGCTAACCGCACCTCTCTGTGTACTCACAGTTTCATCTATTATTTCCTTCGCCACGGAATTATCACTCGTAATATATTCATCAGCTCTTACGGCTATGTTCGTACCTAATGCTGCCGTATTGCTAGCGGCTTCTCTCTGAACAGCTGTTCTGCTAGGCTGGGCCGTTGCCCTCTGATGCTCCACTCGCCTGTTAACAAGTATTTCTCTGCGCGGCAAAGATGAGTCATTCGCGCTCGCACCTGACGCTTGTTTTGCAACAACACGTTGCGTCGTTCCACGCCTGTCTCTAGCCTGTCTCATAACATTACTGTCAGTTCGGTAACTTTTCTTAAATCGGGGCCAGTATATATTGTCCGCTTCCGTTTGGCTCGCAACGTTCGCGGAAATCAGTTTCCCACGTCGTTATTATTTTGCGCGGTGTATCCTCTACCGCGACCTGGATAACTTCCTCTTCCTCTACCTCTACCTCTCTGTATCATATTGACGCGAAACCCTTCGCCGTCATTTCTCTCGTCATTATTACGGTTATTTCTGTTACCAAAATTTTGATAATTGGCACGACTTTCGCGCCAATGGTCTTCGTCTTCGACCCTTTCGAGAAACGCTTGGAAGCTGCGATGATTGCTTCCCACGTATCTCTTTGAATCTTCTGGAAGCTTTTTATATAACTCCCATATTATTTCAGAATCCAATCTTCTTCCTCTTAAATGCGTCAACTTCCGGTACCAATATTCGCAGAAATCTTTCAAGGAATTCCTGCCCCTGTTATCATGAAGCTTGGCCATGATAAACTCGCGCCACAAATGATCCTGTTTTTGTTCGGACCAATATTCTTCCGTAAACCTTTGCTTAAATTCTTCGAACGTCATTCGATCGGT
Organism: Schistocerca nitens; assembly: GCF_023898315.1. Lineage (NCBI taxonomy): Eukaryota > Metazoa > Arthropoda > Insecta > Orthoptera > Acrididae > Schistocerca > Schistocerca nitens. Next base: position 628,321,436 of record NC_064616.1, on the reverse strand, counting down.
ATTCAAATTAATTCCCCAGCGCTTAGCGTCACCCGCTAAGGCGCTAATTACTACGTTTATCTTTTCCTGATCAGACAAGTGTTCAGGAAATATCCTCTCGCAATTTTTGATGAAATCTAACGGATGCCATCCGTTATGTTGCTTGGCGGGACCGAAGCGTTCCTCACCTTCTAACAGCTTCGTAATTGGTGTGCCATTACAGACAACACCAGGTCTATCTTTAATTTTACTCTCAAGATCGAAACTTTTGCCTTGAATTTTCGAAGTATTTTGTTCACATTTTTGTACACATCCGGTAACTTTCTCACCTAAATCTCTTTCAGTGTCTGAAACTGCCTTTTTCAACTGTGAGATTCCGTGTTGACATTCGTTTACTATTTCAGTTTTAAGACCGAAAACTTTTTCGTCTACTTTTGTTTCAACCAGAGGCTCTACTTTCTCTTGGATGTTGAGAATTTCAACATCGAACCTACTGTTAATGTTACCAATTTCCCCCTGCATAGTATTCATATTTTTGTTAATGGTGTCAATTTCAAATTTCATAGTATTTACCACAGAACTTAAATTACCCACATTTGTTCTACCTATTCTATTTGTTTACTAATTTTAATTCCTTGATGTTCGACCTGTGCTTTAATTTGACCAACTTGTGTTTTAAGCTGCTCGTCAACATGTGTTTTAAGCTGCTCGTTCTATGTTTTGAGCTGATTACTTTGTATTTTGAGCTGCTCGGCAACGTGTGTTTTAAGCTGATTAACCTGACTACCGACTTGTTTTCGAAGCTGATCATTCTGTCGTGCAATTTGTTTGGTTAATTGTTCAAATAAATCGTTCATGCTTAAAATTTTGACACTGTTTTGTTCTACGGAATCTGTGTGTTCCGATCCTACTTCAGGAGTTTCTTTCGGTTCTTTCTTTATCTATGGTGAATCAAACATGTCAGTGGATTCATTCACATACCCACTATCATCTACAAAGTCACCCTCCACTTCCTGTTTTATCCCTTGCTGTGTTCGAGACGATCTCGACATTTCAATCTGTTCGTTAACGTGTTATCTGGCCACGTAAACTCCTGCTACTGCCAGCCGCATTTTCCATTACGCTCGGCACATCTACTGTTTCTACATTGTTGTCCATACTGAACGCAAATTACACCACACTATCGTACTTGACGTTCACTGCTATTTACTTTACTAACTATTATTGCAATTCGAGCCACTGAACATCCACTATTCGGTATTCACTTTAATTTGTGACCGACAACAACTGGATGTCCTGTCACCGGGAAGCCACTTGTAACGTCTTCGCTCTGGCGTACGTTAACTCTTTAAAGCCTGTACTATGGTAAGTTGACGGGCTTCACCTTATAAGAAAGGATTTTAGTAAATATGTTGACCGCGTGTACCTGAATGGAGGCACAATCAGACTTACACCCACTCAGTAACAACAATGATACGTCAACCAAGTCTAAAGTGCAACTACACGTTAGGATGGGCAAAAAACATACACAGCAGATGCTACCAATTGTTAATAATACGGTCGCCAGCCTAATTAGGCATTAAGTGAGTTTTTTCCTTGTACAAGTGGATGTACGTACAAGCATAACAACACGTAGTAATACTGCATTATATGGTAAATTTTAGCATCAGAAAAATCTACTGAACTAAGATTTTCCTTTTCTGTACTAATTTGGACAAGCTATAAATACACAACATTACACTATAATGATTACTACAAACTGCGTTTTGTCTATTGATCCGACTGAAATCGGACATAGGTTACCCTAGAAATAGCACTTTTGAAACACACATACAATGTCAATTTTAATAAGGGTAAAACACTGATAAATTTAGGTTTTATATTGACTTTAACTTTGCTGGTCAAACCAGTTCAATACACTTCAGAATTTAAATGAATAGAAAAGAAAAGAGTGGAGGGGGGACCCTGAAACTGTTATGATCACTGTGTTGAAACTATTAACTATTGGAAGCATTAAGCACGCTTCCTCATTTAACTACCATTATTTTTGTCTCAAATTAATTAAGCTTCATTACTAAACTAATTCCAAAATTATCTTCCAACTTTGTCAGACCTTTGTTCTTTGCTTATATTTTCATTAACAATAAAGCTCCTTAAACATCTTTCTAGTATAGATAGGTCTGCAGGTAATTCTTATTAACATAAACTTTAAATCTTCATTTCGGGACACTCAGATTGCACAACATGTGGAAAGGACCCTGTCTAGGTTAGTGATGAGGATAATTAATTGATAGGACAATTCTGGTAAAAGTTAAGTTGTTATTGAACAGTCAGGAACAAAATTAACACTGGTCCACACGAATACAATTCTAAAGATTCAACCTGTTCGTGTCGATGCGGCGGTTGGCGGGCGGCGAGATGGCGAGGCGCACAGCACACATACAATCACAGCTATGGCTCTTGGTGTATCGGCACTTTGTTTCTTCTTAGCGTCGCAATCCTTTTCCGTTTAGTGCCTATGACATACAGCCATGCTGTGTAGTCGTCGGAAACGGCACATCCGAGGCTCAATGAAATCACGTTTTCCAGGAGAGCCTCCTCGATCCAGAGCGTGTTTCTCAGACCGATGCCCAACTCCGACTATCACAGCTGAACCCGTTATGCCGTGCCGCGCCCGTGTGCATTTTCCCGCGCTCGCCTGCCATCCACCTTTTACCGCTCCCCTACAGACAGGGTATTCACCAAAGGTTTTACATTCCACATATCCTAATACATTGCCTACGTATGGACCAGACGCACAATTACAATTTTAAACATATTACAACAGATTCAACATGGGTTACACTTCAATTCTGTTACAGCATTGCTTGAAATTTGACATAAATATTAATATTCACATCGAAAGTTGCTTACAGTTTCTTTAACATAATGACACGAAAAGAAAAAGAAATGAAATCAAAACATTGCTTACACTAATTTATCGAAAATCAGAAGAAAAATTATTATACATACAGTTGTTGTTGTTACAAATCACTCTCCACACCAATTCGTGTCACATCTGTGAAGTAACATTGGCCCACTGTTTGACCATCCAGGTGACATGTTGACGACTCCACTCTAAACGTTCCCTTCTGTGAAGACGTGCCGGAGGTACACATACTGCAGGTCCCTGACAATAAAGGCCACTCTGCCGAAGCCTTCTGTACACCGTCTGCCTCATTCAGACACGTCCAGTGGATGCTGCGAGGTCAGATGCCAGTTGTAGTGCAGTGCTAACGCGGTATCGTCGTGCCCTCGCAGTCAAACAACGGTCCTGACAGGCACTTCCCTTCTCTTCAGGATACAGTTCCGGTCCCTGTAAACTATCGCCGCATCCGAGACACAACAGAACTGTCACTTTGCGACTGTCCTGCTTCCATTCTTCGTATGGCCCTCTACCGCAGAGAATTTGGTTGAGTCTTTTCTGTGCCATACTGCACCGCCTGTGACTGTGGATGTGAGACTACCCCAAAACCACCACCTCGTTTGATAGGTGCCCTGATGTCATCGTTGGTGTTGCTGTCTGTTGACCGGAGTGCCATCTTCCGTGCAGAACGCGATCGAGCGGACGTCTGTTAACAGTTTGTATCATTGTATCGTGAATTAGACAGAGAACGGTTTGTTGCTTTAATTCAGGACGCCAGTGTAGCGCACGTTACTTGCGGTCGTAACGTTGACTCTCTACAGCATCTTCAGTCATCACCTTAATGAAGATTTTTGTTTACACATGTTCTGTGCTTTTCGACAGTGATGTGTCTCATTAGTGTTAGGTTACGCTACGAAAGTACTCTACTTGAGATTGTCTTGTTTAACTGTGGACAGCTAAACATCACTGCAAAGGTTATATAAAAGAGGGTATCTTCTCAACAGAATTGCTACCACGCAGTTTTAGTTAAATATTCCATCAGAAAAGAACATAGGAAATGCTAGCCTTGGGCATGGTGTAACCACTCCGACTCCTCTTCAGAGCCCTTGATCTCAGTAACGGAGCCATCAAGCAATGGTGTAAAGCATGGCTTGAATGGAAAACGATTGCGAAAGTAGTGGCTCAGCTAAGTGGGAGTTTTCAGGAAGTCGTCTTAATGGGGCTTATCTTAACCATCTTTATTTTCATCAGTACAGTTCGTTTTTAGTGCAACCAAACAACTGTAACAGTGGAGGATTTTAGCAGAGCAGTTTTGAAAGCAGTTTTAGAAAATCTTGTTTAATAAGACCAAAGGAATGTAAACCATAATACAGTGAAAAACTAGCCCAAATTAACAAAATTGTAAGAACCTGTTGAGGAATTTTCGCATTTCGGGTAACTGAAGACAGTGAAAGAAGTCAGCCAAAGGAAATGTACAGGCGATCAAATGGTTGCGAATGATTTGAGTAAACAAAACAAGGTTTCCGGAACAAAGTTTACAATATATTAAATGCATCCGCAGTTTGGAATACGGACAACCATCAACTGTATAATGGAATGATGACAATGAAAACTTATGCCAAACCAGGACTCGAACCCGGATTTCCTATTTGTCATGAGCAGCCGCCTTATCGTCAGCTATCCGAAAACGTTTCAAGGCCAGATCCAAACTTCCATTCATCGTTAACCATGTGTCTGCAACCTGCACTCGTATACTCGTTGTGCGCATTCTCGTAACTTGCCCGGTGCCTGAACTGTGTTGTTAGAAGTACGATGTAATGTTCCTTTGAGCAATGGAAAAATGCATGTTGGCGGTTACTAGGACAGATCGATAAAAAAAAGATCAGGAACCACACTGGGTGCCGACGTTTTAAGACAGCATATAACAATAAACGGCGGTGGGCAGGACTTGTAGCTTGCCAAATGTATGAAAGATAGGGCACGAAGTTCTTCCAAGAGGCAAGGAAAGAACTATCTTTTCCTGGGCTCATCCCGTGTCTTTCACAGAGTCTGCATCTAAATTTGGATTTGGAAATGTTAGTGGTACAGGTTGTCAGGATGTCCTTCCTGTCACCATCTCCCTCCTTCTCCCCACCGCAAAGAAGGAATTTTGCACTATACGTCTGCGTCTAGTGTTATCCTATTTGAAAATTTGTGAACGTTTTCTGAATGTTTCTGAATCAGGTAAATTAGGCGGGACTCGGGTTACAGCCTAGTATTTACTTAGTCGGATGTGGGAAACCGCCTATAAACCACTATGCTGGCCGACACACATGCTCTGGTCACTAATCCGTCGGGCGTATTCAGTCTGGGGCTTGCGTGCTTCGCCGAATTTCGGAAGCAGTGTAACGTGCGCAGTTATCCGGCCCGTTCGAGAGGCAAGGAAAGAACGAGATTTTGAAAGGACGTTAAAAAGAAAATAAGAACAAATACATGACTGCGTACAGCTTAGTATCATAAGGCATGGGAAAATCTGGAGGACGTCTTTATCCGGCGGTGGATGTAAAATGACTGATAATGAGAACGATAATGATATAGATAACACATCGTTCACTTCAAAAGGCCTTAAATTATTTAATGTTTTCTTAAATCAACAGGTGAAGCCGCAGGAATTACGGAAGATTAACTCACGATCATTGATTCTCTTTATTGTTCACAGCAACCGTATCAATTAAAAGCATGAATTATTTACAAATTGTTTCTTGTTTGGTAGCAGCCGTATTGTTTCCTCCATCCTGGTTTGCAGTTAAATGTGTAAATCGTTTCACCTGAATGCCAGGAAGTTCCTTTATTGATGTGCCGGCGAGTTTCAAACATGGATATCCCTTCCTTTTGATGCATCTCACCTAATGAACGCACAATCGGTAGGGCGTTAAGATATTAAGCTCCTCTCATAAATATGAGTAGTGCTGGGAGGGTTGCGTACATATGAGCGACGTAATTATTGTGATTGGCAGGCAATACGACATGTCCCTCGCAGCGGAGGGGCTGCCCCGCTCTCAATATGCATAAGGACAGCTGTCCGCGACGCCAACGGCCGCTTAGCCCGCCGTAATTTGATGACATCGGTCGACGCTGCCGGGATTTCCGCGCTATTCCGTTTCTCCCCTTCCTGTGCTCTCCTACAGCCTTATGACCAACAGTCACAATATATTTTAGTATTTTCATTCTACTTCGACGTGGTCTCTTTAGAAACAGAGGCAGCGAACTGTACCTAAGGATACAAATAGTCTCCCAGGGCCGAAATAGGCGGGCGCGGTGGCCGAGTGGTTCTAGGCGCTTCAGTCCGGAACCGTGCGACTGCTACGGTGGCAGGTTCGAATCCTGCCTCGGGCATGGATGTGTGTGATGTCCTTAGGTTAGTTAGGTTTAAGTAGTTACAAGTCCTAGGGGACTGATGATCTCAGATGTTAAGTCCCATAATGCTCAGAGTCATTTGAACCATTTTTTTTCAGCCTAAATGCGAGTTTTTCTCTTACGAACTTGCCAAGGATGTTCTTCCGAAATGTTTCGTAGTTCTATCGACATAAAACGTTTTCTATAATGAAGGAAAGCTATATTTACTGTTACGGTATTTCAATGACAAAATTTCAGCCAATGGAATTATTGTGATGTGTCTAAGGCGTCCTACTGCGGAAATCACCACACACTTTCGAGAAAATTTATCTGTTCCAAGAGTCAGTGAGTACGTGGTTCACTTCATGTTTGAGTGATAGGAAGCAAAAGGAAATGTTAGACAGCCGGTAATGTTCTTGCGATGAATCGTCTTATCATTGGCAATAATAGCAATTGGTCGTCCAGAGGGTTCAACGTTAGGACCGCTCCTCATCATGCTGTATGAAACGACCTACCGTGATATAATAGTGTTAGCTGATCACCCAAGAACAATACTCAAGCGGAACGGAGATGGAACAACTAAGAGAACAACGATTATTCTGAAGAATTACTGATTTAATGTCAGTAAAACATCAGTCATATAACAGGAAAAACACAGGCCATTCAGTTACTGAGTTCACCGAGCGACGTGGCTCAGTGGTTACCACACTGGACTCGCATTGAGTAGGACGACGGTTCAAACACACCTCCAGGCACCCTGATTTAGGCTTCCTTAGATTTTCCTAAATCCGTCCAGGCAAATGCCGGGATGGTTCCTCTGAAAGAATGGGACCGATGACCTCGCTGTGTGGTCTCCTCCCCCAAATGAACCAACCAACCAGTCGTTCAGTTCTGTATAAGGCAAGCTGTGTCGCCATCAAAAATAGTAGAGCACCGGAGAAAATACATGTGTGACACACTGATTGTTCAAACTAATGTGCGAGCATCTTGATCAGAAGTGAAACTGTATAAAGCATAATGTAAATTTTCTACAATGCTTGAGTTCAGAAAAATTTCCTCTGATTGTGTTAACAGATTTTTCTTGAACAAAAAATGAAAAAGTTGACTTTTTTTGGAACTTTCCATTTACTTCCGCAGCTAATTACTCTATGTTCAATTCTACAAATAAGGTACTGACTCCACATACAACTCATTTAGGCAACTGTTGAAAAAACTAGGAAAATTATCAATAGACACGCAACACATTTATTTTCTTACCCATTGTGAAGAACCCGTTGAATTTACAAAATGATAGTGTTGTTATAATTACAACAAAAATGACCTCCATTAACTCGAACATGAACCACACTGTTGCACAAAGAAGAGCAAAGTATAGAACAGCAAAAGAGGTTGAAAAAACTAAAAACAAAACAAATGCTGCACTTGGAGATCGGAATTTAATTCCTCATCTAGCAAAACCTAGCCCCAGCAATAGGCTCTGGCAACGCTGTTACTGCGTGCAGCGAGGCCGGTAGCAGGTACCATCAACTCTAGACGATCCCGGCGGTGTCCCATTGGCTCAGTGAGATGAGGTAGTGCAGTGGGAAACGGATATGCTGACTCATCGATGTTCGAATCGCTTTCGCTGTAAACAATTCACCTGAAGCATCGAATTGCATTCAGATAGCACCTCCACAATACGATGTCTTGCGTATTCCTTTCTATTATTCTTACCTTTGTTTAAACATTAGCTTCTTACTGACGTCAACAGCCACATTGTTTCGTATATGACAAAAACAAAGCTAACAGAAAATAATAGTGGATACAGTAACATCGTCTGTATCCAATGAGGTGCAAAAAAGCAACAGGTAAGTTACACTATGTTGCCCATTATATTACGCACAAAAATTCCATTCTGTGCGTTTGACGTTCATGTTTAACTTCACAGAGCCGGTACGCACACGGACGAGCAACTTTCGCTATAGAGGAGATGTTCAAAGCAACCACCTTCCATTTGCAAACATTTCGTCAGTCTCTGGATCATACTTGCTGGACCCTACGCAACACCCCTGCATCCACCATTGCCGAAGTAGCATACCCGCGAAATGTTAGGTCATCTACATCCATGTGTGGAATACTATGAACTTTTTCTTTAAGTGACCCCACAAATAAACGTCTAGTGGATTAAGGCCCGGGGAACATAGAAACCGGAACAGTGGAGCTCCACGACCAATCCATTTCCTTGGAAACGCTTCACTTAAATTGTTACGCACATTCATTTCAAAGTGCGGCAGTGCGCCATCATGTTGAAGCCATAGCTGTCGCCGATGTTTTCTAATGCGTCAGAGTAACACAAAGAAACATACGATACTGAGGCGCACTTAACTTGTCCGGCAATAGATAAGGGCTCAAAAGCTCCCACTATTCGAGCCCACATGTTTATGACAAAGCGTGCCTGAAAACTACGTTCGCGGCTGACATGTGGGTCGTGATCCTACCAATAATGGCTGTTTTGGAGGTTGAAAATACCTTCAAGAATGAAGCTAGATTCATCAATCCTAATCACGTTATTTTTAAAATGTTCGTTATCTTCCACTTTGTGCAAAAGTCATTCAAAAAACTGTACTCGTCGAATGCGGTCATCTGGCCCCTGACGTCGAGATAACGTGAAACGATATGGACGCGGTCCAACACTTCAGGAAACAGTGTATGAGATATCTGAACTGCCTTGGAATATCACTGGTACTTTGTTGAAGTGACTGGTGAAGTGTTTCAAGAATCGCGTCCTCTGTTTGTGTAATAAGTTTAGTCCTTGGACGACCTCTCCCCGTTGTTTGTGGACGAAGATTACCAGTTTCCCGAGGGCGTTGCTCCAGGGGACGAGACGCACTGGGTAGCAGCGGGGTTGAAGGCGCCGTGCCACGGTTCGCGTGGCTCGCTCCGACGTAAATAACGAGTCTTCCCTCGGGTATGGGTGTGTGTGTTGTCCTTAGAATAAGTTATTTTAAGTTACATTAAGCAGTATGTAAGTCTATGGACCGATGATTTCAGCAGTTTGGTCCCATAGGAACTTACCACAAATTTCCAAATTTTTTTCCAGGCGACGAAAAACAATCTCACCGGGATGACGACGTTGAGGGTAGCGTGCGGCATACATTCGAACAGCAGCAGCCGCAGTTTGATTATCAGACGCACCAGTGCCAAAAGCATATTGCCATATTCATCGTTTGTATACTCTATCGGGAAGCGTCCTACACTACTGGCCATTAAAATTGCTACACCACGAAGATGACGTGCTACAGACGAGAAATTTTACCGACAGGAAGAAGATGCTGTGCTATGCAAATGATTAGCTTTTCAGAGCATTCACTCAAGGTAGGCCCCGGTGGCGACACCTACAACGTGCTGACATGAGGAAAGTTTCCAATCGATTTCTCATACACAAACAGCAGTTGACCGGCGTTCCCTGGTGAAACGTTGTTGTGATGCTTCGTGTAAGGAGGAGAAATGCGTACCATCACGTTTCCGACTTTGATAAAGGTCGGATTGTAGCCTATCGCGATTGCGGTTTATCGTATCGCGACATTGCTGCTCGCGTTGGTCGAGATGCAATGGCTGTTAGCAGGATATGGAATCGGTGGGTTCAGGAGGGTAACACGGAACGCCGTGCTGGGTCCCAACGGCCTCATATCACTAGCAGTCGAGATGACAGGCATCTTATCCGCATGGCTGTAACGGATCGTACAGCCACGTCTCGATCCTTGGGTCAACAGAAGGGGACGTTTGCAAGACGAAAACCTTCTGCACGAACAGTTCGACGACGTTTGCAGCAGCATGGACTATCAGCTCGGAGACCATGGCTGCGGTTACCCTTGACGCTGCATCACAGACAGGAGCGCCTGCGATGGTGTACTCAACGACGAACCTGGGTGCACGAATGGCAAAACGTCATTTTTTCGGATGAATCCAGGTTTTGTTTCGAGCATCATGATGGTAGCATCCGTGTTTGGCGACATCGTGGTAAACGCACATTGGAAGCGTGTATTCGTCATCGCCATACTGGTGTATCACCCGGCGTGATGGTATGGGGTGCCATTGGTTACACGTCTCGGCCACCTTTTGTTCACATTGACGGCACTTTGAACAGTGGACGTTGCATTTTAGATGTGTTACGACCCGTGGCTCTACCCTTCATTCGATCCCTGCAAAACCCTAGATTTCAGAAGGATAATGCACGACCGCATGTTGTAGGTCCTGTACGGGCCTTTCTGGATACTGAAAATGTTCGACTGCTGTCCTGGCCAGCACATTCTCCAGATCTCTCACCAACTGAAAACGTCTGGTCAATGGTGACCGAGGAACGGGTTCGTCACAATACGCCAGTCACTACTCTTGATGAACTGTGGTATCGTGTTGAAGCTGCATTGGCAGCTGTACCTGTACACGCCAGCTAACCTCTGTTTGACTCAATGCCCAGGCGTATCAAGGCCGTTATTACGGCCAGAGGTGGTTGTTCTGGGTACTGATTGCTCAGGATCTATGCACCCAATTTGCGTGAAAATGTAATCACATGTAAGTTCTAGCACAATGTATTTGTCCAATGAATACCCGTTTATCATCTGCCTTTCTTCTTGTTGTAGCAATTTTAATGGTCAGTGGTGTATATGAACTTGATAGAACTAGTTATGGCTCTCCACAGTACGGATAGTACGTAGACACAAGTATGCAGTTTAAAGGATCCCACTGCCATATGATAGGGTATTGGCATATGAGAAAATAATGTCATGCTTATAAACGACGAGAACTAGGGAATGGACATCTAAAAAATAAATAGAAACCTGATGAGGGTTCGAACCATAACTAAATGGTGAATGAGTGTATGATACATCAGCCGTTTAGTCGGTGAACTGCGACGTCTGATAACGTTTAGCACCTGATACACGTTTCTCTGTACATTCCGATGCGCTGCAAGCTGTGATGTTCTGATTTTGCTAGATAAACTTTTGTCTTGAATCTGGATGAGGAATCGCATGCAGACTTCCAAATGCGGCGTTTTTCTTCTCCCTTTATATCTGACCATTTCCCTTTAGAATAACAAGTGCTGCCTGAGGATGGAAACTTAGCGAAAGATAAATTATTGCTGGGAAACATTTATTTCTTTATCGATGAATTTATGAGTAGCTGAAGAGATGCCTAAAACCGGCCTTTAGACTAAAAATATCAACAACGACAATAACGTAATAACTGTGTTTATAGGGGTTACAGTTGTTATATTTCATTTTAAATTAGGATTAAAATGAAGGAATATTATGTAAATGGGTATCACGTAACCTTATTATCATTTGGAACACAATATTTAAAAATGTAGTGATTTCTTTTCAAAAATAAAACCGTGAAACATCCAAATTATTCAACTAAATTGAATAACACTCTCGAGTTATCACTCGCATTCCAAAGGTTTCATCGTTCATTTGTCTTGTTTTCGAGTGGTGGACATGAAATGATCGTATGACATTGATGGCAGGTAGGCCCCACCTGGGGAAGTTGGGCCACCGAATTGCAAGCCTTTTCATTTGAAAGCACATTGGGCCACTTAGGTGTCGATGATGATGAAATGATGATGAGGACAACTCATCACCCTTTGTCCGAATAAATGAAATCTCCCACCCGGCTGGGAATCAAACTCGGGCCCGTTGCATTGCAGTTACACGGGTTGACCACTCAGCTAAGCCAGTGGACGGTTGGTAGCTATTTATCAACTAGTTATCATCTACTACTCTCCAACTTCCCCAAAACTTTCTATGTCCAGCCCCTGCTGATATTCACAGTAATTATCGTCAGGCAATGTTAACAAAAATGGTTCAAATGGCTCTGAGCACTATGCGACTTAACTTCTGAGGTCATCAGTCGCCTAGAACTTAGAACTAATTGAACCTAACTAACCTAAGGACATCACACACATCCATGCCCGAGGCAGGATTCGAACCCGCGACCGTAGCGGTCGCTCGGCTCCAGACTGTAGCGCCTAGAACCACACGGCCACTCCGGCGGGCCAATGTTAACAGATTGTTGTGAAACGATTATGGCGTCTGTAAGTTGACTATCTTTATTGCATACAACAATCCTTACGCTTATTAACTGCTGACGAGAAGTTTAGAATCCCTTCTACCGCCAAATTGTTGGACGCGTGCTGGCTGATGGTAAATGGTAAGCTGCCAAACTAGCATAATCCTCGGGGAACACATAAGCTGCTGCCACCCCTCCCCCCCCCCCCCCCCTAACATGCGTCATCAAGCAGACATCGGTGGCGGTGGCCGTTCTCTTGCTGAAAGTCTGTAACGTAACTCCGCACCTCGAGCAGGGCTGTGGGATGCTTTCTCCAGGCGCCGTCTACGACGTCAGCCAGAGTGCCCTGTCACTTTCTAAACGTGCTGCTGGCCATCGGGACATTTGCAGTGTGGCCTGTCAGCAATATAATGTGACATAGCTGCCTGTTGATTGTGCAGCCACGTCACTACAGTAGTCTAGACTTTGATCCATGCAGGAATCATCATATACTGGCTTTGCGCCGCGCGGAGTGGCCTCGCGATTAGATTCCCCATATCACGGATTGCACGGCCCCTCCCGCCGAAGGCTCGAGTCCTCCCACGGGCATGTGTGTGTGTGTGTGTGTGTATGTGTGTGTGTTTGTGTGTGTGTGTTGTTCTTAGTATAAATTACTTTAAGTAGTGTGTAAGTCTAGGGACCGATGACCTCAGCAGTTTGGTTCCTTAGGAATACACACACGCGCGTAAACACGCACACACACACACACACACACACACACACACACACACACACACACTGGCTTTGCGTGAGTTCTACCTGCTCGCCTGGCTACCGGCAGTCGTGAAGGAAGACAGCTATGTGTCCATGAATAATAAAGGTATATTCTGTTAAAAATGCCTTACTAGCGCCTCAGGGTTTTCAACAGATCCTCATGCCCACACTCTGCCACCCTGGCAGTCGTGGATGCCACAGTTTCCTCTCTCTATAGATTTATTCGATAGGTGCCAATTTCAAATTCCTGTGAGACGAATGATTTTGGTGTCTATTATTTCGGAAACCACTTCATACCAATGCTTGAGTGGCTCCTCTTTGCTGTCTCGCATAGCTGGTGTAAGCGGTCTAAGAATCTTACTACATATTGAAGTTCTTATGATCTGTTTCACTGCAATGTTACGATGGATAATCATTGTTTGAAAACTAATTTTCTACTGATTTTTCAAGGATACCTACATTTCCTGATGACTTACAAGCTAACAGTGTATATTTGTCAAATTTGAGATTTAACTTTTGTAAATGGTATACTTAGCTAAGGGGCCCAAGAATGGAAATAGAATTTTTATTCTAAGAAATTCAGTGTTGATGCTGTTGTTGCCATTTATGTATAAGACGGAAGCAGTTCAGTATTAAAACGACAGTATCTTCTTTAATCAGTATATTTATAATCTGAAGGATTATGGAACTTCAGAAGCAGTATTAATGAAAAATTCCTTTTTAAGGTCAAAGACTGACCTATCTACGTATAAGCAGCAAGTAAATATATGCTTAACAAATAAAATTAATGATATAGGCATTCACCCAATTCAGCTGTAAACAAAATAAATAGAGGTTAGGTTCTTATACTTTGATGAAAAAAAGTCGCAATACCAAGGAGTAGTGCATCATAAGCGAAAATGTTTCTACAACAGAAGGATGATACTTATCCACACGCTGTAACGGTCGTGGGCGTTAGTTACCTCTGAGATTGGACGTGGAGAGATGACTTTGGTCAAGAATGCATTTAGGGCGACAAAGACACCATTATCGATTTCTCACTGAATTTGAACGAGGTCACATAAAAAGGCTACGAGAAGCTGGCTGTTCCTTGAGCATGGCAGGAATGTAGACACTGTACATAACTGCTGGCTGCGCTGGTCACGAAAATGTACGGTCACAAGAAGACCAGGCTCCGGACGGCCACGTGACACTACCGAGAGGGATAACCATCGTGTCCGGCGTATGGCTCTGGCCTGTCTTATTGTATATCCAGCAACAATTTGAACAGCAGTTGGCACCACAGTGACACTTCGAACTTCGGATACTCCAAGGATAACTCCAAGCCAGACGCCCTGTAGCGTGCATTCCATTAATCTCAACTCACGGCCATTTGTGACTTTAGAGGTGTCAAACCAGAGCTCTTAGATGGGCAGGGTGGAGGTTTTCTGTGTTTTCTGGTGAAAGCTGATTCTGTCTAGGTGCCAGTGATAGCCGTGTGATGGTTGGAAGGAGGCCAGTTGAGGGTCTACAACCTACCTGTGTGGGTGGTAGACACACAGGACTTACAACTGGAGTTATGGTCTGGCGTGTGATTCGGTACGACAGCAAGAGTAGTCTCGTGGTTATCCCACGTATCCTGGCTGCAAATTTGTACGTCAGTCTGGTGATTCGACCTGTTGTATGTTTTCCAACAGGATAACGGTCGCCCACCCATTGCAATTTAACATAACATGATCTATAGAGTGTCGACATGTTGCGTTGGCGTACTCGATCATCAGATCTGACTCCAATCGAGCACATGTGGGACCTCATCGGACGACAGTTCCAGCGTCATCCACAACCAGCATTATCCGCCCATATATTGGCCGACGAAATGCCACAGACATGGAACTCCATCTCACACTCTGACGTCCAGCACCATAATACAGCAATGCAAGCACGTTTTCATGCTTACACTCACCTTCTAGCAGTTACGCAGGCTATTAATGTACAAGCATTCCACATTTGCAGTGGTTTATCGCGTGCATAAATTCGTTTTTGATCTTGTAATGTTAATCACTTCAGTATGTTACTTAGGCAAATGTATTCCTGAAATTTCATTTCTCAATATTAATTTTTTTGCGTTTCGATTTTTTTCTTCGTCAGTGTATTTCAATGACGATTAAAAATGACAGATGGTGACATGCAAAAGAAACAAAGAATACTAATAAGAGCCTTCTTGTATGACGTGTGACTTAGTAACTTGGTACGTGGAGACTTATCGCACCAGAGTATGAATATTATCGATCAATACACCGAAAAACGTAATCGTTTAAGATCACGAACACATTGCTTTTACTCTCCTTTGTTGACATTACAGATGCAGCCTGTCTGTATTACCACTTCGTGACTATGTTATGTTTTCCCTTCAAGAAATTATGTCATGTCACAGTTTTTAACGTGAAATAAAAATGAGAAACTAAAAGCCCTTCGATCCACCTGACAGAATCATATACTATATTATTTGAAGTATTAAAAATTAAGTTGACAATATGGTCCGTGGAAAAATACTTTCAAATCAGACTGTCATACGCATCAGCTAGTTTTTATCCAGAGGAAAAACTGATTTCATCACACACACAACAGCGAGACCACCTTTTAATCGTTCCTTTTGCTAGCTCTCCTTGACAAAAATTATGCAGCTACCTTCCTCTTTTATTAGCCGTTTATTATGATTGCTGGGTATCAGACCCCTGAAAGTAAATCTAACAAAGAAAACTATAGACTACAAAACAGCCAACATAAATGAAAGGCATATATTAGAAAACCAGATACAGAAAACTAATAAATACGTAGTTAATTACATAAGGAGACAATAATAACAGATCACTTCATCTCAGACTGCTTGATCTAGATGGACAGTTAGTATCATATTATTTACCCCAAGTTGTCCCCAGGATCCAGTTGCCATATTCTTTACAAATGTTTACAAAATCGGTTGAGTCGTGAGGACTTGAGCGATAAGGAACTGTTCTCCTTCATATTTGTAGCACGTAGCGTTATCCATTTTGCCAAGACGCTCTCTCGTGTCTGATAGGATTGAAGATGAAAGCCTTCGACCACGTACGTGTGTGGGTTGGATAATGATAGCTGCTTTCCTTGATACGAACCGTGTGAAGAGATCCTGAATGCTAGTTATCCATCAAATGACCAAAGTTAGTCAGCTTACAAAACCAACAGTGGGCGAAGATGCATGTGAAATCTCGCTCTCCCTGTATTCTACCTTGTGAAACACCAGTCTTTGTCCCTTGTGTGCCATTCCTTAGAAGTAATACTTTTTCGTCAATGACTGATGGGACTTGCTCTTCTAATTTATTACCTCCTCTCAGTTTATTGGCAATTTTTTCACTCCTACAACTCATCAGATTTAACCTGTGTGTCGGTTTCAGTCCTCTCAGAGGTACAGTATCATATATCTTAGCGTACAGCAAGTATAGAGTTCATCCTGTCTCAGGCAATAAAACAATCCAGAGAGTATGTACTAGACAAAAACGCAGGATGGGTTTATATTGTATAACCGTAAATCTGGCACATCAAAGTGTCTTTTGGCCTGTTGTCTTGTCTGTTGTCACTGAAAATAAGTTTTGTTGGAGAGAAATGCAGGCGATTTTGACAGTCTTTGTCTCCAGAAAGTTGGGAAATTCGGTATATATTGAGGGGGTAGAGGTGATCTCAGTATCAGACGGTGAATTTATGGCTGGCTTCCGGAAGGCAATCATGAAAAAACGACTTGTGACCGCATTGTACAAGGCAGACACCGCAAGCAGGGCATGACTCTGGTTCTGTAAAGTCTCCAAAGGTATTAGAAGCCGTAATATCTACAGTGTTTTCCTCAACTGTTCTCTGGAATGGGGCATATATTCATACAATTATAAACGCTATCAAATTGATCCCACAGGTTTTTCAACTGTGCTACTACTCGTGGAAATTTAGGGCACAATCGAGCCACGGCCAGATTCCTTCACCATCCTTGCCCCTCCAAACTTGTGTAAAGTCTCAGCTGACCTCATCGTTAAAAGCGCCTCTTGTCATCGCAAAGATTGTTGGTGGTGTTGACTATGAAAAAACTGGATCTAACTGACACCTGTGGCTTATGTAAGGTCCCATGAAAACTGTATATTGCTTTAGTATTCTTATGAACAACTTTCATTCCTTCATTATTGATGTCTATGATTAAACTATAGGAACGACACTTGAGAAGAGTTCAAATAGTTCAAATAACAGTCAACATTGATCATCAACATCTAGGTTACCTTTGGCTTCTTCGAATCAACTGAAACAAATGCTGAGAACTTTCTTGTGAAAACAATAGGCACAATTTCCTTCAGTAGACTTCCTCAGTCAGGTCTGTTGTTACATCTCTGATACCGTCGTTGACCAAACGATACTCTGTAAGTTTATCTCTCCTTCAGAGAAGTGATTTGCGACAATCGTAGCTCAAGTGGACACGTTTACGGCCATTCTTCCTAATTTCGATGTAGTTGAACGAATAAAACCTTTTTACTTGTTGCGCTGTAGTCAGCATGTGTACAGAGAGAGCTCCTCGGCTTCAGATTCGAACACGCAACCCGATCTGCTGGATTGTTGTGGTAGACATGTGTGTAGTAGCCTCCTTTATTTATCTGAACAACGGATTGTTCCACTGTGTCGGGCCTGTTGGACATACCCCATTGTAGTATACGTTCTCCGGAACCATGAGTGGCTCATGGAACACCGCATTCACGGCAATGATTACTCACGATTATCGCGTTACGCAACTTCCGATACACTTTGTCGCAGAGGCATCCACTTCCACATCCGAGGTCCTTATTCCACGTTTCTCGGTTACCAGTTCGTATCCCAGCGGTGAAAGAAATCTTGTTCGACAGTATTTAGCTTGTAGGGGTAGGAGATTTGGTGCTGTACAGTACATGATAAGCAGACCTTGCGTCAATGTCTTCTGTCAAATTACAACCGTCTCAGTTGTGTCTCATGGACTGTGAGTATGTGGTCAGGAAGGCTATGTGGTGAGTCCGCCGGATGGAGACATTTAAAGGGATCTAGGATTCTCTCTCTATCTTCTCTCTCGCCACAAAGTACAAAACAAACACAAGACAAACACCCCAAATGCACTCATCACAGTCACCTATATTCAAAAGATACTCTTAAGACATAATTCTCACATTTCCAAGAAGTGGTACTTGGTGCGAAGGCAGAAAGAAACAATGCCACTAAACCTGTCCCTAGGGTTCCCCCAAGACCTATGGCATGTTTTTTTGCCTCGGTGGCGCGTTAACAGACCGTTTGCCTAGTACATCGTCCACCCTGAGTGTGATTTTAGGTACTATTTCAAGCTATATTAGGCAAATGCTGCCTTAAAAAACTATATAAGAACTATTAAAATACTATAACACAAAGAATAAAGTTTACTCAATTCCTAGACACAAGGTGCACAGGACTTCCCTCCCTTAAGTGAACTGACGGCTGGGGCGACGGAATGCCATAAATTTGAAATAAAATTGTTAACTCATGAAAAAAGCGAACACCGTAATATGGAATAAACGCTACAGGAGAGAAAGGCAAGGTATACGAACCGTTTACGATCCCCACCGTTTCAGAAATACAGCTCTATTTGATCCGAAATCCGGTAACTCGGGTAAGCCGATTTCGTTGCTGATGACGACAGTGCACGGGTCCCTTCCTTCAGCCAAGCACATCACTTCACAAACATCACGAGCTTTGCATATTAAACGTCACATATAGAGAGAAATAAAGCTCATTTTTTTAAAATTAACAGAGTATACCATTGGTTTACTTTATCCCATTTTGCAACTATGGTACGAATCTTTTATGTAACCTGGTGTGAAAACATTAAAAGTGACTAGAACGTTTTATGACACAAGACATGAACTGAAGTACTCACTGACCACAAAACTCTGTATGCCTTTATTACCCTGTCATGGATATTCAGACCAGCGCATTTTTGGAAAAGGGAAAGTAATATCTCTATGCAGCAAAAATAAAATAGTTTGTACGCATTGAATAACGTTGCTTAAATAATCCAGTATTAAATAGCAAGAGAGAGATATGAAAATCACCAAGTCAACATGGAAGAGGGAAAACGAGCTTCAGATGTGGAGCTAAGGATAGCGGTTGTCGCTCCAAGAATCCATCAAGCCTCGTTTAGCGTCAAGAGGAGGTTACATTAGCCTTTCTTGACTGAATACCTTCGAATAAGTGTATTTGGAAACCGACAGCATCCTATGCTAGATGTAATCGAAAAACTGATTACGCTAAGTATACTGTATTTTTTTCTTTGCAGTTTTCACGCTTAGTTTTCAGGCCAGTAGCAGCAACGAAAATCCACTAAGAATGATGAATGAGACATGCTAAATAATGAACATACCATTTAAAGGGAGGACCATATTTTGAAAGCTTGGAGTAGTTGTATGATTTTTGGTAAACTAGATAAATTTGCTATCTTTACTGACGAAAAGAAACTTCTGTTCATTGTGAGTTATGCTTGTGTATATAGGGGCCGACGGGGGACAACATCGAGTAAGTGGGACATGTACTACGATAAAATCGTCGACCCTACCGGACACTGATATTGAGGACTTGCAAATTAGCAACCACGTTATCAGCGCTGTCATTGGTAAAGGTCTTGCTTAGCACAAGATCTGTTTCTGATTTGGGCCGTACAGATTAACTGAGGGAGAGATGGGAGCATGGCTGGAAACTGCAGAAGTTTCCACTGTAACGTGTCAATAGAAATCCGCTTTTGCCGGCCGGGGTGGCCAAGCGGTTCAAGGCGCTACAGTCTGGAACCGCGCGGCCGCTACGGTCGCAGGTTCGAATCCTGCCTCGGGCATGGATGTGTGTGATGTCCTTAGGTTAGTTAGGTTTAAGTAGTTCTAAGTTATAGGGGACTGATGACCTTAGAAGTTAAGTCCAATAGTGCTCAGAACCATTTGAACCATTTTTTTTGAAATCCGCTTTTCCTGTGAGACACTGGGTAGGGGCTATCACAGCCACACTGCGTAGTGGTCTTCACGATATTCCACGGGCGCCTAGAAGACTGTCAAACAGTACTTCTACCAATTAAAAAATACACCGTTTAGTCACACTGATGTGATCACCTGTCAAGAAAAGGCTCTGAGCACTATGGGACTTAACTTCTAAGGCCATCAGTCCCCTAGAACTTAGAACTACTTAAAGCTAACTAACCTAAGGACATCACATATATCAATGCTCGAGGCAGGATTCGAACCTGCGACCGTAGCGGTCACGCGGTTCCAGACTGTAGCGTCTAGAACCGCTCGGTCACCCCGGCCGGCCTGATCACCTGTCAAAAGCCTTAGTGAACACCTTCTAAAGCGCAGACTGCTACGTGACATACAAGAAGAGAGTCCATGAGGTGGTAAAAGACACCAACATGGATGTGGAGCCATGCCAACTCCAGTGCGTGGGCAGCTGCGCTAGGTTTCTCTGTTGAGGTTCAATGGCGCTAACAAACCGATCGACGTGGTCGAATAGATTTTCGACTGAATCTATACCCGGAGAGTCTAGCGGCCAGGAGAGTACGATAAACTCTTCCTGGTTCTCTTCGTATCACTCACGTATACTGTGAGCTGTATGTCATGTTGCATTGTCCTGCTGGTAGAAGCCATCGTAATGAGGAAAAATAAACTGTATGTAGGGATGGACATGGTTCCCAAGAATACATGCGTACTTACGTTGATCCGTTGTGCCTTTCCGAGTGACTATATCATCCAGGGAATGCCGCGAAAGTATTCCCCAGACCATAAGACTCCTTCCTCCGGCCTGGACCATTCCGACGATTGTTGCAGGGTGTTTGCTAACAGTTCGTTGGAGCATAAAACGTGGTTCATCTGAGAAGTCAATGTGATAACACTCAGTGGTCAAACAATTGCGATATTGGCGTTCAAATCGCAGCCTTCGTCTCCTATGAACAGTAGTCAGTATGGATGCATGAACCAGGCGAATTTTGCGGAGGCACATACTCAGCAAAGTTCGCTAAACGGTGGTTGTGGAAACACTGTTGGCGGAGGTTTGGTTCAACTGGGCGGTCAGTTGTTCAACAGTTACACGTCTTTTCGCCCTTATAAACCTCCGCAGCTTTCGTTCACCCCTGTCATCTATGGCCTGTGGTGCACCACGGTTACTTCGGCGCTGGTTTTGGATAGCGCCATTTTTCCATGAACGGTATACTTTAACCACTGCCATAAGCGAATAGTTTACAAACTTAGCTGTTTCGGTTTCACGAAAGTCAATAATTATACCCATTAGGACCTCTGATAGATGGCCCCGTTTCCACATTTCGGCAACGACTGCATTGTTGTCCGCGTCCTCCCGAGCCACTTTATATACCCACCACCGCTAGTGCTGACACTTTCTGTCTGTGAGTGGTTATTGCACGTTGACGTCAAATGCAGGTGGTAGATTGAGGGAAACGGCTATGCGTCTAAATCTAAAAACAGGTATTTACTTATTATATTCTGATTGCCTTGCTTTATAAAATGACATCTGTACTTCGCAACCCTTCATTCATTGTGTGGCGGAGGATATTTCGGATAACACAATCATTTCTGCCCTTTTCTGTTCCATTCCCTAATACTGTACGATATAACAAATAGTTAGTAAGCCCCTGTATGTACTCGAGCTTCGCTGGTTTTACTATCCTAGTCAGTCCACGGTTTACGTACGTGTAGGTGTAATAGAAGCCTGCAATGTAAAACTTAGTGGCAAACTGTTGTGAAACGGACTCAGGAGTGAATGAGCCGAGTAACTATCTGAAAAGAATTCGAACACATTGAAACGTTGTTCGAGTGAAGAAATACTCAGCGCCGTATATGTGTGCAAGTGGGAATTAAGAGATAGTCGTGTCAAAACATTGTCCAAAGGACCTGAATCTGTGTCCATAAAAATTTACTTTTTAGTTCGAGTTAAAGCGTGCAGAGAAACTTTCTCATATTCTGTTCTCACAGTGGTTTCTGAGCGAAGTGAAATCATTTCTCTAGGATCTTGAATTTTTCATTTATTCTGATGAGGCTTGATTCATGCAGTCAGGGTATGTGAATTCACAGACCAGGCACCTATACAAGTCAGAAAATCTCCGTCAATACTTTTAAGGATTTCTGTTTGGTGTACGATGTCTGATGGCTGTATCGTAACAGGATTCCTTCACCAAACTGTTAATCCTGTTTGGTATATCTATACGTTGTTTAATCCATATCTGGATCAACTCAAAGAAGATTAACGACTATACTGATGTGTTCAGAAAGACGCCACCTTCCACAACCTTCTCCCAACTGCATGAGGTGTTCCATGAGGAGAAGAAAACCAGCAGATGCAACGAAATCAGATGGCCGCCTCGATCGCGTGATCTGTCTCTCTCTCTCTCTCTCTCTCTATCTCTGAGATTTTTCCCTGTGAGGAAAACTGAAGCATCAGGAGCACTCAGATAATCCTCATACACTGGGAGAGTTACAGCGGAACACGAAAAACGGTATTGCTGCTGTCCCTCAGACAGAGCTGCTATCCGTGTCTCACAGTCTGACGTATAGAGCAAAGCATCGACGTCAGCGGAAGTGATTTCCAGCATCTTCTGTGATGTTCATTAATATGGATCCATCCAGCGCTGCCTTATAGTGGATACTTTCAGGGCCAGTTTTATTGTACATAGCCTGTAGCAGCAACTACTGGAGCTGAATAGCGTCTTCTTGAAGCTCTCGTACTAAGCATTTTACTAAGTGAACCTTTGACGACGCATACCGCTTTTCTTTGGATCTTCCCTATGTAGTTTGTTGTCCGCCGGCCTAGCTAAGCGGTCAGCATAGGTGGCTGCCATGCAGGGGACCCGGGCTCGATCCCCAGTATTGCCAAGGATTTTTGCTTCGTGGGAGGGCTGTTACGGGGTACACTCAGCCTCGTGATGCCAGCTGAATAGCTACTTGGTCTAGTAGTAGCGGCTCCACGGTCTCAAAAGTCTGCAAAACAGCCGGCAGAGAAGTGTAATGATCACATGCCCCTTCATACGACATTTACATGACGCCGCAAGAGAGAGGATGGCACAGAGGCAGGTAGTCATCCTATGGGCCTTCGCTCCATGTACGAGAAGCTGGTTTTGTTCTTTCCTACTTTATTGATCCTATGTGACTGACGACAAATATTCAGGAACCTGCCGAAAGAACGTTTTGTAAACTATCTCTTTCATGTGTGACGCTTGTTGTTGGGAAAAGTGGATTTCGATCAAATGTTTTTTAAATTATTTCATTGAAGACTTTGGCGTGCATTAATAGTGGCTCTTTAGACAATAAACTTCCAGTGTAACATTTTTAATCAAAGTATGTCCTTTAGCCCTAATAGTGGCTACAGCAACAAATATGTACCAGAATGAAATGTTGAAATACAAAGGCCGAGTACTACAGGCGAACTTCATTTAAGTCAACTAGTTATGTAAACGCCTATGGACGAAGGAGAATTGATTCATAAGCGTTATCATGAGAAACCCAACCTGATCTGTTCATTTTGGATATCTAGAAGCATGTAGATTATCTAGCCCAAACTACCATGTTTCTTGGCGCCTTCGACAAAGTTCTTTACAGTGACCTAGTAGACAAACTAACTGCTGACGGTATGCTGGAACAAGAATGCAAGATAATTTAAAAGTTTGTAGCAAACACAACTCAGTATGTTGTTCGTCAAACGTATATTTATTTAGTCAAATTCAAATGGCTCTGAGCACTAGGGGACTGAACATCTGAGGTCATCAGTTCCCTAGAACTTAGAACTATTTAAACCTAACTAACCTAAGGGCAACTCACACATCTGTGCCCGAGGCAGGATTCGAACCCCCGACCGTAGCGATTTAGTCATAAGCAGATGTGATGACCTCCTTATCTGCAGAAACTATGACGGGACTGTTAATCCTCATGACATATGGGGCGAAGAAAAATGTTCGCGTTGGAACTTTACAGCGCGATCGTTGCATATTGGCAGTACTGAAAAGGTTTGTATCAAAACTTCCTCCTGTGCGTATTTTCGTGAGAAACTAGATTCCAAATTAAGGAAAGCTTGCAATCCTGTTATCATACGTACGACAAGTATCTTCATTCAGTACAATATAGCCTGGTGTAGAACGTAGTAAAGTAACTGGTGCGAAACAATACATTAAAATCATGTTCATATGTAATACTTACGATTCTGTTGTACCTGCTTAGAAAAACCTATCAATTCAATGGTGGAGATAATAGAAGCAGGGGTATACCAAAAAGGACTGGGAGGAGTAATTGCTTTCTTGTTATATTGGGTTGAGGGGTACAAAGTAGAAACGAGGGAACAGTGTTGCCACTAAACCGGCAGCACGTGTGATTGAGAAGCTAGTGTATCACGCCACGTAGACTAAAATAGTCCCACTTCCGAAATAGAACCCACTATCTGGGATATTGTAACCCAACAGAACATTCTCTGCACTAACTGCTCAGCGCTACTGCACCGTACTTAATCTGGACACTTGTCTACATACGATTGCAGTATTACCAAAGAAATTCATACACTGAGGTGACAGATGTTAATTTACATATACAGATGGCGGCAGTATCGCGTACCCAAGGTATAAAAGGGAGTGCGTTAGCGGAGCTATCATTTCTACTAAGGTGATTCATGTGGTAAGGTTTCCGAAGCGATTATGACTGTACGACGGTAATTAACAGGTTTTGATCACGGAATGGTAGTTGGAGACTGACAAAAGGGACATCGTAATTCGTTAGGGATTTCAATATTCCGAGGTCCACAGTTTCAAGAGTGTGCCTAGAATACCAAATATCAGACGTTACCTCTCACCAAGGACTACGCAATGGCCGACGGCCTTCTCTTAACGACTATGAACGGCAGCGTTTGCGTAGAGTAGTCAGTGCTGACAGACAAGCATCACTGCTTCAACAGGAGCTAGGACAGGGCGGCGAAATACGGGATTAATGGGCTGTGGCAGCAGACGACCGACGCGAGTGGCTCTCCTAAAAGCAGCTTCCCTCCTGGGCTCGTGATCATGTCGGATCGATTCTAGACAACTGTTGGTTGGTTGGTTGGTTTGGGGAAGGAGACCAGACTGCGTGGTCATCGGTCTCATCGGATTAGTGAAGGATGGGGAAGGAAGTCGGCCGTGCCCTTTCAGAGGAACCATACCGGCATTTGCCTTGACTGATTTAGGGAAATCACGGAAAACCTAAATCAGGATGGCCGGACGCGGGATTGAACCGTCGTCCTCCCGAATGCGAGTCCAGTGTCTAACCACTGCGCCACCTCGCTCGGTAGACAACTGTAAAACCGTGGCTTGGTGAGATGAATCCCAGTTTCAATTGATAAGAGCTGATGGTAGGGTTCGAGTTTGGCGCAGTCTCCACGAAGCCATGGACCCAAGTTGTCAGCAAGCCTCTGTGCAAGCAGGTGGTGGCTCCATAATGGTGTGGGCTGTGGCTCTGAGCACTATGCGACTTAACTTCTGAGGTCATCAGTCGGTGTGGGCTGTGTTTACATGGATTGGTCTGGGTACTCTGCTCCAACTGAAGCGATCATTGACCGGAAATGTTTATGTTCGGGTACCTGACAACCATTTTCACCAATTCACAGACTTCATACTTGTAGATGACAATGCGCCATACGCTGGACCACAACTGCTCGCAATTGGCTTGTAGAATATTCTGCACAATTCGAGCGAATGATTTGGCCACCCACATGGCCCTATATGAATAACACCGAACATTTATGGGGCGTAATCAAGAGATTAGTTCCTGCAAAAAAACCTGCACCGACAACATTTTCGCATTTATGAACGGCTATAGAGGCAACATGGCTCAATTTTCCGCAGGGAACTTTCAACGACTTGTTGAGTCCATCCGACGTCGAGTTGCTGTATTGTGCCGGGCAAAAGGAATTCCTACATGACATTAGGAGGTATCGCTTCACTTTTGTCAACTCAGTGTACAGTTATGGTACACGGAATCACGCAAGAGACAATAGAGTACGGTATGGGCACCGTTTACTCACTTCTCCTCAGCAACAGCCTGGAGAGAATCGTTTCCTCAGCTGTGAGGAGTAGCAGATTCCCAGCCGGGTTGGGGATTTTTTTCTGCCCGGGGACTTGGTATGAGATGTCCTCATCATTTCATCCTGATCATCATCATTCTTGACAGTGGCTAGATTGGATTGTGAAAAAACTGGTCTGTGTAAAAATTGGGACTATGTGCGGGCGCTGATGACCCCGCAGTTGAGCGCTCCACAAATCAAACATCATCATCATCAGATCTTACTGTCTCACATCTGGTCCTAGTGAGGCTACACGATGTGGTTAATAATGGTTGAAACCCGATAGTTTAAAATACCTGTTTTCAATTCGTGGCTAATCTAGATGCAGCGAGGGCAGTCACTCGGATTTCCAGGCACTCAGTGCTGGCGAACAGGCTCACGGCGCCTCTACAGGCTAACAGGCGAGGCCCCAGTTTGCTGTAGAACCTTGGTGGAGGATATCATCTACGACGGGGGAATGCTTGTTCTGTATTACATTCTACAATCTACTGAAGGCTAGCTTGTCTTCTTATGTAATGTGTAGTGACAGTGATTAGCACCGGCAGTCACTGACAAAGCGTAACCATAAGCGTACTATATACAATGCTCATGGAATGTCGAAGCTCAACGTCAAATAAGTGTGTCTGGGAACTGCTGAGCCATCGTGCTGAACAGTACTCATCTGATCAATATACCAAGGCCAATGCTATTATACTGTCTGCTTGCATATCGGCTCCGCACGTTCTAGTTAGTCTTGGCAACAAATTTTGCGACTTTTCACTTCTTGAGCTGTTTTCCGAAAACAGTGTTCATAGTGAAATACTATTCAGAGTGACACCCATATAAGGCTACAGGTCTGTTTACTCGCCATGTAAACTATTTACTACTTAGTTGCCTGCTTTCGTGATTAACTTTTGGGACTACAATACTTTCTGCTCTAAAAATCGTTTGGTTCAACACTAATCATGAATACAATAAATTTATCATTTATTCGAAGAATCCTTTTAGAGAGTGTCGTATATCATCTTTGGTCAATCTTCCTTCTGTTTAGTTTTATTTTCTCGATGACTTCCTTAATCTTTTCAGAGCGTCGTACTTTTTCTTTCCAAGTCCACTCCTTTCCATTTGCTGATATCTTTCTTTCATAAAATCCTGCCCTTATTCTAAGGTAATGTTAGGTATACACCTTTGTGTTGTGTGTGTGTGTGTGTGTGTGTGTGTGTGTGTGTGTGTATTTATTAAATGGGTACGTTGAAAACGTTTGCACTTTTGTGCCGTTGTAAGTTACACAGACAAACGTACCTACATCTCAAAATATTTTTTACAGTATTTTAATTTTGTACAGAACAATATTCCACGGAAAATCATTATTTATAAGTAATATTGTCATTGTACTTCTGAATAATAACATCTCTCTTTGTTACCGTGCAAATAATATCCAGTGCTGAATAATCTAGATCTGTTTTTAAAGTGAGGCAATTTAAAACAGTTTCAAAACACAAATTCTCTTACGAAATTTATTGTAAGTAATTCTTTTATGTATTAAATAAGTAATAGTGCATATAACCGAAGCGTCCTGTTTCAGAATTACCGCAATTACTGTTCTTTAAACACGGCTTTGGCTCACAAAATTATGAATTCGGCTGCGAAAAATAATTTCATCCACGTGCAGAATGGTATGAGATAGCTGATAAAAGTTATAGTTAGAAACTAAACCACTATATTTATTCTTGAAAACTGTTTCCGCAGCGTAGACTACTTTTCATGTCGAATCTTGTGACATACATGTAAATTAAGAGGGGAAGTACATTCTGTTGTTAAACCTACGTGTTTCTCACTATCATATAATGTGTACTCGATTGTAAATCATCAGCATTCACCCTTATATAAAATTAAATACGTCGACAGCCTGCAATAAACTTGTTCCATCATTTTTATGTGTCATGTAAATGATCTTTGGAACATATTAATAACTAGGTAACTACCAAAATTTCTTTCGATTAGCTGAATGGTAACTTTTACAACACAGTTAGTAATTGTTGATGTTTATATTGACCAAGTAACAGTAACGAAGACTAGTCAAAGTGAAAATCTTTGAGTGGCGCGTATTGAATGAACTACAAGTACGTTTGTACTGACGATCAAAAGTGCAGAACGGCACAGTATTACGTATAAACGATGCAGTTTTGAACTGAGTGTTGTAAATGTGCTGTATATAAAACCACTAAAATATAAGGAATTTATTTATTTTTTAGTTTTTTCCTTTTCGTATTGTAGAGAGAAACCTTTAAGGAAACATTAAAGAAGACACCAAAAAATATACAGAAATAAGATTTAACATTAGATTAACCGTTTTCCTTTGGAAACTATAATTTCACCTTCCCACAATACTGTTACGTGGATGAGAACACTGTCACAATGCAAATCCAAATTCACCCCTTACAATATGGGATCCTGCATACGAACACAGAATAAACAGTGGTATTACTTCCATTCTCACTTAGCTGCGAAGTCCAATGCGTTGAATAATGCATAGCATTCGGTCGTTCTCAGAATTTGGAAGTTATGCGCTTAGAAGATAATTAAACGAAGCGCGACCCAACTGTCGACCGGATTTGTAATTCTGATTACTTGTTGAAGTGCCTAGCTGTTTGGTAAATATTCTCGAGCTTCCAATACATGAATGAAATATGGTAAATTAGTTGCTAAAACCAAGTAACACAAACGCTATTAAACTAATGAATTCATTAAGTCATTGAGTGACTCTATGGAGCGCTTTTAAATATATAAATCTGTCTATATTAAAAACGTGTTTTTACTTTACGGCATCTAATTTGTTAAGATTATAAGGTAGATGAAGTTTCTTCGAGAATAATGGCTCTAGGAGAATACCGTAACTTTCCTCGGGTGAAAGAAAACGACAAAAATATCCTTTTTCCGTTAGTCGGAAACACGATACAAGCATTCTAGAGAATTACTTTCCGACGTTTCATAAGGGAAAGAAAATTATTTTCTTGCTGTCATCTGCTTTAATTTATCTGAGTTCTAATCATCCTTGTGATTCTACCCATGTCACCAGTCGTAGGGGATATATGTTTCATTCCGGGTGACATACTCTACAGTTTATCTACTAATACTGTAAAGGAAAGTCATATTTTAACTTTCTACTTAGCCTAAGTATATTTTCACATTATTTAGTCAGTAATACCGCCAGTAAATATATTACGGAAGAGGTCACACATTGTATGATACTTAGATACGAATACGGGATTCTGAATGACAATACTTTAATTCTTCCAAATCCTTAATGCCAACTAACCTTGAATGTGTTGCAATGAAGTGAAATAACATAGGCTAACATTTCCTTAATGTAACAAGTCTTATTTCGTCCCCAAGTTATGCACCTTATCTCTCTCTTCTTAGGTTCTACTGTCCCTACAGATTTCTTCCATTATACTCACTGAATGCAGTGGAGCTTACAAGTCACATCAAGTGCAAACGAGCGCAGGTGTCTGACTGCTTCATTTTTATATTTCCGAAAGGGCCTTTGTTTGTCCTGAGCTGTACCTAGGAATAAAACAGATAGTACTACACATACTGTTTCGTACATTAAACTAAAAAGTAACCACAGACAAATAATTTACCTGACAACATAATTAACATTTTTAATATGAACAAAGTATACACCTCTTTACTGCATACGGATTAAGTGCCCATTGGGTTTTATTTGCTTTCTCCCTTTCTGATTAAAGCATCTAGTATCAGTTTCCTCCAATGATTTGCCTGTTGTGCGTCCCGGTGAAGTGGCCAACAGTATTCCACCAACATACTGGTATTTCGGACGTCATAATCTCATTACTTTCTTTTCTTGATGGAGGCATTTCCAGTGTCCCTCACTGAGGTCACTCAAATTTCCAGGAAAAAAAAACGAGGTGAACGTACAAAAGTTAAATGTTAAGACTCGTCACATAGCCTAATGTTCTGAAGTTATCCAGCATTTTGGATGCAACAGAAACATGGTGTGAGTCCTTTTTACTGTCTAAGAACTAAGTACTACCTTCTTGACTGATACCCAACCTCGCCAACAGTCATTTTGGATTGTTGAGATCTAAATTTATTTTTGGAGCGTGAGGTCTCACAAATGCACCTCCTTGCAATTTATCTTCTGATAGATGAGGAAATTTCTCACTGAGATATTTCTATCACTCTTATTTAGTGATGGAGTCGTGTTTATCAATCGCAGCAAGGTAAACCTCAGACACAAGCACTATAGGTCTGCTGACAATGCCCGTTAGCTTCGACAGGTGGCACGTCAGCGTTGAGGATAGGAACCATCAGCTCACATGTCCGTTTTTCATAGATGGAGGACTGAATGCGCACAAGTATCGCAGCCTGCCAACAGGCCATCTTCCACTGTTCGCATTTGTGCTGCAAGTTTTAGGTGATTCTCCCTGTATACCTACCAAATGTATGCGACATACACAGAAAATTTTACTCTACCCACTGATATTACATTAAAAACACTATTTGAATGGAGATAATTATTAAGGAGTCTATATAATCCTCAAATCTGATACGCTCCATTTCGAAACATGATGCAGGTTAATTTCTCAAAGTAATACACTTCCAACTACTGCTCACCCACCTGCCACACAGCGGTGAACCACAGGTTGTCGCACTTCGCATACGCCAGTAACACAACCGCTAGGGACTATACCATTAGCAGTAAACTGACGGCTGAATAAAATTAAAAAAAGTTTAAAACTCCCGACACTAAAACCTCTAAAAATAAAAATAAAAATATGTATTGCCCCTTAAAGTTTAATATAAATATTAATATCTTGATCCAAGCATCGTCGCATCGGGGGACCTCTAAGTGAGCAAAAGTAAAAGAAGTCAACGGCAGCTATCCTTTCTAGAACAGTATACTTTCTTCACTGCTGGGTACATACCTCTTCTGTTTGGCGTCACCTTTTCCATGTCTGTGCGTCCCGCATCCACACATCGAAATTAATATTGAAGTTATAATTACGTATTGTATAAAATATGAAAACCAAACCGTCTTTAATTAGTCCAATATTGTTAAAGAATAGAGTTTCCTATTTATTTTATATCATATTTTTACATAATCACGTACGAAGATGGGTTCATTCATTCATCTATCTCCGAGACCTATGTCCTGCAGTGGTTTAATGGTAGCGTACTAATTCACGCTTCATTAAAGCGCGAGTGCGAGTTGCGTGGTGCTTGGTATACGTCACGTTGGCGTGTCCAAGTGCGGCGCCCGAAACGGATAGTCGCGTGAGGGCAGGCATTATTAACGGTTGTATCTACATTGCAAATTATTCGGAGTTCATTAATTAATACTCAGACTCACCGATTTGGTATTGTTGCTTTGATATTTACTTACGATGGCTAGGTAGCTGACTTGTATTTGAATTTGATACTTTATCTTTTCTAGATGTATTCCGTTTTTATTTTATTTACTTAGCTGTCCCCCGAAGCGACAACTCTTGGGTCAAAATATAGCCACTTATATTAAATTTAAATGGGCAATACATATTAATTTTTAGAGGTTTCTTGTGTCGGTGTTTTTTAAAATTTTTAATGTAAATTTCATTTTATAGTTTTTAAACTTCAAATTTTAGTAGTAGACACGATACAGTCGACACTGACACACTATCCCCACATTCACACAAATAGTTTCTGGGACGAAACGCGAAATTGTGATGCGAATTCTTTTTTACTTATGTTATTTACGTGTTTCTTTATTTTAATTCACACATATATTTATTGACTATGATTTAGTATCTATTTAGCTAATGTAGATAACGTAGAAAATAGGCAGTGGCGATAATTCTAAATCAGGTCGTAAGAAAATGGGCTGCCATTCCATATTCTGGCAATAGGCTTCCTAAACTATTAGGTCAAAATCATTTGATTGAGTACTGAATTGTAGACTTCAAATGGTACAACAAAAAAGTCTGGGATGGCAGATGTTTATCTTTTACTGTTGAGTCACAGTCACCATTTCTCTGCTTTGTAGGCGCTGAAACACGCGACTTACAAAGACAAAAATCATCACAGTTGGTGAACCGCAAAAGAAAAACATATGTTCTTGCGGACTTTTATTTGGATTTTTTTCGAGCTCTCCAATTTGGCACTCCATAATGTGGGCTTTCAAATAAAATGATGAAGGGGTGTGAGGTGGTGGCTCTCAGATACGTGCCCTCCGACTCAGTGTTGCAACATTAAAAGTTTTGGGTGGTTTCGTTGTCTATGGGCTGGGAAACATAGTTGCCGCATTACAGGCCAAATACTGCTGAGTCTACAGTATACAATAAGAATACGCACATGAATCGAATGGTCTAAGGTTTCTATCACTCGACAATTGCGACTTATGAATGTAACAAATAAATTTATAAATGGAAGACTGCAATTAAATAAAATCTGCAGGTACTATCTAAACGACTTTAAATGATGAGTAAGATAGTAGAAGTACTTTTGAGAATGCTCTATATTTCTGAGAAACACTTATTGGTGTCGATGGTCCAGCAATTAAATAAAATATATGTTGAATAACAGGGGAACAATAGATTCCTACTTCACGTAATTAAATATGAACAACAACATAGCTTGTGAAATATTCACTTCTGAACGTATACTACGTCTTCACTTCTCCGTGTCCTGTGCCGTACTGTTCATAACTCTCTCCTGTCCTCTGTCCTAGTAACGAGCGCTGTGATTGGCGATAGCGCTTCTATCATGTCTCCAAGCCAACGCACACTCGCAAATATTTTGAAACACATTCGAAATACTGGATTGACATTTAAATAACTTAAAATTAAATAAATATCCCTACGGCTGGACCATAAACACGCTCTAACACACATTATTAAATACATAAACAAGTTAAATACACATATGTCAAAGGAATAGAAACTAAATTATGCCAGTAGCCTAATGTCTCTGTGCTGTCTAAAACACAGTAAATAATTGATCAATTTCTTCATGAATAGCATATGTCGAATTTAAACAAAGACATAGATGAATAAATATATTTATAAGCGTGCGGCTACTGTTTTTTCGTGTAACTGTGGAGTACTTATGGCCTGTCTCAATCGATAGTAATCATCCACTTTGACATACAATAACTCATGTACTATTGAAGTTACATGCCTGTAATTCATACCAATTTAGGTTTACACTAACAGCTTCCTAGAGACAAGTCGATCGATGAAATCGGATGAAGCGTTTAGATTTTGGAAACTCGTTGCTGGGTGTTTCTTGTATAATTTACAGTCAGATACTAAACTGTAAAATAATAAAGATATTGGAAATCTGATTACACCATCAGAATCGTCGTTCAAGTAATGCTAATGTACGTGTTTCTTTTTGAGGTATCGTCATTCATCTGGCTACTATTAATTTCTCTACGAACTCTGAAAGATCTGTCATCAAGGTTTCACAAAGTCCGCCATCTTTGGCACTCCCAGCGTGTCTCCTTCATCGACACAGAGTCACCATGGAATTCCCAGCCATGTGGCCGATGAATCCCAGCTAACGTTCGGCACCACGTGGCCGCCGACGAGCCGCGGCCCGCCGAGCATCCCCAACACGGCCACGCCAACGCCAAACATAAAATATTTCCATGGCGCCACAACTTGCCCGTTACCTCACAGTAACTTGCTTTAGCCCTCCCGTATTACATAGAGTGTATCAAGAGAGCACGCTGGCGGAAAACACTTTTACTTAATTTAGCTGACGAAATTTAAATGGCTGAACAGACTTTCGTGGAATATCGCTAAGAACCGTCCCGATTAAACCAGTTTTCAAATTAAAAAAAAAAGCTGTATCGAAATCGCACCTTTCGTTTGGGAGCTACGATGCCACAGACATATACACAGATACTCTCGTTAAAATTATAATGATCTGCTGTTTGCGTAGAGGGTCAAAAGGAAAATCCTTAAAACAAAAAAGGAATAGGCCAAAAGCAGAAGAGCCAGAAGGCTTTGCCTGTGGCCAGAGCTGTGGCAAGAGCATAAAAAAGAAAATAAACTGAGGAGACTGATTCTGTGTCTTCGGAATCTTTCGTGACAGCATAAATGAATAAAATGTTTTCATTTTTCAAGCCACGCCAATTAGAAAAAAATTCTCGAACTTTCGATCACCATCTCTGCCTTCAACGTCAGGAGTTCACTGACTGCTGCGGCTGCTAAGCGAGAAACCGTAGCAGCCCTGGCAGTCAGTGAACTCCTGACGACGATGGCGGAGACGGTCATCAAAAGCTCGAGGATTTTATTCGAATTGATCCTGCTTGAAAACCGAGACTGATTCTGATTCTGACATACGTTTGAAGAATTACGTCAGCATGGATGATGTCGATACCTTTAGAGAATCCACTTCTGATCCTATTGTAGAGACTGATACAGCACATGTATTTGAAGGAGATTATATCTTGGTTAAAATTCAAGGGGAATAGAGGAATGGTTCGAACAGCTACAGATACATCTGCAGCATACATGATGTGCACCATACACGATCTAGAAGATATGGCTCTAGACTCTGTGTATGACAAAATAGTTTTCAAATTAAATAAAAAATACATTTATCTTACTAATAGGAGTGGTATGAGCGGGAAACTGCTAATTCCTCATGTTGCTGCTGGGATGCGAAATATTAAACCAGGAATCAGCTTACTGTTTAACGCTACCGTTGATTAGAAGGAAGGTCAGCGTTGGCCGTAATATCGATGGTTTATTGATAGCAAAATTGATTTTCAATCACATAGTGATGATCTCCAGTGCTGTGGTGTACAAATTAAACTCTTAGGCACTGGTATCAAGTTATTATAAGTAACCAAAGCTAAGAAACGATCACCGTTGATGATATGAAAAAAAAATAGTGATACTGTTTTGTGTATCTCTTACTTTCGTATAGGTGTCATTATATTAAGAATAATTGTGAATAATTCCTGCCCATTCCTTTTTAAATTTACAGTATTACAAGTAATAAAAACAAATTAAGTAATTTCTGAAGTCCACTCTGACGTACGTTTCATGCCATTAACATCCTGAAAATAGTCTCCCGAGAAAAATCCTAGTTACACATTTGCACCGTTTTCTAAGTTCGCTCTCTGATTTTTAAGACCACAACTGTTCATCTTCAGTGCACATGACAATGATTACACGGGTATCGTATTTTGGACTAGCCAGATCATATTTAAGAATTTCAGTCCAAAAAATTATACGCAGTTTTTATTTTATGTAGTCTAAATTTGTAACTTTAATGAATTAAAAACGGTGTCATTTATACTCTCCAGGATTTAACATTTTCCTTAACAGTTCCTCTTTTTCTTTCAAAAACACAGATTTTGTGATTTTGCATCATACTTAGGTCACCTCACACTATACGAATTTTTCCAGGTCATCTGTCCTTGGACTGGTTTAATGCTACCTATCACGACTTCCTCCCCTGTGTCAACCTCTTCATCTCAGAGAAGCACTATCTACTAATGTTCTGATTATTTTCATAACGTATTGCAATCTCTGCCTTACTCTACAGTTTTTGCCCTCTACAGTTTCGTCAGCACACTGGACGTTGTTCCCTGGTTTGCTATCATGCTGTACCTCCTCCTAGTCACGGTTTTCCCCGCATCCATTTCTTCACAGATCCGCAGATTAATTTACAACATCCATTTGGAACCTACAGCCCAAACGTTTTGATGCTATTTCTTTCCAGTTCTGTCACAGTCCATGATACACTTCCATACAACTGTGTGCTACATATGTACATTGTCAAAAATATTTAATACCGGTCCACTTCTTTCAGCGATGAATGTCCGCTTTTCCTGTGTTAGTCTGTTTCTTATATCCTCCTTGCTTCACTTGATTTGAAGACAGCAAAATTCCTTCACTTCATCTACTAACTGAGACGTTAAAATTATCACCAATTTCGTTTCCTATGCTTCTCATTACTTCCGTCCTTCCTCAGTTCCCTGTAAGTCCACATTACATACTCACTCGACTGTTAATTCCATTTAACATGTCATGCAATTCTCTCCCCCTTTCGCTGAGGATGCGAATATCATCGCAAATCTTATCATTGATATCATTTCGCCCCGAATGTTAATCCCACTCCTGAACCTTTCTTTTCCCCATTCATTGCTTCTTCGGTACTAGAAAGTTGTCTTCATTTTTCTAAAGTCTTACCTCCATATCATGCACAACGTCAGAATTTCCTCTGTGATGTCTTTATGAAATTTCAAATAATTAAAACTTTCAAATGCTTTTCTTTCAGTTTTCAGTGTTAATTGTAAAAAATTCTGGGTGATGTCCACGCAGTGAGTATGGACCCAAGGTCCCAGATTGGTAGGTCTTCAAGCGTCGAGTCCCGAGTATCTCACGTCCTCAGCTTGTTGCAATGAAACACATGCTACTTGTACTGAAGTACTTTTACTTCCTTTAGCCAGTAGTTGCCGATAACGCTTATATATTACCTCCATCACGCACTGAGCTGACAAAAGATATAGGATAGCGATATGCACATATACAGAGGGTGGTAGTATCTTTTACACAAAGTGTAAAAGGGTAGCGCATTCGAGGAGCTGTAATTTGAACTCAGATGATTTATGCGGAAAGGTTTCCGCAATTATTATAGCCGCACGATGGCAATTAACAGACTTTGATCGCAGAATGGTAGTTGGTGCTAGACACATGGGACATTCCATTTCGGAAATCGTTAGGGAATTCAATATTCAGAGATCCGCAGTATCAAGAGTGTGCCGCGAATAACGAATTTCAGCCGTTACCTCTCACCACGGACAACGAAGTGGCCGAGCGCCTTCACTTAACGACCGAGAACAGAGGTGTTTGCGTAAAGTTTCAGTGCTAACAGAAGAGCAACACTGCGTGAAACAACCGCAGAAGTCAGTGTGGCACGTATGACGAAAGTACCCATTAGGACAATGCAATGACATTTGGTGTTAATGGGCTATGACAGCAGACGACCGACTCGAGTGCCTTTGCTAACAGCACGAATTCGCCGGTAGCGCGTCTCTTTCGCTCGTGACCATATCGGTTGGACCCTAGACGGCTGTAAAACGGTGACCTGGTCAGATGAGCTCCGTATCAGTTGGTAAGAGCTGATGGTGGGTTTCGAGTGTGGTGCAGACTCCACGTGGTCAACAAGGCATTGTGCAAGCTGGCGGTGGCTCTATAATGATGTGGACTGTTTTTAAATGGAATTGATTGGCTCCTCGCTTATATTTGGCTACTTGGGACCATTTGCAGATATGGATTTACTTCATGTTCCCAAAAAACTAAACAGATTTCATGAATGACAGTACGCCTTGTCAGCCATAACATTTCGCGAATCGTACGAGAAACCTTCAGTCAACTCGAGCGAATTATTTGGCTCCCCAGATCGCCCGAAATGAATTCCGTAGAACACTTATAGGATACAATGAAGAGGTCGGTTCATGTACAAGATACTGCAGCAGCAACACCTTCGCAATTATGGGCAGCTACAGAGGCATCATGGCTCAGTATTTCTACAGAGGCCTTCCAACGACTTGTTGAGTCCATGTTAGGTAGAATTGCTGACCTACACCGGCCAGAGGGAGGTACAATACCATATTAAGGTTTATGCCATGCCTTTTGTCACCTCAGTGTAGATTCCTGCTGTCACCATGAGTCCTTTATCATTAGTCGAGGAACGGTGTAGTTCACAGACCAAAACTGACTTCGGTGGACGGGAGAGTGGATCGAAAGATGTATGCCTATTGAATGTCATTATAAGCAGTTTGACGCATATATACGTAGTCTCTCAACGTCGAGTACCTGCATCTATGCACCACAAAGATTAAAGCCGCCGGCCTCATGTCAGTTTTTGTGGCACGTTCTGACCTGTACTGCCTCTTAGATGACGGAATACTAGTAACGGTATGTGTGAGGCAAGATAAGCCAATCACAGCTGCCGTTACTACAATCGGGGGTTCCATACGATGGCGACGGGGATTTCCGGCTGAAGTTCGAGTCTTCACACTAATCTGATGCGGCTAGAAGACAGTGAAAATATTATATAATGACATCTTCGCAAGAAAGTTCATTCTCATGTTCTATAGACTTAATTGTTCTACGCTATGTGATGCTTCCCCAAACATCTTTTCATGCTCAGATTAATCTAAGTCATTTCATGTTCATGAAATGAGAGTTGAGCAGATTCGGGAATCTCGTATGCCTTCCTCGGAGCTACTATGAAATGTCAAATATGCTTCTGTGGCGTATGGATGCCTGTTGTGAGTGCTTGTACGGTGTAGTGTTGTGTGTCTATTATGGAATAATGGCCCACTGCTCTCGAATAGCAATAAGCGAATCGCTAGCCTAATGTCCTTATCACACGGACAGATCGTCATGAACAGTGCTACATATCTCTACTCCTAGAGACACTGCAGAGATGTCTGGAATTTAACTCAGAATATTAGTGCAATGAGTGAGGGTCTGAACCTGTACGCCATCACCGCTTTTCCACTCGATAGCCGAACTCTAGCGATAAACATTTCTTCCACGACTTGGATTCGAACTAACTAACGCGGAGTCGAGTGCCTCTGCGAAGTCGTACCGTAGTGATTTCGAATACTGAAGCACGTCATGCTGATATGCCCTGAGTTGTCGGTCTATTAAACAAATCGGTATACGAAATAGAATAGAGCCATTCTAGCCTTTGCTTTAACATATCAATCGTTGTGATAAAATGCACAGACTGAAAGAAGCCGTTTATTTCAATATTAAACCATATACATTTGCCTCGAATGTTTGAATGCTGAGCTCATATATTTATCTTGCCACTATTAAACCAGTCCTGTACATTTGATGGATTTAATTACTTTATGAGTATCACCCGGCACTTCCCCCTCTACCTCGACGCTCTTCACAGCAGCTGCAGTGAATGAAATTACTCTCTCTAATTAGTTTAATCTTTCTTGAGGTGCAATGATAAATATAGTTGTCCGCAGACGTTCGTAATTCCACGAGCCTTTGGGGTAAAACAGCGCTCGAGGGATATCCCGGATTAATTATACTCTAGAGAAGTACGGAAGATATTTCTGCAGTTTTGCAGAAGCTAATAGTCTGTAGATCGTGGAGCCTTTTTCTGGTATTTAAACTAACTTTTCTGTACACTGGTGGAAAATATGACGACTATGGAGTATATAAGCCTAACATAGATAATCAAAATAAGGAAGCTTACGTAAGACATGCAGGTCGTTCAAGACGAAACATTATCTCACTGTGATAAAGCTAATCGTAAGATCCCTGTGGTGATGGTAGATAACAGCATATTATCTGGTCACAACGTAAGGTGTCAGGCAAATCCAACACCTTCCATGAAAACCCTGACATGATAAGCAAATCCAGTAGTATGTCACATACCTCCGAATAAATCGTGACATTAAATTAACCAAAGTAATACGAGTAACGAGTGAGCAAATGGAATACCACAGACTAACACAAGAATGCCTAAATGCATGTCATACCTTCCCACCGTGAGACAGACGCAGTTCCGATGGGAGAAACGAGAACAGAAGCCGAGAGCAGAACCGTGTTAAGTTAGAAGGCCCTACGATAAGGAACGGACACCCACGTCGCCAGCTAACCCTAGGACCACACCCCAGCCGCAAGTTTTAGCGTGAGACTTTTTCGCGTCTCTGTTACGTCAGGACCACCCCCAGCCCATGTTAAAAGATAGAGCCCTCCACAAGAACAGTATAGATCTTACGATAACACTAAAAGGACCACACCAGCTGCAAGTTTTAGCGTGAGACTTTTTCGCGTCTCTGTTACGTTGCAAACTTTAAAAACATTGCCCCATCACGAAAAGTATAACGTTTCTCATTGGATAGACAGAATTTTTGTAGGCGGAGCTTAAGGTTAACATTGAGACCCTGATTGGTCAGATGAAAACACAGCCAGATAGCTTTTATAAACCAACTTCGGTAAATTGTAGTAAGGAGAAGTTAGGAGAGAGTTGCTTCCGAGACGGCGAGGTGAGCGGAGCTGTGCTGCCCGCCGCCCCCTGACGAACACCGACAAGGTAATGAACGCATGCGATGCAGCATAACAGCGCATAAAGCTTTACTCAGAACTGCAGAAGTCTCATCTGTTACACCCCATTTTTGCGTAATACTCGTGTCGATCGTCAATTAAAGCTCATGGTGTTCACATTTGCCACTTGAAGTAAAAATCTGAAACGCAATGATTTTTCTGTTATATAGTTAATGAGAAGCCACATCAGCCACTGTAATTTACGACAAGTTAGATAAATAATTAAAGATAATTGAGGGTCACTGTAGACCATTTTGATAGTTTTCTGTCTTGTGAAACTTAATTTAAACCTAGATTATAGATGTGATATGGCATAGGTCATCCTTCGATCCATTGTAGAACTTGGAAATCCACTCAGGAAATATTCGTTCACATTTTTGTTGAACGCAGTTGGCTTTTATCATCCTGTATTAAAACATTTCCTTTTATCAATAGTGCAATTTATAAACAATGTTTTGTGAGTAGAATAAAATTTCCAATGGTAAACTTAACTGCTTTTTCGACGTTATTTTACCAGCTAACTAAAAATAGGAAAGCCTTGAACCCCTTCCACTAAATTTAGTTAGTATTAAGATTCTTTTACAGGGAGTGCAGTGGAGCTGACGCTGAAATCATTAAGTATTTGGTTATATCATCGCTAGTCTCACTGAACTCTTCTGAACTCTACATGTCATGTGTGGTCTGGCGTCTCCTTACCAGCAACAGGTCCCAGGTTCAAACTAGTCAATTCCCTAAAAAACACACTCAGAGCGTCGTTGCGCGAAAGTGGTAGGGAGACACGATATAGAACAAACAGACTCCATGCAGACTGTTAGAGAATGGCGGTCCTGCCAGGATGGTAAAATACCATGATGGAAGGTCGACCACATGCCTAACTAGGTCAGAAAAATATCCTGTTAAAAATTTTCGTAATAAAAAAAATTTTTGAAAGGCATAAATAGTTGAAAATAGTAGCTGCAGCGGTAGATAGTAATAAAGTATTCAATAAAAAGTGCGACATTCTAGCAGAGACAATAGCATCATTAAGTTATGAATTTTAAAAATTGTTAGAATTAAGTTTTCTTTCCAATGCAAGCGCACAGGTGGCGGATACATCGTTGACAAGTTGGTTCTGACCCAACAAGTAAGTGAATGGATTGTCAAGTCGTGTCTGCAAAAAGTTTATGAAACGCGTGAGATCGTATGAGCGCATGTTGACTCGAAGTAGGGCGCGTGAATTGCTTTTAAAACAGAAAATAAGGGTTTCGGAAAGATTAGCAATGGCAGATCTAGACCTTGACCGAATTGAGGTAGAGACCCATCATGAAAATAGACAGAGAATAGAGGACAGTACAACAGACGCTGCAGTATCGCGAGACATAGGACATATAGCGCACCATAACGAGGATAATGTACGTCAAGGCATAGTAAACGTGAGTCAGCGTACGACAGAGGAGCAGGAAAGTAGAGAGACAGTCGATGAGGATTCTAACTTGCGTCTTGAATACGTAGAACCCATAGTACAAGTAATCAGAGATCCCTCACCACAGAGTACAAGGAGTGCGAGCAGAAACGTGTCACAGCACAGATCAATGCAATCGGTTGCGAACCAACACTTGGGCGAAAACACAGCCCGTAGGACGTTGGAAGAAAACGCAGTAGGATCCCCCAATCTGGCAGAATTATTACAATAAATTACAGAAACCATGACAAGACAAAATAAAGAAATTGCGAACCAAATTAAAATTCAAATTGCAGAAACCACGAGACAAATGCGTGAGATTAAAGAACAAAAAAAAAAAATTCACTTACACCTAAGTCGTATTGAAGACGAGGCAAAAGAATCTCGAGAAGTGATAGGAAACTTAATAACAGGTCACAATAAATTGAGAACAGACATTGACAAGGTACAAGTGGACGTACAAACATTGCGTAATGACATTCAGGACGAGATCAAAATATTACTTAACAAAACCCAGGGAGAAGTCAAGAAACTAGAGAAACAGATAAACGTAATTACTTGACAAGCAGCAGGTACAGCGCGTGAAGTTGTTGAAAACAGTGTGTTTCACAAACGTATCACAAAAGCAGCGCTTAAAAGATATGATAACCGCATAGTCAAAATAGAAGCGCAAA
The DNA here is from genome assembly GCF_023898315.1 of Schistocerca nitens. Lineage (NCBI taxonomy): Eukaryota > Metazoa > Arthropoda > Insecta > Orthoptera > Acrididae > Schistocerca > Schistocerca nitens. The sequence continues at coordinate 628,279,076 of NC_064616.1, read as the reverse complement.
CGAAGCGACAATTTCAGAAATTGCGAACAGAGTTGTTGCAAACCATTGAAGAGCATAGTGAACAGGATCGAACAAGCACAGAGTATGCAACCACATCCGTATCTGTAACAGCACCGGAAAAACAAGCAATTAACGAAGATATTACGCATTTGCGATTCCAGTCACAGACAGCAAGTAACATACGTGAAATCAGACAGCCTGCACAGCAACAAACACGTTTCGAAATTCTTGATGAACAAACGTCATCACAAACACATGTTGAACCACAAATGTATGTTTCAAGACAGTTTGGATCGTGCAATGAAGCAGCAAGGTTAGCCAGACAAGATACCGAACCAATACCTGGCAATGGTTCACAACCGATGGAAGAAAATTATTGCGTACCACTCCAAAGATACTACGCAAGGGTAGGCGAAAGTTACAGTGGACAGTATCCAATGGATATACCACAACCGGAAAGAACGACTGGAGAAATGATCAGAAACAAAAGTGGCGAAGAATCGCGAATTTCATATGGAACTATGACGAAGTACGACAACGATCATTTCCTCACAGTCAGAAAATTTCAGCACTTTCGAGAAGGAAACTCATTACATCCACGAACTTTTATTGATCAATTCCGAGTAGGATTACCAGAACACTTGACTCTAGCACACAAATTAGACTTTATATGTGCACACATATCAGGAACAGTCGCAGAAACCATACAGAATGTTGCAGGGACATGCCGATCGTACGAAGATTTCAGAGAGAAGTTTCTCTCGCGATATTGGTCCATCGAAGCACAGAACAGAGTGAATTACGAATTATTACAGAATCCATATTTTGAAAATTCAGGAGAGAAGAGTCCCGTGAAATTTTTCGAATTAATGGCAAAGAAAAATCAATGCTTAGATGTACCATACAGTGACGGAGAGTTGATTAAATTATGCGCGATGAAGCTACCATTTAAATACCAGAAATCATTAGTAGGGCGCGGAGGCAATGACGTCGAAGCATCTAAAGGTATTCTAAGGGAACTAGAGTTCATATTTTCGGAAGATAACGCAATAAAAGACGAAGCGCACGTGAAAACGAAAGCAAAAAGCAGTGGAATCCACAAGACACAGTACGAAGAAACAATAATTACGAACCATGTGATAACTTCGCACCAAGAAACGACAATAGATTTTAACAAAGGACCGGTTATGGATTTAGAAGAGAATATGGCAATAACTATAATTCACCCAGGAACGGCAACAACTATTACAGAGGGAATAACGACAACCGGAGCGGGTACTGGAGAACCAATAGACCGACAAATTATCAACAAAGAAACCACTATCAACAAGCTGAACAAGAAAAGAGAATACAGATAGAAGAGGTGGAGGTAAAACCACCAAACCCCGATAAACGTTCGAATTGACAGCCAAGCGCCCATGCCAAAGAGAATGATGCACCGACCCAGGACAATTGCAGCACCTTGAACAGAGAAGTAACAACCTTATCACGAGAAGAGAAGAAGGAAGAAACAAATCCGCAGGGACCAGATGAAAACGAAGACAAGAAAATAACAATATCGTGTTGGGACGAAATTAATTGGGAGAATACTGACGAGGAAGATGAATTACCAGAGGCATGCACAACGAATGTAGGAGGAAAGGACGAAGTAATGAGTATTGCTGAGCTATTTGAGATGGAAACCAGGGAAAGCGAATTCAATGAGGATAATGTGCAGTCGACAGAAGCTGAAAATAAGTTACGAGTGGGCACACAACCCAACGTATATAATGAAGGAAGTTATGAAGCGATAATTAGAGCATTTAGATGCGATTATGTGGAAGTAGCGACGAAGAAGGAGAAGATAGACGAGGATGAGGAAAAAGTAGAGGATGTTGAAGAAAGTGTAAATGAAGGAAGAAGTAGAGAAGAGGAAATAAAAGAGAGAGAAGAAGCAGTCGAAGCTTATCCTACAGAAAGTTCGAATTCACAAGGGAAATTCCTAAAAAAGACTCATGTATGATTCAGTGGAGGATTCGTTGATGTAAGAAGAAGAAGAACAGAACCAACCCTTTCAAGTTCAACCAATTGTGAAGGCCATGGTAAAGCATATCCCAGTCAATATTGTAATTGATAGCGGAAGTGAACTGACTGCGATCTCAGAAAATTTATTCATGCAGTGTAATGCCAATGAGGAATTGCCAGTTCTGAAAACACGTAAGATTAAAGTAAGAGGTCCTATTAGAATCAATGCTGCGGAAGTTATGAGACAAACAAGGTTAACTCTTTCGTGTCAAGGTCAAAAGATCGAAGACAACTTCGTGATTATACCTAAACTAACTGTAGATTTGTTTATAGGTGCAGATTTTTTAAATGAGAGACGAGTGATAATGGATATCGGGAAAGGTAGCCTAAGATTCGGGAACGTCACACTTCTCTTTAAGCAAAAGCTAAAATTAGATGAAATACCAGTGATAAACAAACAATTAAGAATGACGCGAGATAAAGAGGATGAAGAATTAGAATGGTATGCACAAAAGGGGCAATCGCCTCAACTCATGTTAGAAGTCCATAAAGAAATCGCCGAAAAATTGCGAGAAGTTCAAGGTATTTCGGAACACAGTAAACGAGAATTAGAGGGTATTTTACGAGATAAAGCAGAGGTATTTTTACCTAAGACTGGCAGTATTAAACACTTTCAGTACAAGTTTGAAGTAAAACGGAAAAAGACTTAGGACTTCACCATGTGAGCCATATCAAAAAGTTTGAAGATTAATTTTATTACTGATAAATAATCAGCACAATATTTCAAGATTATGTTGCAGATAAGATCGTCAGGAGAAACAAGAATGAAGAGAAAGGAAGGTGGGAAAAAGAAAGTAGTTTCAATAAAAACAAAAACAAAAATAACACCAATAGTCCCATAGATTAAGGTGAAGGATAAAACGTAGATAGTCTAACAGCATGAAATACTAAAATGCTATACACCATGAAACTACACAAAAAATAAAAAAAACGAATTTGAGGATTCTTTTAGAAGTTAAGACTCAAAATATCTTAGAATTGTAACATGAAAAAGGCGCCAAAATTTGTAAAGCTTTTTAAGAAGGCGTAGAACAATGTAGGTACTAGACATATGTTAGATGATTATAAGTAAAACTTTTTGTAAGAACCATTGTAAGAACTCCACAAGGACGAGATGCAATGACCCACAAGTTGCAACGAGAGAAGTATCAAGAAAGAAAAGGATGTAATTAGCAAGACAATTCCTACAAGGCAGAAGTGTAGAGAGAAGGGAAAGGACAGCAAGACCAACAGAAGGCCCTTGTAGCTGAAGTGGGCAGTAAATCTGCTGAACCACAGGGTGGCGGAACCCTGCTGGGACAGAACACGGAACCACAGAGTGGCGGAACATGGAAGGGACCAGTGCAGGGACTGACAAGCATAAACCAGTCATTCACCACTCGTAAACCCTGGGACGCCCCAACTCAGCAGAGCGAGCAAAAAAACCGCCGGATGAGAAGATCGCTTGGGGAAGCCACCACTGTCAAAAAATATGTGTAAAAGTCACACTACCGCTATTAAACAGCACGCTGATGCACAACACTGAAGAAGACGTTCACAAAGTAGAAATAACACGCCCAAACAATTTATCGAACTGTTACTAGGAGGAGAACTTGAAAGAGACTAGTTATCGATAAATATTTCCATATCCTGCCCAGAGAAGAACCAAGAATCAAGTAAGAAGCAGAGGAAAAGCAAGAAGAACAGAAGTAGAAGTTTCGAAAGATTGAGACCAAGAAAGGAGATGGGTGAAGAATAGACGACATACCTTCCCAAATCCCTATCCTATTGTAAACTAGTCGTCTGCGAAGTATTACAACGAAAAACGGCCGCTTTCAGCGACACATAACGATGACTTTCACGCATACAAAGCCAGTAAACCACGAGATTCTGCACTCACAGCTCCATTCCATTATTGGACCTCCACAACAGCAACACACACTTGCAAAGCCAACAAGGAATGACAAACAAAGCTGTACATCAGATACTTGCCCTCATCCATCTCGCTCAAGTCCATCACCTTCGTGAAAAAACATTCGCCATGCTTAAACATTCATAGGATTATGTGAATGTGTGAAATCAAATTATGTGATGTAGGAATTGTGCAAAAGAAACGTGTGAAAAAACTAAATAAGTTAAGCACACCAGACAGCTAATAAACTACAAAATAACAGTCATTGACTATGGACTTAAGTAAAAAATAGACTATCGATAAAAATAAGTCATTAGTTCTGAAATGGACAGTATATAAAGAACAAAAGTAAGGCATAATAAACAATAAAACTGATTGCCACTTCTTTTCTCCTCATAAAAATAAAAGAATAACTATATTTTACTTATTTTCTCCTTATAAAAACAAAGAATAAAAAATTATCTTGTTGGATATTTTCCATTTTTTAAAACATTTGTACCATTTCTTAGGAAAATATCTCAATACTTGTGTGTGTATATTTCTTTATCAAAGCAATTCTTGAAAATAATTCTTATTTGTTAGTGTAACAATGTTGAAATGAGTGTCTAGAAACAAAAACATTTTAATTGTACATGATATTTAGAAAATGTGTTAGGAATAGATTTTACTTAATTACTACATTTGTAGAAACAATATTTCTAAGAAAATCGATGTGAAAGACTTCTCACTTTCGGTAAACTTCTTAAAAACAAACTTCACAATTAAATAAAGAAAGAAAATAACTAAAAAATAATAATTATAATAGAATAAAAAAATTCTTCTCTTGTCAATATAAACATATTTTGGATAATAATGTGGAAGAATAAAAAATTATAAATTAGTAATACAAACTAGCATATAACAGAATAATGTGGCAGAACAGTAGGCAACAAAATTTAGATAACGGAATAATTTTTGACTGACTTAGACAACGGTTCAATCATTGCCTAACTTCAGTGCAAAAATTAAGTTCGAAGGGTGGTGATATGTAAGGTGTCAGGCAAATCCAACACCTTCCATGAAAACCCTGACATGATAAGCAAATCCAGTAGTATGTCACATACCTCCGAATAAATCGTGACATTAAATTAACCAAAGTAATACGAGTAACAAGTGAGCAAATGGAATACCACAGACTAACACAAGAATGCCTAAATGCATGTCATACCTTCCCACCGTGAGACAGACGCAGTTCCGAGGGGAGAAACGAGAACAGAAGCCGTGAGCAGAACCGTGTTAAGTTAGAAGGCCCTACGATAAGGAACGGACACCCACGTCGCCAGCTAACCCTAGGACCAAACCCCAGCCGCAAGTTTTAGCGTGAGACTTTTTCGCGTCTCTGTTACGTCAGGACCACCCCCAGCCCATGTTAAAAGATAGAGCCCTCCACAAGAACAGTATAGATCTTACGATAACACTAAAAGGACCACACCAGCTGCAAGTTTTAGCGTGAGACTTTTTCGCGTCTCTGTTACGTTGCAAACTTTAAAAACATTGCCCCATCACGAAAAGTATAACGTTTCTCATTGGATAGACAGAATTTTTGTAGGCGGAGCTTAAGGTTAACATTGAGACCCTGATTGGTCAGATGAAAACACAGCCAGATAGTTTTTTTAAACGAACATCGGTAAATTGTAGTAAGGAGAAGTTAGGAGAGAGTTGCTTCCGAGATGGCGAGGTGAGGGGAGCTGTGCTGCCCGCCGCCCCCTGACGAACACTGACAAGGAAATGAACGCACGCGATGCAGCATAACAGCGCATAAAGCTTCACTCAGAACTGCAGAAGTCTCATCTGTTACACCCCCTTTTTGCGTAATACTAGTGTCGATCGTCAATTAAAGCTCATGGTGTTCACATTTGCCACTTGAAGTAAAAATCTGAAACGCGTTGATTTTTCTGTTATATAGTTATTGAGAAGCCACATCAGCCACTGTAATTCACGACAAGTTAGATAAGTAATTAAAGATAATTGAGGATCACTGTAGACCACTTTGATAGTTTTCTGTCTTGTGAAACTTAATTTAAACCTAGATTATATACGTTATTTTACCAGCTAACTAAAAATAGGAAAGCCTTGAACCCCTTCCACTAAATTTAGTTAGTATTAAGATTCTTTTACAGGGAGTGCAGTGGAGCTGACGCTGAAATCATTAAGTATTTGGTTATATCATCGCTTGTCTCACTGAACTCTTCTGAACTCTACATGTCATGTGTGGTCTGGCGTCTCCTTACCAGCAACAGGTCCCCGGTTTCTAACTAGTAAATTCTCTAAAAAACACGCTCAGAGCGTCGTTGCGCGAAAGTGGTAGGGAGACACGACATAGAACAAACAGATAGCACGCAGAATGTTAGAACAAATTCCTGGATGGTACAAAAACTACTTCTAATGAAACTTCACGGCAGATTAAAACTGTGTGCCGGACCGAGACTCGAGCTCGGGACCCTTGCTTTTCTCATTCTGCGAACAACTTCTTATGTTGGCCTGATTTCCTGTTATTCTTTCCCACTCATCTGTATTTATTGATGTCAGATTTACGCTGTATGCCTTTTAGAGGCGCCTTCAGGGATGTAGGGAACCAAATTAAATCCGCAATCTATGTCATATCCTGATGGAGATCGCGACAAAACTGTTTCTAACTTGTCAATACAAGCCTTAAGACTCCTTAGGTACTACAACCTGTTACTAGTGAGTGAGGGTAGTGATTAGACTAGTGACAAGTTTTTTTGTAATTAAGGTCTGTTCAGGTTAATGTTGATAATTGAAAAACTACTTTGTCACGGCCCATATAAACAGATGATATAGATTGGGCACTTAGATTGATTCCTGTATTCTGTAATTACATCCGGGTGAAAAGTGTGTGTGTGTGAGTGTGTGTGTGTGTGTGTGTGTGTGTGAGTGTGTGTGTGTGTGTGAGAGAGAGAGAGAGAGAGAGAGAGAGAGAGAGAGAGAGAGAGAGAGAGAGAGATAGAGACAGAGAGTATATGTATGTATGTATTTCGTTACCTTATTACTTGAAGGTCTACAGCAACCAGCAAATCTATGCTTAACTCGAGTAGCGCGCTTTCGCTCATCTTCAGTTGGTGTAATACATTTATATGTGCGGCAGTATGGCGTTTGTGTCGACTGCAATTTGAACGATGCAGCTGCGCTGGGCAAAATAACAACTGGTACAGCTACCAGGCTTCTAAAGCCATATGCTTAAGTTTAATTAGCCGCGTGGGGCAGCCGCGTGGTCGTGGTCGTTCCCGCGGCTATCCGCGTCGGAGGTTCGAGACCTCCCTCGGGCATGGGTGTGTGTGTATTGTCCTTAACGTAAGATAGTTTAAGTTAAATTAAGTAGTGTGTAAGCCTAGGGACCGATGACCTCAGCAGTTTGGTCCCATAGGAACTTACCACAAATTTCCAGTTTAGGTTTAATTAATAGTTAGGTGCACTTCATTTTATTCTGTATGTATTAGCTCGTTTATGCAGCTTCATATGCACCACACAAACACTTTTAGATTTACCGATGCTCTGATGCATGGCATCATTCGCCTTGTGACCGACTAATGTGTTTCTTTACGTCGAAAGTTACATCTAAGGTGAAGTTAACATTTTCTTACACGTTCAAAAACTACTTCTGAAATTGGTTACACTTATTTAATTAATTCTGACGACATTAAAATTCGATATATTACTATGAATGGTTGAAATTGCTTGATATAAAATGTATGAAGTACAGTAATGAAATTATGCTGAATGTTACGAAAGTGATACGGTACATTTTACATGTAAACAGTGATATCATACGTTTTACAAACATTGGGCTAACATTTTAAAACGAGTACAACAACAAGTAAGTTACTTATACTACGCAAAGTTACAATATTTTCCGTTTTTCACGTTAGGAAGGCGAAAAAAACGTGGTGTTTTATATTTTGTTAGTTTCGTATCTTGCCACGACTGGATTTGATGTGAAAGTTATATAAGTATTAAATACAAATGTCTTTGAAACATTATGTTGGTTAAATCTGATGGCTAAGGTTGTCATTTTGGGCGTGCACCTATGACAATTAATTTCTATTTTTTTGGACCAGGTTCATTTTCTCATCTCTGTTGGTCAGGTGCAATATTTGAAGGTTGTAAGCTGTGTCCGTCACTCGATGCTCATCTTTAGCTACAAATACGGAAAACTGGATTTGCTTAGAATTTTTAAATGAAGTATAAAGTAATGTAATTTTTTCTGTGTGCAGAATGTAATATGAATTCGGGGCCGAAGTATTTACTAACCACCTTGCGGTTTACTTGGAGTGAATACGAAAACTGAATCCGAATTTGTAGATGCAGACTTGAACTCTTCACCTCTCGAACACCAGTCCGATATCTTGCTTTCGACGTTCCTTATTCAATTGCTTTCGACATTTCTTATTCAAGTTCAGTAAGTACATTAGAAGTGTACAAAATTCTTATTTCAACATGGACTGTAAGAGCCACAATACGAAATTCGAAACTAGAATGCCATATGGACAGAAGTATTTGCATAATCATTTCATATATTAGAGAAATTCACTTTTTAACTTACCTTTTAATTTATAATGGCCAGATTTCTGAGCATCAGCGTCATAACATTTATAGGACGTTGAACTCAAAATTGTGACATTTTGAAAGTAAGAAGTCCTATTGGTACGACAAAAATATTGTTCTTGATGTAGTAACCACAGGACGTCTGCCTAACGCAGTTTTCTTTAGATGTAGCACTGTAACGTAGCTACTAAGTAATGACGCAGAAAGTAAGAGCTGATCTTGTTACACGTTATCAAACGTTTCTAATTTGACAAGAATAAATCGTATTGTGGGTTATTACAAATGATTGAAGCGATTTCACAGCTCTACAATAACTTTATTATTTGAGATATTTTCACAATGCTTTGCACACACATACCAAAACTCAAAAAGTTTTTTTAGGCATTCAAAAATGTTCGATATGTGCCCCTTTAGTGATTCGGCAGACATCAAGCCGATAATCAAGTTCCTCCCACACTCGGCGCAGCATGTCCCCATCAATGAGTTCGAAAGCATTGTTGATGCGAGCTCACAGTTCTGGCACGTTTCTTGGTAGAGGAGGTTTAAACACTGAATCTTTCACATCACTATGCGTGAAACTTGCCCGCACGCGTTCAACCATTTCTTCGCTCACTGCAGGCCGACCCGTTGATTTCCCCTTACAGAGGCACCCAGAAGCTTTAAACTGCGCATACCATCGCCGAATGGAGTTAGCAGTTGGTGGATCTTTGTTGAACTTCGTCCTGAAGTGTCGTTGCACTGTTATGACTGACTGACGTGAGTGCATTTCTAGCACGACATACGCTTTCTCGGCTCCTGTCGCCATTTTGTCTCACTGCGCTCTCGAGCGCTCTGGCGGCAGAAACCTGAAGTGCGGCTTCAGCCGAACAAAACTTTATGAGTTTTTCTACGTATCTGTAGTGTGTCGTGACCATATGTCAATGAATGGAGCTCCAGTGAATTTATGAAATCGCTTCAATCATTTGTAATAGCCCTGTATTTTGTCTAATAAAACAAACAGGGCGCGCTGTCTGTTACCGTAGTACCCACGGATAGAGAGCTGTTCTTAAAATGCGATACTTGTGCTACTCTTATTACTCATGGTCTTAAGCTACGTGGAAAATAAACGGTCACCAAATCCGCGGGTACAGAAGCACGCTATCTACTGATAGAGAAATATTAGTGAACTGAACTACAGTAAAAAATAAGCAAATTGCTCAGATATTTCTACATTTGTTCACTACGGTAACATATTTAATAAGTATTTTTCAATGTATTGAAAATCTCTAGTTATGTTTGACTTTATGCAGAAATTGATTATTAAGTTAATAGGAAGTACCCATCGGAAGACTTAGAGCTACTTACATAAGTTTTGCTACTTCAAGTTACGGAATGTATCAGTACGTGTGTTCTTTATTATTTTTCAGAACCATACTCGCCTTTATTACTAAATGTAACTACTAACACATCCACATTAATGTATCTCACGTAAGAAAGAACATTGCACGACAGTAGCAATATTGTGCCCTAAAACACATACAAAGAAAAGCGAAAATTTTGTACATGCTAGTAAGCACATTGACATTGCGAGGTGTCTGTTTTGTCTGCAGGAACGCTACTTCACTGAAGTACGCATTCTCATTCTGAAATGCTCTCAAGTAGAGCCTTGGTTGATGTGGAACTGCGATGGCTATGAAAATACCAATGTGAAACTTATTTCTATCCAAAACCATGTAAATCAAATCAACGAGCAGACAGAAATCTACTGCAGGGGAATCGAAAGAAAGTATGCTAGAACTCTGGAAGTTATGTATGAAATGCGTTAATTTATGAATATATACTGTAAGTTATGTGTGGAACCCCGTGGTGGAACACACCCACCCTCACACACACACACACACACACACACACACACACACATACACACACGTGTCCGCGTGGCGCTATTGGTGGGGAGTCCTGGTGCAAATACCCTTATTTGACGCCACTTCGGCAATTTGCGCATCGATTATGAAGAAATAATGATCAGAGGAACACAAACATCCAGTCCCAAGTGGAGAAAATTTCCCGACCCGGTCGGGTATAGAACTCGTGCCCTGTGATCGAGTTTCAGCAACAGTAACCTCAAGACCACACACCACGAACTGCTGACACAAAGCACAGAAATACGCTGAAGAGCCAGAGAAATTTGTACACCTGCTTAACTTCGTGTAGGGCCCCAGCTAGCATGCAGAAGTGCCGAACGACTTGGCATGGACACGACTGTCTGACGTAGTGCTGGAGGGAGCCGTTACCATGAATCCTGCAGGGCTGTCCATAAACCCGTAAGAGTACAAGAGGGTGGAGATCTCAACCGAACAGCACGCAACAATGCATCCAAGATATGCTCAACAATGTTCATCTCTGGGGACTTTGGTGGCCAGTGGAAGTGTTTAAACTCAGAAGAGTGTCCCTGTAGCCAACCTGTAGCAAGTGCGGACGTGTGACGTGTCCCATTGTCCTGCTGGAACTGCCAAAGTCCGTCGGAATGCGCAATGGACGTGAATGGATGCAGGTGATCAGACAGGGTGCTTACGGACGTGACACCTGTCAGAGTCATATCTAGACGCATCAGGGGTCCCATATCATTCCAGCTGCACACGCCCCACACCATTACAGAGCTTCCACCAGCTTGAACAGTCTCCTGCTGACCTGCAGGTTCCATGGAGGTTGTCTCAATACCCGTACACGTCCATCCGTTCGACAAAATTTGAAACGAGACTCATTCGACCAGACAACACGTTTCCAGTCATCGAAAGTCCACTGCTGGTGCTGACGGGCCCAGGCGAACCATAAAGCTTTATGTTGTGCAGTCATCAAGGGTACACAAGGGGCCTTTGGCTCCGAAAGCCCACATCGATTATGCATCCTTGAACGGTTCGCACTTTGACATTTGTTGATGGCCCAGCACTGAAATCTGCAGCAATTTGCGGAAATGTTGCACTTCTGTCACACTGAACGATTCTTTTCAGTTGTTGTTGGTATCGTTCTAGCAGGATATTTTTCCGGCCTCAGCGATGACGGAGATTTGATGATTTACCAGAGTCCTGATATTCACGGTACACTCGCGAAATGGTCGCACGGGAAAATTCCCACTTCATCGCTATTTAGGAGATGCTGTGTCCCATGGCTCGTACGCCGACTATAACACCACGTTGAAGCTCACTTAAATCTTGTTAACCTGTCATTGCAGCTGCAGTAACCGATCTAACAACTGCGACAGTCACTTGTCGTGTAAAGACGTTGCCGACTGCAGCGCCGTATTCTGCCCGTTCGCATATATGTGCATTAGAATACGCATGCCTGTACCAGCTTTTTGGCGCTTCATTGTATATTCAAAGATGATAATTTGTTAAACAGAAAACAATATTACGCAGCTGGATATATACAGCCCCGTCATAGCCGGTTTCTATCTTTAACTGTCTACACTTTCCTAAGCATTATTCATGAACTGGTAATGAAAAAAATTGTGAAGGTCATCGCCTGCACTTATGTTTTGTCTAAATTCAGTTTGAAATTACGTCAGAGAGTAGCATTTCTGGGATCTGTCTCGCGCGACGTGACATATAAGTCTCTACTGTGCAATGCCCTAAGTTAGTGTTATCAATAGAAAACGACAAACGTTTTATAACGCAAAATGAAATTCTTACCCTTGAGACGGGGTCACTATAAGTTTTTGCTGACTTTTACATTGGTTTTGCTAAAGTAGAAATGTTTTTTGGTAATTAATAGAGATAAATTAGATGTGGGAATAACATTGTTTTCTTTGGTACAGAGATCGAAGTATTCACGTCGAAATGTGCTATTTAACCTGTTAGTTCTCCAGTCGAGCCAAAGCCTTTTGTAATGTAATAGATCGGCTCTTAAATAATAAATAATACACACAATTTTTGGTTTATTTAATTTATGGTAGAAAGATGAAACTAAGCTCAAGTGATGTTTGGTTATAAATTACGTCAGTAGTGAAAATATGTGAGCCATGTGTACCTTCTTTCACGTTACAGAACAGTTATATTGTGACAGTAGTGCTATATACGGCTTGTACTAGAGATTTGTACATTTTTTATAAATAATACAGACAATTTTATTTTGATACAAGTTCGATTTTCGTTCGTCACCATACTTACGTGATTATACTTGCGTATTACAATAACACCCTGCGTGTGTTTTGTACTCTAAATCCCTATATGTTTGATAAATAACTTTATTTCGATTCAAAGGTCATATTTTCGATGTGTCGAACTTTAATCTCTGTGTGTAGAACCTTGCTGTTCATTTTTTGACCATGTTGTGTTCTGCGGTAACATTTCTTATATGGTTGAAAATAACTTACAAGATCGTGCCGCCCTCCATCGCTAATGCTGGTATTCAATATGGTGTTGGCCCACATTAAGCCATCCACTCTCGCAGGCATACATTCAGTCAGATGCTGGAAGGTTTCTTGGGGAATGGCAGCCCATTATTCACGGAGTGCTGCCCTAAGGAGAGGTATCGATGTCGGTCAGTAAGGCCTGGCACGAAGTCACCGTTCCAAAACATCTCAAAGGTGTTCTGTAGGATTCAGATCATGACTCTTTACAGGCTAGTCCATTACAGGATTGTTATTTCGAGTAACCACTCCGCCACAGGTCATGCATTATGAACAGCTGCTCGATCGTGTTGAAAGATGCAATCGCCACCCCCGAATTTCCCTTCAACAGTGGGAAGCAAGAAGTTGCTTAAAACATCAATGTAGGCCTGTGCTGTGATGGTTCCACGCAAAACAACAGGGGGTGGAAGCCTCTCCATGAAAAACACGACCACACCATAACACCACCGCCTCCGAATTTTACTGTTGGCACTACACACGCTGGCAGATGACCGGGCATTCGCCCATACCCGCACCGTGCCATCGGATCGCCACATTGTGTACCGTGATTCGTCTTTCCACGCAACGTATTTTCACTGTTCAGTCGTCCAATTTTTACGCTCCTTACACCAAGCGAGGCGTCGTTTGGCATTTACCGGTGTAATTTGTGGGTTATGAGCAGTCGCTCGACCATGAAATCCAAGTTTTCTCATCTCCCGCCTATCTGTCATTGTGCTTGCAGTGGATCATGATGCAGTTTGGAATTCCTGTGTGATGGTCTGGCTAGATGTCTGCCTATTACACATTATGACCCTCTTCAACTGTCGGTGGTCAGTTAACAGACGAGGTCGGCCTGTACGCTTTTGTGCTGTACGTGTCCTTTCACGTTTCCACTTCACTATCACATCGGAAACAGTGGACTTAGAGATGTTTAGGAGTGTGGAAATCTCACGTACAGACGTATGACACAGGCCTACAACCCCAGAGGATATGAAACAAAGTATTGGGGCAACCTGCGGCGACATCACACCAGATGTACTGCGGCGTGTACGACATTCATTACCCCAGAGATTGCAATTGTGTGCAGCAAATGATGGCTACCACATTGAACATCTATTGGCCTGACATGTTGGGACACACTCTTTCCACTCCGTAATTGAAAACGGAAAGCACGTGTGTACGTGTACCTCAACCCTCATGGTAATGTACATGTGCGTCAGTGAAAAAGACCAATAAAAAGGTGTTAGCATGTGGACGTAATGTGCTGTTCCAGTCTCTTCTGTACCTAAGGTCCATCACCGTTCCCTTTGGATCCCTACGTAATTCGGTGCTCTCCGATACACACGATCGAACAGCGGAGGAGTGGTACTCAAGCGTCAACTTTAGGTTACAATATCTCCGGATGTAATTAACATTTTACAGTGCAACAAACGGCACTGATTACGTATTTGTTTATATTTTCAGATGTGCTAACAAAACTAACGTGGTTCCATTTAAAAAAACGTAGGTTTGTGTTAAAAAACATACTTCCGTGCATTTTTTAATGGTTTGTATTAACCAATTACACTAGCCCCTCTCCTCACGTTCGGTCTGTGGAATCGATTCGTCAGTATTTGATGTGGTTTACGAAATATATCCAGCGGTAATGTTAGGTGACTCACCCTGTATAACAAGCTAGGACAGGTATATCCGATATTAATAGTAACAGAAAGGTATATTAGTTAGTCAGTAACATCGATTACCCTTTTCTTGTTTAGAACATGATGCGCTATCTTCCCCCCCCCCCCCGCCCCCAACCTCCCGCCCCCTCTACCCCTGATTTGGTGCATGGTGGTACGAGGCATTACTGAAAAACTTTGAAAACTGTCTATTGATCGTAGTTCGACTTTCGTACCATAAGTAACATGGCTTTAAGAAGTCCAGGGATTGAAATGCCAATATGTTTACGTATTTTGCTAAATAGAAGCAGCATTTTCACAATTAACTGTAGAGTCCACTTCCGTATTTTATAGAGAAAAAGCATTTTGGCAATTAATTGTAGAGCGCAATTCCGTGTTTTAGGTGTCAGGCAGGATGCACATTACTTGCACTCTTCCATTAGCTGACACCTATAGAAGAGTAATGCAGACTGCTTGACTGTGAGCTTGACTGTTTGGTGCACTACTTTAGCCATAATTTGTTTTCTACAGTTACATAGCATCTGCACGTTCGCATTGATGCATAGCCTGATTCAGGCCTAAAATTGAAATGTCAGCTGCCTGTTAAGCATGTTATTTTTAGGCCTATGTGTTTTGTTCTGTTGTAGAAATGAATCATTAAAGAGGGGTGAAACTTACTCGGGAGGCAGTACAGCATTTGACACAAACATCTTTTCGTTAAATATAAAACAGAGAAGGAGAGATGAAATTTACTGAAGAGACAATACATTATTCGATGTTTACATTTTATAGAGAAGGAACGTTACACTATGCGCGCGTGTGTGTGTGTAGAATTCAGGTTGTTCAGAAATTTTTCAACATGTCGCAAAAAATAAAATTTAGATCATACAGAAACATTTTTGAGCCCGCCGCAGTGGCCGAGCGGTTCTAGGCGCTTCAGTCCGGAACCGCGCTGCTGCTACGGTCGCAGGTTCGAATCCTGCCTCGGGCATGGATGTGTGTGATGTCCTTAGGTTAGTTAAGTTTAAGTAGTTCTAAGTCTAGGGGACTGATGACCTCATATGTTAAGTCCCATAGTGCTTAGAGCCATTTGAACCATTTTTGAACGTGGCAGCTACATACTAATTGCCTGTTTGGTCGGTATTTTCAATTTCCCGCCAATGTGATCTCATGAAATGATTATGATCTCATAGGGAAATGGGCATGGTTTGTCATGCCATGATCATGGCCTCGTTGATATAGGCGTGGCTTATCACACTATGATTATAACGTCATACGGGATGTGGTTTACCTCGTCATTACAATGTTACAGATAAAGTGGCGTAGGTTGTGTCGTTATATTTAGGTCACTGGCCTCTGCACGTGACATCACAAGTGTAAAGAGTAGCGCCTGTGTCACCACAGCAACACTACTGGCATATAACGTGTATACCACAATACAACCACCTACTTCAGTGTTCTTCACATATTGAATCCTTAGCTATTTGATGTATATCCTGCAAATAATAAAAACTATGTATTCAGCGCGAGAGATCTGATTGTCTATCAGGTACAATGGCTTACAGTAGCTTGTTTGCCTTGTAGAGTTTCTTATAAAATTTTATAAATATGTAGAGGGCTTGAAGATGGTCTCTTAATCATAACTAGTTGCCTGGAAAGTAGTATTCATTGCAGTAAAGGTGGATGGTTCCTCGATGTCGCTCTCTAAATCTGTCTTATGGCAAAGTCTTTTGAACCACTAGGCCGAGATCACCTTTGAATATCTTTGTATTGCTAGTGTTCTGTTATGTTCTTTTCGTACTGCTTCAGTTTACTAGGCCTCAAATACCTAACAGGATATACATAATTTTTGTACATACTTACATAAAAGCTATTTACTGATAAATAAGTAGCACAATGGCCTCATTTTAAAAATAATGTCGGATTAGTACTTACAGCCAAAAAATGATAGTCATTTTCACACGTCAACTGTGGATAGTCAGTAATTTGACGAGAAAAGTATATCACCCAGGAGGGGGGAAAGAACAAAATATAACTTCATGTGTTGCGGATATGTGTAATGTTATTTCAGCCCTTACAATGTAGGATAAAATTTATAAAGAACGTGATAGTGGAACCCAGTTTTCAATACGATATTGCACCCTTCTGGCCTTGATTCACGCTTTGATTCGGTTGGGAATGGTGTTATGAAGCCGTTGCATACGCTTCTGAGGTACGTTGGCCCACAACTGTTGTAAATTGTCATTGATTTCATGTTGACTGCCACCGTGACGTCTTGACGTCTGCCCTCGTCCTATACATGTTCTACTGGAGACAAACCTGGGGACCACGCTGACCATGGGGTACATCAACGTCACGCAGACAAATCATGGTGACAGATGTCATGTTTGGACAGGCATTCTGCGGTTGAAAAATTACACTACTTTACTGTTGCATGAGAGGTAACTCGTGAGGAAGCAGAATGTACGTGGCATATCAAAGTTCCCTAAATAGCTACAAACAGTGGTCGGTCACCCAGGCTAATGCAAGCAGCATGATTCACTGCTGAAGACAACACGACACTATTCACCAGCAGTCAATATCTCCTGGTCACGGAACCGCTCCAAAAACAGCTGTTTATTTTGAAGTGTTAACAGCAGCCTACCTATGGAACAGTTTTTCCCTAGTCCGGCAGCTGCTGGTCGCTATTAAGTAGTTCGGACTGACACAGAAGGTTGGAGGGAGTCCATTAATTGTTTTCGGATGGTAAGCGCAGATTTGAATAGCTTACAATGTGCTTGGAGCACAATACAGCAATCCTCCCTTAAGGTGGTTAGAAGCAGTCGGCTGGAACATTAAGGGCAATTACGCCTGCCCTCATGTTTCCGTGCAGTCCAACATAAGAGCAGTGTCGCATCCGTATGCCCCATAGATCTTAATATTAAATTATTTCGTCAGCCGTCCAAATGGAGGTCCACCTTAACATCCACTTCAGACTCTGTCATTTGCTGGTCAGGCTGTCTCACACGAGTAGGCCTACGTACTATCTTCCTGTCCCTCGCAGTGATCACTCATTATCTGATGCTGTTCAGGTCCTTTACATGCCCTACCTGACCTGCCAATAACACTAAACACCAGTAACACTAATGCACTATAGTGTCCGTTCCACTTTTTACAGAGCATTGTAACTCAAATTATTTACAAAAATGCGAATGGTGTGCGTGTGTACGAAGTTACAGTGACATCCGACCAAGATCTTTCGTATCTTCACTCTATTTTGTCAGGCAGTGTATTTTCTAGATCCTCTACAATTAAAACACATCTGAGGACGAGATATTTCCAGCAACACCGTGACTTTCACGTGTACAATACGATCCAAAAGATAGCGTTATGCTAACGGATTCGGTATTTAAACACTACAGTCCTGAAGAATGGCTATTGTACGACACCGTTACCACAGTTAGTTCATTAGATGTCCGATAAATCAGTAGCACAGTTTCTTTTGAATTCACTTGAACAAGTCATTTTATATAATGGGAACAGGAAATGGATTGGATGATTCCAGTTTATTACACATTGCTTAAAAATCTTTTGGTATTGTTTAAAAACAATCGTTTTGACAATGTAGCATAGAATCGGAACAGTTCGTATCATTACAGTAGATGGTGTCTTACACCCTACCTCCATCAGCGTACATATTTTGCAGTTGTAAACTATGTATACATAAAGGAAATAGGGAGTGGGCTGGATGACTGCACGGAATTTACACATTTCTTAAACATATTTTAGTACTCTACAAAACAAGTCGATTTGATCGTGTGCCATACAATCAGAACATTTCGAATAATTATGGCAGATATTGTCTTACACCCAAAATCACTGAGTGGGCACATGTTTGCTTTCTGTAGCAAATGAAACCGACATTATTGCATCATGTGTCGCGGTATTCATAGTCTTAAGTTGTCTGATGTTGATCTATATAGCTGAATGCCGTTTAGTAACGAAATATGACAGATCTTCAACCTCCGCGAAATTGAAACCACAGTAAATATACGATGATGCTTTGAGCAGATGTTTTGTACAGTGTCTCTAGGATGCCTATCGATCGCGTCACGGCACACTGTTGAGTTCTGAGCGCACAATGAGATAGGAAAGATGCTTAGAACAATAGACTCTCCCTCCACCTGGGAAGTGCCCGCTGAGTGCTTCAACCTGATTTCATGCTGCCCCAAGAACTTAACTGTCATGCGTTCCCTAATTCGTGCAAATGTTTGGCCGGACACTGCAGGTGTAGCGTTTTCCATGGAAAGTGGTTGATCACCCCCCACACAACACGGACTTGGCTCCCTGCGATTTTCATCTCTTCTCTGGCATCAACAGCTGGCCATGAGAACATCATTTAGGCACAGATACCGATCTTCAGACCAGTGTAGAGAAATGGCTGAAAGCACAGGCGTTTACCTTCTATCACATGGTTACTGGAACGTTAGTACCATGCTACGACAGATGTCTAAGACGGAGCTGCCATTATGTAGACAAGAAGTTGGAAATGTTGCAAATAAAATATTTTCGATTTTCAGAATGAATTTTTTCACTCGGGAACTGAGTGTACTCTAAAATTAAATTTCCTGCCAGATTAAAACAGTGTGCCAGACCGGAATTTGAAACCGGAATCTTTGCCTTTTTCGTGCAGATGCTCTACCAACTGATTCTATTTCTTGACCCATCCGAGTTTGAGAAAAATAGCCTTCCACTAATATAAATACTGTTGTGCAACAATAATAAAGTGTATTTCAGTTTTAGCAATAATGTTTGCTTAGGAAGGAAAATAGCAAAAGTAATCAAATTTAGTACAACTAAGGTAAGATAGTAATCACATTGCCTACAGCGTAATCTAGGCGTTCTCATTCTTATGACAGAGGGATAATCATAAACTGAATAAATATGTCGTCAGAGACAGTAATATTTATCAGTATCAAATGAATTCCTTTCGTCATATTTCAACAACTTCAAGCTATCAAAATCTCATTTTGTTCATGACAGAAAGAGTGGTATTATAATTCGTTACACATTGATTCATTATGTAGCACCCTGCCCAACATCTGGCTGGAAACAAATGACATGCAGACCGTCAGTGCGGGAGGGAAGCGGCCTCTCAGGCGCATCTGGTGCCCCGTGATATACTGTACTGCCGCCGTGGCAACTCAGCCGGCGCATCTGCCGTGTATGACGTGCCGCAAATGTCCCCCACCCTGTACGAAAGAGCTTCATCATCAGCAACTCTTTTTATTTTCCGACAGTGGTTCAAACCATAATGATTACGATTCTACGTTAAGTATTGTTGCACCTCCCCCTTCCCCCGCAGCCCGTACACACACACACACACACACACACACACACACACACACACACACACACACACCCGCGCGTGCGCGCGCACAGAGAGACAAAGAGGGAGGGAGGGAGAGACGGAGAGAGGGAGAGAGAGAGAAAAAGAGAAAGACAGAGAGAGAGAAAGAAAGAGACAGAGGCAATACATGCAATTATTGTAAATTCCTAAAACAGAAAAGGAAATCGACTTCTTTCCGAATAGAATAACGTAACGCAGTAACAATGTATCAGGGTCATCTTTTAAGTTTTAAAAAATACTGGATGGTTGTCGCTATTGAAGTGTGACATTGCTATTGTCGTTGGTTATTATTAAAGTAATAGCAGCTCAGAAACAGGCCATTTAGTCTGCTTACATTGAGTGTTTAAAGAAGCAGTGTTTTGAAAAACGAATATTTTCATGTGAATTATTTTCGTTGGATGATTTGTTACGATTTTCTTTATGTTGTGACTTGGCAAGACAGCCAAGCCACTCGGAGGTAGCCGAAAGGCACGCGTTTAAGCTCACGCAGACTGGCGTGAGGTCTGGAACAGGACAATGTCTTGAGAATTGCAAATAAAGTACGAAGATCTTGGAATACTTAACTTTAATCCATAATTGGAGAACATCGCTCTTGATGATACATAACTCATAATCTCAATATAAACTGGTAATGGCGCCTTGCTAGGTCGTAGCAAATGACGTAGCTGAAGGCTATGCTAACTATCGTCTCGGCAAATGAGAGCGTATTTGTCAGTGAACCATTCCTAGGAACGTCGGCTGTACAACTGGGCGAGTGCTAGGAAGTGTCTCTAGACCTGCCGTGTGGCGGCGCTCGGTCTGCAATCCTGATAGTGGCGACACGCGGGTCCGACGTATACTAACGGACCGCGGCCGATTTAAAGGCTACCACCTAGCAAGTGTAGTGTCTGGCGGTGACACCACACTTTAAGGTGAGTCCGCAGCTCGTGGTCGTGCGGTAGCGTTCTCGCTTCCAGCGCCCGGGTTCCCGGGTTCGATTCCCGGCGGGGTCAGGGATTTTCTCTGCCTCGTGATGACTGGGTGTTGTGTGATGTCCTTAGGTTAGTTAGGATTAAGTAGTTCTAAGTTCTAGGGTACTGATGACCATAGATGTTATGTCCCATAGTGCTCAGAGCCATTTGAACCATTTTTCTTTAAGGTGAATCTCATCAACGATGAGTCGAATAACTTCCTTAAACACGTGGTATTCCACTAACATCCGAAAAGACTGTTTACAAATGGGTTGATGAATTTCATTGCGGTTGTTGTACTTCCGTCGCAGATGAATTTCATGAACATTGTACAAAATCGGTTATTTTCCAAAACAACAACCATTATGTGTGCAACCCAACTGAAGGGGGTCGGCATGTAACTTAGCAAGATATAGAGGTATTCTTGGGCATAGCAAAGACTTTAGTGCATTTTATAACAGACGAACTTCTGTTTCTGAAAAATATCTGTTCTCAATGGATTCCACATATTCTGACCAACTCTAAAAATTAGGCTTCACTTAATTGACTAAATTAAGAACATCAATCGAGGATATGTAAAACCCGTATATAACAATTAACAGGTATATATCCGTAGGAACCACAGATTAAGTAGCAATCGGCTGTTTGGATAATGGAAGATGAACTAAAATCAACGAAAGTAGTTCGTTCGCGAAGCTCTTCTTAGCTAAAGGAAGTTTGTTTCTTTGGCAATTCTGTAGATTATTAGTTTCTATATGTTCGGAGGTTGTCGATTCCGCACCTATATGTTGACTCAACAAAAGCTGTTTCACTTGGTAATACGATCTATATTAAGTCGGTGACCAATTATCAGCCAGAAAGCGATGGAGAACATACTGACCATAATTCCCAGTCTGCAAGTCCACTTAACTCATTGTGCTCAGTGAAAGAAAATTTTCCTACTTGCTATTTACTCAGCAGACTCAGCAAACTATCACTATAAATAAAAGTTTTGAGTTTAAACTGACTGATATGTTCAGGAAAGTTCACACACACACACACACACACACACACACAATGTATAATAATATTTCTAATGATAATAATAATATCCTTATGGGAAATAGCACTATTACCAGTTCAGAAGCGACCTCTACGTAAAGTTCCAGGTAAAATGGTCTATCGGCCTGACTTGTTATCACCAAAGTTAGTTACTCGCCTGAAAAGTGGAAAGTAATCTCTCCGCGTTTTTTTCAACTCTACGGGCGGC
The DNA here is from genome assembly GCF_023898315.1 of Schistocerca nitens. Taxonomy (NCBI): domain Eukaryota; kingdom Metazoa; phylum Arthropoda; class Insecta; order Orthoptera; family Acrididae; genus Schistocerca; species Schistocerca nitens. The sequence goes on along the minus strand of NC_064616.1, from coordinate 628,256,907 downwards.
ACACAAACCCTTTCTTCCGTGAAACCTATGCGACCCAAGACTGTGTACACTCCTCGCAGGTTCGCTTCCTGCTTTTACCGAAAACTGTTTTTGTAGCTATCAGGCTCTGACGTCATTCGAGGAACAGCATTTCCAGACGTTTGACTGACGCGGACAGATTGATATCTCGGTGCAACATGTCTCTACCTACTGTCTATCTGGCCGTATTTATATATAGACGCAGTGGACCGCCGAACGGAACATCTGCTATCAACCACTCCAAGCACAGATAGCGGCATCTAAGTGGCCCCTTTCTCGGTCACGTATTAATTAATATCTCTGTCATTTAACAATTTACAATCTTCATAATTTTTACATAATTCAAGTTAAGTTTGCTTTAGTTAGTGAAAATGTTTAGCTCGAATGCATGTTAACTTTGCCAGCTAGAATTTTTAGACCAGAACCGACAGTAGAACATGACTTCTGACCTGCTTGTTTAAGATTGTTTGTAATGATTGTTATTTACAATAAAGTCTTGAAACCTGGTATAACCGTATTATTTCATCAATGTAATCGAGTGCTGTAATTAGAACTTTCTAATACAAATACAAAAGATAGTTAATCCATTACGAAAACGGTTTTTTACTTCGAAATTTAATTTTTAATAAATAACTTGAAAACTGTTAGAGGTAGCTTAATGGAGTAACATACCTAAGACTACATAAGGATTTTCGTCTCTCTAAGTCTAATATTAACGCCTTCAGTATTTTATAAAAGCACCGATTTTGACCAAAATATGACCCCAATCAAGTTGAGACTTGTATCTTTTGGTTGTGACATACATTTCCACATTCTACACAATTTTTAGCTTTCTAGATTCATTATCTAGAACCACTTATTTTTTTCTAAAAATAATATATTTAATGTAACATATTCATTAGGTCATTCTGGGAGATGAGTTCGTGATGGGCCGCATCAAAACAGTCGTAAGACTTATGACTCAGAAAAATAAGTTTCGTAACCGTTGTAATTTTGTCATGTTCCACACGTCTGTATCTGCACAGTGAGTGTACTAATGTGTGCAAACATAGCTTACCACTTAGCGCGCAAATGGACAAAACATCAGAACTGTCTTCTCAAGCCCAGGGTGTTAAACAGACATTCCAAATAAATATGAGCTTGCCCCTGTAAGGTAGCTAATATCAGGTGCGGATCGTAACAAAATAATTAGAAATTCTGCTGTCACGTAAGTAGAATGCATGAATTAATAAAGGTGAAAGTTTGGGGTGTATTCTAGAAAGACGAAACAGGTATTCCCTTTTTTATTACACATATAATTTATCAACTGTGCTTTTAGGGGTCAAGAGATACACAACAGTCATGTTCAATCACCTTTGACACTCAACAACAAAATATTTAACTCTGGGACATATTGAATTGACGATTATTAAAATCGTTATCTCTACACACAAATTTTTTATCACAGGAAAGAATGATAAAAAGTCTTCATTAACTCATGCTGGCCAATGCACTAAGTTGGTGATGAATAAAATTACTTTTTGTACCAATGAAAAAACTATCATGTAATCAATGTGAGGGTAGGTTAATATCCTAGCTTTTCATATTCAATGGTCAAAGAGTACATAAGTTGGAGTGAGAAGTTCTAGACTTAAATTTACTGTGGCCTAATGCACGATGGTACTTTAAAAATCGTTATCTGCAACGACATTGTCTCCATGCTAGATTTGAAATGCTAATTCCCTACTCTGACCTTGACTGAGTTCACTCAGTCTCAACTTTCCTGCGTTCCATAGAACGTTAATCTTTCCCTAAGCGAAATAATGGCTATTGCACACTTGCTAAGGGTTGGAGCGACGAGCACAATGTATTTGCCTATCTGTCGCCACAATACGTGAAGCATGTCGTCCTCACTTCACAGAAAGCAAAGTTCTCAATGCCTTCGCTATTTCCACACACTTGTGCGGTCCACTGCGAGATGAGAAAGAGAGAGAGAGAGAGAGAGAGAGAGAGAGAGAGATCTCGAAATTTTAGTTCTCAAAGTGCTTTTATGTAATGGGAATGTTCCATCAGTGTCGCGTCTGCATCGCCCAGTATGACTTCAGCCAATCTCCATCTCGCTAGAGGTGAATTTTATTTTGCTTGCTGGGTGACAGCCCAGCCCTGTTAATGCTATGCAGCCACTTTCCCTCTGTCCCAGACGTATTTACGTTAAAAGGAATAATGTATTGTCATCGCCTTTTCCCTTTCCGCAGTGAAGCTCGCCGTTCTCTTGTTAAATGGGGTTTTACGATGACATTAACCACCTGCTCGGTTCGTCTCCAAAATGCGTTTTACTTTAACTAGTTTATTCATGCCTCTGCCCATATATTTGTAGATATGTTTTTTTTTTTTTTTTTTTTTTTAGTTTTCGGTACATCAGATTAAATGCAATTTCCTTTTGTCTATCTAATATAATTATTATTTTCTGAAGACCTCATTCTGTATCGTACTGTCATTATGGATCAGACTTCTCGATGTTGAGCGCCCATAAGCCCCAACACACACACACACACACTGGATCAGACTCATATCAGGTCCATAAAATCAGGACGCCTTACACATACCATCTCTTCTGAATTAATTTTGTGCTGCTGTGATCAAACGTTGAGGCATTACTAATTGCACTGCAAATATATAGATTCATTTAATTTTAATCATTATCCAGCTAATTGTCTATCTTATTCTAGATAATCTCATTTTAACATTAATTTTTTTATTCTAAATGTATTGCTTTACATGGCATTTTCTATTTAGATGATTATTATGTGTCTTTACAGTCCTTTATAGTTATTTTGACTAATCTTACAACATTTTTCTCTCCAGTACTCGTGGTTAAAGTCTATTAAAATGGTTCATGCACCCTTTAGATTATCTCTTTACAATAACTTCCGGCATTCCACAATTCTCAAGCATTCATGATATTAATGATTGTGAAAGATGAGTGAAGTTTAGGAAGCATTCGTTTCTCTTATCTACTCTCAACACACAAATGCTACATCAATATTAAAACTTATCCTCATAAACAGTCACGTATTTAGTTAAGTGACATTATATATGTAAAATAGTTAATATTTTTGCACATTTTTATACACATTAACACAAACTTTATGTTCATTGACATTATCTATGATTAAAGACACATGTTTCCAAAATACCTACAATACACATTCTTATTAACATACACTCCTGGAAATTGAAATAAGAACACCGTGAATTCATTGTCCCAGGAAGGGGAAACTTTATTGACACATTCCTGGGGTCAGATACATCACATGATCACACTGACAGAACCACAGGCACATAGACACAGGCAACAGAGCATGCACAATGTCGGCACTAGTACAGTGTATATCCACCTTTCGCAGCAATGCAGGCTGCTATTCTCCCATGGAGACGATCGTAGAGATGCTGGATGTAGTCCTGTGGAACGGCTTGCCATGCCATTTCCACCTGGCGCCTCAGTTGGACCAGCGTTCGTGCTGGACGTGCAGACCGCGTGAGACGACGCTTCATCCAGTCCCAAACATGCTCAATGGGGGACATATCCGGAGATCTTGCTGGCCAGGGTAGTTGACTTACACCTTCTAGAGCACGTTGGGTGGCACGGGATACATGCGGACGTGCATTGTCCTGTTGGAACAGCAAGTTCCCTTGCCGGTCTAGGAATGGTAGAACGATGGGTTCGATGACGGTTTGGATGTACCGTGCACTATTCAGTGTCCCCTCGACGATCACCAGTGGTGTACGGCCAGTGTAGGAGATCGCTCCCCACACCATGATGCCAGGTGTTGGCCCTGTGTGCCTCGGTCGTATGCAGTCCTGATTGTGGCGCTCACCTGCACGGCGCCAAACACGCATACGACCATCATTGGCACCAAGGCAGTAGCGACTCTCATCGCTGAAGACGACACGTCTCCATTCGTCCCTCCATTCACGCCTGTCGCGACACCACTGGAGGCGGGCTGCACGATGTTGGGGCGTGAGCGGAAGACGGCCTAACGGTGTGCGGGACCGTAGCCCAGCTTCATGGAGACGGTTGCGAATGGTCCTCGCCGATACCCCAGGAGCAACAGTGTCCCTAATTTGCTGGGAAGTGGCGGTGCGGTCCCCTACGGCACTGCGTAGGATCCTACGGTCTTGGCGTGCATCCGTGCGTCGCTGCGGTCCGGTCCCAGGTCGACGGGCACGTGCACCTTCCGCCGACCACTGGCGACAACATCGATGTACTGTGGAGACCTCACGCCCCACGTGTTGAGCAATTCGGCGGTACGTCCACCCGGCCTCCCGCATGCCCAGTATACGCCCTCGCTCAAAGTCCGTCAACTGCACATACGGTTCACGTCCACGCTGTCGCGGCATGCTACCAGTGTTAAAGACTGCGATGGAGCTCCGTATGCCACGGCAAACTGGCTGACACTGACGGCGGCGGTGCACAAATGCTGCGCAGCTAGCGCCATTCGACGGCCAACACCGCGGTTCCTGGTGTGTCCGCTGTGCCGTGCGTGTGATCATTGCTTGTACAGCCCTCTCGCAGTGTCCGGAGCAAGTATGGTGGGTCTGACACACCGGTGTCAATGTGTTCTTTTTTCCATTTCCAGGAGTGTATATTTAGAGTGAATGGGCATTTACAAATTACACATGAAATATAAAATATAAAACATCGTACATTTATGAATATACTTTAATAATTTACAAATCGAATTGTAGAATACAAATGAAACAATTAGAGCACAAATTCTCATTGGTGCAGGTGCAACTGAATATTTGCTGGCTTCTCAACTCCTTGCTGAAGTGATCTTGTGCGCTCTTTAAAATATTACAATGAATTTGTCACACGCACCACTTCCTTTCTTCACGCACTTTACACTTTAAACTTTGGGCTGGGTTTGCTTCCCAATGCTGCTTTCGATCAGTGGTGTTTGATGCTGCTAGTCAGTTGTAGACTCTGTGCAATGTTGATGAAGATTATCAACATTTACAGTTCTGAGTGTTTGAGCACGAATGTCATTACATGGTCAATTCCGTGTTGCACTGTTCTGATGACAACTGCTCGTTCAAGGTAATGCCATGATGTGACAACATAGGTGGCACAGTCCTTTATTGACATCGGTTCCATCGAGGTTGATGAGTGTGGCCCCTCAATGGTTGTCCAGATTGATGCCCCCATTATGCGTACTCTGTCTGATGGTTTCACCACCTTTGCTTGGTTTGATGGTTATAATGATACAACTGCCATGAATATTGCTTTCTGTTGATTCTGCCAAATCGCATACTGCTTTAAGGTATAGGATTTAGAAAGGAATCTTGCTGTCTTCTTTCCTCATCTTGGGACTCTTTCTTGTCTTTGTTACTTACTGTGTCTTCTTGTCTTCTTTCTTGGAACTTGCTACTTCTCGGGCATAGGGATTGGATATGTGATTCAGTGAAAGTTATTCAGAAGGATTACCAGTAATGTTATTATTAGATATGGTCAAGCCTGAATAGATAATTTCGGAAGCGATATATCTGTTTTCAGTTATTAGCTTTTCCATCTGGTATTGAGAGAAATCTTATGAGTTTATTTTTCCAGGCAGTTGTACGAATGAGCTGTTACCGAGAGTTTGCTATAGTGTGTCGCCGCTAATGGGGTCGCTATGCCTTCCTCGCAGGTGTGTGTCCTTTGTCCCTTGCTGCTGCTGGGTTTTTCCCATCCTCTCGCTATTGGCGTGAGGCGTGGGACAACATTCTTCAAAATACACCTGGCTCAGTCTCTGCACTAATGTGAAGCGTGAGACAGTGAATTCCTCACTTCGGTCTCTGGTTTGTCGCCAATGCCATATCGTGCAATCGTATAAAGTCTCACTTCCCGTCGACTTTCTGCTTCCTTCGTCAGCTTGGCTTCCTTCCCGAGACAACTGTAGTGACGTTGTTTGTGTCTTCTTTGTTTCATTTGTTTACAATGACTTTTTCTTAATGCTACTTCTTACAAGTTTCTTTATCTAAATTTCCAATGAGCTTTTCATTTGAATATTTACACGAATAACACAAAATGAACGTTTAAATTTTTTTTCCATACTTAATAGAAGAATTATATCACTTACACATTAAGTTACTTCATTTTATAATGGTTCCTTTACTTCTTGCATGAGCATGGATTGATGACGTTTAGGTTAGTTAATTAGTACATCATGCAATTAGTTTTCTTTTTTTTCTGACCAACTTTGATGATTTAAGTGATTAGTATTTTTGTACCTATATTTGAATATTTACATGTTTGTAGCTCGTCCTGTATCCCTCTTGAGATCTGCTGCTACTTGAAACATATCTACATTCTTTCGCTGTATCATCTGTGATCCGTTAATATTTTAGGTTTCGTGGCTAATTGCCGTATGACTACTGCAAGTATTCCTGTCCAATGCATCTGTAGAACAGCACGTCATTCTTTTGCAAATAATACTGATGAATGTCAAACGAATTCTTGTCTTTCCACTTATATTTGGCCCTTAAGACCTCTGGACTTTTGCTCTGTTCGAATAAGTCAGTGCCACCAATGCAACGATTGAATAACGGCTCTGATATCGCCGTTAACTCACTCTCACTATCTACTATTGCGTTAATGACAATACCCTTGACTGTTACACGAAGTATCGGAATTATCTCTGAAGTACTCTCATCTTTGACTTTCTCCATTAATATGTCCTCAGTTACTTCTTAGTTTAACTGATGTATGTGTATTTGTTTCTTAACAACTAGATGTTTATGGAGATCCACAGTTGCATCATTTTCCATCAACATTTGATGATCCTCATCGAGAGTTTGGGGAGAAGCACTTCCCTTTTTTAAATTGTCCGTTTTTAGTCTCGCTGCTTCTACATCAGCTTCTAAAGTAACCAATCTATATTTTGAATCCTTATTTTCACACCTTGCTACTTCCTTTAAGTTTGTCTCTTCGTCACACATCATTGTAATAATGTTTAATTTGCATTTTATAGCCTGGCAAGTATTCTTTAAGTGTGGCAGTACTTCACACTTAGATTCTGGGGAGTCGTCAGATTCTAAGTGTGTCTGTACTCGCAATATTTGTTATCTGCCACTGACAGTTGCATATTCAAATTTTCAGCTGTGTTGTCATTTATTACGACGCTCTTTTCTATTTATGGTGTGATGATTATATACTGCCGTACTGTGTCATTGTATGTGCCAAAGTTTTATACATTTGAATCTGATTTATCGGACTGTTCACATACTTGATGATCTGGATCGTTTCCAAATCCAGATGGGATGCTTCGTCATAATCAAATGGTTCATTACTAGGTAATGCTGTGAGTTCGTTCTCATGGTCAGTGTCAACACAATCTATCTCGTCCCAACACTTCAGTTATGACTTCCTTCCTGTCTGTAGTATCTGTGCGGATACCTTTGATGATCTTTCTGTTGTTCCTGTTCCCAATTCCGCGTCTTGTACGTCACCCCTTAACCTGTTTATTGCTGCGGACGCCTTGTCATCCTTTTATACAGAAATTTTGTTATCTGCTTGAACTCATGCAGTACCTAAGTCCGCTTCACGGTTCCCAGGAGTTGCTGGTCGTAATTCAACCTCCATCTGTGTGGTTCGTTTCTTCGGTAATTACCCGAAGTATTTGTCTGTGACTGCGTTCTCGCACCACGTCCCCATCTGCTTTCTCTCCAGGGACCTGGAGATCGCTGATTAAAGTCAGTCTGTCGGTTATTCTGAGATCTCCATTCTCCATTCCTGGTTTCGTGTATATTCCGCCTGTTCCAGCCACTATTAAAACGATATCCATTACGCTGTGGTTCTCGTGTTTCCACTACTCCCATTTCTGTAATTATTCCCATTTCGTCCAGAATTCGATCACACTACTGGTCTACCATTGCTAACATTATTGGTATTAGCATTACTAAATTACGTGTCCTTTCAGAATTATTCTGCCCTAAATCGCAACGTTTTTGAGCGTCGTTATCATACATGAATTCTACTTCTCTCAAAACACCTTTGAAAATTTCTACATTAACGCCCCCACGTCCTATCAAGGCTTGTTCGTACTTCATTGGCAGTTTCGTTTTGCATTTTTGTATCAATTATCCATCGCTATATGGGTTATCTAAATATTGTTTCCTTTTAGCCATATTTTCAAAGAATTTGACTGCCGTTCTTTCACGCGAATTTTCGAATGAAGCATTTTGTATTAATCCTTATTTTATTCTCATCTGAGCCTCAGGAGACGAATATCTTGTTATAAAGACAGCTCTAAACGAATCATACGAACCGCAGGTTTCTGCTATCTTCTGCTTAGTTTTAGCAGCACTTCCCTCGATATGTGCCCAAATAAAATGATAGTTATGTTTCAGTGGTCAATGTGTCGGTATTCCTGCTTTGAATCTGTCAATAAATTTGCGGGGGTGGAGTATATTTGCATCTTCCTTATAGTGCTGGTATTTCCGTACTGTAAGAAAGTGGTTATTATCAAAATCTCTCGCTTCCCTCTATAATGTATCTGCTGGGTTTTGAAGAATGGAATTCTGTCTTTGGTTTGCGTCAAATCTACGCAGACGTGTGTAAATGGCTTCATTCTGTGACATTAGTGCCGTAGAATCACTTGCACGTCTCACTGCGCAATATGCGTGCATAATGCCCGCTACCGGTTCCGTGCCGGCAGTTGTGGCCGAGAGGTTCTAGGCGCTTCAGTCCGGAACAGCACTGCTGCTACGGTCGCAGGTTCGAATCCTGCCTGGGGCATGGATGTGTGTGATGTCCTTAGGTTAGTTAGGCTTACGTAGTTCTAACTCTAAGGGACTGATGACCTCAGATGTTAAGTCCCATAGTGCTTAGAGCAATTTGAGCCAGCTCCGTATCTTGACGTGTAAGCAATTCTGGCTCGTTAGACGCCGTACTGTAACACGTCGGTATCCGTCCTACAGGTTGTGGCGTTGTGTAACGCGTCTCTGTAGTTTGATTAGCGCATGTCACGCTTTATGCTTGACGTACTGAACCTTGCTGCAAACAGCACTCTTGTATTCCAGATTGACCTGTTATTCTTTCTTGAACAAGTAGTCGTATTCCACACTGTTCCTTACTGTTACCGTGATGTTCTGGTTGCTGGTTTGGACTAATTTCCCGTACGCGGTTTGCGATTTCGGACTGGCATCCACATGTGCCTTTCCGTCTTACGTCACACGTAATTTCGCGTGCCCATTCTGTCTTGTCATCGACAATTGTTGATTTTGCTGTATTCACAGTAGTATCTACCGTCACTAAAGTGGATTCTGTCGTCGTCTGCGACTCCTCACTAACGCTTCCTACGTCACCACGACTATCGATCGAACGTAAAACGTCCGATGTCAGCCTTTGAACCTGGTGTTCGTTTTTCTCTTGTATTTTTAAAATACGAGCATCGAATTTCCTTAGTGCTGATTTTGTCGCTCTTTCGTGAGACGTCGTCTCAGCAATAACATGTTTCGCCTTCGTCGTAGCTTTGATGGCAAAAGCTTCGACCTGTTGTTTAAACTTGTCTGGACAGTGTCTATGTCTGTTCTCAATTGTTTGTGCCCTGTCACGAGCGTTTGAAGCGTGATTTTCGCTTCCTTATCTTCGGTTCGTACTTGATCTAATTGGCATTGAATAGTATCACGCGTTTTTTGTATTTCCTTGTTAGTGTCTCCCAGCCCCGGTGTTACGCTCCCTTCTATACGCTTTTCTGATCCTTGAAACTGTGTTGTTTGATGTGTTATGCACCTCTCTAATTCTTTTTGCCCTTGTGTTATGCGCCATTCTATAAGCTTTTCTGATTCCTGAGATTGTTGTAGGAAACGTTACAACATTTCAAATATGTTGGCGTTTTCATCTACACCATTTTCGCCAGTTGCCATCTGCTGCAACCGTTCCCTATCTCGTTTTTCGTGCACGGTTTCCTTCACTTCCGAAAATAGTGTAGGTGCGCTAACACTGGTTCTTTCATGCAATTGCAAGCCTGCCTGATTCAATATAATTACGTTTGTTTCAATATGCTGTAAGTCACTATCTACAGACTCAGCGTCTGATTCGTTAGCAATGCCGTTCTCATATCCATTCTTTGGAGCATATTGAACATCATGTGTTGCATTTTCGATCTCATACGGTGCTTCTATGTGTTCTGTCTCGTGTTGTTCACGCTGATCTACCTGTTGTGTGCCCAACTCCATCCTATCAAGATCTTCCATGACTTCTCTTTGTCTTAATCGATTATTTTCTCACATTTTTGAGCGTTCCACTAAGTGTTGTTGTTCACGAATTTTCCAAACCGGACTACGTGTTAACACAAGATCATAAGACGTGATTCTACCACAAAATATCATCCACAGTCCTATATTCAATATTTGAACTCATTTCCTCGTCTTTTATATTGTATTTTGGTTAATGGACTTCAGTCAGAACTCAACACAACCCAGTTCAACGATGTGGTGCGTCAGCAAATAAAAAAATACATGAATGCAATTCTATCTACTACACAGTTGAGTCACATTTAAATTTACAATTTTTTTTTTCATTTGCAACAGCTTATTGTGTGGGGGGGATTGAGTGTTTTGTACATACCAAAAGCAAACCCTAAATCTACCAGAATGCTATAATTTCGCATCCTGACAGGGTCGCCATTTCGTCAGTGCACAAATGGACAAAACATCTGAACTGTCTTCTCAAGCCCAGGGTGTTGAACAGGTGTTCTAAATAAATATGAAATTGCCCCTGTAAGGCAGCTGATGTAAGGTGATACACAACAATCATGTTCAATCACTTTTGACACTCAACAACAAAATATTTAGTTCTTGGACATATTGAATTGACTATTTTTAAAATCGTTATCTCCACACACAAATATTTTTTCACAGGAAAGAATGATTAAAAATCTTCATAAACTCATGCTGGCCAATGCGCTAAGTTGGTGGTGAATAAAATTACTTTTTGTACCAATGAAAAAACTCTCATGTACTCAATGTGAGGGTAGGTTAGTATCCTAGCTTTTCATATTTAATGGTCAAAGAGTACATAAGTTGGAGTGAGCAGTTCTACACTCAACATTTACTGTGGCCTAATGCATGATGGTACTTTAAAAAGCGGCATCTGCAACGGCATTTTCTCTGTGCTGGATCTGAAATGCTAATTCCCTACTCTGGCCTTGACTGAATTCACTCAGTCTCAACTTTTCTGCATTCAGTAGAATGTTAGTTTTTCTCTAGGTGAAATAATGGCTATTGTTCACTCGCTAATGGTTAGAGTTATGTGCATAATTTCTTTGCCCACAAAAATTCCCACAGGAGTAATATCTACCTCTTTGCTATCTGTCGCCATGATACATAAGGTTTATAATCCTCACTTCACAGAAAGAAATGCTGTCAACATGCTCACTTATTTTCACACACTTGTGTGGTCCTCTGTGAGATGAGATAAGAGAGAGAGAGAGAGAGAGAGAGAGAGAGATACCTCGAAATTCTAGTTCTCAAAATGCTTTTATATAATGAGGATTTCTCCACCATGTCGTGTCTGTGTCATCCAGTATGTCTTCAGCCAATCACCATCACACTAGAGGTGAATTTTATTTTTCTTGCTGGGTCGCAGCCTACCCCTGTTAATGCTGTGCAGCCACTTACCCTCAGCCCTGGCCCTATTTATGATAAAAGGAATAATGTATTGTTGTCGCTTTATCCTTTTCTGTGCTGTAGCTCTCTTTTGTCTTGTTAAATGGGGTTTTCCAATGCCATTAACCACATGCTTGGTTCATCTCAAAAATGCATTTCACTTGAACTTGTTTATTGATGCCCTTGTCCATATATTGGTAGATATTGTTTTAATAGTTTTTGAGACAGGAGGGTAACTGCAATCGCCTTTTGACGACCTAATATATTTATTATTTACTGAATATCTCACACTGTATCATACTGGTGTTATGGACAAAGCTCATGTAAATTCAGTAAAATGCAGACTCATTACAATTTGTATGCATGTAAACCTGAAATTGTGTTAAACAATACAAAAAAGATAATGATGATTGTTAAATGTATTTTATCATTTTATCATTTAAAATACGGCATATATATTTCTCTGTAGTTTTCTGCTTCAAACGTTCATTCTTGTCATATCCCTGAATATTGACCATTCCTCCTAGGACACTCTGTATACTTTTCAAATTAAAAATTTGAACAGTTTGAAAAAAAGTCTTTTGCCTAGAGAAGCAGTTTTACAGATGGCCATGGATTTGTATGTACACATGAATAAATCCAGTGCAAGTGATATACGAGACTACAAAACCAGCTCATCACAACTTGAAAAATGTGTCCTGGCAACAGTAACATCAATAGAAGAAAAAATGACCTCTTTGACTCACATATAATATTATCACGAATGTATGGTTCCTCGATGAGGCACCTAAAAGATGGTTGTGCTTGAAAACCACGGTTTCAGCCTTCGTCCAATGAATCCTTTCTTGCTAAGTGACAAGCTGTTTGTCATAAGACTTAAATGAATAGATTACATGAAAGGTGTCAATGTACTGATTTGCTTGTTTTGCAACTAGTTATTTTGTGGCTCATTGAGATAATCGGTAACATTTAATTTTCTTTTTTTTCAGTGCAAACGGGCAGAACTGACGTTAGTACTCTGAGAAACGAGAGAAAGCGCTATGACAGACAAAATTTCTTCATTGTAGGAGATACTGCATTGTATGTAGAATAAATTTATAAACCTATAGCTCATCGTAAAGACAATGGTTCTCCAAAATGTATTAGAAGTCTGGAATTTTCCTTGAGTAATTTCAACACCGTTGTACGAGAATCTGATTCAAGAGAGAAACAAGTCTGTACACTTCCGGAAGATAAGCAGACAAACAAAGTTTCTGAACTCACGGGAGTACTCATACATCAGCCTAACATTCTCGGCCATTTATCGTCACTCCTTATCGCAAACTGGTTCACTGAGTGGTGGATATTTTCAGTGGAACTATAGTTTGAGTGTTCCCTCTTAACAGCAAACATCGAATAACAGTGTTTGTATGTCGTCCTTAATGTACTATCACTGCTCTTATGTGAGACCTAAATACTGCGTCCTCAATCAGCTGCCCTTCTTTCAGGAGTGCTAGTTCTGCAAGGTTAGCAGGAGAGCTTCTGTAAAGTTTGGAAGGTAGGAGACGAGGTACTGGCAGAAGTAAAGCTGTGAGGACGGGCCGTGAGTCGTGCTTGGGTAGCTCAGATGGTAGAGCACTTGCCCGCGAAAGGCAAAGGTCCAGAGTTCGAGTCTCGGTCCGGCACACAGTTTTAATCTGCCAGGAAGTTTCATATCAGCGCACACTCTGCTGCAGAGTGAAAATCTCATTCCAGCTTCTTAACCATTTTACTATACACCTACGGCCAGGTTTCATTTTTAAGTTTATTCAGTTTTTTTCTACATTAAATAGCAGATCAGCACTGGTGATTTTCATACTAACTGTTGAAACTGTAACTCTACTTGTATGTAAGCGAGAAAATAACGAAAGAAAACAGTTACTCCATCTTTCCCTCATCTTGTGTTACACAGCAAAGAAATATATATATAACTGCTCATAGTTTCGTAGACTTTAAACTTTAAAATTATACGCCCTAATTTCTCCACAAATGTTTACATTTCATCAAAGAGTAAGCATACGAAAGACGAAAAACTGCTGCTGGAGTCGTTACGCATATTTTGAAAACAGCGTGGAAACAAACGTTGATTATTACACATTGATGAGTCTTATATGAAACTTCTTCCATATTTCAACTGATTTTCGTACAGATTATGTACACACACACACACACACACACACACACACACACATACACACATTTACTCATTCACCTTCCCTTAAATTTCCATCATCTTTGGCACTATAACTGTTACTAGTAAGCAGAACTTAAATTTAAACTTTGCGACATTAGATTACTAGAATCTTATGTACGCCAATGTAACACAGTAGTTCATAATTAGGTTTTATGAAATGGTATTTTGTTTGCATTTAGCTGATCTATTTAATACAAACTAAGTAGAAAAACATATTAGGCAATGCACGTATTGTGAGATACAACATTCTGAACTGAAAAACTGATGTTTTAATCATAAATTATAGATTGATGATTATTAAAAAATAGTATTTTATGATGCGTCCTCTCGCATATAGACTCAGACAACAGTGAAGGGGGCAGGAACACTGGCTAGGGTGACACAGTTCCGGAAACCCAGTACACGTCTTCTGTAACTGACATACTGACAACTCCGTATCTGCCTGAAGGTTTTTGTGGGTATTTGCAATAGTCTTTACGCGAATGTAATGATATACTCTGAGAATTGTCTTAACTCTTGCATAACAAACTGATATCATTGATCACGTGAAATAATTACGAAATTAGGTGTATAACTTAATAGATCTGAGGCTTTCCAGCGTAGACTGCCGGTTTTCAGGATGATAATGTACTTAAATACGCAGAACGTTCAGTGAAATCATACGACTGTTTCGGAATCTAGCATGAAATGCATAGTTCCATGCATTTAACGCTACATGTAATTGACGTGCTCTACGAAGTCACATCTAACATTCGACTTGCAGCTATTCAGATTTGCATAAAAATCTCTGCCATGGCGTATATTACTTTTATAAGAAAAGCAAGCGGATAAGATAAACATTTTGATAACATTGAGTGTGTGATGTTATATCAGTCTCCTGTTTGTCCTTTAAATTACTTGTTTCGTTTCTTCTACCGTAAGATTTCGTTTCCTCTTTTGATAATGTGTTCAGTAATGTAAATGCAAGTGTTAAGTAAATGGAATAACTAAAAAGAGACGTAAGCTAACATACAAACGTGAGTGAATTACCATAAACGCTCTGGGTAATGCAGTTTCGCTTCAGAATGCTGTCAGAGGATGAGTCTTGCTGTGGATAATTGTCGTTATACTGGTATAATTTATAATGGCAACAAACACGAGAGCCTGCGCCTTTTTTATTATACACAACAGAATGGTAAAAAATACTGCCTCTTTGAGGCAGCGCCCCATGTTAAAACAAAAGAGTTCCTCACTACTTTGTTTCGCTACGCAAAATCCACGTTTAAATAGGGTACCTTATTCCTCAGTGGAAAGTAAGAGGTAGAAGTAGCGTAATAATATAGTACGAACTACAAACGTTGAAGTCCAAATAAAAGCAGCACTCACTGTGAAGAGTGGATGTCTGCTATAATGCATGAATTTCTCTCTCTAGCTAGTAAACTGGAGAACAGGCGTTTGTTCTTTCGCATTTATGGCGCAATACGTAACAGATACGGTAGCTTCGCCTTCGAATTATACAATTTTGTCACTGTGATTTTTTACTTAATTCCACTAAATATACAGTCTGGAACCGCGCGACCGCTACGGTCGCAGGTTCGAATCCTGCCTCGGGCATGGATGTCTGTGATGTCCTTAGGTTAGTTAGGTTTAAGTAGTTCTAAGTTCTAGGGGACTGATGACCACTGCAGTTAAGTCCCATAGTGCTCAGAGCCTTTTGAACCATTTGAACCATCCATTAAATAAATGTCCTGTGACTAGGGTCTCCCGTCGGGTAGACCGCTCGCCGGATGCAAGTCTTTCGATTTGAAGCCACTTCGGCTACTTGCGCGTCGATAGGGATTAAATGATGATGATTAGGACACCACAACACCCAGTTCCTGTGCGGAGAAAATCTCCAACCAGGTCGGGAATCGTACCCAGGCCCTTAGGATTGACATTCTATCCCGCTGACCAGTCAGCTACCGGGGGCACTTAATCCCACTTGAGAGCAGTCATGAGAAATTAAGTAGATTAAGATTAATCAAAATGACTCTAACATAATAAAAGATACGACTCACCACGAAGAAATTATGCGAATGGGACGGAAATCGGTAGGTGTGATGTACTTGTGCACACAAACAGTTCAAAGCAGGACTCTTCAGTGAAGAGTACCGCTTCGAATCGAGCCCCGACGACCAGCGAAGACGTGTCTGGAGACGACCCAGACAGCGATGGGATAACAACCTGCTCTCGTCTGCCATATAGCCCGACATCGAAGAGTGACTGCTTGGTAAGTTATTTTATTTGGTAGCAGGACCCCTTTGTTTGTCATCCGCGGCATCCTTAGAGCACAACGGTACGTCGATAATATTCTACGCCCTATTTTGTTGCCCTTCATGGCAAGCCATCCTGGGCTTACATCTCAGCAACATAAAACCCGAGCGCACACGATGAGAGTCTCTACAGCGTGTCTTAGGGCTTGTGAAACACTACCTTTGTCGGAAAGGCAGCCGGATCTCTCCCCAGTTAAAGTTTGGAGAATTATGTGCAGGGTCTCCTACCTGCTCGGGATTTTGACTATCTAACTCGCCAGTCGGACAGAATCTAGCATGATATCCTTCAGGGGTACATCCAACTCCTCTCTCAATTAATGCCAAGCCGAATAACTGCCTGCATAAGAGCAGGAGGTGGACCAACGCGTTATTGACTTCCTTAGTTTGTGAAGACCGTGCTCTTGAATAAGTCATCCAATTTTTCTGAAGCTGTAATCTCTTGTTGGTCTGTACACATACTTCACATCTACACATTTCCGTCGTATTCGAATAATTCTTTCGTGGCGCACCCTTTTTTTCGTTTTTTTTTTTTTTTTTTTTGCTTAGTGTGTAATACGATCATTCAAAATTTAAACTAAAGACTCGAAGGAAACTACTTTTTGAACAAAATATACAAACCGTTACGTGTAATATGGGGACACCTTCTACGTGTAGGGAAAAATCTTTTCAAGTACAAGTACAATTGATATTCGTAAGATTTCTGCCTATTCAGATATTTAAGCAATTACAATGTTGTAGTGTAGAACGAATATCGTTTTAACGAGCATTAGAAAGTTTTAGACGCAGGTGGTATAATAATATAACACCTATTACATTTTTCGGGGAAAATTTTCACGAAACAGGCAAAAAAATTTTAAAATTGAAGTCTCAGAACAGCAGAACAACTCAATTCCTCACTGTCGTACAGCGTAGAGGTACAGAGATTGGTATGGCCAACATTTATGGACGTCACATTTAGCGCACATTCCATTTATATTAGGGAAACGTCTCAGTGCAACCGTTAAACAACATTATGACTTTTACATCAATTTTCAAAAATTTTCAAATATTTTTCTAATGTAGAACGATAGTGAGAAAGTGAAGAATAGTTAATTGAATATCTCGGCAGAGAAAGGAAGTTAATACAATGAATGACACTCACTCACTTTGTTTAGTATTCACGTCGGTAAGTTGAACCGTTTGTCAAATACTAAGGACGGTTCACGACACGTGGGACACCCTAAATTTTATAATAAATCAAGATAAATTAACAAATGCTTACTCCAAAAACAATGGTTTCGTGTTTCGTAAAACAGAGCATCACAATTATCGTCTTCGTCATTATTATCATCATCTTCATCCTCATCATCACATCACTACCGCAGGCCATTATGTAGTTGAAGAAGTAGAAGACAAAAATGAATTTTGTTAACAAATGATCAATCATGCTTTGCAGTAAATGACACTGGTTGTCGTTAAGAAATATCAGTCTGATCCAGCGTGATTTATTTGGTGTGTGACATATGACCTAGTGTGACATTTCAGTTAGAAACCATGCCTCTCATTTTACACTGACGATAATATAAATAAATGCTTTTGTTGTTACACTCTAAAGCGGTTCGTTTCTTAAGTTAGCTCTATTCTCATTAGAAGAAAGTACGGTGAGAAAACGGTAGGAAAATTATGGTTGAACCTCCCGCTCATGACGAGGTCTTTAGAGACGAAGTACAAGTGTGGAGAGGACTAGAGCTGGAAATGAAGCAAACACAGCTTCTATATTGATGAGGAAAAGTATTATGACAACTGTGTACCCCGAGGTTGAATGGCGCCTAGTGGCGTTACGGTGCGTGATCCGGAAAGGAAGATACACCTGTTGTAAATGTCGTGTGAGTAGGGCCTCCCGCGGGTAGACCGTTCGCCAGGTGCAAGTCTTTCGATTTGCCGCCAGTCCGGCGATTTGCGAGTCTATGGGGATGAAATGATGATGATTAGGACAACACAACACCCAGTCCCTGAGCGAAGAAAATCTCCGACCCAGGCGGGAATCGAGCCCGGGCCGTTAGGATTATTCTGTCGCGCTGACCACTCAGCTACCGGGGACGTACATATACCTGCAGAGCATGGACGACGGGGATCGCTACAGCCTCGACACGGGTCACGAATGCAGAAATCAACTGACGTAAGTTACTTCGAAACTTGACACATCGTGATGGCCAGGCGCCTGGGAATGATCGTCTCGGAAGCTGTTCACGTGCTGCTGTATTCAGTACCGGAATGCCTGCTCATTTTGTAAAGGAGCATAGGTGGCCATGTGTGGCAGATCCGATGACAGGGTATAATGCTGGCGCTGGCACTAGTGTTTTGGAGCACACAGGATAGCGAACATTATTTAACAAGGGACTCTGCAGCAGACGACCTCTATGAGTTACCATATGGCCATATTGGCGCAGCAACGTGGTTAGTTACGACTGCAGTGGACACAGCATCTTCGTTTTGCAACCGTGGACCGATGGAATCATGGCACCCGGAAGGATGAATGACGTTTCTTGTTACACCTGAATGATCACATCCGTGTACGCCGCCTTCCAGGCGAACGGATGCTACAAACATGCAACTCGTCACGGGCGAAGGCCGGTGTGGGCAGTGTTATCCTACGAGAGACATTCACCCGGGCTTCCACTGGGCACGTGATGGTAATACAGGGCATCATGACAGTTGTGGACTACGTGGGGACTGTTGTGGACCACCTGCACCACTTCATGCTCGATATCCTCCCCGGCAGCAGTGATATTTCCAACAGGATAACTGTCCGCATCATAAGACCAGAATTGGGCTGATTCGGCTTGAGGAACGTTATAGTGAACTCACGTTGATTTGTTGCCCATTAAATTTGCGTTATCTTACTTTTTGAAATCATACCACGCATAAGCTCTCCAAAAGGTTCAAATGGCTCTGAGCACTATGGGACTCAACTTCTGAGGTCATTAGTCCCCTAGAACTTAGAACTAGTTAAACCTAACTAACCTAAGGACATCACACACATCCATGCCCGAGGCAGGATTCGAACCTGCGACCGTAGCGGTCTCGCGGTTCCAGACTGCAGCGCCTAGAACCGCATGGCCACTTCGGCCGGCGCTCTCCAAAAGGAGATCAATATATTATTAAATGTGTTGTAATGTTTTAAGTCATCAGTGTAGCCCATCTTGGCGTAGTATTTCTTTAGGAAACTCAATATATCCGTGCGAATTGGTTTCATCAGTTAATAAATCAAGACGATTCTACTTCCAGCAAAACACTATTTCCTGTTGTTTCAGCACCATACACCTTTGATAGTGTCACACCAAAATCAATGCGTTTCCCTTTAATTTACTTAGGAGCGCATTTTAGTTTCTCCTGCTGCACATTTGCGATTTCAGTACACTGCGTCATCTGCATTTTTGTTGTAGGTTCCAAGTTATTACAACTGTTGAAATGGTTCAAATGGCTCTGAGCACTATAGGAATTAACATCTGAGGTCATCAGTCCCCTAGAACTTAGAACTACTTAAACCTAACTAACCTAAGGACAGCACACACATCCATGCCCTCGGCAGGATTCGAACCTGCGATCGTAGTGGTCACCCGCTTCCAGACTGAAGCGCCTAGAACCGCTCGGTCACACTGGCCGGCAATTAAAACTGTCTGAACTGTTTTCAGAAGACGTTATATTTCATAATTTACAGCAAACAGTCAACTATTCCGCCATCAGTTTTGTTTGTGAAGCTCGAAATGGTATTAGAATTTCTCCTATTAATTGTCAGGTATATTCCCTCTGGTGTTCCGTAAGATTTTTCAGTTTAGTTTTTGCGTTTTGCAGCTGGAGCCGACCCAAGGAAATAAGGTTCCCCACGACTTCACTGTCAAATGGATACTTCGTTTGCGTTTTAGCTATTCCAAGATTTCCTACTATAAACTCTTTTTGAAATAGGTTGACAAGATCCTATACGTTTGTGTGCCTTCTCATAATGACAATGGCGTGTGGTAATCTACGATTCTAGTCGACAATCTCAAGAATTTCTTACGGATAAAATAGGGATTTTAGATGATGTATAAAAAGAATATAGGTCAACGTCTGACGCGCTAGATTGCGTAAAAGTTCCCCGCGTCAGGTCAATTCAGAAGGAAAGGAATCCACTAAGTAATCTTGCTTTAGGTATAGAAGTGAGCGGAAAATTGATCCTGTATGAATCATATTTTCACATTCTTATTAGTCTCAGATAATTCCGCTATAGAATCGGACAGAAAATGCAAAATTCGTTCTCCTGAAAATTTTGGTAGTAGCACCCGTAGCCAGCCAGTTTACAATCGATAGTTTCATACCGGATGTTTACACCATATTATTTTAATGTCATCGTAAATGCCAGCAGTTGTGGCCGAGCGGTTCTAGGCGCTACAGTCTGGAACCGCGCGACCGCTACGGTCGCAGGTTCGAATCCTGCCTCGGGCATGGATGTGTGTGATGTCCTTAGGTTAGTTACGTTTAAGTAGTTCTAAGTTCTAGGGCACTGATGATCTCAGATGTTAAGTCACATAGTGCTCAGAGCCATTTGAGCCAATTCATCGTAAATGCGTTCCCTTTGAGTTTACTTCCATCGACTCGTACACACTATGAGAATTCACTTTAATCTGACTTGTGGAACAGACTTCAATAATGAAAATAAATATGCTTCAAAAAAAAAATTCAAATGGCTCTGAGCACTATGGGACTTAACATGTAACCTCCCCACAAAATTAGTTTTAAATAATAATAATAATGATATGATTCTAATTTTTTTTAGCGTAACCTCAGAACAAAATTGGTTCCCATTTATAACCTCCCTACAGAAATTCATTCACATTTAACCTCCACACAAAATTTGTTTCCCATTTAATGTTAGCTCGAAACAGAAAAATTCCTAAACCTCGTAATAATAAAAAAAAATTCAGTAACCTGGTAAATTTTGGACGACAGCAGTGCTGCGTCATGGTCCTGTAAGATCATTCTGAATAAAAAGCAAAAATTCTTACCTCGATAAAATCGGCAACTATCTGCTCTTGCAATAGCTCTTTCCGGCACAGCTCTGTGCAATGCTGGCCTATTCATTTGTATTTTTATGAAAGGAAGCAACTGATTTTTCTTTTGCAACAATCGAAATGATCATGGATTGGAGAAATTAGTAAATTCTTTAAATTGAAATGAATGCTTGTTAGAAATTACTTTATGTGACAAAGATTATTATTAGGACATTTTTAAAAGATTTACATGGGAGTTCACATAACATTACTAGATATGCGCGAGGCTGCTTTTACCTTATACTATAACGCTCAGGCTCCGCCATCGGTGCACCACGACCGGCCCACCCAACACGATACACCAGACAAGAGCAGACTGCAGACTAGCGCAGACTAGCAACAACTTACTGCTACACAGTTCCTACTGCATACAACACTGCTCTTTGGTCTCAGATTCTCTTATAGCTTACATATCGCAGGCAGCGCATACCTCTTACGTAACCCTCCACTGGAGGGGCAAAAATTTGGCAGCGATCGTGAGTCAATTGGACTTGCCATGACCAACAAAATTTTCTTAATTAACTAAGTTTACAGTCACAGAATATATACATATATATAAGTGCAGAACATGAAATGAAATATAGTGCACATGTACTGAGTACTGAACATATCAAGCAATGACAAAATGTATACGCAATAAATCATATTAACAAATGACATAAAGTGCATACACACTGTAGTACAGAACATATCAAGCAATGACAAAATGTATACGCAATGAGTACAAATCATATTAACAAATGACATAAAGTGCACACACACTGTATATATTTTTACCATTTTATAAGAACTAGGAAAGGAATCGGAAGGATTGCATCATGGTTGTAGCACAGTAGGTTGCACGTAGCTGCACTGAAAGTTCATATCTTTCTACAGAAGCACAACACCAAGTGAGACAATCTGAAGTTCTCTTCCCTGAAGTATTTATCAGTGTAGCCAAGACACTGAAATGTTGTATTAATATTGTATGTTATCATTTTGGTAGTACATTCGGTACACCAAATAGTATAACCATAATAACATCTCCATTGTTCATGGTGGTGAACAGCATGATGTGTCAACACCACACTCTTTCATCAACGTAGAATTAGTGCAAAAACCAAATATGGTGCTCTATGATCATAAGGATGGACGGGAAAAATGGATATTGCAGTAATTTCTGGTAATTAGGTCAGAAGGTGGAGGATATTAAGTCTTTTGCTAGTCATCATTGAGAATTACACTAGTCTATCAACCGATTTGAGTAATTGGTGGCACTCATCGCCTAGTTACTAAACATTTCTGTACTATGTAGAACGTATTACAGAATAATGTTCACAAATCATCTGATTACAGTGAATATTGGCACTCATTGGCCAGTTACAAACCATTTTTATGCATTAAACAAAAGTGATCATTCAAAACAAGAGTTAATTAATGGCATACCATTTACGTAATTCATCTAGTTATAGTAATCATTGGCACATACTAAACATATAGCAAGTATTGAATATTACAAAACATTTTTCATCATTCTAGTGACATACGTCATATTTAAAATAATTATTGGCACTCATTGTCCAGTTACAAACCATCAGAAGTCATCATTCAAAATGAGAGTTAATTATTGGCATAGCATTTATAGAGTATAACAAAAATATTATTTACAGAAATTATTGGCATAGAATGTATGCATTATTACTAAATATCATTCACTATTACTCAGAAATCATCATTCAAGTGACATATTACATATTTAAAATCTAACACACTGTAACTATTACTCAACGTCTGTGATTAGAAAACATCATTCAGTATTACTCAGAACTCTCTTAAACTGGTAGCATTATTTTGGACTGGTAATACATTTTTTTGTGCTAGCAATGCATTGCGTTGGGATCGATAATTAATTGCTGGGGCATAACAATATTTGCTATAGACGTATTGCTGCAAATGAGGATAGGTAACGTCATTCGTCATGAGTCAGCTGTAGCAAGGTTATGAAACAAGTAGAGTATATGTGATCACATTCATGAATGACACACACAAATGGGTGAAAAAAAAGTGCAAGTACTAGGACAGGTTTAATGACTAACTGCTTATAGCACATTAATTTCATGAATAGCTTCTCCTAGAAAAAATACAAAATGGATTATTAAGCTGAAAGAAGAAACGCATATTATGCTGAAGAAGTGAACTTCGAATTAACAGGTAATGAAATGTGTACTCAATATGTATGTACTCTAGCTGTCCTTTCCAAAACATTCAGTCATTATACCATGCGACATAAGACATACTGTCAAAACGAACTGCAACAAATACTTAAATAACTACATAGCATTTCTTAACTAACAGTAAATACACTCCTGGAAATTGAAATAAGAACACCGTGAATTCATTGTCCCAGGAAGGGGAAACTTTATTGACACATTCCTGGGGTCAGATACATCACATGATCACACTGACAGAACCACAGGCACATAGACACAGCCAACAGAGCATGCACAATGTCGGCACTAGTACAGTGTATATCTACCTTTCGCAGCAATGCAGGCTGCTATTCTCCCATGGAGACGATCGTAGAGATGCTGGATGTAGTCCTGTGGAACGGCTTGCCATGCCATTTCCACCTGGCGCCTCAGTTGGACCAGCGTTCGTGCTGGACGTGCAGACCGCGTGAGACGACGCTTCATCCAGTCCCAAACATGCTCAATGGGGGACAGATCCGGAGATCTTGCTGGCCAGGGTAGTTGACTTACACCTTCTAGAGCACGTTGGGTGGCACGGGATACATGCGGACGTGCATTGTCCTGTTGGAACAGCAAGTTCCCTTGCCGGTCTAGGAATGGTAGAACGATGGGTTCGATGACGGTTTGGATGTACCGTGCACTATTCAGTGTCCCCTCGACGATCACCAGTGGTGTACGGCCAGTGTAGGAGATCGCTCCCCACACCATGATGCCGGGTGTTGGCCCTGTGTGCCTCGGTCGTATGCAGTCCTGATTGTGGCGCTCACCTGCACGGCGCCAAACACGCATACGACCGTCATTGGCACCAAGGCAGAAGCCACTCTCATCGCTGATGACGACACGTCTCCATTCGTCCCTCCATTCACGCCTGTCGCGACACCACTGGAGGCGGGCTGCACGATGTTGGGGCGTGAGCGGAAGACGGCCTAACGGTGTGCGGGACCGTAGCCCAGCTTCATGGAGACGGTTGCGAATGGTCCTCGCCGATACCCCAGGAGCAACAGTGTCCCTAATTTGCAGGGAAGTGGCGGTGCGGTCCCCTACGGCACTGCGTAGGATCCTACGGTCTTGGCGTGCATCCGTGCGTCGCTGCGGTCCGGTCCCAGGTCGACGGGCACGTGCACCTTCCGCCGACCACTGGCGACAACATCGATGTACTGTGGAGACCTCACGCCCCACGTGTTGAGCAATTCGCCGGTACGTCCGCCCGGCCTCCCGCATGCCCACTATACGCCCTCGCTCAAAGTCCGTCAACTGCACGTACGGTTCACGTCCACGCTGTCGCGGCATGCTACCAGTGTTAAAGACTGCGATGGAGCTCCGTATGCCACGGCAAACTGGCTGACACTGACGGCGGCGGTGCACAAATGCTGCGCAGCTAACGCCATTCGACGGCCAACACCGCGGTTCCTGGTGTGTCCGCTGTGCCGTGCGTGTGATCATTGCTTGTACAGCCCTCTCGCAGTGTCCAGAGCAAGTATGGTGGGTCTGACACACCGGCGTCAATGTGTTCTTTTTTCCATTTCCAGGAGTGTATATAAACTTCATCATTATTCTCATCTGCAAAGAAAAACTTGAAAGTAGTGCGTTAAGTGGCCATATAAAATTTATCACTATCATCACCTGCAAAGAAAAACTTCATTATTCATATCACCATAACTTCATTACTATCATCACCTGCAAAGAAAAACTTCATCACTATTCATCATCATTCATTATCATCTGCAAAAAGACACTTCATTATTCATTATTCATATTACCATTTACTTCATACAACTATTCATAGTATAGAGTTTCTTATTTCTAGCATATTTCATCACTAAAACTAAGATATGCAGTTCTGTCTGACAGCCTGCATCAATCGCCTCGTATTCTGAAAGAAAAATAATTAGTTAGGACTGCTATCATACGATGTGTATAGTATATTCTTGTTAATGTTTGTTAATTCTGATCCATTTACTCTTCGTGACGAGGTATTGCATCTTCTTTCGTTCATTCCGAAGGTGAAATTCCCATTTCATAGTAATCCACTGTGGTTTGTTTAATTTATTTCTTTCACACGTTATTGCTTTCAGAAAATGATGAATAAGGATTAATATCTTGCATTTAAATCATATACCCATTAAATAAAAACTGGTTTCTAGTGATATAATTAAGCATACAGCATAGCATGACAGAAAACGTATTATGTCAAAAACATAGACAGTGTTCAGGTGCAAAAATGTACACAGGGTATCATAATGTAGTAGCAAAAAAATGTAAAATAGCCACGGTGTTGAGATATCATAAGGCAAAATGTCAAAGTCAACTGGTGTTTGTTATATCTTAAAGATTTCGTACTGCATACAAACAAAACAGGAAAACAATCATACATACATGAAAAAATGAAAAATGTACACGGTCTGATATGTAACGCCAAGAAATGACTTTCTTTGTCTTCAGGTTGTATGTTGTGTAGTTGATAGAGGCGATGGAGAAAGAATTTGATAAAATTAATATGTCACTAGATAGATTTGCATAATTGGTCATAAAATGTGTAAGTTTATCTAGAAAAATGTGCACGGTCTGATGTGTAACGACACGAAAAGCGACCTGCTAACCTTACCTTTCCGGGCACTTGCCAAGAAAAAATATGATAATCATCAGTAAGTAGTCACATAAATATAATTGCATCATTGGTCATATAAAAATCAGGAAATGGCATTACAGTGTGATAAATCATAAAGTATGTTCATTCAATACAGGGTTTAATATTGGAGACATGGTGATTGCCTTTGCTTTTTCTGGTTCTCAGAGTTTCGACGTGTACTACATTTGGGTGAGGAATGCTGCGAATTCGATATGGACCTGCGTATAGAAGCTCAAATTTACTACATCTACTCTTTCTTCTGTTGGATAGATAGTGTGTACGTACTAATATCTTCTGTCCAATGTGAAAGTCACGGCGTGTACAAACCTGATTTTGCTGCCTTCTCCGGCGCTCTGCGGCACGTTTGATGTTGTTCAGCGCAATGTCAATTATTTCATGGTGTCGTAGTCGACGAGATGTAGGAAAGGATACTAATTCTTTAATTTCGTTATGTGGTTCAACATTTTTCAGTATAACAGTCGGAGATAGCATAGTAGATTCATTTGGTATCGAGTTAATTACATCCTGGAATGAGAGTATGTGTATGTCCCAATCAATATGTTTTTTATGGCAGTATATTCTACATAGTTTACCAATTTCTTTCATTAGTCGTTCACAAGGGTTCGAAGAAGTATGATACTTGGATATATAGATCGGAGAAATGTTTCTAGCTCGTAACATACGTGTCCATATAGCAGATCGAAACTGTGATCCATTGTAGGAAATTACTTTCATTACATGTCTTACATGGGATAGAAAATGTTTTATAAATGCTTTCGAAACAGATTTAGCAGTAGCTTTGCGTAACGGAGTGAAGGTAACAAATTTTGAAGTGAGTTCAACAGCGACAAAGATGTAGCAAAAACCTCTATTAGTTCTGGGAATCGGACCAAAAATGTCTACAGCGGCCATGTGTCTCAATTTAACAGGTACAATGGGATGTAATGGTAGAATATGTGAAGTCGTATCTGACTTAGCTTTCTGGCAGATTTTACATGACGCTAAAACTCGTCGAAAACGTTTCTCCAAGTTGGCAAAATAACAGTTCTGTCTGAGTATAAGAAAACATTTTCTGGCTCCGTAATGTGCGTAACTTAAATGAGTATACCAAATTAATTTGTTAACAAGCTCGTCAGGAATACATAATAACCAATTGTTGCTGTCAGGGTGAGAGCGGCGAAACAGAATATTATTGCGTACAGTGTAATGGTTTCTAATGGTAACATTATTCCTATCTTGCCAAAGGTGTTTAATTTCTTTCCACACGTTGTCTTTACTCTGCTCTTGTGCTATGTCTCGTAATGACGACGAAATGAAATTTTCAAATGCAACTTGTTGAATGTACATGACGCTGAAATTTGCTTGGCAGAAGTTGGTTGCGTTGTCTTGCTGATTGTTGCTGAGAGAACGGGATAGTGCGTCTGCTACAATATTTTGTGTACCGGGAATATGAACAATTGTAAAATTAAATTCCTGTAAATAAAGTTTCCATCTGCTTAATCTGTCGTGTGTAAATTTAGCGGAAAGTAAAAAGTGTATAGCTCTATGATCTGTGTAAACGGTCGTATGTCTTCCATAAAGAGAATGCCGAAATCTCGTAAATGCCCATACAACACATAATGTTTCAAGTTCTGTGACAGAATAATTGCGTTCAGCAGGCGACAGAATGCGACTCGCAAAGGCGATGTTTTTAATTACTGTAGTACCATCTTCTTCAATTTCCTGAAAAATGTGTACGCCTAAAGCGGTGTTAGAACTGTCGGTGGCAATGGAAAAATTTCTAGTTAGATCTGGATGAGATAAAAGTGGTGCATTCAACAAAGCTTGTTTAAGATTGACAAATTCAGACTGTGCTTGGCTATCCCAGGACCAAATAGTGTTTTTACCTGTCAGTGGACATAATCTAGGAGTGTCTAAGGAAGAGTAATTAATAAATTTACGCAAAAAGTTAATTAAACCCAAAAAGCTGCGTAGTTGTTTCTTCGTCGTAGGAACAGTAATGTCACGTAAAGCTTGAAGGTTTTCCTGGTCAGGCGCAATGCCTTCTGCTGAAATTAAATGTCCAAGAAATTTTATAGAAGTTTTGCCAAAGTGCGATTTACTGAGATTAACTGTGAGTCCTTGTGCACGAAAAGTTCGTAACAGTTGTTCACGAATCAGATTGTGTTCAGACCAGTTAGCTTCTGCAATAAGAATATCGTCTACATACGTTGTGATTCTGTCTTTTATGCAAAAGTGTGTATCGGATGTCGTCAAAACTAATAACTTTTTCGTGAACAAGATTCTGCGTGTCAAAAGTATTGCTTGCGTTGCTGTGCTGTATCTAGTCAAATTCTATCTGACGTGCTATTATTTGCGGGAGGATGCTGTGGCATTTCCACTATTTGTACTGTTCTGTTATTTCTTCCTGACGTATTACGTTCGGGATGATATCTACTGTCTGGTTCATTCAAGATAATCTGTTGTTGCGGATGAATCTGCTGTTGGTAAGACCGACTGTTACGCTGAAAACTGTACTCATTACTTTTACGTCTGTCATGATAGTGCGGGTAAGCTATTACAAACAGCATAGTGAACGCATTATTGTGGCCAAGATAGACACAAAGCCCACGCCTACTACAGTAGTACAAGTTTATAAGCCAACTAGCTCTGCAGATGATAAAGAAATAGATGAAATGTATGATGAGATAAAAGAAATTATTCAGGTAGTGAAGGGAGACGAAAATTTAATAGTCATGGGTGTCTGGAATTCGTCAGTAGGAAAAGGGAGAGAAGGAAACATAGTAGGTGAATATGGATTGGGGGGAAAGAAATGGAAGAAGGTTTTATACATGGAAGAATCCTGGAGACACTAAAAGGTATCAGATAGATTATATAATGGTAAGACAGAGATTTAGGAACTAGGTCTTAAATTGTAAGACATTTCCAGGGGCAGATGTGGGCTCTGACCACAATCTATTGGTTATGAACTGTAGATTAAAACTGAAGAAACTACAAAAAGGTGCTAATTTAAGGAGATGGGACCTGGATAAACTGATTAAACCAGAGGTTGTAGAGAGTTTCAGGGAGAGCATAAGGGAACAATTGGCAGGAATGGGGGAAAGAAATACAGTAGAAGAAGAATGGGTAGTTCTGAGGGATGAAGTGGTGAAGGCAGCAGACGATGAAGTAGGTAAAAAGACATGGGCTAGTAGAAATCCTTGGGTGACACAAGAAATACTGAATTTAATTGATGAAAGGAGAAAATATAAAAATGCAGTAAATGAAGCAGACAAAAAGGAATACAAACGTCTCAAAAATGAGATCGACAGGAAGTGCCAAATGGCTAAGCAGGGATGGCTAGAGGGCAAATGTAAGGATGTAGAGGCTTATCTCACTAGGGGTAAGATAAATACTGCCTACAGGAAAATTAAAGAGACCTTTGGAGAGAAGAGAACCACTTGTATGAATATCAAGAGCTCAGATGGAAACCCAGTTCTAAGCAAAGAAGGGAAGGCAGAAAGGTGGAAGGAGTATATAGAGGGTTTATACAAGGGCGATGTACTTGAGGACAATATTATGGAAATGGAAGAGGATGTAGATGAAGACGAAATGGGAGATAAGATACTGCGTGAAGAGTTTGATAGAGCACTGAAAGACCTCAGTCGAAACAAGGCCCCGGGAGTAGACAACATTCCATTAGAACTACTGACAGCTTTGGGAGGGCCAGTCATGACAAAACTCTACCATCTGGTGAGCAAGATGTATGAGACAGGCGAAATACCTTCAGACTTCAAGAAGAATATAATAATTCCAATCCCAAAGAAAGCAGGCGTTGACAGATGTGAAAATTACCGAACTATCAGTTTAATAAGTCACGGCTGCAAAATACTAACGCGAATTCTTTACAGACGAATGGAAAAACTGGTAGAAGCGGACCTCGGGGAAGATCAGTTTGGATTCCGTAGAAATGTTGGAACACGTGAGGCAATACTAACCTTACGACTTATCTTAGAAGAAAGAATAAGAAAAGGCAAACCTACTTTTCTAGCATTTGTAGACTTAGAGAAAGCTTTTGACAAAGTTAATGGGAATACTCTCTTTCAAATTCTGAAGGTGGCAGGGGTAAAATACAAGGAACGAAAGGCTATTTACAATTTGTACAGAAACCAGATGGCAGTTATAAGAGTCGAGGGGCATGAAAGGGAAGCAGTGGTTGGGAAGGGAGTGAGACAGGGTTGTAGCCTCTCCCCGATGTTATTCAATCTGTATATTGAGCAAGCAGTAAAGGAAACAAAAGGAAAATTCGGAGTAGGTATTAAAATTCATGGAGAAGAAATAAAAACTTTGAGGTTCGCCGATGACATTGTAATTCTGTCAGAGACAGCAAAGGACTTGGAAGAGCAGTTGAACGGAATGGACAGTGTCTTGAAAGGAGGATATAAGATGAACATCAACAAAAGCAAAACGAGGATAATGGAATGTAGTCAAATTAAATCGGGTGATGCTGAGGGAATTAGATTAGGAAATGAGACACTTAAAGTAGTAATGGTGTTTTGCTATTTAGGGAGTAAAATAACTGATGATGGTCGAAGTAGAGAGGATATAAAATGTAGACTGGCAATGGAAAGGAAAGCGTTTCTGAAGAAAAGAAATTTGTTAACATCGAGTATAGATTTAAGTGTCAGGAAGTCGATTCAGAAAGTATTTGTATGGAGTGTAGCCATGTATGGAAGTGAAACATGGACGATAAATAGTTTGGACATGAAGAGAATAAAAGCTTTCGAAATGTGGTGCTACAGAAGAATGCTGAAGATTAAATGGGTAGATCACATAACTAATGAGGAGTTATTGAATAGAATTGGGGAGAAGAGGAGTTTGTGGCACAACTTGACAAAAAGAAGGGACCGGTTGTTAGGACATGTTTTGAGGCATCAAGGGATCACAAATTTAGCATTGGAGGGCAGCGTGGAGGGTAAAAATCGTAGAGGGAGACCAAGAGATGAATACACTAAGCAGATGCAGAAGGATGTAGGTTGCAGTAAGTGCTGGGAGATGAAGAAGCTTGCACAGGATAGAGTAGCATTGAGAGCTGCATCAAACCACTCTCAGGACTGAAGACCACAACAACAACAACATGATAGTCATTTCTATACGGTGCATTGCGATATGAGTTGAAATGGTGCGTTTTCTGTACGTAGTTATTTCCTTGTTGCTGTGCGTTACTTTTTGGTGAAGCCGACGCTATACGTGTAGGCGGCGAAACATTAAAGCTTGGTTGACCTTGCACATTGCATTGTTGGTTAGGTATGCTAACCGGCTGGCTTTGATGCTGTTGCGGAGAAAAACCTGTATTGTTACCAAAATGTGTTTGCGACTGCTGAAAATGTTGTACATACTGATGATTAAAATTTCGTTTGTTATTAAAATTACGGCGGTAGTTGTCATTTCGGGAGTGTGCAAAGAAAACTGTCACTTTCGGTAAAATTTGTCATATCAGGTTTTCTTTATACATCCTTAATCCTAGATAGATCGATAGTTGAAGAGCTGTTTTGATAGATGTAAAGGATAGTAGAAGAGAAGGCAGCAGTGCAGAAAACTAAAGATGGAACAGCACTACTACAGCTCCGGGCCCTGTGCACGCTACGGCACATATTCATGGAAGTGTAATGAATCCCCTGAGGTCGATTACGCGCTACAAATAAATTTTAATTTCTGTGTTACAGGCAATGCCGGTGAAAATTCAGAAACAAATCGTTGTATCCAGTCCAATGCTAGTTTCTGCATTACAGACCAAGCTGATGAAAATACAAAAGCAAATTGTCGTATCCAGTCCAAAGCGTGTACCTGTGCTCTGTCATTTTTAAATACCTTAGATTTTTTTACGGATAAAAATTGCTTATAATCACAATTGTCGCCTCTGAATGTGTGAACAGGTTCAGGATTGAATGAGAATCTGTTTGTCTGTGTCTGTTCAGATTCTAAGTCGCGTGGTCTCTGTAAATTACTTAAGTTATGCTGGCTGTGTGAGTGTGACAAATGTTCGGAACGTGGCGTATGCTGTGACGTGTTAGTGACTGAAACATTTTTCATTTCTGTCACTTTAATACGTTCGTCAATTTGGCTGATCTGTTGTTCAAATTTCTTATCGACTTCCGTATCCAGAGTGCGTGAAACTTCTGCTGATATTAATTTAAACTCGTCGCGTATCTGTGTTGCGTTTTCTGAACATTGTTCAGTGACTACATTACTTTCATCTCTAAGTAATTTCGTTGTGGCTACACGTGTACTACTTAATTCTGGTGCCACAGATCTAGTTTCTTCACTACTGTTCCTAGCACAAGCCTTAATTTCCTCACGTAATTGTTCTTTAGTATCATGACGTTGCACGGTAACGGCTGTAATCTGTTCATTAAGTTGTTTGTTCTGTTCGTTAAGGTTGTCGTGTTTGTCATTCGACTGTTTGAAACTTTGGTTAAGTTGTTCGCTCGATTCATTAAATTCTTTATAACTGTTGTCTTGTTTTTCATTAAATTGTTTGAAACTGTTGTTCAGTTTTTCATTCCATTGTATGAGATTCATTAAGTTTGTCCTGTTTTTCATTAAGTTGTTTGTTCGATTCAATAACTCGTTTGAGAAGGTCGTCTTGTTCTTTCTTGATTTGTAGTAATAATGCCACAACTTGATCCCAGCCAAAATTAGCGGCTCTATTCTCTGTACTGTGTGATGGTGTATCTGCATGTGTTAGGTTTTGTGTAACCATTTGGTTATTCTGTGATTCTTGAAGAAAAGGATTGCCAATCGGATGTGCACTGTGGGTCACTACCTCGGAACCAAATAAATCTGACGTATTCTGACTACACTGTTCATTTTCGACAGAAACATTTATCTGTTCGTTACATAAATTTTGCAGATCGGGTGTGTCAAACTGGACAGCGTTCATTGTAAGGGGACTAATGACCTCAGCAGTTGAGTCCCACAGTGCTCAGAGCCATTTTTGAGCCGTTCATTGTAACGGAACGTGCCGCGTCATCAATCGTTACATTTACTGAGGACATAATTGAATTTGTTTGTTCATCATTAGGATCAAAATCAATATAAGTGATCGGTACGCACTGATTATCTGTAATTAGGGGATCATCATTATTACACTGAGTGTCGCAAGTATTATCGGTAAAATTATTCGAGTCGACTATTTTACTCATTGCACATCGCGATATACTGTTTGGAGTTTTTCGCGGCATTTTTCACAAATCAAAATTAAGCACAAAAATAAAACAATGACAAAGCAAAAAAAAAATGAACAAACACAATTACAACAAAGAGCAATAAATTGCCGATGATCTGTGAAAGAAAAAGTGACAAATTAGTAAATGAGTTGCACCAGATGCAAACTACATTTAAGTAAATAAGTTCAGATATATGAGTACTTCTCAGAAATTCACAAAGAAATACGAACCTGGCCGGTTGTCGCCAAGTGTAGCTTCCCCACAAAATTTTAAAATAAATAATAAATTATTTTGGTTAATGATTCTAATTTTTGTGTAACCTCAGAATAAAATTGGTTCCCATTTATAACCTCCCTACAGAAATTCATTCACATTTAACCTCCACACAAAATTTGTTTCCCATTTCATGTAAGCTGGAAACAGAAAAATTCCTAAACCTCGTGCCGGCCGCGGTGGTCTAGCGGTTCTGGCGCTGCAATCCGGAACCGCGGGACTGCTACGGTCGCAGGTTCGAATCCTGCCTCGGGCAAGGGTGTGTGTGATGTCCTTAGGTTAGTTAGGTTTAAGTAGTTCTAAGTTCTAGGGGACTTATGACCTAAGATGTTGAGTCCCATAGTGCTCAGAGCCATTTGAACCATTTGAACCTAAACCTCGTAATAATAATAAAAAAAAATTCAGTAACCTGGTAAATTTTGGACGACAGCAGTGCTGCGTCATGGTCCTGTAAGATCATTCTGAATAAAAAGCAAAAATTCTTACCTCGATAAAATCGGCAACTATCTGCTCTTGCAATAGCTCTTTCCGGCACAGCTCTGTGCAATGCTGGCCTATTCATTTGTATTTTTATGAAAGGAAGCAACTGATTTTTCTTTTGCAACAATCGAAATGATCATGGATTGGAGAAATTAGTAAATTCTTTAAATTGAAATGAATGCTTGTTAGAAATTACTTTATGTGACAAAGATTATTATTAGGACATTTTTAAAAGATTTACATGGGAGTTCACATAACATTACTAGATATGCGCGAGGCTGCTTTTACCTTATACTATAACGCTCAGGCTCCGCCATCGGTGCACCACGACCGGCCCACCCAACACGATACACCAGACAAGAGCAGACTGCAGACTAGCGCAGACTAGCAACAACTTACTGCTACACAGTTCCTACTGCATACAACACTGCTCTTTGGTCTCAGATTCTCTTATAGCTTACATATCGCAGGCAGCGCATATCTCTTACAAACATCTGAGGTCATCAGTCCCCTAGAACTTAGAACCACTTAAACCTAACTAACCTAAGGACATCACACACATCCATGCCCGAGGCAGGATTCGAACCTGCGACCTTAGCGGTCGCGGAATATGCTTCAGGAATGATTCTCTTACTACAGACGAGATATAATAATGTGTGAGTGAATTCGTAAAGGACCAAACTGCTGAGGTCATCGGTCCATAGACTTACACACTACTTCAACTAACTTAAAGTAACTTCTGCTATGAACACCACACACATCAATGCCGAGTGGGACTCGAACCTCCGGCGGGAGGGGCCGCGTAATCCGTGGCAAAGCGCCTCAAACCCCGTGAACACTCCGCGCAGCGATGTTATAATGGCTCATAATTTATACGGTGGAGTGTTTTGACTTTCCTGTAGCACCGATGAGAATCCTAGAACTTATTCTTCGATTCTCAGCTTGTACTCTGTCTCTAATAACCTCGTCCGCGTCGACGCAACGTTCAGTCCTAATCTCCTTTCCTTGCAAGACTAGGCAGTACCTAGTGTTTAGAATAGAGTTTCTTTCGTAGGAAAATTGCAGGTTCCCAGTGTTGTAGTCTTACTTCATCTACAACTTAGTTTATACGTGCAATACGCTTCATAATCCTACACGTCGTTCTCACAAATACTTGTATAATGTGCATGACTCTGGGTCTATCTCATTAACCTGTTCCATTTCTCTGGAGCGCTCTCTTCAGTGCCTGTACATGACTATCAGCCCAAGAAGACGTATTGTATCCCACCGGTCAGGAAATCTTCGATACAAACGAGTATCTGGTTAGATATCCTAGAGGAACAATTTTCAATAGATGCCGTTGATGTGGTACTGAATCAAAAGCATTTCCACCATCCATGTCTCTTTGGATATCGTGAGTAAAGAGGACAAGGTGAGGTTCATTCGATCGATGTCTTCGGAACCAATGTAAGTGCTACCTCCTTGACTGGTGAAGAACCTCTACCATTACTTTTCCCACAGCATAACATCTGGGACCTACTGATAACAAACAGACCCGAACTTTTCGACTCTGTAAGCGCAGAACAGGGAATCAGTGATCATAAGGCCATTGCAGCATCCCTGAATATGGAAGTTAATAGGAATATAAAGAAAGGGAGGAAGGTTTATCTGTTTAGCAAGAGTAATAGAAGGTAGATTTCAGACTACCTAACAGATCAAAACGAAAATTTCTGTTCCGACACTGACAATGTTGAGTGTTTATGGAAAAAGTCCAAGGCAATCGTAAAATGCATTTTAGACAGGTACGTGCCGAGTAAAACTGTGAGGGACGGGAAAAACCCACCGTGGTTCAACAACAAAGTTAGGAAACTACTGCGAAAGCAAAGAGAGCTTCACTCCAAGTGTAAACGCAGCAAAACCTCTCAGACAAACAGAAGCTAAACGATGTCAAAGTTAGAGTAAGGAGGGCTATGCGGGAAGCGTTCAGTGAATTCGAAAGTAAAATTCTATGTACCGACTTGACAGAAAATCCTAGGAAGTTCTGGTCTTACGTTAAATCAGTAAGTGGCTCAAAACAGCATATCCAGACACTCTGGGATGATGATGGCATTGAAACAGAGGATGACACGCGTAAAGCTGAAATACTAAACACCGTTTTCCAAATCTGTTTAACAGAGGAAGACCGCACTGCAGTTCCTTCTCTAAATCCTCGCACAAACGAAAAAATGGCTGACGTCAAAATAAGTGTCCAAGGAATAGAAAAGCAACTGGAATCACTCAACAGAGGAAAGTCCACTGGACCTGACGGGATACCAATTCGATTCTACACAGAGTACGCGAAAGAACTTGCCCCCCTTCTAACAGCCGTGTACCGCAAGTCTCTAGAGGAACGGAAGGTACCAAATGATTGGAAAAGAGGGGTCGTCGAGCAGATGCGCAAAACTATAGACCTATATCTCTGACGTCGATCTGTTGTAGAATTTTAGAACATGTTTTTTGCTCGCGTATCTTGTCGTTTTTGGAAACCCAGAATCTACTCTGTAGGAATCAACATGGATTCCGAAAACAGCGATCGTGTGAGATCCAACTCGCTTTATTTGTTCATGAGACCCAGAAAATATTAGATACAGGCTCCCAGGTAGATGCTTTTTCCATGACTTCCGGAAGGCGTTCGATACAGTTCCGCACTGTCGCCTGATAAACAAAGTAAGAGCCTACGGAATATTCGACCAGCTGTGTGGCTGGATTGAAGAGTTTTTAGCAAACAGAAAACAGCATGTTGTTATCAATGGAGAGACGTCTACAGACGTTAAAGTAACCTCTGGCGTGCCACAGGGGAGTGTTATGGGACCATTGCTTTTCACAATATATATATGTGACCTAGTAGATAGTGTCAGATGTTCCATGCGGCTTTTCGCGGATGATGCTGTAGTATACAGAGAAGTTGCAGCATTAGAAAATTGTAGCGAAATGCAGGAAGATCTGCAGCGGAAAGGCACTTGGTGCAAGGAGTGGCAACTGACCCTTAACATAGACAAATGTAATGTATTGCGAATACATAGAAAGAAGAATCCTTTATTGTATGATTATATGATAGCGGAACAAACACTGGTAGCAGTTACTTCTGTAAAATATCTGGGAGTATGCGTGCGGAGCGATTTGAAGTGGAATGATCATATAAAATTAATTGTTGGTAAGGCGGGTACCAGGTTGAATGGTTCAAATGGCTCTGAGCACTATGCGACTTAACTGCTGAGGTCATCAGTCGCCTAGAACTTAGAACTATTTAAACCTAACTAACCTAAGGACATCACACACATCCATGCCCGAGGCAGGATTCGAACCTGCGACCGTAGCGGTCGCTCGGCTCCAGACTGTAGCGCCCAGAACCGCACGGCCACTCCGGCCGGCGTACCAGGTTGAGATTCATTGGGAGAGTGCTTAGAAAATGTAGTCCATCAACAAAGGAGGTGGCTTACAAAACACTCGTTCGACCTATACTTGAGTATTCCTCATCAGTGTGGGATCCGTACCAGATCGGGTTGACGGAGGAGATAGAGAAGATCGAAAGAAGAGCGGCGCGTTTCGTCACAGCGTTATTTGGTAACCGTGATAGCGTTACGGAGATGTTTAGCAAACTCAAGTGGCAACTCTGCAAGAGAGGCGTTCTGCATCGCGGTGTAGCTTGCTCGACAGGTTTCGAGAGGGTGCGTTTCTAGATGAGGTATCGAATATATTGCTTCCCCCTACTTATACCTCCCGAGGAGATCACGAATGTAAAATTAGAGAGATTCTAGCGCGCACGGAGGTTTTCAGACAGTCGTTCTTCCCGCGTACTATATACGACTGGAACAGAAAAGGGAGGCAATGACAGTGGCACGTAAAGTGCCCTCCGCCACATACCAGGTGGCTTGTGGAGTATAAATGTAGATGTAGGTGTAGCCTGTACTGATGTCGGCGTAGAATTACTTCATTGCAAAGTAATCTTCCATGTGGATAAAGCTCTTACTTGCACTGAATGCGTAGCCGGCGATGGTATGGTCGTTGGGAAACAGGTACCACTTACTATTATTTTTGTTGTCCCCGCGCCAGAAACACTCGTCGGCTGCAATAAAAGTTTTGACATAAGTTGCTACTGCTTGATGAGTGAAATCTAGTGTATATATTTTAAAGTAATAAAGAGATGCTCTTTTACTGTCAGGAACTAGAGGTAGCCAACTTTATTGTCTCCCAGGACGTCAACCCTGATCAAACACTTTGATTGGCCAAATATCCAGGGATGGCATTGGATGTGATGTTAATAGCGATTCGCTCCTACGTGAGCGCTCATAACTGTAGTAACATGTCGAAGCATCAACTCACAGTGTTGTGGGAATCGTTTTGGAGAGACATTGAGCCACATGTCTTCTAGCGGAACACCCAAAATTGTAAAAAATTTTGTACTTTCAGCATCTAAACATTAGAATTGAACCATGATAAATAAGACCATTTCAGCTGTATCATAAATATTTACTTCTGATCCAACTACTTTCACGGCGTTAGAGTCTCATCCTCAGTGATACAGATTTATTTCATAATTTATTCCAAACGATAAGCAGTAAATGACCCAACATTCTTTTTCCAATTGTGATAAAATTGCTTAACAGTCAAGAGGTCGGTCCAATTTAAAATAGAGCAGAATGCAGGGAACATCATCCCTATATAGCAAAAGTAAGACTTAACATCGTCGTGACAGCATGAAGTCCGCAGTGACCACCTAGATAAATTCATTGGACTACATCATGTTGGGTCATCTACTGGCTATCGTTTGGACTAAATTATAAATAAGTCTGTGTACCTGTACCTGAAAATGTAGCTCTAACAGCACGAAACTAGTTGGATCAGAAATAAAGATTTATCGTACAGCTGAAGCAGTCTTATTCATTGTGACCCAAAACTGTTCTTTTATAGTTGGTGCTGGGGAACGCACACTGGTATGGATAGCAGTCAATAAATTCATAATCAGGCTAGGATCAGCTGATCTAGAAGATTAACCCATCGTAGTGAACTTACATGAGTGTTCATCAAGTCACCTAAGTGCAAACAAGGAGCGGTGATACATCACTTATTAGTGTACTCTGTTACCAGAAATGGATGCAAAGAATGTAGTCATAACGAGCACCTGTCGCTGGTGCCTGTAGCCGCACAATGGGACCTAACTGCGGTCATGCAAACACATCCCAGACAACACTGAGTCACGTTACGCCTGGACATAATCTTTTATCAAGCAATATCCATAGTTTCATGGGGAATAACTAAACTCGCACTCGGCAGCAGATGTATACAACTGAAACTTGGATTCAGAAGGCCATGCTACATGCCACCACTCTTCCATGGTCCAGGGCCGATGTTGAGGAGCAAAGGGACGCGAGTCGAAAATTGATGGTTGTGGTGAATGCTTTGCATTTACGGTGCTGTCGTAGTGAAAACTGGTTCCTGACGCCACACATTCAAATCGGCGGCGATCGGACTGTCAGCAGACCGTCGATCACATTGTACTGATGTACAGATGCGACCTCACGTGTGTTCATCAAGACTTCTTGTGGGTCTGAGCGGTGGGTGGATTACGCTTGTGAAAACATTGCTTCTAGAATACTGAAAATCCAGTTTAGACATTGCTGAGGCTGAGAAGTCCCCACTCTTGTCTAATTTGTGACATGATACAATTAATGCCTCCTCCATTGATTATCATCTCTCGTGGGAAGTCCGTACATTCTCAACAAGCACTTAGTCTTGTACAAAAATGTTTGCATTTTCAGGAACACACATTTTCAATAACTTGCCAGCAGACATAAAAAGCTTAAAGAAATTCAGTTCATTGTAAATATGTGTGTGTGTGTGTGTGTGTGTGTGTGTGTGTGTGTGTGTGTAAGTACAATCTAACTTCTGCACCATTTCTGTGGAGTAATGTGTTCACTGTATTATAGTAGTTGTATTACACGTTTATTACCTGATAAATAAATAAATAAAACTTTTTTATTTTAAATTCAGTGCATTAGTATTTGTAAAATGACTCTTTCATATAGTGTCCATTAAAAAATATTTGTCATGTATTGTTGTTTTTCTGACATGTTCTACATCCTGGAGGACCTCCTCACTATTAATCAATTGGAATTAAAGTAAATCTAATGTAATCTAATCTGTGTCCAGTATACGCCAGTCATTAACAGACTCCACAAATATCGTCCGCACGCGGACCATATGCCGCACGAAACCGCGACAGTCGGGCATCGTATAAGACACAACTTCAAACGGGACAACTTTTCCTATGCTTTATGACCACTCAGTTTATATCTTCATCCCTAATATGCCGATTGTAAACACACTGTTTACCTTTTAGAATATATGTCATGGTAAATAACATATAAGGTAACAAGTATGTTTTAAATGGCTCTGAGCACTATGCGACTTAACTTCTAAGGTCATCAGTCGCCTAGAACTTAGAACTAATTAAACCTAACTAACCTAAGGACATCACACACATCCATGCCCGAGGCAGGATTCGAACCTGCGACCGCAGCGGTCGCGCGGTTCCAGACTGTAGCGCCTTTAACCGCTTGGCCACCACGGCCGGCTATGTTTTAAATGTTCACCCCGCTGTACACCTGGAAAAAGGATTACCACAAATGGTATGTGATGTTACCTCTGCCAGAACCTAGCAGCGAATGACTTTCCAATATGCTAAGAGTTTGGAAGTCTGTATGATACATTCGGCCCGTTTCAGATTTACAATAACTGGCGTAATATGAATTTCAGCGATGGAAGTATCTTTCGCCTAGTAACATAGCTGGATGAAACTTGGACCATATATGGAAATAACTACTACAACTTAGTACAGAAGGTAACTGAAAGAAATGCGTAATGAGGGGAATGGAAATGACATTTCTTTTCAAAGACAAGAACTAAACGGAAAGCACCGCGATTGATGAAGTTTTCTAGACATTAAACACGGCGTGACGTGGCTCTTACTAATATGATATGTGATCTCCACGGAATTCGATGAAGTCTCGCATTGACATCGATAAAATTGAATTCAAGGGCCGAATGCTCCCCCTAAAAGCCTCACGTGGGGAAGGTGTGTAGAGTCACAAGTGATCCTGACTGGTGAGTGTATCGTGTTCGACGGTTTAGAGATCGGTACGCCTTTGCAATATCATGCCTTCCTACACCATAGCGCCTGGACTATCAAAACGATCACGTTCGACAATGATGGACGCACCCTCACAACATTGGAAGAAAGTTACTTGCGTCCTTAAGTTTTGCGTACCAGTACATAATACTTCACACCTCATTGATGACGTTTGCCTAACATAATTATTATTTGTTATTAGATCAGTTCACTTCGGTGCCAAAACAGCAAGACTCTTTCACCACACAGTTACTAGCGTCAAATTATTTTCCTACGAGCTCGGCCGGTCCTTAACCAGCCGGTTTCTGGTATGGGCCATCCTATCGAATCGAATGCTACATAAGCTGTCCCACCTGTTCGATCAGCCAGTTATTGCTTCTTAAATATAGCCCTGACGGATTCAATAATGGGAAGTCTCAATAATGTATATCTAAATGTAAATTTACTTGTAAGTAAGTAACAAAACTGCACAAAAATATGATTCATTTTGACCACAAAAATGGCTCTGAGCACTATGGGACTTAACTTCTGTGGTCATCAGTCCCCTAGAACTTAGAACTACTTAAACCTAACTAACCAAAGGACATCACACACATCCATGCCCGAGACAGGATTCGAACCTGCGACCGTAGCGGTCGCGCTGTTCCAGACTGTAGCGCCTAGAACGGCCGGCTTTTGACCACAATTATCACACTGATTTCCATTGAGAAGGGTACTTTTTCCATTCACATCACAGTGTTTGAAATAAAAATATGTTCTTGTGGCCTCTTACACACAGATGTGGGTAATGAAGGAGAGTAGTTCAATGGATCACTACTACTTCCTTTCCTTGCAGATGACCGTGACCTGTGCTCTTTTCCAAACACTGCTTATATACTTGTGTCTCCACTGAAGATATTTGTGCTAAACAATCGTCAAGACAGCGCGTTAATTCACTCGGAATTTTTGGGTAGAACTAGAGTGAGTTACCGCAGGACCTTAATATCTTGTTGAAATCAGTTTGCCGGCCAAGGTTGCCGAGCGGATCTAGGCGCTACAGTCTGGAGCCACGCGACCGCTACGGTCGCAGGTTCGAATTCTGCCTCGGGCGTGGAT
Organism: Schistocerca nitens; assembly: GCF_023898315.1. NCBI lineage: Eukaryota > Metazoa > Arthropoda > Insecta > Orthoptera > Acrididae > Schistocerca > Schistocerca nitens. The sequence goes on along the minus strand of NC_064616.1, from coordinate 628,214,626 downwards.
GTGTGTGATGTCCTTAGGTTAGTTAGGTTTAAGTAGTTCTAAGTTCTGAGAGACTGATGACCTTAGAAGTTGAGTCCGATAGTGCTCAGAGCCATTTGTACCATTTTTTGAAATGAGTTTCAACGCCAGTGGTACTGACGGTTACATCAAGCATCGTAGTAGCAATGTAAATATTGAATGGTAGGAACATTCCTTGAATGTCCTTTGTGAAGGACTGTTTGAAGGCAGAAATCAACATGACAACTTATGTGCCGGCCACGGTGGCCGAGCGGTTCTAGGCGCTTCAGTCCGGAACCACGCGACTGCTTCGGTCGTGTGTTCGAATACTGCCTCGGGCATGGATGTGTGTGATGTTCTTAGGTTTGTTAGCTTTCAGCAGTTGTAAGGTCTAGGGGACTGATGACCTTAGCAGTTAAGTACTATAGTGCTCAGACCCAAACATACATGTGCCATGGCATTTTTAAAAAATTCGATCATTTTAAAATCATTCACCTCATTTTACGTCAACACCGGCAAAGCGTTGTGAGTAATTACGTCGTAAAAAATAAATTTGTCAACGAAATATATTTTGTTGCAGGTGAGGAAGGCCAACCAAGAACGGCAACGTCTGTCCCGGCTGCAGAAGAAGGAGATTGGGCTCGCGACGATGCTCCTGTGCGTCGTCATCGTCTTCTTCCTCTGCAACATCCTCGCTCTGGTAAACAACATTCTGGAGGCATTCTACTGCATAAACATCGACCAGCTAGTCAAAACGAGCAACCTGCTCATCACCATCAACTCGTCGGTGAACTTCGTGATCTACGTAATATTCGGGGAGAAGTTCAAGCGTCTGTTCCTGAAGATTTTCTGCTCGCACGGCCGGTGGCTGGGCCACGGGGGTCGCGACTCGCCGGACGGCACGCACGACGACAGCCTCGTGTCAAACGGCGACGGCCGCCACTACTCCATCCGGCTGCAGCGCAGCGTCACCAGACACGCTAGCCGGCGACAGGGGCCACGCGCCCCGTCGCCTGGGCCCTGCGTCTATTATCCCAAGCGCACCCACGAGTGGGACGCCACCACCTCCACCACCGTCAACAAGCTGTGAGGTGGGCATCGTCGGTCAGAGTCACGTCCCCGTGTGGCCTACCCGAATGCCACCACGACAGGAATGCCACCTCCCCCACCATCATCAAAAAGTTATGAGGAGAACAGCTTTAACCATAGTCTGCTATTCAAAGCACAGCCTCGAGTGTTGCAAAACCACCTTCATCCCCGTCAATAATCAGCGAGGGGGGCAGCGTCAGTCACAACCTTATCCCAGTAGTAAATACCCTAAGTACAAGCATCAAAGTGATGCCAGTACATCCTCCACCATCAACAAGCGGTGTGTTGGTCATCATTGGTCACAATCATTTCCCGTGAGGACTACCCCATGTGCAGCCACGACGGCCACCACCGTCAACAAGTTGTGAGGAGGGCAACATCGACCATAGTCTACTACCCAGAGCACAGCTCTGAGTGTCATGCCACCACCCCAACACAGTGAATAGTCTCTGAGTAAGGTATCAACAGTCACAACCCTCACACCAAGTCAAAAGCCCTACCTGCGACGAGAGTGGTACCAGTACGTCCACCGTCGTCAAAATGTTGCAAGGTGAGCATCATCAGTCACAATCGTGTCCTTGTGTCGGCTACCGTAAGTGTATCCCTGACAGGAATGCCACCTCCACCTCCACTGTCAAAAAACTGTGAGGACGGCAGCACCAGCCATAGCGCATTGGTTGAAGTCCAGCCTCAGTTGTGACGCCACCACGACCTCCACCACCGTCAATAATTTGTGAACTGGGCAGAACCAGTCACGACCCTGACCCCATGTCAAAAACCCAAAGTGCAGCCGTGAGAGTGACGCTAGAACCTCCACTACAATCATCACGGACGCGACCATCCCCAAGACCGTTAACAAACTGTGAAAAGGGTACCAATTCTCGACACTCACTGTGGTGTCGATTTTAAAGCGGTACCTTATCACCACTAGACACATGCATGGTACCAATTTTTAGTTATCATTTATCACAATGTTACTTATATTCACTGAGATACTATAAAATCATTTCCATTGTGATGCCCCCTCACAATTTGTTTGAAATCATTCCCAAATTGTTTCTGAAACAATGTTCAACTCCACTGGATCCTTACTAATATATATTTGTGGTGTCATATGTTATGACGTCATCCGTTACTATGTCGCCATGAAATGACTGCATTGCTGTAAAGACATTTCTTTGGTGATCTCTCCCAGAACACCTGGACGAACTGGTCCAGATTGGTATAATTGAGCAGATTCGATACTCAATATCAGTGACTCTGCCTCCCCACCACGTCAGTTTCAAAACGATGCCCTCGTCCACTGTATCACAAATATCACATATTTGAGAAATTATTTATTTCATCTCCATCCATCACAATATCGCTGTGTATTTACTGACACATGGCCACGTCATGTCTATAGTGGTCCAATGCACATCACGTTTAAGATCAAGTTCATGTGAGAATACTATGGGAGGTAAAATACTCAACAACAGGGACCATGTCTCCCCGCAAAATGACTTTTAAATGACAGCATACTCCACTGGTCCTTCCATAGAATACATTACTGGCACCAGATGATATGTCGTCATCCACCACAATCATTGAGATACTGTAGCGTAGTTTCTGTAGTTATCCTGCAACATCTCATTTGAGATCTTGTCCTTATATGTGTGTACTTGGACAGATACAGCAGAGAACGTCATGGACCACCTACACCTTCTGCAGTGGTGTCTCATGCAACCCAGAGAAGAATTGCTAAAATGTCGAAGATCCACTAACCATCAACGCCTCATCATACTGTTAATTTATTAATTTTATATTCTACATGTGGAACTATTGCGGTTAGCTCGACGAATCAAAGAGACGTTCTGCGGCAGCGAATGGCGTCTCTTTGGTTACCGCTCTGAAGTTTCCACCTTATCTGACTCATCTCGCCAATACGTCCATAGCTGGTAACTGCAGACCCTGTGTTGCCATCACTACCCTCTTATTTCCATATCAAGTGTACTCTTCTTATCGTCATTTGTTACCACGCGAGCATACACCGCCGGGTGCAGCAATCAACGTGACACATTCCATTCCAGGTCAATGACTTTTCATAAGTGCAATGTAAGGGATGAGCAGAACGTAAAAGATAACCCTCCCATTAGTGCTGTTTCCGCTGATGTCACAGAAATAGGGTGAAATTAAAAGGCATATAAATTAAATGGACACCCAATAATTTCCTTTACAACATTTTCCTCAACGTTCACCTGATGAACAACAGTAAAAACCCGTTCGTTTTTCTTCCTTGAAATACCCTTTTTCCTATTACAAAATGAACCTTAAAAGGCTCAACGAAACCCAGTGCAAAGTATTTACAGCCAGTTTGTGATACAGGGCTCATTAATCGAGTAGTAAGGAACCCGTTTAACTTCACTTAAGTCACAGTGGGAAATGGCGAGAGTGACAAGAGGCAGGGATTCAAAGTGTCAAAATTTAAAAACACTGTGCACTTTTAGAACTGCAGCTCACTCTGTTTAAAACCTACCAGTTAACCACGTGTATTAAATTTAGCTCTGTATCTTCTATAGGAATCCTATGTAACTGCTGAAGCCTCCAAAACATCAAGCTGCCGTGAAACATCATCTAAGACATATCTACGTGGGGCGACTCATCTTTCATGTCGGCAAGCAGAAGAGTCTTGCATTATGCTGGAAACTGATTGCCGATATGAAAGATGATTCGCCCCACGTAAATATGTCTTAGTTCTAAAAGCTACTGAGAAGTGTGAAGTATGTTTGTCAAGAGAAGAGGACTCCTGTTGTTTCATTTATGTGACTGCTCAACTAAATACAATAAGCCAAACGAGGATGCTGCATTTAAATACTGTTGTGGTACAATAGCCAACATTCTGCAAAGTCGAGACATGAGCACTGACGAGATTTATGTCTTGTGTGGTGTATTAATAGGATAATCTGAAATCCATTTTAAGTAAGACACAGGAAGAACGCAGGTGTACTGTCCACATGGAAGCCCTACGAGTACTATACATTCCTTGGCACTGTGACATCCGTACGTTGCCACGATTTACGGCACTTCCCTTGGTATTATTTCACTATATTACTGATTGTGTGTGTGTGTGCGTGTGTGTGTGTGTGTGTGTGTGTGTGTGTGTGTGTGTGTGTGTGCGCGCGCGCGCGCTCGCGCGCGCGCGCTCGCGCGCGTCACGAGTAGTATGATAACTGAGGGAACAGAAATTTCCTTAATCTGTATAAGGTCATGTGTGGTTTTGTCGTTCGTAAAAAATCGCTAGAATCACAATATGCTAAGGCTCATTGTTAAGTAATTATTTAATTTCTTTGGAATTAGATTCTTTCGTGTTACATTTTTCGCTATTAACGCTCTAAGCAGAGACAGAGACCCATTTGTTATGTTGTTATCTCGACTGTGGGTAACAGGATACTATCCGTCTGTAGAGAGTGTCTCTCCTTAGAGTCATCAAGTGCATTTTCTCTGCTGTTTGATAAGATAATTCCAATTTAGTTGTTGCATTGTGTTCCTGGAGCCAGCCCAAACAAATAGTGATCGTTACGTCTTTCACGCGACACCAAACGTCAACAGAAAGCATCGGTTTGTTTCCCTCAACGAAAAAAAAAAAAAAAAGAAAATAGAAAAAAATGTTAAGCGGAATTTTACGTGCCAGTTCGATAGAATGATCCTACATTATTTTAGTGCGATATTTTTTCTGTCGATATGAATTACCAGGGACAGTAAATCACGAGGAATAACTAGTAGTCAGGATCGACAGCACCGAACTGGCTCGCGCTGACTGCTCCCGCCAAGCAGGAAGCGCTACTTAGTCGCTGCTGGACGACTGTATATTCTTCGTGATTTACTCGCCCTGTTAATACATACAGATAAAACAAATATCGCACTAGACTAATCTTGAACCACTCTACCGAGTGGGCACGAAAAATTCCGCTTTAAAATCCATTTTGCTTCTAATGGCAAACAAACCGACGCTCTCTGCTGACACTGGCCTTCGCATGAACGACGGGACAAGCAGTAATAGTTTGAGCTGAGTTACGCAAAACGTTGCGGAAACTAAATGGAAAAGATCTAACGAAAAACCAGAGAAAATACACTTGACGACTCTTAGGAGGGACACCCGGTATTTTCCTGTGTGCCCTACCGATATTAAACCCGTGTCCAAATTCCCGGTCTGAAATACCATATTTGTAAGCTGTGACGAAGACAGTATTTCGTGAGTAGCTCATTTGATTTAATGCTAGTGTTTAATGATTTTTGTAGTAAATATTAAGTGTCTGAACTATGAGTTCATCAGCTGTGTGAGTGGATGCTGTTGCCGTACAAGCAGACCCTCCTTCCGATCAGATAGATCAGGATAACGTCGGTGGGCTGGTCACTTTTTTCTTCGCTACATTCTTGTCCACTCCTTACAACAACCTTACCTAAGTTTCGTCTGTATTAAAGCATCACTACATCAATTAATGTTTTAGTTACTTTTAATATGCGCATGTTCTGTCGCCTGACGTTCTGTGTTTGTCTCTTTTACGCATCTTTGTGTTAGGTGTGTGATAGGCGTTTCCAAAATTTCAGTGAAGGATTTATAGATGTTTCTTGCTGAGATATGTTTGCATTACGTTCCAAATCAGTTATATTGGATTTAAATCACAGCTGGAAGGAGATAGTAAAAGGTCAAGAAACTCGATTTCTTCTAAAATCTATACAAAATTACACAAGCATATGTTTATTTGCCTTGTAAATTACGAATATTTCTCCTTTGGTAATGTTTTCTGCTAATGAAATACTGTTTTTCTTAGGCGCGACAGCGTATTTTCTTTACATGGTATAACATTTGAAATTTTACTTTCACTAACTATATGAACGAAGCATTGCCAAATACAGCACCGCATATACATGCTGTATTTGAGATATGTTATTAGCACAACCGTCAGACGTCATTTGTACTGTTCATGTAATATGCTTTTAGAAATGGAGTAGTGATGCCTTCGTGTCTCCGTTCAGTACAGATATATCCTACTCTGATATCACATCACTAGCAATGATTTCCTAGGAGGTGTCGCCTTTTTACACATATAAGCAAAGTAATACAGCAGACATTCTGCAGTGCACAGCTGGCCCGCTGACTAAACTTACTGATCGTAGGAGGGCACGTAATTCACCCATTCCGCAACCCACGCAACTTTTTCAGCTACTTCCAGCATCTTCCCCCGGTAAAGGAATTTCAGACTGGTAATAAGACGCACGTTGGTGAAAAACAACACTGTGAATCGTGCCTCGGGAAACACTGAAACTTTTGTCGCCACATCATTAGATGTGACGCTTTATGACCAATGAACTACTATTGCAAGTGAATTGAATTCCCGAATTAAGCTGAAGATCATCATTGGCATCAATCATCAGAGCATCACCAATAAATCAGGGCACAGCAACACAGTGTTCCTAGTATTATAAGACTTCACATAAAATTCGAAGATTAGTCGCCAAAGGCAACTCTCAGGATCCATTGAAGGACTGGAGACAGTTCTGCATATAGTAGGGGGCAGTACTGTATATATGTACCTGAGATATAAAAATTTCGTGCACTATTCCAGAAATGTTATTATCGTAATGCTGTTATTACTGCAGTATTATATCCACGAGTTCGAGTTTAATTACCAGTACGGAAGAGGCAAACGACAGGGTACCATAAATTATTAGACACTAAAGTATATGAAAATTTTGTAAAAAATTACAGTTACAATCATGTCATACTTAATGGCACCTTTATTGAAATCAGACTTACGTATGTAATAGTGCAGTGAATACTAGGATTTCAATTAGCTGCAAAATCTAACTTCACAGTATCCTGCTACGACGAATGTGGTAGAATTTATATCAAGAAATAAGAATAATATTGGACTGTAGAAAACAATGGACTGTACTTTTAAAGAAAAGCATATATTTACCTTATGAAATGTTTTGCGTCCGCCGAAATACTGTTGTATCTGTTTTCTGTCTATGCATTCGAGAGTGTGGGATGTAAAAGGTCCATATAGTATTATATCACAAATTTCTGGTAGTACTCGAAACGAAAAAAATATGCTGTAACCTCTGGAAAAGTGAGCAATTAATTCCCATAATTATACTGAACGTTAGAAGCTAACATGAGCAAAAGCTTTATTCCATGATAGATGGTAGAAATCGGTAACCACAAAAAATATTTCGTAGTCCCTCTACCTGTTCCTACGCAGAAAAGATTTTGTATTATATTAGTGTAACTGGTGAGAAAATTGTTGAAATGGATGTAATCACTTTATCTCCAGTATGTGTCAACTACTTTCAATGAAGTATTTGCTTAAGAATTATTGTATATTTTTCTCACAAGTATTAGTAGCATACATGTGTCATACTTCCTTAATGGCAGCAGTAACAGTTGTGCAAAATATAATTAGGGGCAATCGAGCTATATATATATCTCTTGAATCCTTCGAAGTGAAACATATTTGCCGCTCTTTACTATATGAGAGTACATGTTTAGGAAACTCCTATTTTTAAAATATAAAATCAGAAGTATTGATCTTAATTAAATGGTTATATCTGTGGACAACAATAGTACGAAACTTAACAATATTTTACGCTCCCTTCTTCCAGTTTTAAGCAGTAGTAGTTACATCCTGAACCCTGATTGCTAGCGGAGTGTATAAAACACCTGTACAGCAGTCTTCCAGTAATGGATTTCTTTGACCGTTATGAGCTAAATGTTATCGTGTATAAGCTTTCAAAAATATTATATACTGTAATCATGGAATATTGTTGTACAGCTGTCAATCATGTTTTCCTTGTTGTGTGATTCTTTCCTTTATTCCTGGTGTCATGTTTCCTCTACCTCTATTGAATAGTGTTATCAACCTTTTTGTAGTTTCAGATGCTTACTCATATACGGGTGGACATGTGAATTATTATGTGGAAAAGTGTAGTATTATTCCTTGAAACCCTGTTTAAGTACAAACTTGAAAAACATTATTCATGTAGCAAATACTCGATTATGACTAAACTAATTGTCCTTTTTATGGTGTTTTGTGTAATACAATTATTACGTAATTACTTGAAGTTGGACACTTCTTGTATTGGTCTACGGAAGCAACAAAGGTTGCGCAATACTTCTTTAACTGAACAGAGTTTCAACTAGTAAAATAAAACATCAAGTAATGAATAATGAGGAATATTTTCGATCTGCCTGGAGCAAAGTGCAACAATTTATGGAGACAGAAGTGATAACCAGAGATATGGTACAATCTATGTTAATTTAATTAAAATTAAAACAAAAATTTCAAATCAAGTAACTAAGAACAACTATCTCAAAATTTAATATATTTCAGAAAATGTTTGGGTCTCGAAGAACAGATAATTTTGAGAAATAATCTGGCTTTAGAATATCTTACTAATACAGGTGAATCACTCCCCATCCATCAACGGACATAAATTTTAATATTTTTTATCGTCGATAGCAACGTCACAACTGTTTTATATATCTGTGGATAAAAATGTCTCATATTCACATGTGCAAGCCATTTCATTACTTCAGCATACACGGTTCATGTGAAAGTTTAATCGCATCTTCACCATGTGCTTAAAATAATTACTATGCGAAGAGATGGCGGTATATAAAACAACTATACGTGTGTGAGTACAAATGGAAATGCATTCGGCAACTGACGAGAATCTGCCAACAGTCCTCGTGATGTAACTCTGAGAAGTATTAATAAATAAGCTTACAGTGCATACACACTACTATACATGGTGTATTGCAAACAGGATATGAAGATTTATGAAGATTGTTAACCTATTTAACGCTACCTGCTTTGTCCCCACGAGTAAATGTCATTATTTTCGAATTATGTGTTACATAAGGTATGCATGTATAACATATGTTTACGCTGTGTAAATAAATGCTTGATTTCCCCAAACTGTTTCATTTATAAAAATCGTACTATAAAACAAAAAGAGAAAGTCTCATATCCCTATAGAATTTGAATTTGTTTGTGCAGTCAACGACATCTTATTAAGGAGTTTTTGCCAACCCACATTGACGGCATCTTGAAGTGAGTGTATTGTGTGTAACTGTGGTGTATTCTCTTCTCAATAGTGATACAACGAGTGTTGTCAGATGCTGTAAAATCAATATCATCGAACACTAAAACTTACACTCTGATTGTTGGCGTTTCATTGAAAGGAGTACTTCCAATGGTTGTTGCATCTTAGCAAATACGAAACGAAAATGACAACATGCATTACGTTCGTGTGTCCTGTAATGATCAGGCCGACATCAAGGATCTTGACAGGAAAAGGATCTGAATAATCGAGTTTCCTGTAGGTAGCAGTTGGTATGGTTGTCTGGAGAGTAAGATGGAGGAGTGCTCAGATGAAATACCAGAATTTATGTGGACATGGCTGACCGAAGAACCAAAACAAAAATTCACTGACGGCTGTTAGGAAATCAAAAGATCATTGTAGTTCATCACGCCGACTATGCAGTTAGCTCCATGGAGTGACCTGACAACGAGTGAAGTACCTCACACATCTGTGGTTGATCAAGATAGTTACCTAAACGTTTAATAATTTATTGACGTTTAGTTTCTTTTCTTCCGAGAGCCGCGACAGCAGTCTACGTTCTCAAATTTCACATTAATGGAGTGTGGCTGTATGTTAACATACTACTGCTCTACAAGCTTCCAAGAATTTCGCCGAAAAGGATGACACAGCAGTATACATACTCGGCTCATATTCTGGACGAATATGTTCCAAATCACTACACAGATATAGAGACTTTGGTCTTCCGTCTATTCCGTAAATCACTTCTGGCGAATACTGCAAGTGTTCCTTCAACAAGGCAATGGTCGATACATTACTTTCTTTGTGGCCAGTCAGTGTCTCACCACAGACCGACATCAACATTTATTTTTAACTTTACAGTTTCCAGATTCGTCATTTACCATGAGATGTTTGAGACCAGTTTGGAAGGCAACTAAAGCAGTGGATACTGCAAGAGTGACGAGTCCGAATTCTATTTATGGGTCGTAAGATCAGTATTGTCTCCGTTTGTCTGTGCCTCGAATCACTGTATGCCACATTAAACCTGGTGTTGTATTGCATCATCTGCTTTCTTACAACGTAATATCTGCATAGTTACCAAAATCTGACACCTCTGATGTATTATAAAACTCTGCCGCCTTATAACATTTGGACAGAACCTTGATACGAAGCAGCGATTCTTCCCCTATGTAAAGAAATGTAAGTACAGTACACGCCAGTTGCCATTAACAGATTACATTCACTCCAATTACAGGCAGAACACACAATTTCAGCGCTGGTACTTTGCAGCAAAAATGAAAATGTGGACTATTAATTACTGAAACTATTTTAGTAGACCTTCACTGAGATTATACCCTGCAGTCACCATACATACCTCTAATATAGTTGTCTAACGCAGCAAGAAACACGTATTCGAAAACTAGCTCGTATAAATTCAACGAGATAAAATAAAAAACAAGTAACATTCGAACACAAAGGATGCACTCAACTCGACGATAAAGTAATAACAGTTACTAAAGACAGAAAGTTAAAAGCATTGGCTTTCCAATTTGTAAACTACTTAATAACGTAACTGTTACACAGTCGTAGCATTAGCCGTGTTACATTTCACAATCTTCACACTATAGGATATCAGAGAGTTTCGTAGAATGGAAAATACTTCCCAAAACACGCCAATACTCAAAGAGGGACTCGTATAGGAATGGAACAAACGCTAAACAAGATAACGAATTTCGTCGCTACGCCACTCAAGATACTAAGGTGAAAAACAATGTAATAAGTTTTCTATCAACTTCTTTTAGTGTCAACAACATTCCCATAGAAACAAGATTCTAACGAATAATTTCATTCATCTATAGAATTTTTTGAAGGTGACGTCTTCCTAAACCTATGAGTCTACTTGATTTCGAAGAAAAACGTTATAGTTTTCAAGTTCTGTTATACAAATACTTCAGTTAAGAGCTACCAGCTACCAGCTTTTGTAGAAAAAAGTTCTCTTTTTATTTCAGATAAAATACGCACCCGCGTGCACACACACACACACACACACACACACAAATACGGGTGTCTCAAAAGGTATGCTACTATTTTTAATTGCTACAGACAAACAAATTTAGATATTCGCACCGTGTTTGGCTTATGTGACATATTATCTCTTAAGGTTTTCAAGCCAGTCAGTCAGTTTCAACATGTGTGCCTTTGGCGATATACATAACATCAAGTTGTGGGGTGGCGAGTGAAATTTTTTGTGTGTGTTCGGTATTAATGTAAACTAAAATGATTGGTAGCCTTGTGTGATTTTTGTGTAGCACAGCATTTTACAAGGGTCTGAAAACTATTTGTAAGGACAGGCGGAAAGTGATGGAGACGGTAATATCAAGTCTTCACTGCACAGGTCAACTTCTGAGCTCCGCTAGACTGAAATAAAGTGTTCCGACTCTCTAAGATAATTGCACGCGGTTTTCTATAATATAGCGGTTGCCACAAGAAGAAGGATACGCATACAAAACATGGGCTTTCCAGATAAGTTCTTAAGCCAAGTAAGTTCACTTTTACACAGTTTCATCAATTACACCGAACACAATTATGTCAGCCATTATTAAGACCACTGAGACATAAGCGGAAGCTGGTCGGTGCAGACACCTCACTATCGTTACGCAAGCGAAAGCATGCTTACCAATATTTTCCAAAACACTTCGCATAAAAACAGGATTTTCAGTGATCGTTCCTCGAGTTCTGTTGGTGATCAAAAGGTGGGGTCAAGTGTTTTGGGCAGCCCTGGGGCACCATGAGTATATCCATCAGAAGGATCGTCTTGGTATTACTATCCTACAAAACAGCGCAGAAGTATAAACGTTTCAAACTTCCTCCTGCTTCGACAAATGGAGCACATCAGTTGGTTGTTCTTTTTGCATTTGGTGCGATCTACGGTTGGCTTGTTGGGAATTGTGGAGGAACCATTCGTTCATGTGCGGTTACTCGGTAAACCTCGAAAAAAGCGTTTTCTTAATATATTTTAGCCTTCACCAGCGGACCAAAGCGCAGCCGAGGATTCCAACTTGGCTACGCACAGAAAATGGCTCAAATTTTTACAATATATTCCTAAGATTCTGGTCTCGAAAAACCTTGAAAATTTTCTTGATATTTTTACTAGTTTCCAAGATACAAGATTTCAAATCTGGTGTGAAGCGAAATTTGAATAATAAATAATCGAAGAGACTTGCATAAATTTTAACGGTATACTCACTAGACATTTACCTAGAAGAGCCATCCCATAGTGTACAAAAAATAGTTATCCGTTTCGAGGAACATCCTAAAAACTCCTTTGTTGGATACTAAAACTCTGCCGCGGATTTCGAAACAGCTATGCACATCAAATGGTTGTAATTTTTGTGACATATGCTTAAAATATCTATTGGGAATTACCTTGAAAATTTTCTTCATATCTTTTTTAGATTTCGAGATGCAGAGGATCAAAATCACCCTACTGGTACAAGTAAATATGCGCGCAACATCCGGTGTGAGGCGAAAACTTAGTTTATAAAAATATTTAGCACAGAGAAATTTGCTGTAATATGTCTCCATTATTATCTAGGAACCCTATGTTTTACACTGAAGCATATTCAAAATTTTTTGCGCTTGAAATTCGGTCTGAGGTGTAAAAGTAGTTTTGAGTTATTTCAATTTCACATGAATAAAGTGTCTAAGATTTTACTGACCAATACGTTTTGTTCCTCACATGAGTTACATGCCCTGTTGCAGCAGGGAAAAGAGAGGACCCAGTGGAAAAATGCTCCTAACGGAGCACAAAAAATGCGAGTAAGTTTCCGTTTATTCAAAAGACTCTAACTTAGAAGTGCGGTGCCAGCTGTCGCATTCCATCTTTCTCAGAACCTTTAAAAATTTTCCCAAAAGTTTTGGTATGTGAACATATTCGCTCTTCTCTATGCTGAGAGACAAGAAGATATTTCCAATGACAAAGATACGGAAAATTAATAATTACTGGAAAATAGCAGACAGTTTATTTCTTATAGAAAGAGCGAAGGATACAGTGACAGAGTGAGAGAAAGAGAGTGACGTAATGGCAGTGGAACATGGTTGACAGTGACATAACGGCGCTAGGAAAAGAGTGAAGGCGACAGTGCAGGGGTGGGGGTAAAAGGGAGAGGAATGAAGAGAAAGAGAAAGTGGAAGTGGGTAAGATCCAGTGATGATGAGAGACAGAGTATACGACAATGACTGGGAAATGGAGTGACAGCATAAGAGAAAGCACCAGTAGGAAGAAAGAAATGAGATATTAGCAGTAAGTGTTATCAAGATGGGAGACAGTTACAGTGAGAGGAGTCTGTAGTAGGACAGAACGAAGAGGACTGTGGCTGTTACACGGGTGAATCGGTATGAGCGACTTACAACAATAGAAGAGTGGGTGCGAAGGAGTTGCAATTAGGGGAGCTTGTGGGAGGGTGTGGTGAGCTGCATCTTAAAAAAGCACGAGTATATTCACATTTTAAAAAATTTCGGAAAATTTGTATAGGTTCTGAGGAAGCGAAAATGAGGCAGTTGGTATTCAAATTTCTGTCAGAGTATTTTTTTACAAAAAGCAACATATTCTGCATTTTTTGTGCTCCGATAGAAGCATTTATCCGCTGGTTTATACACGCTTGCTTCAAAACTGTTTCGGGAAACAACATCAGCATTCATCCAACACCCTTTATAAATACAAAATTGAAGACTAAAAACGATCCCAATTTTTCTGTAAGTATCTCCGTACATTATTTATGTTCTATAAAATTCTTTGCCCGTAGGTCTTCAGCTTCGAACTCCACAATCTTCCAAACGTAACTCGTGGTAGTGCTTCTTTTTGAATTTCTGTACCTTTTAATATTATCACATTACCTTCAAGTTTGGTACAGTTTCATTATTACATATCTCAAATATAGTGCTACCTTTATAGCCTTGTAGCTAGTATCAAAGGTTACTTAATCTAACTCGTTTTTCAAAATTTAAGTACAAAATTGGGTTTCTTGTTAATAAGTCGAAAAGTTGATATGGTAGTTTCATCGGACATCTACCATATATTTTTATGATAAAGAGAACCTAATTGCAAAAGTCTAGCTCTGCAATGTTTAGAAAGAAAATGGAACTTCTTTTAGTTTTGCGTCGTTCCGTAGTTACTTCAAATTTCTTGGAGGTGTGTTCTGTCTACGCAGCTAAATGAAAGGCAGTTTGTTTTTTGTCATACGCGTTTCGTTTCTTTAAATTATGGAGTATCTTCAGTCGCCTGTAAGACATGTTTCTTTTCATACACATAGTAAATGTGTTAGGCAGTAGTTACAATATTGACTGTGTTATATTTCCTCATGTATTTCTCTTGTTTTTTAGATTAGCACCGACTTTTGTAGCATAAATTTCGTGTTATTAATTTATCGTTTGGTGTTACGATTTCCTGTGTTGTTAGTCAACATGTGTGGTCCTGGAGATGTGCTCATTCGGTCCTCATGCTCCAGCTGGCCGATTTCTGTTGTTTTTTTTCACTCACATTTACTATAGCAAATCACTTGCAGTTTTCATCTTTTGATGAACGTGCGTGTGTTTACAGAGTGCAATGTTAGCGATTGTCGCTGTGTGTTTACTTTTCGTCTTTTTTTCGTGTTATGTGTGTGGTCTGATATTTTTCGTTTGTTGTGTCTGTGCATTTTGTTATGTGTCGTTCCTTGTGAGAGCTTTCTTTTCAATGTGGTGATATTTAGTGTGTGTGTGTGTATGTATGTGTATGTGTGTGTGTGTGAGGGAGAGAGAGAGGGAGGTATCATGAGAGAGGACGAGAAAGAAGAGGAGAGAGGACGGTTCAGCAGTTATTTATTCTGGTTATGTTTCAGATTTCTGGTTGTTATTGTTTTTGTGGCTAACAACATCAGGGACTTATTGCTCACATTGATTTGGTCATTAATTACTCTTCTTTTTCATTGCAATCGCTGTTTGTATATGGAAGTTTTCTTGTGATGGCACGAGTTTTTTGTTGTGATTGTTCGCTCTAATAATTCTGATTTCTTGTTGGATGGTTCATGTTTATGTTTTATTAGGTGTTTGGCCAAAGTAGAATGACTATTTTCACACTTCCACCTTCTTATATGTTCTTTTCCTGTCTGTCATATCCGGATATACAGATTCATATGCTTGGCATTCTAGTTGGTAGTAGTAGTAGTAGTATTAGTAGTAGTGTAAGCGCACACTCTGCTGTAGAGTGAAAATCTCATTCTGGAAACATCCCCCTGGCTGTGGCTAAGCCATGTCTCCACAATATCCTTTCTTCCCGGAGTGCTAGTTTCTGCATGGTTTGCAGAAGAGCTTCTGTAAAGTTTGGACGGTGGGAGACAGGTACTGGCAGAATTGGATCTGTGAGGTCAGGTCGTGAGTCATGCTTAGGACGTTGGCACGGTAGCTCAGCGTGTTCGGTCAGAGGGCTAGCTGCCCTCTGTAATAAAAAACTGAGTCAACGGCTCAACACTGAACTTGAAAGGGTGTCCATCCGCACCGAACAAATGCAACGAATATCGAACAACATTGAAATAAAAAAAAGAAAGAAAAGTTAGCTCAGTTGATAGAGCACTTGCCCGCAAAAGGCAAAGGTCCCGAGTTCGAGTCTCGGTCCAGCATACAGTTTTAATCTGCCAGGAATTTTCATATCAACACACACTCCGCTGCAGAGTGAAAATCTCTTTCTAATAGTAGTAGTAACGTTATTCAACCGTATGTCTCTTTTTACAAGGATATAGAATATGTCAAGTTATTTACAAAATGGCTCTGAGCACCATGGGACTCAACTGCTGTGGTTATCAGTCCCCTAGAACTTAGAACTACTTAAACCTAACTAACCTAAGGACATCACACACATCCATGCCCGAGGCAGGATTCGAACCTGCGACCGTAGCAGTCCCACGGTTCCGGACTGCGCGCCTAGAACCGCGAGACCACCGCGGCCGGCAGTTATTTACAACTTTAGACCAATTTATAATAAGTTAATTCATTTACACATACATTTACAGACTTCTAGCTAGAGACAATCATTAGATTTACTCCTGGTACACAATACTTTTTTACAAATAAATTATTAAATAATGTAATGCCACATTGTCCACTCATATCCCACTATCAGTCACTGCACACACTATACACACATTGTTCAATAACACTTCAGTCACTACACACACAAACACACACACTGGTGGTCTCTGAGCCGTTTTCTGTGCCACAACTTCCCCTTTGCTATCCTGAAGAACTGAGTCAGCATCCATCTATAATGAGTGAGATGTTGAGCTCAGGAACAGGAATTGGTGTTAGTATTGTGCAATGCATAACTTGAGGGTACGTTTATCTAGAAAAAGAAAAGGAAGGAAAAAACATAGTCTGAAGGTGTTATGTGGAATGTTGGATGTTTTATAACCATTATTATTATTTATCTGTATAACATTTTTTCTACCAAACCGCTACTCTGTTTTATCTAAGTAATCCTTCGCTGTATAAAATGTATTGCATAACAGGTACTCTTAGCTACCTTGTTAAACAAGTGTATTTTTGCAATTATTTTTATCTCTTTGGGTAATTTATTGTACAGTTTTATTCCTTGGTAGAAAATGCTGTTTCGAGTTTTTTGTTTGTTTTTTCTTAGTAAGTCTAAGTTGAGTCTAGCTCTTGTTCCACGGTCATGGACATAACTGTTTGTGCAGTAATTACCAATGGTATTTTTGATATCTACAACTGAGAGGTAAATGTATTCACACAGAGCACTTGAAATCCCCAGTGTTTTGAACAGATCTTTACAATGAGTTAGACTACCATTTTTGGTTATGATTCTTGTGGTTTTTTTCTGGAGTTCGAACACTGTGTTCATATTTTGTGCATTTGTTCCCCAAAAAAGGAAGGCCATAGCTAATAATTGAGTGCACATATGGATAGTATGTAACTAAAAGACACTACATGATACATACTGATGATAGGATGCTATGGGGCATAAGATGCTGATGACATTCTGTTTGCAAGTACCTTTGCGTGTTCACACAACATCAACTGAGAATCAATATTCATTCCTAGAAATTTACCATTTGTTACTCAGTCTATACAGGTGCCATCTACATTTAATTTTACATTGTCATTTTCCATCTTCAAACAGAAATTCATGGTATTATTTTTCTTTATGTTCAGTGTCTCTCTATTGCTTATTGACCAATCATAAACTTCCTTGAGGTCTTCATTTGCTTTCTCTGCAAGGCGTTCTCTTGTTTTCTCAGTGACCATAATATTGCTGTCATCAGTGAACAGAATTTTTTCACCATTGGTAACACTACTGGGAAGGTCATTGATGTATATCAGCAATAGTATTGGTCCTAATATGGTATCTTGTGGAACCCTTATATTAATGAATTTTGTTTCCGATAAATGTTTAGATCTATTTGAAGTATGTGTTATCTCTGCTCTTTGTACCCTATCTGCAAGGTATGATCGGAACCAGTCATTAGCTACCCCTCTTATTCCTAATGCTTCTAATTTATTTAATAGAATCTTGTGGTCAACTGTATCAAAGGCCTTAGAAAGACCAAAAAATATGCCTGTGACACACTCATCTTTGTCAAGAGCATCAAGTACAACCCTTGTGAATTCTACTGTGGCTGACTCCGTATTTTTGCCACTTCGGGAACCAAACTGTGATTTGCTTAAAAGACTGTATTTATTCAGGTAATTCATTAATCTTTCTTCCATAGTGGCTTCTATTATTTTTGAGAATGGTGACAGCAGTAAAATTGGCTGGTAATTTTCTGTGTCTTTTGCATTACCTTTCTTATGCAAAGGTACTACTCTTGTCTGTTTTAACTGCTGTGGAAATGTCCCTGTTGTGAAGGATTCATTTATTATATTTGTTAAAGGGCCTTGTATACTCTCTATGCATTGTTTCAGTACACACACTGGTACTTCATCTAAGCCTATGTTCTTGCTCCTTGGTATTTATGTGATTTGTCTGTTGTTGTTTGTACATGTGACTAGAGTATGTTTGTTGCTTCGTAAGCAATGTGTAATCCCTGTTTCTCTAAACTATTTGCTTTCCTGCGTGTTGATTTGTGTTTATACATTGAAGTGTAAAATTTCTTTCCGTTACTCATGTCACGAGGGTTATTGTTTTCTGATTTAGTGTGTGCTGTAGTGCTTGTCAGGTCATTTGGTGTTTGGGGGTGGTGTTCTCTACTTGTTTTATTTAGTTGTGTACTAATTTTTTGGTTGACACGTTGTATTATATGGGTGTTGTAGCAATTGTTTGTAGATATGTGTTACATTATTCCAGAATGAGATTTTCACTCTGCAGCAGAGTGTGCGCTGATATGAAACTTCCTGGCAGATTAAAACTGTGTGCCCGACCGAGACTCGACCTCGGGACCTATGCCTTTCGCGGGAAAGTGCTCTACCAACTGAGCTACCGAAGCACGACTCACGCCCGGTAATCACAGCTTTACTTCTGCCAGTACCTCGTCTCCCACCTTCCAAACTTTACAGAAGCTCTCCTGCGAACCTTGCAGAACTAGCACTCCTGAAAGAAAGGATAATGCGGAGACATGGCATAGCCACAGCCTGGGGGATGTTTCCAGAATGAGATTTTCACTCTGCAGCGGAGTGTGCGCTGATATGAAACTTCCTGGCAGATTAAAACTGTGTGCCCGACCGAGACTCGAACTCGGGACCTTTGCCTTTCGCGGGCAAGTGCTCTACCAACTGAGCTACCGAAGCACGACTCACGCCCGTTACTCACAGCTTTACTTCTGCCAGTACCTCGTCTCCTACCTTCCAAACTTTACAGAAGCTCTCCTGCGAACCTTGCAGAACTAGCACTCCTGCAAGAAAGGATATTGCGGAGACATGGCTTAGCCACAGCCTGGGGGATGTTTCCAGAATGAGATTTTCACTCTGCAGCGGAGTGTGCGCTGATATGAAACTTCCTGGCAGATTAGAACTGTGTGCCCGACCGAGACTCGAACTCGGGACCTTTGCCTTTCGCGGGAAAGTGCTCTACCAACTGAGCTACCGAAGCACGACTCACGCCTGCTACTCACAGCTTTACTTCTGCCAGTACCTCGTCTCCTACCTTCCAAACTTTACAGAAGCTCTCCTGCGAACCTTGCAGAACTAGCACTCCTGAAAGAAAGGATATTGCGGAGACATGGCTTAGCCACAGCCTGGGGGATGTTTCCAGGATGAGATTTTCACTCTGCAGCGGAGTGTGCGCTGATATGAAACTTCCTGGCAGATTAGAACTGTGTGCCCGACCGAGACTCGATCTCGGGACCTTTGCCTTTCGCGGGAAAGTGCTCTACCAACTGAGCTACCGAAGCACGACTCACGCCCGGTACTCACAGCTTTACTTCTGCCAGTACCTCGTCTCCTACCTTCCACACTTTACAGAAGCTCTCCTGCGAACCTTGCAGAACTAGCACTCCTTAAAGAAAGGATATTGCGGAGACATGGCTTAGCCACAGCCTGGGGGATGTTTCCAGAATGAGATTTTCACTCTGCAGCGGAGTGTGCGCTGATATGAAACTTCCTGGCAGATTAAAACTGTGTGCCCGACCGAGACTCGAACTCGGGACCTTTGCCTTTCGCGGGCAAGTGCTCTACCAACTGAGCTACCGAAGCACGACTCAAGCCAGGTACTCACAGCTTTAATTCTGCCAGTACCTCGTCTCCTACCTTCCACACTTTACAGAAGCTCTCCTGCGAACCTTGCAGAACTAGCACTCCTGAAAGAAAGGATATTGCGGAGATATGGCTTAGCCACAGCCTGGGGGATGTTTCCAGAATGAGATTTTCACCGTGCAGCGGAGTGTGCGCTGATATGAAACTACCTGGCAGATTAAAACTGTGTGCCCGACCGAGACTCGAACTCGGGACCTTTGCCTTTCGCGGAAAAGTGCTCTGCCAACTGAGCTACCGAAGCACGACTCACGCCCGGTACTCACAGCTTTACTTCTGCCAGTACCTCGTCTCCTACCTTCCAAACTTTACAGAAGCTCTCCTGCGAACCTTGCAGAACTAGCACTCCTGAAAGAAAGGATATTGCGGAGACATGGCTTAGCCACAGCCTGGGGGATGTTTCCAGGATGAGATTTTCACTCTGCAGCGGAGTGTGCGCTGATATGAAACTTCCTGGCAGATTAAAACTGTGTGCCCGACCGAGACTCGAACTCGGGACCTTTGCCTTTCGCGGGCAAGTGCTCTACCAACTGAGCTACCGAAGCACGACTCACGCCCGGTAATCACAGCTTTACTTCTGCCAGTACCTCGTCTCCTACCTTCCACACTTTACAGAAGCTCTCCTGCGAACCTTGCAGAACTAGCACTCCTTAAAGAAAGGATATTGCGGAGACATGGCTTAGCCACAGCCTGGGGGATGTTTCCAGAATGAGATTTTCACTCTGCAGCGGAGTGTGCGCTGATATGAAACTTCCTGGCAGATTAAAACTGTGTGCCCGACCGAGACTCGAACTCGGGACCTTTGCCTTTCGCGGGCAAGTGCTCTACCAACTGAGCTACCGAAGCACGACTCAAGCCAGGTACTCACAGCTTTAATTCTGCCAGTACCTCGTCTCCTACCTTCCAAACTTTACAGAAGCTCTCCTGCGAACCTTGCAGAACTAGCACTCCTGAAAGAAAGGATATTGCGGAGATATGGCTTAGCCACAGCCTGGGGGATGTTTCCAGAATGAGATTTTCACTGTGCAGCGGAGTGTGCGCTGATATGAAACTACCTGGCAGATTAAAACTGTGTGCCCGACCGAGACTCGAACTCGGGACCTTTGCCTTTCGCGGGCAAGTGCTCTACCAACTGAGCTACCGAAGCACGACTCACGCCCGGTACTCACAGCTTTACTTCTGCCAGTACCTCGTCTCCTACCTTCCAAACTTTACAGAAGCTCTCCTGCGAACCTTGCAGAACTAGCACTCCTGAAAGAAAGGATATTGCGGAGATATGGGTTAGCCACAGCCTGTGGGATGTTTCCAGAATGAGATTTTCACTCTGCAGCGGAGTGTGCGCTGATATGAAACTTCCTGGCAGATTAAAACTGTGTGCCCGACCGAGACTCGAACTCGGGACCTTTGCCTTTCGCGAGAA
Source organism: Schistocerca nitens (assembly GCF_023898315.1). NCBI lineage: Eukaryota > Metazoa > Arthropoda > Insecta > Orthoptera > Acrididae > Schistocerca > Schistocerca nitens. Next base: position 628,193,301 of record NC_064616.1, on the reverse strand, counting down.
AGTGCTCTACCAACTGAGCTAGCGAAGCACGACTCACGCCCGGTACTCACAGCTTTACTTCTGCCAGTACCTCGTCTCCTACCTTCCACACTTTACAGAAGCTCTCCTGCGTTCCTTGCAGAACTAGCACTCCTTAAAGAAAGGATATTGCGGAGACATGGCTTAGCCACAGCCTGGGGGATGTTTCCAGAATGAGATTTTCACTCTGCAGCGGAGTGTGCGCTGATATGAAACTACCTGGCAGATTAAAACTGTGTGCCCGACCGAGACTCGAACTCGGGACCTTTGCCTTTCGCGGAAAAGTGCTCTACCAACTGAGCTACCGAAGCACGACTCACGCCCGGTACTCACAGCTTTACTTCTGCCAGTACCTCGTCTCCTACCTTCCAAACTTTACAGAAGCTCTCCTGCGAACCTTGCAGAACTAGCACTCCTGAAAGAAAGGATATTGCGGAGACATGGCTTAGCCACAGCCTGGGGGATGTTTCCAGAATGAGATTTTCACTCTGCAGCGGAGTGTGCGCTGATATGAAACTTCCTGGCAGATTAGAACTGTGTGCCCGACCGAGACTCGAACTCGGGACCTTTGCCTTTCGCGGGCAAGTGCTCTACCAACTGAGCTACCGAAGCACGACTCACGCCTGCTACTCACAGCTTTACTTCTGCCTGTACCTCGTCTCCTACCTTCCAAACTTTACAGAAGCTCTCCTGCGAACCTTGCAGAACTAGCACTCCTGAAAGAAAGGATATTGCGGAGACATGGCTTAGCCACAGCCTGGGGGATGTTTCCAGAATGAGATTTTCACTCTGCAGCGGAGTGTGCGCTGATATGAAACTTCCTGGCAGATTAAAACTGTGTGCCCGACCGAGACTCGAACTCGGGACCTTTGCCTTTCGCGGGCAAGTGCTCTACCAACTGAGCTACCGAAGCACGACTCACGCCCGGTACTCACAGCTTTACTTCTGCCAGTACCTCGTCTCCTACCTTCCACACTTTACAGAAGCTCTCCTGCGAACCTTGCAGAACTAGCACTCCTTAAAGAAAGGATATTGCGGAGACATGGCTTAGCCACAGCCTGGGGGATGTTTCCAGAATGAGATTTTCACTCTGCAGCGGAGTGTGCGCTGATATGAAACTTCCTGGCAGATTAAAACTGTGTGCCCGACCGAGACTCGAACTCGGGCCCTTTGCCTTTCGCGGGAAAGTGCTCTACCAACTGAGCTACCGAAGCACGACTCACGCCCGTTACTCACAGCTTTACTTCTGCCAGTACCTCGTCTCCTACCTTCCAAACTTTACAGAAGCTCTCCTGCGAACCTTGCAGAACTAGCACTCCTGAAAGAAAGGATATTGCGGAGACATGGCTTAGCCACAGCCTGGGGGATGTTTCCAGAATGAGATTTTCACTCTGCAGCGGAGTGTGCGCTGATATGAAACTTCCTGGCAGATTAGAACTGTGTGCCCGACCGAGACTCGAACTCGGGACCTTTGCCTTTCGCGGGCAAGTGCTCTACCAACTGAGCTACCGAAGCACGACTCACGCCTGCTACTCACAGCTTTACTTCTGCCAGTACCTCGTCTCCTACCTTCCAAACTTTACAGAAGCTCTCCTGCGAACCTTGCAGAACTAGCACTCCTGAAGAAAGGATATTGCGGAGACATGGCTTAGCCACAACCTGGGGGATGTTTCCAGATTGAGATTTTCACTCGATCGTGAGTCGTGCTTCGGTAGCTCAGTTGGTAGAGCACTTGCCCGCGAAAGGCGAAGGTCCCGAGTTCGAGTCTCGGTCGGGCACACAGTTCTAATCTGCCAGGAAGTTTCATATCAGCGCACACTCCGCTGCAGAGTGAAAATCTCATTCTGGAAACATTCCCCAGGCTGTGGCTAAGCCATGTCTCCGCAATACTCTTTCTTTCAGGAGTGCTAGTTCTGCAAGGTTCGCAGGAGAGCTTCTGTAAAGTTTGGAAGGTAGGAGACGAGGTACTGGCAGAAGTAAAGCTGTGAGTAGCGACCGTGAGTCGTGCTTTGGTAGCTCAGTTAGTAGAGCACTTGCCCGCGAAAGGCAAAGGTCCCGAGTTCGAGTCTCGGTCGTGTTACATTATTTGTAACTCTTTTTCATAGTTTTATTTTCAGAGTGGGATATTGTTTAGCCTGTGTAACACGTGTCATAGGGCTGTTAAATTTTGATCTTGCCGGTGGTTGGATGAAGCACGTATATTTCTGTCTGTGGCTGTTGGCTTTCTGAAGTTGTCGAATATGTTCTTATTGCGGTCTCTCGTTATTGTTTTATCCAAAAAGCGTATTTACGTTTGTGCTTCTTTTTCCATGATGAATTGAATATTTTTATGTGTTTTGTTATGCCCGTATTAAGTCTATCTGTTTTCTGTTTGATTCATCTACCACGCAGATTATGTTATCCACATATCTGCGCAGGAAACAATTTTGTATCCTTCCTCTGTGATGACAATATCGAAGATTGTGTTTTCTATTTGGTTCATGAATACGTTTCCCAATGTTCCAGATAATGGGGATCCTTTTGGAAGCTCATCTTTTTGTAAGTAAAATTACTTTTCAAATTGGAAGTAATGTTGGGATGTTATTTAGGGTTCTTATGTTGTTTTTGTTTATCTGTGAGTGTGTGTTTGATGTCTTTGAGGGTGTTTCTTATGTGTGTCCGTAAACGTGCTGTTGGATCAGGTTTCAGTTCTGTGATACTATTTGAGGTGATAAAACGTTTAGTTATTTCTATACATTGTTCTTTATTTTCGGTACTGTGCTGTTCGGTTTATCATCTCTTGTGACGATGATGCTGTTGGATTGTAGTTTTTCTTTTTATTTCTTAGCGATATTATTTTCTGTTTCAAGTTTCCTGTTTTGCTCTTTCTTTTTGTTTATTTTTTTCTTGTTTATTTGTTTTTCTTTTCTTGTTTATTTTGTTTTCTTGTTTATTTCTCAATTCACTAGTTCCTGTTAGCACAATATTTATAGCATTGTTTTCTTGTTGCTCTTCCACTTGAAGATGCTTTCTGTTTCTACGATCAGATTTTCTATGTAGTGGTTATTTATTCATTTTTTACTGATTTTTTTATCCCTTTCTGCCATAGCTGTGTTTCTTTCTCTGTTAATTCTGTATCTATGAGGTTTATTAGTATCGGGTGAAATTTTTGGTGGTGGGTGTATCCTACTTTGTTGTGTTTTCTTTCTGATTATTTTTGTTAGAGAATGTTCTCATTCCTCGTTTGTGTTTGTGCTGTGTACATTGCAGTGTTCCTGCTGTGATATGTTCAGTTTTTTGTAACAACATTCTACTAAGCATGAGTTTCTCGTTATAAAACGATTTTATTTCATATTTTAACCATTCATTTATTAACCATAGTCATTTTAACTTTGGCAAACACCTGATAAAAATGGACATGAACCATTCAACATGGAACAAGATGTCAAAATCATTAGAATGAACAATCACACTAAAGAACTGATACTATTACAAGAAAACTTCCATATATAAAGAGCCCCTGCAGTGAAAAGGAAAGTAATTAATGATCAGACTTTCTGATAATGTTGCTCACAAAAACGAGAACATGCAGAAATATGGAACATAACCAGTGTAAATAGTTAATGAATCTTCCTCCTCCCCTTCTTTTCTCTCTCCCCGCCCCCCCCCCCCCTCTCTCTCTCTCTCTCTCACACACACACACACACACACACACACACACACACACACACTCCCGCCCTATCTCTCTCGCACACACACACACACACACACACACACACAAAACAAACAAAAAGTATCAAATTACGCACACAATACAACGAAACTCGAAAAGTAAACGCACAACGACAATTGGCCACACTGCACTCTGTAAACACACGCACACATCGATCAAAAAATGGAAATTGCAAGTGATGTGTTATAAGTAATGTGACTGAAGAAACACCGGACATCGGCCAGCTGGAACATGAGGATCGAATGAACACATTTCCAGGACCACACATATAGAGGAACAACAATGGAAATCGTAAGTAACACCAAATCATAATTCAATATCACGAAATTTGTGATACAAAAGTTGTTTCTAATCTGAAAAACCAGTGAAACGCGTGAAAAAATGTAACATAGTAAAATATTGTAACTGCTGCATTTATTATATGTATAAAAAGAAACATTATTACAGGCTACTGTAGATGCTCCATAAAGAAAATAACCGAAGCATATATGGCAAAGTATAAACCGCCTTTCTTTTAGTTACATACACAGAATACATCTTCATGAAAAATCGAACAATTCTAGAAGTAAAAGAGGTAGCTTCCTGGAAACTTCTACCACGTGTATTCATGACAAACTGCACCTAATTCCAAAAGTAGAGGTCTAGAGCTTTGTTGCTGCATGTCTTTCAGAATTTTACAAAAAGTGGATTTTTGAAGTAACTAATTAAAGAATCATTTTGATATTCACAAATTTCAACATTTTCTTGGTCTTACATAATCTAAGTTTCCAAGTTATATTTAAACATTTAAGTTTTATGTAAGGGTATGTGTCAGTCTCTTTGTTAGCGGCTAACGGCATTTTCTGTGGCGACTGGCCTTGACTGAGTGACTGTGAGAAAGATCATTACATCATTCGACGTACCAGTATGGGCTTGCTTCCCTACAAAGTAAGTATTCAAACTCTATCCATAGTCGGCGCAACATATCCACATCAGTGGCAGCAATGGCAGCAACGATTCCGTTCTTCAATTCTTTGATGTGGTTGACAGACGTGTTGTAGACTCTGACCTTGACATACCTGCATACAAAGAAGTTCTTCAGTGTGATGTCAGGCGAGCATCCCTGCCAATCCAGTTATCTGGAAATACCTAGTCTGGAATTTATCACACAATTTGAGCACAATGTTATGGTGCATCATCTTCTTCGAAAACAGTTGTGTCTTCGCGACTAAGCAGTTGTGTTAACGTAAACAGATTCAGGGGAATAAAAAGGATCCCACAACGCGATAAACCATCAAAAAGCACCACACATTCATTTTCTGGCTGTTGCGTACCTCTTCCTCCACAGTATTTAGGCTGGTTGTGCCCCAAATGCGAAAATTGTGTTTGGTTGCCTTACCACACACGTGTAATATTGTTTTAACAAAAAATGTTAGTTTGTGTAGAAAACTTTCATCCTCCCCTAAACAGCGAAGAACGTCCTCAGTGAGCTACATACGTGGTGGCTTTTGATCTGTTATCAATGCGTGCAACAGTTGCAGTCGGTATGAATACATGTGTAAACGTTTCCGAAGGACGCAGTGCACAGTCGCCCTAGAAACTTGGAGCTCCAGTGACGCCCTCCGAACAGATTTCTGCGGTGCTGGAAAGCCAGCTGTAGCTATTCTGTGTCGGCTTCACTTGTTCCTTGTCTGCCAGTATGATGCTTCACGTCAATACTTCCCGTTTGCATAAAATTCCTGTACCGCCAGCATATCGACGTCCGCGAGGGTGATTCATTCCTATTCTGTGTTTCGTTGTTCCTTTGAACCTCTGAGTCTGATTTGGACCGAATAAACCGTTGTGAGTAGGCTTCACTCACGACAACCTGGAACACGTACAAATGAAACTTGAGATCTTCTGTCTCATAGGCCTAATTATCTTAATTACTTTTAGAACTATAACACATTGAATTTGTAGCGTACCTTTTGTGAAACCCTGTACATATTATAGACTGCAGTGAAAGTGCTTGGAGAGAATGTTAATAAAATGCTTGTGTATCCAAATACGTTAAGGAATTCGATAACCATAGCTGTCCCCCCCTTCCGCCCTCCTTTTACGTGTAATACATACACAATTCAAATGCAATGTACAGGTCTGTGCTAAATTTCAAAAGTTAAGGGAAAAAGACGTGAAAATAATGTGTTCTGTGCAACGTCGTATGAGTAAAAACGTTGCAAATTTCTCGACTGCCGAGACATTATGCTTAGACACGTTCAGTTTAATTGGACATCAATTATGGCTGATTGACATTACTACAGTATTGATTTTCTGCAGTAGAATATTTACAATAAAATTAAAGGAGCACGTTCTCTCTTTCTTCTAGCGTAATAATTTCATAGACTTTTCTTGATATACGTGTGGTAAAGCAAGGCATGTGATAAAAGTTTATAATACACAGTTATGAAGATGACTTTCAACTGTATATGTGAAGAATGTAATGCATGGAAGAGTCTAGGAAATAAATTTATCGAACAGTGGTTGTCAAATGGGTGACTATGTGATCGACTTTCAAGCACCACTCAAATACATTTGGTAGATTACTGTCTAAATATCTGAAATACAGTGACAACTTGCACTAATTAGAAGGATTACTGCGGAACAATAGCTTATCACATGTAATTTGGGAAGGTAATTGACAGCCGAATCCCTCAAGTTAGTAAAGTCTGTATTTCTTCTATTAGTTGCTCCAATCATTGGTGTTCCACCATGTTAAGAGTTTGAGTTACTATGCACAGTCGCTTTATTACTGTTGTGAAGCGACCATAACAAGTCCAACATGTGCACTAGAGATCTGTGGCCATATGAGAAATGTGGTGGCTAAGGTACTAGTGGTATAAGGAAAAGCGTAACAATAATGATCAGAAGACGTTAGCACGGCAGCAGACAACGTGATATCCAGTCAGGACATAGAAACTGTTGACTCTGTTATATTGTAAGTCCCACCTAGAGTACGCTGAAAGAATTATGGCAGAAGAAGGAGTCCGAATAAAATAAGTAGTGGAGACAACAGGAAGGAGAAATATAGGAGAAATATCTGCTTTAGAGAGGAGAGAGGATCTTCCTTAACTCTGAGCAACGAATACACTATGGCCTCCAGCTACGGAAGAAAAGCAGTAACATCGCCAGAAATAAGTAGAAAGGCAGGAAGTCAAGACGTGAAATTCAATCATGTATGTATGTGTATGTATGTACTGAACTGGGGACCTAGAAACGACGGAGAGGCTTCGTCCCCGCCGTAGCCTCAGTGGTACACAACCCCACGAGAGGCTACAGCAGTCGACTCACCCCACCGCCGCCCCACACCGAACCCAGGGATATTGTGCAGTTCGGCCCCCAGTGGACCCCCCGGAAACGTCTCATTCCAGACGAGTGTAACCCCAACGTTTGCGTGGTGGAATAATGATGGTGTATGCGTACGTGGAGACAGTGTTTGTGCAGCAATCCCCGACATAGTGTAACTGAGGCCGAATAAAGTGGAACAGCCAGCATTCGCCGAGGCAGATGGAAAACCGTCAAAATTCAGTCATAGATAGTATGATGAGAAAACCATTGTTAAATTACCCATGACGACAGTAGGTCCGTTTACGTGCAAGGCAGCTAGTGTAACTCTTATTATGTCAACAAGTCGCAGTCGTGGTAGATGAAAACTGAGGAGGGCAGTACTGGCTGCTATATGATTAAAAAAAAATTCCTTGCCTGATGATCCTCAAGTCCTCAAGTCTTCGTGTCAACTCTTCGCACGCCGCAGGGACCATAGAAAATGTAACAGACGAACAAAGTGTCGATGAATGGGTAACGCACGTCACACAGTCCGAAATTACGAAACTTAACGTACCTCAGTAACACCGAACCGAAACTACCATAGCATGGATACTTAAGAGCCGCTGAATTAAATACAGATGTGGGGCAGAGGGAGGTCTACAGTCCCTCTGCTGTCTATTGGCCATCGACAAGATAAATGACATAAGAATGGGCAAGATGCACAATGCTACCTTATTTCGGTGCGGACATCAACGAGATTATGCTTCGCATGGGGCACTCCTGAAGTCATCCAGCACTGCGCCTTTCTTGTGTAACCGTTACATAGGTTTTCTATGAGTACAGACTACCGTTGACAATGTGTTGTTGATGATAGGGGTCGCCGCTTAATATTGTGGATTGTAACAGCGGATAAACGAGAAAAGCACGCAGCACTTCAGTGCTGGACGAGAACAACAAATGGAAAAAGAGTCATATATGACATATGGGATATTCCACTTCCAAGGCCGAGCAGGCACTGTGCTTTCCACCGCCACTATGTCGAGGCTGCATCGTTAGTACTCCGTCACAGGGAGAAAGCCTGCCATCAGAGGCATTTGCAAAGACCTGCTTATTGCTGGGATCACATCGACTATCAAGGATTGTAGCAGTTGACAGATGGATCACAACACAGCGGGAGATTACTCGCCAAGTCCCTGCTGGAATACAGCAATGAGTAAGCAGTCTTATAGCCTGGGAGCTATAACCCATAGCAAATCCACCATTCCACACGTGCTTTTCCCTTCACCGTACGCCACAGCAAACAGAGATTACCGAGGATGCAAGCAGCAACAACACATCCATTGGACGGCCGATATGTAAGACAAGATCGTTTCTTCAGAGGAGATGCGGTTCATGATGAAAAGAAGATATGAGGGGGTTGCAAAGCTGGAAAATTGTAGCGAAATATACTGGTATAGAAAAATTAAAGCAACAAATCGTCATTTCACCGTCTTGTGTGTAGTTCGCGGTATAATCATGCAAAATGTCAACAGATGCCCGTAAAACCGTGTTCTGCACGGAAGATGGTGTTCCGGTTAACGGACAAGCAAGCCGACGATGACGTCAGGGCAGTTACTAAACGGGGTAGTGTTTGCCGGGTAGTCCCACATCCACAGCCGCTGTGTATACAATCACAGACGGTGCGGTATGACGCAAACAAGACGCCTACCAGACTCTCTGCGGTGGAGGGCCGTAAGAAAAATGGAAACATGACAGTCGCAAAGTGATGTGGCCCGATAGCTTAATGGGAATCGTTCTGTTGTTTTTCGGATGTGACCGAAACAATATCCTGAAGACCAAGGCAAGGCCGACCGTGTGTGATATCAGAAAGAGAGGAGTGTTATTTGGCTGCAAGAGTACGGTGGTACCGCCTTAATACTGCACGGCTAGTATCATTTGACCTCGCAGAATCCCCTGGACGTGTTGTATCGAGAGAAACGGTGACAGAAGGCTTCGGCACAGTGGCTTTTATTGTTGGAGACTTGCTGTATGTGTACCTCTGATACGTCTTCACAGAAGGGAACGTCTAGAGTGGAGTCGTCAACATGGCGCCCGGACGTCGAACAGTGGGCCAATGTTATTTTCAAAGATAAGTCCCGATTTGGTTTGGAGAGTGATTCTCTAAGCACTTGCATCTGGAAGGAACGTGGAACATGATTTCGGGACCCAAACGTTGTGGAAAGAGACCAATATCGAGGAGGATCTCTAATGGTTTAGGCAGGGATTATGTGGACCACCCGAATACCTCCTCATGAATCGGCAAGGTTTAATAGCTGTCATGTAACGTGACGATATCTTGGGACTCATGTGCGGTTGTTGCGAGTTGGTGTGGACCCAGACTTCGTGGTGATGGACAATAATGCTCAACTTCATAGCAGACGGGTGACGGATGTTTTCCTGAAAACGGAAAGTGTTGCACTCATGGCGTGGCCTGCACGCTCTCCAGATTTGACTCCCACAGAGCATATCTGGGATCCACCAGGGAGACAGGTTGCGTCACGTCAGCATCCACCAACCACTCTCCAAGAATTGTGAGCAGCTCTGAAGGAATACTGCCTCAACATTAGATTAATGACATCATTCACAGCATGCCCTGTCGTTTTCGGGCCTGTATTGCAGCCAGAGGTGTTCACACAACATACTGAACACATTAACCAGTTGTCGAAATGTGTGTGCAAATCCTTTAAGTTGAAAGAAAAGAAGAGTATCTTTGTCTAATATTATGCATATAGCAGTTATTTATGTTCTGTATTCTTCGCATTGTTTGTACTTTACTATCACCTGTAGCTGTAGAGGATAAACGCTTCGTGCAGGAAGTGGCAGTTGACCCTCAGCATAATCAGAGTCAATATTTTGTATATAAATATGTGGAAAAAACCTCTTATAGTACGATTACACGGTTGTCGAACCAATACAGGGACCATAACGTCCATTAAATACCTAATAGTAGGCGTATGGATGGATTTAGTGTTTAAAGACCATGTGAAATTTATCGCAGTAAAGGCAGAAACCAGACTGAAATTGAGTGGAAGAGTTGATCACCTGCAAAGGATGTAGCTAACGAAACATTAGCTTGACCGAAACCTGAATACAGGTCGTCAGTCTGGGACCCATAACAGATAGGGCTGATAGGAAATACAGAAAATCAAAAGAGGGACACCGTGTTTCGTCACAAGTTCGTTTAGTAAACGCGAAAGAATCACGAATATGCTCATACATCTGTAGTTGCAAATGTTACAAGAGATGTGTTTTGCGTCACGAGAGCGTACACTACTAGAATAGTCGACGGATATTCTGTTTCTAGCTAATTATATCTCGCAGAAAGACCATGAGGGAAAGTTAGTGACATTCGAGCTCACACGGAGGTCTTCCATCAACCGTTCCTTCTGTACAGCTTTCGCGACTGTGGCAGGAAAGATGGTTAGTGTCAGTGGTATACAAAGTAAGCTCGTCTATATACCATAATGTGGCTTGCGAAGTGCACTCTAAGAATAAAGATACAACGACACGCCATGAAGAGGTCACAAATTAGTAGTGAAAAAGGTATCGACGGAAAATGCAAAATTATAAGCTTTGACAGCCTGTGGATGAATGTGTGACGCTGCAGTGCAATTTCACCGTGTAGTTGGCAAGGACCGTAAACATGTGGATACCAGGGCATACTGTATTTGCGGCTTTCATTCCGAGTAGTCAGTTGGACAATAACTACGCCTCACAGGCAGGCGAGTGAACAGTATATACTAATGTCAGGATTTAAGAGAGGACGTGCAGTCGGGCTCAAAAGAACTGGTTGCAGTAATCTGCTAATCGCTTTGAACAGGAGCGTTGACACCATTAGACGATTTTGGCAGGAATGGGTGAACGGTAGCAGAACACAGAAGCGGTCGATCTAGACAGTCGATAGAATAAGAGGACCGAGCAATCGTCAGAGAGGCACTCAGAGCCCCAGAGTGATCATTATTGTCTATCCGACGTGCAACTGATGCTTCAGTGATCACAAGGACCATTAATCAGCGGCTCACAGAAAGGGGTCTGAACTTGCGCCGACCACCATTGACTTCTATACACCAACAAGCTCGTTTTTAGTGATACCAGGTACATTTTACCTGTAATCTCATTGTCTTCAGTGATCCGTCCAGCTTCTAACTGAGCCTCGATAACCAGCGAAGACGTGTCTGGAAACGCCCCAGACAGCAGTGGGGTACCAAACTGACCGTCACCCATCGTACGGACCGACAACCAAGAGTGAAGATCTGGGGTGTCATTTCATTTCATAGGAGCCCCATTTGGTTGCCATTCACGGAACCCGTACAGGGCAGCGATACGTCGACGATATTCTGCACCTCTTTTGTTACATTTAATGGAATGCCATCCTGGGCTTGGAGTTCAGCGACATAACGGCCACCCGCACACGACGAGAGTTTCTACTGCGTATCTTCGTGTTCGCCAAACCCTACCTTGGCCAGCAAGACAACCGGATCTCTCCCCAGTTAAGAAAGTTTGGAGCATTATGGGCAGGGTTCTCCATCCAGCTCGGGAGTTTCACTGTCTGAATCGCCAATTGGACAGAAGATGGCACGAAATCCCACAGGAGGACTTCCAGAAACACTATCAATCAATAACAGGCACATTAACTGCTCACATAAGAGACAGAAGTGCCCCAACGAGTTATTGACGTGCTCAACTTGTAAAACTATTTCTCTTGAATAAATCATCAAACTTTTCTGAAATTTTAATGATTTGTTTCACTGCACATGTACATCAACCGATTTCCGTCCCATTCCCTTAATCTCATCGTCTTAGGTATTTTCTTTTTTTTTTTATTTTGTCTTAGAGGGTATAAATGCAGATGTAAACAAAGACATTGAAGACCACACGAGGTGAAGCGTCCCGCTTACCAACAGGGCACTGTTCAGGCAGGTGGAGCAAGGCGTAAACTGAGGCTCCTGATGGATTTGCCAACAGCTCTCACTGGTGCATTGCGCACTGCCCAGCTATGCGCCGAAATTCGTTTGTTTTGCGCCACTCGATGGTAACATATATGTTTAGGGTGTCCCAGCGCGTCTCTTCTGTGACCAAGGTGAAGCGGAATGCTGAACACTACTAGGTAAGTGACTTTAATTCAATTGATCTTGGAGCTCGCAGTCACAGTTTAACATATGTCTAGAGCAACAACATGTGAGGAATAGCTGCGCCAGAGGAGAATTAAGTAGCGCACTGTATTTAGTGGATAATAGAACAGTATGCCGACTCCTAGCTTAGGATAATATCATGAGGAAACGTAGGTACAGTTGATACAAAACTGAAATTAGTTAGAGCTCCAATATATCTGAAAAATGTAAAATCTTGTTGTGAGAATAATATTTACATATATCACCGAATTTATTACACATAACGGCTTCTGACGATGTACTCGCACATGATTGCCTCCAAAAGTCCCTGAGGAAATAATATGGCAGTAAAGCTGTGGATGAAGATAGCAGAGACGACGGAAAATGCACGATACTCACAATGGCTTGCGGTTCTAAAGAAAGGTGATACAACTCTTATAGGTTTGATGTAATTTACAACATAGAACATTTAAATCCATATCTGTATGATAACTCTGCAATTCACACTTAAGTGTGTAGCAAAGGGTTCATTTAACCACTTTCGTACTATTTCAGTACCATTTCACACTGGAATAGCACGCGGCAACTTATCACACAGTGAAAGAGAGACAATTTATAATAATGCAATGTCGTAGTCGCTACTCCGCATGGGACTCGGAAACCCTCGAACATTATAAGAATGGATTATACCGAAACGTGTTGATCGATGAAAGATAATGAAGAAGCATTTCCAGTTTTCTAGTTTCATTGGGATATCAGTCAGTGATAAATCTGAAACAAAGTTATGATCAAATTAATTATTTATAGTCCCTTAGACTGACGTAATTCGGGCAGACAGCTACTCATCAAAGGTAACATTGCAAAAGCCGAGAAAATATGATCGCTAACTTATCAGTCGAAACTTATGAGTCGAAACAAGGCCCCGGGAGTAGATAACATTCCATTAGAACTACAGACGGCCTTGGGAGAGCCAGTCATGACAAAACTCTACCATCCGGTGAGCAACATGTATGAGACAGTCGAAATACCCTCAGACTTCAAGAAGAATATAATAATTCCAATCCCAAAGAAAGCAGGTGTTGACAGATGTGAAAATTACCGAACTATCAGTTTAATAAGTCACGGCTGCAAAATACTAACGGGAATTCCGTACAGACGAATGGAAAAACTGGTAGAAGCCGACCTCGGGGAAGATGAGTTTGGATTCCGTAGAAATGTTGGAACACGTGAGGCAATACTGACTTTACGCCTTATCTTAGAAGAAAGATTAAGGAAAGGCAAACCTACGCATTTGTAGACTTAGAGAAAGCTTTTGACAATGTTGACTGGAATACTCTCTTTCAAATTCTAAAGGTGGCAGGGGTAACATACAGGGAGCGAAAGGCTATTTACAATTTGTACAGAAACCAGATGGCAGTTATAAGAGTCGAGGGCATGAAAGGCAAACAGTGGTTGGGAATGGAGTGAGACAGGGTTGCAGCCTCTCTCCGATGTTATTCAATCTGTACATTGAGCAAGCAATAAAGGAAACAAAAGAAAAATTCGGAGCAGGTATTAAAATCCATGGAGAAGAAATAGAAACTTTGAGGTTCGCCGATGACATTGTAATCCTGTCAGAGACAGCAATGGACTTGGAAGAGCAGTTGAACGGAATGGACAGTGTCTTGAAAGGAGGATATAAGATGAACATCAACAAAAGCAAAACGAGGATCATGGAATGTAGTCGAATTAAGTCGGGTGATCCTGAGGGAATTAGATTAGGAAATGAGACACTTAAAGTAGTAAAGGAGTTTTGCTATTTGGGGAGCAAAATAACTGATGATGGTCGAAGTAGAGATGATATAAAATGTAGACTGGCAATGGCAAGGAAAGCGTTTCTGAAGAAGAGAAATTTGTTAACATCGAGTATAGATTGAAGTGTTAGAAAGCCGTTTCTGAAAGTATTTGTATGGAGTGCAGCCATGTATGGAAGTGAAACATGGACGATAACTAGTTTGGACAAGAAGAGAATAGAAGCTTTTCGAAATGTGGTGCTACAGAAGAATGCTGAAGATTAGATGAGTAGATCACGTAACTAATGAGGAAGTATTGAATAGAATTGGAGAGAAGAGGAATTTGTGGCACAACTTGGCAAGAAGAAGGGACCGGTTGGTAGGGCATGTTCGGCATGTTCTGAGGCATCAAGGGATCACAAATTTAGCATTGGAGGGCAGCGTGGAGGGTAAAAATCGTAGAGGGAGACCAAGAGATGAATACACTAAGCAGATTCAGAAGGATGTTGGTTGCAGTAAGTACTGGGAGATGAAGAACCTTGCACAGGATAGAGTAGCATGGAGAGCTGCATCAAACCAATCCCAGGACTGAAGACCACAACAACAACAACAACATATCACTTCAAGCTGCTGCTGATGCCCAAGAATGGAAGGCAGTGTCAGTTGACATATGAAAGAGCCAGATTGTAATCAGCTGACAGCTGCGAACTCTGACTAATTCAGAGGAGCAAATGGACATTCGATTATGTGACTCTAATGCTTATCACTACGTGTGATGCTCATATTGTGGAAATAACCTCTTGAAAATGCAGAAAAAATTTTAGGGTACCTCACACAATGGAAATAGGCTGAAGAGAATAAAAGCACCGTATTAGTGTGTGAGTGCAGAAGTCCTACGTAGGGTCACCTTGAATAATATTAGACCAAGCGGAGGAAGCAAATGCAGAACGACTTGGATCCGACCTTCCTTATTCTTCTCAGATATGAGACTAGAGCTTCACAAAGTGTCATCCACTGAAATTTCACGTAGGACATATAGAAAGTAGAAAGGTGTATGTACAATATTATGTTCATGGTGAACAGACAGATTTCCTGAACGTTGTTGCTTACAGTGATAAGGAGTCAATAAATAAACCTTATCTTTCGGGTATCTATCACCTAAATTGTAAGACGTCAAATGCAATAACATATTAACTGAACGGATTAACGCCCTCAATACACACATGAGGAATTCTTTGTAAGAAACCTACATAAACTTACTGACTGTAGATGAAATGAACGATTTAGGAAGTCGGAGTGAACGATATTCAACAACAACTGGAACGACAAAGTCCTCAAAGCGTTAAGGAAATATACGAAACTTCCGTGTTAAAAGCACAAACGCTTTTTTTAACAAAGTAGTGAATGAGTTTCATGAACGCTTTGTTCTAAGCTCGTATCATTCATTAATAGCTGATTCGAAGAAAATCATAATTTCCGAGACGTAGCGAATGCGTTTATGACAGATACGGAGTTATTGGTTCAAATGGTTCAAATGGCTCTGAGCACTATGGGACTCAACTTCTGAGGTCATTAGTCCCCTAGAACTCAGAACTAGTTAAATCTAACTAACCTAAGGACATCACAAACATCCATGCCCGAGGCAGGATTCGAACCTGCGACCGTAGCGGTCTTGCGGTTCCAGACTGCAGCGCCTTTAACCGCACGGCCACTTCGGCCGGCAGTTATTTCTACAACAATATTTGGAGCACATGAGTTGATGTTTCCAAAGACGGTACGAATGTCATCGATAGAATGTGTTGGAAATCCATCCAATAACAAAGTGGTCAATAACGCTCTTCATTTTTGTTTAGAGAATACCAAAAATAATTTTCGACCATAGACTACAATTATGATAAAGATGAACGAATAGTTCAGTTTAATGCCTCCTCGATGAGGTGGCCGCTGGAGTACCAGCTCTGATTGGAGAATAAGGGGGAACAAAATCGACTTCTTTGAAGGATCGATAGTAAAATTTCTTTGAAACGATTCAGGGAAGCCCCGGAAAATCTTAATCTCCAATTGCCGCACGAGAACTTCGAACGTAATCTTTCAGATTCGAGTGTCGTAAGCATTGTGCCACAGCTCTCAGTTTGACATATGGTATGAACGTCACAATCAGTTCTCAGAAACTACCTTCTGTTTTGTTGTGAAATATTTCAGGAACTGAAAGTTATTAGAATTACTAACCGATAACTTCGTCTTAGCTGAAACTGATATACACAGCGCTTATGATAATAGCATTGCCTGACCGGAGACGACTACGCAATTGGTGGACTAATGAAGGGTCTTATTGATTTAGTTTGTTATGTTTTGGTAGACCTTGCCGTTGGTGGGGAGGCTTGCGGGCCTCAGCGACACAGATGGCCGTACCGTAGGTGCAACCACAACGGAGGGGTATCTGTTGAGAGGCCAGACCAACGTATGGTTCCTGTAGAGGGGCAGCAGCCTTTTCAGTAGTTGCAGGGGCAACAGTGTGGATGATTGACTGATCTGGCCTTGTAACATTAGCCAAAACGGCTTTGCTGTGCTGGTACTGCGAACGGCTGAAAGCAATGGGAAACTACGGCCGTAATTTTTCCCGAGGGCATGCAGCTTTACTGTATGGATGATGGCGTCCCCTTGGGTAAAATTTTCCGGAGGTAAAATAGTCCCCCATTCGGATATTCGGGCGGGGACTACTCAGGAGGACGTCGTTATCGGGAGAAAGAAAACTGGCGTTCTACGGATCGGAGCGTGGATTGTCAGATCCAGGTTTTAAATTGTAAGACATTTCCAGGGGCAGATGTGGACTCTGACCACAATCTATTGGTTATGAACTGTAGATTAAAACTGAAGAAACTGCAAAAAGGTGGGAATTTGAGGAGATGGGACCTGGATAAACTGAAAAAACCAGAGGTTGTAGAGAGTTTCAGGAAGAGCATAAAGGAACAATTGACAAGAATGGGGGAAAGAATTACAGTAGAAGAAGAATGGATAGCTTTGAGGGATGGAGTGGTGAAGGCAGCAGAGGATGAAGTAGGTAAAAAGACAAGGGCTAGTAGAAATCCTTGGGTAACAGAAGGAATACTGAATTTAATTGATGAAAGGAGAAAATATAAAAATGCAGTAAATGAAGCAGGCAAAAATGAATACAAACGTCTCAAAAATGAGATCGACAGGAAGTGCCAAATGGCTAAGCAGGCATGGCTAGAGGGCAAATGTAAGGATGTAAAGGCTTACCTCACTAGGGGTATGATAGATACTGCCTACAGGAAAATTAAAGAGACCTTTGGAGAAAAGAGAACCACTTGTACGAATATCAAGGGTTCAGATGGAAACCCAGTTCTAAGCAAAGAAGGGAAAGCAGAAAGGTGGAAGGAGTATATAGAGGGACTATACAAGGGCGATGTTCCTGAGGACAGTATTATGGAAATGGAAGAGGATGTAGATGAAGATGGAATGGGAGATATGATACTGCGTGAAGAATTTGATAGAGCACTGAAAGACCTAAGTCGAAACAAGGACCCGGGAGTAGACAACATTCCACTAGAACTACTGACACCCTTGGAAGAGCCAGTCCTGACAAAACTCTACCATCTGGTGAGCAAAATGTATGAGACAGGCGAAATACCCTCAGAATTCAAGAAGAATATAATAATTCCAATCCCAAAGAATGCAGGCGTTGACAGATGTGAAAATTACCGAAGTATCAGTTTAATAAGTCACGGCTGCAAAATACTAACGGGAATTGCGTACAGACGAATGGAAAAACTGGTAGAAGCCGACCTCGGGGAAGATGAGTTTGGATTCCGTAGAAATATGGGAACACGTAAGGCAATACTGACCCTACGACTTACGTTTCTAGCATTTGTAGACTTGGAGAAAGCTTTTGACAATGTTGACTGGAAAAATCTCCTTCAAATTCTGAAGGTGGCAGGGGTAAAATACAGGGAGCGAAAGGCTATTTACAATTTGTACAGAAACCAGATGGCAGTTACAAGAATCGAGGGGGATGAAAGGGAAGCAGTGGTTGGGAAGGGAGTGAGACAGGGTTGGAGCCTCTCCCCAATGTTATTCCATCTGTATATTGAGCAAGCAGTAAAGGAAACAAAAGAAAAATTCGGAGTAGGTATTAAAATCCATGGAGAAGAAATAAAAACATTGAGGTTCGCCGATGACATTGTAATTATGTCAGAGACAGCAAAGGACTTGGAAGAGCAGTTGAACGGAATGGACAGTGTCTTGAAGGGAGGATACAAGATGAACTTCAACAAAAGCAAAACGAGGATAATGGAATGTAGTCGAATTAAGTCGGGTGATGATGAGGGAATTAGATTAGGAAATGAGACACTTAAAATAGTGAAGGAGTTTTGCTATTTGGGGAGCAAAGTAACTGATGATGGTCGAAGTGGAGAGGGTATAAAATGTAGACTGGCAATGGCAAGGAAATCGTTTCTGAATAAGAGAAATTTGTTAACATCAAAAATGGTTCAAATGGCTCTGAGCACTATGGGACTCAACTGCTGAGGTCATTAGTCCCCTAGAACTTAGAACTAGTTAAACCTAACTAACCTAAGGACATCACAAACATCCATGCCCGAGGCAGGATTCGAACCTGCGACCGTAGCGGTCTTGCGGTTCCAGACTGCAGCGCCGTTAACCGCACGGCCACTTCGGCCGGCTTGTTAACATCGAGTATACATTTAAATGTCAGGAAGTCGTTTCTGAAAGTATTTTTATGGAATGTAGCCATGTATGGAAGTGAAACATGGACGATACATAGTTTGGACAAGAGAATAGAAGCCTTTGAAATGTGGTGCTACAGAAGAATTCTGAAGATAAGATGGGTAGATCACATAACTAATGAGGAGGTGTTGAATAGGACTGGGGAGAAGAGATGTTTGTGGCACTACTTGACTAGAAGAAGGGATCGGTTGGTAGGACATGTTCTGAGGCATCAAGGGATCACCAATTTGGTATTGGATGGCAGCGTGGAGGGTAAAAATCGTAGAGGGAGACCAAGAGATGAATACACTGGACAGATTCAGAAGGATGTAGGCTGCGGTACGTATAGGGAGATGAAGAGGCTTGCACTGGATAGAGTGGAATGGAGAGCTGCATCAAACCAGTCTCAGGACTAAAGACCACAACAACAACAATGGTAATAAGTGAAAATCATTACGAGTGTCCGAGGATGATAAGCAAAATACTTCCTTTAGGTATAATACCTATCTTCTACCGCTTTTCACTGTGTTCACACTGTAGCTGCAGTGTACTTGTGATTCTTTCCTAGAGCCGTTGACAGTTTCACAATGTACTAACGAGCTTCATATTTTATTAGTGCTATAAGGGAATACGAATTGTTATCAGTCCATGTATGGAAGTGCCTCTTTGAGCCGATACAGATTTGACTGGTTTCTGGAATACATCTGATGATGGAATGTGCACTGAGAAATAGATCAAGTATGTTGTACCTCAGTATCAATAATGAGCAGGCTAAGGAAGTGTGTGCTATCCTTATAATAAAACTGACAACATACTCTAAACGTAGAGAGATTATTACTTATACACTTAACGAAACATAAAAGCGTTATATCTTTTGATTATGTGATTAACACATCACAGGTTAAGTGAGACATATTATAAAACTATTTGAGGGTAACAATGTGTAGTTATAAAGTCGAACGGTCACACTGACTCGCAGGAAAAACAAATGGCAGGTAGCAAATATTTAAAAGGAAATTGGGAAACAACAAATTATCTTCAATAGATATCACACCTGAAACACTTATAAGGCGCATACGTGACTACTGTTCTATTATTTGGGGCCCGTATAAGGTTGGAACCACAGGGTAAATCGAGAACACACAAAGGAAGGTGTTGCGAATGCTCGCAGTCTTGTTTGGCTGGTTGAAGATGGTGCAAATGGCTCTGAACACTATGGGACTTAACATCTGAGGTCATCAGTCCCCTGGAACTTAGAACTACTTGAACCTAACTAACCTAAGGACATCACACACATCCATGCCCGAAGCAGAATTCGTACCTGCGACCGTAGCAGTCGCGCGGTTCCGGACTGAAGAGCCAAGAACCGCTCGGCCACCACCGCCGGTCTGTTTGGAGAGTGAAAGAGAAATACTGAAAAACCTACGTGGCAGACACTCGAAGTAAAGTGCCAAGCATCTGGTGCAAAACCTAGCTATAAAACTTCAAGAACCATCTTTCAAGGCAGAAACATATCTATCCCGCAGAGAGCGCACAGGTACTGTTGACAAATAACAATTCGCATGGAGCCATACAAAGCGCACAATTCCTAATCTCCATTTCTGGACGAACCAGGAGATATAATACATGGAGCAACAAAAAGTGCCGTCTGCCACGCAAATCTTCGTGATTCGCCGAGAAGAGATGCTGATTAACCCCTCGTTCGTCTTCACATTTTGCCTCACATTCTAATACAAATACGGCTTACGTCTAGGGCCATTTTTGTAAAGCCCAATTTATAACTCTGCAGTGTTGGTCAATCACATAAAAATGGTATTGAAATTATGTCCACGGAATTAAGCAACTGTGTAGCCACCTCAATTTACACACTTCCTGCAAGATAATTTTCTTTCACTCCAAATCAGACCTTTTATAAAGGTTTATGATAGAGACTTCAACAGCCACAGTCATGTATGCGGTTATACACATGACGACAAAAATGGGGAACCAGTTCTGTCATGCGCTGAAACTTTTCAAGTGGTCGTGATTCACATCCTCCTTCTTTCAGCAGTGGAAAATGGAGACGAGGCTATAACCTACACCCTCTTTTCGTTGGTGAAAGTATTGTACATACATGTTCCAAAGCCGTATGTCCACCAGTACCAAACACAGAACACAGGCCCATCATATGTAAAATTTTATCCTCAATAAAACCTTAGGAAATCCAATTTAAAAGGATATACAACTTTAAGAATGGTGACAGGGCAAGATTTTCCAGTGGATGAGAAATTCTGAGCATTACTTCAGTTCCTGGAGGGTACGACCATCTTGTCGACATTGCCCAAGTTTCCTCTAAGGCATCAATTCCAATGGACTGCAAAACTAACTGTATGAAGGGCATTAAACTTGAAGAGCATCCTGCCAGCGCACAAATCGTACTTTCCTTAATATCGCTGGCTAAGAGAGTTGAGTGGTTTCAGTTAATGACACATTGTGACATGATTGAAGGCACTCAGAGAGACTGAAGACTAATACGCCGTCTCAGTAATGATAACACACAATCCAGCATGTGTGCTAGTATAAAGTTTGAGCAAAGTGCCCATCAACTGCTACTAAACGGAAAACCAGCTTGATCTAGAAAGAGAAATAAGTCCTGGAGAGACTCTCCTTTCAGAGACTGATAGGAAAAATTTAGCCTTCTCCTATGCCACAGAAAGCTGGCTTCAGATAAGAAAAGAGCTGCACATCACAGATATTAAACTTGGCTTCGAGAAACGGCTCGTTACAGGCACTGTATCCATTAACCTTTCTGTGGTTTAGTATATAGTCATTCATTAGCTTCTTCTAACAAAGTGTATGACATCACCAAAGACTTGAACCGCTTGTGGAACACCAAAAATATTTTCCAGAATCGGAAATTATTTGTGGAATTCCAGGGATAAAGAAGCAGATGTATAACACAGAAGTACGGATTACCGCAAGACAGTGCGCTCGCACCATAGTTATTCAACATCTACACTAAAGATCAGACATTCCCTGCGGTACCTAAAGTTGTGTCGGTGCTGATGGGTGTCAAATCACTCCTCAGGCCGACTGTTTTGAAAACAAGAAAGAAACCTTGTCTAAAGGTACAGAAGAATTTACCGTTTAGAGTAATGAAAATCACCTGAAACACGATCCTGCCAAAACTCAGACCGGTATATTCCACCCGGGAATAAACAAGTTGCTAAGACTCCTCAAATCAACTGAGAAGGAAATACCTTAATAACTGGCCGCCTCTGAAATACCTGGGAATGACTCTGGGCCGTACACTTACATATAATGAACACTATCTAAACGTTAAACAGAGAGTGTCTGTCAGAAACAGCATAGTGCTGAAAGTGACATATGGGGAGTTTACCAATGCACAGTGATAAGTAGAGCTCTAGCGCTGTGTTCCTCCAGAGATGAATATACATGTTTGTCACGGTACAAATCCAGCCATGTCACAAACTCAGATGTCGCGCTTAATCAGAGCTGTCACGTTATCACTAACTGTTTAAGACCTACTCCCGTACATAAACTCCAATGTCATGCTGGCATAGCCCCTCCTGAAATTGAAGCGAGATACCTGCTACGTGCGAGAAGAGCAATGTTATGATTACGAAAGCTCCGTTGGCCGTCAGCCAGAGTATCCTTGGCTGATATCAAAAACGGACTTCTTGGCAACTGCTGAAGCTCCTATAGGAACACCCTGCGAGCAAGGATCTCAAAGTGGTGAGGAAAAGGTCAACATTTGGAAAAATGAATGATTCCAAACAATGAGCTCCTTTCTGGTCACTCACAGAAGTGGACAATATGGAACACTGCGCTCTGGTACGAAGAGATGCGGGAGTGGGGACTTCCTGCGCTGCCAATTTTTTGAAAGTGTGGTGCTTTTCAGACAAGCAACCGTGAACTACATTTTTCTTCATCTCCAGCCACATTCACCATGAGAGACCTGATGAGGGCGACACCGAATGGACACGGTGTGGCCCGTTTCTTGTCAACCAATGTATAAACTATTGTCGATGATAGATTTCCTTTTGTTCATTATATAATTTATACTTCTGACAAGATAACGATAAATAAGTATAAAAATCACCTAGTTAATCAGTAGCATGTTGTTTGTATAATGGATACTTTCCTGTAAAACACTTTATTTTTAATTTTTTTATTTTTAGAAACGCCATTTGCACGGCATTTTAATTTTTGAAATGGATCTTCAAATGTTTCCTATGAGAATTAGTGTCTATCCATTTACAGAAAAGAAAATATCTTCTGTACCCAGTACCTGGAAATTGAAAATGAAAATGTTTCTTGGTGTGAGTTCGTTCATGACGGCTGATGTTATGGAGATAACTTTTGGTCTTTGACAGCCAGCTTTCACCCACATGACGGACTTTTAAAGGTTATTTAACAAATATTTAGAGAAATTTGGACATATAAACGCTCCATATTCCTAATCTAAAGAAAGAGATTAGGCGAAATTAAATATTGTATGGATCACTTCCTTGTATTACTAGGATCCTCAATTCCGAATAATGTTGAGGAAAATTATAGCTTACCACATCTTCAATCAGTCACGCTAACGGAAAACAAATTGCAGCAGCAAAAGATAATTAATGTAGAGAGATGAAATTTGGGGAATACATTTACGTAGGCAACATATTTAAGTGATTAACATGCAAGATCGCAGGTTAATGTGAGCGTGAGATAAGCCACAGAAAATTTGAAATGCTGGTACATTAATAACGGACGCGTCCGCCAGAATGTTGAATGCAAGCATGCAAACGTGCATGCATCGTGTCGTAAAGGTGTAGGAGCTAAGTTTCATGGATACAGTTCATTGCATGCTGCAGTTAGTCGCTCAGTACAGGGACGGTTGGTTAATGCTATTTGTGAGTGACGCTGGAGTTGTAGTCCGATCGTGTCCCATATGTGCTGCCGGCCGGAGTGGCCGTGCGGTTCTGGGCGCTACAGTCTGGAACCGAGCGACCGCTACGGTCGCAGGTTCGAATCCTGCCTCGGGCATGGATGTGTGTGATGTCCTTAGGTTAGTTAGGTTTAATTATTTCTAAGTTCTAGGCGACTAATGACCTCAGAAGTTGAGTCGCATAGTGCTCAGAGCCATTTGAACCAATGTGCCCTATTGGAAAAAGATCTGGTGATCAAGGGGGTCTAGGCAACAAGTCGACACTTTGTAGAGCATTTTGGATTATAACAGCGGTATATAGTCAAGCGTTATCCTGTTGAAAAACAGCCCGTGGAATGCTGTTCACGAATGGCAACACAATAGATAGAATCACCAGACTGACGTACAAATTTGCAGTCAGGGTGTGTGGGACAACCACGAGAATGTTCCTGCTGTGATACGAAATCGCTCCCTAGACCATAACTGCAGGTGTAGGTCCTGTGTGCCCAGCAAGCAAACAGGATGGTAGCAGGACCACTACTGGCCTCCTTCCAACGAACACACGGACATCACTGGTATCAAGGTGGAACCATCTTTCATCAGAAAACACAACAGACTTCCACCCTGCCCTCCAAGGAGCTCTCGCTTGACACCACTGAAGTCCCATATGGTTAAGGGTCAGTGGAATGCATGCTACAGCACGTCTGTCTCGGAGCTGTCATTGAAGTAACGTATTTGTAACAGTTCGTTGTATCACTGTGGTGACAACTGATGCTCAAATTATTGCAGCAGATGCAGTAGGATGCGTCAGTGCCATACGCCGAACACAATGGTCTTTCCTCTCGGTAGTTTCACGTGGCCGTGCAGAGCCCTGTGACCGTACATTCTCGTGAGCACCGTTACAAGCAATCATCTACCGTAGATTCATCCCTTCCAAGTTTTTCTGCAGTAGCGCAGAAGGAACATCAAGCTCCTCGTAGCCCTATTACACGACTTCGTTCAAACTCAGTGAGGCGTTCATAATAAAGTCTTTGTTGCCGTAAAGCCATTCTTGAACTAACATCAACTCACCCGGTCGAATCTCAAAGGTGACTAACGCTCACGATCGGTACAGAGTGGTTTTAAAGCAAGCCTGATTTGCATCCTCATAGTGGCGTTACTGGGGCCAATCTCATGTGACTGGCGTGAAATCGGAATAGACATCATCTTTCACATGTACAAATACGCCTACCAGCTTTCGTTTATATCGAAAGACTCCTTCTTTAAGATGTTTTTTTCCGTGTCTGTATTTTCCAACTTCAACACGGAATAACACATCAATCAATTCGTGTTTGCCTGTCAGAAAGTGTTTGGTAGTTCATGTCTACTAATTTTGTCCTCAAACCGAGACGCCGTCACAGTATGATCTAACGTGCTTATTTTTCATTTAATATCCTCCCTCCCCTCACCCCCCCTTCCCCCAAAGAGTTGGGCGTGGACATTTAAAGAGCCTAATGCTTTTAACTGTCTCAACTCAGTCTTACGGAATTCCCTGCTAAATCTTTTAATTTCTTCTATGGTTGGTGGTTATGTTCTGTCTGTTTATCTAAAGTCGAATTGAATTTGCTTGGGAGGATGGTAATGAACAACGACATTTTCCCAAGTGCTGAGGGAAATGTTCATTAGACCTCAGCAAGAGTGTGTGAAATCTGTCCTCTCTTTCGTTATTGTCTAATTACTAGTGATGTCTTCTTCGTCGGTTCTCCTGTAATGTATTTTATTTTCGTTTCTTCTACATATGCAACGGATTTTGTTTTCGTATTTGTTATTTTTATATAGTTCTGATAATGTTCTGAAGGTATAGGTATTTTTTTCTTTTTATTTCCTGTATTTGAATTCGGTGTGCTGTTCCTCTAGAAAGGAAGGAAGGGAGATTACAGTTTAGGTCCCGTCGACAGCGCGATGACTAGTGAAGAACGCAAGCTCGGATTACGAAAGGTTGCGGAAGGAAATCGGCCGTGTTCTTTTCAAAGGATCCATCCCGGCGTTTGCCTGGGGGAATTAAGGAAAATCACCGTAAACCTAAATCTGGATAGCTATACGCGGATTTGAACGAAAGAAATAATTAATGAGATCCTATCGCGTTGTCCTTTCAGTACGTGCACGTTATTCCAACTGCTGGACCGCATCGTGGGTGGTCAGTCGCCCCCACCTTTGGCGTGTGTCTGTTGATGCTCCGCGTCCGGCGGTAGCGGAAGCACGTAACGTCAGTACGAGGTCCCACATATTACTGGTGTTGTACCCGTGGCCTCTGTTCATCGTACTTCGTGATAGGATTCTCACTGCCTCGTTGACGGCACTGTCGCAATAGGAGGAGGCTTGCACCATGTTAAGTGTTCCGTCGTACTGCACAGCTCGTTGAAGTGGAAATAGGTTCTTGGCGCCGGGGAATTGCTGAGACAGAGTAGCCTTCGTTAAACCATGTGTTCATTCAGTCTCTGTTGCACAGAGAGTGTATTCCTGGTATTCGGAGGTCGATGATAGAACTCAGTACGTTGTCCTCGATGGTAAGAGATGGGGCCCCTCCACGCCCGCACCAACGTGGTGACCAAACCAAAAGTTCTACTGTCACCTCCGTAAACATGTTAGTTATCTAGTAAGTGGATCACAGGATGCTGGGCTGTGATGTTATCCGTGCGTCTGGGTAAGATTACGCATTAGCACGGTCCATCAGGTGATAGATAGTGGACAATACGCGAGTGAGGGTAGCGATTTGAAGAGCAGAGGGAAAAAAGTGTCATGGCTCGTGCCGTAGGAAAAAAACCTCTGCGACAGTGGGATGGGTAGTAAGAGAAGTAGTGGCGTACTAGCTGCGATAGTTCATGCAAGGTTGGATTTGTTAGTATAGGTATCATGCATCATTACCGTGACAAGCGATGGCGATGCATCCCAGTTGCTGCAGCTGCTACATTCCTGGAACAATCAAGATCGTTATACAGTAGTGGGAGATCGGCCATAGATCATCTCACCGTGTGGGGGATGTGTGGAGCTTGTCTGCATGCAGTGTACCGTACGGCTTCCCTGTGTGGTGCCAGTTATTCGGCAGTGTATTTCAGCTGGAAATCCAGTAATGGCGTCTGATTAACAGGGGCTCGCCTGTACCGTTATGTTTGCGTATGCTTGGCCATAGATGTTATGTCCTTACAAGCATGTCTTTTGGTCTTTTATGTTTCCATCTATGGTTGTGGTCGTAGTTCCCCAGATTCAGAATAAACGGGTTCTACAGAAGAATTCTGAAGATAAGATGGGTAGATCACATAACTAATGAGGAGGTGTTGAATAGGACTGGGGAGAAGAGATGTTTGTGCCACTCACCAAGCCACGGTTTTACAGTTGTCTACCGAGCCCACACCCAACACAGTAGAACAAGTTTACATGTCAACCAGCTACGATGATGAGGAGTAGATGAAGGAAATCTATTCTATGACGAGGTATAAGAAATTATTCAGATCTTTAAGGGAGCCAAAAATTTAACTGCGACCGTAGCGGTCTTGCGGTTCCAGACTGCGTGTCTATCTTAGCTACAACAATTCGTTCACTATTCTGTTCATAGTAGCTTATCCGCGTTCCTACTTTTTAATCCATTATTAAACCCACTCTTGCATTTTCCCTACTTGATTTTGTATTTACAACCCTGTATTCACTTGACCAGAAGTGCTGTTCCTCCTGCCACCGAACTTCACTAATTTCCTCTTTATCTAGCTTTAAACTATCCATTTGAGTTTTTAAATTTTCTAACCTACATACCAGATCCAGGGATCCGTCATTCCATGCACCGACTCGCAGAGCGCCAGTTTTGTTTCTGCTGATAACGACGTCCTCGTGAGTACTCCCTTCCTGGAGATCCGAATGGGTGACTATTTTACCTCCGGAATAATTTACCCAAGAGGACGCCATCATCATTTAATCATACAGTAGAGCTGCATGCCCTCGGTAAATATTACGGCTGTAGTTTCCCCTTGTTTTCAGCCGTTCGCAGTACCAGCACAGGCAAGGGCGTTTTGGTTGATAATGCAAGGTCAGATCAGTCAATCGTACAGGCTGTTGCCCCTGCGTCTACTAAAAGGTTTACTGCCCCTCTTCAGGAACCACGCAGTTGTCTGGCCTCTCAACAGATACCCCTCTGTTGTGGTTACAACTACGGTACGGCTATCTGTATCGCTGAGGCACGCAAGCCTCCCCACCAACGGCAAGGTCTATGGTTCATGGGATTTTACTTAACAAGTGTTAAGAGTGTTTTACATAAAAATTTGGAGGCATTTCCTTCTAGCACGCCCTAGCATTTACAGTTGACGTTTTTTCTGTAAACCAATTAAGCTTTTCTGAGAGTACGATACGACCAACTCTCCAACTATACTTGTACTTGTAATATGCGACTTTATGCTCAATTTAAAATTATTTCTTGTGTATGGGACGGTAAACCATAATGTCCTTTCTTCCTTATACTGCATTATTACCTACATGGCTCTTACAGGAAAATTTTAAGTTTCTCGTATAATGGCGGGAATCCTAGCACTGTGATAGCAATGACTTTCTCAAATTTTTGCTTCAATTTTTATTTTACTCATTTCTTAGCTTTAAAAGTTTCACTCAAGCCATTCAGTCACTGGATTGCCTATGACAAAACTTTTACAATACGCAGACGCGGGCTCAGCAGCACATCACCAAAACGTCCACGAGAGACCCTGACTGTGATGTAGCAGCTCCTTTTAAAATCTCCACATGTTGTCGAACTGCAACAGCGACAATACCGTCGAAATATAGTGTAGCTCCAAGCTCGCTTTTTCCAATAGATTTAGGCTCAGCTGGTGTGCTTTCTCGTACCGCAGAAATGCTCCTAATACCTGCACGGAGCCTCGGAGAACAAATTTTGTATCAGTCAATAAGACTCTCAATATAACAGATAAAATAAGGTTAAGTAAAGTAAAAGTAGGCTCTGTATACTTTCATCCATCGTCAGGCGCCTCACTATTACCGAAATTTAGAAACCTTATAATCCACTGCGGAAAAAAATCTTTATTATTTCAAAAGTAATCGACTAACCGTTAATAAATTTATCAACGGTGAGGCAAGACGATCAGTGCCTTCAAGACGAAGATAATGAGAGGAAAGATGAAGAAATTTAATCATTCAGTGTCCAAACTGTCAAACGCAAAAGAACTCGATCGTACCGCCTAAACATACAAAAGTATTATTTTCAGTGAGCCATATTTTCAACGAGTTATACTATCGACGAGAAGCTACAAGAATCATTTTAGTACATTTTATTTTTAATTATTATTTCGATCTTCCCTCCATCTTAAACTAGTGGCACTGGCTTAGTGTTACTATGCCTCAAAATCTGCACATGAATAATAACTTCTCGAGAATTGACTTCTTGAACTCTCCTACTCCACAGTTTTCTTGGATTAGTAAATGCGAATCCGTATTACAACTATTTATGCCAGATGTTATTCATCCCACGTAAAACACGAACAGAAAATCGGCGTATCGATTTATAAAGAGAAAATGATGTTAGGAAGCACTCCGCTTTCAGCTGATATAATTGTTTTTTATTGAAACACGACCGGTTTCGTAGCTTCAAGCCACTTCATCAGGTGAACATCGTTAAAAGCTCATACGCATACCCATCGCTCCTAGTCAAAATTTTCTGTTTAGAGAATATCGTCAATACTATGGCGAGCGAAAGGTAAAGAATACGTACCCAATTCCTGAAAATTTGCCTGTATCAGTGTGACAGCAGGACAGCTCAGTGCAGGGTAAGGCAAAAGTGGCCCTCACGAACGAGAAAGAGAGACTCTCTTTGTCGTTCGTGAGGGCCCCTTTTGCCTTGGCCTGCATTGAGCTGCCCAATGATGCAGGAAAATTTTACAAATGGGGCACTCCTTCTTTACGTTTCGCTCACCATAGTGTTGACGATATTCTCCAACAGTAAATTTTGTCTACGAGTGATGGGTATGCCTATTATCTTTTAACTTTGTTCACCTGATGATGCGGCTTGAAGCCGTGAAGCCGGTCGTATTTTAATAAACAACGATTTTCGAATTCTTCCTAACACCACTCCTTTCAAAGATGCGGCTGCCTGGAATATAAAAAAGTTTGCAGCAAAGAGAAAGTGCCGCCCAGATACTTTTTACAGAATGCCGAAATCTTTACCTAACATTGACTGTCCTTAGCATAGTGTTCCAGGAAGGCGACTTTTTGGCAGAATACAAGATTCCTTTGAAATATGTTTTGGCTGGATGAGCCCGCTTGTAAAAACCCAGACTCTTCACAAGCGCAGGTGATGGTCTCTCAGCAGTAACGATTTTTGCCAAAGTGGCCCTGGACCGAACATTTTGCAGGGCGCATTATGCGACAAACTGCAGAGATTTGACTCGTGAATGTGAGCACTGACAATGGCTTGGTGGCTGGTAGGTATCTACTCTGGGTGGTCGCCACGCCTCATGCTTTCCTCTGAAATGGTAGGCCACAGCCCCCAGGGACACAGTCCAAATATCAGCTCATCATCCTGGACCATTGTATCCAGCCTGGCTCATTATTTACCCAAATACACTACAATATGAAATGCAAAACAACGACCAGGGAAGCGAAAGAATTAATGTAGAAGTAGACAGCTTGCTCGTGACCATCACTGACGCTATTAATCAAAAACATAACTATTTTATTAATCAACAGGGATAATTTTCAGG
Source organism: Schistocerca nitens (assembly GCF_023898315.1). Classification (NCBI taxonomy): domain Eukaryota; kingdom Metazoa; phylum Arthropoda; class Insecta; order Orthoptera; family Acrididae; genus Schistocerca; species Schistocerca nitens. Next base: position 628,162,978 of record NC_064616.1, on the reverse strand, counting down.
TAGTAATGATTATAAATCGATTATCAATAGCACATGATATGTGCTGACATATGTAACCCTCCCTGTCTCTGTCCATCTCCTCCTCTCCCTGTCCAACTCCTCCTTCCCTCATTTTCTGTTCAGCACCTCCTCCCTCCTCTCTCTCCCTATCTCTGCCTCTCCCACTCTGATATTCCACACCTCCTCCTTTCCTCTTCCATCTGCTAGAACCCACTGTATCTTCCAATCTCCTCCTTCCTAGACTCTCAATGCCACTCCTCCTTCCTCCTTTCTGCATCCATCTCCTCCTCCCCATTCTATCTGCAGATCTGTTCTTGCCCCCTCTCTCTGCCCATCGCCTCCTAACCACTCTCTATCTGTTCACCTCCTCTCACTTGTCTATCTGTTCATCACCTCCTCCCCTGTCTCCGACTGTCCACCTCTTCATTCTCCTCTCTCTTTGTATACTTCATCCTCCAACACCCACTCATCTACCCACCCACCCATCCAAACTGCCCCCACTGACACACATGCGACACGCGAGCACACACACACACACACACACACACACACACACACACACACACACACATCTGAGATTCTGACCAATGCGGGACATGCATCTGCGTGAGCGTGTGTGTGTGTGTGTGTGTGTGTGTGTGTGTGTGTGTGTGTGTGTCCAGCGTGACAGGGATATGGGTGAAAACAGGTACGAACCCCAGACATCTACTCAACCCTATATGGTAGGCATATTAAGAGGGTTGTATCAGCATGTGTTGGAGGGCCTACACATGTGTGGAGTACGACTTGGGAAATGGACTGTGTGGAGCAGATGGACGGATACTGGGAGAAGGTGAGGATGAGTTATACAAAGAGGGGGGGGGGGGGGGGGATGGAGATGATGGGCAGACAGAGAGGGGCAGCAGGAGGTGGACAGAGAGAGAGGGGCAGAGAGGAAGTGGACAGATAGAGGAGAGGGCGGAGGAGGAGGTGGACGGATAGAGAGGGGTTAGAGGATAATGGACAGAGAGAGAAGGGAAGAGCAGATTGAGAGATATAGTGGGGAGTAGGAGATGGAAGACACAGGAAGAGGAGGGTAATGGCTGAGAGAGGGTCAGAAGGATATGATGAGAGAGAGGAAGGAGGAAGGGTTACAAAGCGAATGATGGAACGAGGAATTGTATGGAGAGAGGAGAAGGAGACAGATAAACGACATGTGCCAGCATGTATCCTCTGCTACATACACACACACGCACACAAAGCAATTTTATCCTGTTTTGGTCCATACTGCTTCATGTGAAAATATTTAAAGCACACATATTGCAGTAGAAAAAGACTGGTTTCACAGTGTTGAATACGAAGAAGTGCTGATAGCTAAGGTACGCATTTTACAGCCCATGTTTAGTGGGACTTTTCTGCCTCTAGTATCGTATACTTTGAACGGTATTCATTTACATATTAATTATGATAAGCCATGTGTATATGAACTTTATTTTCACTATCAAATTCTTTTTGTCTTCATTGCAAATACATACTAGAATGACTGGTTTCAATTTATCAGACAGTCTTCCTCAGTTCACAGAAGACTTGTTACAATGAGTAATGCGTCATTTGCACCGTACGCACATGCTATGTCGTTTGACTAGTTACTCAGTGTAACTATGTTTTTGTGATCTGGAGATGATTGCCTGGTCAGTCAAAATCACTCATCCTAGTAAAAAATTTGCGGTCAAGACAAAACATGTCCTACGTTTTATATTATTAATTTTTCCTTAACTTTTATTTCACTCCTTTCTCAACCCTCAAAATTTCAGTCAAAACATGCAGTCATGCTTCTTATATACGAATTGATACTTAATCGCATGAGATGTGATCACTGAGTAGTGGAGGATCTGGCATAATTGCCAGCTGGATGAGATCTACAACAGATAAAATGTTGTAGGCCTGATGAGAATCAGATGTCTTGTATGGGCAGTTAATGTCATCTGCATGGATAAACATCGGAATACATGGAATTTACTCGCCATGAAGAAGACTACTAGGTATCCCAAAGAAATGTTGAGAGATGGAATTCATGAGGACCTGGAGCAGATTATCATAGAGGGTGATTGGCAGCAGAAAGTGAGAAACAGAACTCAGTGAAAGATGAGATTTGTACCTGGTCCTCTGGCCCAGATCGCGTAAGGTAAGTGTGTTATTTATATTCACTTTATTTTAAACAGATAAAGATCACATGACAGTTTCAGAAAACCATAAGAGAAGTACAAAACTCACGTGACTGTCACTCTTAAACATTACCAAAATTCTAGGGCGCATTACTTTTTTCCTTAACATATCTCTCAAAGTCTTGACTCGTAATAAAGGACATCCAAAACATTGCGTTGTCTCTGTTATCATTGAACGGCTCACATCGTTGACTTGTTGTTGTGGCGACTCACTGTCGTCCCCGGCGAAGTTAAAACAAGGAAATCAGAAGTGTGCAATGTTTGCTAGCCGCACTTAGAGACGACTTTATACCTCATGCAAATCCTGCGTTTTTGGTTGTGTAGGGCCCATTACTCCATGATTAATCCAATCACGTAACACTTCAATCTGTCATTTTACAGGTTGTATAGCTGCTTGGGCTCCTGTTTCTGCATATTCTGTTTTCTAATTTATTAATCAATAGTTAAGCGCAACCACTCTAGGCCTGCTTATTTTCAGCAAATAGGGAGTTTGAGAGCTTCTACGCACTTCCAGTTTCTAACAACTCCGTGGTTCATACCGAGCGAGATAGCACCGTGATCAAGACATTGGACTCGCATTCGGGAGTGGTGGGGTTCAATTGCTCCTCCAGCGATCCAGACATGTTTTGGCATTGTACGTGTCAAGAAGTTCCCTAAACTGCATTAGGAAAGTGATGGTATGCTTCCTTGAAAATGTTTTCTTTCCTTCCTCAGTCTCTGCTAAAGCTCCATCTCTAATGATGTCGTCGTCGGCAGGACGTTACAGTCTAATATTCCGACCTCTGCACAATTAACACATCGTTCCGACTTCTCCACAATTCTCGCATCCTGTGAAGTACAAACCTGTTAGGTGTTTTTCAGATCTTCCATTTGACATAAGCACACGTGTTGGCAACCATCCGCATTAGTTACTGGTTACACTATCTGCAGTCGTCTTTGTTCCAGTTTTTCACTATGGCGAGACTTTGTTCCAGGTTCCGTGTTAGCAGCGCGTTCTTCCATGTCCACTGTCAACTCGAAGAAAACAAGGAAGTAACTTTAGGTTTTAATGTTCAGTTGATGACGTGCTCTTTAGAGATAGAGGACAAGGAAGGATGGGGAAGGAAATCGGCCGTGACACGTTTAGAGAGATAGAGAAAAACCAATTGTGAACTCAAATTACGATGGACAGCATAGCATCATTCTCGATAATCATTCTCCGTTTTAATCTAATAAAATTCAGTTTTTCACATTCGAGAGGCCAAGTCTAAACTTGTGGGCTACGCCCCGAGCAAACAAAACTTGCATGCGGGCCTCCGAGCGGCCAGTGCAGATCCTTTTTACGTCTCTCCCCATTCTCGCACTAGACAGCTAAAAAACTGTCGTAACGGCACGAAACTCTCAGCCTGCTTGATCTGAAAATGGTAGACCTTCAGATCTCAGCTAGAGAATTCTCACGACCGCCTCGAACGTTCTCAAAGGCGACTGAGCCGTAATTGCTGTCCTAGTGCTAAGTATACCAAACAGAGGTATCGAAATATATCGGGTTTGGTAAAGGAATTTTACATGCTATTTAATCATTCTAGAATGCCACTGTCTCCAAAATCTTCATGGGCTAACATTTTCTCCGCTGTTGTCACAACATTCACTTGCTAGTTTAGACGCACTCTGGTGAGGATTTTGGTTTGATCGCGCATGCGCATTAATTATTTTTCTATCACAAAGATACAGTGACTGGCCCATTTTGTACTGACTCATTTACTTCTTCATTTCTATAACAGCGTATGATGTATCTGGAGGTGGATAAACTCAATTACTGCTTCTTTACGCTTAAAAATATTTCTCGTATATAAACTCTTTTCTAAAGACAATAATTCCGTCCATTATATCTTCCCATTCTGTTGCTGGCTCTAAAAGAGTTACAATGTCGTCGGAAAAGCTGCAGTTTTATTTTTCCTCTAACTTTAATTCCCTCTCAAAATTTCTCATTGAATTTCGTTACAGCTTGCTCAATGTACTGATTGAACAACATCACAGATGGAATACAACACAATCACTTCCATCTCAGCTACTGCCTCCGTTTCATCTCTTTCGAGTTTTATAACTGCCGTGTAGTTTATGTAAAAATTTTGGCTTGCTGAATTTTACTCCTGCTACCTTGAGAAATTCAAGGAATATATTCCCGATGACTACATTTTTCTGAGTAGTCCTCACTGGGAGATATAAAAAGGGGGACTCATTTACTTCCGAAATACGTCACCAAAGAATATTCCGTGAGCTTTAAATCATACAGTGGAGCTACATGCCCTCGAGAAATGTAACGCCTGTAGCTCTCTTAGCTTTCGACCCTCAGCAATATCAATATAGGAAGGCCATGTTGCCTAATATTACAAGAATAGATCGTTCAGTTATCCAGATTGTTTCCACAGTAACGACTGAAAAAGCTGCTCTCTCTCTTCAGGGAGGAAATGATGGACAGGCATCCCCACAGACACCCCTCCGATACGGTTCCACCCACACTAAATCTGTCTGTAAAGGGGAGGCACACAAGTCACGCCAGCACGGCAAAGTCAAGTTATCTGCATAGGACAAGAAACTGAATATGACATGCAGCTGTGAACCAGTAAATTTAAAAAACTGACGTCCTGTACCTGGTATCCTTGTCATTACGGATATTCTGCCCAGAACATTAAGTGGATCCATTCCCTCAGTCGAGAGTGAGACCAGCGGTACGGTGTCGACAGCTTTAACCACAGAGCACACTGAGCAGTTGCACTGGGCAGACAGAGCCACCTGTTTGTAGGTACTCAACTGCATTTATCACGGAAATGTTCGCATGTGAAAGTGAGTTGGGCCTCGAGTTCCATTTCAATCTTCGACATGGCTGTCAGAATCCATAGGTTTGCTAGACGTAAGCTCAAGGCATTGTAACATGATTTCTCTGCTGACGTAGTTTAGGTTACATGGCTCACATGGCTCTGGGCACTATGGGACTTAACATCTGAGGTCAACAGTCCCCTAGAACTCAGAGCTACTTAAACCTTACTAACCTACGGACATCACACACATCCATGCCCGAGGCAGGATTCGAACCTGCAACCGTAGCGGTGGCGCTGTTCCAGACTGAAGCGCCTAGAACTGCTCGGCCACTTCGGCCGGCTCGTTTGGGTTAATTGATCAGTGATGAAGGTCACATGCGTATTGTCTCCCGGAATACTAGAGATGCAGCTTTTCTTACATCCTCATACGAAATAAATAAGGTCATGATCAAAGTTGTGTTCTACCAAAATTACGGTTCGGGAGTTTCTGTAAGCTACATAGATGATGTAGTATATGGTAGGGTTACCGGTAGTGGCAGCATTGGCAGGAAAAGAAAGTGAAACTAATGTGTAAGAGAAAAAGGGCGATCAGACGACTTCTTTCTCTTTTATTCTTTGGTTATTTATTTTGCACATAATTAGAACTGCACATCAGTCAGTGTTACCCGATTGTGTATTTTATATCCTTACAGAATATAAATTGCATTTTATAAGTAATAAAAATTAGTTGATCGCCTTTTCTGTAACAGGCAAGTACTGTCTACATGCAGAAACGTGTAGAAATATTCGTATATATAATCCTTGCCATTATTGTGCACTCAGTAGAACGTTCTTCATCGTGATCAAGTATAAGAGTTTCGTGTTATTATTGATAAATGTGAAACAGCTATTTATGAACAACAGAAAATATTTCATATAATTTCGACGAAGTGCCGAAGCGACGTCTGACGTTTTTTTGTGTTTTTTTTTTATTTTTTACCTTTTTGTTGAATAAATAGCGTTTTCTAGCTGTATATAATAAACCAATATCGCTTTATTTATTTTTACTGCAGCATCCCCCTGCTCCGCGTTACAAATCAACAATTCTCGAATAAAACCTGAATTAAATATAGGAAATTTCAGGTTTGCTATAAATACAGTTCATTCTTAAGTGACAAACAGGAGGATAACTACGTAGAACACAAACGTTCCATAGATTACGCGTCCCTTTATATATCCTCACTCAGTTTCTAAAGAATTAACTACTTCTGTTTTTTAGGGGAATCTAATAAGACACTGATCGCATACGTAAAGAAAGCGTTCGTTATGTGGTAACGCCCGTCAGGTGTGGAATATACCCAGTTTACAGGTAACGGAGGTACGACCTTGAATGACCAAAGCTACTGGGAAAACTACACTTACTTATTGTAGTACGGTTGGTGGGGAGGCTTGCGTGCCTCAGCGATACAGATAGCCGTACCGTAGGTACAACCACAACGGAGGGGTATCTGTTGACAGGCCAGACAAACGTGTGGTTCCTGAAGAGGGGCAGCAGCCTTTTCAGTAGTTGCAAGGGCAACAGTCTGGATGATTGACTGATCTGGCCTTGTAACAATAACCAAAACGGCCTTGCTGTGCTGGTACTGCGAACGGCTGAAAGCAAGGGGAAACTACGGCCGTAATTTTTCCCGAGGGCATGCAGCTTTACCGTATGATTAAATGATGATGGCGTCCTCTTGGGTAAAATATTCCGGAGGTAAAATAATCCCCCATTCGGATCTCCGGGCGGAGACTACTCAAGAGGATGTCGTTATCAGGAGAAAGAAAACTGGCGTTCTACGGATCGGAGCGTGGAATGTCAGGTCCCTTAATCGGGCAGGTAGGTTAGAAAATTTGAAAAGGGAAATGGATAGGTTAAAGTTAGATATAGTGGGAATTAGTGAAGTTCGGTGGCAGGAGGAAAAAGACTTCTGGTCAGGTGACTACAGGGTTATAAACACAAAGTCAAATAGGGGTAATGCAGGAGTAGGTTTAATAATGAATAGGAAAATAGGAACGCGGGTAAGCTACTACAAACAGCTTAGTGAACGCATTATTGTGGCCAAGATAGATACGAAGCCCACACCTACTACAGTAGTACAAGTTTATATGCCAACTAGCTCTGCAGATGACGAAGAAATTGAAGAAATGGATGATGAAATAAAAGAAATTATTCAGATAGTGAAGGGAGACGAAAATTTAATAGTCATGGGTGACTGGAATTCGAGTGTAGGAAAAGGGAGAGAAGGAAACGTAGTAGGGCTAAGAAATGAAAGAGGAAGCCGCCTGGTAGAATTTTTCACAGAGCACAACTTAATCGTAGATAACACTTGGTTCAAGAATCATAAAAGAAGGTTGTATACCTGGAAGAACCCTGGAGATACTAAAAGGTATCAGATAGATTATATAATGGTAAGACAGAGATTTAGGAACCAGGTTTTAAATTGTAAGACATTTCCAGGGGCAGATGTGGACTCTGACCACAATCTATTGGTTATGACCTGTAGATTAAAACTGAAGAAACTGCAAAAAGGTGGGAATTTAAGGAGATGGGACCTGGATAAACTGAAAGAACCAGAGGTTGTACAGAGTTTCAGGGTGAGCATAAGGGAACAATTGACAGGAATGGGGGAAAGAAATACAGTAGAAGGAGAATGGGTAGCTTTGAGGGATGAAGTAGTGAAGGCAGCAGAGGATCAAATATGTAAAAAGACGAGGGCTAGTAGAGATCCTTGGGTAACAGAAGAAATATTGAATTTAATTGATGAAAGGAGAAAATATAAAAATGCAGTAAATGAAGCAGGCAAAAAGGAATACAAACGTCTCAAAAATGAGATCGACAGGAAGTGCAAAATGGCTAAGCATGGATGGCAAGAGGACAAATGTAAGGATGTAGAGGCTTATCTTACTAGGGGTAAGATAGATACTGCCTACAGGAAAATTAAAGAGACCTTTGGAGATAAGAGAACCACTTGTATGAACATCAAGAGCTCAGATGGAAACCCAGTTCTAAGCAAAGAAGGGAAAGCAGAAAGGTGGAAGGAGTATGTATATAGAGGGTCTATACAAGGGCGATGTACTTGAGGACAATATTATGGAAATGGAAGAGGATGTAGATGAAGATGAAATGGGAGATACGATACTGCGTGAAGAGTTTGACAGAGCACTGAAAGACCTGAATCGAAACAAGGCCCCCGGAGTAGACAACATTACATTGGAACTACAGGCGGCCTTGGGAGAGCCAGTCCTGACAAAACTCTACCATCTGGTGAGCAAGATGTATGAAACAGGCGAAATACCCTCAGACTTCAAGAAGAATATAATAATTCCAATCCCAAAGAAAGCAGGTGTTGACAGATGTGAAAATTACCGAACTATCAGTTTAATAAGCCACGGCTGCAAAATACTAACGCGAATTCTTTACCTCGGGGAAGATCAGTTTGGATTCCGTAGAAATACTGGAACACGTGAGGCAATACTGGCCTTACGACTTATCTTAGAAGAAAGATTAAGGAAAGGCAAACCTACGTTTCTAGCATTTGTAGACTTAGAGAAAGCTTTTGACAATGTTAACTGGAATACTCTCTTTCAAATTCTAAAGGTGGCAGGGGTAAAATACAGGGAGCGAAAGGCTATTTAAAATTTGTACAGAAACCAGATGGCAGTTATAAGAGTCGAGGGAGATGAAAGGGAAGCAGTGGTTGGGAAGGAAGTAAGACAGGGTTGTAGCCTCTTCCCGATGTTATTCAATCTGTATATTGAGCAAGCAGTAAAGGAAACAAAAGAAAAATTCGGAGTAGGTATTAAAATCCATGGAGAAGAAATAAAAACTTTGAGGTTTGCCGATGACATTGTAATTCTGTCAGAGACAGCAAAGGACTTGGAAGAGCAGTTGAACGGAATGGATGCTGTCTTGAAGGGAGGATATAAGATGAACATCAACAAAAGCAAAACGAGGATAATGGAATGTAGTCGAATTAAGTCGGGTGATGTTGAGGGTATTAGATTAGGAAATGAGACACTTAAAGCAGTAAAGGAGTTTTGCTATTTGGGGAGTAAAATAACTGATGATGGTCGAAGTAGAGAGGATATAAAATGTAGACTGGCAATGGCAAGGAAAGCGTTTCTGAAGAAGAGAAATTTGTTAACATCGAGTATAGATTTAAGTGTCAGGAAGTCATTTCAGAAAGTATTTGTATGGAGTGTAGCCATGTATGGAAGTGAAACATGGACGGTAAATAGTTTGGACAAGAAGAGAATAGAAGCTTTCGAAATGTGGTGTTACAGAAGAATGCTGAAGATTAGATGGGTAGATCACATAACTAATGAGGAGGTACTGAATAGGATTGGGGAGGAGAGGAGTTTGTGGCACAACTTGACCAGAAGAAGGGATCGTTTGCTAGGACATGTCCTGAGGCATCAAGGGATCACCAATTTAGTATTGGAGGGCAGCATGGAGGGTAAAAATCGTAGGGGGAGACCAAGAGATGAATACACTAAGCAGATTCAGAAGGATGTAGGTTGCAGTAGGTACTGGGAGATGAAGAAGCTTGCACAGGATAGAGTAGCATGGAGAGCTGCATCAAACCAGTCTCAGGACTGAAGACCACAACAACAACAACAACCACGAATATACAGGGTGAGTCATAAATGAGGAAAAATATGTCGAGGACCGCATAGTGCTATGCGTAACACGTGACGCACCGTTGTTAATTTCGTTCTCCTTTGTGTACTTTGTACGTAAAACAGAAACACCTGTTAACCATTGAACGAGATACCGACGAGCCTCACTATCACGACATTTCATTCACCCATAGATACAACACATGACACACTAATGACCTTATGTGTAACTGCCAGCGTTAGAAAGATACGAGAAAGAACAAATCCCATCGTAATATATGTGAAATTGGATCAGAACTTGTGAATCACACGTTGCCGGCGGTAACGGAGTGTACAGTCCCATGTTAGGGAACGTGTGTCCTGTAAGCGGAAAGGGTGGTCAACGGCGGAAGTAAAACCGCGGCGTGCATGACGTGTTTACAACACCTCTGCGCTGCTCACTCTGCCCGATACTCTCCGTGTCGACAGCTGCTATCGGCCGCGTCGCAGTGTTACTACAGTACCATGGCAAGTTTCACAAACGAGGAATACGCCGACATCCACCTCACCTACGGGCTTGAAGATGGAAGAGCTAACGTTCCAAGGCACGAGAGGTTTCCTAGCCGGCGCCTTCCATCAGTAAAAACGCTTTATTTTGTGGACAGGCGCTTGAGAGAGTATGGTGCATGTGTAGCACCTCCAGGATTTAGTCGACGTAAAGCGCGGATGACGAAGAAAACTGCCGTCGGAATGTCACAGTTTACTGTTATGCGAGTACTCCATAGGAACCATTACCATTCCTTTTGCATGCAGAAGGTACAACAGGCACTGTTGCCGGAAGACTACCAGAGGAGGCCGGACTTCTGCAACTTTATCCTACGGCGTCAGATCCACGACTATCATTTTTCACGAACAATACTGTTCACCGACGAAGCCTATTTCACGAAGGAGGGTATAGTGAATTCGCATAATTGGCATGAGTGGGCGGAAGAAAACCCCCACAGCACGGTGATACGAGGGTACGAATAACGATGCGGTGTCAATATCTGGTGTGGTATTATTGATAACCATCTCATAGGGCCACATGTGCTACCAAAAAGGCTTACAGGATAGCGGTATCTGCGTTTCCTGGATACTACATTACCGGAATTGTTGGAAGACGTTAGTTTGGCCTCTCGTGTGAACCTGTGATACGGGCAAGATTGTTCCCCGGCTCACAGTGGGACGCCACCTGGACAATGCCTTCCCTTCGAGATGGATCGGTCGTGGAGGCCCTGTAGCATGGCCAGAAAGATCGCCAGACCTGAATCCACTGGATTTCTTTTTGTGGGACCATCTGAAATCTGTGATTTATAAAGGAGAGGTTGTTGATGTCAGCACACTTCAACGCAGAATACAAAATGCCTGTGATATTACGCAAAGAGATACGGACATGTTGGATAGTGCTCAGCAATCCTTTCTGCGAAGAGTTCAACTTTGCCGCACATATCGTGGCCGCCATTTCGAACAGTACTTATAAACCGTCACTGCAGCTTCTGGTCATGTGTTGCTATGTTAGTTTCGATTTGTACAGCTGTATTGTATTCGTTTGTATTAACTGCCACCTACCTGTGTAGTTGTATTTTGTATTCTACATCTATGTACTCGTTTCTTAAAACTAAGTCTGGGACACTAAAACCAAATTATAAATCATGCATGTACAGTAGTGCAGCCCCTCCTCACGTTCGTTTCCCTATGCCAACTAGCCACGATACATAATACCTGCCAACGTAACCGGTACGAGATACAGTCCTGGAAATTGAAATAAGAACACCGTGAATTCATTGTCCCAGGAAGGGGAAACTTTATTGACACATTCCTGGGGTCAGATACATCACATGATCACACTGACAGAACCACAGGCACATAGACACAGGCAACAGAGCATGCACAATGTCGGCACTAGTACAGTGTATATCCACCTTTCGTAGCAATGCAGGCTGCTATTCTCCCATGGAGACGATCGTAGAGATGCTGGATGTAGTCCTGTGGAACGGCTTGCCATGCCATTTCCACCTGGCGCCTCAGTTGGACCAGCGTTCGTGCCGGACGTGCAGACCGCGTGAGACGACGCTTCATCCAGTCCCAAACATGCTCAATGGGGGACAGATCCGGAGATCTTGCTGGCCAGGGTAGTTGACTTACACCTTCTAGAGCACGTTGGGTGGCACGGGATACATGCGGACGTGCATTGTCCTGTTGGAACAGCAAGTTCCCTTGCCGGTCTAGGAATGGTAGAACGATGGGTTCGATGACGGTTTGGATGTACCGTGCACTATTCAGTGTCCCCTCGACGATCACCAGTGGTGTACGGCCAGTGTAGGAGATCGCTCCCCACACCATGATGCCGGGTGTTGGCCCTGTGTGCCTCGGTCGTATGCAGTCCTGATTGTGGCACTCACCTGCACGGCGCCAAACACGCATACGACCATCATTGGCACCAAGGCAGAAGCGACCCTCATCGCTGAAGACGACACGTCTCCATTCGTCCCTCCATTCACGCCTGTCGCGACACCACTGGAGGCGGGCTGCACCATGTCGGGGCGTGAGCGGAAGACGGCCTAACGGTGTGCGGGACCGTAGCCCAGCTTCATGGAGACGGTTGCGAATGGTCCTCGCCGATACCCCAGGAGCAACAGTGCCCCTAATTTGCTGGGAAGTGGCGGTGCGGTCCCCTACGGCACTGCGTAGGATCCTACGGTCTTGGCGTGCATCCGTGCGTCGCTGCGGTCCGGTCCCAGGTCGACGGGCACGTGCACCTTCCGCCGACCACTGGCGACAACATCGATGTACTGTGGAGACCTCACGCCCCACGTGTTGAGCAATTCGGCGGTACGTCCACCCGGCCTCCCGCATGCCCACTATACGCCCTCGCTCAAAGTCCGTCAACTGCACATACGGTTCACGTCCACGCTGTCGCGGCATGCTACCAGTGTTAAAGACTGCGATGGAGCTCCGTATGCCACGGCAAACTGGCTGACACTGACGGCGGTGGTGCACAAATGCTACGCAGCTAGCGCCATTCGACGGCCAACACCGCGGTTCCTGGTGTGTCCGCTGTGCCGTGCGTGTGATCATTGCTTGTACAGCCCTCTCGCAGTGTCCGGAGCAAGTGTGGTGGGTCTGACACACCGGTGTCAATGTGTTCTTTTTTCCATTTCCAGGAGTGTAGATGTGGGCACTGACATTGCTCGCGGTATCACGCAGACCTTCGCTTGACGCCGCATATCTCGCCTTCTCGTGAGAAGCTATACTACCTACAATACTCGCCTGTTGTGCCGTGTTGCCGATCTGTCCCCTTGGCCAATGTCGGCGCACAGTAACACCCGAAAGTCCACTTCATATTTCCAGATTTTTACCATTCAATTGCATTGTCATTTATTGACATAAGAACATGTGGAAAACGAATTTATGTTTGTAGCTCAGTGTATGAAAATTTGGACGATATATTTTTCCTCATTTATGACTCACCCTGTAAACGCGGGACTCATCTCGATTAAGACTCATAACATGCAGTTTGAAATCCGGAATGAGGCTATTCAACATAATCTCTTCACATTTGTTCAAATATATCAGATTTATTAAAAGCGTTGGTAAAACAATCTCCTCTTGAATGTGTATAACGGGGTCCATGTGTTCGGAATGTAATTGACGAAATACATTTCCTAATTTCCTGGCTATTGTACGTTTTGTGCCCATATCATTTATGATGGAAAGCCTCACACTAGTGCTGTATGTTAGGTAACTGATAACGTTTGAGCACAGTATACCAGGATGCGTATTAACACTATTCAAGTAACAGTGGCCCTTGTCTACTCTCATCAAGCTATTGCAAGGTTGTCATTGTCCACGTACGGACAGTAAATAATTTGTTACCTCCACAAGATACTACCGGCCATCGTAGGCCACCGAGACAGCAGCTACATCTGTTTTGAGTATCACCTACAGGATACTAGCTACAGCGACATCCAGCAACCCCGCTTACAGAACTCGATTAAAAAACATATCATCTTTGCCTCAAAAATATGACAATACTAATTCCCCACAAGACAAAACCAACAACTTGTTGAAGTTACAACATTAATCAGAGAACAAGGACAGAAAGCGTAGACTACAATACATTAAAAGGGTAACGAGGGCAAACAGCAAACAGCAGAGCCTAAAGGCGACGGCACATGGGCCGTACTCTCGCACGTTAACGTTGAGCGTGCCGAGTTCAAAGAGCTGCTGAACGCTCAAAAAGGATGCGACTTGTGTATACGGTGTGTGTGTGTCTCAACCTATTACACGCGATTGCAGCGCGCTCAAGCAGCAGTTGTTGTCCGTATCGCACTGTTTACGAAACGAACGGGAGTAAATTTCCTACTTTTGCTCTATTAAAACGCACATTTCCTCCCTTACCCATACGCAAACCATTCTGTTTTGTGTGTAGCACACACACAAAAACTTTCATATCCATGAACATGCTATGAGGCAAAAAGGAAAGTAAGATGTGGAGTCGGCTTAACAAAAATTACATTACAAATAGTGCATTGTAGTTTAAAATAGTTCTCCACATAACATAAAAATTATTTCATCAATCTCACATTTTCGTAATACCTTGACGTAATTCTTACTTGACCACTGTTTCTGTTCAATATCAGAACCTTTACAACAAACGAAATACGAAACTTACAACAGGAGAGTGGGAAATATCTTACTGCTAGTAGTGCAAGCTGTGTTTTACATTAATCAAATCGAACAAAATCACTCATCAGAAAGAGGACACTTGTTTCTACGTCAGATCGTATGCACATTGAGGCGACGAAGGTCATGGGATAGCGATTTGCACGTGTGCAGATAATGATAGTATCGCACACACAAGGCATAAAAGAGCAGTGCATTGGCGTACCTGCCAATTTTACCCAGGTGATTCATTTGAAAAGGCTTCCAACGTGATTATGGCAGCATGACAAGAATTAATAGACTTTGGACGCGGAATGGTAACTGGAACTACACGCCTGGGACGTTTCATTTCGGAAATCGTTAAGGAATTCAATATTCCGAGATCCACATTGTCATGAGTGTGCCGAGAATACAAAATTTCAGGCAGTATCTCTCACCACGGACAACGCAGTGGCAGCCGGCCAACACACAACGACAAAGAGCGCCGGCGTTTTGCGTACAGGTGTCAGTGCTAACAGACAATCTAAATTGGGAGAAATAGCCGCAGAAATCATTGTGGGACACAGGCGACCGTATCCGTTAGGACAGTGCGGTGAAATCTGGCGTTAATGGCCAATGACAGCAGGTGACCGACGCGAGTGCCTTTGCTAACAGCATGATACCACCTGCAGCCCCTCTCTGGGCTCGTGACCAGATCGGTTGTACCCTAAACGACTGCAAAACGGTGGCCTGGTCAGGTTAGGCCCGATTTCAGTTAGTAAGAGCTGCTGGGAGGGTTCACGTGTGGCGCGGACCCCACGAAACCTTGGCAAGATCGTCAGAAGCAACCAAAGAGACGCATGGGCAAATTGGCGCAGTACCACGTGGGGGAATGGGTAACGGTCACTAGTCCCTATACGTCAAAGGGGAAAACGAAGAAATTTTTAACAAACTACCAGGGGTCTTACCAGGTAATGGAAATGACCTCACCGGTGAAAGTGCAGATACAGTTCCCCACATAAATTCTCTCATACACGTCAGTCGCATAAAACCGTATAAAGGAATGGTAGAAGGGTACCACACTTATCGGCAGCCAATCAGGAGGTGAAAGTTACAAAGGGTAAAGAGAAGGAGCCTGGAACTCGTGAGCAACGTAAAGTGCATGATGTGCCGTATAGGTTAAGGTCGTGTAAGTAAGTTTTATTATTGTGATTTGTCACCAGCCGAAGTGGCCGAGCGGTTCTAGGCGCTACAGTATGGAACCGCGCGACAACTACGGTCGCAGGTTCGAATCCTGCCTCGGGCATGGATTTGTGTGATGTCCTTTGGTTAGTTAGGTTTAAGTAGTTCTAAGTTCTAGGGGACTGATGACCAAAGAAGTTAAGTCCCATAGTGCTCAGAGCCATTTGAACCTTTGGAGGAAAGAGACCCACGTGTATGAATTTTAAGAGCTTAGATGGAAAAACAGTCCTCAGCAAAGAAGGGAATCAGAAAAGAGGAAGGAATATATAGTGGGTCTATACAATGGGGATGTACTTGAGGGCAATATTATGGATATGGAAGGGGACGTAGATAAAAATGAAATGGGAGATATGATACTGCGTGAAGAATCTGACAGAGCACTGAAAGACTTAAGTCGAAACAGGGCTCCAGGAGTAGAAAACATTCCAGTAGAACTACTGATACGCTTGGGAGAGCCATCCATGACAAAACTCTTCCATCTAGAGAGCAAGATGTATGAGACAGTTGAAATACCTTCAGACATGAAGAGCAATATAATAATACCAAACCCAAAGAAACCAGGTGCTGACAAGTCTGAAAATTACCGAACTATCAGTTTCATAAGTCACGGTTGCAAAATACAAACATGAATTCTTTAAAGACGAATGGAAAAACTGGTAGAATCCGATCTCGGGAAGATCAGCTTGGATTTCGAAGAAATGTTGGAACACCCGAGGCAGTACTGAGCCTACGACTTACCTTAGAAGACAGGTTAAGGAAGGGCAAACCTACGTCCCTAGCATTTGTATACTTAGAGAAATCTTTTGACAGAGTTGACTGGTACCCTCTCTTTCAAATTCTGAATGTTGCAGGGGTGAAATACAGGGAGCGAAACGCTATTTACAATTTGTACAGAAACCAGATTTAAGTTATAAGAGTTGAGGGCACGAAAGGGAAGCAGTGGTTAAGAGGAGAGTCAGACAGGGTTGTAGTCTATCCCCGATGTTATTCAGTCTGTATATTGAGCATGGAGTAAAGGAAACAAAAGAAAAATTTGGAGCAGGACTTAAAATCCACGGAGAAGAAATAAAAATTAGGAGGTTTACCGATGACATTGTAATTCTGTCAGAGACAGCAACGGACCTGGGAAAGCAGCTGAAAAGGAATGGACAGTGTCTTGAAAGGAGGATATAAGATGAACATGAACAAAAGCAAAACGAGGATAATGGAATGTGGTTGAATTAAATCAGCTGATACTGAGGGAATTAGATTAGGAAATGAGACACTTAGAGTAGGCCAGCCGGGGTGGCCGAGCGGTTCTAGGCGCTACAGTCTGAAACCTCGCGTCCGCTACGGTCGTAGGTCCCAATCGTGCCTCGGGCATGGATGTGTGTGATGTCTTTAGGATAGTTAGGTTTAAATAATTCTAAGTTCTAGGGGACTGATGACCTTAGAAGTTAAGCCCCATAGTGCTAAGAGCCATTTTTGAGCTTAAGAGTAGTTGATGAGTTCTGCTATATGGGAAGCAAAATAATTGATGACTTTCGAAGTACGGAGGATATAAAATGTAGACTGGCTATGGCAAAGAAAGCGTTTCTGAAGAAGAGAAATTTGTTAATATCGAATACAGATTTAAGTCTGAGGAAGTCTTTTCTGAAAGTATTTGTATGGAATGCAGTCATGTATGAAAGTGAAATATGGACGATAACTAGTTTAGGCAAGAAGAGAATAGAAGCTTTTGAAATGTGGTGCTACAGAAGAATGCTGAAGATTAGATGGGTATGTCACGTAATTAATGAAGAGGTACTAAATAGAATTTGGGAGAAGACAAATTTGTGGCAATACTTGACTAGAAGACGGAATCGGTTGCTAAGACACGTTCTGAAGCATTAAGGGCGCACCAATTTAGTATTGGAGTTCAGCGAGGAGGGCAAAAATCGTAGAGGGAGACCAAGAGATGAATACAGTAAGCAGATTCAGAAGGGTATACGTTGCAGTAGTTACTTGGAGATGAAGAGCCTTGAACAGGATAGAGTAGCATGAAGAGCTGAATTAAACCAGTCTCGGGACTGAAGAGCACAAAAACAACTCCTCTATCCGAATTTTTACAGAAGATGTTATTTTTGTAATTCCTATAGAAATCGCCCCCACACTATTCCAGACTCTCGCCTTGATTTTGTCAGTTGTAAACTGATGACACGTTCTCTTAACGCTGGAATGACGCATCTTTCACTTCTGTCAACTGGACCTTCACAGGCATGTTTCACGCCAGGGCGTTCCATGATAGACATACTCGATACTTATATACACTCCTGGAAATTGAAATAAGAACACCGTGAATTCATTGTCCCAGGAAGGAGAAACTTTATTGACACATTCCTGGGGTCAGATACATCACATGATCACACTGACAGAACCACAGGCGCATAGACACAGGCAACAGAGCATGCACAATGTCGGCACTAGTACAGTGTATATCCACCTTTCGCAGCAATGCAGGCTGCTATTCTCCCATGGAGACGATCGTAGAGATGCTGGATGTAGTCCTGTGGAACGGCTTGCCATGCCATTTCCACCTGGCGCCTCAGTTGGACCAGTGTTCGTGCTGGACATGCAGACCGCGTGAGACGACGCTTCATCCAGTCCCAAACATGCTCAATGGGGGACAGATCCGGAGATCTTGCTGGCCAGGGTAGTTGACTTACACCTTCTAGAGCACGTTGGGTGGCACGGGATACATGCGGACGTGCATTGTCCTGTTGGAACAGCAAGTTCCCTTGCCGGTCTAGGAATGGTAGAACGATGGGTTCGATGACGGTTTGGATGTACCGTGCACTATTCAGTGTCCCCTCGACGATCATCAGTGGTGTACGGCCAGTGTAGGAGATCGCTCCCCACACCATGATGCCGGGTGTTGGCCCTGTGTGCCTCGGTCGTATGCAGTCCTGATTGTGGCGCTCACCTGCACGGCGCCAAACACGCATACGACCATCATTGGCACCAAGGCAGAAGCGACTCTCATCGCTGAAGACGACACGTCTCCATTCGTCCCTCCATTCACGCCTGTCGCGACACCGCTGGAGGCGGGCTGCACGATGTTGGGGCGTGAGCGGAAGACGGCCTAACGGTGTGCGGGACCGTAGCCCAGCTTCATGGAGACGGTTGCGAATGGTCCTCGCCGATACCCCAGGAGCAACAGTGTCCCTAATTTGCTGGGAAGTGGCGGTGCGGTCCCCTACGGCACTGCGTAGGATCCTACGGTCTTGGCGTGCATCCGTGCGTCGCTGCGGTCCGGTCCCAGGTCGACGGGCACGTGCACCTTCCGCCGACCACTGGCGACAACATCGATGTACTGTGGAGACCTCACGCCCCACGTGTTGAGCAATTCGGCGGTACGTCCACCCGGCCTCCCGCATGCCCACTATACGCCCTCGCTCAAAGTCCGTCAACTGCACATACGGTTCACGTCCACGCTGTCGCGGCATGCTACCAGTGTTAAAGACTGCGATGGAGCTCCGTATGCCACGGCAAACTGGCTGACACTGACGGCGGTGGTGCACAAATGCTACGCAGCTAGCGCCATTCGACGGCCAACACCGCGGTTCCTGGTGTGTCCGCTGTGCCGTGCGTGTGATCATTGCTTGTACAGCCCTCTCGCAGTGTCCGGAGCAAGTATGGTGGGTCTGACACACCGGTTTCAATGTGTTATTTTTTCCATTTCCAGGAGTGTAGATATTGTCAGTCGCTGTAAATGGCTTTGTTTAGATTTCAATAAGAAAATTAGATGGAGTAGAATACACATACCGACATGGAACTTGTCAGTTGCTGTTCATGGTATTGTCTGGATTGCCAGCAAGCTTAAGCATGAGTTACATCATCCATGAGAACATTACAGTTCTTTTTAACTCTTAATGGGTTTGTTTGGATTAAAAAAATGGTTCAAATGGCTCTGAGCACTATGGGACTTAACATCTATGGTCATCAGTCCCCGAGAACTTAGAACTACTTAAACCTAACTAACCTAAGGACAGCACACAACACCCGTCATCACGAGGCAGAGAAAATCCCTGACCCCGCCGGGAATCGAACCCGGGAACCCGGGCGTGGGTAGCGAGAACGCTACCGCACGACCACGAGCTGCGGACTTTTGGATTAAAAAAGGAACTTATAATGGGGTAGAATACACATACCTATATGGAACTGGTCATTTGCTGTACGTAGTATTGTTTAAATTTCCAGAAAGCTTAAGATGGAATGTAATACACACGTATTCTATCATCCATAAGAACCTTTCATTTTCATCCAACATTTATTGCTTCAATAGAAAATCCGCATTCCTATTTTGGCTTCGCATACTAGAATCTAAATGAACCAAACCGCAAGAAACTATGTGCCACTCGAACGAAGTCTAAAGAACTGATGTCCGTTGTCGCTCAATCCGTCTGCCATTGCCATCGAGTCCATTCGTTGTAAATTTCACCGCATTCTGATAAGCTTTACATTCCATAGATTTAAAACTGGTTCATAAGTTTGCGCATAACTTTATACTTACTTTGCGTAACGACAAAGGTGTATAAGCAGTTAAACACATTTCACTTGAAGACCAACAAAAGAGCTTGGCTAGGCTACAGAAGCTTCGTATGCATCCAGTTTCTCCTACAACTATTTAGCCAAGTTTTGGGGAACGTTAAATACATACATTCTCATTTTATTAATCGAAACGCACGATTAGCTTGCTGATAAATCTATGTCGGCGCTCTCACCCGAAGATCATGACGAACACAAGTTTTCGTTAATTATTCTCGATGAAGGTTGAAATGCATTCTTCCAGCTACTACATACGTCAAGGCTGTATCTAGAGAAGGACTTCAATTTTTTGTCAGCGAAATTGGGGTTTTATGTTACTTTAAAAAGAAAAAAAAACAGATAAAAGAGACGTCCTTTTTGTCTATTTTATAAAAAAAGCCGCTGAATCGACAACGTTGAAAATTTCTGCGGAAATATTCTAGATTCGTCTCTAGGATTCATTCCTTTTGCCTTAAGTCTCGATAGAGTATTATTCTGTCCCACTAATTTAGTTTTTATGATACAAAACTGATGGCCTAAGGTTATTTTATCGATGTCGGATCTTGTGAAATCTGCAGCAATTAAGGTTTGTTGGTGAATAAATAATCAGTCACAATTACGTTTAAAATGCATTATTTCAATGCCTTAATGGGTTTCAGGCTATCATGCTCTTCTTTAGATGGCTAACGTATGTAATTACGTTAACATTTTCATCAGCAGCATCTCGTCCACACATGCGATATGTTCCAATGGACGGCGCCTTGTCTTCCTATGGTCCTCATGTGTTTTTAGGACAACGCACAAGCTGTTTGATCGTGAATAGCGCACATAGTCGAAACAAATTACTGTGGCACACTAACTCTTCATAATATCCTTCATATTAATTTGAGGTTCAAACATGGGCTTTACATTTATCGCGAATCTCTCAGCCAGCACAAATTACCAAGCGACTGGAAGAAATCGTAGGTGACTTCAGAACAAGAGCAAAAGAACGGACCCGCAAAATTAAAGACCAGTATCCCTAAGTTCTATTTGCTTCAGAATCATTGACACATATGCTCAGTTGTAATATTATAAACTTTCCTGAGACTGAGATGCTTATGTCCACGAATCAGTAATGTTTTAGAAGGGATCGCTCGTTCGAAACTCAGCTTGCCCTTTTCTCACATGTTATACTGCGGACTATGGATCAAGGGCAACAGGCAGATTCAATACGTCTAGATTTCCGGAAAGCATTTGACACGCTGCTCCATTGCGGGCTGTTAACAAATATACAAGCATATTGAATAAGTTCACAGATAGATTCTTAAGTAATAGAAACCAGTATGTTTTCGTCAACGGCAAGTGTTCATCGGAGACAATTGTTTTGTCAGGAGTGCCCCAGGGAAGTGTGTTACGACGGCTGTTGTTCTCTATGTTCATAAATGATTTGGCTGACAAGGTGGGTAGCAATCTGTTGTTGTCTGCTGATGGTGCTGTGGTGTACGGTAAGGTATCGAAGTTAAATGACTGTAGGAAGATACAAGACGACGTGGAGGAACTAATGCGTTAGGATAACACCATCACAGTCGTACACGAGAATCACCATAACTTTAGACCGCTCCATTCGCACCACCTACAGAAAAGGCTCTGCTAACGGTATAATACGCCTTCGACATCGCTGGCAGCGGGTTCTATACAACGCTGGTGAATACGTTGAAGAACAGTAACAGGTGAAAACATGTAACTCTTTTGTATCGGTTGTGAATAAATAGTTGGCACTATTTAAGTTCCAACCCTCGTACTTAAAACTCGTACACACCCAATCGATGCTGGAACAGAGCTTGTGATCTCTACTGCAACACGCAGAGATGAAGAATGTCTGAGTTCATCAATAGTACACTAAAATTCAGAAAGATTTTCATGATCATTTTTCGAGTTTTAATGTTGTAACCGCAACACGCTTGCAGAAAAAAATCAGGCCTTTATGACAGCCCACTTCGGTTCAGTTCAGAATGATTCTCAAGTGTGGCAACTTCAGCGTTTTATTCGAAAAAGTATAGATTGAGCAAGTAAAGAAGAGTTCCAGAGCTCTGAGGACTAGTGACTCTGCTCATTTCTCATTAATGTGACAGAAAATAGTAACTAGTATTGGTATTTTTCAGTAAAAGAGCTTAGAGAATTGCAGAATGTGGAAGTTACTACTTTCTCATTAATAAGACAACAAAAGTAATAATTGGTTTCCCACTATTGAAGTTCCTACCCTCGTACTGTGCTTATTTGTATTCGCTTATAACATATAGCATTATATTGAAGTGTAACTCCTCCCATTCTCAAAGGATATTTTTGGCTCGGAACGGCCATTTAGAACAATATGAGCTGTAATACTACGAACCTCTTGTCCATCACTGCTGAAGAGTCTGGGAACTCTGACATTGTCCACTCAACATATTTTTTTCTTTAATGACGTTTTTCTTATTCCCGAGAATTAACAGCTTTCACTCCGTTAATCCTAGGCAGAAATACATTCTCAGTTCGAATCGAAACTTCTTTATTCTTGTGTAGAAAGGAGTAAATCTTCCTCGTGAATCCATTTTCAATACGTTACCACAAGAATTACGGAATCTTAGCAATAATCCTCGTACTTCCTCGTTTAAAGTGAAGAATGTCCTCACGGTTCCCACCATCTGTTCTCTTGTGGAATTCCTGGATAAAATTTAAGCAAGTTCCTGTGTTCCATTGTTGATTTTGCTAATACACGAGGTGACAAAACTCATGGCATACTTCCTAATAACATGTCGGTTCTCCTGGCGTATTGAAGAAACTTGACGTGGCATGAAATCCGTAAGTCGTTGGAAGTCTTCTGCAGAAATATTGAGCCATGCTGCCTATATAGCCGTCCTTAATTCCGAAAGGGTTGACAGATCAGGATTTTGTGTACGAACTGACCTTTCGATTATGCCCCATAAACATTCGATGGTATTATTGCCGGACTCTCTGGGTGACCAAATCATTTGCTCGAACTGTCCAGAATGTTCTTCAAATCAACCACTAACCGTTGTGGCCCGGTGTCAAGGCGCATTGTCATGCATAATAATTCCATCGTTATTTGGGAACATGAAGTCCATGAATGGCTACAGATGGTCTACAGGTAGCCCAGCATAACAATTTCCAGTCAATGATTGATTCATTTCATGCAGTCACAGCCCACACCATTATGGAGGCACCTCCAGTTTGCACAGTGCCTCGTTAACAACGTAGGTCCATGGATTCGTGGGGCCTGCGCCCCTTTAATTCCATTATCAACCCTTAGGAACCGAAATTGGGACTTATGTGACCATGTCACGGTTTTCCAGTCGTCTAGGGTACAACCGATATGGTCACGAGCGCAGAAGGCCATACCATGCTGTTAGCAAAGGCACTCGCGTCGGTTGTCGACGGCAATAGCCCATTAACGCCAAATTTCGCCACGCTCTCCTAACAGATATGTTCATCGTACATCCCACAATGATTTCTCAGTTATTTCAAGCAGTGCTGCTTGTCTGTTAGCACTAACAACTCTACGCAAATTCCGCTGCTCTCGGTTGTATTCTCGGTACGCTCTCAATACTCTAGGTCTCAGAATATTGAATTCCATAAAGATTCGTGAAATGGAGTGTCCCATGCGTGTAGCTCCAAATTCTATTCCGCGTTCAGAGTGTTTTAACTCCAGTTTTGCGGCCATAATCAAGTCGGATACGTTTTACGTAAATCACCTGAGTACAAACTCTGCTAATGCAGTGCTCTTTTATATCTTCTGTACGCAGTACTACCGTCATATGTATTAGTGTATATCGCTATCCCACGATTCGTCACCTCAGTGCATATACTCATCAGCTTGTCCTCTGCACAGGATTAGTGTGTTATGTTAGTTAGTATTAACTTTTTTGATGTTAGTTCCATGAACATGGAGATTTCCTTCTCAGTTTTGTTCCACGGAACTGGACGTGTAATATAAAATAAACTATACACTTTATAAGCATATTTTGTTAGCCTTTAAAGAGACATGCGGGACTTAACTACACAAACTCAAAAAATACACGGTTAAACACAAACCTTTTGAGCACTTAGTAACATCTTCACGAAACTGCACACCCGAAGGGCATTACGGAATGTAAATTTGAGTACGTTGTTGCGCTCGTGGACACACAGTTGTCAACGTAACCTCTCATGTGACTGTGCTTCGAAACTACCACGGCGTAGCGCGAAATGATCCTCGCACCACAGCCAGTCAGCGCAGCCTCTGCGATTGGCGGGGCGCGAGACCAATCACGCTACGACTGCTCCGCAAATTTACTCCGAAAGGTTTAGTGGCGCTTCCAGATTAATTCTCTGCGGCA
The DNA here is from genome assembly GCF_023898315.1 of Schistocerca nitens. Taxonomy (NCBI): domain Eukaryota; kingdom Metazoa; phylum Arthropoda; class Insecta; order Orthoptera; family Acrididae; genus Schistocerca; species Schistocerca nitens. Next base: position 628,138,528 of record NC_064616.1, on the reverse strand, counting down.
CTTAAATACTGAAGCATTCTAAATAAGACTCGTCAGCCTCGCTTCGAGCCGCCTGACAGGATTAAAAACCGTCACCACTCTTGTATAACCCATAAGCGCCCTGGAGCTACCCAACTACTTACAGAAGGCTCTGATATTCGACCAATAGACTGGGAAACGAGCTCACCAAAGTCACTACCCTGTCTCCAATTGGTATCTAGCAGTTTTCGACGGTAATACCCTACATAAACAGAATAGAGTAACAGCCTAAAATCAAAGAGCAGAAAGACATGCACAAGAACTGAATACTTCAGATTACCGTTACAGGAAAACTAAACTTATTCTCTTGTCATAAGACCCTCCATGTTTGCTTAGTTGGTTCAACATCACAGCCAGGTAACGAATGGCTGCACGTTATGCTATGTATCCTGTCCCTAAAGAGTACAGGTTGGTTGTAATTAAAGTGCAGCTACTCACAGAGGTTCATTGTGGGCTGTAATTACCTTGTGGCAGCGAGACTTCTTGATAGACATGCTACTGCGTTAATGCGGAACTGATGCACGATGAAAAAAATGAGTTTTGATTTTGGCCACCAGTTGCAAATCTAGCACTGTTTATTCAAAAATTTTATACATTACTTAACGGCTGTTGACAGTCACCTTCCAAAAATGTTTACGCATAGAAATGTTTGCATATGTAGCGGATTACGAATGAGATAAGGGCAGAAAATGTCAAAGAAATGAGAAAGGCATACGAGCGGTCTAAGGCGCTGCAGTCATGGACTGTGCGGCTGGTCCCGGCGTAGGTTCGAGTCCTCCCTCGGGCATGGGTGTGTGTGTTCGTCCTTAGGATAATTTAGGTTAAGTAGAGTGTAAGCTTAGGGACTGATGACCTCAGCAGTTAAGTCCCATAAGATTTCACACACATTTTTTTGAGAAAGGCATAATTCTGGTTTAATGTTAACCACCGTTTATACAACTTGAAATTACATTTAAATCAATACCCTTAACTGCTGACGGGCGTTGATATACATCAACGGGGCAATTGAAAATGTGTGCCCCGATCGGGACTCGACCCCGGGATCTCTTGCTTACATAGCAGACGCTCTATCCATCTTTTTTTAACCCATTTTGTTCTATATTGTTCGTTGAATTTGTTCGCGGCGGACGTCCGATGACACTCGTTCAGGTTGCTCGTAGATCCGTGCTCTCAGTTTTTTATTACAGAGGGTAGCTAAACCCTCTGACCGAACACACTGAGCTACCGTGCCGACGTCCATCTGAGCCACCGAGGGCACAGATAGTGCGACTGCAGGGATTTATCGCCGGTACGATCCCCGGGAGACCCACATTCTCAACTTGTAGTCCACACACGACATTCGTAGTGTACCTGCCATTATACCCATTACCTGCGACAGACAACCCACCGAGTCCCGTAAGAGTTCAGGCAATTCGTGTGCATCCGCACTGAAGAAGGTCATCAGCCAGGTAGCCTTAACGATATGAAGATGGCATCTGTTCTTTCGGACATGTCCGAACGACGTGAGCAACAGTTGCTCACAGTAGTCCCAGTAGAATCTGAGCACCGTGTTGCTATATACCTGCCTTCAGGTCAAAATGGTTCAAATGGCTCTGAGCACTATGGGACTCAACTGCTGTGGTTATCACTCCCCTAGAACTTAGAACTACTTAAACCTAACTAACCTAAGGACATCACACACATCCATGCCCGAGGCAGGATTCGAACCTGCGACCGTAGCAGTCCCACGGTTCCGGACTGCGCGCCTAGAACCGCGAGACCACCGCGGCCGGCCCGCCTTCAGGTCAGGTAGAGCCCGAACGTGTCCGTGGTAATCCCGTTCATTTAGATATCGCCAGAGCCAAAAGTCACTCGCATTCTGATCAGGTGGTCTTGCAGGCCATGCATCTGGGAAACCTCTGGAGATAACACATTCGTGGAATGCTGCGTTAAGCAGGTCTTTCACTGGGCGACCGACGTGAAGTATTGCCTCATCTTGCTTGAAAACTGTGGTTTCTACGCAGTTGCGTTCTTCCAAAGCGGGAATCAAATTCTGTACCAGGAGGTGTCGATAACGTTCAGGTGTCACGGCACATGTTAAATGCCCTCTGTGTGTATTATTCTCGATGAAGAATGGGCTGAGAGTAAAGGTGCTTGTGAATCCACACCATACAGTCACATATGCCGAAAGTAATGGGTCTTTGTGCGCAACAAGCGGTTTAACAGTACATCAGATTTGGAAGATCTGTGTATTCACTGCACCCCGTAGTGTAAAACGGGTCTCGTCATTCCATACAATATTGATCGTCCACATGTCATCAACTTCGATCTGTACTGGGAACCGAAGAGCTAAATCAGAACGTATCTGCGGACCCTGAGGTCTCAGATGCTGCACGGTCTGGATCTTGAATGGGTACCAGTGTAATACAGACAGAGAGACTTTCCATACTGTTCACCAAGGGATCGATAATTCTCGTGACTCTGCATGAGCACTAGCACAACCAGAGGCACTTTCTTTAAGGTCAGTTACGGCATCAGCAACATCGACAATAACTTCCACAGGGATAGGAGTAAGCCTTGTGTTCCAAGTGCCACGCCAAGCTCACCTGGGTTTTCGAATTTCACTGTCATCTTCTTTAAACCATTTAAATACATCGGGTCTCTCCTCAGACATTTCAGCTGGCGATACTTTCTCAATGCAGTTTAACTGCTTCTCTTCACATAAAAATTTTGACTAATAGCGCCCAGCCTCTGGTCTAGATGGTCATACTGTTCACTCACATTATGGCTTGTCAGATGACAGCGTGGATGTCACACTGACATACAAACATCATACAGCGCCAGATTTGCACCTGGTGGCAAAAATTGAAACTAATTTTTTCCAGTGTAAATCGATTCCGTACTAACGCATTAGCTACAAAGTTTCTCTGCCATACGATAATTACACCCCAAAGTTGACTTTTGTGAGTAGCCGCACTACCTAGTGTATGTACGCCCACCAAAATTTTAACACTCACATTGAAAACTGGCTTACGACTAAGCTGGTTTCAATGATCGATCTTGGGAATGCACTTGCGAACTCTGTCGAAACTTTTCGCAAGGGGAGAACAACTTTATTAATCATTCATTGTCGACGTTTGTTATACACCCTGCTATACTATCTCTGCCTCAGAGGATTTAAAGATTGCATCTTGCACACAAGGAGGGCCAGTAGCCGACCGCTCGAATCCGCGGACTCCAAACAGCTGCACGAAATTGTTTTAGCATGTAGCCCTTTCAGTCCGTCGGTTTCCAGAAGAGAATGTAGATACTTCAGTTGGTCATTTCATGCTAATGCTAACAGCATTTGCTGTACGATTCTGCTCCGTGCGAGTGCTTTCTAACTGCCCGTTCTGCTCAAGCACCAGAGAAACTTCGTTCTCCCCAGGTCAAGGGAAAATGTCCTTCCGAACACGACAGCCACAGAATGAGCACACAGATTCGGTTAGGAAAAGATATTTTAAACGCGCATCTCTCTGTCCACTTCACTTTTGTTTTTACCAGTGTGTACCATGGCGTATTACCAAAACGCGTGCGACTGGTGTAGGTTAGGTAGACGGCAGCAGATGTCGGAGACAAACGACATTCTTACTCTCATAATACGGAAAATAAGATCTTGTTATATACTTCCCTCCAGAAGACAAAGATTGATTTAAGTGCCGCAATAATGCAATTCGTGATAATATGCCCGTACCTTCCTCTGATATTGTCTAGTCAATTATAGGGCGACCTACAGTTCAACTGTTTAACAACAATTTAACAAGAACAAACAAAGGCTGTTCTTTGGTCTAATTGTAGTAAATTAATTGCCAGTTAAAGCACGTTCACATTTTACAGATTTGAGTAAAGGAAACCCACTGACCATCGCGCGAAGGTGCTGCAAAATTTTTGGGTCTCTATGAAAAAACAGTGCGTTGCATAACAGGGAGACCTTATATCCAGTAATAGAAGGTATATGCGGTGCTTGGATAGAAATGTAAGTGACAGCAATGGGAGTACCAGATGGCCAAGCCTTTAGTAAAATTAGCATTTTTGGCGTGTATCGGTCGAGACATAATCCTTTCCTGTCAGCGCAGTTTCTAAACAGCGGTTGGCACAGCAGAAATAGTTGAGAACGGCAGTCCGAGGATCGTGGGGTCCAGTTACTATGCGGAAAAATTTTAATTTCTTATTATAAATTTCTACTTTACGCAAATAATGCTCAGTATATTGTGTTTATGAATGTTTTTGTAAAAGGCATGCAAAGGAAAAGCAAAGGAAAATTTAGGGCTGCTCATAAATTACGAAGAAAAGATGGTACTTACCAGCGTCTACGAGTACTCTGAAAATAGACTTCCAACAAGGGATTGTAATTAAAATGTCAGGACTTCGTATTCCGTTAGTTTCATTTTGACCTCCGAGCAGACATCGGCAAATGCATACCAACAATAGGTTTCCACTGCAGGTAAAATCATCCCATCGACCACTGAGAACAACAATGTTTGGTAACGGTCTTTGATTGTAGTTTACATCTTTTGGCTGAAAACGATCGGGTCACATCAGAAAGTTCCTCAGAAATAACCGAAGGACACATTGAAATTAAAAGTAAAGTGTGCGAGAAAATAATTGAGATTTTAAAGGATTTATGCGTTAGTATGCGGCGATCAGTTCATTTGGTCCGAAGAAGTCGACGGTCGAGGGGAATGTGAAGAAGTGGAGGGAGACTTCTTGTCAAGCGATGACTACGAACAAATCGAAAAAGAAATTGAAAATGATACAGATTTTGTTTCACTAGATTACAGAGTAATGGTGGTTAATGTTGCAAAAACACATCAAAAGTATAATATGAAGAGTCTACAAACGAAAGACCGAGCGAGGTGGCGCAGTGGTTAGACACTGGACTCGCATTCGGGAGGACGACGGTTCAATCCCGCGTCCGGCCATCTTGATTTAGGTTTTCCGTGATTTCCCTAAATCACTCCAGGTAAATGCCAGGATGGTTCCTTTCAAATGGCACGGCTGACTTCCTTCCCCGTCCTTCCCTTATCCGATGAAACCGATGACCTCGCTGTCTGGTCTCGTTCCCCAAACAACCCCCCCCCCCCTCCCCCAACAGATAGATAGATAGATACAAACGAAAGGAGAATCTCGCTTGAAGAATATGTGAAATCAGAAAATTTGAGAGCAGATTAAAAACGGATGAAGTGAAAGCATAAATATAACAAATTTGGTACCTGGAAACATGACCGCTTCGTAGAGACGTGTAGGTATAACCAACAAGCTACCACAAGAAACTTGCAACAAAGGGAACTTGTTTTTGCGAGTCATTGTCCAATTTTGGAATGTCTCGAAAACCTGAGGAAGAGAGCTGAGACAGTAGCATAAAATTCCCCAGAAAAGACAGCCACTATTGACGAAGTCCTTGCTGCAGCAGAGACGTTTCGAGTCCAAATTTGGGGTCTTATCTCTACTTAAGAAAATATTTTTGCTATCAACACCGATGAAACAGGTAAGGCGAGAATTCTTCGTCGAAATAGTATTCTTGACGTCACGTAAAATAAAATGTTTATCTTCGTATGTTCTCTTTCTAGTCTGCCAGTACCAATCGACTTATAACCGGACCATGCACTATCGAATGGCGAGAGTAGTTCTGTTGAAACGAAAGGATATGAACAAAGGGACCCATTCGTATGCAGCACAATATGCTACAACCCTTTCTATAAAATTATTTTCAACAGCCAACGCATGACTCTTTTGGACCGAGGATTCAAAAAACTGGGGATGAGCGTGCGACAAAATATAGGAATGTTGTCATTACTTCATGAAAATGTTGTGGACTTACAACAGCCTAATACAATTTTTTTTTCATTGAAGTTGTGAAGTCCTGCGTGCAGCAGAACAAATTTATTTTGTTAACTGACTCATGGGAAGGACAAACAAATCCACCATTCCCCGACGAGATTTTGTAAGGTAGACATGGATTGTCGTCGTGTAGTATTAAAGGGGTTCCGCCCAAATGCACTCTGGTAATAGAACCATGAAACGTCTCTTTTTCGTCCGGTAAAGAATTTGATAAGAAAACTGAAAAAACTGCTCTTATCTCATCGAAAGAGGAAAAGGAATCACATCCTGAGAAGACAACATCATAACACATTCCATTATACATTGCCAGCTATCTTCACCAATATTTGGGGAAATGATGCGTTGCGCACGGTTTGCCGCCAAATTGTGCTGTCAAAGACAACCATTTATCAGTGTAAACCAAGTTAGTTTTTCTATAGCAACTTTAAAATAACCACGTAACTGTAAAAGCTTGGCGTTTATAATGTGTGCGGAATGCCTATAAAATTACTGCTCCCCCTTTTTTACGCTGAATATCACACAATCTCGGTAAATTCTCAACTATAAAATAACAGAATTATCTAATTTTATATAAGAGCTTCTCGTGTACGCCTGAATCACAGTCCCTTCAGAGAAATTTATTTACAGTCACAGATTTTCCTTCGCATTTCCTTCCCATGCCTCTTATGAAAATATTAATAAATGCAACACGCTGAGTATTTTTTCAATTTATTTGCAATATAAATAACGTAAAAATTGAAAATTAAAAGTATACCAAATTTTCCGCATATGGACTCCATCCCACGACCCTCTGACTACCGCTTTCATCTCTCCCGCAGCACCAAACGCTGTCTAGAAAGTATACTAACATAAATGACTCTTGCCTCGCTCGACCCGCCCAAAAAATGCATTTCTTTTTATAAATGGTTGCCCAAGTGGGGCTCCCAATTTGTCACTTTCATTTCTTTATAGCCCTGGGCATGCTATAAATCTGGACGAGATCGGTGATAATGCGTAGGTGCTATCCCCTCGTAAGTAAAGCCAGTAGCACTTCTTTTCTTGTCTCTATGTCGTAATGAGGAATACAAGAATTTCCGTTGTTAGCCTCGTTGCTACGTATTGGAAGACACGCGTAGCTACCTGTTTCGATCTGGTACCCGCCCACAACGGTGCCGGCGGCAACAGTGGTAATACAACGGACGAGCCGATTGCCATAGCTCCGTTCCTCGTAGTGATCTTTGAACACGCTTCGGTCATCGGTCTGGAAGCAACTTGGCCACGCATGCACGCCTTCCGCCGGGCCTGCGTACGAAGACCGCGGCATTGTGGACACTTGAAGATACCACTTGCCAGCTATAACCAGTAGTAAATGCCTGACCACTTGCCGCGAGTAAATAATGCGGAATTTACACAACGTAGAATTGTGATATTCCCGAGAGCAGCAGATTCGTAAGATTCCCTGAGAAACCCTAAAGAATCATATCGGTAGTTGCACTCCTCTCATATCTTTAGTTTTTAATGACTGCTGAACACCATAACGCTGAATGTAAACCAACAACGATTGACATTAAAATGTTATGAACAGATTCCATGAAGGCAAAGTGGCTAATACAGGACGACATATATTAGAACAAATAATGCATTATTTGTTGCAACTATGTCTGCGTAACACAGTTTATTGAAAACAACACAAAATGGAGTTACATCACTAATAAAAGTGTACTGACACAGATAACAGCGTAAAACCAAAGTCGTCTACTGATTAAATGAACAATTGCAGTCAGAGCTGGCATCTCATTCATAAGCAGTCTTCACAGGACACTGCTGCTCGGACAGCGGCGCTGTTTGACCCAGAGCTTCTAGTTATGGCACAGAGCAGCACTGCAATACGCGAAACCTGCTGACCATACTAGCACTGACGTAATAAATGCGCTCAGAGTGTTTTTAATCTATGATTTAAATGAAACAAAGGGATGAAATAATAAATTTCAGCCTGACGTAGACGGTGGACTGGTTGTACGTTAAAATTAAATTTGAGGTGCTTAAATCAGTAACACGTCTAATTTTAAAATTTCTTATTAATCGGATGGGAAACGAGTTGTGTCGTCTCTGGTGAAAAGCGAGAGAGCAAACTCTTGGATGCAACAGGTAGCATTCTTCTCTAGAGTCAGCCTGGACTGAAGAGGATGGTGTTGATGTCATAAAAGTTTAATGTGGAGAGGGGGGGGGGAGGCCCACTGCTCGCTGTCGCATGTCCACCGATGACGTCAGTTACGTAGCAAAATACGAAATTAACCAGCGAACAAAGACTGTCAAGGGGATAATATGTATACAGACATCTTCGATATGCAACGGGAGATCCGGTAGATCAGTACTGAGCGACATCAGACAGCTCATGAGCAAACTTTGTGTCTCTACAGCCTTTGTTAATTCATCGATCTTCATTTTGATAAACCTTCTGAGCCACCAGGTTAGTCAATTTGGTACTATTATCCATTTTTATAGATTTCTCTTGGTGCCTAAAACTCCTTAGATGGGTACCGTTGTTTCCATCTTCTTTTGAAGAAAATATAGACTGCAGTCAGTGTCGTCTCAGGCAACATAATAATACAGGGAGTATACACATCACTAAACGGTTTCAGTTTTCACAGGCTATTGTGGCACTCCACGCTGTCTAGTACCTCTTACGTACTTACCAGCTTGTAACAGACCTATTGAACGAGGAATGAAGCCGATGCTGCTACTGTTCAAAAAATGGCTCTGAGCACTGTGGGACTTAACATCTGTGGTCATCAGTCCCCTAGAACTTAGAACTACTTAAACCTAACTAACCTAAGGACATCACACACATCCATGCCCGAGGCAGGATTCCAACCTGCGACCGTAGTGGTTGCGCGGTTCCAGACTGAAGCGCCTAGAACCTCTCTGCCACACCGGCCGACTGCTACTGTTCTTGGCTGGACATTATCGTTGGACAGTTAGGTAAAGAATGACTAATTTGTTGTGTCTTGTCATAAGATATACGGTGGTGTTTCTGAAGGCAGACATCAAATTATAGTCGTCGAAAATGCCACTTAAGCATCCACAGAGCACAATGTAGGCCTGATCGTGATGTGTTATTCTAGCAGTTCTTAAGAACACTGATTTTGCTGCATTTCAGCAAGACATGCTGACCTCCGTGTCTCGTATGCATGATATACGACATTCGCCAGAGAAGGCTACCTTTTATACCTCTTGTACTCTTTATCAACCAGCAACAGTCTACTTTCAACCAAGCGAGGAGTGCAGTGACTGGCACGCTGGACTCGCATTTGGGAAGACGATGGAACAAATCTCCAACCTGTCATCCGGGTTTATGTTTTCCGTAATTTCCCTAATTAGCTCCAGGCAAATGACGGGATGTATTTTTTTTTTTTCAAGAAAGGTACTGCCCATTTCCTTCCCCATGTTCCTATAATTCGAGCTTTTGCTCCGTCTCTAGGGACCGCGCTTTCGGTGGGCTGTTAAACTCTCATCTTCCTTTCTTCCTTATTTACTTCCAGCTCCGAATCTGTAGTGCAAGAACGTTAAAATCGAATCTGGTCGCCCCTTTGATTCACTTGAACGAAGAACTATTTAACTGTGGAATGTTATTGATCTTCCTAAATTATGGTGGCTGAACCCACTACAATACCTTAGAACCTACCAACTGCCGGCCGCTGTGGCCGAGCGGTTCTAGGCTCTCCGGTCCGGAACAGCGCCGCTGCTACGGTCGCTGGTTCGAATCCTGCCTCGGGCATGGATGTGTGTGACATCCTTAGGTTAGTTAAGTTTGAGTAGTTTCTAAGTCTAGGGGACTGAAGACCTCAGATGTTAAGTCAAATAGTGCTTTGAACCATTTCAACTCTACCAACAGGGTGATGTTGGGAACTACTTCCTTAATAACATTTTAAGTATAATAAACGCTGTGAAGAATGATACCAGCAGAGTACTAATGGGTCCACTCCAGTACTGCAAACGGATTCGATCCGGATGTCAATCCAAAATATGTTGACCCCGCACTTTACATCCCAGTATGGCCTATAAAATTATCTAATGTAGTGAGAGATCGATCGCTCAAGGCAAAAAACGAGAGTCCTCAACTTTTGTTCTCGAAACTAACGTAAGCATTTGTACCATCACTGAAACATGGTTCAAACGAAACGAACTGTTCGCGCTCCCAGGATACTCTGTCATTAGAGAAGGTTGAGATGATGGCTACGGAGGGGCAACGTTGTTTATAAAACTCGATATTTATTTTTCTGTTGTCAGTACTGGCATTCAGCATGATACACTGCAAACGGTGAGTATCTGCCTGAAGATTAAGGACCTCCACCTGAATTGGGTCTCCTCATACAAAGCACCTAACGATAGACTTTCCAAACGACAGTTGACAACGATAATTACTCCATCGGGAAACCTCTTCAACTACTAGATGTCTTTAACGGTCACCATATGCTGTGGGGTGCACAAAGGCCTAGGCAATGGGAAAAATGCTAGTGGATTTACTAGACGAAGTAAAATTTATAATATTAAATGAGGGCTCATCAGCACGGAGAGTCCGACCAAATGAAGTCCCGATGGCAGCAGCCTTGAGCGTAGCATGCGCTGCACTTTATCCCAGAACAACAAGGGAAGCGCTATCGGATACTTTCCGTTCGGATCACTTGACAATTCAAATCGTAGTGAATGCACAACGTAGGGAGACTGTCAAACGTATAATCAGCCGAAAATGGGACACAAACAAAGCCAATTGGAACCCATACGAAACAGTACTGGAAGGAAAACTGAAATCAGTCATCGAAACAGAGCACCCTATCGAGATTATGGAATCTCGGTATCGCTTATCAGTTAAGCAGCGGACGTCTCAATACCTCTAAAATGACGTAAGCAGTCTTCTCAGACGCGGTCACATTATTGGTGGGATTCAGAATGTGCCGCAGTTCTCAAGGAACGAAGACAAACATTAGGGAAATACAAAACTCTCTAAAATGATATGAACTTAATTGCTCTTAAGAAGCACAAGCTGCAGCCAAGAAAGTATTCTAGTGCCAGAATAGAAAATCGTGGCATTATATCTGCACTGCAGTCTGCAAAGAAAAACCAGGATTTGGAATGAAATAAACTACATTAAAAACGGTCTGATAATGTACACGCACACACCTCCACCTTCCGACGAACTTTTTGAATCATTCTTGTGAATGACAGCCATAGCTGACGTAATGGACAAGGAAGACGAGGCGGAATAGTAAGAGAAGCACAGTGTCATTACACAACCCTTTTTGCCGGAAGGACTCAAGACTGAGCTTTTCCAAAGGAAGGTACTGCTCCTGGCCCCGATTATAGTGCCCATCCGATGCTACGACACGTCCCCCACAAAGTGAAAATGCTGCTACTCAAAATTTGCAATAGCGTATGGATTCAAAAGTTCAAACTCGACTCCCCAAAAGCACTCTTGCGTAAAATCGTAAGCTTCGTGAGCAATAGGAAAACAAACATTTTCCAGCAAGGAACTACACTGGGATCCAGAAAAACTTGCCGATGACTCCAGAAGGGACCAGTCTTGACTCCCGTATTATTTCCTCTCAATACTGCAGAACTGAATGAGCTCTTTGCCAGTGCCATCCAAATATTACAATACGCAGGTGAGGCATGCATATTTTCCGAAGACAGTACTGTTGAGTCCTGTCACATGACAAGACACATCACTCTCATACGTCTACCTGAGTGGTTTACAGAAAATGGCTTCGAAATCTCTGATAGCAAGTCTTACAATGAACACCACAGAAATATCCTCCAAAAATACTGCAATGAGCGCTGTTGCCTCACGAAAGAGAACGAACTGATAACAGTACAAATGACAGCTGTACTATACTTAACAAACAGTACTCCTAATGATGTGTACTGTGCGGCTGCCTCGAGTAGAATGAGCATGCTGTTGCCTCACGAGCGAGTTATCATTAGGAGTACTGTTTGTTAAGTATAGTACAGCTGTCGTTTGTACTGTTATCAGTTATCTTTATTCGCCATAGAATTCCACTTCCCCAAAACAATGCAACTGGGACAAAAAACTTTCGCAGTTACGAAAATAATACAATATCTTGGACCATAAACGAAGATGGGCTCCGCATATCGGATATGTCGTTACCAGCTGTTAAAAAGCCTGCAATCTCATTGAGCAACGAAAGGAGTATGGGAGGGCTCTGATCGGCGGTCAGATATGACTTTATACTGGTCCCTACTAAGGGCACACATCGGCTATGGATACATGTGCTTAAGATCAGCGTCAGACAGCACGCTCGAGTCTCGACATTATGCATTACAAAGCCTTGAGTTTAGTTACTGGAGCGAACATATCAACCCCAAGCAACACATTATTGATTGAAGCGAGTGAGACTCTGTTAAAGTTGCGACGTATATTCCCTTGCGAGAAATCCCTCCTGCAGCTCTATTTCGACGAGTGTTTGCTGAAGATGTTGGATAAATAAGCAACTTCTCCCTGTCGTGGCCGAATATATGGAAATGCAGGCATTAAGGCGCAATGTGTCGAAGAGTCCTCTTCTGCCGCATACATACCAAACGTCGACTCTGCAGATTGATCCCAGGACCAATTTAGTTCGCAGCTCGTGGTCGTGCGGTAGCGTTCTCGCTTCCCGCACCCGGGTTCCCGGGTTCAGTTCCCGGCGGGGTCAGGGATTTTCTCTGCCTCTTGATGACTGGGTTTTGTGAGATGTCCTTAGGTTAGTTAGGTTTATGTAGTTCTAAGTTCTGTGGGACTGATGACCATAGATGTTAAGTCGCATAGTGCTCGGAGCCATTTGAACCATTTTTTGAACCAGGACCAGTTTAACGTTTCAAATCGATGGTCCAACTAAGGCAACGGCAACTGAATTCCTATCTCACTGTCACGATACACGTGTGGTATATACAGATGTACCCAAGTGCAGTGACTGCGCTGATAGTGCCTGACGGGTACCCGAAAGCAAACGACAAGGTTCAAATGGTTCAAATGGCTCTGAGCACTATGGGACTCAACTGCTGTGGTTATCAGTCCCCTAGAACTTAGAACTACTTAAACCTAACTAACCTAAGGACATCACATACATCCATGCCCGAGGCAGGATTCGAACCTGCGACCGTAGCAGTCGCACGGTTCCGGACTGCGCGCCTAGAACCGCGAGACCACCGTGGCCGGCAAACGACAAGGCCTTTACTGGCTGGATCCACATTCCACTATGGTGATAGCAGAGATGATTGACATTTTGGAAGCCCTGATGTTTTCGCAGACGTCCACAATGGACATAACAGTCATCATCTCTGATAACTGGGCCCTACAACTCGTTAGAAACCATCACACTAGTTACACTGTAGTCACTACATATTAATTCACCCCACACTTCCGAGAGTACCATGGTGTAATAAGATACAAACAGGGAGGAGCTTCACAGCAGTTATAACGCTGCTGGAATTCAATCACTGGAAGCTCTACAAATACCTATATTGGCTCAATCTAAACGCCACCCCTCTCTGTGTTTGCGAAGAGGTAGAAGGTCCAAACCACTTATTCACACACTGTCTTCGGAACACTTGTCAGAAAAACATTCTTGCAAGTAATCTTCGGGTTCTAGATCATCAGTTGCTAAGCAGCCTCTACACTTTGTTAACATCCAGCAACATATAATAAAATCCTGTACGAGTTCGTTAATAGTGCCTATATCCAAATACAAGCTCCCTGTGCTGCTGATCTAATGTTCTTGACAATTAGAATGCCAGGGGAGCACCAAAGCACAGTTAACTTCCTATATTCCAACGTACTACTCAGCAGGATGTGGAACGCCAGTCTAATAAATATGTGTCACTATTTGCCTCCTGTATGTATGTCTCTGAATACTGGTACGTCTACATGGTGCGGCGCTTAAATCCGGACAATTGAAACTTCTTTTTAAAAGCAAATTTATTTAAACAAAATACAAATGAAAATGAAAATCCTTTTACATAAAAGTAGTCGTATCTCACAAGAGTAACATTACTCGATGTAACCCCATTCAGCCAAAATGACCGCCTCCAATCCTCTCCTGAAGCGATCGCTCGCAGTCATTAAAACAGCGCTGTCGATATTCGCGAATGCTGCTGCGACAGCGGTGCGTAGAGATGTGACATTACGGTGCCTCGTCTTAACGGTAACTCTTTCGACTACGCTCCAAAGACGGTAGTCCAGGGGATTTTAATCCGGGATACTCGGGGACCAGAACACCTTTGACCAGAACATATCAACGCTACCGAGAGCCAGTTTTGGACTAATTGGATCGAATGAGCCGGTGCACCGTCCTGTGAAAAGACATATTGTCTCCACAGTCACCATCCACTGTTTCACGACAGATAAACTTCTTTTGAGGCAGTTTGTCTCTTCTCAAAGAAATATGGCGACATGATATCACCATCACTGGACGCAACAGCAAGGACAGGAACCCTAGACTTCTCCGAAGCATTATAATTGTCCACAATATCGTAAACTGTTGATCTCGTGTACCCGAAGTATCGAACTGTATCAGTGAGCGAATGTCCAGCGCGAAGACATTCGATAATCGCGAGTCTTCGTTTGTACTTCGCTCGTGTGCATAACATCTCGGCCGTTTTGAGGTTCTGACTTTTACTAGATGCCTATGGCTTTCAACAACGCCAGTCGCGACCTCCGGTGGATCTACGATAGCCGTGCGGGATTAGTCGAGCGGTCTGAGGCGCTGCAGTCGTGGACTGTGCGGCTGGTCCCGGCGGAGGTTCGAGGCCTCCCTCGGGCATGTGTGTGTGTGTTTGTCCTTAGGATTATTTAGGTTAAGTAGTGTGTAAACGTAGGGACTGATGACCTTAGCAGTTAAGTCCCATAAGATTTCACACACATTTGAACATCTATGATATGGGGAGTAATTAAATTTAAAATTTGTCCGGATTTACGCGCCGCACCCTGGATACGTATAGCCACAATACCCAAATCTAGTCACTGTATACTGCTCTCATGTTCTGTCTATATGGTACATTTATATGTGCCCAAATATTCAATTCTCTATCAGCAGATTTTGAAAGAATTCATATGCGGCATACAAAAGGACATTTCACTGTTAATTTAGATATACGTTCGTTAATATGGATTGTATCGAGAGTATCCCAAAGACGTACCAACGGCGCTTTATCATTTATTTTTCTTTTATCACTAGAATTTTATAGCGTACTATCCCTATGTATGTTACCTTTCGTCTTGATTACGTTTTACTGTATACTGTGGATGTAAAATTTGTTTCATGTCGGAATCTGTCCTTTCTTAAGCCTATGTAACTTGTTACCAGTGTACGACGTAACCTTATGTATGCCATGAATTGTCAAAACCAACGTTGTGTAATATTTCGAGTGGTGAGTTGGCTGTATTGGCACGTTCCGAAAGCCAACAAATAAAAAAAATAATAAAGAAAACAACTTCCGTCTCTCACAGTTCAAAATGGCTCTGAGCACTATGCGACTTAACTTCTGAGGTCATCAGTCGCCTAGAACTTAGAACTAATCAAACATAACTTACTCTATGGACATCACACATATCCATGCCCGAGGCAGGATTCGAACCTGCGACCGTAGCGGTCGCTCGGCTCCAGACTGTAGCGCCTAGAACCGCACGGCCACTCCGGCCGGCTCTCTCACAGTATCTTAGAGCTTAGTTTAAGCTCAAAGCTTATAATGATCCTAGAGGGAAAAAAGTCTCTCTTGGCTGTGCCCGAAGAAAGCGTAGTCCTATCAGGTTGTCATATGTATCAGTGATTTATCAGATAGAGCCAACAAAGGAATCAGATACCCCACTGACAATGCTGTTGTGCAGAGTGAAATATCGTCGTTGGAAGATTGTAGGGATATATGGAAAGACTCGAAAGACCTTGACAAAATTCTCAGTTGGCGTAACGAATGGCAGCAGTCTCTAAACGAGGATAAATGAAAGATAGAGAAAATTAAAATTCGAGGGTGAAAATCTGGTAAACCTCACATCTTTTGAATATAACCTCTAAGAAGCTGTACGAAATGTGATGCACCGTTGTTATATTGTGGCCCACACTTCGGTAACTACAGTATTACCTTAGACATTCTGTTATAATTAAATGTTTTTCCACAGTTTAATCTTTAGAATAGTTAAATTGTGTGGTGTTAGCTTAGCGTAAAAGTGTCAGATAATTCATTAAGCAAGAAACCAAGGTGGCTAATACACGGTCCAGTCATATTAATGTGACCACTGTCTATGTTCGACGTCAACGTGCAACAATCGCTCAAAGACGGCAGATGGCAACACTAACAGTGGAGGGTAGATAAAGCGTGACGGGGTGACGTGGCAACAATGCAGTCGTTGTCGCAATGCGGAAATGGGGCGATTTATCTGAATTCCAAAAGCGCATGATAATTGGCTTTTGGGTCAAGGTTGGTAGCATTTCCGGAACGGCTACATTCGTAAACTGTTCAAGCGCTGCCTTGGTTAAAGTATACCGTGCATGGCAAAATGGCGCTATACAAAACCGGCGCCGTGATAAGTATGGTGCATCACGGGCCATAAATGACAGGAGTGAAAGACGGCTGCGGAGATGTGTGCGGGCGAATAGACGTGCAACTGCTGAGCAACTGATCGTTCAGATGAACCAAGGGGCTACCATCAATGATTCTTCAACGACCGTTCAGGGAACGTTGCTGCGTATGGACCTCCGCAGCAGGCGCCTGGGTCATGTACCCATACTGACTGCTGTTAATCAGTGACGAAGGCTGGAACTTCCACGCCAGTACCGCAACCGGGCGCCCACTGAGTGACGACAGGTAAATTTTTCAGGGGAACCACTTTTTATGCTCCATCGGACAGATGACCGTCGGCTAGTACGGTGTGAAACCTCTCAAAGTAAACTCTGCAACAACCGTTGGAAGGGTCCAGGCTGGAGTGCATTCCTTGGGTGATCTCACCATTGTGCAAGGCACAATGGACCAACACAAGTATGTATCTATCCTTGGGGACCGTGTCCACACCTACATGTAGCTAGCTTTTCCATGGTATCTACCAGCAGGACTACGCAACGTGTCACACAGCTTGTAGTGTACATGCGTGGTTCGAAGAGCAGCAGGATGTGTTAACCATACCCCCCTGGCCACCATACCGTATTAAAACTCATACTGGAAACTGTGGGACCATCAAGATCGAGATGTCTGAGCCAGGGATCCTCAACTGAGAAACCTAGCTCAGCTGGCCATGGAATTGGAGTCGGCAAGGCTCTACATCCCCGTCGGTACGTATCAGAACTTCAGTGACTCTCTTTCTGCACGTTTCGCAGCGGTCCCCACTGCAAAAAGTGGTTATTCAGGCTTCTGACAGGTGCTCATATTAATGTGACTGGACAGTGAGCATAAAAATTAAAACATACCATAGTGTGCATGTATTCCAGGGAGTGAAAGTCTTGGGAAAGTGTTAAGGAAATGTAGGATATCGGACGATGAAGCATTAACGTTGTCACGTACGTGTATAGAACTACCGCCAATAAGGATGAAAAATATTACACAATCTTTACAATAATACAATGCCTTAGTAAGAACAAACATTAACTGGGTGCACAAAAAGTAAGACTGCGGGGAAATTTGTCTGGACAACCGTAGAGGCAGGCCGGAGTGGCCGAGCGGTTCTAGGTGCTACATCCTGGAACCTCGCAACGGCTACGGTCGCAGGTTCGAATCCTGCCTCGGGTATGGATGTGCGTGATGTCCTTAGGTTAGTTAGGTTTAAGTAGTTCTAAGTTCAAGGGGACTGATGACCACAGCAGTTAAGTCCCATAGTGCTCAGAGCCATTTGAACCATTTGAACAACCGTAGAGACATAGGTTTATGGGTTTTTAATTTCATGAGTACTCCGGGACGAGTCTTAAAGAAAGTCCAAAAACAACCGCAATCCAAGACTGGACGAACGGCGCTTTCCATGTAGTGGCGAAGGTGGTGGTGCTGCTCATATGCCTCGAGTCGTAGGATGGGTGCGTTACATCTTTGATCATCTGGATGAGAGAGCCTGTATCACTTTTAGAAACATAGTTCAGATCATGCGGCAGTGGTAAGCATTGGCCTGGTTACAGTCCAATGCGGCAGCGACCAGTGATGCCTCTTGACTATTACATGACGACAATAGAGCAGTTACTGCCACCAAGTGTACCTCTCCAAGGTTCCAACCGAAAGGAATTGTCTCGAAAGGATTTCTCCTGCCCTTCCGTTCTTTTCCTAGGATTTCCTCTCATTGTGTCTATGGCGTGTAATAGCAAGTCTAGTTCAGGAGGAGGTCGAACAGATATTGCAGCACACACACACAAGTTATCAGTAATTTATATAAACTTGAACATAGTAAATACTTTACTTTGGAAACATGTATTACCCACGCATATGACATGAAACTGATGCGATTTCTGACAGTTACAACCTTTAGCACTTCTTTACAGAATGATAACTTCACATCAGAGTACAATAGTGATGAACTGATGATAAGTCCAGAATAACTGTTCTATTCGCATGCAGCGGGATCTGTACTACGATGATACTGTCGTCCTAAGCGATGACTACAACTGATCGCTGATCACGTAGAGAATGAGGTGGGTGCATAAGTAACTTTCGGTCTGCTGCGGTGGTGTAACGTAACACTAGGGGGCGTGTCTACGCCGTTGTCTCCGATTCGCAGCGACTGTCATTATTGTGGTGCCGTCTGAGGTACCAGCTTTTGCATAATACCTCATTCTGCAGGCGACACCACTGGCTCAGCTGTTATTCATTCTGCAGCCAGTTGGGTGTGACGTTACAAACTCGCAGTTTGTACTTCGAGCCACTTTGTGCACTTGCCAAATAAATTCCTTAAGAAGCTATTTGTAATCGAAAATTCCATATTTGTCAGCCGAGTGCCAGTGGTCATGGGTAGGTTACCTATACATCGGCTTTATCCCATTCACTCGACTACAGCTGTTGCGCCGTAAGTGTAGCTGCACCGCCGTGTCACAGTTGCTCCCAAGGGACTGAAAATTGTAGTGTCCTGATGGACGTGCTAGGACATAAAAGAGATGATACAAACCATCTGCCACCTGACAGCTAACATGATGATTCCACGAAGACTTTTTCTTGACATACTTCTACATCTACATCTACGGGATTACTCTGCTATTCACAATAAAGTGCCTGGCAGAGGGTTCAATGAACCACCTTTATGCTGTCTCTCTACCGTTCCACTCTCGAACTGCACGCGGGAAAAACAAGCACTTAAATTTTTCCGTGCGAGACCTGATTTCTCTTATTTTATCGTGATGATCATTTCTCCCTATGTAGGTGGGTGCCAACAGAATGTTTTCGCAATCGGAGGAGAAAACTGGTGATTGAAATTTCATGAGAAGATCCCGTCGCAACGAAAAACGCCTTTGTTTTAATGATTGCCAATCCAATTCACGTATCATGTCTGTGACACTATCTCCCCTATTTCGTAATAATACAAAACGAGCTGTCCTTTGTACTTTTTCAATGTCATCCGTCAGTCCCACCTGATGCGGATCCCACACCGCACGGCAGTACTCAAGAATAGGGCGGACAAGCGTAGTGTAAGCAGTCTCTTTAGTAGACCTGTTGCACCTTCTAAGTGTTCTGCCAATGAATCGCAATCTTTGGTTTGCTCTACCCACAATATTATCTATATGATCGTTCCAATTTAGGTTATTTCTAATTGTAATCCCTAAGTATTTAGTTGAATTTACAGCCTTCAGATTTGTGTGACTTATCACGTAATCGAAATTTAGCTGATTTCTTTTAGTATTCATGTGAATAACTTCGCACTTTTCTTTATTCAGGGTCAATTGCCACTTTTCGCACCACACAGATATCTTGTCTAAATCATTTTGCAAGTCATTTTGATCATCTGATGACTTTACAAGACGGTAAATGACAGCATCATCTGCAAACAATCTAAGACGGCTACTCAGATTGTCTCCTATGTCGTCAATATAGATCAGGAACAATAGAGGGCCTATAACACTTCCTTGGAGGACGCCGGATATTACTCCTGTTTTACTCGATGACTTTGCGTCTATTACTACGAACTGTGACCTTTCTGACAGGAAATCACGAATCCAGTCTCACAACTGAGGCGATACTCCGTAAGCACACAGTTCGATTAGAAGACGCTTGTGAGGAACGGTGTCGAAAGCCTTCTGGAAATCTAAAAGTATGGAATCAATTTGACATCCCGTGTCGATAGCACTTATTACTTCATGAGTATAAAGAGCTAGTTGTGTTTCACAAGAACGATATTTTCTGAATTCGTGATGACTATATGTCAAGAAATCGTTTTCTTCGAGGTACTTCATAATGTTGGAACACAGTATATGTTCTAAAACCCTACTGCAAATCGACATTAGTGATATAGGCCTGTAATTCAGCGGATTACTTCTACTTCCCTTTTTGGGTATTGGTGTGACTTGAGCAACTTTCCAGTCTTTAGTATACCTCGCTCCCCCGCGCACTGTTGTTGTGTACTGATTCGTACAGAATT
This sequence comes from Schistocerca nitens, assembly GCF_023898315.1. Lineage (NCBI taxonomy): Eukaryota > Metazoa > Arthropoda > Insecta > Orthoptera > Acrididae > Schistocerca > Schistocerca nitens. Next base: position 628,118,085 of record NC_064616.1, on the reverse strand, counting down.
CCTACACCAGTGTACTGAATCATATAACACGCAAACGCTGTCACCTGTCTATCAAATAATGTAACTATTTCTAGCAGCACATGCACAAAATTCTGTCGCACATGCACACAATTCTTCGCTATAAAATAAATACTGATGAAGGCGGATGTAGGGCTTAGCTTTTTTGGATGGGTTCTGGGTGTGTTTCATCTGTAACGAAAATCGCTTACAAGAACCTAGTGTGAACTAGTCAGGAGTTTGTGGTGCCTATCAAATACACCTGACAGCAAAACTCTAAAGAATTCACAGTCGCGATGCAGAGATCGTAAAAGGGCGGCACAGCCCGTACAAAACCGTTACAGAGCCGTTCGCGAAACTTAAATGAGAAACTTGTGTGTATTCTCTGGAAGTACTGTAGGGTAAATGTTGGGAACCGACATTGCGGGACTTCGTACAAATCCGCTTCCATCACTTTGTATCCCGCGTAAGAATCACGAGAATAAGATAAATGAGATTACGTCGCGTATGCATTAATTTTTCATCCCTTGTTCAATATTCGAAGTGAATGGGGCAGAAAATCGTTCGCACACTATACTCTAAGTTGTGTAGTATATAGAGAGAGTTCGAAAATTCCCGTCACTAACTTCTATAAATTGAAGAGGGAACTGAGTAGATAATATTTTTAATTGAAACCCATGTCCGGAAACGTACCGTTTCCGTTCTGCCACCATTTGAAGACATGTTGGTAACGCGACCACCTCTACAAGTAATTGATTAGGGGTGACCAAGTACATAACTTGTTTTACAGTTCCACTCATTAATAGCCAAAGAAATTTTTCGCGTACTCGTTGAGGTGTTCTTAGTCCACGTGATGCAGAACGGCTTCTTCCAGTTGGGGTGTGCGAAGTCTGCTTGTAGCACCATAGTCACGCCTGCTGATGGAGAAGGTACCCTTTCTCGAAGGCGTTGCGTAATAATTGCGGGGAGAAGGGTATTCGATGTAGTCGGACATTGTGGAGAACGAGCTTGATAAAGGCGAGGAACAGCTCTTCCACTCCCGTGAACTTCGCCATTCAAAAGGATCATGTCGGTGTACTCTGCAAACTTGTGCTCAACGATGTTGCTCTAACATTCGCAGACACTTGAAGAGGCTCGAACCAGGTAAGAGAAGTAGGATAGACGTCATACGACATCAACTGATCCGATATAACCACCCCTCACCATGACTACCCTGTTGCATACCTAAACAGTAAACAAATTTTCGAACGGCTGTAGCACGGAAACAGTACGTTTTCGGATATGGATTTCTACTCAGAATATTATGCACTCGATCCCCTCTACAATTCATAGAAGTTTGTAACGGGAACTTTCGAACACCTTGTATATATACGAATATGTTGTTTACCTTATAAATAAATAACATTGCCCCAAAGGCGATGAACATCCAGTTTATCTGCTTTAGTAGATTGCTTCCAACCTACTACATTAGGTATAAAGAGGGACTAACGCCATAAGCCGCAAGTTATAAACGTCATACTTAAATGATACTCATAATAACATGACTCCACTTCAGTAGGCGTTTAACAGAACAATTTCATCATCTATATTCTGAGACTCATTGTGAAGCGTGTGGCAGAGGCTCCTTTGTACTGTAGCTTCTTCTCGTTCCATTCGAGGATTGAGCGCGAAGAGTGACTGGTTATACACCTCTGCCTCAGCTGTTACTGTGCGTTATCTACCGAAATTTACAACGTCTTTCTTGGAGTGTCGTTCACCGTGTAAGATTTTTCAAAATTTCTGCTACACTCTCTCGTCATTCAGTTGAACCAATGAACATTTGCACAGCTCATCTTTGTATTTTATTGATATCTCCTGCTACTTTTGCTTCGAGTGTATGCATAAAACTTGAATAATACTTAATTATTGTCTATACTAATGTTATCTATGATCTCTCTTTGTCGTACAAGTGCCTACTATTTCCTTTCCCTTGGCTGAAAAGCTCATCACCCCGTGACAATAAAAAAATGTAATATTATGTAACAAGACTCTCAAAGTGTAGGTATCATAACAAATGAGATGTAGGTTTAATACGCAAAGCATAAACAAGTTAACTATTGTGCAGTATGCTGATGTAACATTTCCTCCTCTTCCCAATGTTTCGAGAAATAATTGTTACACATAACTAGTGTTGGAAACTCTGCCATGGGAGTTATTCCCGTCAGTAACGAGATTCTGCACTGTTTGTTCACTGTTTCACAAACTGATCTTCGTGTAGCAGCAATCACTACCGTACACTATTTACATCCACTCAGCCAGCCGTCCCTTCTATTTCGCTCGTAAACGTGGTACAAAATCAATCTCCCTCGCGTATTAGCCTTGCCACATAGAGAACCATACAGCATACTAAATCGGATAACTCGCTAAGTCGATTCAACGGGGTCAGTAATAAAACATCTCCAACACGGCTCCATCCTGTAGTTGAATAAGTCATTAACAATTCAGAATAGCCCGTAAACACGAAACAGCTGATTACACGGAGGATATGCATTTGTCACGCGGTCCGCAGCAAGCACACCAAGCTAGATTTCACGGAACTGTACGGGCTCATGAAACGTCGGTTGCATTCAAAATTTCTAAATAACTCGTAAATTAATTTGCATCAACAGCAGACTCATACAAATGTATAAAATCCTTTATACATGCTTCCCGGCAGAATTAAAATTTGTAGCTTTTGCAAGTATAACATAATTGCTGCTAAACGAGGCAACAAACGGTAGCGAGGGTTTTTCGTAGCCAAGCCCAAAATTCCAACATGCTCGGATGCAGAACTCATCCACCCTACGAAATCAGGTGCGTTTGCAGACTTGTTATCCTACACACCATTTCTTTCCCAAAACTGGATAATCAGTTCTGAAATGTTGCAAACCACAAGTGTTATGGTAGATCGTGGGCACAGAGGTCAGTACGGTCGAATGTGAAATCATATCCCTTTCATATTTGCTAACACTGACTGCTTGGAAATTTCAGTTCAAATTATGCTTCTGTGAGATGGAGAGGTCTGGTGTTTAAACGTATCACACGAATCTTCAGTTGATGACAAAACAATAGAAACTTTATTTCAAAGAAGTGTCAAAATGTAGCGCAAAGAGAAATAAAGCATTATTGAACAAGAGTTACTCGGCCCTACTCGAAACCTCGAGCTGATTAATAGTGACCGTATGGATTGTGCGATACTGCAAACAATATTTCAGTTGCATTTCTGTCGTTAGTTGTTATTCTTCGTTGTTGGCGTATTTAATGTGTCACTCTCTTTATAATGTGGGCAAAGATAGATCGTTAGGGCATACACGATAACGATAACTTTCGGCACCCAGCTACACAGCTACTCTATCATTTTCACAAAACACGCCAAAACGAAAACTAAATCCACTTTTTAGTTTGTCGTATGCATTAAGAAAGTCTGAACAGCTTTATGAGAAAATTATTTGGCCGCTAAAACATGACAAAAGAGACTAAGGATCTACAAGCGAACAGTTTTTTTCTTTTTTCAAATTATTCAGCGCTGCACATACTCAACTGAATTGTATATTCAGATAAAACTAAGAAGTGTGTCGGTATAAGCAGAAAAATGTAAGTTTCAACGGGGGGCAAGTTCACAATTTCTCAGATTTTTCTCCTTTGCGTCTAGTGGGTAATGAATCGAAATGCGATGAGACTTAAGATAATGAAGTAAAGATTTCGTTTATGGTTTTCAATTTGAAAGCTTGTAGCACACATACGTTTAGCCCTCTAGCGAGATTAGAAAGTAGAGCTAATAAAGCTAATGCAGCGTTCGCTGCACAAAGCTTCAACTGTAGCACTTTTTTTTCTTTGTACAGTGTTTCTGGACGATGTTACTTTCGCTTATGTCATCGCCCAGCCTAACTTACAGTCAGTAGGGTAGAGAAATCACGTTTAATGTGTACCTGGAATCATAGTGGAATCGTATGTTCCTCCTTTGGCGTTGCCAGGGGTAAATAGAATCTACTAGCGCCTATTAAGAAACGTCTCCTGAAGTGGGAATCGAACACAGACCCTACGTATATCAAACTAGCATTCAGTGCTCAGATTATTATTTTTTTTTTCAGTCGCTCGTTTCACAAGCAAGCGCCTTGTTCTTTTTTTAGATAGTTCTTCTCCAAAATAACTTGAGATATCCGACTAAAGCCCATGCAAAGAAACACACGCGTCACTTCACCACGCTATCCGTCAAATGTCACGTGTACGAAAAAATTAGACCAATAGTGAAAAAAAGTGAAGAAAAGAAAGAGCGGGACTCGATCCACCGACTATAGAGCCACTTTCTTCTTTGTTAAACTGAAACAGCAGCAACAAACAGTTGAAGGAGAAAGTACATGCATAAATGTCTTTTTTTTTCCTTTTTTGTCTATATATATGGCAGAGAACACAGTTGGTGAAACTCCTTGCCAGAGACAGAAACGAGAAATGACAAGGGTCACATATCCCGACAGGGTTCCTCGACGTCTCAATCAGATAGGTCCACCTTTACCAGCAGCCTGTCTGGTAAAACGTTAGTGATGTGGCAACCGGCTTCTTTTCAACAAGCTATATATAGGCCGGTCGATTGATCGTTTTTTCGTTCAGTCGGTTTTTTTAGTTGAATGAAAACAACCGATGTGGCTACGTTACTTTCCAGGGTTGAGTGGTTTCATTTATTGTCAGACAACCAACTGACAGTCTGTCGGTTGCATCAGTTATATGAATGGTTTTACTCAGAGATTCTAACTTACAAAAAAATTTTTTTCACCTATCCCAGTGGGTCGTCATCGTTCCTCCTGCTGGTGCCGGGGCCAGGGTCACAGCCGGTGCGAGGAGGTAGCGCGGTGGTCGGTGCGAGCGCAGTACTGCTGGCGGTGCCTGGCTACCTTCTCCTGCCGTCTGCCATCCTGACCCTGGGCGTGGCAGCCCCTGGATGCTGACGAGCGGCAAAATGGTTAAAAATGGCTTCTAATTAATGGGTATCATCACAGCTTTTCAGTAAAACTGAGTGCAAACAACTGCAAAAATTTAGCAATTTCTTTCATCTTCACGCACCCCTAAAAGAACTTCTGTGCTTTCTCAACTTCGTATGCCCAACGTAGCTTATTTATTAGTTACGCGTTAATTACACCTGGAACAATTTCATACGGAACAACCTGTCGGTTTTTAATGATGAAAAGAAGACCTAGTATGCAGCACATAATTGCTTATTTTAACTTTGGTGTTCCTATTGAAATGTCTCCGTGTACATTCGGGGTGAGGCTACGCTGTGGGGGGAGGTGGTGTTTGTATTGTATACATACCACTGCTTTACTTACTACATACTGATTTCTCTCAGAAGAATAACTCAGTCAAGTACACTACTAAACAGTGCTTGCGATAGAATCAACGAACGAATACATGCTTAACCAACCGAAGAACTAAGGACTGGTTTCACTTGAAAACAAAGAATGAGTAATCCACTCACAAGGGAACCTCCCCATCGCACCCCCCTCAGATTTAGTTATAAGTTGGCACAGTGGACAGGCCTTGAAAAACTGAACACAGATCAATCGAGAAAACAGGAAGAAGTTGTGTGGAACCATGAAAAAAATAAGGAAAATATACAAACTGAGTAGTCCGTGCGCAAGATAGGCAATATCAAGGATAGCCTGTGCACAGGAGCGCTGTGGTCCCGTGGTTAGCGTGAGCAGCTGCGGAACGAGAGGTCCTTGGTTCAAGTCTTCCCCCGAGTGGAGAGTTTACTTTCTTTATTTTCGCAAAGTTATGATCTGCCCGTTCGTTCATTGACGTCTCTGCTCACTGTAATAAGTTGAGTGTCTGCTTTCTGCGACCGCACCGCAAAACCGTGCGATTAGTAGACGAAAGGACGTGCCTCTCCAATGGGAACCGAAAACATTTGATCGCAAAGTCATAGGTCAACCGATTCCTCGACAGGAAAACACGTCTGATATATTCTATACGACACTGGTGACTGCATGTGCGTCACATGACAGGAATATGTTGTCGACCGACGTAACTTGTACACTTGGCGAATGGGTAAAAAGATAATTCTACCTTGCCTGATTTAAGTTTTCTTGTGGATGTGACAATCACTCCCAGAAAAGTGATGAAAACATAAGAGTTTGTCACATGAACTGCAACAAATGAATGCAACAGTTTCACAGTCGCACAGTTTTCCCCGCGCTCTGTCAAAACATGTTTTTAACGTTTTCAAATTTTTCCGTGTGTAGACCGTCACGTACCTCGCATCGGACGGAAGGACAGATAATAATTGCCTGAAAATAAAAAATTAAACTTTTCACTCGAGGGAAGACTTGAACAAGGACCTCTCGTTCCGCAGCTGCTCACGCTAACCACGGGACCACGGCGTCACTGAGCTCACACTGTGCTTGATGTTGCTTATCTTGAGCATGGACTACTCAGTTTGTAAATTTTCCTTATTTTTTTCATTGTTCCACACAACTTCTTCCTGGTTTCTCGATTGATCTGTGTTCAGTTTTTCAAGGCCTATCCACTGTGCCAACTTATAACTAAATCTGAGGGGGTACGATGGGGAGGTTCCCTTGTCAGTACGCAAGACACCACCGCATTATGTCGACTGTTTTCATTCATTTGCGAAAGAAATGAATAAATAATAAGCTAACAGATACGTAAAACTACAGGCGACTGATTCATTTGTTCCATTCAGTTGCTCCCGTAGACTGGTTTCACTCAAAAGAACAAATGAATAGTTTAACTGATAAGTAAGGCTCCAGTGCTTTCCAGCAATCGACCGAATCTATTGTTTTCATTCGGTTTTTCCCATCACTAATAAACGTGAGATTTTAAATGTTAGTAATATCGCCCCAATAACGGGACAATAGCTGCAGTAGTAAGTTGAAACGTCAAAAATCATTCCCTCGTCGGCCGTGGTGGCCGAGCGGTTCTAGGCGCTACAGTCTGGAACCGCACGACCGCTATGGTCGCAGGTTCGAATCCTCCCTCGGGCATGGGTATTGTGATGTCCTTAGGTTGGTTAGGTTTAAGTAGTTCTAAGTTCTAGGGGACTGATGACCTCAGAAGTTAAGTCCCATCGTGCTCATAGCCATTTTTTGAATCATTCCCTCCACACTAGCAACAACAAGATGTAAAAATTGCGCAGTTAAGCGCATCACAGAATTCGTCTTCGACTTCGGAATGGAGGCGGAATCCAGCAACAGGATAATGTAAGTGGGGTAAGCAGTGACAGAAGTCCTGACGAGGTAATCAAGTTAATTCCGCTGCCAAAGCCAGTTCTCTAGGTGACCACTGCAGGTAAATCTATATGGAAGCGTGTCCAAGGGTCCACATTAACAACATGTAGCCGTGTCACTAAGTCCAGTTCGGTGTAGGCGTTCATTACTGGGTCTGTACCAAGAGGAAGCCACTTCCACCGTGTGAATCGAGAGACTTACGTTGGCCCATAAAACCTTCCAACGACCACGCTGTGATAACATTCAATGGGATTCGTCAGACAACCCCGCCCTTGTGAGCAAGCAGGAATTGCGTCATGACCACTTGCCGCCTCAAAGTGTCGTTCTCAAGATAGTTTACTGCAATATAAAATTCTCGAAGGTGACGCAATTTAAAATGAACGCGACCTGCGTCAACAGGTGAAGCAAGACTCACTGGCGGTACGAGAGTGAAGAGTCGTGACGTGATATTATTCAATTCACGGGTAAAGATGAGTATCATGCGTTGGATACACAACGCAGAAGCCTTACATGTTGTATACGGAGACAAGCCTTCTTCTGTGCGCGGTTTCGTCAGAACCTTACAATGTAATTTAAATATATGGGCTTTCCTTATAAATCGCCAAGACAGTTGTCGCAATTTATTTGTTACCATTTTGAGGACGGGAAAGATGTGCGACATATAATATACAAAATACAGGTATCCAGTATTCATACTTTCTGCAAAATGGTGAGCGAACATCGTTCATGTTGTAGTGCGGCACACTGAATTTGATCAGTAACAGATTTCCAATTCAAAGCCGCCATCTTGATGGGTCCGAACTATAATGTTCCCACACCCGAGAGATTTTAACCCGACAACGGATCAGCAGCTTGACGCAACAACGGTTCAAGATATAGGACCAAGACATAGAGAATAGTCTACCATGAATCACTCCACAACAGAGAACCACCGGCGGCGTCCCCCGTCCTTTGACCACCACCGACGCTGCGATAGTCTTATACAAGTTAAAAAGAACGACACGCTCATATGATCGAGATACGTAGACCTAGTAAAATCTAAGAACGTAAAAAGCACAATGAATAAATGTAACATCCCAACATTGAGGTTTATCAATCGCACAGTTAAGTGAAATGAAATGAAATGTCGTGTGGCTAGGGTCTCCCGTCGGGTAGACCGTTGGCCTGGTGCAGGTCCCTCGAGTTCACGCCAGTTCGGCGACCTGCGCGTCGATGGGGATGATTATTAGGACAACAGAGGACCCACTCCCTGAGCGGAGAAAATCTCCGACCCAGCCGGGAATCGAACCCGGGACCTTAGGATTGACATTCTGTCACGCTGACCACTCAGCTACCGGGGCCAGACGCACAGTTAAGTAACAACGACAATCTGCTGTTCACAGCCTGTACAACAGTTTTGTAGTCAAAATTGAGTACAGTAAGGGGACGAAACTCAGCCGCTGTTAAGCAATCATGATGCTTCGAAATTAGAACAAGTTTCTCCAGCTATGCCCGCAGGCATAGCTCTCTCCCGCAAAATATCGTTTAAACTAGAAGTAAAGTTAGAACCCAAGAGATGCCAAAAATGTAATTGAACTAGTTTCAAAAAGCCGTCCAGACTCGGTGATTTATGGGAGGGGGAATCAACATTCTGTTCAGGCGTAATCATCTCACCAAGGATCGCAAAACTATTATAGGAAGGTGGGGTCACAGTGTCATTCGCTACATGAAACTGTGCATAGTATTGATGTAAAGCCTGAGTCCCCACTCCTTGAGAAGTCAACTGACGACCATCCTGTGCGACTAGCGAAGTAATAAGAGAGTGACGACGATGAGTGTGACGACGAAACAGGTGATACAAGGATGTCAATTCCTTGTTAATGAGAGAACGTCGAGTAGACTTCACCCTAAACACTTCCATCTGTTATTTCTTAATCTGCAGAACTTATGCTTGATCCGCTTAACGTCAGCGATTTTCACAGGGGCGTCACCTTCTCGCGCATATAGTCCACAAAGCATGGTACAATGAAACTCATACATGTTCCGAAAGTGTCTCGCCCTTGCAGCACAATAACGTATCAGAGTTTTTCGGATTCACGTTTTACATCCTCAGATCACCATCCACGTAAAGCTGGGTGTCACTCTACCGAGAGGAGGCCAAATTACTGCACTAGTCACGGCATCAATAGACCTATCAAAAAGACGGGAAACATTAAGCATTCACTGAGCGCCGCTGGCCGCAGTGGCCGAGAGGTTCTAGGCTCTTCAGTCCGGAACCGAGCTGCTGCTACGGTCGCAGGTTCTAAGTATAGGGAACTGATGACCCCAGATGGTAAGTCCCATAGTGCTTAGAGCCATTTTTTTTTCACTGAGCACAGCAGTATTTAAAGGACTGGAGGTTACTAGTTGCTGCAACAGCGCAATGAATAATGAAAGAGTCTGGGATTACTTCGACTACAAGAATCTAACGAGACAAAAGATCGGACAAATTAAACCTGTCAAGTTTGCTGCTTGAAGTTGCAGTACAAAACGTGAATTTTACCAACATCGGAAATTTATGTTCCCAAACATTCCTCAAATGCATCGTACTAACCAATTCATGGAGATCACAACCAAATTAAAATGCGGGGACTCATCAACGGGACGCAACACGCAGTCGAAGTCACCATCCAGCAGAAGGTTCAGAGGATTATTACGCAAAAGATTCGGAACCTTTATCTGTAAAATTTCGAGCGAGCCACTGTTTGATCCGCGCCGGTCAGTGCATAAATCACCACCAATTTAATGAAAAAAAAAAAACAACTATAACCAATCCCGCAGCCAGAACCTCAATGTCAGTGACGGGGAAACCTTAATGATAGAATAAAGCAGCGGCCGTCGAATCTTAAGGTTCTCCTTTAAAGAAGTTGTTGAAACCAGGGAGAGGAAAGGTGGTAAACAGTACTTCCTGCAAGAATATTACATTTGCACTAGTACCATAAATAAACTGACGGAGAGCAGAGGGACGAAGCTCAGATCCAATGTAATTAACGTTCAAATTAACAAGGGTGTATGCCTGAGTGCCTCTAGTGACAGCTGGACAGTCGTCTGTGCTACTTTTCTTTTGCTACCACTTGATCAACTATTACACATATGATGTTGCTGAAATGCGCTGCAAAAGTTCTTTCGAGTGCCACAGAAAATTTACGTAGTTACACTGAAGAAAAACGATGTTCCTGTCATAACTCAGAAACTATAAAAGTAAAAATTAGTTATATACGTCAAAAAATTTGCCACATTTTCCTCAATTATTTATCGAAAGCTGTATCTCGATATATTTACTCATTCTGAATATATACTGCCGGGAAAAAGTAGCACCCCATTCTACAGGATTCCAATACAATCTAGATTTTTCTTTATCCAATAGTCTATGCGGATTACATGAACTGATTACATTTACGGATCAATAGCACAAGCATCTACCCCTGCTGAAACACCCATAGTACGTGGTGTAGCTCCATGGGAGCTGCTAGGCGGGGAAACTATGGAGATGATAGGTAGGAGGTGAAGCGGATAGTGGGAATACAGACGATTCGAAAGACAGAGGGTAAGAAGGATTGTGGTGGTTGGAGAGCGTAGTTAATACAAGAGGAAAGCGATAGGGTTGGATGGAGAGGGAAAAAGAGAGAGGAAGCCTAATGTGGGGTGGAATTGATGGGGAAGAGTTGAAGTTGGTGGGAGGGATATATACTGGGGCTCATCTCACTGTGTGGGAGAAACTGTTGTTTAAAGTATTGAATTGTTCTTTTTTTTTATTTCATTGTCATTTCTTTCCCCTCGTCCCATGTTGGCGGGGCGTGGGCTGTCAATGGGTACAAAGCGCTACTCTTCAACCGTATGAGAGCCAAAAGAATAAAACATATTATATAAAATTATACACGGCAGCTGAAAAAGTGGACTCTTTTATTTTAATTACTTTTTATTTCATTACTGAACTGTTCACACATGCTCTTATACACTGAAGAGCCAAAGAGACAGGTACACCTGTTTAATATCTTGTAGGGCCTCCGCGAGCACGCAGAAGTGCTCCAACACGACGTGGCATGGACTCGACTAATTTCTGAATTAGCGTTAGAGGGAAATGACACCATGTATCCTGCAGGGCTGTCCATAAATCAGTAAGAGTACGACATGATGGAGATCACTTCCTAACACCACGTTGCAAGGCATCCCAGATATGCACGATAATGTTCATGTCTGGGGAGTTTGGTGGCTAGCGGAAATGTTTAAACTAAGAAGACTGTTCCTGGAGCCACTCTGTAGCAATTGTGGACGTGTGGGGTGTCGCATTGTCCTGCTGGAACTGCGGAAGTCCGTCGGAAAGCGCAATGGACATGAATGGATACAGGTGATCAGACAGGATGCTTACGAATGTGTCACCTGTCAGAGTAGTATCTAGAGGTTTCAGGGGGTCCATATCACTCCAGCTGCACACGCCCCACACCATTACAGAGCCTCCACCAGCTTCAACGGTCCCCTGATGACAGGCAGCGTCCATTGATTCATGAGGTTGTCTCCATACCCATACACGTCCATCCACTCGATGCAATTTGGAACGAGACTCGTCCGATCAGGCAACTTGTTTCCGGTCACCAACACTCCAATGTCGGTGTTTTCGGGCCTAGGCGAGGCGTAAAGCTTTGTGTCGTGCAGTCATCAATGGTACATGAGTGAGCCTTCTGCTCCGAAAGACCATATCAATGATGTTTCGTTGAATAGTTAGCAAAGCTGACACTTCTTGATGGCCAAGCTTTAAAATCTGCAGCAGTCTGGAGAAGGGTCACAGTTCTGTCACGTTGAACGTCTATCTTCAGACGTCGTTGGTCCCGCTCTTGCAGGATCTATTTCCGGTAGCAGTGACATCGGAAATTTGAAGTTTTACCGGATTCCTGATATTCACGGAACACTCGTGAATCTGTCGTAAGGGAAAATCTCCACTTCATCGCTACCTCGGAGATACTGTGTCCCATCGCTCGTGCGCCAGTTATAGCACCACAGCCAGACTCACTTAAATCTTGATAACCTGCCATTGTAGCAGCAGTAACCGACAGACACTTGTTGTCTTATATAGGCGTTGCCGACCGCAACTACGTATTCTGCCTGTTTACATATTTCTGCATTTGAATACCAGTTTCTTTGGCAGTTCAATGTACTTCAGACAGTAGCTAATTTGAGAACAAATTATTCAGTGAATTCTGCTTTTAGAGGACTCATTAGCCTGCCATCAGCAGGAATACTTTGATTTCTTTGCATTCTTTTACGGTCGGTGAGCTAATTCCGTGTTGGCGTGATTTATAGACTTAATGCTCTTCTTTTTCAATGAACTTAGGCTTTCAATGTGAGGCTGTACACACTCATTGCACGTGATCTGCCTATATGGGAGTTCACGTACTCCTATGAATCAGGCAGTCGAGTATTCTGTCAAGCTCACTTTGTTCTCCATTGAGGAATGAAAGCACCGCCTACTCTTGAATACTTCCGCTAAAACATGGTCAGAAGGCGCTATTAATTATCCTTTGATCAAAATTTAGTAGGAAATGGGAAATATTTTCAAGCGAATTTACTGGACTCAAATTTCTTAAGTGCTCATCTTAGTACAAGAAGTAGGTAGGAGGAGGCTTTCAGCGTGTTGAAGAAGACTTTTACCGCAGGAAGCATGTCACTCAGCTGTTCAGAACATAAGGTCAGCAAATTTTGCTCTATATACGAATGATATGTTTCGAAACAAATATAGGAACATTACAAAAATATTTGTCTATTTCCACTCAGTAAAGTCTTACAGCATAATTTTCTAGGGTAGCAAATGGCTATTTTTTTTTCTTCACCCACAATCAAAATGTAGTTTGTAGACACAGTTAACAGGAGTCAGACATTCAAACTCGTTCTCCACAATATAAATACTGGTTAATCAAATTTGTAATAAATAATCCCTCACACATCGTTGTATCTTGCTTGTGCTTGGAAGAGACGTCCGTCCGTTCAAAGGCGGTCCTGAAGCACAGTCTCATGTGGCGGCGTCTCCTTCGAAACGGAAGAGGGAAGTAGTGAGGGGATCAGGTAAGGTCAGTTGAAAAGAACAGGGTACCCTGCTGTTACTCCGACATATGCATCCACCCTAAAGTCACGAGGTGACCTGTGACTTTATGAGATGATTGAGAATAATCTCTCCCCCTAGAGCGCGTTTAGTAAGCCAATAATTTTATCTCCGAATTTTCTTCTTAGTTTCAGGGGATGTGTGTGGGTACATGTTGTGTTAATCTTCGTGTAATGTAAGTGCTGAGATTCATATCATATAAGGTATTGCACTTATGCAAGAAGTTTACGAAGGAGCGTAAAGGAGGCATTTTGGTGTTGTGAAAGTATGTCTTTGAGGATTAAAGGAACTTTCAACTGATATTTCTTTTTATGTGGACTGTGTAATGATTGTAATGTGTATAGTGGAAATTTAGCGTGTTTAATTTAGTGTGGTAGGAAAGAATTGATATTTCACTAAGGTGACAAAAGTCATGAGATAGCAATATGAACACACACAAAGGGCGGTAGTACTGCGCACGCAAGGTATAAAGAGCTTCATTTGGGGAGCTGTAAACTGTACTCAGATGGTTCATATAAAACGTGTCCGACGTGATTATGGCCGCAGGACAGGAATGAACAAACTCTTAACGCAGAGTGGCAGTAGCCGCTAGAGGCACTGCAAATTCCATTTCGGAAATCGCTAGGGAATTCAATATTCCGAGGTCTGCGGTGTCGAGCGTGTGCCGAGAATAGCAAATTTCAGGCATTACCTCTCCCGACGGATAACGCAGTGGCCGACGGCCTTCACTTGGCAACCGACAGCAGTGGCGTTTACGTAAAGTTGTCATTGCTAGCAGACAAGTAACAATACGTGAAATATAAGCAGAAATCTATGTGGGACGTACGACGAACGTATCCGTTAGGACAGTGCGATGAAATTTAGTATTAATGTGCTGTGGAAGCAGATTATCGACGCAAGTGCGTTTCCTAACAGTACGACATCGACTGCGGCGCCTCTCCTGGGCTCTTGACCACGTTGTTTGGACCCTTGAAGACTGAAAACCATGGCGTAGTGATATGAGACCATATCAGTTGATAAGAGCTAACGGTAGGATTGGAGTGTGGCGCAGACCCCACCAAACCGTGGATCCATGTTGTCAACAAGGCAATGTGCAAGCTAGAAGTGGTTCCATAGTGGTGTGGGCTGTGTTTACATGGAACGCACTGGGTCCTCTGGTCCCACTTAAGCGATAACTGACCATTTGCAGCCATTCACTAACTTTATCTTTCCAAAAAAGGATGGAATTTTTATGGATGACAGTGGGCCAGGTCACCAGGTCACAATTGTTAGCGAGTGCGTCGAAGACCATTGTGGACAGTTCGAGCGCATCATTTGGTCACCCAGACCGCCCTATATGAATACCGTCGAACATTTACGGGACACAATCGAGAGATCAGTTCGTGCACAAAATCATGCACCGGCAAATCTTTCGCAGTTATGGACGGCTATAGAGACAGAATGACTCTGTATTTCTGCAGCGGACTTCCAACGACTTGAGTCGCTGCCACATCGAGCTGCTGCCCTACGCCGCACAATAGGAGGCTCGACACGATGTTAGGAGGTATCCCATGAGTTTCGTCACTTCCGTGTATGTAGCGCAACATGTTTTGTGAAGTGTGTACCTGTTAGGGTAACAGTGATTTTTGTAGCAACAGTTGCACAAGCTTGAAACAGGAATTTGGTTGTCGCTGCGTATAAGTGTGTGTCTGTGTGCGTATGTCGTGTTTGTTGTGTGTGTGTGTGTGTGTGTGTGTGTGTGTGTGTGTGTGTGTGTGTGTGTGTGTGTGTGCATGTGTGTGAGTGTGTTTTGTGTTTAGCTTCAGACTTAAAGATTTTGAGGTAGTTCCGCGCACTGCTCTTCTACTTTGGAGTTGCCGCCGTGCCGGACCAAGAGAGTCAGAATTTGCCTACGGTCCCAGTGCCATGTGAACTCAACTTGTTTCACTATGTGCAGGACCGAGCGAGGTGGCGCAGTGGTTAGACACTGGACTCGCATTCGGGAGGACGACGGTTCAATCCCGCGTCCGGCCATCCTGATTTAGGTTTTCCGTGATTTCCCTAAATTCGGATTGCATTACCTTAGGATTCTTTCAATGAATCTCAGCCTGGCATCTGCTTTACCGACGATCAACTTTACATGATCATTCCATTTTAAATCACTCCTAATGCGTACTCCCAGATAATTTATGGAATTAACTGCTTCCAGTTGCTGACCTGCTATTTTGTAGCTAAATGATAAGGGATCTATCTTTCTATGTATTCGCAGCACATTACACTTGTCTACATTGAGATTCAATTGCCATTCCCTGCTCCATGCGTCAATTCGCTGCAGATCCTCCTGCATTTCAGTACAATTCTCCATTGTTACAACCTCTCGATACACCACAGCATCATCTGCAAAAAGCCTCAGTGAACTTCCGATGTCATCCACCAGGTCATTTATGTATATTGTGAACAGCAACGGTCCCATGACACTCCCCTGTGGCACACCTGAAATCACTCTTACTTCGGAAGACTTCTCTCCATTGAGAATGACATGCTGCGTTCTCTTATCTAGGAACTCCTCAATCCAATCACACAATTGGTCTGATAGTCCATATGCTCTTACATTGTTCATTAAACGACTGTGGGGAACTGTATCGAACGCCTTGCGGAAGTCAAGAAACACGGCATCTACCTGTGAACCCGTGTCAATGGCCCTCTGAGTCTCGTGGACGAATAGCGCGTGCTGGGTTTCACACGACCGTCTTTTTCGAAACCCATGCTGATTCCTACAGAGTAGATTTCTACTCTCCAGGAAAGTCATTATACTCGAACATAACACGTGTTCCAAAATTCTACAACTGATCGACGTTAGAGATATAGGTCTATAGTTCTGCACATCTGTTCGACGTCCCTTCTTGAAAACGGGGATGACCTGTGCCCATTTCCAATCCTTTGGAACGCTACGCTCTTCTAGAGACCTACGGTACACCGCTGCAAGAAGGGGGGCAAGTTCCTTGGCGTACTCTGTGTAAAATTGAACTGGTATCCCATCAGGTCCAGCGGCCTTTCCTCTTTTGAGCGATTTTAATTGTTTCTCTATCCCTCTGCCGTCTATTTCGATATCTACCATTTTGTCATCTGTGCGACAATCTACAGAAGGAACTACAAGGCAGTCTTCCTCTGTGAAACAGCTTTGGAAAAAGACATTTAGTGTTTCGGCCTTTAGTCTGTCATCCTCTGTTTCACTACCATTTTGGTCACAGAGTGTCTGGACATTTTGTTTTTATCCACCTACCGCTTTGACGTAAGACCAGAATTTCTTAGGATTTTCTGCCAAGTCAGTACATAGAACTTTACTTTCGAATTCATTGAACGCCTCTCGCATAGCCCTCCTCACACTACATTTCGCTTCGCGTAATTTTTGTTTGTCTGCAAGGCTTTGGCTATGTTTATGTTAGCTGTGAAGTTCCCTTTGCTTCTGCAGCTTTTTTCTAACTCGGTTGTTGTACCACGGTGGCTTATTTCCATCTTTTACGATCTTGCTTGGCACATACTCATCTAACGCATATTGTACGATGGTTTTGAACTTTGTCCACTGATCCTTAACACTATTTGTACTTGAGACAAAACTTTTGTGTTGAGCCGGCATCTGTGGCCGAGAGGTTCTAGGCGCTTCAGTCCGGAACCCCTCTGCTGCTACGGTAGCAGGTTCGAATCCTGCCTCGGGCATGGATGTGTGTGATGTCCTTAGATTAGTTAGGTTTAAGTAGTTCTAGGGGACTGATGACCTCAGATGTTAAGTCCCATAGTGCTTCGAGCCACTTGAACTTGAACTTTTGTGTTGAGCCCTCAGGTACTCTGTAATCTGCTTTTTGTCACTTTTGCTAAACAGAAAAATCTTCCTACCTTTCCTAATATTTCTATTTGCGGCTGAAATCGTCGATGCCGTAACCGCTTTATGATCGCTGATCCAATTACGTTCAGCCGGCCGAAGTGGCCGTGCGGTTAAAGGCGCTGCAGTCTGGAACCGCAAGACCGCTACGGTCGCAGGTTCGAATCCTGCCTCGGGCATGGATGTTTGTGATGTCCTTCGGTTAGTTAGGTTTAACTAGTTCTAAGTTCTAGGGGACTAATGACCTCAGCAGTTGAGTCCCATAGTGCTCAGAGCCATTTGAACCATTTGAACCAGTTACGTTCACTGGAGTCAATGAGACAAAATCTTCGAGATGCAACACCATGAAATAAAGACCAGTGAAAACCATTTACATGTGCAAGACCTCCAGAGTAACATACCGCGCTCTGCCAACGTGAATGTACACCCACACAACTTTTGACAGTGTCCTTGAGACATGGGGCTGATAGAGATACTTTTTCGGTCCCATTGTACTACAGCATGTTTGATTAATGTGAAGCATATCGATGGTATGCAGTAAAAACCCCGTAACTCCATCTGTCTGTGAAAACCTAGCCATTCCAATAACCAGTAACTCCATTATGAAAGATAAATTTCAAAATGCATGGTTTTCTCTAATCTGTCAATAACTAGGCTTCTACTATACAGTTAAACATGTAGCAACATTACCTGTATGATTTCATATACGTTGTAGTACGACGTTTTTGTTACTCCTGTAATTTTGAAGGATATGGAATTGTTAGGTTTTCATTGCCCATCGTAGATATGTCACCTAAAGAAGACGGTGGAACGTACGGACCGAGGGTAGCAGGGCAGAACTGAAATCAGAGTGAGATAAAATGAACCAGGGCGTCTCTGATGGGTCAGCTGCATGAAGACAGGAATATGAGGAAATTCTGGGCAATATTATGGTGCAGGGGTAAAGAACAAGGACGGAGTAGATATTAGTACTGACAAGAAAATTGTAGAGGAGATAAGATGTAGGAATTCTCTGGAAAAAATAAAATGATTCTCCAAGACGGAATTAAGTGTAAAATCGACATCAAAGGAATAAAATGAACTATTGCTAAGCCCCACGATAGTACCACAGGCGGACACTAGAAATTCTCGAAGTTCTACCTTGGCAGCTCCCGTAAGCCGAACTGCCTGTGTCAATTATCAGAAGACTGCCAGCTAGGGGGCAATGGTGAGCAAGTTGTACCGAACAAGCAAGCTATCGCCACATAGGGAAACGACCGGGTGCCAAAGTCTGCAAGTAAAGCGTGTAAGTGGCGTGAATAAAAGGACGCTATGTGCAAGAAGCATGAAGCGCCCTTTGAATGTATCCTGATAGCTAAAAGAGCCACGCGCACTTTGAATAAGAAAATGCTACTTGACACTGAAATCAATATAAAAGATAGGGTCGCCACCAACTCTAGCCACACGACAAAAAGAGGTAGCACTGAGTCGGAAAATTACTTAATTTATTAATAATAAAAACTCACAAAAGAACATTCATTGTAAAGTCATTGATAAAGAATGGGATGAAGTTATTAATATGATCCAGGCATTCTTCCCGTGAATCAAATATTGAGTAAAGTAAATAGGACGTGAACACCATGCGTAAGTGCAGCCTGCAGCAAGATTCGTGAAAACACAATCTCTTCCAGAGCATTTGCTTCAGATAAAAAAAGGGACACTAATCACTACACCTGTGCACATGGAAACGCTATCGGTGGGCCAACAAGGAAAACTACAAGGTAAATGGCGAAGGTAACGGCGACGTAACATCGGTACACAAGATAAGATTGAAGGCAAAATTATTTATTCCTTAAAACATTGATGTAGTGCATCTATAGCCTGCTGTTGCATGCTAACTATGTACAATTGCTTGTGAAATACGACACGTTTCATAACAGACTCGCGGGCCCACTCGGTCCGCGGAGACAATTTCTATGGACCGTGGCCAAATTTTAATCACATGAGACAAAGAAAATTCACAAATACACAAAAATTACCAAGATCCGGAAAAGATTAGAAGCATACACACACAATTGTAGGCACATAAACATTCACACTGAACCGAGGGCAATTCAACATATGCAACTCCTTTGTGCTGCGTTCCTCTCACGGATCAAAGTCAAGACTGCATTGGGAATCAAACTGAAAGTTTACAAAAGCCTTGCATTCCCTGCTGCAACCCAGCAAGTAAATCTTTATAAGACGAAATTCGAGACCAAAAGCTAAAAGCTCCCCTCTCTATGTGACAACGCGCCACGCGGTCAGTCCAACTCACCCTTCTGCTACTGGAGCACAGCTGTGTACGCTTCCCGTACCGGCGGCAGACTCCTCCCGCTTCTCCAGCCTCTTCCACGCTCCGCGTGGACCGGAAAACCCCAGGGTGCCATTTCCGCCACCAACCTAACGCAGGTGGATTTCTCCCAAGTAGCGGAAACCTCTTTGCCGACTTGACCACTACGAGCGTTGGCAATGAAAGGTGGCTACAGGACCCTTTCATCACCCCAAACGTCCCGGAGAAGACTGTGCCGCGAATTTTCTCGCCATGCTAGGAGATTCGCCAACAGTCTTCGAAACAAACATACCCTAACGAGTAACAATTGCAACAGTAAACAGCAGCACAAAGGAGTTGATTACTTATATCCAATTGAGCTTTATCTGATCTTAGTCAATAATTGTGACCTCATGCGGTCCGCAAAGCAAACAGAACAAATTAAATTAACGCTAACATCATGTCATCTGACCTACTACGACCACAACCATGAGATATTATTTTAAAATTGCTTTAACGAACTATCAAAAGTTAACATAGAGACATAGGTGAACAGGTACATAATATATATAAATATATAAACAAATACAATGATGCAAAATCATTATCACGAACCAAAGCAGTATCATTTGGTGCTGACATATATAAAAACATGCAAGTGAAAGTGCAAAATACAATATTCACAACAAATACAGTGATACAAAATCATTAATGAACCCAATGGTATGACAGCTGGTAAATAATCACCTATGTAAAATAAGACATGAGTACAAAAACACATCCAGAAATCAACTCGTTGACACGCTGTGATTTTTCAGTTTCGCCACATGGTTGTTTCACTGGGTATTCTCTTTAGGTGCTGGGGTGGGCGTCTCTTCTAAAGGCGACTTGGAGGATAAGCTACTAGGGGACCACAACACTGAACTGGGGGGTTCGCAGCGGTGTTGATTGTAACGTCCGTTGTAACCCAGGTTGTTCATCCTAGACAGCACCCCGCGACGTTGCCTCGTGCCCGTTTCCACCCTCTGCGTCCATACTGTGGGATGGTTCGGCGTTGCAGATTTGCAGGACATCGCCACTTGTGGGCCCTGCCTCATCATCGAGAAGGCGGCTTGGCGGTTGTCGTCCGTGTGTTGTGGAGGAATGTGTTTTACCGACACACGCCCCCGTCTCCTGTCGTGTCAATGGGGAGACACGCGCTCTTCTGCGTCGCATCGAGGTCGACGTAAACTCGTGCGGGTGTCGGGCTTGAGACCCGCTTATCACCTCTTTGCACCGTCTCAGCTGATGCGTCAGTGGTGGGACCCGTGTCCCTCCGGGCAGTGGGCGTTACCTCACCGCAGCAGCCGTCTGGACTAGCGGCGCTCAGGAATCGGCGGCCTCGCCTGGTGTGCGTCATACTTTCCCTTTCGCTTGTCAGATGACTAGCGCATGGGGTGGAACGCCGGCCATCAGCTGGCGCTGCCGTGTTGACACGCCTGCGGGCTCCGGTGTGAGCCTGCGCCTGGGGGAAGACCAACATCCCCTCCCCTCTGACGGGGAAACAGCTGTGACCGCTCGCCGCATCACTGCTTCGCCGTTGATACCAGGGTTCGGCAACGCCTGCCGGTGGACCAAGCCCTGTGCTTTCTGAGGCGGAGGCTCCCTAGGCGGCCTTGCACCCACTTAAGAACTGCGCTCACAGGGATCGTTACAAAATATCATGTGTATAGATTACCACAAAATCTTCGGAGTTTCTCACTCCTGATCAATACATGGAATAGTGCCCAAAATTAACTTGACAAAAAGGGCCTTCTTAACATTACTAATAAAAAAACAATGAAGAAAATTAAATAACCAATATTCAAACAAACAAGAAATCCTTTTTATAAAATATAGTTCCAGCATTACATCTGCTGTCAATCATTCAGGGCAGATCTTGTACAAGGTTTGGTCAGGATTTGGATAGGATTTGGCGCCGCTGCTAGCTACAGACTCAAAACTCTACCTGCTCCTACTACGCTCTCACACAATCTACACAGCTCGTACTAGTCACCATCACCATATAGCCTGACTACAATTCCCACATATAAACAAAATATTCCTTTCAACACCAATACCCATATCGTTGTTCATTGACTGCTCCTCCAAGGTTTGCAGCACATGTTTGCTGATCTGTGAAAAATTTCCGAGACTTCTTTTCTATGGACATTGCATAATAAAAGTTATGATTAATGAGACACAGAAGGTTCATTCAAGTCACATCTGAAATGGTAAATGTTTCAACATCTATTCATCAGCCTAATGCAAAAGGTCAGTGGGCATAAAAATGGCAATAAAAATCATCCTATCCTATTAGCAAACACATAAACACTTCGTCCTATAAGTACATAAAAAAATACTGTCAAAAGAAATCCATTGTCCAGGGCCATGAGTACCCAACTTACTGCTATCATAAGATACTCATAATGATTACACACTTACTCACCACATGTCCCCAGGGATCCTCACCTACCGTCATGTTATTTCAGCTTGGAGGTAGTCGCACTGATTCTCTATTAAATATCAAGTTGCTTGAGTTAATAAGCTGTTTCCATTTACGTCTTGTGGGGTTTCACATTCTGGTGTCCTCAACCGTACCTAGTAGTATGTGACGGCAAGTTACACTTTCCAAATATCTTATAAGATGGCAACTCTGAAAATCAAACACTATTAGTCTCCCTTCATACACAAGTCCTTCACCTACAAGTCACCAAGTTGCTTCATTAACATCGCAGTACATTTGAAAAATCTCACTGAATCATGCTCACCTAAGGGGAATAAGAACACTAAAACTGTAATTTATCATCAAGAATTACCTTACGACCATTGACTCGCCACGCCAACACACCCGATACCTTTTTAGTCATCAAAGAACGAAACCCATCTTACTGTAATAGGAAACGCTTCATATGAGCCTCATAATCATTCACATTCAGATGTTTTGAAACTGCACAACACTACTCCTTTCTGCTCAGAAGAAGAAATAACTACACATATATCGGGGGACCCTTTACAATTCATTGAAAATATACACTTTAATTGTAATCACACCAGAGTGAATCAAAACACTGGAAAATGTACACTGTAATTGTACTAAACAGACACGACTGGGTTTACCGCAGACACACCAATACTGTGGTCCTCCCTCAACAAATCTTCCATAATAACGTCTTCCTTTATCAAATGCACATCAGTATCATCAATAGCACCGGTCCTCATTAAGTTGACGCCAACCGAGTCAGCCAATAGTCATTGATTCCTTTGATTAGAGGTATTTGGCTGATTGTGCAGCGGGTTTGCGGAACGAATTTCAACACCCACTGGCGGACCACCCGTACTGTTTAGAGCACCCCTGTTGTCGCTTGTTCGATAATTATTTTGTGGTCGGTTGCGACTACCGTTCCTAGGTCCGCTATAATTACTCCAATATCTCTGCTCATTACCATATCTTCTAAACTCCCGGGGGTGTCTTTGATTTACTCTCGGCGAATGATGACGATTGGCATCGTTCGTTCTGCCCGCGTTCCGTGAGGAATCGCGACGCTGCCAACGCTCGCGCGCCCTGTAACTCTGAGGCGACCCGTTACGTCTGGAGTGCCACCTGTCTCTACGGCTGCGGCTTCGCTCGCGCGGCCGCTGCTCGTAGGCGCTCTGACCGTAATTCTGCGTGGTGCCATTCGCATCACACTGAAGCTCTAAAAGAAGATTGCGAAAACTCTCTACGTCATCCTTACATCGTCCTGCAAGGATAACGTGCCGCAACTGCATTGGAAACTTTCCCAGGCAAATACGAATAATTTCCGCAGGTCCATAAGGATCGTCAAGATGTTCATTCGCCTGCAGCATGTGCTCGAACATCTGCACAGGGCTGGAGAACTTTGACCTGTTTAACTCTGGTAGCATAATGAGTCCGTGTTTTACACGACTTTGCGCTGCCACTGACCAATATATCGACAGGAAGTGTTGACGAAACTCCCCAACAGTGTAGCAATTGCGTGCAATTGACCTCATCCGCGCCGCTGGCTCACCTTCGAGGTAGCCGCACATATACTCTATTTTGTGCGCACTGGGCCACGTAGGAGGGAGGGAGAACTCGAACTGCTGTAACCAGGCCCGCGGGTGAATCCCCGTAGCCGAGTTACGGAAGACTTCAAACTTCCTCACGGACAGAAAATGTTTAAAGTCAAATTCGTGAGTTTCCCTTGGCGAACGTTCCTGAGGGGATCCGCGCCGTTCCCACCTGGTACGAGATCCGAGATCATGACGATGATCAAATTCGCCATCGTTCCCGGAATCATCGTCGGAATAATGGCCCTTTCGTTCATTTCTTTCAACTTCATGGGCCTTTAACCCTTTTAGGTGAAGTTCTAAACGGGCCATGCGCTCACATATTCCCTCGGTAACCCCTCTTTGTTGTATTTTTATTTCACACTGTCCACGCGGACATTTCGTTATCGACCTATTTCGTCTGCATCCGCTGATGACGAGGTAATCGTTTCCCTATTATTGTCAGACTTACGCGCCACTGCGTCTGAGATCCTGGCTATTTCTTCTCGCATCTCTCGGTGGGCCGTGTCTTGTTGTGTTTGCTTAAGCCCTTGCTCTCGCTCGAGAGCTATTATCGCCTGGCTGAGGGTTTCTACCTGCGCGCTAATATGGACCGGGCACTTAGCCGCAGTGTCCTCTATTCGGCACACAAGAGCCGCGTGGTCACTCTGGCATTGTTCTGCTAACGCGCGGAGATCCCTGGCGGAATTTTGTCCTACTCGGGACTCAAGAGCCGCTCGTTCACTCTGGCATTGTTCTGCTAGTATACGTATATTCCCAGCGAACCTTTCTTCTTGCTCCATCACCTGCTTGCTAATGACTTGCTGCCCCTCTTCTAAGGCGGAGATGCGTTGGTCAATGATTGCCAGTTTCTCCCCAACACCCTGTACTATTTCACTAGTCAATCTTTTATTTGCTTCCTCGATATGCCTCCTATTTTCTTCTGCTTGTCTTTTATTCACTTCCTCGCTATATCTCCTATTTTCTTCTGCTTGTTTTTTATTCACTTCCTCAATATGTCTCCTATTTTCTTCTGCTTGTTTTTTATTCACTTCCTCGATATGTCTCCTATTTTCTTCTGCTTGTTTTTTATTCACTTCCTCGATATGTCTCCTATTACTGTCTAGTAATTGTCGTAGCATAGCCTGTAATGAATTTGCATCTATCGAATGATTCGAAATCACTACAGTGGGCTCAGGATGGACAACACTTGTACTTGCGTTTTCCGCGTTTCGTTCCTGGTCGGACTCGACGTTTTGACCTCGTCCTTGTTCAGGGTTATTTTCTGGCAGGTTTTTCCGATCGCGGCTCCCTGAACGGCTACGCGTCTCCATCATAAGGATAGTTACTCCGTGCTCCAAAATACAACAAGAATAATGCCAAAGTCTCCTAATGGACTCACAGTCCCCAAAAAGCACCCAAGATTTACTATATGACACCGCTACACGCCACAGGACAAGAATCAACCCAAACTTGTAACACAATTGAATACTAAATCACAATATTTATACAGTAATACATATACAAGATAAAACATGTAAGAAAATGCACACCTATATCACAAATTCACGTAAATTCAGTATCACAGAAAGACAATATACCAATTAGCACTTCCAACCGAAAATAACTAATCCTCACTGCGCATCAGAAGATCTCTGGTTTACCGAAATCCGTGAGCAGGGTAAGCCATGTGTAAGTGGCGTGAATAAAAGGACGCTATGTGCAAGAAGCATGAAGCGCCCTTTGAATGTATCCTGATAGCTAAAAGAGCCACGCGCACTTTGAATAAGAAAATGCTACTTGACACTGAAATCAATGTAAAAGATAGCGTCGCCACCAACTCTAGCCACACGACAAAGAAGAGGTAGCACTGAGTCGGAAAATTACTTAATTTATTAATAATAAAAACTCACAAAAGAACATTCATTGTAAAGTCATTGATAAAGAATGGGATGAAGTTATTAATATGATCCAGGCATTCTTCCCGTGAATCAAATATTGAGTAAAGTAAATAGGACGTGAACACCATGCATAAGTGCAGCCTGCAGCAAGATTCGTGAAAACACAATCTCTTCCAGAGCATTTGCTTCAGATAAAAAAAGGGACACTAATCACTACACCTGTGCACATGGAAACGCTATCGGTGGGCCAACAAGGAAAACTACAAGGTAAATGGCGAAGGTAACGGCGACGTAACATCGGTACACAAGATAAGATTGAAGGCAAAATTATTTATTCCTTAAAACATTGATGTAGTGCATCTATAGCCTGCTGTTGCATGCTAACTATGTACAATTGCTTGTGAAATACGACATGTTTCATAACAGACTCTCGGGCCCACTCGGTCCGCGGAGACAATTTCTATGGACCGTGGCCAAATTTTAATCACATGAGACAAAGAAAATTCACAAATACACAAAAATTACCAAGATCCGGAAAAGATTAGAAGCATACACACACAATTGTAGGCACATAAACATTCACACTGAACCGAGGGCAATTCAACATATGCAACTCCTTTGTGCTGCGTTCCTCTCACGGATCAAAGTCAAGACTGCATTGGGAATCAAACTGAAAGTTTACAAAAGCCTTGCATTCCCTGCTGCAACCCAGCAAGTAAATCTTTATAAGACGAAATTCGAGACCAAAAGCTAAAAGCTCCCCTCTCTATGTAACAACGCGCCACGCGGTCAGTCCAACTCTCCCTTCTGCTACTGGAGCACAGCTGTGTACGCTTCCCGTACCGGCGGCAGACTCCTCCCGCTTCTCCAGCCTCTTCCACGCTCCGCGTGGACCGGAAAACACCAGGATGCCATTTCCGCCACCAACCTAACGCAGGTGGATTTCTCCCAAGTAGCGGAAACCTCTTTGCCGACTTGACCACTACGAGCGTTGGCAATGAAAGGTGGCTACAGGACCCTTTCAAGCGTAATGGCCTCATGGAAGCCGCAAGATACCGTCATACTATAGTTCAATTCTTTTATCTTGGCGGTTCGCACATGCCCGCCCAGACGCGGGAGATTGCTGCGTTGCCAGTTTTACGCGTCAAGAGAAGCAGCGCCATAGTATAGTTCGCAAACCTCAATTTAGGAGGGAGCGCGCAGCCGGCTAAAGTGGCCGTGCGGTTAAAGGCGCTGCAGTCTGGAACCGCAAGACCGCTACGGTCGCAGGTTCGAATCCTGCCTCGGGCATGGATGTTTGTGATGTCCTTAGGTTAGTTAGGTTTAACTAGTTCTAAGTTCTAGGGGACTAATGACCTCAGCAGTTGAGTCCCATAGTGCTCAGAGCCATTTGAACCATTTGAACCAGGGAGCGCGCAGTTTATGAAGTAAAGCCACCACGGCCGCATTAACCCTTTCACTGCTACAGAGACGTGCTTCCTGCATTCCGCGCTCTGCGCGATTTTGCCATCAATGCACTGCTCGCCTGTGCAGACACATGGTGTTCAGACTGCTTTGACACACTTACACATCTTCTTGACTGACACCTTTCCCCCATAAATGACTTAATTTTGTTTCGATGTTCAACGCAGTTATTGTGCAGCATTAGATGTAGTAAACCATTGCACGAAATTTTGAAGAGTTTGCAGAGGTAAAAAAAGTCCATAGTGTATACTTTCGTTTTGGTCGATTTTAGTTGCCAGTAGAAATTTCAAAAAACTACATTCAAACAAATAAAATTCATGAAGTAAGACACTTCGATATTGTTTTTAAAATAAAGAAAATACACTCCTGGAAATGGAAAAAGGAACACATTGACACCGGTGTGTCAGACCCACCATACTTGCTCCGGACACTGCGAGAGGGCTGTACATGCAATGATCACACGCACGGCACAGCGGACACACCAGGAACCGCGGTGTTGGCCGTCGAATGGCGCTAGCTGCGCAGCATTTGTGCACCGCCGCCGTCAGTGTCAGCCAGTTTGCCGTGGCATACGGAGCTCCATCGCAGTCTTTAACACTGGTAGCATGCCGCGACAGCGTGGACGTGAACCGTATGTGCAGTTGACGGACTTTGAGCGAGGGCGTATAGTGGGCATGCGGGAGGCCGGGTGGACGTACCGCCGAATTGCTCAACACGTGGGGCGTGAGGTCTCCACAGTACATCGATGTTGTCGCCAGTGGTCGGCGGAAGGTGCACGTGCCCGTCGACCTGGGACCGGACCGCAGCGACGCACGGATGCACGCCAAGACCGTAGGATCCTACGCAGTGCCGTAGGGGACCGCACCGCCACTTCCCAGCAAATTAGGGACACTGTTGCTCCTGGGGTATCGGCGAGGACCATTCGCAACCGTCTCCATGAAGCTGGGCTACGGTCCCGCACACCGTTAGGCTGTCTTCCGCTCACGCCCCAACATCGTGCAGCCTGCCTCCAGTGGTGTCGTGACAGGCGTGAATGGAGGGACGAATGGAGACGTGTCGTCTTCAGCGATGAGAGTCGCTTCTGCCTTGGTGCCAATGATGGTCGTATGCGTGTTTGGCGCCGTGCAGGTGAGCGCCACAATCAGGACTGCATACGACCGAGGCACACAGGGCCAACACCCGGCATCATGGTGTGGGGAGCGATCTCCTACACTGGCCGTACACCACTGTTGATCGTTGAGGGGACACTGAATAGTGCACGGTACATCCAAACCGTCATCGAACCCATCGTTCTACCATTCCTAGACCGGCAAGGGACCTTGCTGTTCCAACAGGACAATGCACGTCCGCATGTATCCCGTGCCACCCAACGTGCTCTAGAAGGTGTAAGTCAACTACCCTGGCCTGCACGATCTCCGGATCTGTCCCCCATTGAGCATGTTTGGGACTGGATGAAGCGTCGTCTCACGCGGTCTGCACGTCCAGCACGAACGCTGGTCCAACTGAGGCGCCAGGTGGAAATGGCATGGCAAGCCGTTCCACAGGACTACATCCAGCATCTCTACGATCGTCTCCATGGGAGAATAGCAGCCTGCATTGCTGCGAAAGGTGGATATACACTGTACTAGTGCCGACATTGTGCATGCTCTGTTGCCTGTGTCTATGTGCCTGTGGTTCTGTCAGTGTGATCATGTGATGTATCTGACCCCAGGAATGTGTCAATAAAGTTTCCCCTTCCTGGGACAATGAATTCACGGTGTTCTTATTTCAATTTCCAGGAGTGTATTAAGCACCAAGCAAGGTTTGAATTCAGAACCTTTTGCTTAGCACCCATACACGTAAAGCATTACGCTAACGCAGTTCGTCATTCAATATTTCTCCCAGAGGACTTTAAAATATCACGCAAAATACCGACAAACACTGTTGGTATGATTATGAATTACTCACGTTTCGTCGAAGTACAATAGGAAATAAACAATTACCGCTGTTCTTTATTGCGAAAAAGCGGTTAGTGAGAATGATTCAAATACCTTTCCTTGCTATCGCCTGAATTAGGAGGCTTATTGCTTGTTTGGTTTAATTAATTAATAGAATATGAAGCAATTGGTGTAAAGAAAGATTTTTCCAAATTTTCTATAAAAGAAAGTCTGCTATCAAGACATTGCTTTTGTTCAATTACTTTATTTATGACTGAACGTTTCTAAAACTGATGACACTCGTACGTGCTCTGCACTGCAGTCGAGCTCTGGCAACGTCGTTCTCTGTTCATTGGCTGACTGTGTTTTGTGACGTCAGACGCGCAGAACGAACCTAAACTCGGCTGCCGTCATAAATGACGCGCACTTTAGTGAAGAAGCATAGAGTCCTAAGGAAGGCTCGTTACAATGCTACAATAAGTATTCAGGTGGTGAACCAGTGGAGGCTGTTGAGGTCGAGCGTCGACACGCCTAGCTGTCTTCGATCGTCTATGGAATCATGACTCCAGCTGGAAGAACGCTGCTGCTCTAGCTGCACAGTCAACTTCTGAGGCAACACTGATGTGACGTGGAAAGAAAACGCGCATTCCAATATACTTCCAGAAAAAATATATATCTTGAAAGAAAATCCAAAAACTTGCATTGCATTTTCACATGAATGCAATAAAGAGTCGGTTACATTGCTGTAATTAATAACGAAAAAGAGATTTTTTTAGTTTAATAATGAGATCAATTTGGCAAGTGATGGCTTGCTGACGGGACCCACAGTACCAGGAGCTATAGTAAATATGTTTCTTAACCATGCAGATTTTATCATGTTGACAAATTAGTATCATTAAATGCAAAACCCAAAGCTGCATCAGATTTGCATACAGTATTCTACTCCCCCAGATGAACCAGATACAAGAGTAGACCATTAAAATGTAGACAGAAAAAGATGCAATATATCAGAAGATTAAACTTATTATAGCAAAGGAATGGGATAGGCACATGATTTTCTACGATGTTTATAGCAGTACACACAGCAACCCACCCACGTCCGACATATCTATAACCAGAAAAGACATATACAATAGTATCCAGACACCAAATCACTCGACCCTACGGAATGCCACTGAACACAATCAATTACCAAACTGAGTAGCCACAACAACGTAGAGGTAGAAAAGTAATTATAACTAAAGAAGCACGATCATTTCACGGTACCAGGAGTGGTGAATAAAATACGCTATTGAAGAAACAGTAAACAAATACCGGGTGTCACAGGAGAAATAGTAAATATTCATGTATAAGACAGAAACCATCATTGGAAGCGACAAAGTCAGTAAACATGATCTCTAATAACAACTATGAGTACTTCTTCATCTTCGATAGTGTAAAACAAATACCTTCTAGTGCAAGCTTTTCTTTATTTTGGATGGAGGTAGTATGGATCAAACAAGAAAAACATTGTTTAGTAAACATTAGCTCTAGAGTGCATATCTTATGAGCTATGAGCACTTGTTGAGTACTAGAAATGAGTTTCGTAGCACCGAAAACGGAGAAACGCTCATAGTTTTTAAAGTATGCCCTTTAGAGTCCATGTTTACTTGACGCCTTTGCTTCTGACGATACATCCGATCATTCCTCCTGGGAAGGCAGGAGACCACTCCATTCGCACCACCAACAGAACAGGCTCTGCTAACGGTATACTACGCCTTCCACATCGCTGGCAGTGGGTTCTACGCAACGCTGGTAACTACTTTGAAGGACATTAACAGGTGCAAACAGGTAACTCTTTTGTATCCGTTGTGAATAAATAGTTTCCACTATTTAAGTTCCAACCCTCGTACTTAAAACTCATACACATCCAATCGATGCTGGAACAGAGCTTATGATCTCTACTGCAACACGCAGAGATGAAGAATGTCTGAGTTCATCAATGGCATACTAAAATTCACAATGATTTTCATGATCATCTTTCGAGGTTTAATGTTGTAACAGCAAATCAGGCATTTATGACAGCCCATCTGGATTCAGTTCAGAATGATTCTCTAGTGTGGTAACTTGAGCGTTTTATTTGCAAAAGTATAGATTCAGCAGATAAAGAAAAGTTCCAGAGCTCTGAGGACTAGTGGCTCTGCCCCTTTCTCATTAATGTGACAGCAAAAATAGTAACTTGTATTCGTATTTTTGAATGAAAGAGCTTAGAAAACTGCAGAATGTGGAGGTTACTACTTTCTCATTAATAAGACAATAAAAGTAATAATTAGTATTGGTAATATTCTGTAAAAGAAGTCAGAGAATTGCAGAATGTGCGAGCATTAAATCAATCAAATCTATCTCATAACAGATTCAGGTTACTTTCCATTAGAAAAGTGGATGCACTCAGCGACTGTAATATGATTTATAAATTATAGAGCGCGGCAATCAGTCGTCCTTTCTTTTGTAGGTTTTATTTGGCAAATCCAGATTTCGGATAGTGCCTAGTCATTATCAGTGCACTATATTCTAGTCTCGATGTATGTCAGTTCCCTGTTGTTCGGGTGTCAGTCACATTTCTTTGAATACTAGTAGTATTCAAAGAACTGTGACTGACGTCTGAGCAACAGGGAACTGATATGCATAGAGACTAGAAAGTAGTGCATCGATAATGGCTAAGCACTAGCCGAAATCTAAATTTGACAAATACAACCTGCAAAAAAAGGACGACTGATTGATGCGCTCTATAATTTATAAATCATAACAGATTGTTGCCGAGACGTAAAATTAAAATATATATTAATGTTAAAAATACCTGAACTCTTTAAGACGAAATACAAGTAATTTAAACGAAGAGCTCAATAAGAATAATATTTATAGTTTTCATCCGTACCAAAAAGGGTAGAAACTACACTCCTGGAAATGGAAAAAAGAACACATTGACACCGGTGTGTCAGACCCACCATACTTGCTCCGGACACTGCGAGAGGGCTGTACAAGCAATGATCACACGCACGGCACAGCGGACACACCAGGACCCGCGGTGTTGGCCGTCGAATGGCGCTAGCTGCGCAGCATTTGTGCAGTGTCAGCCAGTTTGCCGTGGCATACGGAGCTCCATCGCAGTCTTTAACACTGGTAGCCTGCCGCGACAGCGTGGACGTGAACCGTATGTGCAGTTGACGGACTTTGAGCGAGGGCGTATAGTGGGCATGCGGCAGGCCGGGTGGACGTACCGCCGAATTGCTCAACACGTGGGGCGTGAGGTCTCCAAGGCTACTGTGTTGACACTAACTGTTATGACATACGTGGAAGGATGAGTAAAAGTTACTGCTACCTGTCATATCCAGATTCCGAAAGTAAAAGAAATCGTATTCACGAAAAGCAAAAACAATAAAATTTGTCTACTTCGTAGACAGCACTTCTAAAACTTTGATGCTGGTGACAAGAGGAGCATCCTGAACAGCGAAAAAATTTCAGCGGAGGAAACGGCCCAACACCAATCACAGCTGGTGCAAAACTTTTAGAAGCCAAACTTGAAGACGTCAGAAAACATTTGGAGCTCCATTTTGGTGAAGAATGGGGATCAACGACAAACTTAAATTCTACGCCAAGGTGTTAGACGAGCAGCAGCAAGGCACTATTAGAGTCGCTCTGGCCGCTGCCAATCATCTGCATATGCCAGAGGCAGTTTTGAGTTGATGTGCAGTGTTGAGGCCGATGTCACTTTAAAATCAATTTTCAGCTGATTTCATTTACTAGGAATTTTTGATTCAGCAAAGATGCAACTTTCCAAAAGTTTTATTATTTTCTAAAATTTTGTCGCTGTTCTACTAACATGCAATTTGAAGCTGATTTCATTTTCTACAACAATATGTTGCGATCTGAAAAACGTGATGGCGTATTTAAAAAACACCTGATTTTGAGCATTCATGTCTGTTCTCTTTTTCACGTTAAGTAAGTAGTTTTACCTGGTAAAATACCTTCGTAGTTTTATATGCCAATTTTGTAGAAATTTCAGGCTGCTCTTTGAAATAAAAGTTTTGTGTTTACATTCGCAATAATTAAATTTCACCTTTTTGTCATTCCTAATATATCACCGAATAGCGATTTTTGCAACCGAATGTTTGTTTTGTAATTGGATCGATAAATTTGCAATACTCACTAGCTGCACAAATCGGATGCAAAAACCGCTAAGTCAATATTTCGCTTAAGATTTTGACATATAAAACATAACCGCAGATTTCCGCCATTAATACCGTGTAATTAATTACTTTTTTACTTAGTTTTAGAAAAGAAGTGAAGTCTTCAATAGTTTGGATAGAACGAGTTTTTCGCGATTATCTCAGTTTGGCTTATCATGCAGTTAGCGGCGTTTGCATCATATCTAGTCATATGTAGATCACACTTCACTACCAATAGACAGTTCGAACAATAACATAAAGCAGATACATGCAACACTAAATGAACTTCATCGTGACATGAAATTCACAACAGATCACCATCAAGACAAAACAGATTACATAACCTACTATTACAACAACCAGCTATACAGAAGGTACTTGAAAGCCTGAAATACATAGAATAAAAGAGCAGTTTTCATCCCAGTATAGTCAGCCACATATTTGAGCAATTAAAAACTCCACGCGTACCAAAATTCATGCTGACATGAAAAGAATGTACAACGTGAAAGTCTAGTAGCTCCTGTATACTACTTTCACCACTTCACATCAAACTTCGCCTGATGAAACAATTCGTGAAGGCCATGGATCCAACAGGCCGTGGGTTTGCATATCTAGCTACCAAATTCCCCCATCTTTCAGCTGCAAAAATAAAGGAAGATGTATGTGTGGGCCCACAAATCAGGGAGCTGCAGAAAGATGCAAATTTTGAAGCATGTTTAACTGATAAAGAAAAAACCGTATGGGACTGTTTCAAGATGGTGTCAGAAAACTTCCTTGGAAGAAGAAGAACTACTAACTACAAAGCAATGGTGAAGGATATGATCAAAGCATATCAGGATTTGGGGTGCAATATGTCTTTGAAGGTACATATGATGGACTCTCATCTGGACTACTTCACAGAGAGTTGTAGTGACGTATCGGATGAACATGGGGAAAGATTCCATAAAGACATTTCTACCATATAAAGGCGCTATGAAGGGAAGTGGGTACCTTCTATGTTAGCAGATTATTGCTGGAATATCATTCGAGAGAAGAAAGATTCACAATACAAGAGAAAAAAGTGATGTGCATTACAATGCAGTGGCTCATTGTTTCTCAATTTTCTGTAATTTCTCATGTCAAATAAATGCTTTAAAGTGTATACACAAAGGTTACTGTGTTATAAGTTAGATCCCACCCTCCATTAATGTGATGAACTTATAACATCATAAAGATGTGCATTTGTTTGTCGAATTTCACCTCACGTTTGCTGCACTATATCACGAACTGAAAAGAGAAATAAAATTGCGATTACTCATAAACTATCCCAGACAGTAAAAACCAAAAACAGTTTTCAATTCAGCACTCAAAATACAACTAGGATCACAATATTTTTTATCAGAAATAGAACAGTGTAATTTATGGAATTAACTGCTTCCAGTTGCTGACCTGCTATTTTGTAGCTAAATGATCAGGGATCTATCTTTCTATGTATTCGCAGCACATTACACGTGTCTGCATTGAGATTCAATTGCCATTCCCTGCTCCATGCGTCAATTCGCTGCAGATCCTCCTGCATTTCAGTACAATTCTCCATTGTTACAACCTCTCGATACACCACAGCATCATCTGCAAAAAGCCTCAGTGAACTTCCGATGTCATCCACCAGGTCATTTATGTATATTGTGAACAGCAACGGTCCCATGACACTCCCCTGTGGCACACCTGAAATCACTCTTACTTCGGAAGACTTCTCTCCATTGAGAATGACATGCTGCGTTCTGTTATCTAGGAACTCCTCAATCCAATCACACAGTTGGTCTGATAGTCCATATGCTCTTACTTTGTTCACTAAACGACTGTGGGGAACTGTATCGAACGCCTTGCGGAAGTCAAGAAACACGGCATCTACCTGTGAACCCGTGTCTATGGCCCTCTGAGTCTCGTGGACGAATAGCGCGTGCTGGGTTTCACACGGTCGTCTTTTGCGAAACTCATGCTGATTCCTACAGAGTAGATTTCTAGTCTCAGGGAAAGTCATTATACTCGAACATAACAGCTGCTGAGCCAGGGGACCTATAAAGACATTCAATTACCATGTCTGAGCCTGCTTTAACCATGACCCTCACCCAAATCATTTTACATTTCGGATCTCCGTCAATTTCCTT
Organism: Schistocerca nitens; assembly: GCF_023898315.1. Lineage (NCBI taxonomy): Eukaryota > Metazoa > Arthropoda > Insecta > Orthoptera > Acrididae > Schistocerca > Schistocerca nitens. Next base: position 628,082,870 of record NC_064616.1, on the reverse strand, counting down.
CGATACTATTGCACTTCTTATCGCTATAAACACGCCTCCCCCTTCACTGTCCAGCCTGTCTCTGCGGTATACATTCCAATCTGTGTTTAGGATTTCATTACTGTTTACGTCTGGTTTCAGCCAACTTTCTGTCCCTAGTACTATATGGGCGTTGTGACCGTTTATTAATGAGAGAAGTTCTGGGACCTTTCTATAGACGCTCCTGCAGTTTACTATTAGCACATTAATATTGTTATTCCGTGTTGCATTTTGCCTACTCTTACCTTGCCGCGTCTCAAGAGGCGTCTTGTCGGGCCTAGGGAGGGAATTCTCTAACCTAAAATACCACCATGTGCACTCCACACGTACTCCGCTACCCTTGTAGCCGCTTCCGGCGTGTAGTGCACGCCTGACCTATTCAGGGGGACTCTACATTTCTATACCCGATAGCGGAGGTCGAGAAATTTGCACCCCAGATCTCCGTAGAATCGTCTGAGCCTCTGGTTTAAGCCTTCCACTCGGCTCCAAACCAGAGGACCGCGATCGGTTCTGGGAACGATACTACAAATAGTTAGCTCTGATTCCACCCCGCGAGCGAGGCTTTCCGCTTTCACCAATTCCGCCAACCGCCTGTACGAACTGAGGATGACCTCTGAACCCAGACGATAGGAGTCATTGGTACCGACATGAGCAACAATTTGCAGTCGGGTGCACCCAGTGCCCTCTATCGACGCCGGTAGGGCCTCCTCCACATCTCGGATGAGACCCCCCGGCAAGCAGACAGAGTGAACACTGGCCTTCTTCCCTGACCTTTTCGCTTTTTCCCTAAGGGGCTCCCTCACCCGCCTAACGTCTGAGCTCACAATAACTAATAAACCCCTCCCCCCGTGTGCCTGCTCGGACCTTGCTGAAGGAGCAGCCACATGTCCACTCACAGGCAGAGCGGGCGATGCCACACGGCCAGCCTCCACATTTACCCTCCGCCTCGTGCGCCACGAACGCCGCTGAACCCGCCACTCCCCTTGGGGAGAGGGTGGCCCAACCGCGGCCGGTACCCGCGAAGATGTCTCGACAGCAGGGACAGTGGGTGAAGCATGTAACACCTGGGGTGTACCTTGCGACGCACCATACTCCCCACTGCCGCTACACTCCGAGGCAGCAGCCTGAAGACGGCTGACCGCGGCCATCAACACGTTCAGCTGTTCGCGAACAGTGGCCAGCTCCTCCTGCGTCCGTACACAGCTGCCACACATCCTATCCATCCTAAGGAATCAATTTATTGAAGAGAGTTAATCAACTTTTAACTAGACTGCTAATTCACTAAAGGCGGCTGACTATTGACTAAACTGTGATTGCTAGCCACTTCTTGTAGAAAACAAAGAAAATAGCTACCTGTCTCTGGACTGTATTGAAAACGAACACTAGCACTACTGGCACTATGGTTGACTAAAGGGACTCTCTCTGACTGTAATCAAAACAAACACGAAATCTATGGAACACTATTAATATTGCTCGACAAATAAAGCTTCCTAAAAGCAAAATCACACGGAAGAAAAAGCGACAAGTACGAAAAATACAGTTAATACTTAAATTAAGGTAGCTCGCTGCACAGCAGACGTGAAGCAGACGGCGGTTAAGTCCCATAGTGCTGAGAGCCATTTGAACCATTTTTTTGAATGACCATTAAAAGCAAACGGTATAGCAAACACTTGCTGTGAAATGCGTACTTTAAAAAGCTATGAGCACTTTTTCATCTTCGATGTTGTGAAACAAATCTTTTTTACTCAAGCTCTTTGTCTTTTTTGTTTTGCGAGGATATAGTGTCGATCACAAATAAAAAATTTGTCTAGTAAACATGGGCTCTAAAATGCATACCTTAAGATCTGTGAGCACTTGTTCACTAGAAGAGATGTGTTTCACAGTAGTAAAGATGAACAGTTGCTCATAGCTCTTAACGTATGCAATTTAGAGCACTATAGTGGACGTTCTCTTCTTGTTTTAGTCCATTTTACCACCTGTCGAAACAAGTAAAGTAAAGAACTTGCAGTAGAAGAGATTTGTTTCGCAATATCGAAAATGTTCCTGTATTATCCCTTAATGCTGATCATTCCTCCTGCGACGTCCTGCATAATGAAAAAAAAAAAATCAATTACGTTCACTGGAGTCAATGAGACAAAATCTTTGAGATGCAGATGAAATAAAGACCAGTGAAAACCATTTACATGTGCAAGACCTCCAGAGTAACATACCGCGCTCTGCCAGCGTGAATGTACACCCACACTACTTTTGACAGTGTCCTTGAGACATGGGGCTGATGGAGATACTTTTTCGGTCCCATTGTACTACAGCATGTTTGATTAATGTGAAGCATATCGATGGTATGCAGTAAAAACCCCGTAACTCCATCTGTCTGTGAAAACCTAGCCATTCCAATAACCAGTAACTCCATTATGAAAGATAAATTTCAAAATGCATGGTTTTCTCTAATCTTTCAATAACTAGGCTTCTACTATACAGTTAAACATGTAGCAACATTACCTGTATGATTTCATATACGTTGTAGGACGCCGTTTTTGCTACTCCTGTAAATTTGAAGGAAATGGAATTATTAGGTTTTCACTGCCCATCATAGATATGTCACCTAAAGGCGACGGTGGAACGTTACGGACCGAGGGTAGCAGGGCAGAACTGAAATCAGAGTGAGATAAAATGAACCAGGGCGTCTCTGATGGGTCAGCTGCATGAGGACAGGAATATCAGGAAATTCTGGGCAATATTATGGTGCAGGGGTAAAGAACATGGACGGAGTAGATATTAGTACTGACAAGAAAATTGTAGAGGAGATAAGATGTAGGAATTCTCTGGAAAAAATAAAATGACTCTCCAAGACGGAATTAAGTGTAAAATCGACATCGAAGGAATAAAATGAAACTATTGCTAAGCCCCACGATAGTACCACAGGCGGACACCATAAATTCGTTGAAGTTCTACCTTGGCAGCTCTCGTAAGCCGAACTGCCTGTGTCAATTATCAGAAGACTGCCAGCTAGGGGGCAATGGTGAGCAAGTTTTACCGAACAAGCAAGCTATCGCCACATAGGGAAACGACCGGGTGCCAAAGTCTGCAAGTAAAGCGTAATGGCCTCATGGAAGCGGAAAGATACCGTCATACTATAGTTCAATTCTTTTATCTTGGCGGTTCGCACATGCCCGCCCAGACGCGGGAGATTGCTGCGTTGCCAGTTTTACGTGCCAAGAGAAGCAGCGCCATAGTATAGTTCGCAAACTTAGGTTTAGGAGGGAGCGTGCAGTTTATGAAGTAAAGCCACCATGGCTGCATCAACCCTTTCACTGCTACGGAGACGTGCTCCCCGCATTCCGCGCTCTGTGCGATTTTGTCATCAATGCACTGCTCGCCTGTGCAGACACATGGTGTTCAGACTGCTTTGACACACTTACCATTCGATTTCACAAAAACTATTTGGCCCAAAAATTTGATTTTTACACATCTTCTTGACTGATACCTTTCCCCCATAAATGATTTAATTTTGTTTCGATGTTCAACGCAGTTATTGTGCAGCATTAGATGTAGTAAACCATTGCACGAAATTTTGAAGAGTTTGCAGAGGTAAAAAAAGTCCATAGCGTATACTTTCGTTTTGGTCGATTTTAGTTGCCAGTAGAAATTTCAAAAAATTACATTCAAACAAATAAAATTTATGAAGTAAGACACTTCGATATTGTTTTTAAAATAAAGAAAATATTAAGCACCAAGCAAGGTTTGAATTCAGAACCTTTTGCTTAGCACCCATACACGTAAAGCATTACGCTAACGCAGTTCGTCATTCAATATATCTCCCAGAGGACTTTAAAATATCACGCAAAATACCGACAAACACTGTTGGTATTATTATGAATTACTCACGTTTCGTCGAAGTACAATAGGAAATAAACAATTACCGCTGTTCTTTATTGCGAAAAAGCGGTTAGTGAGAATGATTCAAATACCTTTCCTTGCTATCGCCTGAATTAGGAGGCTTATTGCTTGTTTGGTTTAATTAATTAATAGAATATGAAGCAATTGGTGTAAAGAAAGATTTTTCCAAATTTTCTATAAAAGAAAGTCTGCTATCAAGACATTGCTTTTGTTCAATTACTTTATTTATGACTGAACGTTTCTGAAACTGAAGACACTCGTACATGCTCTGCACTGCAGTCGAGCTCTGGCAACGTCGTTCTCTGTTCTTTGGCTGACTGTGTTTTGTGACGTCAGACGCGCAGAACGAACCTAAACTCGGCTGCCGTCATAAATGACGCGCACTTTAGTGAAGAAGCATAGAGTCCTAAGGAAGGCTAGTTACAATGCTACAATAAGTATTCAGGTGGTGAACCAGTGGAGGTTGTTGAGGTCGAGCGTCGACACGCCTAGCTGTTTTCGAACGTCTATGGAATCATGAGGCCAACCTATAAGAACGCTGCTGCTCTAGCTGCAGAGTCAACTTCTGAGGCAACACTGATGTGATGCGCAAAGAAAACGCGCATTCCAATATACTTCCAGAAAAAATATATATCTTGAAAGAAAATCCTAAAACATGCATTGCATTTTCACATGAATGCAATAAAGAGTCGGTTACATTGCTGTAATTAATAACGAAAAAGAGATTTTTTTAGTTTAATAATGAGATCAATTTGGCAAGTTATGGCTTGCCGACGGGACCCACAGTACCAGGAGCTATAGTAAATATGTTTCTTAACCATGCAGATTTTATCATGTTGACAAATTAGTGTCATTAAATGCAACATCCAAAGCTGCATCAGATATGCATACAGTATTCTACACCCCCAGATGAAGCAGATACAAGAGTAGACCATTAAAATGTAGACAGAAAAAGATGCAATATATCAGAGGATTAAACTTATTATAGCAAAGGAATGGGATAGGCACATGATTTTCTACGATGTTTATAGCAATACACCCAGAAACCTACCCACGTCCGACATATCTATAACCAGTAAAGACATATACAATAGTATCCAGACACCAAATCACTCGACCCTACGGAGTGCCACTGAACACAATGAATTACCAAACTGAACAGCCACAAAAACGGATAGGCAGAAAAGTAATTATAACTAAAGAAGCATAAGGTAAGACACGATCATTTGACGGTACCAGGAGTGGTGAATAAAATACGCTATTGAAGAAACAGTAAACAAATACCGGGTGTCACAGGAGAAATAGTAAATATTCATGTATAAGACAGAAACCATCATTGGAAGCGACAAAGTCAGTAAACATGATCTCTAATAACAACTATGAGTGCTTCTTCATCTTCGATACTGTAAAACAAATACCTTCTAGTGCAAGATTTTCTTTATTTTGGATGGAGGTAGTATGGATCAAACAAGAAAAACATTGTTTAGTAAACATTAGCTCTAGAGTGCATATCTTATGAGCTATGAGCACTTGTTGAGTACTAGAAATGAGTTTCGTAGCACCGAAAACGAAGAAACGCTCATAGTTTTTAAAGTATGCCCTTTAGAGTCCATGTTTACTTGACGCCTTTGCTTCTGACGATACATCCGATCATTCCTCCTGGGAAGGCAGTAGACCACTCCATTCGCACCACCAACAGAACAGGCTCTGCTAACGGTATACTACGCCTTCCACATCGCTGGCAGTGGGTTCTACGCAACGCTGGTAACTACTTTGAAGGACATTAACAGGTGCAAACAGGTAACTCTTTTGTATCCGTTGTGAATAAATAGTTTCCACTATTTAAGTTCCAACCCTCGTACTTAAAACTCATACACATCCAATCGATGCTGGAACAGAGCTTATGATCTCTACTGCAACACGCAGAGATGAAGAATGTCTGAGTTCATCAATGGCATACTAAAATTCACAATGATTTTCATGATCATCTTTCGAGGTTTAATGTTGTAACAGCAAATCAGGCATTTATGACAGCCCATCTGGATTCAGTTCAGAATGATTCTCTAGTGTGACAACCTGAGCGTTTTATTTGGAAAAGTATAGATTCAGCAGATAAAGAAAAGTTCCAGAGCTCTGAGGACTAGTGGCTCTGCTCCTTTCTCATTAATGTGACAGCAAAAATAGTAACTAGTATTCGTATTTTTGAATGAAAGAGCTTAGAAAACTGCAGAATGTGGAGGTTACTACTTTCTCATTAATAAGATAATAAAAGTAATAATTAGTATTGGTAATATTCTGTAAAAGAAGTCAGAGAATTGCAGAATGTGCGAGCATTAAATCAATCAAATCTATCTCATAACAGATTCAGGTTACTTTCCATTAGGAAAGTGGATGCACTCAGCGACTGTAATATGATTTATAAATTATAGAGCGCGGCAATCAGTCGTCCTTTCTTTTGTAGGTTTTATTTGGCAAATCCAGATTTCGGATAGTGCCTAGTCATTATCAGTGCACTATATTCTAGTCTCGATGTATGTCAGTTCCCTGTTGTTCGGGTGTCAGTCACATTTCTTTGAATATTAGTAGTATTCAAAGAACTGTGACTGACGTCTGAGCAACAGGGAACTGATATGCATAGAGACTAGAAAGTAGTGCATCGATAATGGCTAAGCACTAGCCGAAATCTAAATTTGACAAATACAACCTGCAAAAAAGGACGACTGATTGCTGCGCTCTATAATTTATAAATCATAACAGATTGTTGCCGAGATGTAAAATTAAAATATATATTAATGTTAAAAATACCTCAACTCTTTAAGACGAAATACAAGTAATTTAAACGAAGAGGTCAATAAGAATAATATTTATACTTTTCATCCGTACCAAAAAGGGTAGAAACTATAAACGTTACAGTGAAAAATCACAATATTTACAATATTGTACAGAAAATAGTAAAGAAATTGTATATACGAATATTGATCGTATACAGGTTATAGAGGATTCTCAGAAATGTATGAACAAAATTAACGTTACATAATAACAAAATTGAGTGAGTGAGTAAGTGTGAGGGAGGGAAGTAAGGAGAGAAAGTTTTAGAGAAGCTTGGAGGATATAAAGCTTATTTGCTCATGGCTACAAAGAAATGGTAAAAGCTTTCCGTTTTGCATTCCTTAGGGCCTGCAGAGTAGTACTCGTAGATATCTTGTAAAGACATTTTATGTATATTACACCAGGAAACATTAGTTCGTAACTAAATAACATAAGCGAAAAGCTTACCTCAAACAATGCAATAGCACTACAAACAGACAAAGAAAATAGTTTAGTCCTAATGTATAACAGTGACAACAAAAAGAAGGGAAAATGATGTCTTCAAAGGAAACAAGTAACCAAAATTAGCCGTTATGTCACCAACAAATTTGCAGCGTTATCCAAAGTTGTGAGGCACTTGTAAGTGATCCTGTAAACAGAAAATACTTAGTAATGAACCCACAAACACCTAAATTTTTAGGACAACCACAAATCCACAAAACCCAAACCCCAGTTCACCCGATAGTGAACTTTATAAGTAGCCCAGCCTATATAATTAACCACCTGCTTGCACAAAATTACACATACCAGAAATCATCACAAGATATCACTGAACTACTAACACTAACATTATATGAAATTTGCTTCAAGTTCAGTAACGAAATATACACTCCTGGAAATTGAAATAAGAACACCGTGAATTCATTGTCCCAGGAAGGGGAAACTTTATTGACACATTCCTGGGGTCAGATACATCACATGATCACACTGACAGAACCACAGGCACATAGACACAGGCAACAGAGAATGCACAATGTCGGCACTAGTACAGTGTATATCCACCTTTCGCAGCAATGCAGGCTGCTATTCTCCCATGGAGACGATCGTAGAGATGCTGGATGTAGTCCTGTGGAACGGCTTGCCATGCCATTTCCACCTGGCGCCTCAGTTGGACCAGCGTTCGTGCTGGACGTGCAGACCGCGTGAGACGACGCTTCATCCAGTCCCAAACATGCTCAATGGGGGACAGATCCGGAGATCTTGCTGGCCAGGGTAGTTGACTTACACCTTCTAGAGCACGTTGGGTGGCACGGGATACATGCGGACGTGCATTGTCCTGTTAGAACAGCAAGTTCCCTTGCCGCTCTAGGAATGGTAGAACGATGGGTTCGATGACGGTTTGGATGTACCGTGCACTATTCAGTGTCCCCTCTACGATCACCAGTGGTGTACGGCCAGTGTAGGAGATCGCTCCCCACACCATGATGCCGGGTGTTGGCCCTGTGTGCCTCGGTCGTCTGCAGTCCTGATTGTGGCGCTCACCTGCACGGCGCCAAACACGCATACGACCATCATTGGCACCAAGGCAGAAGCGACTCTCATCGCTGAAGACGACACGTCTCCATTCGTCCCTCCATTCACGCCTGTCTCGACACCACTGGAGGCGGGCTGCACGATGTTGGGGCGTGAGCGGAAGACGGCATAACGGTGTGCGGGACCGTAGCCCAGCTTCATGTAGACGGTTGCGAATGGTCCTCGCCGATACCCCAGGAGCATCAGTGTCCCTAATTTGCTGGGAAGTGGCGGTGCGGTCCCCTACGGCACTGCGTAGGATCCTACGGTCTTGGCGTGCATCCGTGCGTCGCTGCGGTCCGGTCCCAGGTCGACGGGCACGTGCACCTTCCGCCGACCACTGGCGACAACATCGATGTACTGTGGAGACCTCACGCCCCACGTGTTGAGCAATTCGGCGGTACGTCCACCCGGCCTCCCGCATGCCCACTATACGCCCTCGCTCAAAGTCCGTCAACTGCACATACGGTTCACGTCCACGCTGTCGCGGTATGCTACCAGTGTTAAAGACTGCGATGGAGCTCCGTATGCCACGGCAAACTGGCTGACACTGACGGCGGCGGTGCACAAATGCTGCGCAGCTAGCGCCATTCGACGGCCAACACCGCGGTTCCTGGTGTGTCCGCTGTGCCGTGCGTGTGATCATTGCTTGTACAGCCCTCTCGCAGTGTCCGGAGCAAGTATGGTGGGTCTGACACACCGGTGTCAATGTGTTCTTTTTTCCATTTCCAGGAGTGTATATTACCAACATAATGGACAGCCATTGATGCAGCATAGCTGGCAGAATAGCTAACATATTTCTCAACACCTTACAACAAAAATTCTTCAGCACTAATAACACACACACTAAGAAAATTAAATGATATTTACGATATGAGTAGCCAAGATGCAAAAGCTGGTAAATGCATTATGCCGATTTTGAGTTGAGCGCACAAGCGTCTAAATTCTTTCACCGCCGACACGATGCAATAGGTACCAGGGTGCAGAACCCGCTGTAAACTGCTGAAATTCGCTGTAGAAAATCGTGTTCGATTGCAAAATCCAATATCAGCATTCTCTTCGGGTTCAAAGCCCGCTAAATGTCCAATTTTTTTAAAGTTCGCAAAATTCAGTAGACAAGGCGGGCGTCGTGCCATGTCAGAATACAAGGACATCAGACTTACCAATCTAGACATTCAAAGCCACCTTTCAGTTTCTTACGATTCGATGGGATATTCTTCTTGTTCAGATTTAGGCTGGCTGCCATTGTAGCGAACGAGTACGCAATAGTGAAGCCCTCGCTGCCGATGCGTTGTCGAAGTATAGGCCTGTAAGCACTGATCAGCTTATCAGTAGGACGTTTGTTGGAGTATTTGGGTTAGTGTTTTGAAGAAAGTAGGTGATTTTGTGGAAGGTTTAAATGCTGCAAACGATGGTACAAACGAAATGAGAGTAATTGAAACAGCAGGAATTCTGCAAGAAGTCGAATCCATCGTTGTCGTTGGAAATGACCAGAACGAGGCCGAGGGCGGCGGTCCGTCCCGGAAAAGGGAGAGGTGTCCTGATCAGTGGAAAAGAAATGTTTCCGAAAAAGAAAGGTAATAGCATGAAAAGTATTGTTAAAACAATATTATGCAATAAGTACTGTGTTGACATTAAATGAAACAACAAGTTCACTGTTACCAGTCACCGTTTTATTTATTTCCACGACGCGTTTCGAAGGCTACTGTGTTGACACTAATTGTTATGACATACGTGGAAGGATGAGTAAAAGTTACTGCTACCTGTCATATCCAGATTCCGAAAGTAAAAGAAATCGTATTCACGAAAAGCAAAAACAATAAAATTTGTCTACTTCGTAGACAGCACTTCTAAAACTTTGATGCTGGTGACAAGAGGAGCATCCTGAACAGCGAAAAAATTTCAGCGGAGGAAACGGCCCAACACCAATCACAGCTGGTGCAAAACTTTTAGAAGCCAAACTTGAAGACGTCAGAAAACATTTGGAGCTCCATTTTGGTGAAGAATGGGGATCAACGACAAACTTAAATTCTACGCCAAGGTGTTAGACGAGCAGCAGCAAGGCACTATTAGAGTCGCTCTGGCCGCTGCCAATCATCTGCATATGCCAGAGGCAGTTTTGAGTTGATTTGCAGTGTTGAGGCCGATGTCACTTTAAAATCAATTTTCAGCTGATTTCATTTACTAGGAATTTTTTATTCAGCAAAGATGCAACTTTCCAAAAGTTTTATTATTTTCTAAAATTTTGTCGCTGTTCTACTAACATGCAATTTGAAGCTGATTTCATTTTCTACAACAATATGTTGCGATCTGAAAAACGTGATGGCGTATTTAAAAAACACCTGATTTTGAGCATTCATGTCTGTTCTCTTTTTCACGTTAAGTAAGTAGTTTTACCTGGTAAAATACCTTCGTAGTTTTATATGCCAATTTTGTAGAAATTTCAGGCTGCTCTTTGAAATAAAAGTTTTGTGTTTACATTCGCAATAATTAAATTTCACCTTTTTGTCATTCCTAATATATCACCGAATAGCGATTTTTGCAACCGAATGTTTGTTTTGTAATTGGATCGATAAATTTGCAATACTCACTAGCTGCACAAATCGGATGCAAAAACCGCTAAGTCAATATTTCGCTTAAGATTTTGACATATAAAACATAACCGCAGATTTCCGCCATTAATACCGTGTAATTAATTACTTTTTACTTAGTTTTAGAAAAGAAGTGAAGTCTTTAATAGTTTGGATAGAACGAGTTTTTCGCGATTATCTCAGTTTGGCTTATCATGCAGTTAGCGGCGTTTGCATCATATCTAGTCATATGTAGATCACACTTCACTACCAATAGACAGTTCGGACAATAACATAAAGCAGATACATGCAACACTAAATGAACTTCATCACGACATGAAATTCACAACAGATCACCATCAAGACAAAACAGATTACATAACCTACTATTACAACAACCAGCTATACAGAAGGTACTTGAAAGCCTGAAATACATAGAATAAAAGAGCAGTTTTCATCCCAGTATAGTCAGCCACATATTTGAGCAATTAAAAACTCCACGCGTACCAAAATTCATGCTGACATAAAACTAATATGACAGACACTAAAAAAACGGAAAACCACATACATACCACAAACATAGATAGGAAATATATGAGACAATCTAAACTCATTATTAAAAAATACTACAGTGAGATCTCCATACCGTACCAAGTACAACATAAAAACACAAATCCATTCCAGTAAAACAAAACCATCAACATACATGTAACCAGCTGTACATAAAATCAATTGAAATGACTACAAAATTCCGTGTAGACATAACAGGACGAAATTTTCTGATCAGATATCGAGGACACGCCAGAAACAGCGACACAAATCCCTCCTCATTTTTCTGCTATTTTGAAACAGAAAACCATAACGTAAACCAGTTCGGTCACGTAATGTAAATCCTACATATAACGTCTAAGGGCCCAATAATGACCCTTTTAGAAGAAATAAAAATACAGGCACTCACACACGCTTACGAAAATACCCAGGCAAAATCCCAAACTATCAGACTGAACTTCATCATAAAAAAATTATTGATAATCTCGTCGACAGTTTAGAGGACAGTAAAATATAACATGGTAAGCAACGACTACCCACACAAGCTAATACAAAGGAATAATAGCCATCACCAACTCCCTAAATGAAAAAGGTAAATATGTAACCATACAACATCGTTGTCTTCTGTCAAATGAATTTGTTACATTTATAGATAACGAAAATAAACTTAACATCTAACTGGAGAGCTCTTGAATAAAGCTTCAAAAAGTAGCAACGTCCTGGTATAACAAACGGAAAATGTCTTTACTTTCCATTTTGCCAAGTACTGCAAACTATTGCTGGGGACAATAAGGAATAAAATTTTATCGCCACTGAAATACGGACAAAGCAAAGTCCCGAGGAGAGCATTTGTAGCCGTTCAGCATCCCTCAACGACAAGGAGACTAACTGTTGTTGGTAGCTGGCAGTTAGTGGTGGTGAATGCACGGAATATTTTAAACCATTTGTAGCGCTGGAATTCCTTCCGACGTGACACACACTGTAATTTCACTTCAAGGTCGATGTCATCAGAGTGAAGATGCGGACTAGATGAGGGCAGGAAGTCACGTCGTATATGGTCCTGGTTAATCACCCCGAAGCTCAAAAGCACCCAGGGTATTCTCAAATCAGTACCTACAGTTGAAACGCTCTGGTCCTCCCTAAATCAAGTGTCACAGGTAGTGTAGAACATGGAACTCGGTTAAGGATAACGTGTTTATGTAATGCCCAATGAAAACACACACTCAGAGCAATTTAGCAGCAGTAAAATATTTCGTAGAACCATGGTATTGAAAAGGATGTAATAATTTTAATATCATGGCCACTTCCTTACTCGATCTCGTAATACAGAGGTCACTGAATGTAAAGATAGAATAAGATAGCTGGACAAATAGTACTGATTAATCTTATCTTATACGTATGTGTGAAGTTTCAGTATGTTCGCCATCCAGGAAGTTGGAGTTAAACATATTTTGGCACGTATGCAAGGTGTCGCAGAGTGAGCGCTGAGTGATAATTCGTTAGCGCATAGACTATAGAAGGCACTGAATTACACCACAAGTTCACTGATGACCGGTGTATTCCAACAGATACCGAAGATGCGCTGCAACAGAACAAATTACAAATTCTAGGACGAATGACACAAGCTTTGGTTTAATTAATAACACTGCAAAACATTCTAAGTTATCTGGATTAAGGTAGTTCACTAACACAGTGTCCATTTAACAGGTTGCCATTCAGCCTACATCTCCCTCATGACCGAGTGTGTGTGTGTGTGTGTGTGTGTGTGTGTGTGTGTGTGTGTGTGTGCGTGGGTGCGTGTGCGCTCGTTTGTTGAAATATATTCTTCTAAATTAAAAACAGCACGTCTATGACAGAAGAAATTTTACATTGTTACCAATTTCTATAGAAATTTAATTTAGAAATTTTTGTTTTCCATTAACTCTTGATGTAGTTGTTCGAAGCTCTACACTGTTATCATTTTCTAAAGAAATTTTTGTTTTCCAGTAACTCTTGATGTAGTTGTTCATTTAGTTAAGATTATATAAACTCTGAAAGGAGTTTTAGTTTCCTTGTCTAGTGGTACTGACTTAACAGAAATTGCGGTCTCTTAATCCTGAGAGAAGTGATAATTAAGGTCATTGAACCCATGAAACATAAGAAAAATCAGCGGAGAACAGCGAGGTGGCGTAGAGGTAATTATAAAGTGTTGAAATTGAACATTCACAGTAAACCATTAGATTAGTGTGTGAGTAGTTGATATTTAAAACTTGGAATAAGGCCGTAAAAGTTTTAATCTAAGTGGCTGAGGAAATGTAATGGATTATAAGTCCATCAACTTCTTTTCGGCCGGCCGTTGTGGCCGAGCGGTTCTATGCGCTTCAGTTCGGAACCGCGCTGCTGCTACGGTCACAGGTTCGAATCCTGCCTCGGGCATGGATGTGTGTGATGTCCTTAGGTCAGTTATGTTTACGTAGTTCTAAGTCTAGGGGACTGATGACCTCAGATGTTAAGTCCCTTAGTATTTAGAGTCATTTGAACCAATTTTGAACTTCTTTTCAAAGAAACAAGGACCTCATATTTAAAACCCACACACACATGCTCGATATGGGAACGGAATGTGTCAGCTCTGATTTAAGATGAGTGACGAGAATGTTTAAACTCATCAGTGATATAAATTGAAAGTCACCAAGAATTTCAAGGTAATCTTGGGGTTTTTAACATTACCCAGCAGCTACGTCTTCAGCATAAATAAGGTATTTATTAACTACCGAGTATGTTTTCCAGGGAACTTTACGACGCAGTGTCCTCAAAACCATCGCACGCTTAGAAACAACATCTTAGATTCCAAATAATTTATGCTAATCACCTAGTTGCCAAAGAGTACTACTCAAACAAAAAAAAGAAAAAGTTGACTTAGAAGTAGTCAAATTCACCCAAAACCCACACGAAAACTTACCTTCGTGCCTAAAAGCTTGTGAGTTCCGATACTTAGAAACATTGTTAAATATGACCAGTGTGTCCCATGTATCTTGACCACCCTAAATAACTCTTTGTCCAGATGCAAATTACAAAATGTTTCAAGCAAATGTTCTTTAGCAGTCAGGGGGGCTTCAGTCAGCATGATTGCCTTCGTTGTAGCTCTGTTTCTTACAAAGATATGAACAGTGGTATGACTTTTTAAAATGGCACCCTGTGTTTTTGATTCGGTAATTCATTTCCTCTCCTACAAATCTATCCAAAAATGTATCAGTCTACCATTGACTGAAACACAACGTTATTAATTACATAACACAACACTGACGTTGACGCTCCCAGCGCTTAGTGCAGGTACTCGGGGTAATGGAACACATCCACGTTCTGACGTTGACAGAGGACAAATGTAAACATAAGTAGAATGCACATCCGTCATTCCGTCAACCATCGTCAGTTGAAGAGTTATATGAATAGAATGTACACCAACGAAGAGAAGGCAGAAATGCTACTCATTTGTGGGGAATGTAAGTTAGCAGAACAGTAACTGCAATACTGATTTCTTACGTACGGGTACATTTAGAAGAGTAGTTTGGTCCTTTTAAATACTACTGTGTAGAGTAGGCATATAGTAAAGGCTGTCCTTCCTACAAACTGCATCGACATAATGTTTCCTTTATTGTGGTTGTTGAAGGGAGGCGAAATGCAATGCAGGCAACGGAACTGTACAGAGAGCGATATCCTGACAAGAACCCACCTTCCCGATAGATGTTTTCTCGTCTTGTTGCGACGCTTCAAGAAACGCAATCGTCGTAGCACTCGCACAGGTAAAGCTGCCGAAGTTATTGTTCTCGTTTTCGTTGCTATGAATCCACATGTGAGCACATGACAGCTTGAACACGAGATTGGCATTCCTAAAACCAACGTACATCGTATTCTTACACGTCAGCGGTTCCATCCTTACCATGTACACCTACATCACGAATTGCATGGGAATGATTTCCAGAGTCGTGTACAGTTCTGTCAGTGGGCACAGTAGCGAGTCCTCGACAACCCGAACTTTTTCTCCAGTGTTCTATTTACCGATGAATGTTCCTTCTCAAACGAAGGACAGTTAAATACAAGGAACATGCATTATTGGTATAGACAGATGAAACATTAGCGTCACTGGAGAGTGAACGCCTGGTGTGGGATGCTTGGTACTACAATTATTGGCCCTTATTTCATCAATGGTAGTCTAAAGGGCACAGCATATGCCAACTTCCTCCTCTTCTGGATGACGTGCCGCTATGAAACAGAACGTTTATGTGGTATCAACACGATCGATATCCAGCACATAATGCCTTGCGTGTACGTCGTGTTCTGAACCGAAGGTATCCTGCCAGATGGATTGCTCGAGGAGTAACAGTTACTTGGCCTGCTACGTCTCCTGATTTAAATCCTCTGGACTTTCTTCTTTTGCGATGCATGAAAGACGCTGTCTATCGCGATATTCCAACATCTCCAGAGGACATGCACGAACGTATCGTGATTGCTTGTAATTCTCTTTAGCAGGCAACACTGGGAGCAGTAAATAATTCTTTCATTCAACGAGTGCACCAGTGAATCGTTGTCCAGGTTTACCACTTTGAGCACCTTTTAATGTTCTACTACCGGGAAATGGTACAGGAGAGTCAAAGTCAATTTTGTGATATGTTTTTACTTGTTTTTCGTTTGTTTTCTGACAACTCTAGCAAATGGACGAGTTTGTGATTTCGGGTTCAAAGTCAGTGTTGTGTTACGTAATTAATAACGTTGTGTTTCAGTGAATGGTACACTGTGATACATTTTTGTTCATATATATGTAAAAAACAAAGGTACAACGAAGGTAATCACGCTGACTGATGTCCCCCTGACGGCCAAATAACATTTTCTTGAAAAATTTTGTAATTTGCATCTGGACAAACAGTTACTTAGGGTGGTCAAGATAAATGGGTCAGCCTGTATACGACTCCATCTCCAAGGAAAGAACGTGGCATTCTCACAAAAACATTGAAACAAATTGCAGATACTCAAAAAAAAAATTTTTCACGCTACAAATCACAATCGAAAGAATTATTTTCCTTAACTTTCGAACTACCTCCACATAAACCATCGTGTTGTTGCAGATGAAGAGCTAACCAAACAGTCAACAAAAGTCCTGTGGCGTGCAGTGTTCAGTGGCTTGTGGAGTACGTATGTAGATGTAGATGTTGATGAAAAGCCTGATCGCCTAGTAATTACCGTCCAAGATTGCATTACACGACATAATGGTTTGGATCTAATTTTCTCTCGCAGCTGTTATCAGAAATGATCTTGAACTTATATATTTCAGTAAAGTAATGACGCACTGAAGATTGCACAAAAGTGTTTAGGTAAATATGCGGAGCCCAAACACCTAAGATTCTCAGTTGGACTTGGACTCTCTGCTGTCTGATAATTGTATTAGCAGACGAATGAAAGAGCGTCTGAAAACTGAACATAGGATGAGATTGTCAAATGCAAACAGAATATTAAAAATATCTTTTTTTAACTACAGCGCAAACTATGTAGTTCTTCTCGTAAACTGCAGCTGTAGGTACAACCAGGTATGTTGTTTTCTGTTTTTCATTATTCGCTGTTGTAGTCGTTGAACATGACAAATCACAATGTCGGCTGTCGTTTCACTTTTCCCAAGTTAGTTAGATCCATCAGCCGCACACGCAAAGCTGCAACCTGCAACTCGTATACTAATTAGTTGACAGTTGTATCCACTCGACCAGGCGACTGCAGTCAGTTTGTGTTACATATTCTCAGCCTGTGGACAGAAAACTTGCTTATCGGTACTTTAACAGCATCTCGCACTTTGGGTGATGATGTAAGTTTGAATGGCCCTCGAGTACATGGGTATTTGGAGCTGGAAATTAACAGCGTAGTGGACATTACACGTAGCTTAGATAGGATACCTTCGTTGAATAAATCAAATTTTAAGAAGCATAACAGGTTTGTCCTGAGTGACTGAGGAACCTAAATGCTTTCCATTTACATGCGCATATGTGAATGCTAGCTCCATTAATAAAACAATATCTAGCTTTGATCAAAAACATAAGTATTTATAAGATAATTTCTTCTGTTTGTGTAGATCTTTAAAAAGGCATGACAGAAGAATCGGTTCGTTCCTTAGATGTGTTGTCTTAATGATGTAGCATCCTTCCATCACGTAACATTTGCTAATGGAATTCTGTATTTATGTACATTATAGGATTGTTATGAGGAACACCACAGACGCTGGACATTGTGCTTTTGGAGAATGAAAATTTTTTGGCTTGAAAGTCAACTAATATCGCTAAATATTTGAAAGGTTTGAGTATATTTCAGTTTCACTGTCTTCTGTTACACACAGTGTTTCAAAATTAAGTACCGGATTTAGAACGCAGATGTTAACTAAATGAACATGAGATCGGTGACACTCAACTTTTTATTATGGCAGTAGACGTCTAGGTGTATTCATTCAATTATAAACTGTTTACTAATTTAGCTGTGGTTTCACTACCGGCAAGCACTGCAATAGGTGGTGTTAAATAAACTATGAAATTTGTAACGGAACAACTAAAACTATCGAAACTCTGATCGTTGCAAAGTGATAAATGATTCGTGTCCTTGAACACTGACTTTATCATAGAATGGCAATTATACCTACGAGTTCTTCAACACTGTTAATGGGGCTGTGATACAAATGAACATACATGTGTTCGCAGCGAAAAAGTCAGATAGGGATGAATAATGTGAGGGACTACAGCTACATATTGACAGAAAACCGATCATCAAAATTGTGGGAAAACGTAGCTCAACGATTTTATTGGGCCCTAGGGAACAGAATAGGGTCTGTTTAGTCTATGAAGTATTAAGTTACTACCATTTCACGCAAAAACCATACAACAACCCAGTTACGATTGGAGAAAAAAGTTTCCAGTTATCTGTTCTGTATTTTACCCGTAGAGATGGCGAATGTAGTCACACGCAGCCCTCCAAACATTTCTGTAACTAGCATAAAAAGTGCGAGCACTGAAATGTATTCTAAATCATGTATTGTTTTCTAACATTTGGAATACTATATCTTCCTAATGTGGTATATGTACTGTATATTACGTTGTTGACCATGAGGTCAAGAATTTCCCTCTAATGCGCCCCTCTTAAGAAAACGACACTAATGCAGCAAATGTTCTCCCTTTTGGGAGTTGTATCTTTGGACAGTGTTTAATGCACAAATAACGCGCTCATTTCGTCATACCTGTAACACCAAAGACAAAGAGCGTTGTGGGGCGGCAGGTGGAAATTTTTTATGTTGTTGCCGTTCACAACACATGCTCTCTAACTACAATGTTGGCAACCAGAAAGTCATTAGCAAAAACATGTTGTCTGTAATTAGAGTTCACTGTGCCCACTCTGATGGAGAAATAAAGTTATTGATCACTGAAGTTCATTACGCTGAGGTTTAGGATGATGTCTGAGATTCATAGAAAATGCAGTTTACTATAACAATTTTCACTATATTCTGAAAACGATAAAGCGTAAAGTTCCAGACAAAAGTTTACCCAAGCAATGTTACTATCAGCTTTTGTACTATCAGAACTGTTCAGAGAGTATTGTGCGGATCCTATTATCCCTAGATAACAAAACTGTTCAATAATCGTTATCGATGTAAATGTTCAAAGATGATGCTCGGCAAAATTTGATGTAAATACACATCAAACGCCACGCTAGTAGCGATAGAAAGTCTGTCCTGCGGCAACACGTGAAAATACGACATACGCAAACTGAGAATAAATCACTGAGGTCATTCCACAATTTACACTTCACCCCAATGCGAACTCATTGTTATGTGCATACCGAGTTACGTAATACGGCATCCAAGGCTGTTCCTAGTAACTGCACCGACGCGATGGGGCTTCCGACACGGAGTGCGCGCTGGTAGAAATCTAGAAGAGAACTGGAGCCTGCTTCTAGCTCGCAGCGCTCTTATTTACATAGCCGCGGTGCGGTCCGCCGAAGGCGCAGCCGACAAAATTTGCCTTCCTGTCTAGCTGCTGGGGCTAGTAGAGCACCACTTCAAGTAGCTAAATAATTAATTGCTTCATTCGCTGAAGGCCGATGAAGCTCTCAACTCAATCGTGCAATCAGCAAAAAGGTATGTATCTATCATAAGATTATGATGAAGCTAGGTTAAATACTTTTGGCGAGAGAATAATTTTAGTTGTATTACACGCAGTAGATGAGCTCTGAACTTGCCCTTTGGAGAGACGCTACAGCTATAGTTTTATAGCTAGGTTTTTGAATTTTCTCATATCTTTATTATTATAGCGTATCTCCATTCTACCCAAATCTAAACATCCTAGCTCTACCTAATCACTTACTTAATCTATCTTGGTTCCGTACTTTTAGGACACAAAAACAGAAAATCATGAATTTCAAACAAAATAAAACTTTGTGAGATCCAGCATGCTGTTTCCATTAAATTACAATGAAAAAGGAATCCGAATATAATGTTTGAAGTTTTTAGCTCCTTCCTGTTGCGCTGATGATTTTAATGTAAAACGTCCAAGTTTCGAAAACTAAGTTACTAAACTGAAACTTAACACATTATCATTTTAGCATCACTCCTGATATGCTATTAACTTTTTAGATTGAAAATTCCTGGCAGATTAAAACTGTGTGCCCGACCGAGACTCGAACTCGGGACCTTTGCCTTTCGCGGGCAGGTGCTCTACCATCTGAGCTACCGAAGCACGACTCACGCCCGGTCCTCACAACTTTACTTCTGCCAGTATCTCGTCTCCTACCTTCCAAACATTACAGAAGCTCTCCTGCGAACCTTGCAGAACGAAAGGCAAAGGTCCCGAGTTCGAATCTCGGTCGGGCACACAGTTTTAATCTGCCAGGAAGTTTCATATCAGCGCACACTCCGCTGCAGAGTGAAAATCTCATTCTGGAACTGTTTAGATTATTTACGTTACCTTGAAAGTATTGCACAACATTCGTGACATCATAGCTAGTTACTGCGGACTAGGCTGGCACACAATGGAAAGCATATGAATTCTATATGGCGTGAGTGGGCAGGTTCCCTACAGTGTGTCTCCAGCTACATTCTACGTGAAACAGCTAATGTTCTACAATATAGAAAATCACAGGATATTAATCAGTCTTATTTGCAAGCATATTACGAAATCTGCTTTACATGATCACACAACATAATATCTCAACATTTCTACAAAAAATATTGTACAAATCTTTGTGGTTGTCAGTCCAAAGACTTGTCTAATGCAGCCCTTTACGCTCGTCTATGATATGCAAAATTTCTTTATCTGTCCTACGTATATTCATTTGAATGTACTTACTGGTAATGTATTCAGACTTCGGCCTCCCTCTAGAATATTTAGTCCCCACAGATCACTCTATTAATACACACATCAAAAAAAGTTTTGCATCACCCCAGTTCCCAGAACTCCTGAAGATAGGCGTTGACTGTGGATATTGTATCACATACTCAGTCTCTTTGACTGTTCAGTGATGTCACCAAACCCGTCCAAAGGTGTAAACAACCACGCATGGGCAGCGCCTATTAGACAGAGGGGGTCCGACAGCCGATCAGTTCCAGTCGTTCCAATAGGAGGGAGGTACACGGCTTGTGTTGTCTGTAGTTCAACCATGCGTAGATGGACAATAACGAGGTTCAATCATGTCTGCATTGTTACTTTGTGCCAGGAAGGGTTCTAAACAAGGGAGGTGGCCAGGTGTCTCGGAGTGAACCGCCAGCCGAAGTGGCCGAGCGCTTCTAGGCGCTACAGTATGGCACCGCGCGACCGCTACGGTCGCAGGTTCGAATCCTGCCTCGGGCATGGATGTGTGTGATGTCCTTAGGTTAATTAGGTTAAAGTAGTTTTAAGTTATAGGGGACTGATGACCTCAGAAGTTAAGTTCCATAGTGCTCAGAGCCATTTGAACCATTTCTGGAGTGAACCAAAGCGATGTTTTCGAACATGGAGGAGATACAGGGAGAAAGGAACTGTTGAAGACATGCGTTGTTCAGGCCGCCCAAGGACTGCTAGTGCAGTGGATGACCGCTATCTACGTATTATGGCTCAGAGAAACCCTGACAGCAACGCCACCATATTGAATAATGCTTTTCGTGCAGCTTCAGGACGTCGTTTTACGACTCAACCTGTGTGCAGTAGGCTTTATGAAGCGCAACTTCACTCCCGAGGTCCATGGCGAGGTCCATCTTTGCAACCACGACACCATGGTGCGCGGTACGGATGGGGGGCATCACGTTCTCTTCACCGATGTGTGTCGCATATGCCTTCAACGAGACAATTGTTGGAGACATGTTTGGAGGCAACCCGGTCAGGCTGAACGCCTTAGACACACCGACCAGTGAGTGCAGCAAGGTGGAGGTTCCTTGCTGTTTTAGGGTGGCATTATATGGGGCCGATGTACTCCACTGGTGGCCATGGAAGGTGCCGTAACGGCTGTACGATATATGAATGTCATCCTCCGACCGATAGTGCAACCATATCAGCAGCATATTGGCGAGGTAATGTTCTTCATGGACGAAAATTCGCACCTTATCGTGCGCATATTGTGAATGAATTCCTTCAGGATAACGTCATCGTTCGACAAGAGAGGCCAGTATGTTCTCCAGACATGAATCCTATCGAACATGTCTGGGATAGATTGAAAAGGGCTGTTCATGGACGACGTAACCCACCAACACCTCTGAGGGATCTACGCCGAATCACCGTGGAGGAGTGGGACAATCAGGACCAACAACGCCTTGTTGAACTTTTGGATAGCATGCTACGACGAATCCAAGCATGCATCAATGCAAGAGGACGTGCTACTGGCTATTAGAAGTACCAGTGTGTAGTGCAGTCTGGACCACCACCTCTGAAGGTCTCGTTGTATGGAGGTACAACATGTAATGTGTGGTTTTCATGAGCAATACAAAGGGCGGAAATGATGTTTATGGTGATATCTGTTCCAGTTTTCTGTACAGTTTCCAGATCTCTCGTAACTGAGGTGACGCAAAACTTTTTTTGATGTGCGTAATTAACTTAAACCTATCTCTCGTTTTAATCAAATTGTGCTATAATACTATTTTATACCCATTTAGATTCAGAATCTACAGAATATTTACTTGCTCTGCCCATAAAATCTTCAGCATTCTTATGCAACATCAAATTTCAAAAGCATCTGTTTTCTTCTTCTCCGCACAATTCATCGCCAAGATTTCACATTAATATAAGACTACCCTACAGTCTCACACTTTCAGACAAGAGTTCGGAATTTTAAGTTGGTTCCAGACATAGTGTTGCTAGAGTATTTATAAGACTTCATTGAACCTCATCTCAACCTCCTCAAAAGCACTAACTTGGGCGGTCACAGCTAGGTCATCAGTGTACATGGAATTCACTGCGTCATTCGGTAGGGTATGACGGCAAGCATAGGCGTCCGCAAGGGTAGCCACTTGCGCAATTGCACCTTCCTGGAATCTGGGGAGTAGCGTTTTATTCATCAGAGAATTATCTCGAAGTTCTAGCAGTCATTGTCTCCACCAAACTGCAGATTTAACACTGCACGCCGCGGTGAGAAATACTACGCCTTTAGCGATCACAGTAGGCCACATAGCCTGGGTTTTCTGCGTTGTCACTCTAGTCATAGAGGGATTATGCCGATTCCTTACAGCACCAGAAGTATCGACACTGTTGTGCAGTCAAAATGAATGCGAACCTTTACAGACCAATGCCAAAACACAATGAGGTAACAAAAATCACGGGATTGCGATATGCACATATACACATGGTGGTAG
Organism: Schistocerca nitens; assembly: GCF_023898315.1. NCBI lineage: Eukaryota > Metazoa > Arthropoda > Insecta > Orthoptera > Acrididae > Schistocerca > Schistocerca nitens. The sequence goes on along the minus strand of NC_064616.1, from coordinate 628,059,641 downwards.
TGTATCGCACACAAGGTATAAAATGGCTGTGCAGTGGCGAAGCTGTCATTTGTATTCAGGTGGTTCATGTGAAAAGGCTTCCGAAGCGATTATTTATTTATTTTTAATTATTTATTGATTTATTTAACCTGGCAAGATTACTCTTACATCTAACCAGGCATTCTACTTATTTTACATTTATATGTTTTAGTAGGCATGTTAAACTACATCTAGTACAAAAAGTGAAATAAACAATTAGAAAGGCACACCTGGAAAAATACATACATATAGAGTTTATATTCGTAGATCAGAAGTACTGTTATAATTAGACATTATTGAACAGACAGATTTTAGATAGGAGTGCTAGCAGCAGGGAATATGAGGGAGACTCATGGTGAAGGGAGGAGAAGAATAGAGAGACATGATGAAACATAATTAAGGAAATATAAAGGAAAAGAAGATTGCGTGGCTAATAGAGATAGATGAAGAGGAAGGCATCTCAGGAGCAAGATAGGAGCAGCTAGCTTTGCTATGTGACAGATGAGTGGATTGGCCTTGTACATTAATTTTGTGGAGAACGTTATGAGGATGATAGTAGGAAATGCTTCAACTTCTTCTTAAAAGCAGCAGGAGATAGAATATTGCGCAAGGTAAGGGGCAGTTTGTTCCAGAGGCGGATTGCGGCAACTGAAAAGGAGTTTGCAAAAGTTTTTGTTTTGTGAGTGGGCACAGTTAGGATACCAAATAAGAGTGACCTCGTGTTTAGATTATGATGGCATGACAGGTTTTTAATCTCTGAAGCAAGGTACTGGGGTGCTTGCGCGACGAGGAGTCGGTGAAGTAGACATAGAGTGTGGCAGTCATGCAGTTTGTCCGGCCGCAGCCACCCTAGCTCGGAGTATGAAGCACTAACATGATCATATCGGCAAATGTTGCTGGTGTAGCGCACACAGGCATTCATGGTTAGTTCTAGCCGTCTTTTGTTTTCACTACTCATGCCTTGTTGAATTACATCACAATAGAGGAGGTTCGGTAGAACGAGTGCTTGCACGAGCTGGCGTTTCAAGTCCTGTGGAAATATGTTCCGAAACTTTTTGAGAGCATAGAGACAAGCAGACGTCTTTCGGCACACTGCGACTGTATTCTCCGCTCAGTTGAGATGCTCGTCCAAAGTTACACACAAGTTCTTAACTGTTTTCTGATAAGGTATTGGAGTACCGTCGAGCAGATTAGGAGGTAGCCGTTCGCGGAAATCTGAACTTATTAATTTCTGATGGGCTATTAAGATTGCTTGCGTCTTTTTTGCATTTAGTTTAAGCCCCAGGTTTTTCACCCATGTCACTACTGAAGACAGATCATCATTCATCTGAGCGATTGCAGTGTTTACATCTTCAAGTCTGACGCTTGGGTAGAGCTGTAGGTCGTCGGCATAGAAATGATATTTACAGGACAGAACCGACGAAATATCGTTGACATACACTCCTGGAAATTGAAATAAGAACACCGTGAATTCATTGTCCCAGGAAGGGGAAACTTTATTGACACATTCCTGGGGTCAGATACATCACATGATCACACTGACAGAACCACAGGCACATAGACACAGGCAACAGAGCATGCACAATGTCGGCACTAGTACAGTGTATATCCACCTTTCGCAGCAATGCAGGCTGCTATTCTCCCATGGAGACGATCGTAGAGATGCTGGATGTAGTCCTGTGGAACGGCTTGCCATGCCATTTCCACCTGGCGCCTCAGTTGGACCAGCGTTCGTGCTGGACGTGCAGACCGCGTGAGACGACGCTTCATCCAGTCCCAAACATGCTCAATGGGGGACAGATTCGGAGATCTTGCTGGCCAGGGTAGTTGACTTACACCTTCTAGAGCACGTTGGGTGGCACGGGATACATGCGGACGTGCATTGTCCTGTTGGAACAGCAAGTTCCCTTGCCGCTCTAGGAATGGTAGAACGATGGGTTCGATGACGGTTTGGATGTACCGTGCACTATTCAGTGTCCCCTCGACGATCACCAGTGGTGTACGGCCATTGTAGGAGACCGCTCCCCTCACCATGATGCCGGGTGTTGGCCCTGTGTGCCTCGGTCGTATGCAGTCCTGATTGTGGCGCTCACCTGCACGGCGCCAAACACGCATACGACCATCATTGGCACCAAGGCAGAAGCGACTCTCATCGCTGAAGACGACACGTCTCCATTCGTCCCTCCATTCACGCCTGTCGCGACACCACTGGAGGCGGGCTGCACGATGTTGGGGCGTGAGCGGAAGACGGCCTAACGGTGTGCGGGACCGTAGCCCAGCTTCATGGAGACGGTTGCGAATGGTCCTCGCCGATACCCCAGGAGCAACAGTGTCCCTAATTTGCTGGGAAGTGGCGGTGCGGTCCCCTACGGCACTGCGTAGGATCCTACGGTCTTGGCGTGCATCCGTGCGTCGCTGCGGTCCGGTCCCAGGTCGACGGGCACGTGCACCTTCCGCCGACCACTGGCGACAACATCGATGTACTGTGGAGACCTCACGCCCCACGTGTTGAGCAATTCGACGGTACGTCCACCCGGCCTCCCGCATGCCCACTATACGCCCTCGCTCAAAGTCCGTCAACTGCACATACGGTTCACGTCCACGCTGTCGCGGCATGCTACCAGTGTTAAAGACTGCGATGGAGCTCCGTATGCCACGGCAAACTGGCTGACACTGACGGCGGCGGTGCACAAATGCTGCGCAGCTAGCGCCATTCGACGGCCAACATTGTGGTTCCTGGTGTGTCCGCTGTGCCGTGCGTGTGATCATTGCTTGTACAGCCCTCTCGCAGTGTCCAGAGCAAGTATGGTGGGTCTGACACACCGGTGTCAATGTGTTCTTTTTTCCATTTCCAGGAGTGTATAAAGAAAACAAAAGTGGTCCTAAGACTGATCCTTGTGGCACTCCCGAGGAAACATGTTTCCAGGAAGATTTTTCTTTTACGCAGACAACACATTGCTGTTTGTCTTTTAAGTAGCTTTAAAACCATCTCATTGTACTATCTGAGAAATTAAGAAGTTGCATTTTTCTGAACAATATGTCAAAGTTAACACTGTCAAAAGCTTTGCTGAAGTCCAGTAGCGTCAATATTGTTGCCTTTCGATTGTCGATGGCGTATTTCAGGTCATCAGTTACTTTAATTAGAGCAGTGTTTGTGCTGTGATGTTTACGGAAACCGGATTGAAATTTGTTGTATAGGCTGAATTCATGCAAGTGTTCAGTGATTTGGTTATGAACAATATATTCAAGTGCTTTGGAAACAGCAGGCAGTATGCTAATTGGTCGGTAATCACCAGGCAGTTGCGGGTTTCCGATCTTAGGGATGGGTCGAATTAGGCTTCTTTTCCATGCAGTGGGGTATATTCCGTTCACGAGGGAAAAATTAAATATGTCAGTTAAGACAGGCACTAAGATATCGGCAACATTCTTAATCATGGTTATATCGATACTGTCGTTGCCTATTGCATCAGAAGAGATTCTCATTACTGCTTTTCTTGCCGTATTTGTTGTTGCATGTTTTAGATGGAAGGTATCGTTGTTATTTATCCTGTCTGGGGATTCTTGTGGACGGTAATTATCAGCCGTGCGGGTATTCAGAGGTGCAGAGAAGAATTCATTTAATTCGTTAGCTGACACATGAAAAGTAGTTTCCGATTTTGCCTTTCCGACCCCCAAGCTACGGAGATTCTTCCATAGAGTCGTGGGCGTCATATCGCTGGATACAAGGGAGCGAGCGTGCCTGATTTTAGCATTGCGAATGCATTGTTTCACTCTGTTCCGTAGCTTTCTATATTCTACGAAACGTTCGGGTTTCGGATCTGCCTTGAAACGCCTGTGGGCAGCATCCCTATTAGTCATCATTTGACGTAATTCAGCTGTCAGCCGTGGAGCAGGAGATTTTCTTACACGGATTGTGCCTACAGGCGCATGTTTGTCATAGAGGGCAGTGAGTTTATCACCAAGTTCATTAATTTTACCGTCGATTGTAGGTTCTCTGATTATTTCATGCCATGAGATTTCTGAGCAATCGGCTGTTAGAGCGTCAAGGTCAATACGTTTCATGTTCATACAAGTTATGTAACGCGATTTGATCATTGGGGGCTTCACAGAGTAGGCCAGGAATATTACATCATGTGCTGAGAGGCCAGGGGCCGATGTTTGACCAACATCTCTTACTTTGTCAGTCTGTTTCGTTACGATTATGTCTATAAGAGTATGACTGTGCGCCGTATGGTGTGTAGGTTGGAATGGAAGAATGTTCATGCTATTGCAACTAAACAGTCTTCTTAGGTTGATCGCGGAGGGAGTGTCTCTTAGCAGGTGTATGTTTGTTCAAGTCACCCATTACGATGACATGTTCGTATTGACACTGAAGTGAATGTAATTCCGACTGGAAGGAACTCATTGAGCTTATTTTTGGCGGCTTGTACACGACGCCAGTCAAGAACTTCCGACTTTGTATATTTATTTCAATGAACATGAAGTCAGCCTCTTTTTCCTCAGCAGGGTTTGACGTACATAAGACTTTCGCTTTGAGATCTGTTCATATATACGCGCCGACCCCGCCACCTCGCTTTTTTGATCTGTCTGCCCTAAGAAATGTGTACCCTTGGAGATGAATAGATGCAGAGGATATGTGTGGTTTCAACCACGTTTCGGATAAGAGGATTACGTGGTAGTTTAGTTGGTTGGAGAGGAGGCTAAGTTCTTCGTAATGTGCAGGTTGCAGTGAGCTGCTAAAAGCTCTGACGCGTTCTGCTGAGCAGCCTGGAGTAGGGTGGCAGACCGGTTTGTCCCTTTGTTGGGCACTACCTGCCGCGAGGGGCACTGGCCGGTGCTTCCGCCAAGTGACATAACACAGGGGTGTCCGAGATTTTGCGCGCCCTGTTTGTGACTCCGCGAGCGCCGAAAGAAAGGCGACTGCAAGAGATTTCCTGAGGTTGCAGGAGTATAGAAAATGGATTAGTGGTATTCGGTGCAAGGAGAATACGACCAAAATAGTGACGGCTGTGTGTCACTGTGTATCCTATGTCGTAAGAGGAGAAATGTAATTAGCGTATTTGAAACAGCTTAGGGTGGAAATAAGGGAAGGGGAGTGATTTAAGAGGCCGATGCTGCCAGCAGAGAGAAGTAAGCTTAATAATTAATAGATTATCGTAGGAAGCTAGAGTTAAATTGAAATTTACTAAAGTGATACTGGTAGTGATTATCGTAGGAAGCTACAATTAGATTGAAATTTGCTAAAGTGATACTGATAGTGATTTTTATTATGAACAATTTAAACCGAAGAGATGGGTGATTAATGAACTAAAGGAGAGACTAATAATTGCAATAGAACTATTACAGAATGGAAGAGAAAGAAACTGAGAAAATGAAAAAAGTATTAGCAGTAACTAAAATTAAGTAATGGTTAGAGCTACAGATAGAAAAAAATAGTAAAAAGTTAATAGAGTTAAAAAAACAATTAGTTGAAGGTACAAATATGGGTATAATTAAAAAGTTAATACAATTACAAGACTATATCTGAGTATAGGGCTGTTACAATTTTCAAATGGTGTTAAGTTTGCACTTTTGGCTCGAGTAGCTTCACTTAATGCTATTCAGTTCTGTCATGTTTGTGACTGTCTTCTTTCCAGCTGCTGTCTTAATGATTACTCTGCCATCCTGAGTCCACACATTCCGAAGACCGAAATGGGATATGGCACTGTTTAAAATCTTTAGCCATTCGTGTGTCAGATCTTCCCTTATTGTAAGCCCTGTCCTTGCTAACTTCTTCTTCTGGGTAAAGATCTCTGCCCTATGGCAGCAAGACGGGACTCAACAGACTTTGAACTCAGAATAGTAGTTGGAGGTACACACATGGGGCAGTCAGTTTCGGAAATCGTTAGGGAATTCAGTGTTCCGAGCTCCATATTGTTAAGAGTGTGTCGAGAATAGAAAATTTCAGGCATTACCTCTCACCTCGGGCATCGCAGTGGACTGTGGCCTTCACTTAACAACCGAGAGCAGCGGCGTTTGTGTAGAGTTGTCAGTGGTAACAGACAAGCAACACTACCTGAAATAACCGCAGAAATCCATGTGGGACAACGACCAAATATTAGGACAGTGCGAAGAAATGTGGCGTGAATGGGCTATGACAGCAGACGACTGACGTGAGTGGCTTTGTTAACAGCACATCACCTGTAGCTCCTCTCCTCGGGTAGTGACCATGTTGGTACGACCCTAGGCAACTCCAAGACCGCGGCCTCGTCAGATGTCAGATGTGTACCAATTTCGGATGCTAAGAACTGATAATAGGATTTGAGTGTGCTGCAGACCCCACGAACTCATGGACCCAAGATGACAACAAGGCGCTGTGCAAGCTCGTGGTTGCTCCATAATGGTGTCGGCTGTGTTTACGTGGAATGGACTGGTTCCTCTGGGCTATCTGTACTGATCTTTGACTGGAATTGGTTATTTTCGGCTACTTGGAGATCATTTGCTGGCATTCATGGACTTCACGTTTCCCAAACAACAATGGGATTTTTATGGATGACAATGCACCATGTCACCGGGCCACAGTTGTTTGCGACTGGTTTGAAGAACATTCAGGATAATTCGAGCGAATGATTTAACCAACCATACCTCCCCCATATGAACCCCATCGAACATTTATGAGACATAATCGAGAGGTCAGTTTGTGCACAAAATACCGCACCGGCAACACTGTCGCAGTTATGAACGGCTTTTATATTTTGCAAGCTTTTAATCAATAATGTTGGGTAATTTTAGATTAAGACTCTTTGGTTATATCTTTTTGGGTAATTAAATTAATGGAAGAAACATGTATCCTACAATTCTTTGTTTCATTGTATTCCAGATTAGTTCTATAGGATTTAAATCGCAGTTGTATGGTGAGAGCCTATGAGAAATTTATTCCTTACGCTTGATAAATGCATCTGGTTTAAAAACAGGGTTTGGGTTATTATCACACACAATTTGCAAAAGGTTCATATCTTGTTAGTTTTACAAGTTGCTGTACAGGAGGCTTCATTCATCTTATCAGAATGCCACGGTGTATTATCAAGAACAACAATACCACCATTTCTAATAAGTATCCCCGCTCATATAATCGGGATGATTTTGGATTCTGGATTTCGGGTCATAGATTAATTCCGCTTCCTCTATGAAACCGACTGCTCCTCTAGCGTGGACAATAGTAGCTCTTTGGGCACCACTGTCACGACACGCATAACTTCTTCCACCTGGCACCATTTTTTCATGCTGCTGTGCAGACGTATGGGCTCAGGTTTCATCCGTCTGTACCATTGGTTTATTGGGCCCTTTTTCATTATTTATAATTTTTTTCAAGTATGCTGCCCGCCTTGAAACAATTTCGGAACGTGCTATTAGGATGGTACTCTCATTTTTAAATTTTTTAAAATGAAATTTCACTTTCCGAAATTTTTCCTTTCCGTCTGAAAACGTATCTCAGTTTTTTGAAAGATACGTAGTTTTCGTAAAGTTGGGATTTCCTCCTCGTGCTCATAATACTTACCGAAATCGGTACTCATAGCTACATCCGGTTTCTTCCGCTTTTCAAAGTCTTTCAAAATTTATTTTCTAGTGTTTCTGACATCCCTACCATTTCTTCCGCCCGCAAGAGGTATTATTAGCTGATTATGCTCTTTCTTCTTCTTGGCAAAATAGCACAACTTTAGATATAAACCCCTTTCTTCTACCTGAATGTGTCCACTTTCGTGACATCTGGCTCTGTTTTCCTCTCTGGGGTATTTGTGATCAGGGATAACACAACACTGTACTACTGACGATGTTTCAAGAGGACAGACTAAACTACTGCTGTTTTATCCTGCCTAGTTGCCAAAGATGGGGTGTTTAAGATACCTGCTTCTCGGATCGCTAGACAATAACTCAAGCAAATCATATTAAATAGCTTTATTACGAAATCAATCAATGAAAATACTTAACATTGAGAAATACATAGATGTGTCGCAAGCAAAGATCGACGTGCAATATAATAATTGTCCTTCAGTATACCGATTCCAATAGAAGTGAGGTAATAGAGTGGATGTTTCCATCCAGGTCGCTAGTCCTGACGCTTCTGTAGGACTGGGGTGCGACCAGTCGGGAGCGGCGCTTACGTTCTCTTTGCCTAGAGGCCGCTGCCGTCGCGTTCTCGTCCTAGAGGGGGGTTGGTCAGCGTGCTGCTGGCTGATGTTTTCTTCACAGATCTCTCTGCTCTAACGTTCCCGACTGGTGTGCTGGAGCCATGCTTCACGCTGGAACAACTACTATATGCTCAACTGATCTCAAAGCATAGGTATTGCGATACGTTTTCCACAGTCACCTCTATACTTGTTCATTGTAACGTCAAAGCGAGTTTCCCGTAGCGGCAACGGGAGGAAAAGTACAACAATATCATGGTTGAGTAATACGTGGGAGCAGAGTTCCGCTCTGTAAATGGTAGGTTTACCGGGAGTATTGATAGCACGTAAATACAACCGCACATCGTTCAGTGTTAGGCCATTCTGTATTTTATATCCTAACTAATTATAAATAGAAGTTGATAAGTAATGAAATTTAATTGATCGCACAACTTCTGCAATTTCATGCTACCAAAGCAATTAATATTGAAGCAAGTACAAATCACAGGCACAAAAATAAAAATACTATGTAATTCCTGCTGTCATTTCTTACTCAGTAGAACGTTCTTCATCGGGACCAAAGGTAAGAATTTCCTGTTATTGTTTATAGGTTTTAACGTTATTTATGAACAACAGAAACATTTTTTATATAAGCTTGAACAAGTACTGAAGCAATGTTTTATATATTTTTGTTTATCGTTTTTTTCAATTTTACCTGTCTTCAGGAAATTGTGTTTTCCAGTTCTGTACTTTAAATCTGTATTGTTCTTCTTATTACTTTTACTACAATCTTCACTCCGTTTCGCGTTACAGCTCAACAAGGTTCCAATAAAACCTGGATGAAACATTTCAGTTTTGCTTTGAATACTGTTTATTTTCAAGTAACGGAGTAAAACTGTGTAGAAGAAAAATGTTCCGTAGGTTAAGCGCCCTATATTTATCTTCAGTTAGATTCTATTTGGATCACCGTTTCACGTTTCTAGGTGAATCTAGTAAGACACTGATCACATACACAAAGAAACGATTGGAAATGAGGTAACCCTCGACAGGTATGCAACACATCTAACGTACAGGTTACGCGATTACGATCTTAACTGACCAAGGCTATTAGGAAAACTTCTGTAGGCTACGCTTACGCAACTGTAGCCTACGGTGGCTTTACAACTCCACAGGCTAATCATGCATCCGCAGTTCCCATAACGTCCCGTCCCCTTGATGCACAACGGAAACACAATAGTAATTTACAGTTTGTCTGTGGAAAAAAAAATCCCATGCTGGCTTGTTTCTACGTTCAGTTTTACGAGACAGGGCTATTGTAGCACACCTGGTAGAACACAGCCATGCTATATTGTAGGTGCGTACGTATACACTTAATCCTAAAGACAAGAACAGAAAAAATAAAAAAAAAATGTTTTCTGTCCCAGAAGAGGGAGTAAAAACTGTGAAGTAGCAAGAAGGAAGAAAATGTGCGCGCCTTCTCTGAGTCTATGAGTGCAGCACAGCTCCACATCTAGTTAGACAGCTATGAATTCAACGTTGCAGTTGGCATGCTGTACACTTATATGAAAAAAAAAATTATTGAGAGACGTAAATGACCTTGGTGTTGTTCTCGGCTGCTAAATATTCATTCTACCCTCCAACGTGAGGAACGCCTTTGGCGATTTTCCACATTCTTCTTTTTGTATACTGGCCCTGGACTACACTTCACGTCACCAACCCAGAAAATGTCGTTTTGAAAATACGGTTTGTTTAGCTTCAGTTATGCCAATCCACAATGAAATATAGAAATCATAAAAGTAAAGCAATAAATTAATTACCGTGAACAGACGTGAAGTTCTGTAAGTATTCAAAGTGTTATACATGGTATCAAAGTCTTTTAAAAGTTTATTTGTAGTTTCTCCACGTCAAGGAATGCTTTTGTGGCACAATTGATAATGTTCAGTAGGGTTTCCTGAATCATTCTAACTTTTTTCTTACTGCAGATTTTTAATTTTCCATTTCCACCTAAGATTATGTGAGTATGAGTACATTATTTTCGTGAATACTTTTTAGCTTTGTTTCATAGCTCGATGTGTACCCTGAAATTAATCCCACGAGAATGTAATTTCAGATCATTGAATCAAGAAGGTGGCATCCAGTAGTACTAATGAAATAAAAAGGTACGTATTTTTCATATACTATTCATATACCCTTACCGTTTATGTACCAAATTAACGTATTTTAATAATGCTGAATGGGTGACCATCACTAAATCACTTACATAGCCGGCCGAAGTGGCCGTGCGGTTAAAGGCGCTGCAGTCTGGAACCGCAAGACCGCTACGGTCGCAGGTTCGAATCCTGCCTCGGGCATGGATGTTTGTGATGTCCTTAGGTTAGTTAGGTTTAACTAGTTCTAAGTTCTAGGGGACTAATGACCTCAGCAGTTGAGTCCCATAGTGCTCAGAGCCATTTGAACCATTTGAATCACTTACATACAAACTGGCATGTTTTGAATCTTGACCCCTCTTTGAAAAATTTCTGTGGACTCACATGTTGGTAGCTACAAATGTTAAAGAGAACTACCACTATTACGCTGCTCTCGACTAGACAATTCTGAACTTCCACCACCTTTCTTTTCCATCACGGAAGTCCGCTATGAATATACAGTTTTCGAGGAAGCCTCTGATCATTATGGTGAATGTGCAGATGTTTTGCTCCGGTAGTTTAACAGTATCGTAGGCGGCAGTCACATCTAGGAACGCCACGTCCGTAATTTTAAGGTATTCGGAGCCATTTGAGATGAACTGTGTGAGGCTTCGTGGTGTCGTCCGAAGGAATAGGCCCCATGTCAAAGTTTTTGCCCCATGACGGAACCACAAATAATGACAGTCGCTGTCTGACGCAGCAGCGAATAGGAGACGTCGACGTAGACACGCCGTCAAGACGTTCCATACGCCACCGCGGCTGAATGCTTGGTTACGTCAGAGCGCAGCCCAGTCGTTAATCATTGCTTACGCCGAGAGCATGGTCTTACTTCGGATCCAGCATTTCATGTTGTATCAGAAGCCAGACGATGAAAGTTTATAGTCAATTGTATATTGAAATTCGACTATCATTCTGTATCAAAATAAGTGATAAGTTTTGCTATTCAGCGACAGTAACGTATTCACAGTGACATTCCTGTGGATCTGGATTGTTTCCAAGTTAAGTACTCCATGTTGTTCTAGGCGTGCAGTCCGGAACCGCGCGACTGCTACGGTCGCAGGTTCGAATCCTGCCTCGGGCATGGATGTGTGTGATGTCCTTAGGTTAGTTAGGTTTAAGTAGTTCTAAGTTCTAGGGGACTGATGACCTCAGATGTTAAGTCCCATAGTGCTCAGAACCATTTGAACCATTTGAACTCCATGTTGCTCAAGCTTTAATTAGGTACTCTAATACTTTCTGTGTGACGTAGTATCTAGTCGACCCCCTCCATAAGGAAATCTAGAATTGCGACAACGCCACTAAAGGTTTAATGTTAGAGAAGTGGTTATATTTATTGCGCGGTGCGTTCAGCTCCATATGAGAGGTGGTGTAGTAGCATTCTGCACAGATACTACAGATATGGGGGCGGAGGGATAAGACACCCCCTTATAAAAAAGCACACTGGTCGCTTTCGAACGTTGTAGACGGTGCAGAGCTGGTACCAGGCGAACATGTGAGCACTAGACAGCAAAGTGGTGTGTGCCAATCGATTGTATGGAAACACTGCAGTGTCATGGGTCGACATGGAAACGTGAGAGAATGGCGGAATGGAGCTGTTGTGTTTCAACGTGTCCTTGTCTACGCCATGAATGAAGTTGTCCAATTTGTTGGAGTAACAATGCAGACTCTCCGACATGCCTTCCGTGTACCGCTCGTAGTTATGTATCACGACGCAAGAACTATGCCTGTAAAATGATCATACACTAGAGGGACCAGAAATGAGTGTCATGCCTGCACAACAACAATAGATTTCAAACCAAAGAGAAATTGCTAATGTCAGTGGATGCACGTTCGTCTCAACCAGCCTCCGACGGACAACTGCAGTAGTATACCAAAGTATACTGACGGAAAAAATTGCAGTATCAAGAAGGAGTCGTTCGATATAAACGAAAGTTGGCAGACATGTTTCTACATCTGAAAGATGTTGTCCATTCTCATTTCGCGGCACTCGCGTAAGAGTGGCGCTAGTAGCGCCACTATGAGAATGCAAATCAGGTTAGCTTTAAATACACGCTGTAACGGGCGTGATGGTTATTTACCTTTCAAGTGGGACGCCGTGAGGTGATGTTAGATGAAGAATGCCTTTAATGAAACAAAAACGCCATTATCAATTTCTCACTGAGTTTGAACAAGGTCGTGTAACAGGGCTACGAGAAGCTGGGTTCATTTTGCAACAACACAGAAAGACTTCGAGGAAAGTAGTTACTGTACGTGATCGCTGGCAGCGGTGGTTACGGGAAGATATGGTCGCAAGACGACTGGGCTCCGGACGGCCAGTTGGCACTAAAGACAGCAAAGACCATCGTGTTCGGCGTATGACTCTGTCGTGTCGTACTGCATCTGCAGAAGCAATCTGAGCAGCCGTTGAGACCACAGTGACACAAGAAACTTTTACAAATCGGTTACTTCAAGGACAGTTCCGAATCAGACGCCCTGTTGCGTGCATTCCACAGACCCCAAACCTGAACCGCTCGCAGCTTCAGTGGCGTCAAGCGAGAGTGAATTGGAGGCCACGGTGGAGCTCTGGAATGTTTTCTGATGAAAGCTGGTTCTGCTTCGGTGCCAGTGATGACCATGTGCCGGTTAGAAGGAGGTCACTTGAGGACCTGCACACACCGTGTCATCGTGCTACACACACTGGGCGTACAACTAGGGTTATGATCTGTGGTGCGATTTTGCATGACAGCAGGAGGGCTCTTGTAACTATCCCACGCAGCCTGATTGCAAATTTTTACGTCAGTCTGGTGATTCGGCCTGTTGCGCTGTCATTCATGGACAGCATTCCATTGCGCGTTTTCCAGGATAACGCTCACAAGCATACCGCTATTGTACCACGACAAGCTCTACAGAGTGTAGACATGTCTCCTTGGCTTGCTCGATTATCAGATCTCTCTAGAAATGAGCAGATTTGGTTAATCATAGGACGACAACTCCAGTGTCATGCCCAAACAACATTAACCGTCCCTGCATTGACCGACCAACTGCAACAGGCATGAACTCCATCCCACGAACTGACATTCGGCAGCCAACAACATAGTTCATGCTCGTTTTTATGCTTGCATTTAACAATCTAGCGATTACTCCGTTTATTAATCTAAGGGCACTTCACATTTGTAATGGCTTATCTCGCGCTTACATTAACCTGTGATCTTGCCATGTCAATCCCTTGAATATGTTACCTAGGGCAGATGCATGACGACACTAACCATACCGCATAATCTATGAATTCATCATCATCATCACGTGACTGACTACGTCCCATTTCTATGACATCACAATGCCATTCTCCTACCCTCCCCTCCCCCTTACCCTCCCCCTACCTTCCTTCAAAGCCTAGTATTTTATCTGCCATTTAAACGAAACAGTCTATAACAGCGCGGTTTGCGAACTGGGCACTGAAATGAACCAACCAGTCACAATGTAGCTGGCATTTTCAAAAGCATCTGATTTTTTTCGCCATGTTCGAAAGCATGTGACAATGTAGCATTTCCACCCCTGTATTATTTAACAAAATGATTATGTGAAATATTTTACCTGTCAGCTCACATGTTTGTACACAGCATCACAAAAATATGTAAGCTCCACCTGAAATGCGTAAAATGGTGTCCTGTTAAAAAGGTATTGCCAATAGTACCATAGCTGTATGTCGGAAATGATTCTTAGGTTTCACCTGAAATGCATAAAATTGTGTCATGTCCAGAGATGTTTGCCAATACTAGAGCATGTTCACAAGATTACATAAGCTTCATTTCAGTCGGATAAAACTAGTGCCATTTTCATATTTCCAAATACAACAGTGTTTCTGTGTCGAATGGCATGTAACTTTAGTGTGAATAGGCTACATGTGAAGAAAAAAAGAAAAAGATGTCGCCAAGCTTTATCGCCTGAATTGTGTAAATTGACGTCATTCAGTGCACAGATATACATCTCTATATTAGATGCGTCACTTAAAAAGTAGTTTATGTCAAATATTGTGCTTGTTACGCATGTCATCTCTCTTTTACAAAGTAATCTAGGAAGTGTTTTCACACACACACACACATACACACACACACACACACACACACACACATGATAAATCATGAAAAATGTATTACACACGCGAGTGCACCTAGAAGGCTGGAGAGAGAGAGACTTTGAGCTAGTGTGACATAGATCCTCTTAAGTAAGCAATGAGGTGTTTGATAACAGGTCTATCCGCAGAGACGACACATGCTACACCGCGTCTCTCCAACTACGCACTGCTGTTTTCCTACAGAGAGAGGCATTAGCCTATTAGTATATAAATATAATGTTCTAAAATGACCCACTATTTGCATTAACAATTCGTGTCCACGATGCAAAAATACCCTCCTAACTACAATTTTATAATCTTGCAAGCAATAGTTCGGGAGCTATTATCAAACTATCGATGTTTAAAATGAAACAGAGATTCCATAGACGATTGAAGTTACGAACAGCATATCTGGTATGAGCTTTTAATTATATATTATTCTCATGGGCTTAGTGTCATGTGTAGCTTTTGAGTCTACTGTGCTAATAAACTGCCCGCTTGGAATTACATCAAGTCGAAAACATATCGAGGAAATCATTAAATGTCATATCGGCGTTAACATGATTGGTCAATACTTGCTTCCAATTACAATCGTATTGTTTGAAAAGAGCAATGACGGCTAATGTTGGTTCTGTGGAAACAGCCCAAAGGGCAAAATGCATGTTGATTAACTCTTTATTAGATAACCTGAGTTTGATGGCCATATACGTGACGCTGTCATGCATACTAGACGAGCTCATCTCCTCTTATAATATAGTTAGCAATAACATAGAAGCCGTCGAACGAGTGTTTCTTAAAACACATTTTTCATGATCGACTAATATTTACTCAGGATTTAACCAATAAACCTCAGACTTTCTTGTGTTTTACCTACTACTACTGTTACTTTTATGTGGTCTTTCCACTTTTCGGAACTCCTGGTAGTTACTCCTAGGTTTGCTCCTACGGTTTTCAGTGATTTGTTGCCAATAGTGTAACCTGCGACTAGTGTTTCTGCTTATTTATGTTTAGTTACATTATTTATGCTTAGTTACATTTATTTACGTTGTGGGACAACAGAAAGTTTCTGAAGCAGCTTGTAATTCTCTATAGTCTTATCTTTCGTATATACAACTGCATCGACCATCATTGCCCCCCAGGGTATAATGGTGGTCAGCCTGTCAATCGCAAATCACTTCTGATGGTGACCGCAGCCCGGCAACCTTCTAAATTTAAGAGATATATGGTGGTCATGTTGGCAGTTTTTATTTGGGCTTTCAGTGAGATAGAGTGTCTGTTGCAAGCAACGCTATAGTACACATAGCAATGCATGACATGTTTCAGTGTTTCTGCTGACATACCAAGTACTACACAACATCACGGTAAGGCGTACTTTTATATCTCAGAATTTTTTATTAAGAATTTTAAGCCTATTGCCTTGTAATTGTTAAATGAAACCATTCGTTCAGGATAATGGTACTCACCCTGTAAACTGACTATCATTTCCCAAATGTAATCCATATATATATATATATATATATATATATATATATATATATATAATGTGCTGCAAAGGATTTGAAAAAAAAAACGGAATGAGATCATGATGGTTTATCGATTAGAAATGCAGTTGAAAATTTTAAAATACCTTTTAACGTACTACAAATTAGATTAGAGGGTGGATCTGAATGGAGCTGAGCTTAGGAAGGAAATACACTCCTGGAAATTGAAATAAGAACACCGTGAATTCATTGTCCCAGGAAGGGGAAACTTTATTGACACATTCCTGGGGTCAGATACATCACATGATCACACTGACAGAACCACAGGCACATAATCACAGGCAACAGAGCATGCACAATGTCGGCACTAGTACAGTGTATATCCACCTTTCGCAGCAATGCAGGCTGCTATTCTCCTATGGAGACGATCGTAGAGATGCTGGATGTAGTCCTGTGGAACGGCTTGCCATGCCATTTCCACCTGGCGCCTCAGTTGGACCAGCGTTCGTGCTGGACGTGCAGACCGCGTGAGACGACGCTTCATCCAGTCCCAAACATGCTCAATGGGGGACAGATCCGGAGATCTTGATGGCCAGGGTAGTTGACTTACACCTTCTAGAGCACGTTGGGTGGCACGGGATACATGCGGACGTGCATTGTCCTGTTGGAACAGCAAGTTCCCTTGCCGGTCTAGGAATGGTAGAACGATGGGTTCGATGACGGTTTGGATGTACCGTGCACTATTCAGTGTCCCCTCGACGATCACCAGTGGTGTACGGCCAGTGTAGGAGATCGCTCCCCACACCATGATGCCGGGTGTTGGCCCTGTGTGCCTCGGTCGTATGCAGTCCTGATTGTGGCGCTCACCTGCACGGCGCCAAACACGCATACGACCATCATTGGCACCAAGGCAGAAGCGACTCTCATCGCTGAAGACGACACGTCTCCATTCGTCCCTCCATTCACGCCTGTCGCGACACCACTGGAGGCGGGCTGCACGATGTTGGGGCGTGAGCGGAAGACGGCCTAACGGTGTGCGGGACCGTAGCCCAGCTTCATGGAGACGGTTGCGAATGGTCCTCGCCGATACCCCAGGAGCAACAGTGTCCCTAATTTGCTGGGAAGTGGCGGTGCGGTCCCCTACGGCACTGCGTAGGATCCTACGGTCTTGGCGTGCATCCGTGCGTCGCTGCGGTCCGGTCCCAGGTCGACGGGCACGTGCACCTTCCGCCGACCACTGGCGACAACATCGATGTACTGTGGAGACCTCACGCCCCACGTGTTGAGCAATTCGGCGGTACGTCCACCCGGCCTCCCGCATGTCCACTATACGCCCTCGCTCAAAGTCTGTCAACTGCACATACGGTTCACGTCCACGCTGTCGCGGCATGCTACCAGTGTTAAAGACTGCGATCGAGCTCCGTATGCCACGGCAAACTGGCTGACACTGACGGCGGCGGTGCACAAATGCTGCGCAGCTAGCGCCATTCGACGGCCAACAACGCGGTTCCTGGTGTGTCCGCTGTGCCGTGCGTGTGATCATTGCTTGTATAGCCCTCTCGCAGTGTCCGGAGCAAGTATGGTGGGTCTGACACACCGGTGTCAATGTGTTCTTTTTTCCATTTCCAGGAGTGTATATTCACCATGTTTAAACACCTGAACCTACAGTGCGGCTGAAGCAAGCACTACAAATTCACATAAGACTCGTTTCTCATCTGCTACAGAGATTAATTAAAGAAGGACACCTATCCCAAAAGGAGAAGAAGACAGGACAAAACTAGGAAGATGAAGCTAAGAAACAACGTATTAATGAAAGCTTAAGGCAAACAGGAAGAAGAAGAAGAAGAAGAAGAGAAATATGATGAGAAAGATGGTGATGGAGAGGAAGAAGAATCACGAAAGAGAATTGTAGAAGAGACAGGGAGCAATCCAGCACCATCATTTTCGTAAGCAAATAGACGATCACAGTCCCCCTTGGTTTGTACAAAGCACTATTAGTCATCAAGGATGTGTTGACTAAGAAAATGCAAAATGGATGCGTGACTACTCACAAACGACGATTCAGACTCACCAGGTAATCCAAAATAAAGTTCACCCCTTTCCATTAGCAAATGAATCATCAATGCTAGCTCGTCACAATCATGAATGTTACCAGGGCACACGATACACGAAGTCATCGTTACCGATAAGGGTTTACTTTCAGTTCCACCTGAATTTACGTAATATGATACTAAAATCATCACTCGCGAGAATCGTGAACTGCTTCTAACAATTGAGTTTACTCTTTATAGAGTGTCTTTACTCAAAATCGAATTAATGCTATCCAAAATTCACTGTTCACGTGGGTAGAGAAACAGCATGTCTTACTTACTTGACCACAGAGCAGGAACGGATGCTGCGGTTCGGCCTGTCTGCGCCCTTGTAAATTTAGTCTAAAATCTAAACTGCCTAGCCTGTGTGTACAGAGAGCAAACAAACGGGGTTGGGCGATGCACCGACCGATCATCAATATCAGTTTGCTGGTAAGAGCAGGTATCTCCTCCACACGTAAGACAGAAGAGGAACGCGTGATACTTTAGTCTAAGCTTTCCCTCTCCGTAACGTATTTGAAATTTTGAAGATGGTGTCCCAGTGCTCGGATTCGAATGGCCGAATCGCATGGGCACACGTCTAGGGACGTGCAGCTTACTGTGGTAACAGAGTGTCGCAATACAATCTCTCCACCAAAGCTGGCTTCGAAAATTACATTCAGCTGATTTCCCAGGTTGTTGCTGCAAAACTAAACCAAGAGCTTCCACCCGAATTTGTCTATTTGCATGCATTTGTAATTACACCCATACTCATTCAAAACCAACAATAATCCATGTTTGTAACAGGTAGTTATATGTACTCATTGTGCTGGCTATCAGCGGAAATTAAGATGATAATAAACATACACACTTCAGGTTGCCAGCGTGATCTTCATCCCTGGCATGGAAAATATGAGCAACTGCAGGCAGAGAAAATACAGGGTGATTCAAAAAGAATACCACAACTTTAAAAATGTGTATTTAATGACAGAAACATAATATAACCTTCTGTTATACATCATTACAAACAAGTTCAGAGATGTTCAATATGGCCCCCTCCAGACACCCGAGCAATATCAACCCGATACTCCAACTCGTTCCACACTCTCTGTAGCATATCAGGCGTAACAGTTTGGATAGCTGCTGTTATTTCTCGTTTCAAATCATCAATGGTGGCTGGGAGAGGTGGCCGAAACACCATATCCTTAACATACCCCCATAAGAAAAAATCGCAGGGGGTAAGATCAGGGCTTCTTGGAGGCCAGTGATGAAGTGCTCTGTCACGGGCTGCCTGGCTGCCGATCCATCGCCTCGGGTAGTTGACGTTCAGGTAGTTACGGACAGATAAGTGCCAATGTAGTGGCGCTCCATCCTGCTTCTTGTTCGAGCTGAGGGAACAGCCAATTCTCTAACATCTCCAGATACTGTAGTCCAGTTACAGTAGCACCTTCGAAGAAAAAGGGACAAAAACTTTATTGGCTGAAATGGCACAGAAAACGTTCACCTTAGGCGAGTCACGTTCATACTGAGTTGTTTCCCGCGGATTCTCAGTGCCCCATATACAGACACTGTGACGGTTGACTTTCCCGTTAGTGTGGAAAGTTGCTTCATCACTAAACACAATCTTTGAAACGAAAGATTCATCTGTTTCCATTTGAGCAAGGATAAAATCACAGAAATCGATTCTTTTAATCTTATCAGCTGCAGACAGTGCTTGAACCAATTTCAGACGATAAGGTTTCATAACTAACCTTTTTCGTAGGACTCTCCATACAGTTGATTGTGGAATATGCAGCTCTCTGCTAGCTCTGCGAGTTGATTTTCCTGGGCTGCGAACAAATGCTTGCTGGATGCGTGCTACATTTTCATCACTCGTTCTCGGCCGTTCAGAACTTTTCCCTTTGCACAAACACCCATTCTCTGTAAACTGTTTATACCAACGTTTAATACACCACCTGTCAGGAGGTTTAATACCATACTTCGTTCGAAATGCACGCTGAACAACTGTCGTCGATTCACTTCTGCCGTACTCAATAACACAAAAAGCTTTCTGTTGAGCGGTCGCCATCTTAGCATCAACTGACGCTGACGCCTAGTCAACAGCGCCTCAAGCGAACAAATGTACAACTAAATGAAACTTTATAGCTCCCTTAATTCGCCGACAGATAGTGCTTAGCTCTGCCTTTTGTCGTTGCAGAGTTTTAAATTCCTAAAGTTGTGGTATTCTTTTTGAATCACCCTGTATACTCTGCAGAACCTGAGAAAGCAAAACCACAAAATTAAGTGAGAAGGAAATTAATTCACTCTTTTCATTAGGTTCTTATAAATTATCGTAAAATTCTCAGACTAGCAATGCTTAGAAGTAAAACTATCTCTCCCACGGACTGTTAAATTCAAACAGAAGCTGTAAATATACTCATATTGTTAAGCCTGAATTTAATAAGAGCGGCAGACCATTACTGAGAGATGGTAACATATGTATTTGTGTGGGACAGGACAAAAACATGAAGTTCGTGATTGGAATAATCCGAATGAATAGGGGGCGTGATTAGTTTTCTTGCTAGCTGAAAAAGCGGTGGGCAGTAATTGGCGTGTTAATGAAATAATATCAATTGAAGAAGGCTTTGCAAAACTTTGGTTGTTGCTTGAATTTTGCGACGGCTGTTGAAAATAATGAAAAGAAATGCCAAATAATTGACTGGTAAGTTGCGTATTAGAACATTCCATAAGTTAAAAGATACCCACAAAGGTGCATTTCGCAGGCTTGGGAACGATACACGTAATTATTGTGTGCGGTTTCGCATATCGAACAGCACGGAGTGGATCTTGGGAACATAAAGTTAGGGACTGTATTCGATATCAAAGGAGAATTGAAAATATGTACCAGTACTATCATAATAGCACCAATATTACGAGGAAGCAGACGATGGCAGCGTATAGGCAAAGAGAAAACACATGTATTTAAGACTGTTACGTTTTCCTTGAATGTGCATATCTTAAGGGACATGCATGCCTTCATGGTGATGTTCCCTGTTTTTTGAAATGTGGAAGAACCCATGTAGCGGAATATGATGCAGATGTCGTCTGAATACGATTTTAAACAACTTGCTGACTCATAATTTTTGCCTATTTGTACACGTCGGAGCAACTCGGAACTAATTTAAACTTATTGACTCAGCAGAAAGGTGTGTTATGAAGCAGAGCTCCCAGTGGAGGCAGATTGTGATTGTTGATGGACAGTCACAGATGCCATCGTAATCGTCATGCTCACTGTCATTCTTTCAGTACTTTCTAGTCTTCCTTTTGGACACAAAACTTAAGACTAACATCCACTACACACTACTTCTACTAATAAAATTTATAGTTTGGCTATCATTTACTTGTTGTAATTAAATAAAGCAATTATTCTTCTGCTTATATGTTGCAGAATTTAAAGCAGTTGCATGAAATGTATTTGCAGTCGCGAATATGAACAACCGTCAGCTGCATAATGGAATGACGGCAATGAAAATTTGCTCTGAACGAAGATCCCAATTACCAGGGCCTTACCATTAGGCAGTCTGAGCACAATGCACGGCCAAACCCAAACTTCCATATGTAGTCAACTATTTGTCTACAACCTGTACGCGTACATCCATTATGTATATTCCCGTACAGGCGAAACATTTTACACGAAAGTCGTGCCGGCCGGTTTGGCCGTGCGGTTCTAGGCGCTTCAGTCTGGAACCCCGTGACCGCTACGGTCGCAGGTTCGAATCCTGCCTCGGGCATGGATGTGTGTGATGTCCTTAGGTTAGTTAGATTTAAGTAGTGCTAAGTTCTAGGGGACTGATGACCATAGATGTTAAGTCCCATAGTGCTCAGAGTCACGAAAGTCGTTTGCCCGGTGATGGCAGATAAATACGATATTGCAGTGCCTGAGTTACTCCATGCAGTGTTCCTCGAGATATATGTGCATGTCCGAAATAACAGAGGGTAAATTTTTATGTTGTATTTATTCGTATTTATTTTTATTACTTCATAAAAATTTCGCCATTTATATGCAACTGAAATAAAGCTTATGGGCTGTGTGTGACAGGTACACCATTTTATACAAACAGTTATCTTAAACGATAAAGAATTGGGGATACAACATTTTAACACATTTCTTTTCGTGGCTAAGAAACTCAGGTGTGTCATAATAAAGTGAGTGGCTGTTTCATTTAAATAGCTACTAAAATACTATGCTGTGATTTGCAGTTTGAGGGGAGTGGAGGTTAGTGGGGAAGGATGGTGAGGGCATGATGATGTCATAGAAAGGGTGTGTGGCTTGTTACATAATGATGATGCTGATGATGATGATTATGATGATGATGATGATATACATAAGAGAGATATGGCTTGTGATGTCATGCATTTGCTCCTGGCATGTAGCTAGTGCACATTACCACTTTCACTTTTGCAAAGTGGGTAAGGAAGTACATTGCTATGCTACTCATAGTGAAAAGATCTGCTTGCAAGTGGACGTCTGGATTAGCGTTCATCGCAAAAGGCCATTGCTCACTACGCTGCATAAATCTGCGTGTCTTCAGTTAGCAAAATACGGGTAACACAGGAAAGTAGACAATAGGAGCGTAGCATGATCAGATGAGTCAAGGCTTCGAGCGCAATGACAACCCAAAGAGACGTTTAATCAACAGTGTGTTAAGTGTGTAGTGAAGGTCAGATGTGGATTTGTGATGTATTTGCGGTGTTTTTTGGATAATGACTTGTACTCGTTCATTAAGTTTAACAGAAACATGAACCGGGATGTTAATTTCATCACTATGTGTGACAGTGTCGTCTTTCCTTCTGTGCCGTCACTATGAATATACTGTGGCCACTCCCATCTAGAAAGATGATGACACCCATATTCTCAAGGTTGGTCGAACACGCTTCTGGTTTGACGAACAGTCCGGCACCCTTTCGCACCTCGATTGGTCGGCTACATCAAGCAATCTTAAGCACATTCAAATGTTCTAGGACTGCTGGGACAGCTGGTGAAACATAGTAATAAACATCCCCAGAATCTGGTAGCCCTACAGGTTCTAAATTTGAGATATAGTCAGCACTGCATCTCACATAACATCCGCAAATGAAATAGGAGTGGAAGGAACGGGGGATGATTCTGTCGACCAGTTTCACTTCTGCCTGTTTTTTCAAAAATATTTGAAAAGGTTGTGTTCAGGCCTCTTCTCAAACATCTGTTTTACAAAAATATAATGCCCATGTCACAATTTAGGTTCCTTAAGAGTTCAGATATAGGGAAAGCTATTTACATATACAGTGAGAATGTACTTAATTCATTACATAACAGATTGGAGGTTACTCGCATTTTCTCTGACCTGTCAAAAGCCTTTGTCTGTGTGAATCACAACGTTCTCTTAATTACGAGGGTTATTCGGAAAGTAAGAAACGAATGGTCGCGAAATGGAAACCACAGTGAAAATCCGATGAAGTTTTGCATAGGTGTGTTGTGCAGTGTCTCTAGTATGCCCGTCGATCGCGTTACATCGTTCTTTTTAGTTCTGAGCACACAGGGAGCACATAAAGATACCTAGAACAATAGTGCCTCCGCCAAGTACGAGGGCCTGTTGAGAAATTTCGCGTAAAGTTATGCAGCCAACATTATATAACTGTCATGCCTTTTTCTTCTTCAAGACAATTCTCAGCCGCATTCTGCAGGCGCAATGAAGGGGCTCATGCATCGTTTTTAATTGAAAATGTTTGATTACCCACAATACAGCCTGTAATTATCTCTCTGCTCACATGAACCGCTGGCTTGAAGACAACATTTTGGCACAGTCAACGAGCTGTAGGCCAGCGTAGAGAATTGGCGGAAAGCACTGCCTGCTCCCTTCTATAACGAGGGTATTGGAAAGTTGATACAACGCTACGACAAACGTCTAAGTCAAATCGACGAGTATGGAGATAAGTACCTGTAAGTTGTAGCTAACTGTTGCAAATAAAAAAGTTTAGATTTTCACTGTGGTTTCCATTTCGCGACCTATCGTTCCTTACTTTCTCAATAGTCCTCGTGCATTAGAATATTATGGCGTCACTGGCATTGCTGCAAAGTGGTTCGAGTCTTACCTAACTAACAGGAAACAAGGAGTGTCTGGTCTGTTACAGTGACAATGCTAAGTTTATTTTGTTTAAAGGTGATACAAACATTGCAATAAATAGCAAGTCAAGCACAGATTTAGAAATCGCTGCTAATAAAATCTGCACTAACCTTAATAAGTGGTTCAAAGCTAATTCACAGTCATTCAACTTTGAAAAGACCCAATATATGCAGTACAGTACCTGTAAGAGATTTTCTTCCAGCATGCGTATAACATATGAAGACAACGGAGATTGAAGAGGTTGCAGCGTTAAATTTCTGGGATTACTACTCAACAACAAATTCAGTTGGGAAGGGCATACCACAGAATTGCTGAAACGCCTAAACAAGCTCGTATTTGCAGCGCGAATGATGTCAGATGTGCGAGACATAGACATCAAAACTTGCATTCTTTGCTTACTTTCATTCTGTTATGTGATATGGGTTCTTATTCTGGGGGAACTCGTCAAAGTAAGAAAAAACTTATAGATTGCAAAAGCTTGTAATGAGTTTCATTTGTGGTGTGAGTTCAAGACCATCATGTAGAAACCTGTTCAAGGAACTGAGTATTCTAATCACTACTTCTCATTACATTTATTCAATAATAAAACTTGTTGCAAATAATATGTCTCTATTCCGAGTGAGTAGTTCAATAAACAGCATCAATACTAGGAAAATGAACAATCGACATAACGACCTAAAATCACTTACCTTGGTCCAAATAGGGGTCCAACATTTAGGTACACTCATTTTCAATAAATTTCCACCAACAATTAAAAACTTGGTTTCAGATAAAGTGCAGTTTAAACAGAGTTTGAAAGAATTGTATATAGGCAACAGCTTCTGCTCTGTAGATGAATATCGTAACAGGGACTGTTAGACTAGTTTAAGTAAAAATTTGTGGTAAATTTCAGATTTGAGAGCACTTGGTCGTAACAGTTAATTATTGGTATTTTGTGAATGATGAATTTATTAAAAGTACATAACAATGTTTCATTCTGACAGTGTATTAATTCTATAAGTATAACAGTTACATTTTACTGAAACGTGTTCACATGTTTTGGCCATTTCCTGACAAGTGATCAGGTAAGTGAGTATTATATTCAAATGTCTTATGTTTTTTTATGTTATACTATTTGACTTGTTCCACACTCACGAGAATCGTTTAATTTTTTGGTCTATGGAACGAAAACTGAGTGTAATCTAATCTATTCTAATGTGCTCGAGTCACATATCATGCGATGGATTCCGGAGTACAGCTATAGATACAGAATTAGAAAAATAAATTAAACACTGATTCTTCTGTATGATTTAACTCCGTTCAAAAACTGTGTGCTGTTACCTCGAATAGTATTGTAACAGATGACGTATGCAGACGTTCTTGTTTAAGTTAATGTTCATAATCTACCATGCAGCTGTAACATAACATGAATTACATTATTAAAAATGAGAAATGAGATTATCCAGGCGCCAACTGGTTTTTGTTGGGGTTGAATGACTGAACTACGAGGTCCTCGTTCCCTCGGTAAAGAAGTAGTTTATTTGTAGTTATTGACGTCCGCCAAAAATTTGATCGAATTGGGAGAGTATGTATGAACGGAAAATCTAGGCTTGGGTAGGAATTTTGATGCCAGAACTGAGGAATAACTTCAGAAGAAGTAACGGTATGTGGATTGGGCCGGTACATATACCAGACCGGAGAGGCTCATCTGTGGCTAGGGAGATCCCACCCGCATGCAACACCCCACCAACCCGATTGAGAGCGAAGTCGTTTACAAAGTAAAGAATGGCTCCTAGCACGGAGATTCGTAATAGTGGAAGTGAGAAGACTATAAGCGTAATGGAAATCAGTTTGAGTAACAGTAACAAAAGTAGTTGAGAGAAATAATTAGGTCAGAAGACCAGAGGGACCATGCACTTCTCCTCTAGTGCTCTGCATGAGACCGGGGTCACCCCTCCCATAGCTGACCCACCCCTCATTCGTTATAATCAAAGTGTTAGAGAGGGGCATCGCATCCACAATTAACCGAAGTGCTAAGCCTCAAACGGAAATTAGGGTGTGACAGATAAAATGACTAACCGCATCGAAAACCAGTTGAAACAGGATAAAAGTCGAATGATCAAGACAGCTGGGAAAGGAAGTAAGGTCGATGTTATCCCAGACGCCCCACCCTTCCCGCACCCTGAAAGTGGTTTAAAAACATTATTTCGGAGAATATGGTTCAAATGGCTCTGAGCACTATGGGACTCAACTGCTGAGGTCATTAGTCCCCTAGAACTTAGAACTAGTTAAACCTAACTAACCTAAGGACATCACAAACATCCATGCCCGAGGCAGGATTCGAACCTGCGACCGTAGCGTTTCGGAGAATAAAAACCACTTTCGGTAAGAAACGGTGTAAGGTGTATGCTTCGCCGGCGATGGGCGAGGCATGACAGAATCTCTGACCAGAGAGTAGTTTATCGTTAGTTGTTGCTTGAAGTCAGTCTGCGCTAGTCTGCGCGAGTCTGCAGTAGTAGTCAGTCGGATACGGTAGTAGGGAGTCGGCATGCGTCGGCTGTGTGCTCTGGTCGCGACTCTGGTCAGGACTCTGGGGGATGAGTATTGTTGTAGAAGGTAAAGAAGCAGCCTTGCGCATAATTAATAATGTACGTTAATTGTAATTTAATTTGTTCAGAAAAAATGCCCCAATAATAATTTTTTTTATAAAGTAACTCTTTTAAAGAAAAGTATTCATTTCAATTTAAAGAATTTTTCCACTCTTTTGAAGAAAAAGCATTCATTTCAATTTAAAGAATATTTCCTATGCATTCCTTCCAAGAATAATAATAAAAAATATATATATACGCCAGCATTGCACGAAGCTGTGTCGATAAATAAGAGCAGATATAGTTGCAGTTTTTATTGAGGTAAGAATTTTGCTTGTTTTATTCAGAATACAGGGCCGAAGGTCAGCGCTGCTGTCCTTATAAAATTTACCAGATATTATTATTTCTGTTAGGAGGTTACATTTGGTTCATGGTTCATTATTTAATTGATATTATTGTGGGTTTTTGGTCCATTTTCATTTATCAATAATTTTGCGGAGAGGTTACACTTGGCGACATCCGGACCAGGATCGTATTTCTTTGTGAATCTTCTGATAAGTAGTCATATATCTGCTGTTATTTACTTAAATGTAGTTTGCATCTGGCGCAACGCATTTTCTAATTTGTCACTCTTTCTTCCACAGATCATCGGCAATTTCTTGCTCTTTGTTGTATTTGTGTTTGTTACATTTTTGCATTGTCTTTGTTTCATTTGTGAATAATTTTGATTAGTGAAAAATGCCGCGAAAAACTGTTAACAGTACATCGCGTTGTGTAATGAGTGAAATAGCCGACTCGAATAATTTGACTGATAGTATCTGCGACACTCAGTGTAATGATGACAATCCTCCATTTGTAGACAATCAGTGCGTACCGACCACTAATATTGTTTTTGATCCTAGTGATGAACAGACAAATTCAATTGTGTACTCTGTTAATTTAACGACAATTGATAACGCGGGGCGTTCTGTTGCAATGAGCGCTGCCCAGCTTGACACACCCGGTTTGCAAAATTTACGTGACGAACAGACAAATTTTTCTAATGAAAATGAACAGTGTACTCCAAGTACGTCAGATTTATTTAATTCCGATTTAGGGACTAACAGTGCACATCCGATTGGCGAACATTTTCAAGATTCACAGAATAACCAAATGGTTACAGAAAACGTGACAATAGCAGGTATGCCATCAAACAGCACAGACAATAGAGTAGGTAGTATTGGCATGGATCAAGTTATGGCATTCTTCTTCTTCTTCTTTCGATTTCGGCCATCTTTGGACCACGTTCAACAATTCACTTGCCCGGCTTTTTGATCTTTTTTCTCTCTTCCCAATATTTCCTCATCATTTTCGAATGGTTCCTCCTCCGCTCTTCCGACCATTTCCTGTTATTATTCTTTAGTTTCGTTTCTTCTGGAAAACACTTAATTTCGTTCACTATTTGTCTAAACTTTTTCCTGTCCCTGATTGACTCACGGGTGACATTAAAATAGGCCAAATCCTTTTTCACCATCTGTATCCATTTATTGTTGGTTTTTTCGTTCCTGTTACTATGTTCAAACACTTTTCTTGTTAGTCTGTTTCCATCCATACTCGACAGGTGACCATAAAACGTTAGTCTGCGTTTACGCATTGCATCACTCACTTTCTCAATAGTTTTGTATATTTCCTTATTACTCTTTAGCTTGTACTCTTCTCCAATCTTTCTCGGTCCTAATATTTTTCTCAAAATTTTCCTTTCTTTCCTTTCCATGTTTTCTATTTCCCCCTTTTTTTTAAGAGTTAGGCACTCCGATGCATACAGGCATTCTGGTCTAATGACAGTTTTATAATGTCTTAATTTAGCTTGAATCGAAATGTTTTTTTTGTTATATATGTCTTTGGTTTTTTGAAAAGCAAATTCCATTTTCCTTGCTCTCGCCTGGTTTGCACTCTTGTCTAAACCATTCACTTGGATTATTTCACCTAAATACTTAAATTTTTCTACTCTCTTAATATTGCCGTATTTAGTAATAAGATTTTTCTTGTTATTTCTATGATTAGACATATACACGGTTTTTTCAAATGAAATCTGCAGTCCAGCTCTGGCCGAAACTTCTTGTAGTTTCTCCAAGTACTTCTGAGCTATTTCTTCGTTTTCTGTAATTATTGCCAGATCGTCTGCAAAAGCTAAACAGTCCACTTCTATTTTTTCTTTTTTTGTTCCAATTCTGATGTCATTCTTGGTGCCTTTGAGTTCTTCTTTCCATATTCTCAATATCTTTTCCAGTACGCAGTTGAAGAGGATTGGGGATAAACCATCACCTTGTCTAACACCTGTTTTAATTTCGAACTTCCTTGAAATTTCACCCATAAATTTAACTTTGGCCTTACTGTTTGTTAGCGTCTGTTTGATAATTTGAATTGTTTTCTTATCGACCCCAAATTCTTCCAATACTTTCAGTAGTGTTTCTCTATCTACCGAGTCGTATGCTTTTTTGAAATCTACAAATACTATTGCAAATCTCTGGCCTCTTGAGATTCTGTAACGAATTAGTGTTTTCAGGTTAAATATTTGTTCAACACAGGATCTACCTTGTCTAAAACCTGCTTGATATTCACCTATTTTTTTATCCAGAACTGGCTCCACGATTTGAAGTAATTTCCTTGACAAAATTTTGTATCCTACTGGTAGTAGCGAGATCCCTCTATAATTATTAACATTCATCTTATCCCCCTTTTTGTGTAGTGGGTGTATCAGGGCACACTGCCAGTCTTCAGGAATTCTTTCTTCGTCCCAGATCTTCTTAAACATATGTTCCAAAACTTGTGGGAGGTTGGTATCCATTATTTTTAGGATTTCTGGTACTATGGAGTCTTCACCTGGGGCTTTATTGTTTTTTAGACTGTGTATTATGTGTTTTATTTCTTCAGCGTCTGGAGGTTGTGACTCGGTATTAGTATTTCGGTGGTTTTCAAAACTCATTTTATCTTTGGGGGGTTCACAATTTAGTAGATTCTCGAAATATTTTGCTAATATTTCACAATTAGTCTTGTTTGTCAAACCTAGCTTGTTCTCTTCATCTTTAAAACATAAATTTGGGGATTGGTATTTGGTTAGCTGTTTTCTAAAAGTTTTGTAGAAATGTCTAGAATTATTTCTTTTAAAGTCTTCCTCAATCTGTTCTAGGTTATCCTGAAATTGTCTTCTTTTTTTATTACGGAAAAGCTTAGCTGTTTCTCTTCTCTGGATTTTAAAATTGTCAAGATCTTGAGGATCTTTTGTGGAGTTCCATTTCTGCCACAATTTCTGTCTCTTCTCCAGGTTCTCATCACATTCATTGTCCCACCGTGGATGTCTTCTTACTCTTTTCACGAGACAATTTTCTTTTGCTATTTCAACTATTTCGTTTTTGATCTCCTCCCATCCCGCTTCCTTATTTATTGTGGATATGCCATCGCTATCTTTGTGCAATGCTCTTTGAAACCGTTGTTTAATTTCTTCATTTTTTAAAGTTTCTGTGTTATATTTTGGAATTTTGTAAAAGGTTTTCTTCTCTTTTCGAAATGGGAGTGGTCTGAATTTAATCGTAGTCAAATAGTGGTCTGAATCAACATCAAGGCTTTTCAGCACTTTAGTGTTTTGAATTTCTTCTTGACAATGAAGTGAGATAGCCACATGGTCAATTTGGAATTCTCCGAGAAGTGGATTTGGTGATCTCCATGTTTTAGTTTTTCGGCTCAGCTTTTTGAAATGTGTTGTCATTATTTTCAAGTTGAAATGCCTACATACCTCTATAAGCCTTTCTCCAATTTTTGAAGTTCTTTTGTGACCTGGGAAGAGGCCTACTGTTCCATGGTATTTTTTTTTCCCTTCCTATTTGTGCGTTAAAATCGCCTACTAACATTTTGATGTTCTTCTTTGAGCACCTATCCAGTTCCATTTCAAGTATCTCCCAAAATTCTTCAACTTTCTCCGGGTTATTTTTGTTGTCCTGGTTTATGGGTGCATGGCAGTTGATTATAGAGTATCCTTTGTTTTTACATTTAATCTCAAGAATGGATAGTCTCTCAGAACTCGAGTAGAAGTTAGTAACTGAATCTAAAATTGAGTGATGTACCAGAAATGCTGTTCCCAGGTATGGCATTTGTTTCATTAAGATTTTACCTGGTTTTCCTTTAAATAAACGATAGTTTTCAAAATCTAAAGCAGTTTCATCTAAAAACCTTGTTTCTTGCAATGCACATATTAAAATTTCTTTCTGGTTCAGCTTTTCAATCAATAATTTCAATTTTCCTACTTTAATTAGAGAGTTTACATTTAGGGTTGCAAACATAGTTGCTTTCTTAAATTTCAGTGTTGAGGGCTGCATACATGTTGGTCGGGGTCCTCCAAAATCCTTTGACCCCTTTGCATTGTTTCTACGAACAACGGAGGATTTGCCATTCGGTCTACCTCTTGGAGTAGTGTCTATCTTTGACGACGTTCCCATCATGCTTTGCAGTAATTGTTGGATAATAAATTAGGGGATCGGGTTGCCCCGAATCCGAAATTAAAACCAAGGTAGTAAGCCCTGGAGTTAGCTCTTCCGCTCTCTCTGCCGTTGGGAAAATGTTCCTCTTCCGCCATTGAGACTGTTGGCTGGGTTTCACCTAGTAACCCTAGGCAGGGGCCCTATGACAGGGTGCTACCATCTGGATCCGGACGGTCCCTGGTTTTTTTACGAGGTTGTTACTCCTCCCCCTCCACACTTCCCCATCCTCTTGTTTTTAGATGGGCCCGGGCTTGGGACCGGCTTGCGAAGTTATGGCATTATTGGTACAATTTAGTGAAAATTTCAAACAACTTAATGAAAAAATAGACAGCAATTCCAAACAGTAGGATGAAAGACAAGACTACAATCACAAACAACTATATGAAAAACTAGACAACAATTCCAGACAACTTAGTGAACATATTGCAGCTGTAGGCGCGCAGTGTCATGATACTAAGGAACAATTACGTGTGGAAATTGAGGCTTGCGCTAGGAAAAGTAGTGAAGAAATTAGATCTGTTGCTCAAGATTTAAGAGATATGCAAACAGCTACAACAGAATCACTTAGAGACGAAATTAGTGCAGTCGGTAAACAATGCTCTGAAAATACAACACAGTTACGCGAGGAGTTTAAATTAATGTCAGCAGAACTTTCACGCACACTGAATGCAAAAGTAGATGCGAAATTCGACCAACAGAACAGTCAAATTGACGAACGCTTTAATCACCACCTACAAAACAATGAAACGCGTTACCGTAAATTCCTACAGGAACAAAATAAAGTAAAACGACAAGTCATGGAAACAATTACCGCACAGAGACAGGAAGATAAACGTAAATTGTTTACGAAAGCAAAAACATACGTAGACAATAATATTGCTGCAGTATCAGATGAAATTAATACTATCAAACAGTTGAACACCGAATTGCGTGATGAAATTTCCGATCTTAAAACAAAAACAGACACACACACAGTAGACTTTCAGACAGTGACCGACAGATTCGAACAATTACAACTAACACAGGATGCCGATGTCATTAAAGCTGACGTTAAAAAATTGAACTAAACCACACGTAAAATACAAAAACAAATTAATGCTTCTGACACTAAAAACCATGATCAGGTAAAAATAATGACTGAAAAATATGATGAATTGGCCAGTCGTATTGACGTTATTGAAAGTAAGAATGACAACAAATCAGACGATACTTCACCGATTTCGTTTAATCGAACACCTGAATTCCAAAATCTACAGCAGACAATCAGTGAGATGGATTCGTCTAATAATACATTACGTAGAAAATTGTTAACTTTACAGCAAGAGGTAACAGAGATGAAAAATGTTTCAGCGTTTAACACATCGCAGTAGACGCCTTTTTGCGAACATTTGTCAGACTCACACAGCGTGTATAATTTAGGTAATTTACAGAGAGTACGTGAGTTAGATTCCGAACAGTCACAGACAAATAGATTCTCATACAATCGTGAACCTGTTCAGACATACAGAGACGATAATTTTGATTATAAACATTTTCTATCAGTGAGAAAATTTAAAGTATTTAAAAATGACAGAACACAGATTCACCCCTTGGATTGGATACAACAATTTAGCTTTGCTTTTCCACCAAATTGGCCTGTAACGCACAAACTTGAATTTATTTGCAGTTTTTTGGAAGGCAAACCGGCAACTCGTATGAGACCGATCGCAAGACAATGCTATTCGGTAGAATAATTTCAGAATGCTTTTCTGTCAGCGTATTGGTCGAAGACGACACAGCGCGGAATTAAAGATCAACTAATTAGTTTACCAAATTATGAGAACTCAAATTTTCCCAGTGTCACGCAATTTTTTGAGCATATGGTCCAACAAAACCAGTACTTAAGTGAACCATATAGTGAATCTGCACTTATTCAATTATGTATTTCTAAATTGCCACGATCATTAAGAATGTCACTTTTAACGGGTCAGCAAAAAGAAAATATTTCGGCATTCAGAGATCTGTTACAGCTTTTGGAAGTGCAGCAATCGGATTATTCCTTTATAAACAAAATTTTTTCGTATAATAACCAAGGTCAACAAACATACAGCAATTACGATCAGCCACGCAATTTCAATAGCAAAGCCAATAGACGCTTCAGGAACGTAAACTACCAGAACTTGAATAACAGACAAAATTTTAATTATCAATATCGTCAAAATTATCAGCAAGAGGAACCACATTTTGGTAACAATAGACGTTTTTCCCAACAACAACAACAAAACCAACCGGTTAGCATACCTAACCAACAATGTAGTGCACAAGGTCAACCAAGCTTTAATGTTTCGCCGCGTACGCGTATAGCGTCGGCCCCAACTAATAGTAATGCACAGCAACAAGGAAACCAGTACGTACAGAAAACACACTATTTCAATTCCTATCGCAATGCGCCGTATAGAAATGACTATCATGACAGACGTATAAGTAATGAGTACAATTTTCAGCGTACATGTAATAACAGTCGGTCTTATCAGCAGCAAGAACATCCGCCACAACATATAATCATGAATGAACCAGACAGTAGGTATCATCCAGAGCGTAATACGTCTGGAAGAAATAACAGAACAGTTCAAATAGTCGAAATGCCACAGCATCCTCCCGAAAATAATAACACGTCAGAATTTGACTAGATACAGTACAGGTTGCATCTTCCAGCAACGTAAGCAATACTTCAGATACACAGAATCTTATTCACGAAAATGTTATTACATTCGACGACATCCGAGACACTCTTTTACATGAAAGACCAGTTGTTCAAAAAACCATTTCACACCCTGTCATCGAAATTAAAATTGGATCATCGAAATTTTCAGCAGTAATCGATTCTGGATCACCTATGTCAGTTATAAATGAAGAAACTTTAACGAGTGTAACAAAGAGAATACCTATCCTACGTTACCATTAGGCAAAACTAAAGTGAAAGGAGCAGTATCTAGTAAAGGAGTAGATGTAAAATTTGTATTGCAGGTCATACATTTCACTCAAATTTTTGGATTATTCCGTTATTGACTACAAACATTATTTTAGGTACGAATTTTCTGGTACAACACGATGCCATTATTGACTTTCAAAATTCCTATTTAATGTAGAAGGATGAAAATGTACAACTGGCTTTAGAATTTCAGCACTCTTTATCTGCAGAAGAACAAACAATTAATCGTACAGAGGTCATTTCCGCATCACGTAACATAGACTGTAATTCCACATTGTTCACAGATACGTACGTACATAACTATAATACTCCAGACGAAGTCGAGTATGACGTTATACAGATGATTTCTGATAAAGTTAAACAGAGCGGTGCAAATACAGACGACGAACGCACACAACTACGCAAAATTCTTTTACAGCAAGCTCCAGTTTTTGACAACGTTCCTGGTACTATGTCCGGTTTTATGTATGAATTTCAAGTTAAACAGCACGACACATTTAAAGACAAGCATTATCCCATTCCATATATTCACAGAGAACAAGTTAAGAAAGAATTGCAAGCTATGCTTGACCAGGGAATTATTGAACCGGCAGTTAGTCCGTACATAAACCCGCTCCATATTGTTAAGAAAAAAGATGGTTCACTTCGCCTCGTACTTGATTCGCGGCACATCAATGACATTATTATTAATGAAACAGATCGCCCACAGACATTAGAAGAGCTTCTACAAAAATTTCATGGTATTGCTATTTATTCCACATTAGATTTGAAATCGGGATTTTGGCAAATTCAGCTCCATCCGAACTGCAGAAAGGACACAGCATTTCTCTGTTTTGGTGACTGTTATCAATTTTGTAAATTACCCTTCGGCTTAACAATTTCTTCAGCAGCTTTTATTCGCGGTTTGAATACAATACTTCCGACAGAACTTAAAGACAGAATCACAACGTACGTAGACGACATTCTTATTGCAGAAGCTAACTGGTCTGAACACAATCTGATTCTTGAACAACTGTTGCAAACTTTTCGTGCACAAGGACTTACAGTTAATCTCAGTAAATCGCACTTTGGTAAAACTTCTATAAAATTTCTTGGACATGTAATTTCAGCAGAAGCCATTACGCCTGACCCGGAAAAACTTCAAGCTCTACGTGACATTACTGTTCCTACGACGAAGAAACAACTACGCAGTTTTTTAGGTTTTATTAACTTTTTTCGTAAATTTATTCATTACTCTGCTTTAGATACCCCCAGATTATGTCAATTGACAGGTAAAAACACAATTTGGTCCTGGGATATCCAAGCACATTCTGAATTTGTTAACCTGAAACAAGCCTTGTTGAATGCACCACTTTTATCACACCCAGATCTTACCAGAAATTTTTCCATTGCCACTGACAGTTCTAACACCGCTTTAGGCGTACATATTTTTCAGGAAATTGAAGAAGATGGTTGTACAGTAGTTAAAAACATCGCCTTTGCGAGTCGCTTTCTGTCAGCTGCTGAGCGCAATTATTCTGTTACTGAACTTGAAACATTATGTGTTGTATGGGCTTTTACGAGATTTCGGCATTTCCTTTATGGAAGACATACCACCGTTTACACAGACCACAGAGCGATACAATTTTTACTTTCGGCTAAATTTACACACGACAGATTAAGTAGATGGAAACTTTATTTGCAGGAATTTAATTTTACAATTGTTCACATTCCCGGCACACAAAATATTGTAGCAGATGCACTATCCCGTTCTCTCAGCAACAATCAGCAAGACAACGCAACCAACTTCTGCAAAGCAAATTCCAGCGTCATGTACATTCAACA
Source organism: Schistocerca nitens (assembly GCF_023898315.1). Taxonomy (NCBI): domain Eukaryota; kingdom Metazoa; phylum Arthropoda; class Insecta; order Orthoptera; family Acrididae; genus Schistocerca; species Schistocerca nitens. The sequence continues at coordinate 628,023,631 of NC_064616.1, read as the reverse complement.
AGTGGCATTTGAAAATTTCATTTCGTCGTCATTACAAGACATAGCACGAGAGCAAAATAAAGACAACGTATGGAAAGAGATTAAATACCTTTGGCAAGATAGGAATAATGTTACCATTAGAAACCATTACACTGTACGCAATGACATTATGTTTCGCCGCTCTCATCCTGACAGCAACAATTGGTTATTATGAATTCCTGATGAACTTGTTAACAAATTAATCTGGTATACTCATTTAAGTGCCGCACATTACGGAGCCAGAAAATGTTTTCTTATACTGAGACAGAACTGTTATTTTACCAACATTGAGAAACGTATACGACGAGTTTTAGCGTCATGTAAAATCTGCCAGAAAGCTAAATCAGACACGACTTCACATATTCCTCCATTACATCCCATTGTACCTGTTAAATTGAGACACATGGCCGCTGTAGACATTTTTGGTCCGATTCCCAGAACTAATAGAGGTTTTTGCTAGCCGGCCGCTGTGGTCTCGCGGTTCTAGGCGCGCAGTCCGGAACCGCGGGACTGCTACGGTCGCAGGTTCGAATCCTGCCTCGGGCATGGGTGTGTGTGATGTCCTTAGGTTAGTTAAGGTTTAAGTAGTTCTAAGTTCTAGGGGACTTATGACCTAAGATGTTGAGTCCCATAGTGCTCAGAGCCATTTTTGCTACATCTTTGTCGCTGTTGAACTCACTTCAAAATTTGTTACCTTCACTCCGTTACGCAAAGCTACTGCTAAATCTGTTTCGAAAGCATTTATAAAACATTTTATATCCCATGTAGCACATGTAATGAAGCTAATTTCCGACAATGGATCACAGTTTCGATCTGGTATATGGACACGTATGTTGCGAGCTAGAAACATTTCTCCGATCTATATATCCAGGTACCATGCTTCTTCGAACCCTTGTGAACGATTAATGAAAGAAATTGGTAAACTGTGTAGAATATACTGCCATAAAAAACATATTGATTGGGACACACACATACTCTCATTCCAAGATGTAATTAATTCCATACCGAATGAATCTACTATGCTATCTCCGTCTGTTATACTGAACAATGTTGAACCACCTAACAAAATTAAAGAATTAGTAACATTTCCTACATCTCGTCGACTACGACACCATGAAATAATTGACATTGCACTGAACAACATCAAACGTGCCGCACAGCGCCGGAGAAGACACCAAAAACAGGTTTGTATACGCCGTGACTTTCACATTGGACAGAAGATATTAGTACGTACACACTATTTATCGAATAGAGGAAAAGGTAGGTGCAGTAAATTTGAGCTTCTATACGCAGGTCCATATCGAATTCGCAGCATTCCTCACCCAAATGTAGTACACGTCGAAACTTTGAGAACCAGAAAAACCAAAGGGAACCACCACGTGTCGAACGTCAAACCTTTTATTGAATGAAAATACTTTATGATTTATCACACTGTAATGCGATTTCCTAATTTTTTATGACCGCTTATGCAATTATATCCACATTAACACTTACTGATGATTATCGTAATTTTTTCTTGGCAAGTGCCCGGCAAGGTAAGGTTAGCAGGTCGCTTTTCTTGTCGTTACACACCAGACCGTGCATATTTTTCCAGATGAGCTTACACATTTTATGATCACTTATGCAATTATATTTATGTGACTACTTACTGATGATTGTCGTATTTTTTCTTGGCAAGTGCCTGGCAAGGTAAGGTTAGCAGGTCGCTCTTCTTGTCGTTACACATCAGACCGTGCATATTTTTCCAGATGAACTTACACATATTATGACCACTTATGCAATTATATTTATGTGACTACTTACTGATGATTATCACATTTTTTCTTGGCAAGTGCCCGGCAAGGTAAGGTTAGCAGGTCGCTTTTCTTGTCGTTACACACCAGACCGTGCATATTTTTCCAGATGAACTTACATATTTTATGACCACTTATGCAATTATATTTATGTGACTACTTACTGATGATTGTCGTATTTTTTCTTGGCAAGTGCCCGGCAAGGTAAGGTTAGCAGGTCGCTTTTGTTGTCGTTATACCCTAGACCGTGCATATTTTCCATTTTTATGTATGTGTGATTGTTTTCCTGTTTTGTTTGTATGTACTATGAAATATTTAAGATATAACAAACACCAGTTGACTTTAACATTTTGCCTTATGATAGCTTAACATCGTTACTACTTTACTTTTTTTTGCTGCTACATTGTGATACACTGTGTACATTTTTGCTTCTGAACACTGTCAATGTTTTTGACATATTATGTTTTCTGTCATGCTATGCTGTATGCTCAATTATGTTACTATAAACCAGTTTTTATCTAATGGGTATATAAATTAAATGCAAGACATTAATCTTTGTTCATCATTTTCAGAAAGAAATAACGTGTAAACGCAATAAATTAAACAGAAATGGGAATTTCACCTTCGGAGTAAACGAAAGAGGATGCAATACCTCATGATGAAGAGTAAATGGATCAGAATTAACAAGCATTAACAAGAATATACCTTACACATCGTAGAATAGCAGTCTTAACTATTTTTTTCTTTCAGAATACGAGGCGATTGATGCAGGCTGTCGGACAGAACTACACATCTTAGTTTTAGTGATGAAATATGCTAGAAATAAGGAATAGTTGTATAATGAATAATGAAGTGACTTTTTTGCAGATGATAATGAATGGTGATGAATAATGATGAAGAATGTGCTGATATGGATAATGAAGTTTTTCTTTACAGGTGATGATAATAATGGAGTTATGATGATATGGATAATGATGAATAATGATGAAGAATATGCTAATATGGATAATGAAGTTTTTTTCTTTGCAGATGAAAATAATGATGAAGTTTATATATTTGCTGTTAGTTAAGAGATGCTATGTAGTTATTTAAGTATTTGTTGCAGTTCATTTTGACAGTATGTGTTATATCGCATGGTATAATGACTGAAGGTTTTGGAAAGGACAGCTAGAGAACATATATAATATTATACACATTTCACTACCAGTTAATTCGAAGTTCACTACTTTTCAGCATAATACGCGTTTCTTCTTTTAGCTCAATAATCCATTTTGTATTTTTTCCATGAGAAGTTTTTCATGATACTTACTAAACCTGTTACTTATTAAACCTGTTCTAGTACTTGCATTTTTTTTTACCCAGTTGTGTCTATCATTTATAAATGTGATCACATATACTGCCTTTGTTTCATAACCTTGCTACAGCTGACTCATGATGAATGACGTTACACATCTTCATTTGCAGCAATAACTCAAAAGCAAACAAAGTAATTACCAGTCCCAAATAATGCTACTAGTTTAAGAGAGTTCTGAATAATACTGATCAGCTCTGAATAATATGTAACTTCAATAATGACTTCTGAATAATACAAAAAACAAAATGCTTTGTAACTGGCCAATGAATGCCACTGTTTATTGTAATAAGATGACATATGATGCCAATGGTTACTATAATTAGACTAATTATGTATAAATGCTATGCCAATAATTAACTCATTTTGAGCAATGACTTCTGAATAATACAAAAAAAAAAAAATGCTTTGTAGCTGGCCAATGAATGCCACTGTTTATTGTAATAAGATTACTTATGATGCCCATGATTACTAATTATGTATAAACGCTATGCCAATAATTAACTCATTTTGAATAATGACTTCTGAAGAATACAAAAAAAAATGCTTTGTAACTGGCCAATGAATGCCACTGATTATTGTAATAAGATGGCCAATGAGTGCCAATGACTACTACAATTAATTGAATTATGTTAATACTATGCCATTCATTAGCTTCTGTTTTGAATGATGACTTCTGATGGTTTGTAGCTGGGCAATGAGTGCCGATGTTATTTATGAACATTATTCTGTAATACTACATACATGGTACAGAAATGTTCAGTAACTGGGCGATGAGTGCCACCAATTACTCAAATAAGTTGTTAGACTAGTGTAATTCTCAATCCAGAAATTACTGCAACATCCATTTGTCCTGTCTATCCTCATGATCATGGAGCACTATATTTGGTTTTTGCACTAATTCTACGTTGGTCTACTTTACAAGAACATGGTGTTGACACGACATGCTGTCCACCACCTTGAGCGATGGAGATGTTATTATGGTCCCACTGTTTGGTGTACCTAGTGTACTACCAAAATGATGGCATGGAATATTACTACGACATTTCAGTGTTCTGGCTACACTGATTAATACTTCAAGGAAAAGAGCTTCAGATTGTCTCACTTGGTGTTGTGTTTCTGTAGAAAGATATGGACTTTCAGTGTAGCTGCGTGCAACCTAAAGTGCTACAACCATGACGCAATCCTTCCCATTCCTTTCCAAATTCTTGTAAAATGATAAAGACATATACTGTGCGTGTGCACTTCCTTTCATTTGTTAATAAGATCAGCTGTCCTGAAAATACTAAAGACTTCTATAGTGCATGTGCACTTTATTTCACTCCTTGATATGTTTATTTGTTGTAAAAATGCTAGAGAGTTTTACAGTGCGTGTGCACTTATGTCATTTGTTAACATCATTTCTACTCATTGCATATACATTTTGTGATTTGCTGATATGTTCTGAGCTTCAGTGCGTGTGCACTTTTGTCATTTGTCAATATGATTTGTACTCATTGCTTATACATTTTGTGATTTGCTGATATGTTCTGAACTACAGTGCGTGTGCACTTTATGCCATTTGTTAATATGATTTGTACTCATTAAGTATACATTTATTGATTCCCGGATATGTTCTGAACTTCAGTGCGTGTGCACTTTTGTCATTTATCGATATGATTTGTACTCATTGCTTATACATTTTGTGATTTGCTGATATGTTCTGAACTACAGTGCGTGTGCACTTTTGTCATTTCTCAATATGATTTGTACTCGTTGCCTATACATTTGTGATTTCCTGAAATGTTCACTACTACAGTGCGTGTGCACTTTTGCCATTTGTTAATATGTTTTGTACTCATTGTGTATACATTTTGTCATTGCCTGATATGTTCTGTACTCAGTGCGTGTGCACTATATTTTATTTCATGTTCTGCATATATATATATATATATATATATATATATATATATATATATATATATATATATATATTCTGTGATTGTAAAGGTAATTAATTATGAAAAATTTGTTGCTCATGGCAAGTCCAATTGACTCACCATCGCTGCCAAATTTTTGACCCCCCCCCCCCCCAGTGGAGGGTTATGTAAGGTGTATGCTTCGCCGGCGATGCACGAGGCATGACAGAATCTCTGACCAGAGAGTAGTTTATCGTTAGTTGTTGCTTGAAGTCAGTCTGCGCTAGTCTGCGCGAGTCTGCAGTAGTAGTCAGTCGGATACGGTAGTAGGGAGTCGGCATGCGTCGGCTGTGTGCTCTGGTCGCGACTCTGGTCAGGACTCTGGAGGATGAGTATTGTTGTAGAAGGTAAAGAAGCAGCCTTGCGCATAATTAATAATGTACGTTAATTGTAATTTAATTTGTTCAGAAAAAATGCCCCAATAATAATTTTTTTATAAAGTAACTCTTTTAAAGAAAAGTATTCATTTCAATTTAAAGAATTTTTCCACTCTTTTGAATAAAAAAAAAATATACGCCAGCATTGCACGAAGCTGTGTCGATAAAAAAGAGCAGATATAGTTGCAGTTTTTATTGAGGTAAGAATTTTGCTTGTTTTATTCAGAATACAGGGCCGAAGTTCAGCGCTGCTGTCCTTATAAAATTTACCAGATATTATTATTTCTGTTAGGAGGTTACATTTGGTTCATGGTTCATTATTTAACTGATATTATTGTGGGTTTTTGGTCCATTTTCCTTTATCAATAATTTTGCGGAGAGGTTACAACGGAGAACCAGTTCAAGCTTCCGTGAGTCGTCTGCCAGTACTCGAGGAAAGAAATGCGGAAGATCATGCTGAGCATAGAGAGTCAGAAGGAGGGGGAATTGCATGAGGAAAGCAACAACAATGTGGGAGTGTCTCGCTACATAAAGCGGAACTATTGGTTAATCTGGTGTGATAGATGCAGAGGCGACATATAATGATGTATTCCCTCTAGAAGGAACCGTAGGAAGAGCTTCATGCAGCAGTAATCCCCCGATATTGGGATTTCAATAGGGGCGACGGTATCCCACCAGATGTTACTCCATCTCCTAGTTAGGATAGGACTTATTTGATCCTACAATTCCGCATCTGGGATAGTCAAAGCAAATGTAGGATGAGTGATCACTTCTCAAGTCAAACGGTCGGAGAGTTCATTCCGTGGGATCCCCACGTTACATATGGCCCAGAGAAAGAGAACAGAGCAGGCAGTTCGACTAAGGTCAGAGAGACAGTCATGTGTAGCAGATACCGCAGGCTGACAACAGTAATATCGATCAGTGGCCTGGAGACTGCTCATGGAGTAACTAAAAATGCAAGCGCTTTCGAGGGAGGTAGGTTTAATTAAACGTACGGCTCTATTCATGGCTATCAGTTCCACCGTTAATACAATATACGTTCCCTGCCACAAATGTAGCTCCTAACAGGCGAGAGACATAAAAGCATATTCCGTCCTATCCCTGGTTTTACAGCCACCAGTATAAGTGATGGTATCACACTCTTACTCCTGACGAACAGACTTTGAAACGTCACGGGAGCGAATGAAATCTTAGGTCCTTGAAATAGATCGGTCATAATATTTGGTCTGGGTGCTAACCAAAGGAGATGTACAGGAAAACATAGTGAGCACGTTCTAAGGGTGTTAGGCGACTGTTGTGGCATAGGTTCCTGAGACTCATAACAGCTGCCAATCCTACCTAAGGGCGAATGTCAGAGGGTCGAAGCCCCTTGAATGCCAAACTAATTTGATAACCAGGATGAAAAGGAAATTGTCAGATGGTGATTGCAAAAGTGAGTAAGAGTTGGCACTGTTGAAAACGAAGAGGAAAGAATCCCATTTTGCCAACGAGACCGTCCACAGGACTAGTCCAAATGGTGCCAGTTTCTAGTCTTCCTCCATGATGATGGACTTGATCCAGGAAGTTCTAAGCTGGAGTTGTTGCTGAGCCATAATCCTGACAAGCATACTCCAGTCAGGATGAGACCAGGTGAGTAAAAATTGGGGAGAATGGTGCAGTGCGCACGGAAAGGATGCAGGCAAAGAAGTAGAGAGCGTAATTTTTCGCATGCATCTTAGTTTAGTTCTATGAGTTATCCAGGTCTTCATCAACGAGGAGCCCCAAAAATCGGAAATGTACAACAGTGTCCAGGTGCTTGGTGCCCAGGTAATGTTTTGGGTCAGAAAAACTATGGTTCGACTACAGAAATAAATGACTCGCATTTTGAAGGGGAGGATGGGAAGTCATGGGTAGCGTCCATCAGTAGGTCCTTCATGTGGCGTCTTGGAGCTCGCGTTCAGCCGCACTACCGACTGGCAGCTACACCCAATTAGAAAGCCATCGACATACAGCGCGGGGGATGACTAATGGTCCACGTAAGTCACTAGATCATCGATGGCGATGGATAAGAGTGTAAAATTCTTCACGGAGCACTCAGGGATGCCATTCTCTTATACCCATTGGGAGCTGACTGATGTAGCAACTCTAACCCGAAATAAGTTGTGAAATGTAAACTGACGAATAAATATTTGTTAGAAGCTTTGAAATCCCTAGTCCTAGACAGTAAGTAAAATGTGAATGTACTAAGCAGTGTAGTATGTCTTATTTATACCAATAAGACTAGTGTGGAAAGTTTGTGTTTTGAAAATGTCTGTCGAATTACTCTTGCCAACCTATCCAGATGGACGGTTGTGGAGTGTCCTTCCCAGAAATCATACAGAGAAGTAGAGGTCAGACCCAGATTAGGGAAACGAACACAAATTAACCGAGACATGTGGTGTAAAATAAGGGAACAAAGTGAGAGAAACCAGAATCAAGGCCATACGACTGAGGTAGGCAGTCAGCACGGAATCTGTACTACACCATAAGTCGAAGGAAATATATAGTCACAGAAAATAACTGCAGCAGAGGAAAGCAAGACGTATTACAAAGTCTTGGGATCCCATACTCGCAACGCACTCACTCACAAAGAGCCGTCACCCCCCTGGGAGAGCGAGGGTGGTGGGGGGAGAAGTGGGAGGGGGGATTATAGGTCAACTTGCAGAATCATTGTAAGCGATACCAGGTGATCATAAAATATCGGATGATATTAAAAGGCATTGACGAACCCTTAATCGGTTGGTTACTTACATGCCCTGCGGGCTATTTGCACGATTTCTATCGAAGTGATGTGGACACTAAGTTAACCAACTAAGTATACATCAGTATCGTTTGTGCGTACGGTTGCATGCTGGCTGCTAAATCTAACAAGTGGAGGAGTTCATCTGTTCTTAAAGTAACGTAGCTGTGGAAATATCTATTTCTTTTAAATTGAGATGGATTGCTATTTATCATGAATTTCATTAGCCAATATAAACATTAAGATGAATGAAAATAAACAAATGTTGGCATGCTACGTTCCCTTAACGGCACTATAACCATCCTGCCGCGGAATGTCACTTCGACTGAAACATAAGTAACTGAAAATCAATGTGCATTCTGTCGAAGAAAAATGACTGTGAATCTAAATCATGGAACCATTTTAACGACAGAAGGCTGCCGATGGTTAAAATGGTTCCATCATTTAGACAGTACATTGAGGCTGTGGGCCCGTATATGAAAAAGTTGAAGGCTGTGAACTGTCTGACATGAACCATCAATTGACAGAAAAGCAAATACATGACAGTAACAACTTTTATTTTCGACCTGTTTATGGTATTATGATATATATTTTTCTCAAATTACGTGAAGTAAAAATGAAAAATGACGTTACTAGAGACTGATATACACTCCTGGAAATGGAAAAAAGAACACATTGACACCGGTGTGTCAGACCCACCATACTTGCTCCGGACACTGCGAGAGGGCTGTACAAGCAATGATCACACGCACGGCACAGCGGACACACCAGGAACCGCGGTGTTGGCCGTCGAATGGCGCTAGCTGCGCAGCATTTGTGCACCGCCGCCGTCAGTGTCAGCCAGTTTGCCGTGGCATACGGAGCTCCATCGCAGTCTTTAACACTGGTAGCATGCCGCGACAGCGTGGACGTGAACCGTATGTGCAGTTGACGGACTTTGAGCGAGGGCGTATAGTGGGCATGCGGGAGGCCGGGTGGACGTACCGCCGAATTGCTCAACACGTGGGGCGTGAGGTCTCCACAGAACATCGATGTTGTCGCCAGTTGTCGGCGGAAGGTGCACGTGCCCGTCGACCTGGGACCGGACCGCAGCGACGCACGGATGCACGCCAAGACCGTAGGATCCTACGCAGTGCCGTAGGGGACCGCACCGCCACTTCCCAGCAAATTAGGGACACTGTTGCTCCTGGGGTATCGGCGAGGACCATTCGCAACCGTCTACATGAAGCTGGGCTACGGTCCCGCACACCGTTAGGCCGTCTTCCGCTCACGCCCCAACATCGTGCAGCCCGCCTCCAGTGGTGTCGCGACAGGCGTGAATGGAGGGACGAATGGAGACGTGTCGTCTTCAGCGATGAGAGTTGCTTCTGCCTTGGTGCCAATGATGGTCGTATGCGTGTTTGGCGCCGTGCAGGTGAGCGCCACAATCAGGACTGCGTACGACCGAGGCACACAGGGCCAACACCCGGCATCATGGTGTGGGGAGCGATCTCCTACACTGGCCGTACACCACTGGTGATCGTCGAGGGGACACTGAATAGTGCACGGTACATCCAAACCGTCATCGAACCCATCGTTCTACCATTCCTAGACCGGCAAGGGAACTTGCTGTTCCAACAGGACAGTGCACGTCCGCATGTATCCCGTGCCACCCAACGTGCTCTAGAAGGTGTAAGTCAACTACCCTGGCCAGCAAGATCTCCGGATCTGTCCCCCATTGAGCATGTTTGGGACTGGATGAAGCGCCGTCTCACGCGGTCTGCACGTCCAGCACGAACGCTGGTCCAACTGAGGCGCCAGGTGGAAATGGCATGGCAAGCCGTTCCACAGGACTACATCCAGCATCTCTACGATCGTCTCCATGGGAGAATAGCAGCCTGCATTGCTGCGAAAGGTGGATATACACTGTACTAGTGCCGACATTGTGCATGCTCTGTTGCCTGTGTCTATGTGCCTGTGGTTCTGTCAGTGTGATCATGTGATGTATCTGACCCCAGGAATGTGTCAATAAAGTTTCCCCTTCCTGGGACAATGAATTCACGGTGTTCTTATTTCACTTTCCAGGAGTGTATTTGACGATGTTATAATGTATTCTTCATTAAACGGAAGGTTAAATGAAACACGGGAAATCATTATTCTGCACTGATTTAAAATATTCATATCTCTGACAGTATGATTCCTTCTATAGAAAATATACGCAGAAGCCTTTCCCTTTTGACCCTGTTCAGATATACAATACAGTTTTCCATAGAGGCGACAAAGAGCTCGCCGTTTGTATGAATGTGAACGATTGCTGTGTAGGAGGTGATCGTCATTTCGTTTCGCACCCTAAATGCGACACACAACTTTCCATTAATCTCGAGCCTAGCAACAGACGTTTATGCTGACTAGGACTAAAAAGATTGTCGGCGAGTTGTTAATTTGCGGAGCGTAATTCTCAAAATGAATTGTTTTGGTGAGTTCTGCTCACCCGCGCGCAGCCTCTCGTGGTTTGGAATCCGAAACGGCGCTAATTCCTGCGGAGAGCCACTGCGGCTGTAAAATGAGTGGCCGTCCCGTAATGGAGTTTCGGAACTGTTTTCCAAGACAAAAGAAGCGATGTCCGGCGCGTGTAATTACCGTAAATCAAAGCACCGAGTCGGACACAGCGGAGCCAGTCGTGGTCGCCTTCCTCGAAACGGATCCACTAAACTTTGTTCCCACAACTCGTTTTCCGCTACCGCGTGAAAAGCGTGACATGAAAGTATACATTCTTTGACAGAAACGTTCTTTTCAATTTTTGTTATTTACCGTATTTCATATTGATTGAAGCTATATAAATTATCTAAGAGTTACACGGGGCGGAAAAGTCGTGGACATTAAAGAAAGGAAAAGCAATGGCACTTATTCTGGCTGGTAGTCCTAAGTTCAAAAAGTGGCTCTGAGCACTATGCGACTTAACTTTTGAGGTCATCAGTCGCCTAGAACTTAGAACTAATTAAACCTAACTAACCTAAGGACATCACATACATCCATGCCCGAGGCAGGACTCGAACCTGCGATCGTAGCGGTCACGCGGTTCCACACTGAAGCGTCTAGAACCGCACGGCAACACCGGCCGGCTAGTCCTAAGTAGTTCTGGTCATATAGGTATCTAATATATGTATATAATAGCTACGAACAAATTCAAACTTTCTAATCAGTCTCTCGTCTAGTGCTTCACTGAAGTTAATAGTGAGAGAGCCAAAATATTAAATTCCGCACTTACACACGTACTTGCTGATGAGAATTCTGTCACACTGATTGTGACAGCGACACACACAAAAACGAGATTTACTTTAATAAGCAGCCTATGAACTGAAAGATAATTACGCCTGCCCATCATGAACAAAGCACCGGTACTAGCAGAATTACTATTTGATTTTACATTGACTGCACTGTGGAACTGACCCATTTACCTTTTCACATTTACCTAGAATCTCTCCCGCAGTTGACCGTACGAAATGACAGGAAAAGAGAGCAGCTAAGCGAAAAGAGTAAAGAAAAGATGCACAGACTTACACATCCATATCACTAGCGTCCAGTTCTTGCAGGATTCATATTTTAACCTTGAACGTTAAGACAGATTTACCATCGGGCCAGATTAAAAGAATACATCGACGCAATTCAGAGGCGGGCTGTTAGATTTGTTACCGGTAGGTTCAATCAATACGCGAGTATTACAGAGATATTTCGGGAACTCAAGAGGGAATTACTGGAGGGAAGGAAGGCGGTGTTCTTTTCGACGAAGGCTATTGAAAAAATTTAGAGAACCAGCATTTTGACCTGATTGCAGAACGATTTTACTACCGCCAACGAACATTTCACGTAAGGACCACAAATATAAGAGAAATTAGGGCTCGTACGGCAGTAGTGAACAGGAAGGGAACTGACAAGTAGTTGTACATTACTTGCCCGCGAAAGGCAAAGGTCTCGACTCTCGGTCCGGCACACAGTTTTAATCTGCCAGGAAGTTTCATATCAGCGCACACTCCGCTGCAGAGTAAAAATCTCATTCTAATGGTACATAGTAGGTACGTAGGTGCAGACACAGACTACCTTAGAAGATACCAGAGTGTAGAGGCTAATGAACAGTTAGATGCTGCTTTTCTGCGTATCAGAACGGCGTTAGACACTAAACAAAATTGTAGTTGCCAAGAGAACTACCATACTGAACCTCACAGATATGCTTACCTGAAGGATTATGAGGACATACAAGAACACATGAATCAAATTTCGGTTTGGTTTAACGAGCGAAAATTCTTTAATTGTGCATAAATGCAAGACGAGTAATAAACCGATAATACGGCATCAGATGGTTAGTGACAAGATTCTGGGTCCCATAACATGAGTTATAATTTGTGTGTAATGGTAAGATACGAGAAGAAATGAGACGAACTCTTAAAGTCAGTAGTGGGGAAGCTGAGTGGCAGAGTCAGATATTTAGGATCGATCCCCGGTAATTGCTGTGCCTCTGTAAAGGAAATATAGTACAAGTAAATTGTAGAGTAGTGCTCCACAGTTGGAGTTCTTATCAAGAAGACACGCCACCAGGCATCGAGAGAACTCCGCGACGAACTTCTACAGTTTGTACGTATGAAAGCGTAACAGGGATGGCTCGGGAACTTATATTGGAACCTTTTAAAATAAATGTGAAGTTTTCCTCGCTAGATCCTGTCGAGTAAAACTAGAATGCAGGCACAAGGTGAAGACTACGTGACAAATATGCTGGCGCCATCATATACCTCGCTCAGAGATAACAGAGCGTAACAAGGCTTGTTGTCAGTCAGTCTTGCCTGGGTGTATAAGTGAATAGGGCACTGAAGAAAATCAGTTGAATATGTTTGAAACAACATCTCCATGGTAAACACAGTGCACTGCGGTATGTACTTGTAAATGTAGATGTAGAACCAACGAATTTTGTTATTAGATAAAAAATACAGAAGGTATACACGACAAACATCATAGAAAACATATTGTCCATAATTCTGGAGAGTAATCTTTATAGGTGAACCTTCTTAAGTGATCCACAACCAGCACCTCCAGGTGCACCACCTCCTCCCCCTCATCCAGTGTGGCTTCCGACCCTCCTTCTCTGCTGATGACCTTCTCGTTCATCTCACTCACGTCCTCTCTGGCCAACTCAATTCCCGTCGCTCCACCATCTTCCACTCTCTCGACTTCGAACGTGCTTACGACCGTGTATGGCACTCCGGTCTCCTCTTCAAGCTCCAAACCTTCGCCCTTCCTACCAATTACTTCCGTGTGACCGCCTCCTTCCTCTCTCATCAACATTCCTATGATACCTTACACAACACCGATTCCTATACTTTCTACCCCTCCGTCGGTGTACCCCAAGGTTCCGTCCTTTCCCCTCTTCCCTACCTTCTCTATACAGCGGACATGCCGTTACCCCTAATCCCCATCCATCTCCTCCAATATGCCGATGACAACTCCTTCCTTGCCCTCGCCCCCCCCCCCCTTCAACGCTCCCAACGTCTTCTCCAACCCGATCTTGACCTGTTCATTGCTTGGTGCAATCCTTGGCTGCTCATGGTCAATCCTTCTGAAACCCAGGCAATTATCGTAGGCAACACTACCCCTTCCTTCCGTCTCCTGAATTTTTACATCACCATCTACAGCTGTCCCATTAACCTCACCCCCACCCTCAAGTACCTCGGCGTCACCCTCGGCCGCTACCTTTCCTGGAACCCCCATCTCTAGACAGTCCAAGCCAAGGCACAAACCCATCTCCGCCTCCTCAAACTCCTCTCAGGCCGAGCGTGGGATTTGGACCCCCTTCACTATCCTCCACACTTACGTTTTTCATCCACCCCATCCTTTGTTATGCCAATCCTGCCTGGATATCCGCCCCTCCCACCTACTATAAGTCCCTTCAAATCCTTGAGCGCAATGTGCTACGCCTTGCCAATCGCATCTGTCTCCCACACTCGATGCAGATCCCTTAATACTTGATTCCTTTCCCACACCTCCTCCTTTTCCTCAAACAGATAGAGATCCTTCACACCTCCCATCGGCTTGATCCTCCGCACACACTTGTCTCTCCCATCCTCTCCCGCCCCAACCCGCTGCCGCACCTGCACTCTTGCATCCCACCTGCTCTCCATCTTCACAGTCTCCCCAACATTTTCCAAGGTGGCTTCCGCCAACTCCCCCTTCCTGATGATGTCTTCGTTCCCTCCATATACCCCTCCTATTAGATCTAATCCTCCCCTTCTCTTCCTTCCCCATTTTCCTCCAGGGCTCCCTCTCTCCTTCCTCACCTTCCTTTCTCTCTTCCAGTTTCCCACTCCCCCCTCTTCCCTCCCTGGGTTTCCACACCCTACCCACCCCACTCCCCTCCCCTCACCCTCCCTTTCTCCAATTGGCTTCTTCCCCCTCCCTCCTCCCCCCCTTAGCTGTCTTAGTAGGTATGTGAAGTATATATGTCTCATAACGGTAAGCTGGAGCCACACCAGTTGTACTTGGGAATTATCTCACGTTGCGATGGTGTGATATTCAAAGATGCATGGCTTGCTGTAGTGGATGAACGTAAACATCTTATCACAGAAGCCTGCATGCATGTCTACAGGACAGAAACATGAGATTTGTAATTCTCCAGAGCTTAAACAATAGCAAGAGCGTGCTTAATGGCGCAGCTGCTAGGAAAACAAAATTATTGATGAGTGTCATGTAAGAAAAGGAATAAAATTTTGTTAAGTATAGTCTGTTCAATACACTATATGAATATCATCTACAAATGAATAGCTTTGAAATGACGTAAGTGTAGGCCGGAAACAATTACACACACACACACACACACACACACACACACACACACACAGAGAGAGAGACAGAGAGAGAGAGAGAGAGACACTCGGGAACATTGCGTACAGGGAGAATCCCCTAAAATTTACACCGTACATATTACGGGAATGGAAAATGCTATTGATGTGCGGTTTTCACAGTAAAGATAAGTAGTAATGGGCTCCTATTGTTAGCCAATAAACAGATAGATTTTAAAGAATTTTTTTGTGCAAAGGTACCCTTTTTTAAATGAAACAAGGCCTATTCACATCAACAAACTAAAAGTAGGGTAAATTAGAGTGTCAGTGGTGTTTGTTGCTGGATTCTAGTGCGGGCCGCTTACGAGATATCTTATTTAGAAAAGTTTTCACACTGAAACTCCTTTGAGCCATTCAACCTACGTAGTTTGCTAGGTACGATGTTGTTATGTTTGCTTACTGCTTTTGAACACAACCGATGATGGGCAGTTGTCTCGTCACTAATCAGAACCCACATAAAATATGTGTTGTTCTTTAGTATGTGTTACCACAGGTATTATACAAGTGTCGGTGCAGAAACTTTTCAAAATACGGCGTCTCGTTAACAATTCTTACTAGAATCATGCAACAGACAGCACTGACATTCTAATTTACCCTACTTTCGGTTTGTTAATTTCAATAGAGATTGTCCCATTTAAAAATGTGTATGTTTGGACAAAACATAGATTCTAAGTATGATTACAATCTGTGTATTGGTTAACAATTCGATCCCCTACCTACGAATCCTTTCTGTGAAAAACGCGTACCATCAGCACTTTTCATTTCCGCAATAAAAAAATGGTACAAATGGCTCTGAGCACTATGGGACTCAACATCTATGGTTATCAGTCCCCTAGAACTTAGAACTACTTAAACGTAACCAACCTAAGGACATCACACAACACCCAGTCATCAGGAGGCAGAGAAAATCCCTGACCCCGCCGGGAATCGAACCCGGGAACCCGGGCGTGGGAAGCGAGAACGCTACCGCATGACCACGAGCTGCGGACGCAATAATTGCGGTGCAAATTTAAGGCGATTCATCCTGTATATAGATATAGGACAGACGCCTCAGAATGCGTTAAGTCCACTCGCGATTCCGAATTTGTTTGAAGCGGATTTGAAGATGGCCTGCATCGTGCTACGGCGTCGTTTTAATTCAAAATACAGTTTTTAACCGTTTAAATCCAGTGCAAAATATGACCTTCACTTCAAAACTTTATTCAAATCGCGACAGGTCCATTTTTTTGCAACTGTTAATTCAAGTAGTAAATTAAGTCCAACAAAATCTGTATCGCCAAAACAAGAAGCATTTAGAAAGTTCAAAACAATGTTTCCGTAGTATACTGCTTACTGTTATGGCTAACGCATATTCGTACACAACAGCTTCGTTATCTAGCACTGTGTTTTGCGTGCGCTTACAGTTCATGTGGAATATGACGGTCATGGAAGAAAGTGCAGGTGTAGGGGACTCCTCGTCAGGATCTAGGGAGTATCAGAAGGGCGTAGTTAAACGAAAAACGGAGCAGGTGGAAATGTAAGTAATTTTAAATGAAAATTTCGTCATGTAGTTGACTATTCAGTGGATCTGCTTTCTTGAATATTAAACGCTTCAATTACTACATTAAAAGTATTTATTTTGTCCTTATGACACGTTTTGGGATGCTTTATTCTATTTTAAAGTCGCTTAAATGCATAAGCTGTCGTGCATTGTCACGCTTGAGCACATATCATTAAAGCTGTAAGACATCGCCTTCGGATTATACATTCATGGTTACAATGAAAGTACCCATTGTCAAATATCCAGCAAATTTTCGTCGCCGTCAAGTTCACTTTTCACTACAGTCATAATGTTCGTAAATCAAGTATCCCTCTTTATGACCGCCAAAACATAACTTATTGTAATTTTAGGTATGTTTGGTGGTTGGAAAGGCACAAGCTAATTTTTGAAACAGTTTGGCTGCAGTAAAAAGAGCACTTGTGAGCAATGAAACCATGAATGTATAATGTTTTTAAATGAAGACGCCTTAGGCCTATGGCTGAAATGATTTAATGTACTCTAGCGTGATGATGCTTTATTGCTTATGCTTTTAAGTGAGTCTAAAATGAGATAAGGCGCCCAGAAAAATATAAGGACCAAATAAATCATTTAAATGTAGCAATTGGAGCGTTTAATATTCAAGACAGGATCAACAAGACACAGTTACGAATGGTTCCAAAAGAAGTATCAGCGGATATTATAACGATTACTAGCTATGTACAAACCATTAATTTCTGGACCGAAAACCACTTTTAGTTATTAAAAGCTTCAGATACTGCAACAAGGACACTGAAATGTAGGAGTTTGAATCGCCTTACGGACATAAACTGGGGAGATTCAATGCTGTACCATCATTTTCTACTATCTCATCAGGAATAGCAAGAAGGTTGACAGAAATTTCGACAAATAGCAACAAGACGAAATTTTGTCTTCGTTTGTACACAGTCCAGTTACATTAATGCGACAACCACCTATGCTGGACGTCATCGTGTGATAAGCACTAACAGACGGCAGGGGGCGGTACTAGCAGAGGAGGGTATATAAAGCGTGTCGAGGGGACGGATGACGTGCAAAACGGCGTAATCATTGGTTTGCAGGCCAAGGGTGGAAGCATTTCCGAAAGGGAGCTGAGGAATCTGTGGTTCACCATGTGCCGCAGAGTACAGGGGTGAACGACGGCTGCGGAGATGCATAGGGCCAAATACACGTACAACTGTTCAACACATGACCGCCCAGCTGAACCAAGGGGCTACCGACAGTGTATCGTCAGCGCCCGTTCAGCGAGCGTTGCTGACTATGGGTCTCTGCAGCAGGCGCCTGGTTCGTGCACCCATACCTACTGCTGTACATTGGCGAAGAAGACTGGTATTTGTACCCCAGTTCCGCAACTGAACGTCCAGCGAGTGATGAAAGGTGGTCTTCTCATATGACAGATGACCGTTAGCGTGTACAGCGTGAAACGTCTGGAAGGAAGCATTCTGCAACAATCGTCGGAAAGTTCCAGGCCGGAGGAGGGATATTTATGGTCTGGGGAATGTTTTCGGGGTATTCTCTGGGTGATCTCGTCATTCTGGAAGGCGCACTGAATCAAGACAAGTTTGCATATATCCTTGGGGACCATGTCCACTCCTCCATAAAGTTTGCTTTTCCTCGGCACGATGGCATCTACCATCAGGACAACGCAACGTGCCGCACAGATCATGCTGTTTGAGCCATGGAACCTCAACCAAGAAGCCTAGAGCAGCTGGCGATGGACTCTCTTTTTCAATGTCTTGCAGTGGTCGGTGTTGCAAAATGTAGTTATTCAAGATTTTTACCGGTGGTCATATTAAAGTGTAGGTGTGTCCTGCTCGAAACGACAGAGTCCTAGGAGAGATGGTGGAAAACTAAATTCTTTAGTTACTAAGTTTCTGAAGAGAGTAAACGATGAATAAGTCCCTATATAATCAAAGTTTTATACAGCTGTATTCCGTACAAGACCCGGCCGCTGTGGCCGAGCGGTTCTAGGCGTTACAGTCTGGAACCGCGTGACCGCTACGGTCGCAGGTTCCAATCCTACCTCTGGCACGGATGTGTGTGGTGTCCTTAGGTTAGTTGAAGTATTTCTAAGTTCTAGGGGACTGATGACTTCGGAAGTTAAGTCCCATAGTGCTCAGAGCCATTTGAACCATTTTTGTCTGTACAGGAAAACCAGAGTTAACAGTACTGCTTCCTCGGTACTTGGAGGCAACTCCATTCATGAAACACGAGGTAAGGAGCGCAGAACAACACAATACATTCTAAAGAAACAGAGAGCGATTGATTACATTTCGAATTTGAAGTCTAAGGAATGTCACTATAGGAGACGAAAAAAGAAAATGCTTAATTTTTTGTCAGAATGAAGCATCACAAATCTCTTAGCTATGTACAACGAGAGCATTTCCGACTCTTTTAGAGGTACCACATTGGTTCTTCAATAACAGTTTGTCTCTCTGTTTTAAACTAAAACAAGTGCAACCCTTATCGGAACTTGCTATAGATGAGGTATATTATGTGCGAAAACTCTCTTCGTTACTGACACTGAAATAAGTCTTCACATTTCTACTCCTGGACTGCAGGCCAGGCTGGTCGTTGATCGAATGAAGTAGCTTCAGCCTTGATACACGCCGTAAGTAATCATAAGTACGAAGAATACACTAAACGTATGAGATCTTTTTCTGTTGGCTGACCAGGGAACAGAAATTTTCATGTAGTAGGCTTCTAAGAAACTGATGGCTTCTAAGAAACTCCAGACTCAGTGAGAGAAATACATCTAATATTTGCAGTGTGTGGGCATTATACTAGCCTGCGAAAGAGAAGAGTCTTCGGAAAAAGGCTGAAGTATTGACTTTTCTACGGTATCATGTTGTTCATCAGATAATGGGAGATGCTTGTAGCCTAGGAATAGACTGGAATATATTTAACTTTAAGGACATCTTCCATTACCTGGAGGAGCAAGTGGGAATAGGAGATATGGAACTATTAACACTGGAAAAGTAACTGAAATGGAAATGAACATACATTACTTTTAAAATGGAAACTTCATACTGCTAGGATGATCTGTCGAAAAGTTATATGACCTTCCTAAGTAGAGGTGTGGTGACAGATCATATAACTGACCATAATGTTGTCAGTCTGATACACACCATTGAATCATAAAAAACAAGAACGTAGTCAACCTACTGAAACAGCACTTTAGTGACAATTCGAGTGAAGATGAAAGCCTATAATTGTGTGTTCAACTTCTTGAAAGACATTAATCGGCAAACATCATAGAAGAGCAAGTTGAGGATTAAGAATAAGATTGTTTGAAGGAGGAACCTGAATACCAAATGCTTTGAAGAGCATCTATTACAATTTTGAATGACTGCTCACAGAATAAATGGAAATTTCTCGTACAAACAGTATGTGGCCGTGAAACCAAAGTCATTAATTTTTATTATATTGTCTACACTCCAGTTGGGCACATCTTCTTGGTTCTTTGGATACTTTATTATTGTTCAAAATAAAAGTTCGAGAATAGTTTCTTGAATATGTTTTGTTATTTAAATTTGCCTCAAAACACGAAATGAGCTCTTTGTGATTTACGCCATAGAACTTATATAAAGAGCAGTGTAAATGGTAAATCATTATCGCAAAAATGTCACTACAAGGCATGTTTTGCACTGCGGCCCCTATGAACAGACTTAAGGAGATACACAGATTGTAAAAATTTGAGTAGCAGGTCAGCCTTTAAATAAAGAGAGATCTTTTCCGACTTACCCCATTTTTTGTTATTCAGGATCATTGACATTCAGATTATGTATAATTATAAAACTCTACTGGATATCAATTTTTAGAATTTCTTGCAAAGTTTTTATTTGTGAACTTAGTGTGTTTTGAACAGTTACTCATATATACTGTCTGACAGAAAAAGACGAAGCACCCAGACGTCACTAGGAGATGTTGATAAACGGGGGCTATTTCTTTTTTCAAGATCTGAATGGAAACCATTGTGATCATTAAAAATGTTTTATCTGAAACATTTAGCTACATCCTCCAGTTACTTCTCTAGATAGTCGCCGCTCCGACCTAAAAATCTGTCGTAGCGTGGTAGCAAATTTCCAACATTCCACTAGTTCTCTACGCTGGTCTGCAGCTCGATGTCTGTAACAAAATGCTGTCGTCACAGCCAGCAGCTCATGCGAGAAAACAGAAGAAATTCGAAGTTAGTCCGGGCTGTATGGCGGGTGATTAAACACTTCCCTTCGAAACGATGCAGGAGTGTCTGCGTTGCAGCTGCAGTGTGCGGCCGAGATTTTTCATGGAGAAGGACAAAGCCTGATAACAACAGTCCTCTTTCATTGTTCTGAATTGCCTTCGAGTACGATTTTCTTGAATCGTCTCATCCACTCGTTAAACGATATCGTCGGTTGACGCTCGTTTCCTTGCCTCACCGCCTGCATCGTGAGCGTCTGTAGGATACGGATGACTGATACCATTATTTTCTTCAGCTAATGTTGCGCAGTGTTCGTAAGTAAAAGAAAGTCATTTAAACGACAACTCAGGAAGACAGACTGAATGTCCTAGAATATCGTTCTTTTATTTGACTGAGTGCTGTTAAGTTCTAAAAGTGTATTCAAAACGTAGTATGAATTCTGTGAGAATGGTTCTTAAATGCATATTACATTTGTGTCTTCATGAAAAATTCTCCTTTACATATTGTAAAACAGAGGTTTGATTTTCTTTCACAACCAGTGCGGATCAATGAACCGATTTTTAACAGTTCGTTGTGACACTGTGGTTCCACCTGTTGCCCTTGTTGCTCCTGCAGATGCAGTACGATGCGCCAAGAGCCACACGCCGAACGCGATGGTCTTCGCGCTCCGTAGTGGCATTTGGCCGTCCGGAGCGCGGTGTTTCTGCGACCGCACAATTTCGTGACCACACATGGCAGTAATCATGCACAGTGGCTACATTCCTGCCAAGTCTTTCTTCAGGAACATTCAACTTCTCATAGCCTTGTTACACGATCTCGTTCAAACTCAGTGAGGTGTTGACAATGGCGTCTTTATTGTCTTAAAGGCATTCATGACTTGCATCAACTCACGACGTCCAGATCAATGGTAAGTAACGCTCACGACCGTTGCAGAGTGTATTTAAAACAAATCCGATACGCATCCTCATCATGGCGCTACCGAAGGCACGCTTATGCGACTGGAGTGAAATCTGAACAGACATTATCTTTCAGATGTAGAAACGCGCTTGCCAACTTCTGTTCATGTCACACTAGTCCTCCTTGGTGTTGCAACTTTTTTTCGTCAGTGTATGTCATTTTGGATAGTAACTTAATTAGGTCGTTCTACTTTAGAGAACTGACCAAAACTGATTGAATCGTGCGAAAGGAGATTTATCAAGAAGCACACAACTACTTACCCGTGAAATACACACTTGAAAGAATATCATGTGGTGAGTACTGGTGGAGTAGCAATTACACCCCTATCATAAACAGATTGCAAGCAATGATGCCAAACCGTCTTCAACCGAGAGTACAGTTCTGTCAGTGGCTTACGTTATAAAGCATGCACTAATACAGGCGGTTGTTGCTTTGAGCAGTTGGAATTAGCTTAATATATTAATGGAATTTTTAAGTTCTGTACATCATCAAAAATCAGTCATTCATTTCTGACCATTACTTACTTACTTAAAATCGCCGAGTTTAGGATCCTCTTGAAAGCTGGCCATTTCATTACCTGTAACTTTTCTGGTATCGTAGGTCTGAAACGCGCACGCTGTTAGTCACTTGTAGGTAGAAGAATAGTCGACTTGAAGAGGTCTGCTCGAGACGCAGTAGTGTGAGGACGTGCGTTGCCAAGATTGTGTCATTTACGTTTGCGTTTGGGATGTGTGCTATAATTTGGTTCTGTCTGCTGTGTTATTTAGTATTAATTAGGTACTAACGGTCTGGGTTGGTTAGCAAAATGTCTGCCATATTTCCAAGGAAAAATGCAGTGCATTTGGAATTCTACAAGTTCACTGGACGAACGTTATTGGGAAGGATACGAATCACAAGTGATTAACTTCATGCAGCTTATTACGGTCTAGAAAGTACAGTTTTTCTTAAAAGTGCTGAACCCTTTGTTATTGAACCAGTTACTGGTGAAACACAGAAGCGGAACTGAATTTCATCAGCTCCACAAAACTGTAAATTCTCTTTCTATTTCTAGTTCCGGTGTTGAACATGAAGTTATTTGTGTCTTTTAAACTCCCACCCAAAGTAGAAAACTGCATTCTAGAAAAAGTACTAACAAAGTATGGTAATATTAAAAACATTATCAATGAACTCTCGGCCATTCAACGCAAGTTGGAAATGTTAGTGGCGTTCCTTCTGCATAACTACAGATACAAGTAAATATTCCAAATATTCCGTCACATATCATGATTTCATTATACAAGTTGCGGGTTTAATACTCAGGCCAAGTATTTACGACTTTTATATTGAAACGAATCTGTACCATAGTGTCCCTTATTCAGTAGTGGATGACGATAAATCTCTGTTTCTGTAAGTTAAAACTGGAGGAAGGAGAAAGGAAAGAAAAGTGCAGGAACTCTTGATACCAGCAGCATAGGGACTTTATGCGAAATCAACGGCGACGAGTGAAAAGTTGTGCCGAACGGGGACACGAACCCAGGTTCTCCTACTTATTAGGCAGTTGCGTTAACCACTACGCCATCCGGACGTAGCGCTTACCGTAAACTCGAGGACTACCTCGGTATGCTCCCCGGCCAGCACTCAATCCCCCACCGAACGCCACCTATCCACAGTCCCCGTCCATGTACTCAACGCTCGCTCAATTTTAGATTCTCGCCGAAGGTAGAACGAAATGTGCATCCGCACCGAAAGTTGTGGATTCATTGACCATCGAGGCGAATCACTTATATGAATGCGTGGTGTTTGTTCTTTCGGGCAGGCCCCAAAGGACAGACGACTGGCATTTATATAAATCTCTGTTTAATGATCCTTTAGATATCATTTACATTCTGACGATGTTTCTTTCGAAATTTCATGTCCATTGCTTCCTATGGGAACTTTTAGGATTATATGTTATTTGTCAACTGGTGTGTGAAATTCCATTTACCTTTTTATATTTTCCTGTTATATTTTGAGAAGTAATTTGTTTCATTTTCATGTTACTTACGAAAAAGTTAATTCTGCTATGAAAATGGCTTAGTTTCTCTACTCAGTAACCGGCAGAAAATTATGTACTTGGCATTACCTGAATCAAGAAACTTCAGTACCAAAAATTATGCGTCAGAGTATATAATTGTTTCTTTTCTATATAAAATACGTGTGCTCCATTTATTACTTTCTTCATAAATGTTAATTTAGAGTTGCTGTAATTTTAGTTTATAAACTTTTAGCACCGACGAGGTGTGCCATCTTTGCTCCTTGTAATATATCTTATCTAGAAAGTCTCCGTGAGAACTTGGAAGAGGCCAAGTCAGCAACTGGCTTTCATGTTAGGTGATGTGAAAATTTTAATGTGATCGACTATGGTGAAATACGTTTTTTTTTTATGGACGTCAGTGTTTGTAATCGATCAGTATGACAAGAAATATAAAATCAATGAATCTTAAAAACAGTGATCATTGACTTAGTAACAGCCAGTCTGAAATTCTATTTTCCTACTTAAAGTGTTACACACTGAATCTCCAAAGAAACTGTTATAGGCATGCGTTTTAAAATACAGAGATATGTAAACAGGCAGAATACCGTGCTGCTGTTCGGACATATCCCAAAGGACACACACCTGGCATTCATATAAATCTCTGTTTAATGATCCTTTCGAGACCATTTAAATTTGCACGACGTTTTTTTCGAAAATTCATGTCTGTCGGTTACTGCTGCTACAATGGCAGGTTATCAAGTTTAAGTGAGTTTGGCAGTGGTGCTATAGTCGACGCACCAGCGATCGGACACAACAACTCCGAGGTAGCGATGAAGTGGAGATTTTCCCTTACAACAGTTTCACGAGTGTTCCGTGAATATCAGCAATCCGTTAAAACATCAAATCTCCGATGTCGAATAGGCCGGATAAGGATCCTGCAAGAACGAGACCGACGACGTCGGAAGAGAGTCGTTCTACGTGACAGAACTGTGACCCTTCCCCAGATTGCTGCAGATATCAAAGCTTGGCCATCAAAAAGAGTCAGCTTGCGAACTATTCAACGAAACATCATCGATACGGTCTTTCGGAGCCAAAGGCTCGCTCATGTACCCTGATGACTGCACGACACAAAGCTTTACACCTCGCCTAGGCACGAAAACACCGACATTGTAGTCTTGATGACTGGAAACATGTTGCCTGGTCAGACGAGTCTCATTTCGAATTGTGTCGAGCGGATGGATATATACGGGTATGCAGACAACCTCATGAATCAATGGACTCCGCCTGTCAGCAGGGGACTGTTGAAGCTGGTGGAGGCTCTGTAATGGTGTGGGGCGTGTGCTGTTGGAGTGATATGGGACCCCTGATATGTCGAGATACGACTCTGACAAGTGAAACGTACGTAAGCATCCTGTCTGATCACCTGCTTCCATTCATGTCCATTCTGCATTCCAACGGACTTGGGCAATTCCAGCAGGACATTGCGACACCTCACATGTCCAGAACTGCTACGGAATGGCTCCAGGAGCACTCTTCTGAGTTCAAAGACTTCCGCTGGCCGCCATACTCCCCAGACATGAACATTATTGAGCATGTCTGGGATGCCTTGCAATGTGCTGTTCTGAAAGATGTCTCCACCCCCTCTTACTCTTACTGATTTATGGACAGACCGGTAGTATTCATGGTGTCATTTCTCTCCAGCACTACTTTAGACGTGAGTCTAGTCCATGCCAAGTCGTGTTGCGGCACTTCTTCCCGCTCGCGGGGGCTATACAGGATGTGAGGCAGGTGTAGCAATTTCTGTGGCTCTTCAGTGTACATTTATATCTTAGCTGATGCTGACAGAAGTGTAAAAAAACTAAGTTATCTACATTTTATTACCTTCGTTATTATTGAACTGAGGGAACGGGGTTGTCAGAATATGTAAAGAAACTGGTTACCTTCGTCAAATATCTACTAAACAGGTATTATTTGCAGCAACAGGAGATTCTAACCTTAGCAGAGCTTGTCACTGAAAATCAAGCACCTGACGAAGTTGTGACCAGTCCATCCACAACCGAGCAAAATTCTGATACACCATGTTACGATGGCTTCTCGCCACTGCGAACAAACCCAACGTCGAAAAGCCTCTTGGTAAAAATGTTGCTTCAGCAACAGCTACTAAAGAGCGATGAAGATGGGGAGGGAACAACTCCAATGACGGCTTTACCGAAGCGGGATAGTTGTCTAGTAAGGACACTCAGAAATCAGCGTCTGATGCAGTATTAGGTGATAAAATTGTCAGTGACTCTTTGACAGATCTCATAATCATTTATCGAAAGGACAACATGAAGACATGCACTCAACAACAGTCAGTTATGGAGTAATTCATAGGCGAGCGCCATGTCAAAGCGAGTGGTCGTGTCAACGCGTGCGACCGAGGTAACTAACTGCCTCGGCCCTGTAGGAGACGGCTGATTGCTGTCTGGCAGAACTGCCCCCCCCCCCCCCCACCCCCGCCCGGTGGCCCCATCGGCCGTCTCCACTACGGTGACCCCGTAATCAAAAGAGGCTCAAATGGCTCTGAGCACTATGCGACTCAACTTCTGAGGTCATCAGTCGCCTAGAACTTAGAACTAATTAAACCTAACTAACCTAAGGACATCACACACATCCATGCCCGAGGCAAGACTCGAACCTGCGACCGTAGCGGACACGCGGTTCCAGACTGAAGCGCCTTTAACCGCACGGCCACACCGACCGGCAATCAGAAGAGGGACCTGAGAGGCAAGTGACCTGGAAAACGGGTATGTACAACTACTGGTACTCTGATACGGATTCGACTGGTGATAATAGGGACCTCGAGGCGATTTCCAACACAACAGTGGGCGAAAGAGCGTTACCTCAGACAGCTAGTGACACATCCATCCTGTGCAACTAGGGACAGTGGCTTCACATAACCATCTAAGAAGAAGAACTCTATGGCAAAACAGGCGACTGCAATGGCCCGAGTAGAGCTCAGCAATGCTTACAGCTTCATTGGAACGGATGATGTAGCGACCATGCGAGGATCGTCTGACTGCCAGCAGGTGGAGGAACCGACACAATGAGAAAAACTCCACCCGATAGTGATTTGCAAGCCAGAGAGTTACACGAGGCTGGAAAACTGGCTGAACCAGAATTGCAAGCACCGCTTCACAGTGAAACAATCCAGTGGCGATAAGCTGAAGCTCGCCGTCACAGTGGACTATGTGAAGGTCATGGTCATTTTGAATTATGCTAGCATACCTAATTACACATTACCCACAGTCTTTCCGAAGCTTAACACAGAAGCCACCAATAGCATGCTCTTCGTGAATGGGGAAATCAAAGAGGACCTGGAAGATATAGATATTGTTACCACTGTTGTCACCTGGCACAAGACGCCAGGAGCGACAGATCCCAGTCTGACTTTAGCAGTTATTCTGACGGACACTGGGACATACAGGAAAAAATTCCAGATGATGCGCCTCGGCTGCCTTGTGTTTACACTTGAGACACTCCAATCTATAAGGGGCCACACATGTCGCCATACAGACGCATGATGCCTCCACTTCTGTAGCCGCGTTGCACATTCCGACACAGACTGCATCTCTCTGAGTGATGCCTGGGGTCCAGGATCACCCTGGCAGATGCAACAGGCACCACAGCATGCTGAGGCAGATCTCTCGGACACTAAGTCGCTGTTAGAGACCGTTAAAACGACGATATTTGAGGTCAGCCGCGCTTCCCAGACTCTTCCACAAGTAATCGCCATAGCTGTTTGGGAGGCACTCAGCAGCCCACGCCAAATTTTCGAAGGAACCATATCCAAGAAATACACGACTAGACGAAATCACCATAGCAATGTGCAATGCCGAGTCTCTGTATGCACACATTTTTCAGTTTCGACACTTATTACGACAGCACGGTGCTGATATATGCTTGGTGACGGAAACTCGTATCAAATCAGCGATCCGCGCCAACGTTGCGAATTACGCCTGATATCGCAACGACAGACTCACGGCCAATGGCGGCACGGCTATCTGTATCTGATCCTCGCTACAACAGTACGCTGCTCCACCACCGGAACTGCAAGCCATGGAAGCTACAGCAGAGGATGCGATGATCTCTTTAGGCACCGTGACGTTCATGTCTGTCTAACAGCCACCCGGAAGACCATGTAATGTTGACAGCCCGCCAGCACTTTTCCTGGGTGCCACTTTTCCACGCTGCTGAACACGCTGGACTTTAAGCTACTGGCCCTGATGGATCCACGCACTACCCCGAGAAATGCACACTACCCAACTTACTTGGCTTCAGTATTGCGAGGGGTTTTCGCGACTTCATCTCTGCCGAAGTGATCCATGATTAGCCTTCAGACCATTTCCCAGTGGTCTACTGGGTTGCTAAAGAGCCTGCACTGCATGAGGGTCATTTCATTCTCAAGAGGACCGATTGGCACAGTTTTCGTGATTATGTCCTCCAAGATCTTCTTTGTTGGTTGGTTGTTTGGGGGAAGAGACCAAACAGCGAGGTTATCGGTCTCATAGGGTTAGGGAAGGATGGGGAAGGAAGTCGGCCGTGCCCTTTCAAAGGAACCATCCCGGCATTTGCCTGGAGCGATTTAGGGAAATCACGGAAAACCTAAATCAGGATGGTCGGACGCGGGATTGAACCTTCCGAATGCGAGTCCAGTGTGCTAACCACTGCGCCACCTCGCTCGGTCAAGATCTTCAGGACCACTGGTCAGTCGACACTGAAGATGTAGGTGACATGGCCATCAGCTTTACTGCCTCCATCATGGGTGCACTAACAACTGCAACGCCGCCCTCCAGAAGACTTGACCACACAGTTCCATCGCTGCCACAGAAAGATCTCGCCGTGATATGTGACAGGAACCACCTTCAGAATGACTGGCTACTCATACTTGATACTGTGATGAAGAGGTGGGCCAATCTGCTGCGCCACCAGGTATGGGCTGTCCTGATAGACGTCAGGAGGCGTCGATGACGAGACAAGATGGCCAACTTGAAAGTTCAGGCCACATCCTTTGACATGGTATTTATTTCTTGTGTTTATGCCCACTCCTCCCGCCACTTCAGACCCAGGTTGGCCCCATCTACAATCCAAAGGACAAGGCGAATGCTCTTGCGGACATACTTGAAGTTAACTTCCGCCCCGTGGAGGAGCAATAACATGTTCCACACTTACAAATGGTTGGGGGCAGGCTCACCAAATAAATTACTGCTGTGGATGCCTCCTAGCTGACATGGAGCATCCCATACCAGCTGTTACTCCGGGGACGTTCGCTCCTGTCTTCGGTTTCCGCCCATCTCCAAGGCCCCTGGACATGATGCAGTCTCCACTCATCCCTTGAGGGCGCCACTGCCAATATGTTCACTCAGATCATCCGCAGGAAGACGTACCCTAAGCCATAGAAAAACTCATTGTTGCTGTTCAGAAGCCAGGTAAAAATAGAACCAATCCCAAGAACTATCGGCCTATTAGCCTACTCCCCTTTCTGTACAAGGTCTTTCAAAGAATCCTCCTATTACAGATATCTCAGAAAATTATGGTAGATGGATTTCTATCTCCGGAATAATTTGGGTTCAGGCAAATACACTCAGCCACTCTCCAACTTCTTCGAGTTGTTGAACGCTCAGGAGTACCTTCAACTATAGGGATTATTCCGGTGCCTATTTTTTTTATGAGAAGCAAGCATTTAAC
The DNA here is from genome assembly GCF_023898315.1 of Schistocerca nitens. Lineage (NCBI taxonomy): Eukaryota > Metazoa > Arthropoda > Insecta > Orthoptera > Acrididae > Schistocerca > Schistocerca nitens. Next base: position 627,994,101 of record NC_064616.1, on the reverse strand, counting down.
AGCGTTTGGCACCAACGCCTACTGTACAAGCTTATCGCCTTGGGTTTCATTGTCGCTAGATTTAGCTGAAGGAATCTTATTTCCTGGGAAGGACATTTGTAGTCGAAGTAGACGAGGCCACCTCTACCGTCAGACGTGTCGAGGCAAATATTCTGTAAGGATCCGTCGTTGGGCCGGTTCTCTACTTCTTCTACACCTTGGACCTACCCATGACGCTTCACGTTACTCGGGCAGTTTACTCGGACGACACTGCCCTCCTTGCACGAAGTCGATGACCGCTCTTTATACACCGTTGCAAGCAGGAGGCGTGTCCAGACCTGGATTACTGGGCAGCAAAGTGGTGGATAGGCTTCAGTGCAAGCTGTACGGATCGCTAAGAGACGTCGTCCAGTGATGCCACAATTGCAGCTCTCTGATGAGCTGAATGATGACGCAAAGTACTTTGGTGTCACCTTTGAACTTACGCTCACCTGGCAGAAGCACGTGCGCGATGTTAAACAGAAGGTGCAGCAACGATCCGTCGCCCTCTACCCGTTCCTGCATGATGGATCCACCCTGCCGGTCGACTGTGGCCTCACACTCTTCTAGTTCCCGGCCAATCTTGGACTATGCGTGAGAATCATGGGGCACCGCAGCTAACAACTATCTATGCCCTCTCCAGAAGGCGCAGAACGTCTCACTGTGGAGTGTCTTTCATGTAGCTCGATAGTTTCCGGCACAATAAATGGAGGTCCTTGCCCGTTTCCAACATCAAGCCCGTAGGATGTACCAGAAGACAAGGGAATCCCCCTCCTTGTCCATCCACCAACTCGGCCGATGAAATGACGACAGAGACCGTCGTCGGTGGCCAATGGCTTTAGTTGACATACAGTAACGTCACCTCAGTACGGCCCTGCATCCATGTCACAATTGCTCACGAGACGACATCCCAATACACTTTAGAAGTAAATAAACAGTGATACACACTGCTGTTGCAGTAAGTGCCCAAGGGTAAACACTGCCTTATATCCTTCACCACCAGAAAGAGAAGACAAAGACAGCACCAATCCTCGTCTACTGCATGCACTTGCCGTCACCAAGTACATCAGTGAATAGAAACAAGCAATCAGAGTAAGAAAAACAAACAACTCGTGTAACCTAGTGACGGGAAATAGACGTCCTCGTGCCAGCCTACTATGGTCAACATTCAGGGCCTGGCAGCCAGTGTATACAACACGAGGAAAATGACCAGTCACGCTTGCACGTAAAGTAACATACGATGAGCAGCAACTGGCTGTTAGTATGATCCTCCCGTCATCTTCATCTATAGAGTGAGGTAGCATCAACAAATTTGGTCGTACGGAAGCACCAACTAATGAAAACACCACAAAAAACTACCTTATTGAAACACCCAAAGCCAAAGATAGTGAAAGTCACGAAGACAACACTACGAAAGACACACATATGGAGTGGTTCGAAGGCTTAAAATAACCAGACATAATGCCAAGCAAGCTAATTAAGTCATGCCGCAAGCATTCACAGTTATTGACCAGAACATTAATAGCGTCCCATTCGATTTAAAAATAGCTGCGCAGCAGCAATTAGTTTATGAATCTGAAGCTGATTTTATCCTCTTACAACAAGTAACGCCAGTAACCTTAAATGCACCTTGCGTGAACTTCGCACTCGAAGAAGACACAGACACTGCCACCCTAGTGCGTGAACGTGTCCGAGCCAGAGGGGAGAGGGATCCCTTGCAAAAATCATGGTCATCCTTCTAAACGTTTACGACCCGTCTGGCAGCAGCAAAAAGGCAGAAAGAACTGCCTCCTTTACAGATGAAATAATTTATCATCTCAGAAAAAAACGTCTAACCCGCTTACAGCAGACCACTTTATCTGTGTACCTCATCCAGAAGACCAGCGACTGAATTTTAACTACTGCAAAGAATTACCCGACCTTTGAAGAACTTAAGACTCTAGGATGCATGGGACTTAAAACACCCCACACGTGTGAAATATTCATTCCTGCGGTCGGCTTCGGCAAGCCGAATTGATAGAATGTACATAACAGAGAACATTCGCCAAACGGTGTTCACTACAGATGTTACACCTGCTCCCTTTTCAGATCACTGTGCATTATATGTATCGTTAAACCTAAACACACAGCTCGCAAAAAGATACAGAGGCCAATGAACGTTAAACGTCTCCTATCTAGACGACGAAGGCTTATATGACATGTCAGAACAACATGTACCAACTGCCTATGTTCACTCGACAATTTCAAGTCAGAAGCCGACTGGTGGGCCAGACTTCCTCTAACACGCTTCAGAACACGTCTAACAACTCACATAAAACAAGTGAAGTAACGAAAACCATGGAATTTTAATTGACCATTCATGGAGAGTTGAATTAAAAATCCAACCTTAGCCGTGGGCACATGCAACAGAGAAGGGTAATTAAAGGGACACTCATTGCTGTCAGAAGGAAACACATGGTCTAGAGATCAAATCCAATGAAAGGTCCATAGCGTAAGCCGACACAGCGTCCATGTATCACCTCACCAAACATCAAATGAACTGCAGTCGCAGATTCCTAGACGAACTATAAACAGATGATGGCAATCTACTATTAATCCAAAGTGAGGTGGCAAATGAAATACCACGACATTACCTGAACCTCTACTCTGTGAATCACACATATGACTTGATAGCCGAAGCTATACAATCAATAAACAGAAAAATTGGGAATTTGTCATTGATTTTAGCGTGGCTGAAATTTTTGAATTCATTGTTAAGCCACCACCTCGCACAAATCCAGGCCAGAAGCAATTTCCAGAAAGTTTCATTACAGATTCTAGGACATCATCTCGATTGCAATTTTAAGTACATAATTAGTGGTGAGATTGTGTCTTAAGAGATGAAAGAGGGAAAAATTGTTCTCGTATCACAGAAGAGCTGACAGAAAAACATCGACAATCTGCGGCATTTTACACTGCGGAAAACTGACTACAAAACTGTCATTGAAATTATTAATAGCGGAATGACTTTGTTGCTCAAAAACATCAGATTTTCATCCACGGAAGGACTATTACGTCAACTGTTTCTCCAATTAAAGATGACAGCTCCATAGCCGATCTGACCGACATAAGATGTGCCCCTTTTTTCATCGATTCGCGTGAAGCCTTTGATCATGTCAGCCATTAATAATTAATGAGAGTAATGGAGAAAATGGGTCTGGAAGAGAGTGAGTAGCCTCCCCGTTCCTAATCGGCCTACTGGATTGCGATATAAATGACTGTGATCGCATGTGCCTAATGAAGCTTTACTGTTAATAAGGCTATCGTTACAGAAGGAAACTAACGCCGGTTAGATGGAGGAAAGTGTATAACAGATTCCTCTGAAGGAAGAATCTATTCTAAACTTAAGCCGAATACTGATGATAATCTTGAAATAGGAGGAATATAGAGCAGACGCTCTCGAACCGCACAGGGGAATAAAGGGTACCACGTAATATTTTCTACAAAAATCACTGATAACACAAAGAAAAGACTGATTAGTTAAGAAAAGGGATAATTGTACGGTCTCCGGCCCGCCAGGGCACTGAATCTCCGGAATCTTGAGAAAGGTAACGGCAAAAAATTTTAAGCAGGTAATCAGCGGCGTAGCAACAGAATGTTTTCACGCTTTTCCACAGCACAACAGTTCACGAGTAAATAAATGAATCAGAAAGCAATGTGTTTGTACTTACTTATTCTGAAATATTAAATTTTGAGAGTAAAATTAAATGGGGTTAATGGTTACATGAAAAATTTTAAGCAGGTAATCAGCGGCGTAGCAACAGAATGTTTTCACGCTTTTCCACAGCACAACAGTTCACGAGTAAATAAATGAATCAGAAAGCAATATGTTTGTACTTACTTATTCTGAAATATTAAATTTTGAGAGTAAAATTAAATGGGGTTAATGGTTACATGAATGACTGGCTTAACTTAAACTTCATTGAATAAAAAAATAACTTTCAATAACCTCAGTGTAACGTAATGCAAAATTTAAAAAAAGACAAGTAATTTACTTTTGATCATTGAAAGATTAAACCGAATTTACTTTAAGCAATTGAGCAATTGCTTTTACTTTAAAAATAACGACAATGAAATGCATATCAAGCCAGCAGAAGTCACTCGCAAAGCTAAATAGTGAATAAATGAAATTGCACACTCTTAATTTGTGCTGTATCTTTAGTTACTGGTTTTGCCAGCGAAATTTTACTTTACACTAAGTAGCCTCTGTCATGCAATACAGTAATGAAAAGTTACTGTGGCAGAAAATTTAGACTGAAACAAGATTTTAGCAAACAGTAACTGGCGGTAAATAGTTAATCACTTTTCATATTCTTACGACAATCGGTGATTGCGTGGACGGATAGGGACAATGCTTTGTAATAATGTCTGAGGACAATGACAACATATGTGCCTTACAAGTTTTAACTATTGCTAGTTATTACTCAAGTTATTCATACTTCATGAAAGAAATTTTGCTGGGCGGTGCCAACGTGAGTTTATAATTTTTCACTTAACAGTCTACAGATGTTGCAGCTGCGCGAACGACGAAGAATGTAGCCGACGACAGTGCTAAGCTGCCATTGTTGCTGCTGCTACTGTTGTTCGATGAGAAGAACCCCGAGTCGTCTCTAGAGCCACAGATAATTATGGAACAGGTAATAGTTGGGATAGGCAACTTCCTCCGTCCGTCCACTCCTACCGTGCTCTCAATACTCGCAGGTTAACGAATCAAATGCGTCTATAATGGAGCGAACTTAGCTACACACCGCGTCGGCGGGAGCGCTCAACACTTCCAACTTAGACTGCTCTGCTTCCTCCCTGCTCGCAATACGGCAGAGACTCTCCATACGCAAAGATAAACAACGGCACGGATACTACCATTTTATCGTTGCTATCGATGCGTTTCTATAAAGTTCCTTTGGATATTACCCAGCAATTTACAATATTGTCATTATAATTACAATCAATTACACTATGTGATCAAAAGTACCCGGACACCCCCAAAGCAAACTTTTTCTTAATAGGTGCATTGTGCTGCCACCTATTTCCAGGTACTCCATACCAGCGACCTCAGTAGTCATTAGACATCGTGAGATAGCAGAATGCGGCGCTCCGCGGAACTCACGGACTTCGAGCGAGGTCAGGTGATTGAGTGTCACTTGTGTCATACGTCCGCACGCGAGATTTCCGCACTCCCAAACATCCCTAGGTCCATTGTTTCCGATATGATAATGAAGTGGAAACGTGAAGTGACACGCACAGCACAAAAGCTGGCAGGTGACTTCGTTTGTTGACTGACAGAGATCACCGAGCGCTGAAGAGGGTCGTAATGTGTGATAAGCGTCTGCAGCTCGTGGTCGTGCGGTAGCGTTCTCGCTTCCCACGCCCGGGTTCCCGGGTTCGATTCCCGGCGGGGTCAGGGATTTTCTCTGCCTCGTGATGACTGGGTGTTGTGTGCTGTCCTTAGGTTAGTTAGGTTTAAGTAGTTCTAAGTTCTAGGGGACTGATGACCATATACGTTAAGTCCCATAGTGCTCAGAGCCATTTTTTTGTGTGATAAGCAGACATCTATCCAGACCATTACAAAGGAATTCCAAATTGCGTCAGGATCTACTGCAAGTATTATGACAGTTAGGCGGGAGGTGAAAAAACTTGGATTTCATGGTCGAACGGCTGCTAATAAGCCACACATCACACTGGTAAATGCCAAACGACGCTTCGCTTGGTGTAAAGTGCGTAAACATTGGATGATGAACGGTGAAAAAACTTTGTGTGGAGTGACTAATCACGGCACACAATGTGGCGATCCGATGGCAGGGTGTGGGGATGGCGAATGTCCGGTGAACGTCATCTGCCAGCGTGTGTAGTGCCAACAGTAAAATTCGGAGGTGGTAGTGTTATGGTATGGTCGTGTTTCTCATGGAGGGGGCTTGCACCCCTTGTTATTTTGCGTGGCATTATCGCAGCACAAGCCTACATAGATGTTTTAAGCACGTTCTTGCTTCCTACTGTTGAAGAGCAAATCGGGGATGGCGACTGCATCTTTCAAAACGATCGAACACCCCGTTCATAATGCACTGTCTGTGGCGGAGTGGTATCACGACAATAGCATCCCATTAATGGACTGGCCTGCACAGAGTACTGACCTCAATCCTACAGAACACCTTTGGGATGTTTTGGAACGCCGACTTCGTGCTAGGCCTCACCGACCGACATCGATACCTCTCCTCAGTGCAGCACTCCGTGACGAATAGGCTGCGATTCCCCAAGAAACCTTTCAGCACCTGATTGAACGTATGGCTGCGAGAGTGGAAGCTGTTATCAAGGCTAAGTGTGGGCCACACCGTATTGAATTTCAGCATTACCGATTGAGGGCGCGATGAACTTGTAAGTCATTTTCAGCCAGGTGTCCGAGTACTTTTGATCACATAGTGTACATACAGTGCACTGTTACATCGATTACTTATTAAACATAATTTCTGTAACACAGATTACAGCTTCAGAATCAAAACTACATTACAAATTATCAACGGATATTAAATGGCGAAAATTTTTGGATGGCGCAGAAGGTATTTTATCTTCATTTTCGGTGTTACAAGTGTAATAAAAATAATTCGGAATATGATCCCTGACTTATCCGCTAGAGTACAAGATTCTTTTCGTGATGTCTCTGGAACCGTTGCTGCGATTTTTAACAAAATGTTATTAGATGTTTCAGTGTCTGATCAATTGCTAGTCGTAAGAGCATATGCTGATGACGTCTCTGTTTCAATAAGAAGAGAAGATGGCATAGGGGCCCATCGAAATAGAAACTGACAAATATAGCACTGCGTCGGGGCACAATTGAAAGAGCAAAAATTTAAAATACATAACATTCGAGGATTTGGCTACCTAGATATACCGTGGGCACAAGTTGTGGACAATCTCAAAACTTTATGAGTGATCTTGTGCAGATGCCTTCTAAGGACGACAGCAGAAGTAGTAGATCCTTAACAAACAAAAAGCAAGGGGCTATCTCGGAAAATAACTGGTGTGTCATGAAAGTAATTGAGTGAATTAGAAAACCAACACACATTTATTCTTCAAAGCATTTTACGCTGCACAGTTCTTTTCAGTTCCAAACATGCTACAAGCCACAAGGAGAATGCGTTAAGTAGCAGATACATAAGAAAAGGAGGCCTATTCCAACTGTAATGCGATACGCTAGCCATATCTAAGGGGTCCGCCGGGCTCGGACTTGTTCACAGCAACAGAAACGTAATGGGGTTCTTCTTAAAGAGAATAATAGCACGTCTGAAGGAAGTCCAGGCAATTTTGCAACAAAACTTTTCAAAGTCGTGGGCCAATCAAGTGCACATCCTCCGAGCAACGTAAGAAGATTAACTATAAGTTAAAATATTTTACAGAATTCTACTTCCAAGGTAGGTACATAGATCTCTTAGAGGGAAGTTGGCACACTGGACTCGCATTCTGCTGGGCGATGGTTTATATCCTTATTCGGCCACTCAGGTTTCCCGTGATTTACCTAAACTGCTCCTAGCAAATGTTGTGGTGGTCCCTTTGAAAGGGCACGGTCGATTTCCTTCCTCATCCTTGACATAAGCCGAAATTTTGCTTCGTCTCTAATGACCTTGATGTTCACTGGACGTTACACCCTAATTTTCCTTCTTCCTAAAGAGCGACCAACTGACAGCAAGAGATTTCCAAAGTGGACTCCCTAAATACAAAACACAAGCAACTGGTGGGAGACTGTGTGGAGAAACATAACCTCTAAAATATGTATAACTGACGTTACGTGGTATAGAGTTGTTAACAATACCGTTGCCACAAATGAATAGCTGCACAGAATACCACTTAGTGACACGGATAAATGATCCTTATATGGATTAGTTAATTCCCATTTTCATTGTTTCACTTTCTGTGGTCATTTATGCAACTGCAGATGGATCAATAACAGATCTGCTATGATGACAAGAAACTCCGAAACCGACTGCAAGACAGACATTCTGCTGAGGTAGGCTTCCAAACTATATCCCTTCACAAAAAGTAACACTGCACTGTGATTACTGAGACATGATGTCAATTAATCAGTTAACAACAGAGAGGATGATAACTTTAGCAAATTCAGTACTCACTTGGAAATAGTCTACTGGAAAACCGAAAAAGCTGGTAAGACACGAAAGTTATTTGGCAACATGCTGGGAATAACATTTGACAGACTTGGAATGGGATAATCCATTGGATGACTGACGTCAGACATGGAAGAGAACAGTATACTCTACAAGAAGAAATCTAAGCTCGACAATAAATTACTTTTAATGTTCAAGAACTTTTTTATATTTTTTCTCTATTTAAATAATTTAAGACATGCATTTTATTGTGATTTTTCATGTACATAATTAACGTTTGTTATTACACTTGTACGATAATAAGAACTTTGTCGAACCTAAAAATACAGGGTGTTTCAAAACGAATATACGTATTACAAAGTAATATTTTCTCCAAACTATCGATCGCTCCGCCTCGGCTGGGTTATTGGAGAAACGAGTGCGTAGTCTAGTTTACAGTAACAGCCGCTAGATATCAGTTGTCTTCTGTTTTGCTTGGTAACCGTCATATGTTTAAAATGACTACTCTTTAGCAGAAATCATTTTGTGTTCTCGAGTTTGCGAAGTGCAGTTCCGTGATTAAGTGCAAAGTCGTTTCAGGTCGAGGTACCAAATTGATCCTCCGAATGGGTGGAACATTCGCAGGTGCCACCGACAGTTTTCAGATACGGGATGTGTATATAAAGTGAAGAGTCCTGGCCGTCCTCGTGTCCCTGAAGAAACTGTTGCACTAACTCAAACTGATCTCCAACGTAGTCCTTCAAAATCAACCAGTCGTGCCAGTCGGGAGTTACAACTGCCTACAATAACAATTTGGCGTGTTTCGAGACGTCGGTTGGTTATGAATTCGTACAAGTTATAGCTGTTACAAGCTCTGATCCTGATGACAAACGCAAACGTGTGGTATTTTGTAACGAGATTCTTGATGCTATCGAGAGTGATAACACTTTCGCACAACGCATCGTGTTCAGTGATGAAGCGACTTTCCGTGTTAGTTGTCAGGTAAACAAACACAGTGTTCAAATTTTCGATTTACAGAACCCACATCTAGCCATTGAACATGTACGAGATTCGCCCAAAATCAATGTATTTTGTGCGATATCCCGAACATATGTTTACGGCCCATTCGTCTTTGATGGAAACACGCTATGTTACAAAACTGGTTGTTTCCGAAGCTGCACGAAGACAGCTTCATTTTTCAACAAGACGGGACACCCCCTCACTGGAGTCGCCAAGTGCGTGAATATCTGAATAAAACTCTACCGAACCGTTGTAGTGGTCGTCAAGGAGCTGGTGAGTTACATGTCTGAGCTGGGCTCCACGGTCACCGGATTTGACTCCCTCTGACTTCTTCCTGTGGTGTTTCGTTAAAGACAACGTATATGTACCACCACTCCCAGAGAACCTGGAAGAGTTGAAGAACCGGATCCGTACTGTCATAACATCATTAACGAAGGACATGCTTGCCCGAATACAGGAGGGATTTGAGTATTGATGTGGTATTGTTCGTATCGCTGATGGAGAACATAATTGAACATCTGTAATCTGAACCTGAGAGGTTCGTTAATATGTGTGAAAAGTTTCACATTCGTATGTCTTAAAATTTAATAAATATATTCATTCGAAATACGTATATTCTTTTTGAAACACCCTGTATAATGATCTCTCAGCGTGACTTTCAAGGCGTTAACCGGAGTCTACCAATGGGAAAGAAAGGCACGTACAAGTTCGGTTTATTCTAGCATGCAGTCTGAATCACGAACAATTCAATACTTCTCGTCTCGTCTTCTACCTGGGCAGCACATAGGGAACAAGTAGCGATTTCGACATTTGTCAAGTGTGTAAGATGGATGCTTTTGACCAGCATACTTCGATGTAAATGGTGAGATGCATATAGCTGTGCGCATTGCAGTTGCTTTCATATGAATCAGCTTCATAATACTACTACGTTATGACAAAGCTGTCACTACTTCACGTTTGTATTCAAGTAGAATTTTCAGTGCACTCGCGTGTTCCCTTAGAATTTATTTTTTGTAAGTGATTTTCAGCAATTAAGATGTTCGGTGTTGATACAGCATTCAGAGTTCATACGATAGTGGACACAACAAATTTGCGATTCATAATTTTCGTCAACAGGAAGTATGTTCTCAGCTTTTTAGGTGGTAATAGATGACTGCTAGTAAGGTACCTTACTTGAGCTAATTGGACGTTCGAGATGCTCATTATCACACGATGAGCTCACACATACTGGAATTTGCGGTTTCCACTACATACAGAGTGTTCAAACGGTATTATCACCGAGTAACTTTCTTCCGTAGTTGTGCGTCGTGGAAGATTCACCACGTACCGATAACTAGCCAGAAGTCAGGTCACGTTATCCATAAATCATATCCTCTGTTTAGTGACACATGTAAGGCCATGAACAGAGCTCACATTCCTTTGTGAACACTTATGTTTAGTTCATGGAGGAATGGCAATTTTCACACCACCATCTGCATAATTTCGACCGCAAAGTTTTTGATTGCTTAATAACTTATTAAAAATGTTGTGTAACAAAAAGAAGACAAATGTCTCATTATTGTTAGAGCATGAAAACAACTTATGAGCATTGCTACACTTGGAGTATGAACCGATAATTTTTCTTACACGTGGATATATTTTTCTCCATTTCTTATTTCAGTAGAGCCGAAACATTTTGCGTCTTCTGAGTTGTCATTCGTATTAGCTGCAGGAAAAATTACTTTACACCAGTGACACACATATCTTGCACTACTTGTACCACTTGCCGTCTGTGTCTGTTGCACTTCTTGTATTACAAACCTACGAATGGAAGTTTCAGGATACGTCCTAGACCATCATATATCGACCATTTACCCATTCACAAGCTTTACCATCGGGTGGTGCACATCCCCTCTGTAGGAACACACGATACAAACGGCGGTCTTTCAGTCAATACAGAAAAAATCAGTTCTTAGTTCTTTGTGTGCTATTTCATAAGTCAAGTCTTGATTAAAACTTTGCACTGAATGGATGCTCGAAAGCGTAATCTTAGCTCTCGCAATCAATAGCTTTACCGACTGACTTATCGTAGCATCATTCACGAATGTCCCTCACAATTACAATTTGGCAGTACTTCTCTCCCGCATACTCCGCGGAAGAAGTCTGTTTCGACGATATGGAGTAGTCATAGTGTAAAGATTGTTCCGAGAATGAATCATACATTCCACAACGGAGTATACGATGTTTCATAATCTGCTGGCAGATTCTGACTGTGCGTTGGACCTGTCCTGTACAATGTCCTTACCGACTGAACTACTCAGTCACGACTCACCCTCAAACCTTTCACCTTAATTTCTGTTGGTACCCTTCCTCGGTTTTCCAAACACCACAGAAGCTTTCCTCCATGTTTTTCCGGGGTAGGCTGATAGGAAGAAGAAAGTTATAGACTCATTTTATGTGTTACGCAGTTAAAAAAAGATTTAGAAATGTTATCAGGTGTTCAGCTGGTTGGCGTTGTGAAAACACTTGAGTACCGGGAAGGCGTAATTCCACAAACGAGAAATTTACCCGAAATTTCTTCGTATACGGAGTATAGATGATACAAACATTCGGCGATGACGAAACAGGGAAGATGTGCTAATCTGGTAAACGGACCCTGGTTCATAAGTGTCTGAATCGAAAGCAAAGAGCGAAAACGTGCAACTTTAAAAGTTAATGTTGGACTTCTGACGATGGTAAATCCTAAGTAGCTATTTTTCTTAATAATTTTGTGTGTCTGGACAATTTGCACAAGATGCTACTTTAATAACAGTGATGCAAATGTGCGCCCCCTAGTGTCTATTAGAGCATGGAATCATTGCAGAAGGATCTGACGCAACAGCTGAAATAAATGCAGTGTTCCACGAAAGTGACAATTTTCACATCACACTACCTGAAGGAATCTACTGAACGAGCTTTCCGTGAAACACCATCACGTCTTGGTACCCAACTTTCACGGTACGTCTGACGCAGGTGCCCTCAAATTAAATGGGAAAATTCAGTTGGGGCTCACCATTTTGGAACAAAATACGCCCGTGAAAATTATATAGGACATATTCAAATAAATATATAGGACATATTCAAATAAAAACACTGACACTGACGAAATTCTTGGGGTTTGCCAACCTGCTCACATAATTAGTTTATTAAATCCTACAGTCAACCAGATTTAAATTCTAGCATTTCTTGATGGATGTCGTTTTACTGCGTAGGCTACTTTATTTTGAAATAACCACATTATTTCATTATTTAGCGATTATCTAATTTCTTCCCTCTTGGGCATTATCAAGCTACTTAGAAGTAAAAATATCGTAATTTATACAGCATTATATATCACACACATCCCTGTGGGGGAAGCAGCATGTGACGCCGTCCATAATAAAGGTTTCGCACAGCCGTAGCAATTACTAGCACAAATATGTCGGACGTGAAATATACATGCAAAACGGAATAAATGAGACGTTAATGCATGGTTCGTTACTGTGTTGCCATGTAACACAGTAATGTAGGTTACTATATGAAGTGAAAATATCCGTGCCATTGTTACTGGCAGGATTATTCATCATCGCCTTTGGTTTCATAACTTTCGACTTAGTATTTTCCTGACCAGCGTTATTAAGGTCAAATTAACACACATTCCTCCCTCCATCATCCACAAAAATATGTATCATCGTCATGGAAACAACTTGCATGTTTGTGCTGTAATACTGTCTAACATCTCCATCACATATCTCTTGTAGCTCTGGAGTCAATTTTTGATAATGTACAAAAATTCTTGATCCATAGAGGCAGAAAATTCGTCTGTAGACATGAGAGGAATACATGTCTAGTAGTATTTACTGTCATTGTTTCCATGAAATTATTTTGTCAACACCAAACATCCATATCAACATTTATGAAAGTAAACAGTTGCCTCATGGACGAAATTACGTTAATGTACTACCGCTAGGTAGGCAAATGTCTCCTAACATAAGAAAGTCACTCATTATGACGCTGAGACATGCATCGAAGGGTATTTCGGAAATCTCAACAACAACAAAAATTTAATGTGGATTAATTAAATTGCGGGTATACGTTTGTCTGTGTAGATTACTTGGAATATTACAGGTTAATTTAAGCGTGAGATAGGCCACTGCAAATGTGAAATGCCGGTACGTTAATAACCGATAACTGTCGGGATGTTGAATACAAGAATGTAACAGTGTATTCATTGTGTCATACAGGTGTCGGATATCAAGGATATCAGTTTGTGGCATGTAATTCCACGCGTGTTGCCCTTCGTTGGTCAATACAGGGACGGATAATGCAGTTTGTAGATGACGCTGAAGATGTCGTCCGATGATACCCAATACGTGCTGCATTTGAGACACATATGTTGATCGAGCACGCCAAGGGAATATGTCGACGCTCTGTAGAACATGTTTGGTTACAACAGCGGTATGTGGGCGAGCATTGTCCTGTTGGAAACCACATCCTTTAAAGCTGTTCATGAATGGCAGCACAGTAGGTCGAATGACTAGATTGATGCACACATTTGGAGTCAGAGTGCATGTGATAACCACGGGAGTGCTCCTTCTGTCATACGAAATTGCACCCCATACCAAAACTCCAAGTTTTCAAGTGTATCAATCGAAGACGTAAAGTCTGAAAATGAGTCCGTGATCATATTTTTGGCACTTTATTTTTGCAGGTCCGTCTTGATGACATAAATTTTTACATTTCACTATTCCCGGATTTGGCTACTGCCATCATCAGATCATAACATATTCTGATATAGTATAAACGTCAAACTAAACATGTAGGTACTTACTATGTAGGTACATGCTGGAGCACGGGTCTTCACATTTTCGACAACCGTCTTTCGAGACTTAAAAACGAAAAATTGTGTTTTACAGGTTGGGAGCATTGGGTTTTAACTGAAGTGAAAAATGAAAACTAATGTACCTGCCTAACAAAAGAGGTGTAGCACCCAGAAGGGGAAGGAAAAACGAAATGAAACTTTGTTGGTTTAGACGGTATGTGATGTTACTTCAGCGATTACAACATCTTGTCAAATTTATAAATGACTTTGCAGTATTAGCCCTCTTACCAGTGTAACGCATGACCGGCCTGACCTGGGTGCGCTGGTCGGAGTGGCCGAACGGTTCTAGGCGCTACAGTCTGGAACCGCGCGACCGCTACGGTCGCAGGTTCGAATCCTGCCTTGGGCGTGGATGTGTGTGATGGCCTTAGGTTAGTTAGGTTTAAGTAGTTCTAAGTTCTAGGGGACTTATGACCTCAGAAGATAAGTCCCATAGTGCTCAGAGCCATTTGACCTGGGTGCATAAACTTATTCGGTTGTAAGGTGTAACACCGTTATACCCTCTCCTGCGGTAGAATGCCCCAAAACTGCTGTAGCTGGTCCTTGATATCCTGGATGCTGGCACGGGGATCGGATTGACTTCCGAGCTAGTCCCACACATGTTCTGTTGGGGTCAGATCTAGGTACTTTGCTAGCCACAGGGGCACGTCACGCTGACTTTTCAAATAGTCACATACCACATGTGAACTACCATTGTTCTGTCGAAAAGTGGCACCACTTCACTGTTGCATCAGAGGTAACACGACGATGCAGAATGTCCATAACGGACCGTTATGAAGTCAGAGTTCCCTCAATCACTGCCACCCGTGATGTAAATTCATAGTCGGTAACAACCCACACCATGACACCAGCAGTAAGACCGTTGCGCTTGTATAAAACATTGGAAGAATGGGAGCTTTACCATGGTTACCTCCATACTCGCCGAAAATGATCATCTGGGAGGTTCAGAACCACGATTAACCGCCGAACACAATAAGAAGCCATCTATCACCAGTCCATTCTCCCAGATCACTGTACCACTCCTAATGCAGCCGTTTGCGCTGTGGTGTTAATAGCAACCTACGTGTGGGACAGTAATTCCCTAGTATGGCTGCTGCTAGTCGCCGAGCCATTGTGCCGAATACCACAATGTGGCACGTAGTCCATTATTTGTCCTTAAAAGACAGGTGAAGATATGAAGGAATTACATTGTGCTTGGTTCACAATACAGCGATCGCCCCATTTGGTGTTCCGACGTGGACACCGGGAATTGGAAGATGAGTATCCCTCCCTCGTGTTCCCATGGAGCCCGTCTTGGGGCCACTGTCACAATCGAACGAGCCCACAAATCAGGATACGGCACGTTTGGACCACCCTGCCAAACTGAGAGACGCAAGGAGATCCATTTCAGACTCTGCCAGATGGTGATAGCACTGTCTCACATGAGTACACAGCTTCTCTGTGTCCTTTGATACCCGGCAGTCAATTACTGGATTGTCACATACTATAGTGTATTCATAATTGATTTAAAACCTTGAGTATTTGAACTCTATTCCCGTCAATTAATAAAATAGTTAACCTCTGTAACTAATAACGTCAGTGTTTGGCAATAGTAAGCCATCTGCTTATATATTAATTCCTTCTCTTCCCTGATGGCCGTCTTGTACGTAATTTTCTCAGTTGTTTAGTTTGGTGCGTGATGAAATGTGCTGGATGCAGTGGGCCAGGCCAGTGACAAAATTTTCGGATCGATCTCCCAAACGCTGGGGCCCGTCTTTACAGATAAAGCGCGAGGCTAAGTGACCACCCGGAGTACGTACCAGCCAGCGACCCAGCCACCGTCAGTGCTGGCGTCTGAGAGTTGCGTCTCTGTAGTTTTTCATGTGCCCTGCACGATACGAGGCCCAGAGCTACTTTCACATTAATCGTTAATGTGCTGTGGCGAACACCTGAACATGCAGAGAGTCCAAGTTCTTAGAAGCAGGGCCATCCGACCAAAACACACTTCAAAGGAACCTCCTTTTGTGCTTTACAGTCACCTTTTCGGATATGGGAACGAAGTCTTTCGCGACGGCACTTATATGTAAAACATTCTCGGTTTTCTTGCCGCGTCATTTCGGGATAAAATCTCAAGCTTTCGACGATATCCTCCATCGTCATCGTCTGGAGCAATTGACTGTCTTCACTGCTGCTGTGGTAGCCTTTTCATAGCTCGTGGACGGCTTCTGATAGGTCGGCCTGTGATTGGTCGGCGATTACGTACTGCTGTCGCAGACGGTGTCAATGTGTGCGTCGGTCGCGCAACCGCTCCCATTGGAACGTAAACTTTGGAAGGAACGTCTTTGATGCTTCTCTGCATCAAGCGCTCGTTTCCATGCACAGCTCAGATGGTATCCGCTATCGCGGTTAAAGTTCTTTTGGCTCATTCTTATTTCAACAGCCTCCTTAATAACAGAATCCCAGTACGTGGAGGCATGGGACAGAATTTTTGTTTCATCGAACAATAGTTATGTTTGTTCATGAGGCTGTGTTCCGCAATTGCCGATTTCTCCAGTTCTCTATTTTAAATATGGAGTTGGTGTTCTGCACAGCGGTCGGAAACTGTACGAATGGTCTGACCTATGTAGTTCAAAAAATGGCTCTGAGCACTATGGGACTTAACATCTATGGTCATCAGTCCCCTAGAACTACTTAAACCTAACTAACCTAAGGACATCACACAACACCCAGCCATCACGAGGCAGAGAAAATCCCTGACCCCGCCGGGAATCGAACACGGGAACCCGGGTGACCTATGTAGTTGCTTCCACACTCTGTGACGTATAAATTTATATATATATATATATATATATATATATATATATATATATATATATATATATATATATAAATTTTCTGTGCCTACAGTGTCACGTATTTCAGTGTCACACAAATTTTTATTTTTAAAGTGGGGATCACTTAAGACTATTTCCATGGGTTCGCCCCTCAAATTTCTCCCTCATATCACAAAATTGTCGTCTTATGTAGTACAAACTGAGAAATAAATTCCTTTTAAAGCACGGTTTCGTATATAATTTATATTCAAAACCTTACACCTGTGTCACAGAACAAATCCTACATCTAGAATACTTTACACAAGTTTAAGGGAAGAAATGCTTCCGATAATTATTACAGTATTTAAAGAACATCAAAATATGAACAGGCTGAAATGAACAAACAGTACATGAGACTGTGTTAATCAATTCAACTGTAAAAAGCTAAGGAGCATATTATTAGCAAGATGAGAAATATGCAAAAGTGAAATGGCAAAATGAGTACTTCTCAATTGGGAGTAAATCAAAACAATCAGAATGGCTGAAAGAGAGCACAATAACATGCCCATAAACGAATAAGAGCTAAGCAACTAAGCAAATAAGAGAATAGGCAAAAATGAGATGCCAACCAAATGAGAGCTGGCCTAACCTCGTCGGCACTTATATACGGTTGCGCTCGTGACGGCACCTCGCAGCCCGTACGCAACACGCGCGCCTGCGATCGCAATGCTCTCTTAGCGCTCGCGGCGGCGTCTAGCGGCCCGTACGCGAGTTATGCGATTGATGTCGCAGGTTGACCCTTAATCTATGATGTTACAACTCACAGGGGCTATTATAAACTCCAGGGACCCAGAGGCCGAGATTGTCCTCAACAGGGCTCAACATTTTAATTTTCTTAGGAGGACGAAAAGTCGGTCATATACCCCGTCTGCGCAGGACTCTTCCTATTTTGCTGGAAATAGCGCCACAAAAAGGAAGAACCGCAATCGGTGTTTCATCCTGTGAGTGTGCAGCATTTTCATGTTTCCTTTTTTTTTTTTTTGGAGAACGCTGCCTTTATATCGCGTGCACCATAGCCATTCTTTCGGAACACGTACTTCAGATGGTTAATCTCGGACCTTAAGTGGTCTTCGTCGGAAACAGTTTTTGCACTATATACCAACGTGTTCAAAACGGCTCTCTTCTGTGCATGATGATGGAAACTCTGTGCATTCAGGTATAAATCGGTATGCGTCGGCTTACGGTATACTGAGTGGCCAAGAAGCCCGTCCGCCTGTCGTTGTACTAAAACGTCTAAGAAAGGCAGTCTTCCTTCCTTCCCCATCTCGATATTGAACTGGATGTTCGAATGTATGCTGTTCATGTGTTCCATGAATTGTTCGAGAGCTTCTAAGCCGCGTGGCCAGATCATAAATGTATAGTCAACATAACGATAAAATAAGGATGGACGGAGGGGAGCCGAATGTAATGCACGTTCCTCAAAATTCTGTATAAAAAAGTTAGCCAGTGATGGAGACAACGGAAAGCCCATCGCCATACCGTCCGCCATTTCATAAGATTTGTTACCATAGAAGAAGTAGGTGGCCGTCATCAAATGCCGGAACAATTTTATAGTTTCAGGAGGAAAAAGATCCGCCAGCATTTTCAAAGTGTCCTCCACCGCAACTTTTGTGAACAACGATTCCACATCCAGCCTGACTAAAATGTCATTTGGACTAACTCTAAACTGTTTGATTTTCTCAATAAACATCTGGGAGTTTTTGGGTAAATAAAAGAATTTTCATCAAATTCCAAACCCTACTCATAACAGTACAACGAAACCGTACAGAATAAACTTCTACGTAGAGTACTACAGCGGAAAGACGGGCAGGTAAGCTGAAATCCTGAAGCCTGTTTGGGTTGGATGGGAGTATAGACGCCTGCCCGTTCTGCTGGTAACTAGTGGCAGCTTACCTGCCCGGCTAACAGTCAAGTATGGAAAGGTTAAAAGCGAAATATGTACACCTCTGCTTGATGCATTGCGGTATGCGGCTGATCACAGCTGTAAGGTGTCAGGCAAATCCAACACCTTCCATGAAAACCCTGACATGATAAGCAAATCCAGTAGTATCTCACATAGCTCCGAATAAATCGTGACATTAAACTAACCAAAGTAATATGAGTAACGAGTGAGCAAATGGAATACCACAGACTAACACAAGAATGCCTAAATGCATATCATCCCTTCCCAGAGTGAGACTGACGCAGTCCCGAGGGGAGAAACGAGAACAGAAGCCGAGAGCAGAACCGTGTTAAGTTAGAAGGCCCTACGATAAGGGACGGACACCCACGTCGCCAGCTAGCCGTTAGGACCACCCCCCAGCCCATGTTAAAAGCTAGAGCCCTCCAGAATAACAGTATAGATCTTACGATAACACAAAAAGGGCCACACCACCCGCAAGTTTTAACGTGAGACTTTTTCGCGTCTCTGTTACGTCAGGACCACACCCAGCCCATGTTAAAAGCTAGAGCCCTCCAGAAGAACAGTATAGATCTTACGATAACACAAAATGGGCCACCCAAGCCGCATGTTTTAGCGTGAGACTTTTTCGCGTCTCTGTTACGTTGCAAACTTTAAAAACATTGCCCCACCATGAAAAGTATAACGTTTCTCATTGGATAGACAGAATTTTTGTAGGCAGAGCTTAAGGTTAACATTGAGACCCTGATTGGTCAGATGAAAACACAGCCAGATAGTTTTTTTAAACCAACTTCGGTAAATTGTTGTAAGGAGAAGTTAGGAGGAGTTTCTTCCGAGGCGGCGAGGTGAGCGGAGCCGTGCTGCCCGCCGCCCCCTGGCGAACACCGACAAGGTAATGAATGCACGTGATGCCGCATAACAGCGCATAAAGCTTCACTCAGAACTGCAGAGGTCTCATCTGTTACACCCCCTTTTTGCGTAATACTAGTGTCGATCGTCAATTAATGCTCATGGTGTTCACATTTGCCACTTGAAGTAAAAATCTGAAACGCGATGATTTTTCTGTTATATAGTTATTGAGAAGCCACATCAGCCACTGTAATTTACGTCAAGTTAGATAAGTAATTAAAGATAACTGAGGGTCACTGTAGACCATTTTGGTAGTTTTCTCTTTTGTGAAACTTAATTTAAACCTAGATTATAGATGTGATATGGCATAGGTCATCCTTCGATCCATTGTAGAACTTGGAAACCCACTCGGGAAATATTCGTTCACATTTTTGTTGAACGCAGTTGGTTTTTACCATCCTGTATTAAAAAATTTCCTTTTATCAATAGTGCAAATTATAAACAATGTTTTGTGAGTAGAATAAAATTTCCAATGGTAAACTTAACTGCTTTTTCGACGTTATTTTACCAGCTAACTAAAAATAGGAAAGCCTTGAACCCCTTCCACTAAATTTAGTTAGTATTAAGATCCTTTTACAGGGAGTGCAGTGGAGCTGACGCTGAAATCATTAAGTATATGGTTATATCATCGCTAGTCTCACTGAACTCTTCTGAATTCTACATGTCATGTGTGGTCTGGCATCTCCTTACCAGCAACAGGTCCCAGGTTCAAACTAGTTAATTCCCTAAAAAACACACTCATAGCGTCGTTGCGCGAAAGTGGTAGGGAGACACGATATAGAACAAACAGACACTACGCAGAATGTTAGAAAATGGTGACCCTGCCAGGATGGTAAAATACCATGATTGAAGGTCGAACACATGCCTAACTAGGTCAGAAAAATATCCTATTGAAAAATTTTCGTAATAAAAAAATTTTTTTGAACGTTATAAATAGTCGAAAACAGTAGCTGCAGCGGTAGATAGAAAGTATTCAATAAAAGTGAGAAATTCTGGCAGAGACAATAGCATAATTAAGTTATCAATTTTAATATTGTTAGAATTAAGTTTTGTCAGCAATGCAAGGGCACAGGTGCCGGATACATCGTTAACAAGTTGGTTCTGACCCAACAAGTAAGTGAATTGATTGTCAAGTAGTGTGTGTAAAAAGTTTATGAAACGCGTGAGATCGTATGAGCGCATGTTGACTCGAAGTAGGGCGCGTGAATTGCTTTCAAAACAGAGAATAAGGATTCGGAAAGATTAGCAATGGCAGATCGAGACCTTGACCGAATGGAAGTAGAGACCCACCATGAAAATGGACAGAGAATAGAGGACAGTACAACAGACGATGCAGTATCGCGAGAAATAGGACATATAACGCACCATAACGATAATAATGTACGTCAAGGCATAGAAAACGTAAGTCAGCATACGACAGAGGAGCAGGAAAGTAGAGAGACAGTCGATGAGGATTCTAACTTGCGTCTTGAATACGTAGAACCCATAGTACAAGTAATCAGAGCTCCCTCACCACAGAGTACAAGGAATGCGAGCAGAAACGTGTCACAGCACAGTTCAATGCAATCGGTATCGAACCAACACTTGGGCGAAAACACAGACCGTAGGACGTCGGAACAAAACGCAATAGGACCCACCAATCTAGCAGAATT
This sequence comes from Schistocerca nitens, assembly GCF_023898315.1. Taxonomy (NCBI): domain Eukaryota; kingdom Metazoa; phylum Arthropoda; class Insecta; order Orthoptera; family Acrididae; genus Schistocerca; species Schistocerca nitens. The sequence goes on along the minus strand of NC_064616.1, from coordinate 627,972,742 downwards.
ATTACAACAAATTATGGAAACCATGACAAGGCAAAATAAAGACATAGCGAACCAAATTCAACTTCATATTGCAGAAACCACGAGACAAATGCGTGAGATTAAAGAACAAAACAAACAAATTCAGTTACACCTAAGTCATATTGAAAACGAGGCAAAAGAATCTCAAGAAGTGATAGGAAACGTAGTAAAAGGTCACAATCAATTGAGAACAGACATTGACATGGTACAAGCGGACGTACAAACATTGCGTAATGACATTCAGGACGAGATCAAAACATTACGTAACAACACCCAGGGAGAAGTCAAGAAACTAGAGAAACAGATAAACGTAATTACTAGACAAGCAGCAGGTTTAGCGCGTGAAATTGTTGAAAACAGTGTGTTACAGAAACGTATCACAAAAGCAGCGCTGAAAAGATATGATAACCGCATAGTCAAAATAGAAGCGCAAACGAAGCGACAATTTCAGAAATTGCGAACAGAGTTGTTGCAAACCATTGAAGAGCGTAGTGAACAGGATCGAACAAGCACAGAGCCTCTACCACATGCGTATCTGTAACAGCACCGGAAAAACAAGCAATTAACGAAGATATTACGCATTTGAGATTCCAATCACAGGCGGAAAGTAACATACGTGAAATCAGACAGTCTCCACAGCAACAAACACGTTTCGAAATTCTTGATGAACAAACGTCATCACAAACACATGCGGAGCCACAAATGTAAGTTTCAAGACAGTTTGCATCGTGCAATGAAGCAGCAAGGTTAGCCAGACAAGATACCGAACCAATACCTGACAATGGAAAGCCAGGTCGCGAAGAGTACAGTGCAATGCATTCAGCTACACGTTCACAACCGATGGAAGAAAATTATTGCGTACCACTTCAACGATACTACGCAAGGGTAGGCGAAAGTTACAGTGGACAATATCCAATGGATCTACCACAACCGGAAAGAACGACTGGAGAAATGATCAGAAACAAAAGAGGCGAAGAATCACGAATTTCATATGGAACTATGACGAAGTACGACAACGATCATTTCCTCACAGTCAGAAAATTTCAACACTTTCGAGATGGAAACTCATTACATCCACGAACTTTTATTGATCAATTCCGAGTAGTATTACCAGAACACTGGACGCTAGCACACAAATTAGACTTTATATGTGCACACATGTCAGGAACAGTCGCAGAAACCATGCAGAATGTTGCAGCGACATGCTGATCGTACTGAGATTTCAGAGAGAAGTTTCTCTCACGATATTGGTCCAGCGAAGCACAGAACAGAGTGAAGTACGAATTATTACAGAACCCATATTTTGAAAATTCAGGAGAGAAGAGTCCCGTGAAATTTTTCGAATTAATGGCAAAGAAAAGTCAATGCTTAGATGTACCATACAGTGACGGAGAGTTGATTAAATTATGCGCGATGAAGCTACCATTTAAATACCAGCAATCATTAGTAGGTCGCGGAGGCAATGACGTCGAAGCATTTAAAGGTATTCTAAGGGAACCAGAGTTCATATTTTCGGAAGATGACGTAAGAAAAAGACGAAGGGCACGTGAAAACGAAAGAAAAAAGCAGTGGAATCCACAAGACACAGTACGAAGAAACAATAATTACGAACCATGTGATAACTTCGCACCAAGAAACGACAATAGATATCAACCAAGAACCGGTTATGGATTTAGAAGAGAATATGGCAATAACTATAATTCACCTAGGAACGGCAACAACTATTACAGAGGGAATAACGACAACCGGAACGGGTACTGGAGAACCAATAGACCGACAAATTATCTTCAAAAAAACAACTATCAACAAGCTGAACAAGAAAAGAGAATACAGATAGAAGAGGTGGAGGTAAGACTACCAAACCCAGATAAACGTTCGAATTGACAGCTAAGCGCCCATGCCAAAGAGAATGACGCACCGACCCAGGACAATTGCAGCACCTTGAACAGAGAAGTAAAAATCTTATCACGAGAAGAGAAGAAGGAAGAAACAAATCCGCAGGGACCAGATGAAAACGAAGACAAGAAAATAACAATATCGTGTTTGGACGAAATTAATTGGGAGAATACTGACGAGGAAGATGAATTACCAGAGGCATGCACAACGAATGTAGGAGGAAAGGGCGAAGTAATGAGGATTGCAGAGCTATTTGAGATGGAAACCAGGGAAAGCGAATTCAATGAGGATAATGCGCAGTCGACAGAAGTTGAAAATAAGTTACGAGTGGGCACACAACCCAACGTATATAATGAAGGAAGTTATGAAGCGATAATTAGAGCATTTAGATGCGATTATGTGGAAGTAGCGACGAAGAAGGAGAATATAGACGAGGATGAGGAAAAAGTAGAGGATGTTGAAGAAAGCGTAAATGAAGGAAGAAATAGAGAAGAGGAAATAAAAGAGAGAGAAGTAGCAGTCGAAGCTTATCCTACAGAAAGTTCGAATTCACAAGGGAAATTCCTAAAAAGACTCATGTATGATTCAGTGGAGGATTCGTTGATGCAAGAAGAAGAAGAACAGAACCAACCCTTTCAAATTCAACCAGTTGTGAAGGCCATGGTAAAGCATATCCCAGTCAATATCGTAATTGATAGCGGAAGTGAACTGACTGCGATCTCAGAAAATTTATTCGTGCAGTGTAATGCCAATGAGGAATTGCCAGTTCTGAAAATACGTAAGATTAAAGTACGAGGTCCTATTAGAAACAATGCTGCGGAAGTTACGAGACAAACAAGGTTAACTCTTTCGTGTCAAGGTCAAAAGATCGAAGCCAACTTCGTGATTATACCTAAACTAACTGTAGATTTGACTATAGGTGCAGATTTTTAAATGAGAGACGAGTGATAATAGACATGGGTAAAGGTAGCGTAACATTCGGGATTGTCACACTTCTCTTTGAGCCAAAGCTAAAATTAGAAGAAATACCAGTTACAAACAAACAATTAAGAAGGATGCGAGATAAAGAGGATGAAGAATTAGAATGGTATGCACAAAAGGAGGAATCGCCTCAACTCATGTTAGAAGTCCACAAAGAAATCGACGAAAAATTGCAAGAAGTTCAAGGTATTTTGGAGCACAGTAAAAGAGAATTATATGGTATTTTACGAGATAAAGCAGAGGTATTTTTACCTAAGACTGGCAGTATTAAACACTTTCAGTACAAGTTTGGAGATTAATTTTATTACTGGTAAATAATCAGCACAATATTTCAAGATTATGTTGCAGGTAAGATCGTCAGTAGAAAGAAGAATGAAGAGAGAGGAAGGTGAGAAAAAGAAAGTAGTTTCAATAAAAACAAAAATAAAAATAACACCAATAGTACCATAGATTAAGGTGAAGGGATAAAGCGTAGATAGTCTAACAGCATGAAATACTAAAATGCTATACACCACGACACTACACAAAAAATTAAAAAAAACAATTTGAGGATTTTTGTAGAAGTTAAGACTCAAACTATCTTAGAATTGTAACATGGAAAGGACGCCGAAATTTGTAAAGCTTTTTAAGAAGGCGTAAATCAATGTAGGTACTAGACATATGTTAGATGATTATAAGTAAAACTTTTTGTATGAACCATTGTAAAAACTCCAGCAAGGACAAGATGCAACGACCCAGTAGTTGCAACGAGAGAAGTATCAAGAAAGAAAAGGACGTAATTAGCAAGACACGATTTCTACAAGGCAGAAGCGTCGAGAGAAGGGAAAGGACAGCAAGACCAACAGAAGGCCCTTGTAGCTGAAGTGGGCTGTATATCTGCTGGGACAGAACACGTAGCCCTGCAGAGACGCGACGGGACGCTGAACACCAGAAGGGTCTCCAAGCACCCCGACTCGGCAGAGCAAGCAAAAAACGGCCCGACAAGAAGACAGCTTGCGCAACCCACCACTGGCAAAAAATATGTGTAAAAGTCACACTACCGCTATTAAACAGCACGCTGATGCACGAAACTGAAGAAAACTTCCACAAAGTAAAAATGACACGCCCAAACAATTTATCAAACTGTTACTAACAGGAGAACTTCAAAGCAACTAGTTATCAATAAATATTTCCACATCCTGCCCAGAGAAGAACCAAGAAGCAACTAAGAAGCAGAAAAAAAACAGGAAGAACAGAAGTTGAAGATTCGCAAGATTGAGACCAAGAATGAAGATGGGTGAAGAATAGAAGACATACCTTCCCAAATCCCTATCCTATTGCAAACTAGTCGTCTGCGAAGTATTACAATGAAAAACGACCACTTTCAGCGACACATAACGATGACTTTCACGCATACAGAGCCAGTAAACCACGAGATTCTGCACTCACAGCTCCATTCCATTATGGGACCTCCACAACAGCAACACACACTTGCAAAGCCAACAAGGAACGACGAATGAAGCTGTACATCAAATACTTGCCCACATCCATCTCGCTGAAGTCCATCACCTTCATGCAAAAAACATTTGCCAACCTCATGCTTAAACATTCATAGGATTGTGTGAATGTGTGAAATCAAATTATGTGATGTAGGAATTGTGCAAAAGAAATGTGTGAAAAACTAAATAAGTTAAGCACACCAGACAGCTAATAAACTACAAAATAATAGTCATTGACTATGGACTTAAGTAAAAAATGGACTATCGATAAAAATAACTCACTAGTTCTGAAATGGACAGTATATAAAGAACAAATGTAATAAACACTAAAACTATATGCCACTTATTTTCTCCTCATAAAAATAACAGAATAACTATATTTTACTTATTTTCTTCTTATAAAAACAAAGAATAAAAAATTATCTTGTTGGATGTTTTCCCTTTTTTTTTACATTTGTACCATTTGTTAGGATAATATCTCAATACGTGTGTATGTATATTTCTTTGTCAAAGCAATTCTTGGAAATAATTCTTATTTGTTAGTGTAACAATGTTGAAACGAGTGTCCAGAAACAAAAACATTTTACTTGTACATGATATTTAGAAAATGTGTTAGGAATAGATTTTAATTAATTACTACATTTATAAAAAAAATATATTTCTAAGAAAACCGATGTGAAAGACTCCTCACTTTCGATAACAAACTTCTTAAAAAACAAACTTCACATTTAAATAAAGAAATAAAATAATTAAAAACTAATAATAGCATAAAAATATTCTTCTCTTGTCATTTTTGAGAATAATGTGGAAGAATAAAAAAAATAAATTAGTAATACAAAGTAGCGTAGAACAGAATAACGTGGCTGAACAGTAGGCAACAAAATTTAGATAACGGAATAATTTTTGACTGACTTAGACAACAATTCAATCATTGCCTAACTTCAGTGCAAAAATTAAGTTCGAAGGATGGTGATATGCAAGGTGTCAGGCAAATCCAACACCTCCCATGAAAACCCTGACATGATAAGCAAATCCAGTAGTATGTCACATAGCTCCGAATAATTAAATTAACGAAAGTAATACGAGTAACGAATGAGCAAATAGAATACCACAGACTAACACAAGAATGCCTAAAAGCATGTCATATCTTCCCACCATGAGACAGACGCAGTCCCGAGGGGAGAAACGAGAACAGAAGCCGAGAGCAGAACCGTGTTGGAACACTATAGATCTTACGATAACACAAAAAGGGCCACACCACCCGCAAGTTTTAGCGTGAGACTTTTTCGCGTCTCTGTTACGTCAGGACCATCCCCCAGCCCATGTTACAAGCTAGAGCCCTCCAGAAGAACAGTATAGATCTTACGATCACACAAAAAGGGCCACCCCGGCTGCATGTTTTAGTGTGAGACTTTTTCGCGTCTCTGTTACGTCAGGACCACCCTCCAGCCCATGTTAAGAGATAGAGCCCTCCAGAAGAACAGTATAGATCTTACGATAACGCTAAAAGGACCACACCAGCTGCAAATTTTAGCGTGAGACTTTTTCGCGTCTCTGCTATGTTGCAAACTTTAAAAACATTGCCCCACCATGAAAAGTATAACGTTTCTCATTGGATGGACAGAATTTTGGCAGGTGGAGCTTAAGGTTAACATTGAGACCCTGAATGGTCAGATGAAAACACAGCCAGATAGTTTTTTTAAACCAATTTCGGTAAATTGTAGTAAGGAGAAGTTAGGAGGAGTTGCTTCCAAGACGGCGAGGTGAGCGGAGCCGTGCTGCCCGCCGCCCCTTCACGAACACCGACAAGGTAATGAACGCACGTGATGCCGCATAACAGCGCATAAAGCTTCACTCAGAACTGCAGAAGTCTCATCTGTTACACCCCCTTTTTGCGTAATGCTCATGGTGTTCACATTTGCCACTTGAAGTAAAAATCTGAAACGCGATGATTTTTCTGTTATATAGTTTCTGAGAAGCCACATCAGCCTCTGTAATTTACGACAAGTTAGATAAGTAATTAAAGATATTTGAGGGTCACTGTAGACCATTTTGATAGTTTTCTCTTTTGTGAAACTTAATTTAAACCTAGCTTATAGATGTGATATGGCATAGGTCATCCTTCGATCCATTGTAGAACTTGGAAACCCACTCAGGGAATATTCGTTCACATTTTTGTTGAACGCAGTTGGTTTTTACCATCCTGTATTAAAAAATTTCCTTTTATCAATAGTGCAATTTATAAACAATGTTTTGTGAGTAGAATAAAATATCCAATGGTAAACTTAACTGCTTTTTCGACGTTATTTTACCAGCTAACTAAAAATAGGAAAGCCTTGAACCCCTTCCACTAAATTTAGTTAGTATTAAGATCCTTTTACAGGGAGTGCAGTGGAGCTGACGCTGAAATCATTAAGTATTTGGTTATATCATCGTTAGTCTCACTGAACTCTTCTGAATTCTACATTTCATGTGTGGTCTGGCGTCTCCTTACCAGCAACAGGTCCGAGGTTCAAACTAGTCAATTCCCTAAAAAACACGCTCAGAGCGTCGTTGCGCGAAATTGGTAGGGAGACGCGATATAGAACAAGCAGACACCACGCAGAATGTTAGACAGCACCCGCTACACTTCCCGCATATGAGTGCTGTATATGGTGAGAGATCGCCACTTGAGCGAGCAGATTACGTGAATGTTATGAGAATTACCGTATGTCTGAGGGCTCGTTCTTAGGATTAGCCACATTTCACGAATCCAATACTCTTCTCCACTTACTGCAGGCTCATTCATAACTGAATGAGCAATGTTAGTTGCATTTGTAGTTTTTCATCCTTCTGGAGCATTCAGGCTATCATTGCGCGGCCTTCGCTAGTTTATCTTTCCGTGTTTCATGCTTGGATTACCGAGTTATCTATTCAACTAATTCGTCCAATCTTTGCTGGGATATTCGAATGTTGGATTACTACAGTACCACGTCAACAACAGTTAGTTTTCTTTTTCTCTGCACTACTTTTCATCGAATAAACGCTGTAATAACTTGTTATTATGCAATATTGTGTAAAATCTTGCACTATTATGTTTTCATCTGCTATAATTTAGAACACTGGCCTCAAGCAGGGGAGAACGAAAATGTATTTCAATATTTATTTTGTCCATTTTATGGGATATTCAGACTACTTTCTTTTCCTTGTGGATGATACTCTGGGTAACTGTGAAGTACAGATGTTCTAAATGCCCTCCCTGTTAGGTAGAGAGTAACGTTAGCTGGCAGTTTGTAGTACCAACGTAACTTGGGACGCTGGTATAGGTCAGAGACATGCTTTTGTAACAGGATACAGTTGCTCCACTATAGAGCATAGGTAGTAGGTGACAGGTGTCGAATCGCTTCCATCGCAACCCTCGATCCGTGGTGGGTTCCGGAAGCGCTAGCGTGCATAGAGCACTGTTTCCTGTGGGACCCCCGTGAGTATACACGCTTGTCTACCCTGAATATTAGGACAATGCATTGGTTAAATTTTTACGAATTTAGTAAAATGTTTCACTATAACAATGAGTTTTATGTTCGGTTAAAGTTTTAGTAAGTTTTTAGGTAGTTTTATTTTATGAGTAACGTTAAGTATATGCGCTAGTAAGAGTAGAAATGCGGAAAACACAAGTCGGAAACCAGTTTATTGGACTCACCATAACGAAACAACAATACAATCTCCAAAAGGACAACAGACTCGATTCCAACTGCAGATCCTCACCAATATACAGTAACAAATAAAGCACACATCAAAAAGTTTTGCATCAGCTCGGTTCAGAGACTTCCGGAACCTGTACAAAAAATTGGAACAGAGATCAAAATAAACATCATTTCCGCCCTTTTTATTTCTCATTAAGACCACACATTTTATGTTGTACCACCATACATCTACAGCTACATCTACATGGATACTCTGCAAATCACATTTAAGTGCCTGGAAGAGGGTTCATTGGAGCACCTTCACAATTCAAAAAAAATGGTTCAAATGGCTCTGAGCACTATGGGACTCAACTGCTGAGGTCATAAGTCCCCTAGAACTTAGAACTACTTAAACCTAACTAACCTAAGGACAACACACACATCCAAGCCCGAGGCAGGTTTCGAACCTGCGACCGTAGCGGTCGCGCGGTTCCAGACTGTAGCGCCAGAACCGCTCGGCCATCAGCGGCCGGCTTCACAATTCTCTGTTATTGCAATCTCGTATAGCGCGCGGAAAGAACGAACACCTATATCTTTCCGTACGAGCTCTGATTTCCCTTATTTTATCGTGGCGATCGTTTCTCCCTATGTAGGTCGGTGTCAACAAAATATTTTCGCATTTCGTGAGAATATTCCGTCGCAATGAAAAACGCCTTTCTTTTAATGATGTCCAGCCCAAATCCTGTATCATTTCTGTGACACTCTCTCCCATATTTCCCAATAATACAAAACGTGCAGACCTTATTTGAACTTTTCGATGTACTCCGTTAGTCCTATCTGGTAAGGATCCCACACCGCGCAGCATTATTCTAAAAGCGGACGGACAAGCGTAGTTTAGGCAGTCTCCTTAGTAGGTCTGTTACATTTTCTACGTGCCCTGCCAATAAAACGCAGTCTTTGGTTAGCCTTCCCCACAACGTTTTCTATATGTTCCTTCCAATTTAAGTTGTTTGTAATTGTAATTCCTAGGTATTTAGTTGAATTTACGGCTTTTAGATTAGACTGATTTATCGTGTAACCGAACGACTTCCTTTTAGCACTCATGTGAATGACATTACACTTTTCGTTATTTTGGGTCAACTGCCAATTTTCACACCATTCAGATATCTTTTCTAAATCGTTTTGCAATTTATTTTGATCTTCTGATGACTTTATTAGTCGATAAACGACAGCGTCACGTGCAAAGGACCGAAGACGGCTGCTCAGATTGTCTCACAAATCGGTTATATAGATAAGGAACAGCAAAGGTCCTATAACACCATCTTGGCGAACGCCAGAAATCAATTCTCATTTACTCGATGACTTTCCGTCAGTTACTACGAACTGTGACCTTTCTGACAGGAAATCACAAATCCAGTCACATAACTGAGACGATATTCCGTAAGCACGCAATTTCACTACTAGCCGCTTGTGTGGTACAGTCTCAAAAGCCTTCCGCAAATCCAAAAATACGGAATCGATCTGAAATCCCTTGTCAATAGCACTCAACACTTAATGTGAAGAAAGAGCTACTTGTGTTTCACAGGAACGATGTTTTCTAAACCCATGTTGAATGTGTGTCAATAGATAGTTTTCTACGAGGTAATTCATAATGTTTGAACACAATATATGTTCCAAAATCCTGCTGAATATCGACGTTAATGATACGGGCCTGTAATTGAGTGGATTAGTCCTACTACCTTTCTTGAATATTGGTGTGACCTGTGAAACTTTCCAGTCTTTGGGTACGGTTCTTTCGTCGAGCGAACGATTGTATATGATTGTTAAATATGAAGCTAATGCATCAGCGTTCTCCGAAAGGAACCTAATTGGCAGACTTGCTTTGATTAAGTGATTTAAGTTGCTTCACTACTCCGAGGATATTTACTTCTACGTTACTCATGTTGGTAGCTGTTCTCGATTCTAATTCTGGAATACTTAATTCGTCTTCTTTTGTGAAGGCGTTTCGGAAGACTGTGTTTAGTAACTCTGGTTAGGTAGTACTGTCTTCGATAGTATCTCCATTGCTATCGTGCAGAGAAGGCATTGATTGTTTCTTGCCACTAACATACTTCACATACGACCAGAATCTCTTTGGATTTTCTGCCAGGTTTCGAGACAAAGTTTCGTTGTGGAAAGTGTTATATGCATCTCGAGACCTTCAGAGGTGTTGATCCAGATAGCTGTACACACCGGTACATCTAATCCCCAGTAACACGTTCTCTTGCGATGATGCATGCCTGTATTCGTCGGGGCATACTACCCACATGTCCATCAAGGCACTGTTCGTCCCGATTGTCCCACTCCTCAACGGCGATTCGGGGTAGATCCCTCAGAGTAGTTGGTGAGTCACGTAGTCCATAAACAGCCCTTTCCAATCCATCGCAGGCATGTTCGATAGGATTCATATCTGGAGAACAAGCTGGCCACTCTAGTCGAGCGATGTCGTTATCCTGTAGGAAGTCAATCACAACATGTACACGATAGGGCACGGATTGTCATCCATAAAGACGAATGCCTCGCCAATATGCTGCCAATATAGTTGCACTATCGGTCAGAGGATGACATTCACGTATCGTACAGTCGTTATGGCGCCTTCCATGACCACCAGCCCCACATAATGCCACCCCAAAATAGGAGGGAACCTACACTTTTCTATACTCGCTGGACAGTGTGTCTAAGGCGTTGAGCCTGACAGGGTTTCCCCCAAAAACGTCTCCGACGATTGTGTGGCTGAAGGCATATGCGACACTCATTGGTAAAGAGAAAGTGATGCCAATCCTGAGCAGTTCATTCAGCATGATGCTGTTCCCATCTGTACCGCGCTGCATAGTGTCGTGGTTGCAAAGATGGACCTCGCCATGGACGTCGGGAGCGAAGTTGCGCATCATGCAGCCTATTGCGCACAGTTTGAGTCGTAACACCACGTCTTGTGCCTTCAGGTAAAGCATTACTCTACATGGTGGCGTTGCAGTCAAGACTCCTCCGAGCCATAATCCGTAGGTAGCAGTCATTCACTGCAGTAGTAGCCCTTGGGTGGCCTAAGCGTGGTATGTCATCGACAGTTCCCGTCTCTCTGTATCTCCTCCATGTCCGAACAACATCGCTTGGGTTCACTACGAGACGGTTGGACACTTCTCTTGTTGAGAGCCCTTCCTGGCACAAAGTAACAATGCGGACGCGATCGCACCGCGGTACTGCCCATCTAGGCATGGTTGAACTACAGACAACACGAGCTTGTACCTCCTTCCTGGTAGAATGACTGGAACTGATCGGCTGTGGGACCCCTTCGTCTAATAGGCGCTGCTCATGCATGGTTGTTTACATCTTTGGGTGGATTTAGTGACATCTCTGAATAGTCAAAGGGACTGTGTCTGTGATACAGTATACACAGTCAACATCTATCTTGAGGAGTTCTGGGAACCGTGGTGATGCAAAACATTTTTTGATGTGTGTAATAGAAAAGACCCAGCTCTTCACGGGGAACGATCACAACCAAACAATTCATGTCCAGATGTTCGTCGATTAAACCAAGTCCGTCCGCAAGAGATCGACCAGTTAGAAGAGGCGTCTAACAGGGACTGCCGGGATGGCAGCTCTGTAGAATTCCAAGCGGTGCGTCGAGCTGCCCTTTGCCGGTAGTGCTCTGCCGGAACTATTTGCGATCACGTGCCTGGCGTAGCAAAATAGTCCCTGGTCTACCTGCAACCTCTGCAGGTTCCGCGAACGGGTAGATGTCCCTGGCGGCCGTTGGTTGAGACCTGGCCTTGTGTTGTGGCCGCCGGTAAAAATTGGTTGACCACATAGACGACGTATGTATGTATTTCTGGTGAATGTACGCCCTTTGATGCAGGCGTCCCGTGTTGGTTGGACGTGAAGTGGCATGCCGATGCAGTAGGTGCTACCATGTCTGCAGTGGGCGGCCACTGAATAACGGAAAGGTACTGTGGAGTGATCTTCCCTGTGTATAATTTCCCTGGAATGCTAGTGATTTGCTCGTCCTAACGAATTTTGAGGAATTATCGCTGCTCGGACTAAGACCAAATTTGACCTTCAGTCACCACTAATTTTTTAAAGCATATGAACGCTGTTCAGTTTGAATTGCTTTCATTGTGCATTTATTTCTGAAATCACTAGTGCTCGGCAAGCACATTTATTCGTTTAGCTGAATTTGAATTGTAGAAAAATCCGTACCGAATCTTGGGCACTCAACCAACCCATGCCGATATAATGAATGCTCTTTCAATTAATTCCAAATTTTGTCACAATTCTGGACCCTGTTACACCATAATAGTGCGCATTTGCGAGCGTTATTTGTTGTGCTGAACGATCAACCACGTGTCTGATATATGACTTGCCCTGATAAAAACGTTTATGTCGCTCTGCCCCCCCCCCCTCTCTCTCTCTCTCTCTCTGTGTGTGTGTGTGTGTGTATGTGTGTGTGTGTGTGTGTGTGGGTGGGTGGGTGGATAGTTAACTTAGGAAATAGGCCAGCGAAAAATTCATTGTATATTCCGAGTGTGTAAGATTATTAATAGTACGTTAAATGCACCTCTATACTCCCCTACAACCGCGGTCTACATCGAGTAAGCGTTATTCATTTTATTACGGAACATTAGGCTTTCGTTGATAAATATAATGATTCCTGCCGTATTCCATGTTCTAATGACTTTATATCTTCGGTGTAGAATCCAGTAGAGACTATTAGTCGTGTCTTGTTGAACAATAAAAGAATGTAACTGCTAATTCAAGATAATACATAGAATCCCAGAATATTTACACATCCTCCTCCAAATCATTATTAATGAAGTTAATGTTCAAGTCAAGCCATAAGCAATGGGACTTTAATATTGATTAAAGAATACCTCACCTCCCGTCCAGTTACTGAGTTGCAAGGCACGCAACAGAAGCTCGCTCTCAGCTCTGTGAGCACGTTGTATTGAGAAGTTCTCCAACCCGTTATCATTGTGCATTAAAGTTAGGTTGTTATTGAGTTGAAAAAGTAGATTGGACATCAGTATGTGTTACAGTTACACTGAAACTAAATCAATGGTCATATTATGGAGCAGACTGGAGATTCTGCATATGAGCAGAGCTGAGACGCACAAAATACAATTAATGAGGACAGATTCCTGCACCAGCTCCTCAGTATACTGCATACCAATGGCGGTTTTTGTGGAAGAGCATAAGAGACACCTTATAGATTTACTGGTTACTTTTTTTAATGTTGTTAAACTTAATGTAGATGAGGTAATCTGAACTACACGCACTACCTCTACGGCGCTATACTACATAACTACTCCTCTAGACTCTGTGAAACTTGGCGTCAGGGTCGCGAGCACATCTTCAGCTGTGCATGTTTGTAGGGGCTTTTCCGCATACGTAACTGGCGTGACGTAATTGCCTTATAGGCCAGAAACATGCGGATTTGATAAACAATGTGCACAGTTCACGACGTGCACAGCTACCCCTTACCATTCGACTACAAGTTTATATCAATGCCACCAGGTGCTAGCACACTGCAGCAGACTTTTATTCCCTTTCGCTCGGCATACATCCCACTAGACGGTAGCACAGTTGTGAGATATGCCTATTTGGAAAAATTAGAATGTACATCAGTATGTGTTACAGTTACACTGATAGAAAAACCTATTTTGTGTCATTATGAATGAGATATAGTATATTAAGTTTTCGATTTTGTCATACCGTAATCTGTTTGAGGTGGTGAGATTCATAAAGCAGACATTCATCGATTGCGAGACTGTAGCATTTATTCGTGCTTCTGAAATCGGTTGATCTTATAGTGGGTCAGGTTTGCCTGTACTGTAGGCCCACATTGTATACATGAACATTTTCGATCAGCTATCTCACTGATTTCTCTGATATCTACTTAAATGTGGAACCGAAGGGGTGTGCTTTTATTCCTTACAGTTCTCAGCTCCTCATCTGCATTCTAGTCAAGTGCCAATGTTGTTAAAAAGTACTGCTTGAGTTTCATCACTTCCACAAACAGCAGTTTGTTTTTGGAGTTGGTTGCTTTCCATGCAAAAATCGGATTTTGTGTCCAGTGTCGACATCTACTCTGTTGAATCTATTTAAGTGCTAACAGAAAAGAAAATACCCAGCCAATGAACTATGGCCTCCCACCCAGATTTGTTGATTGACAAAGTGACGAAATCATATAAGCGTGACTATAAGCGAATACTTAACAAATAAGTGTATAACAAGCACAAGTTGTTGTGTGGCTGCAACGTAAGAATGTCTCATTTTCAGCCCGAAAGCTAATTCGTTAACTAATACATGTGTTAGGCATGTCATACATTTGTCTGAAAAAATAAAAAACACCAGAACTCCCACTTACGCAAAAATGTGAACAGGGAGCAGCGAAAGATTAAAAATAATCCACTCTTGCACTAAACAGTACTTAAGCAGTTAAAAAACAGCAAAATTCCACAAAAACAATTCTTTATTTTTTCAGATAAGTTTTATATATTATTATTTTTATAATTACTGTAATTATTATTGGTAGTGGCTGCAGTTGTATAAATATGTTGATAAGCATAACTGTTATCCAGCAGATGCTATTAATTTCACACTCTCATAGTTATCTGAATCTCAAAATTTGTGAACTCCCAAAATCTATACTCAAGAGCAACCACTACCGCGTGCTATGCAGAAGAAAGGAGAATGTTTCACCGTTACGTTACACATGTTTTATCGAATGCGGATGAGTCCATGGTCTGTGATCTGAATATTGGCCAGTCCAACCGATGTGTCATTCTGGCATGCACAGGGGAATGTCGAGAACTCAGCTGTACTCTCACACCTTCACCGGGAGAAATCAATATCTGACACTGTTTAACTCCCTTGTATAACCCAACAGTACTGGTAACAAAATTAAACACGAACGACACTAACACAGGTTGTTGGTCATTCTACCTCCCCCAGAGATTTGCAGCTCCAACCATCTACGTACCCACTCATGGTGTGTACATTGTGAGCTTTAAGCATACCCTTGTGACACTGTCAGTATATGAACCCAGTAACTTATAAAGTGAACTGACTACTCCTCATTACATCATGTGGAGTGTCAAGACAAAGTATACAGGAGCACCCGTTCATTTGCTTATGCACATATTGATTTCAGCTAGCTGAGTGTGGGAATTAATTTAGGAAAACAAGAACCTAACACAAAACAAATGATTTCGTGTCCGCCTCGTCAAGTCATATTCAAATGCTGCACATGCTTACAAGCCTTCTGAACAGCCGTTGCAGAGAATAGCTACATTGTCAGCTTAAAACTGAAAGTTCAGCCACACGATCTGTGATTGCCTCACACTGAGTCTCAAAACGACCATCAGCTAAAGACTTCTCTGTTGGAAGAGCAAACGAAAGCGAGGTGTTCCCGCTCTGGAGCACTAACATGAATTCCTTATTTGCTCGCGTTCTAAAAATCCTGTTGGTTCTCTCGGTACCGCATTCTCACTAGCCAACGGCTGCGGGCCTTCTGAATGGCCAATGAAAAATTCATAAATATACTAGCAATCTCCCTCCTCTTAAAGAATCTGTCGTGATTGGTAAGTAACACACATTCCTCTCGTAAAGTGAGTCAGAAAGTGGAAATTATCTCTCACTATACGGCTGGTTTTACGTTTTGACCAAGGACAGCAGCTGCACGTAGATACTCTCGAGTTTTCTTCCCTGCTGTAAAAATAACATTGGGGAGACGATGCTGGTCTCCCTTACAAAACTTGTATATCAATTACAAGTAGCTTCCTTTGAGACCTGTATGACCCTCTAACTCTGTCTAATATTTTCCCATCCCGCTGAAGATCCCTATCCTTTAAGAAAGCGTTAGAAAGCGTTCCTTTCGCTGCTTCTTACAACGGCAGTTTACAACTTGCGAAGTTCAGCCTCCTTCCCGCTGCTGTACCCGTCACTGGGGCACTGAGCACCATCCCAACAACACTTTTATCCCAGTGCATACTTGCCAGTGACTCTACCTTTTAGCGAAAAACAGTTTTACGACCTGTATGCATTTCTACCTCTGTGGCCTTAGCATTCTCACAGTCCATAAGCTGACTCAACTTACAGAAAAATTACACATAACTTTCACCACCATACAGAAATTAGCCAATGAAGAAGTACATATTAAATTCACAATCACTGGTGTTTGTTTCAGTTGCATACATACTTTCACACTTCACTTGTAATTTGAATTGACCTGGTAGTCTAGTTTGAATGTTGGTTATTTATTAGGTTACGGAGTAGTTTTGGGAAATAGTGTCCTCTAACATCGTGTGTGTAGTTGCAGTGATATCCAACCATGTGTTCTTGGTGCTGGTGTCATTCCCATAGGCAGGCGTTTAAAGAGCCAGGTTCAGGTTTTGAGATGGAGATGTCTACTGGAAGAGCAATTTCAGCTACGGAAGGGTGAAACTGGGGATAGTTGCAGGGCGTTTTCCCGGCCAGGTGACTGCGCAGACAATGGAGCGGTTAGCTGCGGTTAATAGGCAGGTTTTTCCTAGAAACAGAAAGTGCCTGGCTGCGAGCCGCATGATCTCGTTTCTAGGTGAGTGGCAAAACGGCGGCTTTTGTTACGCTATGGAAGAGGGTGATATTTACATACTTCTTAATACTGTAATAATTCGATGTATTATCATAGTGCAAATCGAATCACGTCAGGGTACTCATGACCTTGAGCTGTATCGATTGAGACAATGATACTATAAATATAAAAAGAACTACATAAGTTACATGATCACATTTAATAAAATAATATCCTTACAACAGTCTTTGGCAATTAATATCGGCTGCACACTTCATGCAGTCATAAATCCTGTATTAGGTGGTAGATTATGACTCTAGCTATCCTCCCTGAAAGCCACACATTTGTACGTAATGTATTTATTGAGTTATTGTGCGTTTATAGCTTCTTTCATTATGTCAAAAAATCAAATAAATGCAGTGTGGTAATTATCAAGTCTCGCCAAAGATTACCATCTTACAGTTATCTAGATTATTAACAGCACTAAACAGAGCTAACTTTGCAAATATGCGTCTTTTCAGAAATAACTTTCTTACAAGAAAAACAAAACTGCTAATATATAGTTCCCTAGTCCGCCCTTTTATCACGTACTGGTCAGAGGTATGGACGTTGACAGAACATGATAAAAATGCACTAAGAAACCTTTAGCGGAAAATACTACGCAAAATCCAGGGGCCAATAAGGGAGGAAAAAGGCAGGAGATAGCGCTACAATGAAGAATTAAAACAATTAATACAAGATAGGGACATAGTACAATTTGTGAAATCACAGCGAATACATACACATATTATTCCTCAGTACTTTTACTTTCGTTGCTGTTTGAGCAGGTTTTCAGGAGAGTGTAACACTTATATCGATTAGAAGTACGTTATATTATGTAACTCTGTATGTGCAATTTATGAAGTGTGTTTCTGTGTTGCTTAAACTCCTTGATCTATGGCAAGAAAATTAGAGTTTCAGTAATGTATATATGAAACAAAGGAAAAGATTATGTTGAAATGATAAATTAGTATAATATGAGTATGTTCATAAAAAGAAAATGTTTGTTAAAAACTGATTCATGCTTAGGGAAATTGTATTTTTAACATGCAAAAGCTGTAGGAAAATCCCTCCGTAACGAAATTGGCATGGAGCCATGTAAAAGGGGGTTTTGGCGGTCGAACTGAGCGGCTCCTTTGCGTGAACGACACGCTATGTATGGCTAGCCGTAGCACAGTACAGTTCTACGGTGCTAAGAGAGGCAATTGGATGCTGCATTATAAAGGATTTGCTTCGTATGTGGATATGGCTATTATTTGGTATTCACGGTATAATGGAATGGCTCTAATATGTTGAAAATACGACGCTAAGAAGAGATTTTATAGACCATTCGTACATCAAGAGCCCAGAGCGCAGTTAGCCGCCATGTCACCTGCCAACAATTTTCGCCACTATTTCACAAACTTCATACATTCAGTGAAGTTATGTATATGGGCATGGTCCAGATAATTTTTGTATTGCTTCAATAATAACCATATAAAACCTAAATCCGTGTCCGGAACTATTTTTTCAATCCTGATCACGAATCTACGCAGGGTCCTCACCTAAGTGCTACTAAAACCGAGTATCCTGATTTAAATGAACAATTCTTACATTCATGTGTTTAAAAGTGATTTTTTGTCTAAAGCAAAAGGAGTAGTAAAAGTTAAAGCTAAAACCACAAAAGTGACGTTGGATAGGCTTTTGCTGAAGTATCCTTAGTTTATTATAAAATACAGTTTTGTAGGGTTACAGTGCAAGGTTGTGTAAATATTATTGCCTAGAATATCTGCTTCTCAGATGATTAAAATTCAGTTACATAAAAATCTTTAATGAACGGATTTACGATAGTAGTGTTAGAAGTGAAATGATGCCCATTTTCAAAAAAAGAATGTGGTTTTGGTTTCTATCACGAATGTTTTCTTTTTGGAAGTTAACTAAGCCCAGTGTTCTATTTTATTGCCTTGAAAAGTAATTTATGAACTACTCCAACTAAAGTGAATAATTAGTCTTTTAGAATTAGTCTTTACAACTGTAATAATGAAACAGCATTGGCTAGTGAAACTATACTAGTTTATGTGTCCCCATCATGTCCTCCACCTATTAAGAAAAAATAGAACTATGGCTGTTAGTAAGGAAAATTGTTATATGTAGAGAAGCTTAAACAGTGTATTTATGACGTTATTCATCTTTATTTATGTTTTTCATGTCAGTCAAGATAGAAGCCCCTCATGTCCTTATTTAGTTCTCCACTTCATGCAGTGACATTTCAGTATTTGATTAAGAAATGCTCTTGAGTGTGGTTGTCATTAGTATGAGTTTGGTGCAAAGTTGCTACCCATAATTTACTGCTGTGTTTGTTATTGGTAACTGCTGCTACACACAGTACAGAGTGCACTGTGTCAGTTTGTATCCTGTTTGCTATTCAAAGGGAAATCTCAACAAAAGTAACTTCAATTACTAATATTCAATTTTCTCAAATACATATTTCCATATTAATGTCCCTAATTGGACTGGCAACCATTCATTTCTGTTCATTCATTCATTCATTCATTCATTTATGATTTTACCACTTTCATTAACTTCTAAGGTTAAAGTCTGTTTCGTTTTTCTGTTAATTTCATCTAATTCGAGATTATAGTCCGATGACTTTGTCCATTAGACGTACGCGCGGTCAAACTTCGAAATACTCTCAGAGGGTAACAGCGTGTTTCACATCAAGTTAGTGATATATGTGGCACCACGCGACAGGACATTTGTCAGTTTTACTCATTAAAATACATATTGTAACATAAATATTGGACGTAAAACAACTGTAAGACGAGCATTGAATGTCCAGTGGCGTGAACTTGCAATAGATCGAGAAAAGTAATTAACAGAAAAGTTTACAGGTCTTTAAAAGATAAAATTGAGGTTTGGGACCATAGTGACACAGGGAAATATCTGTCATGTGTGTTAATTTAGGATGGCTGCTGAGTGTTTAACACATTCCGAAAAGGAGCAGCAAAGATTAGATTTCAAAGTCCCATCGACGACGAAGTTATCAGAAACGAAGCATTAGATTCTAATTCTAGGGGTTGCCAACGGCCGGACTGGGAACCCCAACTGTTTTCGAGGATGCAGACCGAGGACCTCTCTGGCATCGTTAGACACAGTAAAACAGTATTCAGGATAGTTCTATTCATTAGTCAGAATACAAGTCGCTGCCGTGTCTTCTGCGACGAGTGGTGGCTACATAATGAGAAGAGGGATACGCTGATTGCAGAACCGGACTGAAGGCTGCCGAGGACGCTGCATCAGCTGGGAGTAGAAGTTGATGACACCCTGTTGCGTCGGTTTGCCGCCCGCTGGCGAGGCAGGCACGCCCCACAGGCGGTGACCTCGTCGTGTGTGTTTTATTCACCCGCTATTTCGGATAGTACTCAATCCCTCCAAGATTACTGCCCACGTTGTCCCCTTAGCAAGACCTCTATGTCGGATGCCGTGATATGATACGGAATGCTGAAACTGGCCCGCCGATACGGTATGCCGCCAGGCTCGTGCGGCACTGGAGCTTAGGGAAGTTTCTGCCCTGAACTGGGGCCGTGTTGGTAGACCCCTGGACAACCCATCAATCTGGCTGCTGTTCTGACTTTAGTACTGTATGCTAGGCTTCATTATGCGTGGCTACTGACGGCTGATCTTCTCGTAAGGCCACAAGTGTAAGACCCCGACAAGAACAATCTCACACACAAGTTGTGATTATACCATAATGAAATGAACGCAGTCGATCGTACTGATTGAACGCTGGAGTATTTATTTCGTCGAGGAGAGGCTCCGCTCTAAGACGTCATTCGCAATGACCGAATCTCTTCTTCATTTCTCGAGTAATCGCCGATCTTTAGTTCTCCTACATTTGCTAAACAAATTTATGACAGTGTCTTTACTGCTTAGTCAAACCCCTGCTAAGCGATGATACGTCCTACCTAGTGTCCCTTACCTAACATTGCGAAGGCAGTTCCGTCTGCACTCTTCTAACGATTTTCTTCAGAACTCGCTCGTGGTCTCGCTCAAGAGTGTCGAGGTTGCTGTCTTCCTGATCGCTTCCCGACTGTTGATACTTCCGCGTGATTGAGTAACGCCGTCTGTTCGAATTTCGCTCTCCCATCTCCTCACAAACTTGTCGCGTATCGTAGTACAAAAGTACGTGTAGGAAATCGATTTTGCATTCTTCGATGAAACCATTGGGGCACTCGTGCCAAAAAATGGTTCAAATGGCTCTAAGCACTATGGGACTTAACATCTGAGGTCATCAGTCCCCTAGATTCAGAACTACTTAAACCCAACTATCCTAAGGACATCACACACATCCATGCCCGAGGCAGTATTCGAACCTGCGACCATAGCAGCAGCGTGGTTCCGTACTGAAGCGCCTTGAACCGCTCGGTCTCAGCAAGCCGCGCTTGTGGCAGGTTATTTAGGAAAACCAACAGGACCTCAGGTAGCTAGTTTGAAGGTATCCGCCATCAAGATGCTTTGGACTAGGAGACGTGGTTACAAAGAGCAGCGCGTATGTGACTGTTGAGATAAAGCTAGATGCTAGCTTTCTGACTGGGTGTTGTGTGATGTCCTTAGGTTAGTTAGGTTTAAGTAGTTCTAAGTTCTAGGGGACTGATGACCATAGATGTTAAGTCCCGTAGTGCTCAGAGCCATTTGAACCATTTTTTTGCTAGCTTTCCAGTTTGACTACTCTAGCACGCTATTTCACCAGCCAAGGCTCTGCCACTCTGAGTGCAGTCTGTAGTCGTGCATTAATGTTAGACGGCTTACAATCTTGCGCAAGGATGGCAGTGTCATCCGTGTAGATTGCCACCGTCGTGTTGCGTGTAGCTGGGAGGTCATTAATGTAGAGGTTAAACAGTAAGGGCCCTAGGCTGCTTCCTTGGGGTACTTCAGCCTGGATACCATGTTGTGTCGATTGTTTGCCCTGCACGTCGGTGTTGAAACTCCTGTGAGATATGAGTGTATGAGACATACGAGTCCGTCGGGGAACCCTGCGTCGCTGAGTTTTCGTATGAGGCCGTTGTGCCACAGACGATCGAAGGCCTTTTCAATGTACAGGAACACCACCCCAGTTGCTTTGTTTGTGTTGTATCCGTGTGTTTATTCAACGTCACGGAGGAGTTGTTGTGTTGTCGAGTGGTGATTCCTGAAGCCGAATTGCTCCGGCCTCAGGGCGTCGTTTGTAATGCAGTGCCTAGTGAGTCGTTTTAGTATTACCTTCTCAACGATCTTGCTCAGCTCGCTCAGCAGACTGATGGGTCGGTAATTTTGTGGGAGGGGTGGTCTTTCCCTGGCTTCCTGAACATCAGCACCTTGACCGTCTTCCAAAAGGCGGAGAAGTGTTGGTATTTAAGTATGGCATTCGTGATGTGTGTGAGGTATTCTACTGCTTTATCCGTAAACTCCTGGAGGACACGGTTTTGAATGCCATCGTGACCAGGGGTCTTTCTAGCTGTGGTATGCATGATGGCCCATTTGACTTCAGCTCTGCTAGCCTGGCGGATGTCATTGCGAGATGATTAGCCCAAGATGCGTGTAACCTCCTGGTCGGTCGCAAGTGTGAACGCTGATCAGAGGGATACAATGGACAGCGTCCGTGCTCTATATATAGCTGGTCAGCGGCGCGCGGCGGCCGTCCCTCCCCTCCCCTCCTATCGGCGCTGGCCGGTGGCGGCGTTGGTGGGGGGGGGGGAGGGGGGGCATCCCGCGCGTGGCCGGGCGACGTCGGCCGCCTGCCGGTTCCCACTAGAGCGCGGCAGCGCGGAGTGCGGCAACGGCAGGGGCAAGCGTTTTCCGCTTTGACGCGGCAGCTCGCGGAATTGGCGTTCCCATCTGCAAGCGGCAAACGCTAGCGGTAGCCAATGACGGACAGCCACTGAGGTACGGGGCGGGACCCACTGAAACGCCTGGTGCGTTTGATTAACTATATGTTACACATACATGAAGGAAAGACGAAGTTGGGTGAAGACATACCAATTTTTCATTTTCTGTACAATGTACTCTTTCACATATTTCATTATTCATGTTTTCGCATTTCAACATAAACAGATTTCATGACTACCGTTCATGATTGTTCATTATCTCCTAACACATTCAAACAATGTACGATAAAAGAGGTTATTCAGATAGTTAAGCGAGACAAAAATTTAAAATGTGATACGGTAGCAGGTACACGAAAACAGTAAGAACACAAAGGCTAGGGGGAAGGGATGAAAGTGGAAGCCACCTGATAGAATTTCCCACAGAGGATAATGTAATCATCATCAGCACCTTGCTTAAAAATCACGAAAGAGTAATATACACTCCTGGAAATTGAAATAAGAACACCGTGAATTCATTGTCCCAGGAAGGGGAAACTTTATTGACACATTCCTGGGGTCAGATACATCACATGATCACACTGACAGAACCACAGGCACATAGACACAGGCAACAGAGCATGCACAATGTCGGCACTAGTACAGTGTATATCCACCTTTCGCAGCAATGCAGGCTGCTATTCTCCCATGGAGACGATCGTAGAGATGCTGGATGTAGTCCTGTGGAATGGCTTGCCATGCCATTTCCACCTGGCGCCTCAGTTGGACCAGCGTTCGTGCTGGTAGTGCAGACCGCGTGAGACGACGCTTCATCCAGTCCCAAACATGCTCAATGGGGGACAGATCCGGAGATCTTGCTGGCCAGGGTAGTTGACTTACACCTTCTAGAGCACGTTGGGTGGCACGGGATACATGCGGACGTGCATTGTCCTGTTGGAACAGCAAGTTCCCTTGCCGGTCTAGGAATGGTAGAACGATGGGTTCGATGACGGTTTGGATGTACCGTGCACTATTCAGTGTCCCCTCGACGATCACCAGTGGTGTACGGCCAGTGTAGGAGATCGCTCCCCACACCATGATGCCGGGTGTTGGCCCTGTGTGCCTCGGTCGTATGCAGTCCTGATTGTGGCGCTCACCTGCACGGCGCCAAACACGCATACGACCATCATTGGCACCAAGGCAGAAGCGACTCTCATCGCTGAAGACGACACGTCTCCATTCGTCCCTCCATTCACGCCTGTCGCGACACCACTGGAGGCGGGCTGCACGATGTTGGGGCGTGAGCGGAAGACGGCCTAACGGTGTGCGGGACCGTAGCCCAGCTTCATGGAGACGGTTGCGAATGGTCCTCGCCGATACCCCAGGAGCAACAGTGTCCCTAATTTGCTGGGAAGTGGCGGTGCGGTCCCCTACGGCACTGCGTAGGATCCTACGGTCTTGGCGTGCATCCGTGCGTCGCTGCGGTCCGGTCCCAGGTCGACGGGCACGTGCACCTTCCGCCGACCACTGGCGACAACATCGATGTACTGTGGAGACCTCACGCCCCACGTGTTGAGCAATTCGGCGGTACGTCCACCCGGCCTCCCGCATGCCCACTATACGCCCTCGCTCAAAGTCCGTCAACTGCACATACGGTTCACGTCCACGCTGTCGCGGCATGCTACCAGTGTTAAAGACTGCGATGGAGCTCCGTATGCCACGGCAAACTGGCTGACACTGACGGCGGCGGTGCACAAATGCTGCGCAGCTAGCGCCATTCGACGGCCAACACCGCGGTTCCTGGTGTGTCCGCTGTGCCGTGCGTGTGATCATTGCTTGTACAGCCCTCTCGCAGTGTCCGGAGCACGTATGGTGGGTCTGACACACCGGTGACAATGTGTTCTTTTTTCCATTTCCAGGAGTGTATATTTGGAACAGAGTTTTCGAAACCAGATTTTAAATTGTAAGACATTTCTCGGTGCAGACGTAAACCTACAATAATTTATTGGTTACGAGCTGCAGTTTACAACTAAGGAGACAGTAAATGGTAGCAAATTAAGGAGAATAATTCAAGACCCACAGTTTTTTGATAATCTTAAAGCTACCGTAATGCAACGACTGACTGAAACAGAAGAAGGAATCCGCTAGAATACGAATGGATATCTTTGAGAGAAGAAGTGGTGAATGCAGCAGAGTATGTGAATGGGAAAAAGGAACAGTAGAAATATATACAGTATATATATTAAATGTGACAAAAGGAAAAAATATAAAAGTGCAGCAAATAAAGTAGGCCATGGGAAATAGAAATGTCTAAACATGACGTTGGCACAAAGTCCAAAATCGCAACGCAATGTTGAAGTTGGAAAACATAGGAGAATGAAAATGAGAAAGAAGAAGGAAAACTTTGCTCAAAGGAGAATCAACTGTCAAGAACTCACTTGGCAAGCCAGTACTAACCAAATAAGAGAAGGCTAGAAAGTGGAAGGAATATGTAATGAGGAGAGGGGGAGGGGTTGTACAAAGTAACATAAGCGCAATGTTAGATTCCTGTGAAATGTCTGAACACGCAAGGCAATACTGATCCTACCACTTAGCTAAGTAGACAGACTGAAGAACAGTGAAACTGTGTTTATAGCATTTGCATGTTTAAAGAAAGATTTTGACAGTCTTAATTAAAACGTTCTTTGAAGCTCTGGAGATGTCATCGATAAAACACAGGGACACAAGATTATCTACAACTTGTACAGAAACCAAACTGCATTTCTAAGACTTCAGTGACTTGAAAGGGAAGCAGTAATTGAGAAGGCAGAAGTAGAGAGGAGATAAAATGAAGACTGTCAATAGCAAGAAAAGTGTTCTGAAAAAGAAAATTTCTTCACATCGAAAATAAATTCTGATGGTTGGATACTATTTTACAAAGGTATTTGTGTCGACTGCAGCCTTGTATGTAAGTGAAACGTGGACGATGAACAGTTCTGTCAAGAAGACAATGGATGCTTTCAAAACGTGGTGATCAATAAGAATGCTGAAGATTAGATACGAGGATCGTGTGACTAAAGAAGAGGTACGGAATTAGAGGAGGAAGAGGAAATTACGGCACAACTTTGACTACAAGAGGGGTTAGCTGACAGGACATATTATGAGGCGTCAAAGAGTGAGGACAAAGCGGTTGGGTGATAGTATTCTGATAATAATCATCTGTTGAAATGCTATTCTACTATTTTATCTATTAATGTAAGCAGTGAATTTACTCTTCCATGCACCCCTCCACAAAACATTTAAACCAAAACTGAAATCAGCTAAACACCAAATCTCTCAACCACTGTCTGACAACTACTGCATTCACTTTCAACTTTCTATAACCATCACTGGCTAGCCACACACAGATACAGATATAAGGAGAACAGAAATAAACAAACATTAGTTTTCAGCATATAATTCTTTAGGTTGACAACATGTACATAAACAAACCAGACAGGAAGGCAAATGAGGTGAACACACTGTAGTTAGGACTTCAAATCAGAGTTTTCGGTAAAATGTCTACTGCTAGTGACACAAGAAAAAAGAGTGAACATGAAAATGAGCTTATGTTCCATAATCTAAGTTTTAGTTCAACCTCCAGCATAAGAGAAGGCTAGAAAGTGGAAGGAATATGTAAAGAGGAGAGGGGGAGGGGTTGTACAAAGTAACATAAGCGCAATGTTAGATTCCTGTGAAATGTCTGAACACGCAAGGCAATACTGATCCTACCACTTAGCTAAGTAGACAGACTGAAGAACAGTGAAACTGTGTTTATAGCATTTGCATGTTTAAAGAAAGATTTTGACAGTCTTAATTAAAACGTTCTTTGAAGCTCTGGAGATGTCATCGATAAAACACAGGGACACAAGATTATCTACAACTTGTACAGAAACCAAACTGCATTTCTAAGAAACGTATATGTCCGCCAAAAACTCGATTCACTGTCAGTAATCAGATATTCACGTAAAAAAATAGGTGAACTGTTTTATAATCTGCAAGTATCACATATCAAAACAAAACTGAATCATTCTAGATCCACCGAAGATGCCTTTAAGTAAAAGGCGAAATGCGTCTTGAACCAATAAAGTACACTGGATCAAGAAAAAACATTTGTTACTTACCAAAGGAAATAATCAATAGCTGTAGATACTTAGCAAATTACATCTTATGACATAGCAGCAAATTAGTTTCGGTTTAACTTCTCAATCCACATGCTATTAAATGCTGTTTAAAAAAATTCATCTATCCCTTCCGAAAAACTGTAGTTACTTTCATATCTCGGTAAATAAATAGATTTTGGATATTTATCATGCGCGAAATACAGGACTTGTTACAAGTTATCGTGTGCAGAAAAACACGTTCCGACTTCTTCAACCGTTTACGAAATCTGCGGTTCATACAACCACATGGTTTACGACGAGCAGGAAAAAGTATCGCTCGCATCGCGAGCGATCCGCTCGCATCGCGAGCGATCCGCGCGCGGTCTACGCCCAGCCCGTCCGCTGACATATCATTCAATATCTCGAGAACGGTGATAGCTATCGTTCTGCTCTGAGCTTTAAAAACAATTTCGATATGTTGACTAAATTTCATACGCAATAATGTATTACCTAAAATGAACTGTACGCAAAGTCCACGCAATGCGTTTTTACCTCTGCACACTCATTAAAATTTCGTGTAAAGGTTTACGTAAATGCGATACAGCAAGTAACCACGACGAATAACGAAAAGAAATTAGAGCCTCTATCGAGAGAAGATATCAGGCTGTAACATGCACAAGAATCAAATTTTTCTAGCAAATAGTTTCCTTGGAATCGGGTGATAAGTTTTTCATAGCTGCTGCCGCGTCCGCGCCAGCTGTCCGACGAAAGGTCGTGTGGCCAGGGATTCCTTAACTGACGTCACGCTCTGCGCCTTCTGTGATTGGCAGAGCGGAGTTGGAGCGCGGTACGTGGCAGCGGCAGCGGGTCGACATGGGCAAACCGCGACGTAGACCCCGCCGCACCGTCGTTTCCACGGCAACCACGCCGCTGCCGCGCAGATTTTAAGCGCGGCAGCCCTAGTGGGAACCGGCCTTTAGTCTAGCTTAGAATCTCGGAGCGTTAGTAGTAGAGCACGGTCCCGGAGTATAGCTGCTGTTGCAAGGTTCCACGCCGAACTTAAATGGTAGCCCTCGTCCCTGTTGATGAGATTGTCATGTAATCTTATTTCGATTGATTCCTTGATGACGCTGTCCCAGAAGCCACTGGCTCGGCAAAGCATTTTCGTTTCTTCAAATTGGAAGGTGTGTCCCTCATCGAGGCTGTGTTCTGCCACAGCCGATTTGTCCTTGTGAACATTCAAATATATTTAAAGAGAAATAAGAGATGAGCAAACGACCAAATTTGAAAGGGTTTCTCAATTTTTTGTTTGCTCACCTTCTTATCTGAAATAGCCATGTCGTTTCCTGCTTGCCTCTTGATGGAGCACAATTACGATGATTCTCGAGCATTAATGGAGATCGTTATGAAGAGTCATGCTTTTTTCCATGCAGATACTGCTTAGGTTTTCTCTTAGATCCTGTCAGTTCCTACACTTACTGGCGTGGAAGAATAAGCGGATAGAGGCGTGGGTCATCAATATGGGGAATTCTGGCTGGGTGATTTCTCTATTTTCACAGTTCCATGGGAAAACACGAGCAAGACATTCACCACCTGTTGACTTACGAAGGATGATCACATCCCTGCAGTGAGTGTGTCGTCTAGTGTCATGGCAGTGATTCAAATTTCGTAGTATTTCGAACCACAGGCCAAACCAAATCAACAGACTTTACCGGTACACTGTTTGATGGCTTCTACACTGAACGTTATTTGTGATGTTGACCACTTCCAACACTTGAGTTACCGAAATTGAAGACTATAGTTCCTTTGAGTTATTAGGGAAAGGGGTCACTCTTGGGAACCAACATCCCAACTCAAATGATGCAACAGGATATATTGACTAAAATACAATTTTCAATCAGGAGTCATGCATAAAACGTCATCCGAAATTGAGCTAAAAACACTCTCTGAAAATCATTTCGAGCAGTTAGTTGACGAGTCCAAACGAATAGTGGAAGGTTGTGAAAACACACATGAACTATTAGCAACAAATAATCCTGAGCTAATAAGAGCGTCAAAACGGATACGAGGGTTAGTGAACACATGACTGTCGCAGCGAAGTTGGATACTGTGACTCCCAAATTCTCCAAAAATGAAAGAAAAATAAACATATTCAAAAAATCAGATAAAAATTCACTTGACGCTTTCCTGAGAGACAATTTCCAGTCCTTCGAAATTAACAATGTAAGTGTAGACCAGATATGGCTTGAATTCAGAGAATTAGTATCGAGTACAATTGAGAGATTTATACCAATTAAATTAACAAACGACGGAGCAGATCCCCCTTGGTAGACGTCCACAGCTCGTGGTCGTGCGGTAGCGTTCTCGCTTCCCGCGCCCGGGTTCCCGGGTTCGATTCCTGGCGGGGTCAGGGATTTTCTCTGCCTCGTGATGACTGGGTGTTGTGTGCTGTCCTTAGGTTAGTTAGGTTTAAGTAGTTCTAAGTTCTAGGGGACTGATGACCATAGATGTTAAGTCCCATAGTGCTCAGAGCCATTTGAACCATTTGAGCCTTGGTAGACAAAACGGGTCAGAACACTGTTGCAGAAACAAAAAAAAAAGCATGCCAAATTCATACAATCGCAAAATCTCCAAGATTTGCGCTCTTTCACAGAAGCTCGAAACTTACCGCGGACATCAATGAGAGATGCTTATGACAGTTTCCACAACAAAACTTTTGTCTCGAAACCTGGCACAAAATCCAAAGAGATTCTGGCCGTATCTAAAGTATGCTAGCGGCAAGACGCAGTCAATAACTTCTCTGCGCGACAGCAATGGAAATACTATCGACGACAATGCTGCGAAAGCAGAGTTACTAAACACGGCCTATCGAAATTTTTGCACAAAAAAAAAAAAAAAAAATCCGGGTGTTAACATTCCGAATCAAGAATACCTGGCAACGTGAGTAACTTAGACGTAGATATCCTCGGAGTAGTGAAGTAATTTAAATCACTCAATAAAAGTAAGTCTTCCGGCCCAGACTGTTTACCAATTAGGTTCCTTTCAGAGTATGCTGATGCAATAGCCCCATACTTAACAATCGTATACAACCGCTCGCTCGACGAAAGATCCGTACCAAAAGACTGGAAAGTTGCACAAACCACAAAAATATTAAAGAAAGATAGTTGGAGTAATCCACAAAATCACAAGCCCATATGTAGCGGAATTTTGAAACATATATTGTGTTCGAACATTATGAATTACTTCGAGGAGAACGGCCTATTGACCGAGAGTCTACATGTATTTAAAATACATCGTTCTTGTGAAACACAACTAGCTCTTTGTACACACGAAGTGTGGAGTGCTATTAACAAGGGATTTCCAATTGGTTTCCAAAAGACTTTTGACACTGTGCCACACAAGCGGCTTGTAGTGAAATTGCGTGCTTATGGACTATCGACTCAGTTGTGTGACAGGATTCGTGATTTCCTGCCAGAGAGCTCACAGTACGTAGTAACTGACGGTAAGTCTTCGAGTAAAACAGAAGCGATTTCTGGCGTTCCCCAAGGTAGTGTTATAGGTCCTCTGCTGTTCCTTATCTATATAAAAGATTTAGGAGACAATCTGAGCAGCCGTATCAGGTTGTTTGCAGATTATGCTTTCGTTTATCATCTAGTAAACTCATCAGTAGATCAAAGCAAACTTCAAAAGGATGTATAAAAATATCTGAATGGTGCGTAAATTGGCAATTGACCCCAAATAATGAAAAGTTTGAGGTCATCAGCATGAGTGATAAAAGGAATTCGTTACATTCGGTTACGCGATAAACCAGTCAAGTCTAAAGGCAGTAAATTTAACTAATTGCCTAGAAATTATTATTCGCACAATATAAGACATTGTGGGAAACGCAAACAAAAGGCTGCGTTTTATTGGCACAACATTTAGAAAATGTAACAGATCTACTAAAGCGACTGCCTACACTACGCTTGTCCGCCCTCTTCTGGAGACTGCTGCGCGGTCTGGGTTCCTTACCAGATAGGACTAACGGAGTACATCGAGAAAGTTCAAAGGAGAGCAACACGTTCTGTATTATCGCGAAATTGGGGAGAGAGTGTCACTGACATGATACAGGATTTGGGGTGGACACCACTAAATCAATGTCGTTTTTCGTTGCGGCGATTTATTCTCACGAAATTTCAAAATGGTTCAAATGGCTCTGAGCCATCTGAGATCATCAGTCACCTAGAACTTAGAACTACTTAAACCTAACTAACCCAAGGACCTCACACACATCCATGCCCGAGGCAGGATTCGAACCTGCGACCGTAGCAGTAGCGCGGTTCCGGACTGAAGCGCCTAGAACCGCTCGGCCACAGGGCTAGCACGAAATTTCAATCACCAACTTCCTCCTCCGAGTGCGAAAACATTTTGTTGACAGCAACCTACATAGGGAGAAACTATCATCATTATAAAATAAGGGAAATCGGAGCTTGCACTGAAAGATATAGGTGTCCTTTTTTCCGCGAGCTGTTCGAGATTGGAATAATAGAGAATTATTGTGAAGGTGGTTCGATTAATCCCCTGCCGGGCAATTAAATGTGATTTACAAAGAATTCATGTAGGGTAGATGTTGACGTATACATTTAGATATCTAGCAGTAGTTTCATTCGAGATAAATGAAGTTACTTAAACCTGGCTGCTCATAAACTAAGATCTTATTGCATTTCACATAAAATATTGTCATATCTGCGCTAACTTTTTGGATTATGACTTACATAGAAGATAACTTTTTGTACTGCTTTTTCCATGCTGCTTTCCTACAGCTTTTGTAATACTTGCTTCAAGTCCAGCATAAAAGTTTTCTGACCGATTTCAGTATTCGAATCCATGCGCATTGCATAGAGGAATGTTAATTTGATAACGTCATTATATGTGCTAACGTTTCTCCAATCACTTCGTTCGCATTCCGCTTGGAGTCCCGAGAGGTACGAGTGAGTCACGTGTAGTGTTTTTACGTCTAACTTGCCTTCCGCGACGAGCTGGTTTCTCATAAAGTCTTTCCAGCAGAAAAATCGGGGTGTTTTTCACAACATCCGTCTTCCACGCAGTTCTCCTGTGTCCTTCAGAGCTCGACATAGGTATAGGTGAGTCAGGATTTACCAAACAAACAGAAGTGGAATACCACATAGACGTCGAAGACACACCAGAAGATGACGAGAATCAAGGAATGGTCGAAAACATAAAACATGCACTAGAACTTCCAGATGAAAAAGTCATCGACGAAGGTTTCGCTAAGGTGCAATACATACGCCAACACAAACCTTGTACGTTGATACCATACTTAAGCCCACGTAAATTGCGAGTTGATGCGATAGAAACCTCTAAAGGTTTCAAACTCTCATGTAACCAATAACTAAAGAAGACGACGAAAAGTAGGATCGCCAGCATAACCGACCATCGCAATAGGAGCCAACACAGGATGATGTTCTGCATTTATTACACAGAAGATTACCTCGTACTCAATGTAGCACTCAGAACACACATCGCGGGTGAGGCCAAGGCAATTTATTAAACCAACAGAATAAAGGATCATTTTGATTCATACACCGATCAGAAAATAAAACAGACTTTTTACGATAGCACAATTTAGAATTCTTCACGAATCTACCCCCAGAAGAGAAACAGCTCAGGGCTGCACTGAAGAGTCTTCCTGGTCAAGTTCCATTAGACGAGTCGACAAGGGCAATACGCTAAAAAGTATTTCCTGCACCACAGTTATACATATGAAAGATGTGATGTATTGCAAAAATATTTCCGACTTTTTCCGATTTACGTCGTCATCTTAATAAAGGACAAAAACAACGACAGGATATGTGGACTCCAATATATAGTCTAGAATGGGATGTGGGTTGAAGACACTGTCACAAAAGAAGATCAGACACAATGTAAGCGCTGCCAAATCTTCGAGCATATGGCGGATTACTGCCGCCTTCCACCGCGATGTGTACGTTGTGGTGGTGATCACCACTCCGTTGACTGTACACTCCCGAAGACGGCTAAACTTCTATGCTGTAATTGTGAAAAGGAACGCCAGCCTCATACAGAAGCCGTTCAACATAACAAGAACTGCTTCTCATATACCAACGAAAAGACACTGCCTGACCACCACCAGCCAACGTACGACGATTGCCAGGCAAACATACAAAGAAACTTAT
This sequence comes from Schistocerca nitens, assembly GCF_023898315.1. NCBI lineage: Eukaryota > Metazoa > Arthropoda > Insecta > Orthoptera > Acrididae > Schistocerca > Schistocerca nitens. The sequence goes on along the minus strand of NC_064616.1, from coordinate 627,939,947 downwards.
CAACTTTCTGAGAAACGACCATAGTTAACAAATTCCAAGCAACAGCCTCAGCAACAGCAAAAAATTCAACATCAGCAGCACCGTCCGCAGCAATGACTTACACCCCAGACACAACGACGAATTTAGCAGGAGCTGCAAGCTCTGAACCAGCGCTACAGAAACCTGGCAGCGACCTTACCATCATAATGGAGCCCATCTCAGCAGCTCTTACCGATATTCACAAGTTGCTGACATGCTTCACAAAAAATCACCAGGATAGTCACCCTTATCGAGGGTATCATGAAAGCATTCATCTCACTTTAAATTTGCCATTAGGCAAAGCACTTCACTTCTGGTTCTGAATATGGAACACAGGAGGATTGAGTTCAAGACATACTGAACTATAAGAATTAAGAATTCACTTTCACCTTCTGACTAGAGGTTGTACTTATTTCTAACACTTATCTGACGGCTAACACGTTTTTTAAACTCTGGAATATGCAGGGTCATCGAACAGATAGAGTTGCCCGCAGAGCAGGAAGCAATGCGGTACTCATCAAGAAAACTTTTGCCCACTCTGTTGAAGAATTACGGCAAATGGCATTCTTGGAAGCGACAGCTATAACAATCTACACTGAGGTCGAGAAAGTACCTAAATAGGAACCCATTCCGAATGACCTCCGCCTACTATTTCTCCCGTATGATAAAATACTACTAGGAGTGTACCTGAATGTAAAGAACACGGTGTGCCATTCGTTGACCACCAATCCCTATTAAGAACAAAGATTTCTAACCGACTTGCAATAGCAAGGACAATCAACTTGTACTAATTTAGAATTCACCTCTACAAAGTCAGGCCAACTCGAAGCGTCGCCATTGGGGAACGCATTGACGAAACTATCCAAACGCTCACAAACAAAGTCTTAACATCGAGTAAGCGGGCGTCCACCGTTGTAGTGATGCTGGAGCCGACCATTCTACCATTTACACAATTACTATATGAGTTAAAAATCCAAAGGAACCGAAGCAGCAGAAGCTGAATGCGATATAGGAATCGGGTGGCCTATCTAGAGAATTCCGGCAGAGAGTTGTAGAATGGAGGCAGGAATGTGGGAAAGACGTGATTTCCCTATGCCTCCTCATCACAAAAGAACGATTGCTGCTTGCTAATCGTGCGATACAAGGTCTTGTAACCTTATTCAAAACCAGTTGACAAAGTCGAAACTTTGTACAAACGTCTACAACCAGCAGACGACGACTTCCCAACTGCTGGTCACGCACGAGCAACACCTCCGACAGTAAAGCAAATGACTGATACAGTTCATCACCAAATGTCATCGACAACTTCTGCAGGTTCGACCTACTCTGACGATGCTTGGGGAATCAGGAAAATTATTTTGAAAACTAAACACAAATCACTCTATCAGGATTACATAGGCAGTGCGGAACTGAAGTTTCTGCCGAGAAAACTCATTATACTTCTAACGAGGACCATTAACGGCTATGACGACGGAGTCTTTGGATAAAAAGTTCACCGCTTATTTATCACGCCAAATTTGTATAAAATACCGAGCTTCCGATGATTGTTTGCATCACTTTCATAAGTGGCTAAGTCGGACTGTTGTGAAACTTGCGAATCTTCCACTTTTATGCCCAGAGGTCGTCTTGTAATTGGCTAGAATACGTCATGACAACATGACGGAAATACCATGTACTGAGGTGGCGTTCTCCGTACGCATAGTTTATGTTTGCGCTCTCTATCCAGAGGAGCTTGCAGCGCCATTACTCGCATTGAGCGGTAATCTACGAGTAGGCTTCCTCTGTGCTCTTTCTTTATCAAGTGCACGCATCCATTCATTGCTAACTGCGTAGCTGGTGTCTCTATTAAATTTGTTTTCTCAGAGTCTAATTTCATCTGCTTCCTCGATCACAGAATGCCAACAATTCGATGCGTGAACAAGATATCTGATTTCTTCAAAGGAAATCTTGTGCTAATTTAATAGATTGTTCTTGGGCACCTCAGATTTTTTTGGATTCCTGCGATTAAAGTGACGGTGATATTCAATGCATCGATCGGAAACAGTCCATACAGACTTTTGTCAAACTCGCAAGGAATATTGTAAAACCCTAGTACCCTCAGGCCGAAACTATCTATAATGCGCCTCAAATTTTCTTTTTTTTTTAAATTTCTTTTGGTTGCCGGAAGACCGGTCTGATTTTCTGTTGAAAACTCTGCCTATTTTACTAGTTGTTGCACCGCAGAATGGAAGCCGAGGTATGTGCTGTTTCACCTGGTCTGGTTAAATGGCGTCGCCTCTTGGTTTTCTCGACAGCTTTGAACCTATATTACGGACAGATTACCCTTTTCTTCTGAACAGCATCGTCATATGGTTAAACTCGGAGCTGAGGTGGTCCTTGCCCGAAGTATTTCTGGATCTGTGTATTAGGCTATTCAGCATAGCTCTCTTCCGAACTGGGTGGTGTGAGCTACGCCTGTTGCGATGCTGGTCTGTAAGCGTCGGTTTTCTATGCACAGAATGGCACAGCCGTCCATTGAATTTCCTTTCGACCAACGAATGTAAGGCAGTCAACTTTAACAGCTATCTCTTATTGACATACTTTCATAGAATCCAGAAGACAGCTAAACTAATCCGTATCACGAAGCCTGGCAGAGAGTTCTCCAAACCCGGAAACTAAGTTTATTATCAATTATGGGAAAAATACTTGAACGAGTCCTCCTCAGTCGACTCACTGATCATTTGGCGTGATACTACGTTATACTACCGGAGCAGATCGGTTTTCAAGCAAAGTCGACAGTGAAACTCCAGTTTCTCCTGATAACGGAATCCACCGAATCAAACTTCAATATGTCCAACTCCGCACTAAGGTTCTTTATAGACATTGAAAAGAAGGTGACTGAAGCTCCAGGAGAAACTTTTAACAAACACTCCCATCAAAGATTGCTACGTGAAGATCCTGGATAGCTACCTTCACCACCGCAAAGTTTTCGTCCAACTCAAGGACAAGAAATCTGGAATGAAATATGCCACAGTAGGCATCCCACAGAGCTCTGTCCTGCTGCCTTTATTTTTAATATTTAAATTAAAAATTTACCATTGGGAAACAACGTTCCTAGGAGTATCTGAGCAGATGATACGGTATTTGTAACCACGGAATGCATCACATCTCACACGATCAATCGTATGCAGCGGCAACTAGAGAGTCTCGAAACATGGACACTATAGAACTATATTACTGTCAACGCTGCAAAAACTGCAGCGGTCCTGTTGAGCAAGAAACCTCCATCATAGACGTGGGCTTAACGTTGAGCGATAATCAGATACCCTGGAACGTTCAGACAAAATATCTTGTAGTCAGTCTGGACAAAAAGGACTTATTTTTACCATCCACAGCAAGGAAAAGAAGAAGACGACGGTTAAAATGAAGCGCACACTAAATCTGATGTTCATAAGGAAAGGGATCTACTCTTCTACCAAGTTTCGAATTGACGAAGCGCCTGTTCAACTTGTCATCCTATACGGTAGCGCCGAATGCGGCACACCTTGCAATACCAACATAAAAGAACTCCATAACCTGCAAAACAAATGTCTTAAGTGGATTTTGGGAGTACCATTGTGGACGAGCACGACTGCAACCTACAGGACACTACAAGAGGAATATCTCATAGAGATTATACGCGATTTTTCCACTACTGTATTTACCAGGATACACTATAAACGGCACGTCGTTCTGCAGTTGAAAAATGTTGGCACGGTATACCCGAGACCGTAGCATTGTTACAAAGTTCCGCTGCTAATTAGGAAGGGCACTCGCCGTGTCGTACGTTAACGAGAAGCCCTGGTACATTCTATATGTATAGATTAGCTGTCATATCCTTCCATTCAACAACTATATTTCCACAGGTGGAAAGGGCCCATATACGTGCCAACCCTTCTCTGAAAGTGTCAAATAAAAAGAAAACCTTTGTTCAGTCGCACCATAGAAGTACAGACAGCTAAAGGCGTTAATCCTTCGGACCACATCACATTTCGTTGCGCCACGCTAGAGGGTGCTAGCTTATTGTTGACCAATATATTTAAGTTCACAACATCACATAGTTCCTAGCGCCTTCAAAAATCACTTTCGCCCTTCATTGCAAGTACGAGGGCGTTCAATAAGTAAAGCAACGCATTTTTTCTCAGCTAATTGAAAAAGCGCGGAATTTTTGTGGGACATAGTGAAACATTCCCGCTTCAGTCCCTATAGTTCCATGAAGTTCCAGTAGGTGTCAGAGCTATACGTAGTCATCAAAATGGCGGCTGTAAAGGAAGTGCGTTCGAAGCAGAGAGCTGTTAGGCTAGGCGCAAATTAAGAAGCGTATAGCACGTGTGACGTGATACGAAACTACAGCGCGACACGCACGTGCCGCACGAGTCGCGCGGGTCCAGCGCTATTGCGACGCGTACACCATACTTTGCACGCGCCGACTGGAGGCGCTCTGCGCCGACTGGAGACGCTCTGCGCCGACACCACCGAAGCGCGCGCAACCTGTTATCTTTCTCAAACGATTTTGCAGAAACTATTCACTGAAAATATTTGATTTTTTCCATACTTGTAGCGTTATATGTCAGCTTCATGGCGAAGTGCCCATCACCTCGCTAATGACCATTCTTATTGTGATGTACACATTTTAGTAAGGCACTACGCAAAACTCAAAAAGTTTGCAATGAAAATTAGGGGTCGCTGTGATTTTGCGTTTGGTGCGTATTACACCATATGTTGCTGCGTATGAAATTTAGCTAACATGCTGAATTTTGGTTTAGACTTGGGAGGAGGTCTATATCTGCCTCCGATCTCGAGAAAATGGATCCCATGTAGCGCGCTCACTTCCAATCTCGCAACATCTCTCATATCTCCTAAACCGTTCGAGACATCGAAACGAAAGTTTGGCGAATGATAGCACACAAGGAGGAGAGTGTTTTGCCAATTCTTAAACACACGCAACTTTCTTATCTATGACGATGTATCAGTACTTATACTTCCCCTTTTATTTATTTCACTCCAGTGACTGTAATTTTTTAAGGGTTATCGACAGCTAGCGAAACAAGAGCTTCCTAGTATGAAAAAAAACATGAAATTTCTTCTTTTATGTTACTGCAAACCGATACTATGAGGTTTTTCGTAAGCTATTGAGCTCTGTGATTGCCAATTACTTGTTTAATGAGGCCCTCCGTTTCGGAATTCTGTCTCAATAGCTGCTGTGAGATGAGTTTGGCAAATTACACTGTGACAAAGAAAGTACAATTAAACCAGTCACCAAGAGAAATGTGGCCTTTACTCATAAATGGTGATGCTTCTTCGAATGAGAAATGGTTAACAACTCACACAAAAACAGATTGGCAATTCTGTTGGGATTTTGGTGGAATCCCCGTAACCCATCGTATTTTTAACACTGAGCGACTAGAATGGAAATTTACCAAAGGATTTTATTCCTTCCCTTGATCTGAGCAGTATTGAAATAATGACGAGCGTTCCTTCAGGCGGAATGATAGGCACATGCCAGATACTGTTTACTCACCTAGGGCTTGCCAAACTGACAATGCGTGATCGCGAATAAAACAGTTGTTATTGAGAAAAATAAACAATTGATCTGTCGCACAACACAATGGTCAGTGTATTGTCAGCAGCGGAGGATAATGCGCGCGACAGGAATGCACAAGCTAGCCATGTGTGCCTTGTGAGATGGAGTTCGAAAAACATTGACATGAAAGTAGATTTGCCTTTGTCAGCAGCACATTTCAACAAATTAAATATATCTAATCATAACACTCTCTTAGGATATTCCCATTTTCGTAATAATACCGACTATTTTCTTCATTTGTGTAGCCTGTTGTTGTATAATTAGTTTATTAGTGTTGATAATGTCCATGCAACAATTGAAATGCTTTTTCTCATCAAGGCGAACCAATTAAAACATTGTTATTTGTGACTGCTTTTCGACTGCTTCTAGCTTGCAGTGGAAATATGTTGTTCACATGCATGTAGTACAGTGTGTCGTATTACATTATTACATCCATATCAGAGTAATCACAGTGAAACTTCTATACTTCAGATCTTGGACGCTTTTTACCACAAGCACAAAGGGATCACACCTGTGGAGATTATCCCTTTCTAAATTTTTGTAACAGATCGTACAGATACGCTAGCTTACTAGGCAGCGAGATTATAACCTTGCTTTACTTTCTTGCCTTGATTCTTAATCACATGATTTTATAATATTCCTTACTTCCTTATTCACTACCCTCTGTCCCTTCTTGCGATCTGAAAACATCTCGGAGGCATATGGTGCAATTCCAGCGGCCAATGGTTTATCAGTTACTGAAGTATACATTTTTCTTGACAGAAGAAAAACAAAAGAAAACTATGCAGATATAAATAACAGAAAAGTATAACGTGCTAACGAAGAAAGCTGGAGCGTTTAAAGGGTGAAAAATGAAACACTACCCAAAGGCAATAAAATTCAGTACGCAGTAAGGCAAAATTTATCGTATTGGCAATACTACTACTGCTGACATGCGCCGTTCTGATGTGAGGATATGGCCGGGCTACTTTTCCGCTCCCGCCTCAAATTTCCCACGGTGCTAGCGAGGCAAGCGCGACGCGCGGCGCGAGAAACTGTGCCTCAACCACAACGCCGCGCGACCTGGCGCAGGCGCGTGTCGCGTCCCAGTCGCGTCGCGTCGCAATTTGCGCGGTCCTATTTGAACCTGTGATGTTACAAGAACGCGCGCTACGCTGCGTCGCGCCACACGCGCTATACGCGTCTCAATTTGCGCCTAGCCTTAATGAGTTTCTTTCAGCGGGAAACCAGAGCATCGCAGATATTCATAGGTGCTTGCAGTATGTCTGCGGAACAAAAGCTCAGGTAGTCGTTCGGCAGGGCGAGTGTCATCATCGCAACAAAGTTTCTCAAACCTGTCCGATCTCCCATGTACCGCCGCGCGGTCTGGGGCGTCTTGTCCCCGTCCGTGCAGCTCCCCCCGTCGGGGGCTCGAGTCCTCCCTCGGGCACGGATGTGTGTGTTGTCCGTAGCGTAAGTTATTTTAAGTTACATTAAGCAGTGTGTAGGCTTAGGGACCGATGACCTCAGCAGTTTGGTCCCATAAGACCGTCCCACAAATTTCAATCCTTTTTCTGCCATGTACCGGCCGGCCACACACAGCTGTGACCCCTGCAATGTTGGAACGTGCGAACACTCTCATTAGAGATGATCGACTGATCACAATCAAATACCTCAACTGGACGTCTCTATTGGTAGTGCTGACTCTTTCACCAGTTGAGGTGCTGAAAGGTGTGAATTCGCAGGGTTCCTCGCCGCCTAATACAATTCCGTAAATAGCTTTATGAGGCTGACCGTGACAATATTTTGTCGAACTTCGTTACTGGTGATGAAATATGAATTCATTACTTCGAACCGGAAACAAACAGCAATTCATGGAGTGGCGCCACGGAACCTCTTCTCCGAAGAAAAAGTTCAAAGCCGCACCCTGAGCTGGTATACCCATGGCGACTGTCCCCTGGGACTCTGAAAGGATTATTCTGCTTTATGTCCTCCCTCATGATGCAATGATCCACTCTGAAGTGTATTGTGTTACCCTCGTGAAACTGAAGAAACGACTTCAGTGTGTTTGAGTCCACAAAAATGCAAACAAATTTCTCCATAACAACGCAAGGCCTCACTCAAGTCTGCCCACCTGAGAGCTCAAGGAACTTAATTAAACCGTTCTTCCACCTCCAGCTTACAGCTCGGATCTTGCACTTTCCGACTTTCATCAGTCTGACCCAATGAAGGATGCACTCCGCTGGGAGCAGTCCGTGGAGCGTGAGGAGGTTATTGATACAGCAAGATGCTGACAATGACGTTGACCAGTAGACTGGTTCCATGCGAGCATAAAGGCTCTCTGAGCAAGGTACCGTAAGGCCACCGCGTTGAACGGATATTATGAGAAGAGTGAGAAATAATGTAGTGTATTGGAAGTTTGAATAAAACCAATCTGCCTCCAGAAAATAATGTGCTGCATTACTTATTGAACGCCGCTCGTATGTTTCTGTTTTCATTTGCCTTAAGGAATCCGTTCGTAGTGGATTAACAAACGAGGGAGTGCTGAAAAGTAAAGCGTCAGAATTTTTACGTGAAAACTCTTAAAACCTATTAAACAAAACGAATGCTATTAAGGTTCTATATCGTCATTCTTCATGTCTACATATACGTAGCCCACTGCAGCTAGAGGACTCCCAATTGTAGCCTGTAACATGGCGGTGTATAACGTATCTATGTTGATGCGTGAGAAACAGCATGCTGTAATCGAATTTCGAATTCAGAGTTCATCCACAGACAGAGCACCCTCTCCTGCAGCATAACATTTCCAGATCATGAATGAGCTCTGCGACACCTGCAACCGTCTGACGCCTTGTCACTGCCATCGATCATCCTCACAGTCTCGACTCGGCCGCATCCGATTTTCATCTGTTTCCAAAACTTGAAGTTCACCTTCGAGGACTTCCCGTCAACAAAATCAAACATTCTACTCTGACGGTATCAAGAAGCTGGTCTCTCGTCGGGAACAATGTGCTAGTACCGAAAGTGATTAAGTTGAGAAATAAATATAAGAATTAACATATAGACTGTTAATAACTTTTGTTTTATTTAAAAAGATGTAAGAGTTTTCCTATAAAAAATTCGGAAGCATTACTTTCCAACACGGCCACTTATATTATTGAAACATGCCGTACGGTGTGGCCGAAATAATGTAGTAGGCATTTCGAAAAATACATTACACATTGTTATGTATACATTATTTACCAATAGTTCAATTCCTCGACGATAGAAATCATCTTCTTGGTCACGAAGCCACTTTAAAACTGATGTACGAACGTTGTAATTGTCAAACAATCTGTGATTAACACGAGTCAGTTGCACAGTTGCCTGGTGAGGTCGTACCCAGGTGATCATGTGCCCATGGAAAAACTGTCAAAGCTGCACCCCTCCTGTAAAACTACATTTCTGCAATTTTTTCCACTCAGACTTAGCAAATTTAATAATTTTTAAACTACGCTTAATAAAAACGGAACAGCGTGAATTCGACTGTCCAGTGGCGTTTGATACAAGAAATACATAGATTAAGCGCTTTGCACAGTGACTAGAAAAGAAAGACAGGACTTTCCATGCTCTATAGTATGTTATAATTTCATTTGCGTCTCTAATAATTAAGTAAGACCGGCTTCCAGGGGCATTAGGGCATCAGATGTTTGAGCATTGCAGTCAGTGACAAGTGGGAGAGATTACGTTTGTTTAGACGCGTCTTCAACTTAGAGGATCACAGTATATGTGTTTGTAGACTCAATATTACTAGTACAGTCAGCTACAAAAGGCTTATTCTTGGATTAGTTTCTTTTACACACCATACTGTATTGAAATGAGTAAGGCATTCAATGCTTTATGTTTTGTTACAAATTCATTTGCGCATCTAATACCAAAGTAAGACCTGCTTCCAACGGTATTACAACACCAAATGTGAAACTTCCTGTCAGATTAAAATTGTGTGCCGCACCGAGACTCGAACTCGGGATCCTTGCCTTCATTCTGGAAACATCAGATGTATGAGTAATGCAGCCAATGACCAGTGGCAGGGAATACGTTTGTTTCGACGAGTCTTCAACTTAGATGAACAGAGTATAGCTGTCTGTAGACTAAGACAAAATACTTTCGTAATATTACTACTATAATTAACTAGAAATTGCTTATTTTTGAATTAGCTCTTTTTACACACCAAATGGTACCAAAGTTGGTAGTAGCAAAAGTACTGGCTGGGTGTGCAACTAAATTCCATATGCCCTCCTTGTGTCATGGTTGTTTCCTCCACTGTCGGTGCTCGCTTTAGTCATCAGTAGGCATAATTCGGGAACAGTAGCAAGCCCCCGGGCAAATATATTAGTTTCAGTACCTCCTCGTAAGATTTTGAAACCCAGAAATACCGTAGCGAAGTAGCTGGAAGAACTCCATTGCTGAACATCAGCAACCTGTGTAGGCGGCAGCTATATGAACAGAGCACTCTGTTGCCACAGAAACCATGCGAGCCATGGTATCTGTTCGGTTACAGTCGTTCCTTTATTATGTTACCTGGGCGGAATGACGCTGAAGAAGCTACTCTGTGACAACAACGTGCCGTGAAGTCGTTGGTCGATGGAAAGGCTTCTTGCCCCAGGCAGAAGACGGCAACACGAGGAGTAGGACAACTCAGATACTTATCCCGGTTAGTTCTTAAATCGAATTTAGTTCTTGCTTTCTTTTCTGGGCAGTTTTTGCGCTCCCTCTGTGCCTGTGCCCTTGGCAAGGACCTATCTCGCCATGCCCCCACCCACCGCCGATCCACCCGTACGGCCCTATTGTCCAGACGTTGTCGGCTGTGGTCGATGGAGATGGCCTTCATTCCCGATCAGAATCATTCCTCACTGTGCGGCCTTGGTCAGATTGTTGGAACCATTTCACTTCGACTGGACTCGGGGATGCATTTAGGCTATATACCGCCAGAGTTTCAAATTGAAGCTGTGTGTAATTTAGTCGTTTCTTCAACAAGTCCTGCAAACTTCAACGTTTCCAGCTGGTGAGCTGTTTCACTCCCCATACTGTAATGTGTGCATTATTCGTATTGCATCAGAACTGTGCCTGCAGGGCACCCAGATCATTTTCTCTTTTTTGACAATGCACCACTCTTGTTCTGCAATGGTCCTGGCGTGGGATGACGTGTGTAGCTTACGTCTTAAAGTACCCTAGTATATAAGAGTAATACATTCAACTCTTCTAGTTTTATTATTTCTGTATCTTTTTTATTTTCGTCAACAGTAGTGTAATTAGGGTCGTATACAGCAGTGTTCCAAAACGTCACACTTCCCCATTACGATAGAGCCCTCCCGAAAACTGGACAACTTTGTGACATTTTTAGCAGTCATTTAAAAATAACGTTACACAAATATATACTCCAATATTTAATTTACACATGTATGAAATTTTACGAACTTTGATCTTCAATTTTACTAGCAATGAAGATTTTATGTCCAATGAATCGTTCAGAATACGGAATTTTAATAGTCACAGTGTTACCCCTCAGCTCACGACAGAATTGTGACGTGAATATTAAGACAGGGAAAGTAGAGTTAGATTCATCTGTTGCTAAAATGGGCTGACTCAGTGTTTCTTAATGACACTCAGTTATAACGTTGTCACAAATTTGCACAGTGCTATGAGTTCTGTTTTATCCACACACACAAAGAAAATCTTTTGTCACTAAGTTTGCCGATGTGATAAGATTTATTTCTCTAATTTTGTTAAAATCCAAATAATTATAGACCTATCCTCCTTGAAACAAAATAAGAATGAAGAAAGCTAAACTGCACTATTCGAGGTAATTAACACTTTTACTCACTGATTTACACAGCTGTTCAGTGGGACCGTACCACGAATAAAAGAAGACACAAGCCTTCCATTTCACACAATATCGTTTATGCAAGGTAATAAGACCAAAGTGTTTTTCACTTGTCGCCTTCAGTGATATGAGAGGAAAAAAAAGAAAGGAAGTCATGACACATTTAATATAATAGTCTGAGGAATATATGTCATGTTTGGAAACAAAGTTACAATGCGACAAAAAACTTTGTCTTTTTTACCAAACGAGTTGAAAAGATCCCTGATTTCATTAACGAGACTTGTTATCTAGAGATTCAGTTGTTACACTTGTTTCTGCTCCCTGCCGCCGTTGGATAAGCAGCTGCAGCAGCAAGTCGTATACTCCTAGCTCACTCATTTCTTACATAGTTTAATTCTTAATTTCTTTGCGTGTTTTTGGTACTTGCATTGTTTGATACATAAATTTCGGGCGTATTATAGTATTTGAGAGTTGTAGCATCGCGTTTTAGTACCTGAATAGTGTAAATTCGCGTAGTCGTTTGTCTTTTGTTTTTGTTTTGAACGGCCAGTGTCGGTTGGTCACAGTCAGTGTGCTCCCTGCCGCCGTTGGATAAGCAGCTGCAGCAGCAAGTCGTATACTCCTAGCTCACTCATTTCTTACATAGTTTAATTCTTAATTTCTTTGAGTGTTTTTGGTACTTGCATTGTTTGATACATAAATTTCGGGCGTATTATAGTATTTGCGAGTTGTAGCATCGCGTTTTAGTACCTGAATAGTGTAAAATCGCGTAGTCTCCTTCCGCTGCCGAGCAGTGTGTCAGCAGTGCGTTAGTAGCAGCATTACTGCATTTACTAGGCAATCTTGTATTTTAATAACCGTTTAAATTTTGTCGATTTGTTTGTGCTCTCTGTAGATTAGTTCAGACGTTCGTTGCAAAACAGTTTTTAGCATGGATAAGGACTGCACTGCAACTGCTGTGTTCGGATGCAGGCTGAGTTGGCATCCCTTCGCTCCCAGCTTCAGGCAGTGTTGGCTTCGGTCACACAGCTTGAGGCTGTTGCCAATGGGCATCACTGTGGGGGTCCGGATGGGGGTTTGTCGGGGACGGCCAGCTCGTCCCACGCATCCCCCGATCGGACTAAGACTGTGGTTGCCCGGGATACTGCCCGCATTGAGGCTGATCCCTCACCTGTGGTAGAGTGGGAGGTCGTCTCAAGGTGTGGCAGGGGGCGAAAGACATTCCGGAGGGCTGAACGGAAGGCCTCTCCAGTTTGTCTGACGAACCGGTTTCAGGTTCTGTCTCAGGCTGATACTGATCTTCGGCCTGACATGGCTGCTTGTCCTGTTCCAGAGGTTGCCCCTCAGTCTGCAAGATCCGGGCGGTCGCAGAGGGTGGGCTTACTGGTAGTTGGGAGCTCCAACGTCAGGCGCGTAATGGGGCCCCTTAGAGAAATGGCAGCAAGACAGGGGAAGAAAACCAATGTGCACTCCGTGTGCATACCGGGGGGAGTCATTCCAGATGTGGAAAGGGTCCTTCCGGATGCCATGAAGGGTACAGGGTGCACCCATCTGCAGGTGGTCGCTCATGTCGGCACCAATGATGTGTGTCGCTATGGATCGGAGGAAATCCTCTCTGGCTTCCGACGGCTATCTGATTTGGTGAAGACTGCCAGTCTCGCTAGCGGGATGAAAGCAGAGCTCACCATCTGCAGCATCGTCGACAGGACTGACTGCGGACCTTTGGTACAGAGCCGAGTGGAGGGTCTGAATCAGAGGCTGAGACGGTTCTGCGACCATGTGGGCTGCAGATTCCTCGACTTGCGCCATAGGGTGGTGGGGTTTCGGGTTCCGCTGGATAGGTCAGGAGTCCACTACACGCAGCAAGCGGCTACACGGGTAGCAGGGGTTGTGTGGCGTGGACTGGGCGGTTTTTTAGGGTAGATGGCCTTTGGCAAGTACAGAAAGGGCAACAGCCTCAAAGGGTGCGGAGCAAAGTCAGGACATGCGGGGACCAAGCAGCAATCGGTATTGTAATTGTAAACTGTCGAAGCTGCGTTGGTAAAGTACCGGAACTTCAAGCGCTGATAGAAAGCACCGAAGCTGAAATCGTTATAGGTACAGAGAGCTGGCTTAAGCCAGAGATAAATTCTGCCGAAATTTTTACAGAGGTACAGACGGTGTTTAGGAAGGATAGATTGCATGCAACCGGTGGTGGAGTGTTTGTCGCTGTTAGTAGTAGTTTATCCTGTAGTGAAGTAGAAGTGGATAGTTCCTGTGAATTATTATGGGCGGAGGTTACACTCAACAACCGAGCTGGGTTAATAATTGGCTCCTTTTACCGACCTCCCGACTCAGCAGCGTTAGTGGCAGAACAACTGAGAGAAAATTTGGAATACATTTCGCATAAATTTCCTCAGCATGTTATAGTCTTAGGTGGAGATTTCAATTTACCAGATATAGACTGGGACACTCAGATGTTTAGGACGGGTGGTAGGGACAGAGCATCGAGTGATATTATACTGAGTGCACTATCCGAAAATTACCTCGAGCAATTAAACAGAGAACCGACTCGTGGAGATAACATCTTGGACCTACTGATAACAAACAGACCCGAACTTTTCGACTCTGTAAGTTCAGAACAGGGAATCAGTGATCATAAGGCCGTTGTAGCATCCCTGAATATGGAAGTTAATAGGAATATAAAAAAAGGGAGGAAGGTTTATCTGTTTAGCAAGAGTAATAGAAGGCAGATTTCAGACCACCTAACAGATCAAAACGAAAATTTCTGTTCCGACACTGACAATGTTGAGTGTTTATGGAAAAAGTTCAAGGCAATCGTAAAATGCGTTTTAGACAGGTACGTGCCGAGTAAAACTGTGAGGGACGGGAAAAACCCACCGTGGTACAACAACAAAGTTAGGAAACTACTGCCAAAGCAAAGAGAGCTTCACTCCAAGTTTAAACGCAGCCAAAACCTCTCAGACAAACAGAAGCTAAGCGATGTCAAAGTTAGCGTAAGGAGGGCTATGCGAGAAGCGTTCAGTCAATTCGAAAGTAAAATTCTATGTACCGACTTGACAGAAAATCCTAGGAAGTTCTGGTCTTACGTTAAATCAGTAAGTGGCTCGAAACAGCATATCCAGACACTCCGGGATGATGATGGCATTGAAACAGAGGATGACACGCGTAAATCTGAAATACTAAACACCTTTTTCCAAAGCTGTTTCACAGAGGAAGACCGCACTGCAGTTCCTTCTCTAAATCCTCGCACAAACGAAAAAATGGCTGACATCGAAATAAGTGTCCAAAGAATAGAAAAGCAACTGGAATCACTCAACAGAGGAAAGTCCACTGGACCTGACGGGATACCAATTCGATTCTACACAGAGTACGCGAAAGAACTTGCCCCCCTTCTAACAGCCGTGTACCGCAAGTCTCTAGAGGAACGGAGGGTTCCAAATGATTGGAAAAGAGCACAGGTAGTCCCAGTCTTCAAGAAGGGTCGTCGAGCAGATGCGCAAAACTATAGACCTATATCTCTGACGTCGATCTGTTGTAGAATTTTAGAACATGTTTTTTGCTCGAGTATCATGTCGTTTTTGGAAACCCAGAATCTACTATGTAGGAATCAACATGGATTCCGGAAACAGCGATCGTGTGAGACCCAACTCGCGTTATTTGTTCATGAGACCCAGAAAATATTAGATACAGGCTCCCAGGTAGATGCTATTTTTCTTGACTTCCGGAAGGCGTTCGATACAGTTCCGCACTGTCGCCTGATAAACAAAGTAAGAGCCTACGGAATATCAGACCAGCTGTGTGGCTGGATTGAAGATTTTTTAGCAAACAGAACACAGCATGTTGTTATCAATGGAGAGACGTCTACAGACGTTAAGGTAACCTCTGGCGTGCCACAGGGGAGTGTTATGGGACCATTGCTTTTCACAATATATATAAATGACCTAGTAGATAGTGTCGGAAGTTCCATGCGGCTTTTCGCGGATGATGCTGTAGTATACAGAGAAGTTGCAGCATTAGAAAATTGTAGCGAAATGCAGGAAGATCTGCAGCGGATAGGCACTTGGTGCAGGGAGTGGCAACTGTCCCTTAACATAGACAAATGTAATGTATTGCGAATACATAGAAAGAAGGACCCTTTATTGTATGATTATTATTGTATGAAGAAGTTTCGTGATCATACTATTGTAATAGGGGGAGACTTCAATCTACCAGGTATAGCATGGGATAGTCACACAATCAGAACTGGAGCCAGGGACAGAGACTCTTGTGACATTATCCTGACTGCCTTGTCCGAGAATTACTTCGAGCAGATAGTTCGAGAACCAACTCGTGAAGCTAACGTTTTAGACCTCATAGCAACAAATAGACCGGAACTTTTCGACTCCGTGAATGTAGAAGAGGGTATCAGTGATCATAAGTCAGTGGTTGCATCAATGACTACAAGTGTAATAAGAAATGCCAAGAAAGGAAGGAAAATATATTTGCTTAACAAGAGTGATAGGGCACAAATCGCAGAATATCTGAGTGACCACCATCAAACGTTCATTTCTGAGGAAGAGGATGTGGAACAAAAATGGAAAAAATTCAGAAACATCGTCCAGTACGCCTTAGATAAGTTCGTACCGACTAAGGTCCAAAGCGAGGGGAAAGATCCACCGTGGTATAACAATCATGTACGAAAGGTACTACGGAAACAAAGAAAGCTTCATCATAGGTTTAAGAGTAGTCGAATCATAGCTGATAAGGAAAAGCTGAACGAAGCGAAAAAGAGCGTAAAGAGAGCAATGAGAGAAGCATTCAACGAATTCGAACATAAAACATTGGCAAACAATCTAAACAAGAACCCTAAAAAGTTTTGGTCATATGTAAAATCGGTAAGCGGATCTAAATCCCCTATTCAGTCACTCGTTGACCACGATGGCACCGAAACAGAGGACGACCGAAGAAAGGCAGAAATACTGAATTCAGTGTTCCGAAACTGTTTCACTGCGGAAAATCGTAACACGGTCCCTGACTTCAGCCGTCGCACGGACGCCAAAATGGAAAATATTGAAATAAACGATATCGGAATTGAAAAACAACTGCTATCACTTAGTAGCGGAAAAGCATCCGGACCAGACGAGATACCCTTAAGATTCTACAGTGATTATGCTAAAGAACTTGCCCCCTTTCTATCAGCAATTTATCGTAGATCTCTGGAAGAACGTAAAGTACCTAGCGACTGGAAGAAAGCGCAGGTCGTTCCCATTTTCAAGAAGGGTCATAAATCAGATGCGAATAATTATAGGCCTATTTCGCTTACGTCAATCTGTTGTAGAATAATGGAACATGTTTTGTGTTCTCGTATTATGACGTTCTTAGATAATACAAATCTCCTTCATCATAACCAACATGGATTCCGCAAACAGAGATCATGTGAAACTCAGCTCGCCCTATTTGCCCAAGAAATTCACAGTGCCGTAGACACTGGCGAGCAGATTGATGCCGTATTCCTGGACTTCAGGAAGGCATTTGATACGGTTCCGCACTTACGTTTAGTGAAAAAAATACGAGCTTACGGAATATCGGACCAGGTTTGTGATTGGATTCAGGATTTCCTAGAAGAAAGAACACAACATGTCATTCTTAACGGTTCAAAATCTGCAGATGTAGAGGTAATTTCGGGAGTACCGCAAGGAAGCATGATAGGACCTTTATTGTTTACAATATACATAAATGACTTAGTTGACAACATCGGTAGCTCCGTGAGGCTATTTGCAGATGACACGGTTGTCTACAAGAAAGTAGCAACATCAGAAGACTCGTACGTACTCCAGGAAGACCTGCAGAGGATTAATGAATGGTGCGACAGCTGGCAGCTTTCCCTAAACGTAGATAAATGTAATATAATGCGCATACATAGGGGCAGAAATCCATTCCAGTACGATTATGCCATAGGTGGTAAATCATTGGAAGCGGTAACGACCGTAAAATACTTAGGAGTTACTATCCGGAGCGATCTGAAGTGGAATGATCACATAAAACAAATAGTGGGAAAAGCAGGCGCCAGGTTGAGATTCATAGGAAGAATTCTAAGAAAATGTGACTCATCGACGAAAGAAGTAGCTTACAAAACGCTTGTTCGTCCGATTCTTGAGTATTGCTCATCAGTATGGGATTGTCTATTTGCAGATGACACGGTTGTCTACAAGAAAGTAGCAACATCAGAAGACTCGTACGTACTCCAGGAAGACCTGCAGAGGATTAATGAATGGTGCGACAGCTGGCAGCTTTCCCTAAACGTAGATAAATGTAATATAATGCGCATACATAGGGGCAGAAATCCATTCCAGTACGATTATGCCATAGGTGGTAAATCATTGGAAGCGGTAACGACCGTAAAATACTTAGGAGTTACTATCCGGAGCGATCTGAAGTGGAATGATCACATAAAACAAATAGTGGGAAAAGCAGGCGCCAGGTTGAGATTCATAGGAAGAATTCTAAGAAAATGTGACTCATCGACGAAAGAAGTAGCTTACAAAACGCTTGTTCGTCCGATTCTTGAGTATTGCTCATCAGTATGGGACCCTTACCAGGTTGGATTAATAGAAGAGATAGACATGATCCAGCGAAAAGCAGCGCGATTCGTCATGGGGACATTTAGTCAGCGCGAGAGCGTTACGGAGATGCTGAACAAGCTCCAGTGGCGGACACTTCAGGAAAGGCGTTACGCAATACGGAGAGGTTTATTATCGAAATTACGAGAGAGCACATTCCGGGAAGAGATGGGCAACATATTACTACCGCCCACATATATCTCGCGTAATGATCACAACGAAAAGATCCGAGAAATTAGAGCAAATACGGAGACTTACAAGCAGTCGTTCTTCCCACGCACAATTCGTGAATGGAACAGGGAAGGGGGGATCAGATAGTGGTACAATAAGTACCCTCCGCCACACACCGTAAGGTGGCTCGCGGAGTATAGATGTAGATGTAGATGTAGATTATATGATAGCGGAACAAACACTGGTAGCAGTTACTTCTGTAAAATATCTGGGAGTATGCGTGCGGAACGATTTGAAGTGGAATGATCATATAAAATTAATTGTTGGTAAGGCGGGTACCAGGTTGAGATTCATTGGGAGAGTGCTTAGAAAATGTAGTCCATCAACAAAGGAGGTGGCTTACAAAACACTCGTTCGACCTATACTTGAGTATTGCTCATCAGTGTGGGATCCGTACCAGATCGGGTTGACGGAGGAGATAGAGAAGATCCAAAGAAGAGCGGCGCGTTTCGTCACAGGGTTATTTGGTAACCGTGATAGCGTTACGGAGATGTTTAATAAACTCAAGTGGCAGACTCTGCAAGAGAGGCGCTCTGCATCGCGGTGTAGCTTGCTCGCCAGGTTTCGAGAGGATGCGTTTCTGGATGAGGTATCGAGTATATTGCTTCCCCCTACTTATACCTCCCGAGGAGATCACGAATGTAAAATTAGAGAGATTAGAGCGCGCACGGAGGCTTTCAGACAGTCGTTCTTCCCGCGAACCATACGCGACTGGAACAGGAAAGGGAGGTAATGACAGTGGCACGTAAAGTGCCCTCCGCCACACACCGTTGGGTGGCTAGCGGAGTATGAATGTAGATATATGTGCTACGATCTGCGGAATTTACTTTCCTCGATTTTCTACGACAGAGAATATTTCTGTAAAATTTAACTCTTACACAGAACGATCTGTGTACATAACTTATTTATATGAACTCACTTTGACTTAGTTAGCACTTCTTAGTTACCGGCAGTAGCGAAAACTTTCCAAGAAATCTAAAAAGACGTTTCTTCACCTGCAAACAAAATGACTTTGTAATCATCTCAGAGATAATGCACGTACTTGTAGCTCCTATGGTATGCTAATGGAGGCGCTATGCAAGAACATACACTGTAGCAGAGCTTTCTTCTGAAATTTGAGCCGATTTACAGTATTTATGAATAACAGGTGGAGAGAGCTGTCGTCACATGTTTTCTCAGATTTACGGTGCTGAAAATACACCTCCATTTTACGATTCTTCCTCTTTTCCTGATATCAAATCCTTAACATTACTCGTCTCAAAGTGTCAGATTACTTGAAAAATGGAAATACGTACTAGATGTTTACAAAGAAATCATTAACATTCCCTATAGTTTTTTGATACGTTGGGTTAGACATTTACCTCCTCACTTATGTATTCAACATCCCAGTTATCAGTTACACTGCAGTGGAGTCCATGACCTTTCTGTGAAGAAAGGAAAAATACGAATTTACCTCAATCATTAAGTTTTAAATTATTAAAAATAGGGGCATCTAAAAGTAGGTTTATTAGTTAGGAAAAGCAGTTGCTTTAGGTATAGTTTCAACCAGTATCACACACTTTAGTCTCTCCCTCATTCATGTAACAGCAGACGATTGACGAGTAAACATAGTGATAACTAGAACTGCCTCTATCCGAAGTTCAGTACTTTTAAGAGGAGGAACAGTATCTGTTAAATATTCAATGTATCTCTGACGTCAGCTTTGTAGATTCTCCAACTGATTGTTAACAGTATTGGATCGTATGGTAAACCAAATATACAAGTATGTAACTTCTAAAGCACTTTTAATTTCAGTTTTGAAAGTACGTAGGTCTTCCGTAATAAGTTATACTGCACTAAAAATATATTATTCGGGAGATATTATGCACTTATTTGACAACGTGTCCGATTCTTTCCCTGTGCCACATTCTATTTTCGCCGTGTGTCTTGAAGATAAACTCTCAGCATGGCACAAAATAAGTCACGTTGTAAGTAGTCGTAGCCGCTTCAGTACTGGGTACAGTAACTCAGCAGACTCATACGTCATGGGCAATTAGCAGCAGGAAAAGTGTATACCATTATTTGTCAGGTATGGTGATATCCACAGAACCACGTTTTGAAATACACTAACGCATTGTCCTGTAGGACAGCACTGCGGTTCCGCCAGAAGGCAACCTCGAGTGCTAATGATTTGAAATGGTTGCCAATCTTCCAGGCACTAGTACTGTGCACGGAACGGCCATTTTGAGATTACATGGCAGAGGATTTGAGTGAATTAACGAAGCGTTTGGATACATTCTTCAGTGCACTCTACAACGTCGAAGAAATTGTGTTTATATAGATATCTACGATTTACAGCTGTGTTCACATCATTATGTTCGTTCAAGGATTATGCTACTGAAAAGCGAATGATCCAGTCTGACATGTCGAAACATGCCCTGAAATTTTTTATACGGGATGAATACACAGGAAGAAACACACCGTCAGAATTTTAACTGCAAAGACGCAATGAAAGCATTTTCTTAAAAAAGGCTGAAAATTGGCCAAATCCGTAGCTCGCCAGGAAGCTGGATAAATGAACGCCCCCACCGCAACTGTAGCGAACTGCACATGTGCAAGAGACCAGAAGAATATCCTTGGTTGGCGGCGCATTGGTAATCGGATAACGCCACGCGCGGTATCGTAATTTGTAAAGCGAATTTCCGTTTCGTTGATAGTTTCTCTGAAACAATTGTTCGCTGTTACTGTTCGCTCAGATTTGCAACTCACTTGATATCCCCAATAATTACCAGCTGCTTTTGCCGTGTCCCACGTGTTAACGATGTAGACTACACAGAATTAGTATTCGTTGTGTTTAATGCTTAATGTTAAGCAGCGCGCAAAGCCGGTTGTGCTCTACAACATCTGACCGTGAACTGTATAACTGGAAGAAAGACTTACACGAAGTTATAAATATGAACGAATATGAAACACGATAAAGTGTGAAAGAAAAACAATGATATTCGAGGTTCTCTATTGAATTCTTCGTGAGAGGCAGGGCACCGTTACCGATGGAGATCTATGACACTAGGCCCTTCGAAGCCCAAGTGAGATGCACATAGCTAATTTCAGAGCTTCTTAGACGTGGTTAATCAGATTCAAGAGATCATACAGTATAGGGAGCAGTCAAATACGAAGTTTACTTCAAGTAAACATGTAGAGCAGATACCACCACTCCGCAGCTGAGGTGAAGATGAAGATTGCTGTTATCCCCACATCTGCTGTGCCTAACCTTGAACAGTCAGGATCGTGGAAGGAACTGCGAGCAAACCGCACTTCATTATTTGAGAGCGAAAAAAGAGAGACACTGTTGCGCAATCGATTAACTCTATAGCACATTCGTATACATCAATGACAGTGATAGCTGTGAATGGATTACTGTTTCCGCTGCTTTACATCTGTCTTCAAAAACTTCAAGACAAGTTCAGACCAAAAATAGAAAGGGACTGTTGAAAGGGGACTGTATGTTCCATTTCAACTGTTTAAAGTAATGTAATGTTCACTTGGTATCGAGGCATACTAGCAGTGACATCTAAGGTAAACTTGGCACTGTCCTAATCTTTGAGAGAAGAGGTGCACGTTTGTGTTTCATTTTTTATTCTTATGTACGTGTGCACATCCTAACATTTTCCTTGATTTGTCCTCATTCAATAATTTAATTTTGTTTAAATTTTTGTTTGTTTGGGTTTGTATGAGTGAGCTTTCTGCTAGTGAGATGGGGTCTGGCAAAGATAGTAGGTCTGAAGCCGGAAGTTTATTAGGTCGATACTCTGCAGTCTTGTAAAAGAAACCAAAGACGTGCGTGGCGAGTATCCATCAGCTGCAGTTGGCCAATATAGTTAGGCAGACCTCCCCTCTACTCTGTGGAAGTTGAAGGAACTGGCAGTTAGCACCATTGCGGATCGGTGTCAGCTGGAGAGGAGGCCTTGGTGGTAAGACGGAGCAGGTGTACTTCGTTTAGTGCTATGAAAAGAAAAGCTAGCTCCTACATTGTAAGCATGTGTAGCATCTAAGTTGGAATATTAATCAATTGCTTCTTTTTGCATACAACATATTGTGTTAATTTATGAGAGGACATTTCAGTTTGATAGGGTGTCAAATCAATAATTTGAGTTGGGCAATACTTAGGTCCTTTGTTCGGGTAATGATCCACTTATTTTTTCATATTTCAGGAATTAGTTTTAAGATAGCGTGTGTTAGAGATAACTGAAATATTTAAGTGAGTGGTTTTTTTCAACTTTAAGTTGCTATAAATTCAGTATATGAATCCAAGACAGCTTTCATTTTGCGTGTGACGCTTTGATCAATGGCCAAGCACGTTTTCTGGCGAGTATTATTAGCACCTATGTCTCCGTGTGGTACGTACCACATTTGCACTTACATGACAGCAAGAAAACTATAATGTGCTTGAGCCACATCATAAGCTGAGAAAATGCGAGTGCAGACATTACGACAGAATTACTAAATGGTGAGTAAATATCCGGTAATCGTCTCCATGTCATTCTTGGCTGGAATTACACGACGATAACCGTGAAGCCGGCCGGAGTGGCCGAGCGATTCTAGGCGCTACAGTCTGGAACCGTATGACCGCTACGGTCGCAGGTTCGAATCCTGCCTCGGAATGGATGTGTGTAATGTCGTTAGGTTAGTTAGGTTTACGTAGTTCTAAGTTCTAGGGGACTGATGACCTCAGAAGTTAAGTCCCATAGTGCTCAGAGCCATTTGAACCATTTGATAACCGTGAAACGTGATGGTGTTCATTGCAGGCAGTGACGTGTGTTAGAATTAATCAATGAACACCAAACAATGGAAGAAAACCGCGTATGCAGATTTGAATATGTACTTGGGGTCTGTCCACGGTGAGTACATATGTCATCGATCAATAGTCCGATGAAGGCTTCATGGACCATTGAACGATATGTTTTACCGATCCCAAGAAATTAAATTTAAACACTGGAAAGTGGTGCGTACAGACTTCTTAAGTAACACAATTCTTTCACGTTGTTTTGTCGTTATCATTTGCCTTATTCTCGGATGAGGCCGTTTCATTGTCAGTTCAGCAGTTGCTAACTGTATGATCATAATTTTCTTGTCCAAAAATGTTTGAGATTGATGCGTGAGTGCAAATAATTTGGTTTGTTGGGTTGTTTAAAGCAGTTAAAATCTTAGTTTGCTAGGACACAGTCATAGTATATCCCATGTGCATAGTGATTACAGTACAAAAAAAGCGAGACCATAATTAATGTTAGGATTAAACAAATGAATTCAATAAAGTTAGGTACATGCCTCTGATACATCGCTGAAACTTCATGTCGCGCTTAATATTAGTGAATCGTATTTGAGCTTGGGGGCCTCACTTCGCATGAGGTTAAGACAGAATTTTAAATTATAATGCCAGTAATAAAATGTTAGTAGTTAGGTAAAAGAGTTATAAAATAAACTTGTGCGTGATTTTGAAAATGAGAATTTGACTGGACTATTAATTCAGTAGCATTCCCATTTTCCCGCCCTGTTTGTTTCCCAAGAGCAAAAGTTTAAGTTAACGGACAGAAGGTCCGCCATTGAACATCACTGACAGTGACTCTGGCATGGTTAAAGTAAAAACAGTGTGGTTCGAGGATGGTTCTCGTCTCAGGTTGCGAAGTACAAAATAATAGCGTTTGTGCGCGACAGATAATGGGGAACAAAATCAACTTTGTTTATAGAAAATTAACTTCTGAATTATCTCACGGCGCGGGCCATATTTGGACTTGTGTGAGTTTACAGATTTAGTGTCGCACTTGAACAGAGGATGTAGCGACAAGGTACCTTTAAGAATTTCATATTATGGCGTAGGATACATTGGTTACAACAGCCAGATCTGTGAGGTCAGATAAACATGAACAGGGATATCAATATGTAGACTGAATTCACTAATCGGAGTCCATAACTTAGGAAGAGGTAGCGGAAGCTCCTCCGAGCCTCTTTTAAATAATTTAACAGATCTTCTCTCATTGTTTAGTGGCAAAAATCTAACACTCAATGTATCACAATCTCTAGAAATAGGCGAAAATAATATTTAACATTGCATAGGAAACGGTTTCTAGCCAGTTGAAGAATTTAATTCGTCGCTTTGGTTGAACTCTTGGCCTGGACATAACGCCATTTGTGTTTGAGGAGGACAACAAAAAACTGTTGACATAATTCTGACTGCACACAGAACAAACAATGTGACTCTCACTCTTAAGAAAGGTTTTTCTCGGTTGTGGAAAGTATTTTTAACGAAATTTTCGGACAATATAATTTCTTATAGCGTCACGTCGTTGGAGGTTTATCAGGGGAAGAGTATTCTTAAGCTTCAGTCATTTATGCATTACCAGTGTGCATCGTTAGGTTTTACGAATTTCAGTAAGTATACATGGTATGTAGCACACGAAGCAGAGCAACGAAACAGACCATTTCTTATTCCACAGCAATTCTGTCTATATATAACTAGTAATTACTGTGAAGAGGCTGAATTAATTAATTTTTCTTTCTTTGGGTGTAACTGTTGCAGAAAATATATTCAAATGACACTTCGCGTTACTGTAAGGACTATGGGTAATAAAGAAGGAACTGTATCACCGTTAGTGAACTATACATTATATCTGCAACAATTTAGCTGGTGATATTAACTGCCTCTTATTCAAAAAATTTATGATATGTGTCATTTTTGTATGGTTTAATATTTCAAATTCGTGTGAGGCTTTTTGGATACGTGCGCTAAGCGGCCCTACGCTCTCTCGTCACGGGCGATCGCGCGCTAGGCAGGAAAGGCCGTATAAACCGCTTTCGTAAGCAGTTCCTCATGCGACAGTTTTTAATGCATTGCGTCTTAGCAGATAAAATTTTGGCAGTGCAGTTGTTCCACCATAAGAAATTTCTAGGTGCGTATGGACACTGACTAAATGACTGAATTATTCCCTTGTGAGCTTCTACTAATATATCGTTTTCCTGATCTTAAAGGATCTTTCCTGCTGGAAAGACGTGATCTCCACGTTTCCTATAGGAGCCGGTTTGGTGGTCTACATACAAATAGTCACTTAAGGGTAATCTGTACTCCCTTACTTTACTGCTCAAATTAACCTCAAGTCAGTGAACTGCGCCACTGGGTCTTCCGTTTTTGTAATGTGCAAATCTCGATTGCGTATAGACGGAAGTATTTCTTAAAATAAGAAAAAGATCAGAAGAACAAAAAATTGATATGGAGCACTGTGGGTAAGGTAAATAAAGCTTTTCAACAAAGATTCCGATTTTTATCAAGCGGAAAGATTACAATCAGTATTCGAACATTTAGAGTTTCTCGACGAGTAAGAGAGATATACGTATTTGAAGCTACTCGATTTACTAGGAATGACAGGGAAATAAATGTACAACAAATTACATTATTTTACAAACACAACTGTTCATGGACTGTGCGGCTGGTCCCGGCGGAGGTTCGAGTCCTCCCTCGGGCATGTGTGTGTGTGTTTGTCCTTAGGATAATTTAGGTTAAGTAGTGTGTAAGCTTAGGGACTGATGACCTTAGCAGTTAAGTCCCATAAGATTTCACACACATCTGAACATTTTGAACAACTGTTCAAATAACAATTCGACAAGAAACAAATTTAAACGTTTTACTTCTATTTCGTACAGGAGTGTATTACCACAAGTAGTTTCAATTTATTTTGAAAACATTGTTTTGGAAAATAAAAAGTAAACGCAAAAAATATGCTAGGGCAGATTGGAAAATTTTATATTCCTCTGTATTTACTGTTACGTGGCATTCGTGTTTCTTCAATTATTTGTGACCGGTGAATGATTTAGTTTTCGTGTTACCAGAAAATGAGCTTATCGTACGAGGCAGTTTAGCTATGAGTGCTGCAATGTCACTGTACTGAGTAGACTTCATTACTTAAAAGACACACACAAATGAGAAACTACAAGCTCCTAGCGCACCTGATAGGGATACTGTAATGTATCACGCCTAACGCAATTACGAGGCGACCGTCATGGTAATCACAGTGCTATAATGGCCACTTTAACGTGTTAGAGAGCGTCGCACTACACGAGGATCCGCTGTGTTGGAGTTGCTGCAAACTATCAATGTGGCGACCAGTAATTTGATATTAAACTGCATTATCATAAGAGCTATTTATTAACCTTTACAATTCCTCTGTCTGAAAATTGACGACGTTAAAATATTTAAAGCTACGTAACGTATTTAAGATGATAGAGTGAAGTGTAAGTGAGGTAAAAGTTCGCTAACCGGAAAATAAAATAGATTAAAGTATCTAAAATGCCGTGGCATTGATTCTGTTATTGTTAGAACGAACGCAAGGAGTAACTGTGTTCAGCATCCTAAGGTTTCCTCTGTAGAATTGGTTCCCTCACTGAAATGGTAGTGCCATTTTTTAGCAGAACTGTGCAAAACAATGGCAAAGTCGTTTGCTTAACACTTTCTGGTTAGCATGCGAACGAGGTTCTGTGATAAGGGGAGATATAACGCCTAGTTGACGACGAGATTATTAGCGACAGATCAGAAGTTTAGATTGTTAGTCTGGGAAAATATGTGGATGACGATCGCAAGTCTCCTTCTCCTAAGAAATCTTGCCAGCGTTCGCCTTAATCGATTTAAGGAAACCACGGAAATTTTCAGTCTGTATGCCTAGAGCAGGATTTGAATTCCGTCAGCATGTGGTGTATTGCTATCGTGCCACCATGGCCTTCACGTATTAGTAGCAGCTCATGAGAGAGGAGGAATCCGTTGGTTGTGGCACAGTAGTGCCATGTACGGGGATTGATTAACGTTACCAGGTTTTATGTGAGTGACAAGAAGGAAACAGAGTATAGGTCGTGCCGCCAGTTGATTTCGATAATTTCAAATTTTCTTAGGTACTATCTAAGTAACAGTGACCTACTTGCAGAAACAGAATTGCTACCCAAACCTTAACTGTTGGTCAATAATCTGTCACCTACGCAACAGGTCTGTATAGCCACTTTGAGTGGAATCATGAGCCTTACACAGGTGGGTCACGTGGGGAGTCACTTGTACCTACACTCAGCTAGCTAGGACATGCTTTCCAAAGTCAGTATTCTGATGTAATTACATCCAGGCCTTGCAAACACTGCTGGTGGGAGTGTAGACCTTTTGGATGAGCATCACTATAAGGAGTACAGGAGTACCATTTTTGGCATAAGAATCTCTTAGCATTCATGTCCGCAGCTCGTGGTCTAGTGGCTAGCTTTGATATCTCTGGATCACGGGGTCTCGGGTTCGATTCCCGGCCGGGTTATGGATTTCCTCTGCCCGGGGACTGGGTGTTTCTGTTGTCCTCATCATACCATCATCATTCGTGAAAGTGGATAGATTGGATTGAGTACTGGTTGGGAATGTGTACGGGCGCTGATGACAGCACCCCCATAAACCAGTCCCTATCATCACCATTTTAGCATTCACCTTAGGCACTCCCTACTGACGCTGACACTTAAGCCTGCTGTCCTAGCCAGTTAAACACACTACAGCTTGTTGAACTATAGTCAAGTAACTGGATTAATCAGTTGGGACTTACTCACTTCCCATCACTCTATTTCTCACTTATCTCATAGTCATCTCTCTCCGCAATAATTTGGTATGGAAGGGCACGGTGAGTTTAATCACAGTGGTTTCTTCACACCAATTTCACTACAGCATCAACATTCTCATTGTCATATATCACAGGTTCCTCTATCTGGGAGAGTCCCTTCAATTTGATTTTGGTGGGAGTTAGACCAGCGCGAGTTCCACCAGCGCCACGGGCGGCGTTGAAGACGAAGATATCGGCTTCGCCTCGGCCAATCTCCGACCGAGTACAATCCGCCAATGACGAGATGACAACGGACTGAAGCCTACTCGGATGATAAAAGAGTAGCTCTCGCCCACTTGGTTATAGATCACCGTCCAGGGCTGACTTAGACAGGGAACGCCATCCTGCCTCGGGCATGGATGTGTGTGATGTCCTTAGGTTAGTTAGGTTAAAGTAGTTCTAAGTTCTAGGGGACTGATGACCTAAGATGTTAATTCCCACATTGCTCAGAGCCATTTGAACCATAAGAACAGGGAACGTCTTTTAGTGAAATCTTAGAAGTGAACAGACAGTTGTTGCAAATTGCATTTAGTATGTACTGTGAAGTTCACCTACGATTATTCACACTTACCCATTGAGGGCCTTTTATGTGTTATATTACATGTCGTGTGGCAGACCTCATGTCGTGTGGCAGATCTACTCACAAAGATAAGTAAACATTTTTTGACTCATTTGTATTACTTTGTTACTAATTTATTGGGGTGTTGTAGAACCTTCGTTCTCCTATCCTGTTACCTCAATCTGTGGCATAGCTGTGTAGTAGCTGGAGGAAAAAATAGTTTTAGCGGTGTAGTGCACCAGAAGAAGTTTCGCGAACTCACAAATTCGGCCTACGCAACAACAGTGGCAACTCGGCCTCCACAGCCGTAGTGACGAGGCCTTTACTAAATAGACAAACTTTTCTGTTGGGTATATGCATTTGCTAGTCTACAGAACACTTAACCAACTAGGAGTTTACAAGGTATCTCAACAGATGTTCGTGTCCCACCTGCGTAATAGCCATTAAGTTCTTGTATATATTCGCAGTGGTGAATTCTTGAGAAATTACCTCTAAAGTCATCCGAGCGGTAAACTCAGTCCCACCTTTTAAAGCCATCAGCGCATTGTATAGCCATGACAGTATCTTAATAGATAATAAAACTATTACTACTAAACAATATATGTTTTAATTGCCTTGTTGTACGCGATTAAATTGAATATTACCGTGATAAATCTGATGAAACAAGGTGCGTGTTTGGTGAACACAGCAGAAGAAACATAAAATCTATTTCTTACTCAACTTGATATCTAATGCCTTTTGTGACTCTCGGAAAGTTAAGGACTATCCTCTCTTTTAAAGAATGAGTAATGACCGTGGTTGCCCCAGGAGCTGTTATCAGCTTGTCTTTAAATGTGTGCTGCATAGTTAGAAACCACCAGCGTATAGTTACAACTAGCTTACTAGCTTCAGCTAGAGGATAGGAGTAGGTATTATCATATAAGCACCTGTCGTCAGTCTGACGCTCACTTGATTTGCTGCGTCTAATACGTTTGGTGAGAAGTCCGAGCTAATCAATAAATGAGGCTCTCATAGTCTAACCATGATTAGATGAACACGTATTACTCTTACTCTGTACGTCTAACTCTTCCACTAAGCGATTTCAAAATGCCCAAGTATTTCAATGACCTTACTTTACTGTTCCTTATACGATCTGCCCGCATACTTTCACGGGCAGCGCGCTGCTTTGCCAAAGAGGAGATGAGTTTGAATAGGAACAAATGCGACCGCTGATCTGGTACATCCATCAGTCTGGGCTTGGTTTTAGACGGTTTTTCAAGCTTGGTTGCGCAAATTACTGGCTGGTACCAAATCTCTGCCACAAAATAATTCATTATTCAAACACAGCCTGCATCTCGTGGTCGTGCGGTAGCGTTCTCGCTTCCCACGCCCGGGTTCCCGGGTTCGATTCCCGGCGGGGTCAGGGATTTTCTCTGCCTCGTGATGGCTGGGTGTTGTGTGCTGTTCTTAGGTTAGTTAGGTTTAAGTAGTTCTAAGTTCTAGGGGACTGATGACCATAGATGTTAAGTCCCATAGTGCTCAGAGCCACAATCAATTATTCAAACAGTTAAAACACCATAAACACAAAGATAAAATTGATGCTCCACATGAATTCCGTCCTTAGGGTAACTGATGGCTATGGGAACAGGAAGGGCATCCAGCCATAAAGTTAACTAAATAAATTTGAAACTTCCTGGCAGATTAAAACTGTGTGCCCGACCAAGACTCGAACTCGGGACCTTTGCCTTTCGCGGGCAAGTGCTCTACCATCTGAGTTACCGAAGCACGACTCACGGCCGGTACTCACAGCTTTACTTCTGCGTGAGTCGTGCTTCGGTAGCTCAGATGGTAGAGCACTTGCCCGCGAAAGGCAAAGGTCCCGAGTTCGAGTCTCGGTCGGGCACAGAGTTTTAATCCGCCAGGAAGTTTCATATCAGCGCACACTCCGCTGCAGAGTGAAAATCTCATTCTGGAAACATCCCCCAGGCTGTGGCTAAGCCATGTCTCCGCTATATCCTTTCTTTCAGGAGTGCTAGTTCTGCAAGGTTCGCAGGAGAGCTTCTGTAAAGTCTGGAAGGTAGGAGACGAGATACTGGCAGAAGTAAAGCTGTGAGTGCCGGGCGTGAGTCGTGCTTCGGTAGCTCAGATGGTAGAGCACTTGCCCGCGAAAGGCAAAGGTCCCAAGTTCGAGTCTCGGTCGGGCACACAGTTTTAATCTGCCAGGAAGTTTCATATCAGCGCACACTCCGCTGCAGAGTGAAAATCTCATTCTGGAAACATCCCCCAGGCTGTGGCTAGGCCATGTCTCCGCTATATCCTTTCTTTCAGGAGTGCTAGTCCTGCAAGGTTCGCAGGAGAGCTTCTGTAAAGTTTGGAAGGTAGGAGACGAGATACTGGCAGAAGTAAAGCTGTGAGTACCGGGCGTGAGTCGTGCTTCGGTAGCTCAGATGGTAGAGCATTTGCCCGCGAAAGGCAAAGGTCCCGAGTTCGAGTCTCGGTCGGGCACACAGTTTTAATCTGCCAGGAAGTTTCATATCAGCGCACACTCCGCTGCAGAGTGAAAATCTCATTCTGGAAACATCCCCCAGGCTGTGGCTAGGCCATGTGTCCGATATATCCTTTCTTTCAGGAGTGCTAGTCCTGCAAGGTTCGCAGGAGAGCTTCTGTAAAGTTTGGAAGGTAGGAGACGAGATACTGGCAGAAGTAAAGCTGTGAGTACCGGGCGTGAGTCGTGCTTCGGTAGCTCAGATGGTAGAGCATTTGCCCGCGAAAGGCAAAGGTCCCGAGTTCGAGTCTCGGTCGGGCACACAGTTTTAATCTGCCAGGAAGTTTCATATCAGCGCACACTCCGCTGCAGAGTGAAAATCTCATTCTGGAAACATCCCCCAGGCTGTGGCTAAGCCATGTCTCCGATATATCCTTTCTTTCGGGAGTGCTAGTTCCGCAAGGTTCGCAGGAGAGCTTCTGTAAAGTTTGGAAGGTAGGAGACGAGATACTGGCAGAAGTAAAGCTGTGAGTACCGGGCGTGAATCGTGCTTCGGTATCTCAGATGGTAGAGCACTTGCCCGCGAAAGGCAAAGGTCCCGAGTTCGAGTCTCGGTCGGGCACACAGTTTTAATCTGCCAGGAAGTTTCATATCAGCGCACACTCCGCTGCAGAGTGAAAATCTCATTCTAAAATAAATTTGCCAAATCATAAAAACAACCAGCACCGTAGGACAAGATAAACCATACGACAGAGAGAATTTTCGTTCCGTAAGTTTACTAATCATGTGATCCACTCGTAAAGAAAGATACTCAGGAACCTCATTCAATTGTTAAAATTTAAACTAGTGTCTTTAAAACAAAGAGAAATGAATGGTTTTTACTAACTTTCTGAACAAGTCTATATGTAGTCGGAGTCATCAAGTAAAATACATAGCTAAATATTATATGAAATGAAGAAGCGTAAACAGCACTTTAAGAAGGTAGAGCGATTTAAAAACTGAAAATAGTAATTCCATACTGTGTACGTAACACTGCATTTTACATTAAATGATATAGTATTACATAATAGTATATCACTCTGTTCTTCCAAACACAAAATGTCGTGCTACTTCAAATTCTAGGACTCTTTGTGAATGTTTCGACGTTTTATGGCTAGAATTTAAGTTGTTTAGTAACAGAGGAGACCCATCTTCAAACCCTATCCCGGCCGTAGCGCGTGGTGGATCCACCGTCGAACCCTATCCTTGATGTAACGCATTGTGGCTCCGCCTACGAGCTCTGCGCTGATCCTATCTCGAACCTACCCCGTGCTACGGGGGCCCTCACGTGTAACCGATGCAGCCACAGACGCATACCGAGAAATAGCGCAGTTGCACTAGGTGTTGACAACTGTAACACATTTACAAGCAATTTTAGAATACGTGGGGAGAAGTGATGTCATGTTCACAGAGCAGGGGTGACATAAAATCTGTAAAATTAAGAAAATTGACGGAAAATTCGTATAAATTGAGGGGAAATACTCCAAAATGTGAAGAAATTGAGGGAGAATGAGGGAGTACTTACATGTTTGCCTGGTGAAGGAAAATTCTTGTACGTGGAAACGAGTATTTGACAGCAAGAAGAATACGAAAACAATTTGACATGGAAGCACAAGGAACCAGGGAAACAGTCGTTTTTCGCGGACAGCGATACGACAACTGGAATAGATTGTTTAACATGGATGATCACCAAATATAGAGTAATTAATTTATATATGTCCGATGACAAGCCCAGGTGTGACCCCAAAGTTATCGGCAGCCACCTAATAGATGTTTATAAAGTGTCCTTAGCTAAAGAGCATTGTATTACCAGCTTGGGGACTAATACACAACTATAGAATGGATCGCCTGTTTGACCCTGTTCACGTATTTTAAACTCTAATAAATAGTATTTATAACGTTCTTCTCTGTACTCTCTATCAGCCACAACAATGCGGTGTCAGCTAACAAATACCTCTGAATAGTGTTTTAACAACGTTCTGCTGCAAGTCTAATGAGGTAATAGGGATACAGGCAAGTTGAATGCTTTCTTTGATGATTTTTCTGGAAAAGAAAACCATATGCCTCTAAATTAACATGTATTTGCGTTTAAGGATGAAAGAAAGTAGATGGAGTAATCTGTTGAAAGGGACTGTAAAGAGATATGATTTAATGGTAGACTGATGAAGCATTCTAGAGAGAGGATGTTGCGGCAGATCATTTATCACACATTTAACCATTTCTTTCCATTTTCTGTCGGGATGCATCAGTTGCGTAAACTTGCAATTCACTCGTATTGAGTTTCATGTTCTGTGTGTGACTTGGAACGTTATCTGCCAGCAGTCGTTAATAGCAAACCTCTCCAACCACAGTCAGCAGAAGACTTCCAACACACGTGTGATGAATCGCGTCCACCAAACCTATGGGAAACCAATTCTGCCCTCTCCTCCTTAAAGTTTCTTACCATAGTAAGTGGGATAGCGAAGTTGCATGGTGAATTTTTGTCTCATGTTGGAAATATATTTCCTGCATTGGGGTATTAACAGCGTTGCATTCCAAACTATTAATATATTGGAAACCAATCTGCTTCAACATTATAGCATGATCAAGTGCAGAACCATAGGCTTAGGAGTGTGTGTTTATGTTGTACGATCATTTCTCTCTTCCCTGTACCTTCTTGGTATGGAATACAAAACTACAACTTTACTGCAGAATGGATAGCACAAGTGATTTACGTAAAATGTTTCGAACTTCTTACGTCTGCAGCTCCATAATGCCTATAACATACGTTTCTCCTTCTTCTTAGTCGTATGTTATATCACCACAAAACTCCCAAGTGTATCAGGTTCGTATGTGCTATACATCAATGACTGCTGACCTCCTCAGCACATATGCATCTAGAGATATCATGTAAGATGCAGCACTAAGGGCGAAATCTGGAGACCGAAGGGGCAGCTCGTTTCGAAATAGAGGGTAAAGTGCTGCTATGGATATGGTTCGTTTGTTGGGGTGGTTATCATCAAAGATGTTGGTGGGATCTCTCAATCTCCGACTCTACCCTAAGAATGCGAGAATTGTTTATGACTCCCATCCAAATAGGGGTAGAAGGCAAATTGTAATAAAATCATACAGAATTCATAAAGTGCTTCTGCTAAGGAACGTAGTTTTTGCACCTCTTCTCTGCTGATAGCTATTTTATACATCAAAAAACAGTATTTGTGTCATGTGATTTAGGCAGTGTAACAGGGTTTGCAATATGTTCACATGTATATTACCTCGCAAAATAACGGAGGAGATGGTTTAGCAATGATGAAGAAATTGAGAAGCATGCTGCAGTGTCATTGACTGATAGCATCAACGGAACGAGGCGATGAGACACCTTTTTGATGTGACAACTCGTCGAGAGTGATGGTTTGGACCTTGAATAATTGGGTAAAATGCGATGAAATTACGGGAAACCTGGAAAATACGTAAAACTGATGAAAAAACGACTAAAATGTGTAGGTATGAGTGTATTTACATGCTCGTCTGGATGCATGAAAATCATTCCATTGCTCCCTCAGTGGGATTGACATCTGATAGTGCATACTGTCCGTGCTCCGTTAGTTTAAGTCCTGCAGAGTACTCCCTTCTTCCAAATATGGCTATGCATTATAAGTCATAAAAATGAAAAACGAAGTGCCCAAAAATTAGGAGGCCAGGATGACTATCACCTAGGTCACCTGTGTGCTTATGCACCACAAAAATGAGGAATCAATGCTCTGGGTCTCTTTGAAAATGGAACGCTGAGACATCTGGCACCCCGTCGCTGTGGGAGATGAGATTAAATGCAGAGGTCATCACCTTCAGACAGCTGTTTGGAAACGCTCCACAATGAAATAAACTCTTCCAGTTTCCATATGTTGTGACCTCTTCCACAGTTTTTTTGAATAACAAACATTACTCTGTCTTTTATTTCAATAATTCTGTGTGTTGTGGGAGCAGCTTTTATACACTATGTAATGTCGGGCTGTGGGAGCCGATGGATCGAAGTGTGTTACTGTTGATTTAGCACCTGACACAGACCCCCAACTCATGATAGAAAAACAAAGTGTATGACTGTTTACACAGCTGCAGTCATACACTGTTTCCGTGAGTTACAGCAAAAAACAATGTATCAAAAAGCTTGTGAAACGACAACACAAGAACCCCTTATCGTGATTAACAGTCTGTGGGATATGGCCTTCCTTAAGCACAGGCAACAAATCTTAACACAGGTCCGTGGAAGAAATTTCGATCACTGGCCGCCTGCTCCAATGGAGCAATAAATGTACATTTAATTGGATCACCAAATGTGGTGGATGCCAACACGCAGACGGTATTTGTTCCCGATATATCGGACGAGAGAGCTGCAGTAAAACCTTACTGAGTTCTCTACTGGGTGACATTAGTGAAGATTTTATAGTTAGTAGTCCTACTCCGTTACCCGTCAGATGGTACAAAAATAACGAGGAGAGAGAGAGACGGAGGGATTGGGAGAGAGAGAGAGAGAGAGAGAGAGAGAGAGAGAGAGAGAGAGAGAGAGAGAGAGCGAGACATGCTGTGCTGTCAGCAAAGTTTCGGACCCTATTACACTGTCGTATGCATAGCGTGGTACGTTTAGTTTAGTTTAGTTATGTCATATTCCGCAGATAATTTTTACGATTATTTTATAGACATAATGTGGAACAAGTTAGGTTACAAGGTATAAATATACACTTGAATAGTGCTAATATTAATATTACTGAAATTTTTAGTTCTACATATGCAACTACATTTAGAGGTACATTTTTTTTACCAGTTCTGAAATAGAAACTCGTCCATGGAATAGAAAGAGTTGTTTAAAAGAAACGATTTTAAGCTTGACTTAAAACTTGATCTTGTTCCTGACAGACACTTTATGTTGTTGGCAAATGATCAAAGATTTTTGCTGCTGAATAATGTACTCCTTTTTGAGGAACTGACAGCTTCAATAAAGGTTAGGAAAGGTCATTTTTCCCTCTAGTTTTGTACGTATGAACATCACTGTTCTTCGGGAATTGAGATGGATTATTTATAACGAATTTCATTAGCGAATATGTGTACTCTGATGGTGCAGTTAAAATACCTAACTCCTTGAATAGGTGCCTACATGACGTCCTTGGGAGGACACCACTAATTATTCCCATTGCTCTCTTTTGTGCAATTAATACTTTATGTCTAAGTGGTGAGTTACCCCAGAAAACTACTCCATAAGACATTATTGAGTGGAAATATGCAAAGTACGTTAGGAGGTTGATCTGCTTATTACCAAGACTAGCGATTATACGAAGAGAGAAAGAAGCTGAACTAAATTGTTTGAGAAGCTCAGTAATACGCTTCTTCCAGTTCAGGTAGTCATCAATGTGAACACCCAAAAATGTGGAGAAATCTACCCCATTAACTGAGCCCTGTTCATATGCTACATCAATTGTCCGTATGACTCTATTCGGTGTACAGAACTGGATATAGTGAGTTTTTTCAAACTTAAGGGGGAGTCCATTTTCTGAGAACCACTTAATAATTCTTTGAAAGACATCCTTAACAATATCTCAACCTGCTTTTTTTGGAATGGGTTTTATTATAACACTTGTATCATCTGCAGAAAGTACTACTTCTGCTTGCTGAACGTTAAGTGAGCGGCCATTCACATGAATAAGGATCAGCAGAGGACCCAAAATTGAACCCTGTGGGACTTCTTTTGTAATAATTCCCCATTACTAGAATTTACCACCCTCCCAACAAAATTTCTGTTATTCATCACAACTTTTTGCTTTCTTTTCGTTAAGTATGATTCAAACCAAATGTGTGTATAGCCTTCAATTCCATAACATCTGAGTTTTTCTAAGAGAGTGACATGACTCACACAGTCAAATGCCTTGGTAAGATCACAAAAAATACCAACTGGTGATAATTTGTTACGTAGGGCTTGTACTATTCGATGGGTAAATGTGTAGATAGTATTCTCAGTCGGGTAACCCTTCCAGAATCCGAACTGTGACATGCTCAGTAAATTATTTTCACTTAAATGTGAGACTACTCTTGAATACATAGATTTTTCGAACAGTTTAGAAAACTAAGTCAAAAATGACATTGGTCTATAATTGTTTAAGTCACTCTTGTTCCCTGTCTTATGAAGAGGTTTGACAATTGCGTATTTCAATCTGTCTGGAAAAATTCCCTGTGCCAGTGAAGCATATATCACTAAGGGCTCCATTTATTAAATTAGAACAACACTTCAAAATTCTGTTAGAGACTCCACCAACACCACATGAGCTCTTGTTTTTCAGTGTATTTATAATTCCCTTAATTTCAGTGGGGGATGTTGGTGCTCTTTTTAAGGGCCTAAAGTCCTGGGGAATGACATTTTTAACATATTTTTTTGCTTCTTTAACTGAACCCTATAACCCTATTTTGGCTGCTACATTAAGAAAGTAACTTTTGAAAATAGTAGCAACTTGTGAATTATTACTCACAACATCATCATTTAGCTTTATTGCTATGGTATGCCGCGCAGTGTCAGACTGCCCCGTCTCCCGTTTGACAATATTCCATATAGTTTTAATCTTATTATCCGCATTATTAATTTCTGTCAGAACACATAAGCTTCTCGACTTCTTAATAACTTTCCTTAAAATATTGCATTATCTTTTGTAGTAAGCAAGTAACGTCGGATCCTGACTTATTCTGGCCTGAACATATATTTTCCTCTTCCTCTTACACGATATCTTAATTCCCTTAGTAATCCATGGCTTACTTGACTTTGCAATGGCATTTTTTGATAACGTTTCAGAAAAGTAAATCTCAAATACTGAGACAAATTTACGGTGGAATACGTTGAATTTGGCGTCAGAATCATTTTCTGTGTATTCTTCATCCCATTGTACCTCTTCTAGGCTGCTCTTAAAACTCTGTACCCTGTTCGCATCAATAAGCCTCTCTGCCTTGTATGAACATGCCTGAAGCCTGTAAGGTGCTATATGTGCTATCTTCATTAATTGTGCATCATGATCAGATAGTCCTGTAACAACTGGGTATACATTAATTGTTTCTACCTCAGCACTGTCTATGAAAATATTATCGATAAGTGACCTAAGATCCTGCTGCACACGAGTTGGAAAATTTACAACAGATCCTAAATTGAACCAACCAAACAAAGATTCTAGCTCATTTTTCCTATCCGTATCTTTTAAGAAATCTACATTAAAATCACCACAAACCACTAAATGCTTCTTATTGTCTGACAGGAAGCTGAATAATGCCTCCAGATTTTTCATGAATAGCTGATAGTTACCTTGAGGGGATCTGTAGATTGTTACTATTACAGTTGTTGTTGTTGGGTCTTCAGTCCTGAGACTGGTTTGATGCAGCTCTCCATGCTACTCTATCCTGTGCAAGCTTCTTCATCTCCCAGTACCTACTGCAACCTACATCCTTCTGAATCTGCTTAGTGTATTCCTCTCTTGGTCTCCCTCTACGATTTTTACCCTCCACGTTGCCCTCCAGTAGTAAATTGGTGATCCCTTGATGCCTCAAAACATGTCCTACCAACCGATCCCTTCTTCTAGTCAAGTTGTGCCACAAACTCCTCTTCTCCCCAATTCTATTCAATACCTCCTCATTAGTTATGTGATCTACCCATCTAATCTTTAGCATTCTTCTGTAACACCACATTTCAAAAGTTTCTATTCTCATCCTGTCCAAACTATTTATCGTCCATGTTTCACTTCCATACATGGCTACACTCCATACAAATACTTTCAGAAACGACTTCCTGACACTTAAATCTATACTCGATGTTAACAAATTTCTCTTTTTCAAAAATGCTTTCCTCGCCATTGCCAGTCTACATTTTATCCTCTCTACTTCGACCATCATCAGTTATTTTGCTCCCCAAATAGCGAAACTCATTTATTACTTTGAGTGTCTCATTTCCTAATCTAATTCCCTCAGCATCATCCGACTTAAGTCGACTACCTTCCATTATCCTCGTTGTGCTTTTGTTGATGTTCATCTTATATCCTCCATTCAGGACACTATTCATTCCGTAAAGCCGCTCTTGCAGGTCCATTGCTGTCTCTGACTGAATTACAATGTCATCGGCGAACCTCAAAGTTTTTATTTCTTCTCCATGGATTTTAATTCCTACTCCGGATTTTTCTTTTGTCTCCTTTACTGCTTGCTCAATATACAGATTCAATAACATCGGGGATAGGCTACATCCCTGCCTCACTCCCTTCCCAACCACTGCTTGCCTTTCATGCCCCTCGACTCTTATAACTGCTATCTGTTCTCTGTACAAATTGAAAATAGCCCTTCACTCCCTGTATTTTACCCCTGACACCTTTAGAATTTGAAAGAGAGTATTCCAGTCAACATTGTCAAACGCTTTCTCTATGTCTACTAATGCTAGAAACGTAGGTTTGCCATTCCTTAATCTTTCTTCTAAGATAAGTCGTATAGTTAGTATGGCCTTACGTGTTCCAATATTTCTACGGAATTCAAACTGATCTTCCCTGAGGTCGTCTTCTACCAGTTTTTTTCATTCGTCTGTAAAGAATTCGCGTTAGTATTTTGCAGCTGTGACTTATTAAACTGATAGTTCGGTAATTTTCACATCTGTCAACGCCTGCTTTCTTTGGGATTGGAATTATTATTATATATCTTGCTCACCAGATGGTAGAGTTTTGTCATGACTGGCTCTCCCAAAGCTGTCAGTATTTCTAATGGAATGTTGTCTACTCCCGGGGCCTTGTTTCGACTCAGGTCTTTCAGTGCTCTATCAAACTCTTCACGCAGTATCTTATCTCCCATTTCGTCTTCATCTACATCCTCTTCCATTTCCATAATATTGTCCTCAAGTACATCGCCCATGTATAAACCCTCTATACACTCCTTCCACCTTTCTGATTTCCCTTGTTTGCTTACAACTGGGTTTCCATCTGAGCTCTTGATATTCATACAAATGGTTTTCTTATCTCCAAAGGTCTCTTTAATTTTTCTGTAGGCAGTATCTATCTTACCCCTAGTGAGATAAGCCTCTACATCCTTACATTTATCCTCTAGCCATCCCTGCTTAGCCATTTTGCATTTCCTGCCGATCTCATATTTGAGACATTTGTATTTCTTTTTGCCTGCTTCATTTACTGCATTTTTATATTTTCTCCTTTCATCAATTAAATTCAATATTTCTTCTGTTACCCAAGGATTTCTACTAGCCCTCGTCTTTCTACCTACTTGATCCTCTGCTGCCTTCACTACTTCATCCCTCAAAGCTATCCATTCTTCTTCTACTGCATTTCTTTCCCCCATTCCTGTCAATTGTTCCCTTATGCTCTCCCTGAAACTCTGTACAACCTCTGGTTTAGTCAGTTTATCCAGGTCCCATCTCCTTAAATTCACACCTTTTTGCAGTTTCTTCAGTTTTAATCTACAGTTCATAACTAGTAGATTGTGGTCAGAGTCCACATCTGCCCCTGGAAATATCTTACAATTTAAAACCTGGTTCCTAAATCTCTGTCCTACCATTATATAATCTATCTGATACCTTCTAGTATCTCCAGGATTCTTACTATTACCATACAAGTATATTACAGTAGCAACTCACAAGCACATGCTTCAAGGATCTGATATACACAAAAACTATTTGTTTCAATATCTTTGACTTTGTGTCCAGTTTTTACATAAGTAGCAACTCCTCCTTTTTCCATGTTGACTCTACATGAGTAAGATGCTAATCTGTAATCGCTTGAATTTAACTTCTCCGTCTCTGCGGTTACATGGTGTTCAGAGAGACACAAAACATATATACCTTGAGAATTTACCCCATTTTCTAGGCATACAAGAAGCTCATCTATCTTATTTTTCAAGCCCCTAATGTTCTGATGAAATACACAAATTTTATTTCTTTGCATACTGCTACAGACATTATGGCACTGTTCTGTTTTAATCAGAGGAATATGATAAAGGAAGATATTTATAGACCGTAATTCGGTATCGAACCGTAGGTGTCATACTTCTGTGTGCAGTCGGCGTATACTCTGCATGGTTGTGAAGTTCCTCCTGTAAGTTTGTTGGCTATTTTTCTCATTATGATAGCTCTCTACCTAGTCAGTCACAGCTGGAGTATTAGACAGCGCTCTAATTATAGAACTGTGCTTCGGAACATTATGCGATTTAAAGAGAATTAGCAGAGGTCTGTGACTTTGCTGGGGGATATCAGTTCTTACTGCTCTGGCAAACGCCGTGCGAGAAGTTCTGTAACATAAATAAAAGAGACGAGGGCCATCGAATTGTAATTACGCCCTTATTCCTGGAGGAATATGTGAGAGCGACGATGGGGTGGGAGGGTTTTGTTATTGGGAAGTTGTGGCAGGCCGTGTGAAACGACATCCAGCTGGTGTGAGAGTGGGCGTACCATAATATTTCGGACACTATAGACCTATAAATGATAATCACGATACTTGTCTGGAATGTTATGCTGTTGGAAAGTAACTTTGCTGAGGTTAGTGTTCTGACACATCACCAGACGTGTGTGGGAAGTGATCAGCTGCTATTCCTGTAAAAGTTTACGCACGTCTACCCGTAAGGGGAGGATATATCTGCCTTGAAGGACTGTGATTTCAACACATTGATGAGTATATTCGACCGTAAGGAGTGATGTATTTATTTTAAAAAAAACTGCACATTACGCCAATCCTAGAAAGAGTTCAACTGTATCTGCTATAGCACACAAACAGGGCGGGCAATACGGCTCTAACATTATGGATATACAGAACGTCCTCTCACTGGCTGATAGTTACATGTTCCTTGTCGCATTATCGACTGCGACGTTTATTACAGTACACCAACCCATATCGGTGATGTCGCTCCAACCCTTTCGTCCTCTGGAGCGCTGTTGGTTATCACAAAGTGCCGGACGCCTGTGTTTTACAACACTTGTTTGAGAGTCTTGGCGGGATGCAGCACTTCCGAAAGAGCTGACTGAAAATACGTGCAGTCTGTTCTCAAATCTGACTGGCTGGAACACCTAAATGTTTATTAATTTCCTATAACTGAGGAGAATCAAGACACCTTGCCGGTGTATATGGACATAATATAATATTTTCAGACGGTATACACATACAAACGATAATTGCACTGCTTGTCTCAAATGTGTGTATGTGAGGGTGGAAAGTTACTGTGGTCAGAAAAGTTACTGTGGTCGGAAAATTATGTGGCTGGGACTATGTCCGTTCGTAAGGGACGTATAAATTTGATGTGAAAAACTGACATTTCAAATTCGTCGACAGATGTACGGGGGTATGAAAGATTTTACGTGGAAAATTATTTCCACTCATAAGAAGGATATAGACTTACTTTGGAAATTGATATTTCCAGAACCATAGTGGTAAGGAGGAGGTATCTCTGATATTTCCCTCATTGTCGAATATCACGAGATGGGTGCTGTAATCGTAATATTTAACTGTAATTAAAGCGATAAACTGGTGGCTGGATTCATAGGACGACAACACCTTGCGAGTGGGCCGTGTGGTGGAGGTGGCCGGTAGCCGTAACGAGTGAATATTTGCTGGTTAAGGCGCGAGCCGCCGCTGAGCCTCCCGAACTGGTCAGGCGTTGGATGTATTGACCTGCGTCGCCCTCTGGTCGGGTGAATACCGAACTAATACTCAGGATCTGGTGGGCAGAATTCGAGGTAGCGTGTGTTGCAAGTATTCTCTGACTTTTGTGTGGAAATTTGAGAAGATTCAATACGGCGAGTTTTTGCGCTGGACAATTGTCCGTCCCTCCCGCGTATGTTCACCGGTTGACTGCTTGTACTGCGATTCTAAACATTTCCCGTTTTTATTTGGTTGAGAGAACATCGACTGTGAAATGTTGTTTTCACCGAGATTGTGAAACACACGTCGAAGAGACATTTCTCCGTCCTCTAGACATGAGAAACACATAAGATTATGAGAATCAAAAGCTTAGTTTACTTTTCACGGTACGAGGATGATCTGGAGTCTGTTATATCATTGAAATCGGTATTAGTCAAAATATATGAGCAGAACTGCCAGTTCTCTCTATTTTCGAGTTCCCACGTAAAATTCTTCACGGATGAGATAAGTTTAAAGTTACTCAATGGTTTGCAGCACATCCCACATGATAACCTCGCTAAAGGCTCAGCTTTATAATAGATATATATTCCAATCTTTGTCTTCTGAATTATACCGTGCAAGCGATCGGTAGCATACTGCTATGTGGTTGATATCGAGAGCAGTCACATAAATGGTACGATATTGTGGCTAACCATGTAAAAATACATGAAATTATAGAAATTTTCATATGCTACTCGATGATTTTATCATAAAAGTGTCACAAATACGTCATTTTTTTTGGTGTGTAAAATCGGATATTGCAACTGGTATCGGTTTCGAAATCGGTAAATTAATCCGCGATTGACGAAGCATT
Organism: Schistocerca nitens; assembly: GCF_023898315.1. NCBI lineage: Eukaryota > Metazoa > Arthropoda > Insecta > Orthoptera > Acrididae > Schistocerca > Schistocerca nitens. The sequence continues at coordinate 627,896,481 of NC_064616.1, read as the reverse complement.
TCTCATCGACAGAGCTCAGAAACTAAGTGTTCCTACAATGCCATCGGCTGGAGATGGTCACAACTCACTCCAGAAACCAATGCAACAAGCAGGCCATACCTTAAAGAGTACCGTCACCGGACTCCTTTGTGCCAGGGGAATCAGCCCAGCCTTTGTTCACCAGTTCGAAGAGAGGCCACTGTAAGCGGAGGGCGCTCTGATCGCGCATCAGGCCAGCGTGTGTGAGATCAGTTGCCTTGGGGAATACTGACTGCGCTGTATGACTGAACGACATCATGGGAATATATAATGCTGTGACTATATACGGTGCATCTGCTTATGTTTTTTGGATGTGTGTTTTTGTATGTAGATATGTCTGGTGGTCGATAGCTATGTATAGGATACAAAAGTGATGCTTTTGTATGGTGCAGGATACGATGAGTGTTTACTGCAACGATATGGTGTGGTGGTACAATCATTTGTGGTGATCTAGCCTGGTTTGAGATCAGTTTCAGGCCAAAAAATTCAAGTTTTCCTCGACAATAGCAGAGCAGCATATTTGACGAAGTGTCTTTGGCGATAGTTTACGTATTTCATAATCTGTAGACCACTTTTGCGGGGTTTAACTGTCAGTGCAATATGAGTACTGTATGTTTTTCGATCTTTCAAAATAGATTCTGCCTAAATTATCGTAATTTGTCCGCCTGTAGAAAGTGGCGGACGGTGTTCCCAAACCAAGAGCAGCAATTTGGCGCTTAAATTCAGTAAGAACCAATCACAATGCTCCATTCGCGTGAAGTTCTGTGACGTTGGATGGTCACCAAACGCTCTTTGTGGGAGTGGGAGCGGGGGGGGGGGGAGGGGGGGGAGAGTCATAGAAGTCCCTACAGACTGGTCCTAACAAGACAGAGGCAGAACAAGGTGTCTACGGGAAGTTCCGTGATGTCAGATTGTCGTGTGACGTCTTTCTTGTTCGAGTGTTCAGAGACAAGTCCAGGAGACCAGCCTTGTGTGGTCTGGATAGCGGGATCCTGTCCCCCACTTGCCATTGTGGCTTTAGAGCACTCTCCAGACCAGCAGTTGTAGGACATCGAAAATTACAGCCATTTTCCTCATCTGTCGAACAGTGCTTCTGAATGTAGGAGAATCTTATTTTCCTGCTAAAATTTTAATTTTCCGCCATTTTTCTCTGGGTTGGTGGGGAGGGGTGAAGGGAGCGACAGGTCAAGGAAACGAACATTTATACTGCTGAAAGACGACATCGCCGCCGAGGAAGCATGAAGGGCTGCAAGTGGTTAGCAGCTGTCAGCCTGTATTCGACCACCACCACGGGTCCCACGCAAGCGCAGGACAATGCATTCCATAGCATAATACTGCTCCTACCAGCCTGCAACCGTGGCGCGTTGCCCGTTTCGAGCCGCCGTTCACCTCGATGACGGCGATCGTGGAGATGACCATCGACCTATTGTAGCAAAAATGTGGTACACCCGAAGAGCTGACACATTTACATTGATCGACGGTCGAATTCCGGTAGTTCCGTGCCAGCTGAAATCGTAACTGACGATATCGTTGGGTCAACACGTGAACACGCAGGGGTTGTCTGCTGCGGAGCTCAATGCTCAACAATGTACGATGAATGGCGTGCTCCGAAATACTTGCGCATGCGCCAGCCTTGTGCTATTTCACCAGACATGCCACAAATCACAATCTGTCCTATTGTACAGAGCAGACAAGCCTCCGAACCCCATGTTCCTTGAAGAATCGAGGACGTCCAACCATTTAGCGCCTAGTGGTACTTTCACTGTCCTTCTACCTCTTTCTGTAGATGCTCCAATCAGCAGCACGTGAACATTCAACCAGCTTTGCCGTCTTCGAGATACTCTTTCACAGGCTCTGTGTAATAATAATCTGCCGTTTGTCAGAGTCGCTTATAGCAATGGATTTCCTCATTTTGCCGGCCATATCGTCGCCAGGATGGTCCCCGTTCGCGGCTGCTCCGTTTACATGCGTACCAGGCGCAATCCAAAGTTGCGGTGAGCCGTGGTCATAATCTTTTGGCTTATCAGTGCATAAAGAACAAAGAAAATCCGTTATTTACTATTATTATCATTATTATCGGTAAGTGGGCACTGTTGGATGACGAAGTGCTTTTACACTACTTTGTCTGATCTTCCCCATGATTCTTATTCTCCTTCCATAAGCTATTTGCGATTCATAGGTTCACTTGGTTCCTCGTTTTTACGAATCTTATTGTAACCTACAGTTTATCTTTTGGTTGAACAGACTCCTGTCGACTATTTCCACTGTTTCTGCCTGGGCTTTCTCGAGGTCCTATTTAATATGTTTGCTTCGTGGTATATTCTTTAATATTCCAACGTATGCCATATCCTGGTTTGTAAACCTTGTTGATGGGCGTCTTTGAACATTACCACAAAATTTAAATATTCGTTTTCCATTGGCTGCTACCAGGTTTTACAGTATCTCTGTTGTTTTACAGTATTTTGATATTGGCAGGTTCTCTGTTTTGTATAGGCTAAGAATTTTCACTTAGTTCTTCCTTCATGCTGTTTTCGTGATCACCTTTTCTGTTGAGAATTACAAGTTCCCTGGCGTACAGAACTTTGGCATTGGTCATGTTGTTGTAATGTCTAATCTTTGTGTGAATGGATATGAACTTTTTGTTTTAGATGCCAAGTGTTGAGAAAGCTAAGCAAGACATATTTAAGAGAAGGAGATTATTAAGGTCCTGTCGACAACGAGGTCCTTAGAAATGGAGCAGAAGATCGGGTTAGGGAAGAATGGGGAAGGAAATCGGCCGTGCCTTTTCAGAGGAACCATCCCATCATTTGCCTGAAGTGATTTAGGGAAATCACGGAAAATCTAAATCTAAATGACTTGATGCGGATTTGAATCGTCCCCCCCCCCCCCCCCTCCGAAAGCGAGTTCAGTGTGCTAACAACTGCGCCATGTCACTCACAAGGGGAGGCCGCCAATTGTGAAATTCAGATTCGATTCATACTGCGCATAATAATAGCTCATGGCCAGAGGTGTAATGTGGCAAAGCACCAAGATGCACTTCTCAGCCGTTGTCGAGAAAATCGACAGTTAAAAGAAACCGTTGTGGTGAAATGCTCTCTACGATTAATATTGCTCTACAGCGTCGTGGCGCAGCGGTAAGCGCTCGGGTTTGTAATCCGAAGGTCGCCGGATGGAATCTCGCGCCCTGCAACCTTTTTTTTTGTATTTGTTTTTTGTAATTAAAATATATATATATATATATATATATATATATATATATATATATATATATAATTCCCGGCAATCAGTTGCAACAATTATGCATATAATAAGTTGTTGAAAGTCGTTTCTCGTGGAAAAACTGGCGACTTCGAACATCATTACGTTTTCCGCAAACAAAGTTGTATTTCACAAATGTTATTAATTGTCTTCATAATGTTAACCACGTATAGTTAACGGAAGACGTAGAAACGATATTCCGAAACGAATACGTATAGCGTAAGTCAAACATTCGAATTAGAACAGAGACCCCACGAACACAAATTTGCTGTGGCAGGTATGAAATATAAACTCCGTTACTCGCTCGTTACACTAGAAGGACAGATGTTGAATGGGCCGAAACGAGCAGCCGCATAACAGCGTAGTTGTCTGCTAACCTCGAAAGAAGGTATATGCGGTCCCTAGCGCAACTCAGTGCGGACGGGAGAGCTTTGGTACACCCTGTTAAACAAACGGAAAAATGGAGGCGGTACAATTGGAGAGCGATCCGCCTTCACCAACATGCATAAGCAATTCATTAATATATATTTGAATTACAAAAAACTAATAAAGAAAATTGCATGGCGCGAGATTTGATCCGGCGACCTTCGTATTACGAACCCGAGCGCTTACCGCTGCGCCACGACGCTGTAGAACATTATAAACCGTAGAGCGTATTTCACGGCAACGGTTTCTTTTAACTGTCGATTTTCTCGACAACGGCTGAGAAGTGCATCTTGGTGCTTTGCCACATTACACCTCTGGCCATGAGCTATTATTATGCGCAGTATGAATCGAATCTGAATTTCACAATTGGCGGCCTCCCCTTGTCAGTGCAAGATATATTCACGTAGACCTTTGCTCGTATAAATTAAACTGGTTTTCAGATATTTTGAATCTCTTTATAGTTCCGTAATGACTTTATCTAAGGTGACATTGAAGTGAGTGTTGACAGTTCACCTCTTTGGCAAACTCCTATTTTAATTTCGAAGTGTTCTGATATTTTGCACTTAAATCTTACTTTTGACATTGCTTTCATTAGTGTCTGGTTAATGAGTCTCACTATCCTTTGACCCAGTCGCTGCACTTCTAGAATATCAAACAGAAACTATCACTTAATCAACTCATGTCTTTTTGAAGCCAACGAAAGTGTTAATGATTGAGCAGTTTCGGGTTGCCTTATTATTCCAGCATTGATTTTAGGTTGAAGATCTGTCCCACGTGTAAGCACCGCTGTAGAAAAAGGGTTTGATATTCGCCAACCTTAATTTTGCGCTGTTCTTGTGTTTTTTGAAATATATGCTGACAATATATTGCATGTGACTTGCAAGAGAAGGACACCTCTATAGTTATTTACGTCTGTCCTGTCACCTTCTTCTGGAGTGGGTGGGTGAGTGCAAACTTCCGACCTTCTAGCAGTTTTCCTGAGTGCTATATATCCGTGATGAATTGCGTAATTTCCTCAACTGTATTTGTCCTCATAAGATTCATTAACCTTTCTGTAATTGCATCTTCCCCGGATATCATTTTATTTTTGAGTCTAAGGACAAATTTGCAATACCACCTTTGGTGGGTGATTTCGATTCTGGATGAGAGTGCATAGGCGTCTCTGAAAACTCTTGAAGGTGAATGTGGACTGTTGCCTACCCCAGAGTAGTATCGAAATTTCTTCTTACTGTTTCCGTGATTTGTCAGAGCAGATTAGTTATCCTGTTTTCTGAAACATAAATTCCGTGTTGTTTCTCCACGGAACTTCCCACTGAACGTCCTGTAAAGGTGAGGCGCCTTGTGTTACCAAAAGTTATTTTCAGTAACTTGGTTCTACATCTACATCTACATCCATACTCCGCAAGCCACCTGACGGTGTGTGGCGGAGGATACCCTTAGTACCTCTATCGGTTCTCCCTTCTATTCCAGTCTCGTATTGTTCGTGGAAAGAAGGATTGTCGGTATGCTTCTGTGTGGGCTCTAATCTCTCTGATTTTATCCTCATGGTCTCTTCGCGAGACATACGTACGAGGGAGCAGTATACTGCTTGACTCTTCGGTGAAGGTATGTTCTCGAAACTTTAACAAAAGCCCGTACCGAGCTACTGAGCGTCTCTCCTGCAGAGTCTTCGACTGGAGTTTATCTATCATCTCCGTAACGCTTTCGCGATTACTAAATGATCCTGTAACGAAGCGCGCTGCTCTCCGTTGGACCTTCTCTATCTCTCCTATCAACCCTATCTGGTACGGATCCCACACTGCTGAGCAGTATTCAAGCAGTGGGCGAACACGCGTACTGTAACCTACTTCCTTTGTTTTCGGATTGCATTTCCTTAGGATTCTTCCAATAGATCAATGGTTCTCTCATGTTTCTGCTCTATGTACGTCTGGTTGATGTTGTCACGTGTTTTCTGATCTCGAAAAGGTCTTATTTAGCATCAGGTGATATTTTTACTGTTATATTTCCGGAAGGCTCTCTACCAAAACTACGGTTCGGTAGTTTTGGTCACTAGATAAATGAAGTAGTAAATGGTGGGATTACCGCTAGTACTGGTGGCATTCGTATCGAAAGAAACATAAACGAATGTATGAGAGAGAAACTGGGAGCCGATGACTTCTCTCTCTCTCTCTCTCTCTCTCTCTCTCTCTCTCTCTCTCTCTCTCTCTGTCTCTCTTCTTTTGGGGTCAGCAAGTCGTCCAGTGTTGGTCCATTGCGTATTTTATACCAACAAAAAATATAAACTACATTTTATAAGTAACAGAAATTAATTTATCGTTTACTCTGACAATTTTTTGTAACCAAAGGAATACCTTTTGATGAAAGGACAGTTTACATGCACAAACATGAAAAAGCTATATAATTATTGTTCTTATTTTGTACTCAGTATAACTTTCTCAATCACGATCTAAGGCAAGAATTTCTTGTTATTATTGATAAATACGGAAGTTGTTTGAGAATAACAAAAATATGCTTCATTTACGCTCAACGAAGCATCCAAGCGAGCTCTGATATCTTACTTTTTGTTTGAGGAACTTTTGTTTTCCATCACTGTATGATAAATCTGTACCTTTTTTGTATTTTTGTTACGACATCCCTGTCTTTCACGTTACATATAAACAGTTTTCCAATAAAACCTGAATTACACATTTCAGTTTTGCTACAAAATTGTTTGTATTTAAGTAAAAGGCGGGAAAATAGCTACGTAGAACAAACACGTTCCGTAGGTTACACGGCACTTTATGTATCCTCACGCAGTATCTTGACGGTTCACTACTTCAGGGTACTAGAGGAAACTAGTAAGACACGGATCGCATACACAGTCAGAGGGATTGAATTGAGGTAACATCCGGTAGGTATGCAACATACCTAACGTACAGGTAACGCGGTTACAATCTTAACTGACCAGGGCCACTAGGAGAAACACCTAGTCTACACTTACTTATGTTGGTCTACGGTAGCGTACAGTAGCTCTACGACTCCAGTTCTCTTTCGTTTTTCCAAAGTGTCTTCACATATTTAGTCCTACGAAGGTAGATTTGTGGTGTGCTTCTGGGAGTTAGCTGTTTGGCTTTCTGTGTAATCTTGGTTTGGAACTGTTCTTAGGTGACTGCCTTTTCTTTCTCCCAGCCCTCTGTTATCCTCTATTACATTAATTTCTTCTATCCTTTTTGTGTAAATTTTCTGAAGGTGTTTACACTTCCAGTTTTCTCTTTTGGGGTAAACTGGACTTGATTGCGGACCAGATAGGGATGCGAGTCGACTTTTGCGCTTATGCGGATTTGTACATCATGGACTTCTTTCTGAGAGCAGTATGTGATAGCAACGATATGGATTCTAAACTCATCAAGCATTTCTATGCGTTACCTCCAGGTCTTCTTCTATCAAAAATAGTTATTCAGAGAGGACAACGTGAGTTTAAAATTCTGCTGTGCACGCAACACAATGGATCTGACCCCATTACCATTGGGGAATTTATGTGATGGGCCATTCCTAACAGTTTTTTGGGATGCTTTACACAAGCTAAGTTGTGTGATGGCACCACCTAGTAGGATTCTTATATCGGTTTTTTATAGTTCATCATATCAGTACCAATGTAAGTAGCTCTATGAACGATGCAATGTCGTTGTAGTTTTAACTCTTTTTAGAAAGTTTATACTACTTATGATTTATTTACTACAACGATCTATATGATTTGCTGTGTATAATAATTTACATAAATATACACTGAAGAGCTAAAGAAACTTGTATAGGCATGCGTATTCAGATAAAGAGATACATAAAAGGCAGAATACGGCGATGCGGTCGGCAACGCCTATGTAAGACAACAAGTGTCTGGCGCAGTTGTTGGACCGGTTACTGCTGCTACAATGGCAGGTTATCAAAATTTAAGTGAGGTTGGACGTGGTGATATAGTCGGCGCACGAGAGATGGGATACAGCATCTTCGAGGTAGCGATGAAGTGGGGGTTTTCCCGTACGACACTTTACGAGGGCACCGTGAATATCGAGAATCCGGTAAAACATCAAATGTCCGATGTCGCTCCTGCCAGATAAAGATCCTGCAAGTTCGGGACCGACGACGTCTGAAGAGAGTCGTTCAACGTGACAGAACTGTGACCCTTCCCCATATTGCTGCAGATATCAAAGCTTGGCTATCAAAAACCGACAGGTTGCGAACTATTGAACGAAACATCATCTATACGGTCATTCGGAGCCAAAGGCTCACTCGTGTACCCTTGAGTACTGCATGGCACAAAGCTTTACGCCTCGCCTAGGCCCGAAAATACCGACATTGTAGTGTTGAGGACTGGAAACATGTGGCCTGCTCGGGCGAGTCTCGTATCAAATTGTGTCGAGCTGATAGATATATACGGGTATGCAGACAACCTCATGAATCAATGGACCCTGCCTGTCAGCAAGGGACTGTTGAAGCTGGTGGAGGCTCTGTAATGGTGTGAAGCGTGTGCTATTGGAGTGATATTGGAGCCCTGGTATGTTTAGATATGACTCTGGCAGGTGACACGTACGTAAGCATCCTGTCTGAACACCTGCATCCATTCACTTCAATTGTGCATTCCGACGGACTTGGACAATTACAACAGGACAATGAGACACCTCACACGCCCAGAATTGCTACAGAGTGGCTCAAGGAACACTCTTCTGAGTTTAAGCACTTCCGCTGGCCACCAGACTCTCCTGATATGAACATCATAGAAAATATCTGGGATGCCTTGGAAAATGCTGTTCAAAAGAGATCTCCATCCCATCGTACTCTTACGGATTTATGGACTGCCCTGCAGCATTCATGGGGTCAATTCCTTCCAGCACTACTTCAGACATTAATCGAGTCCATGCCCCGTCATGTTGCAGCACTTCTGCGTGCTCGTAGGGGCCCTGCACGATATTAGGCGGGTGTGCCATTTTCTTTGGCTCTTCAGTGTCGTTCTGTTAAGTAATACACTCTAAGACAAAGAAAAGACGCACCACGAAGGAATTACCAGAACGGGATGGAAATCTGTAGATGTGATGTATATGTACAGGGAAAAAAAAGGATTACAAAATTAGAAAAGTTGGATGATTTATTCAAGAGAAAGAGCTTAAAAAATTAAGCATATCAATAAAGCGTTGATCCACTTTTAGCCCTATGCAAGTACACTACTGGCCCTTAAAATTGCTACACCAAGACGAAATGCAGATGATAAACGGGTATTCATTGGACAAATATATTATACTAGAACTGACATGTGATTACATTTTCATGCAATTAGGCTGCATAGATCCTGAGAAATCAATACCCTGAACAACCACCTCTGGCCGTAATAATGGCCTTGATACGCCTGGTCATTGAGTCAAACAGAGCTTGGAAAGCGTGTACATGTACAGCTGCCCATGAAGCTTCAACACGATACCACAGTTCATCAAGAGTAGTGACTGGCGTATTGTGACGAGCCAGTTGCTCGGCCACCATTGACCAGACGTTTTCAGTTGGTGAGAGATCTGGAGAATGTGTTGGCCAGGGTAGCAGTCGAACATTTTCTGTATCCAGAAAGGCCCGTACAGGACCTGCAACATGCGGTCATGCATTATCCTGCTGAAATGTAGGGTTTCGCAGGGATCGAATGAAGGGTAGAGCCACGGGTCGTAACACATCTGAAATGTAACGTCCACTGTTCAAAGTGCCGTCAATGCGAACAAGAGGTGACCGAGACGTGTAACCAATGGCACCCCATACCATCACGCCGGGTGGTACGCTAGTATGGCGATGACGAATACACGCTTCCAATGTGCGTTCACCGCGATGTCGCCAAACACGGATGCGACCATCATGATGCTGTAAAGAGAACCTGGATTCATCCGAAAAAATTACGGTTTGCCATTCGTGCACCCAGGTTCGTCGTTGAGTACACCATCGCAGACGCTCGTGTCTGTGATGCAGCGTCAAGGGCAACCGCAGCCATGGTCTCCGAGCTGATAGTCCATGCTGCTGCAAACGTCGTCGAACTGTTCGTGCGTGCAGATGGTTGTTGTCTTGCAAACGTACCCATCTGTTGACTCAGGGATCGAGACTTGGCTGCACGATCCGTTACAGCTATGCAGATAAGATGCCTGTCATCTGGAGTGCTAGTGATACGAGGCCGTTGGGATCCAGCACGGCGTTCCGTATTACCCTCCTGAACCCACCGACTCCATATTCTGCTAACAGTCATTGGATCTCGACCAACGCGAGCAGAAATGTCGCGCTACGATAAACCGTAATCGCGATATGCTACCGTCCGACCTTTATCAAAGTCGGAAACGTGATGGTACGCATTTCTCCTCCTTACACGAGGCATCACAACAACGTTTCACCAGGAAACGCCGGTCAACTGCTGTTGGTGTATGAGAAATCGGTTGGAAACTTTCCTCGTGTCAGCACGTTGTAGGTGTCGCCACCGGCGCCAACCTTGTGTGAATGCTCTGAAAAGCTAATCATTTGCATGTAACAGCATCTTCTTCCTGTCGGTTAAATTTCGCGTCTGTAGCACGTCATCTTCGTGTTGTAGCAATTTTAAGGGCCGGTAGTGTAGTTATTCGGTTTGTTAGTGATTGACAGACCCGTTGGATGTCCTCCAAAGGTAAATCGTGTCAAAGTCTGTCCAACTGCTCGTGAAAATCCCGATCTGGTTGGAGGGCTCTGCCGATAATGATCCAAACTGGATTCTCAGGTGGGAAGAGATCCGCCGATCTCGCTGGCCAAGGTAGGGTTTGGCAAGGACGAAGACGAGCAATAGATACTCTCTCTATGTGCGGCCGGACATAATATTGCTGAAATGTAAGCCTGGGATGGCTTGCCATGAAGGGCAATAAAAAGGGGAGTGAAACATCGTCGATGTACCGCTGCACTGAAAGAGTGCCACAAATGACAACCAGATGGGTTCTACTATGAAATAAAATTGCACTAAGACCATCACTCCTGGTTGTCGTGCAGTTTGGCTGGCGGCAGTCAGGTTGGCACCCGACCGCTGTCCTGGGCGTCTCCAGAAAACACGTTTAAGGCTCAGATCTTAATGACTGAAGTAGAATTGTCTTCAGTGATGAGTTCTGCTTCGAACTGAGCCATTATGACCAGCGAAGACGGGTCTGCAGACGCCCGGCACAGTGGTGGAATACCAACATGACTACATGAAATGTATTCGTAATTGCGAATATGACAACCATCAGATTTAGACAAAATGAGCATCTAAATATTTCCACATGAGCCCTGATTTCTCTTATTTCGTAGCGATGGCGATTTATGTCTGTGTAGGTGGGCGTCAACAAAATACTTTGGCACTCGGAAGAGAAAGTTAGTCATTGAAATTTCGTGAAAATATCTCGCAGCAACGAAAAGCGCCTGTGTTTTAACGATGGCCACTCCAACTCAATTAGCACATCTGTGCCGTTCTCTCCCCTATTTCGTGATAATACAAAACGAGTTGCCCTTCTTTGAATTATTTCTATACTCACCATCAATCTGATGTAGCAATGAAACCACACAGCGCAGCATTGCTCCATATGACGACAGATAAATATGGTTAGGCATTCTCTGTAGCGGAATTGTTCCACCTCCTAAATGTTCTACGAACAAAACAGAGTCATTAATTGCCATTCCCATTGTAATAGCAGAATGTTTGTGGGCGGGTGGTTACCTGTATAAGGTGAAGAGGAGGTGCAAAAGCTGTACAGCGAGTGGAAAAAAACATGGGAACACCAGAAGCACAGCACAGTACTATATCCTTTGCGGTGTAGGACAATTTTTGAGGTTCAAAACTGCTTACATTCGTTTCAGAACGGAACGCTACAGTCCCTGTATGGTTTCCAAGGGAAGCTTATGGAATTCTTCCTGTAAAATAGAGGCAAGTTCAGGTAACGATGATGAAGGTGGAGAGTGGTCACTAACCCATATCTCCAAAATAGACCTCAAAGGCTCAATAATACTGAGATCTAGTTACTATGGTGTTCAGGGAAGATGTGATTGTACGTCCTCATTCTCATGCAACCAGTCTCGGACGATGGGAGCTGTGTGGACAAGGCCCTGTCGTCTTGGACCACAGCATGACGACTGGGGAACACATACTGTGCCATGGGACTGCCCTGATCAGCCAAAATGCTCACAGAATCGTTGACAGTAATGCGACGTCGCAGAGTAGCCACGAAGCCCATGGAATACTACGATATGGCCGCCAAAATCATAGCCGAACCCCCTGCGTTTTTCACTCTTGGGACGTAACCTCAACTGGAACTCGGAAACTGTGTGAAACAAGACTCATCCGACGAAATGACTTTCTTCAATAGCTCCGTAGTCCTGGGTTTATGGCTTCGGCACCACGTTTACTTGTTACAGGCATTTCCATTACTGGTGAGTGGTTGAACTGGTCAAGCAGTTCACTGCTTACGGAGCTCCCTTCTCGTTGTTTTGGTGCCGATCGGTTCGCCAGTGCGCGCTTCAGTTCTGCAGTGGCTTTTGCAGCTGGCATCATCATATTTTTGGTCACTGTACTCTTCAGTGACCGTCCGTAGCGATCGCTGAATTCAGATTTTCGTCCCCGTTGTGATTTAATCGTTGATGGTTTTCCGCTTTCCCTATATGCAATACAAATCTTCGCTACAGTGCGTCTTGAAAAAACACCTAATACTTCCGCTCCCTTATTTATGGAAGGACCCACCAAACGAGCAGCAACAATTTTACCGCTTTCGAATTCATTTAGCTCCGACATAACGCTCTCAGAACTACACAGGAAAGTATTCCGATTACGACGGAACACTCGCAACGTATTGAGGACATAGCACAGGTGCCGTCCGTGGGCAAGTACAACAGCGCAACAGGCAGACTAGGCTAGCAGCTTCGTTTACGTTCAAGATGTATTTCTCTCGGGGTTTTCTTACGTTATTCCAACACCTGTAGGCAGACAATCGTTGACGAAATAATTTATCGATCCTTTAGCAAACATGGTAAGAAACTGCGTGCCCACGGCGTGCTGACGTCAAGTGGCGCGTGATGAACGTTAGTTCGGGACGGGCTGGCACTGACGCGCCAGTGTCAGCGCCTCTCTTGCAAGCAGCTCTGACTCTGCCGCGCTATGCCAGCCCGTCCCGAACTAACGTTCATCACGCGCCACTTGACTTCAGACCGCCGTGGGCACACAGTATCTTACCATGTCCTTACTAGTAGTTACCTCGCAATGCTGAGTCAGATCAGACGGCGTCTTCTCAACTCCCTTGGCTGCGGGGTCACATTCAGCGTAATGGTAGCCTCTGGTGTTGCCCCGGAGGCTAGGGAGTGGCGGCTGACGTCAGCAGATAATAGGGGCTCGGGACTGGGAGGCCAAATGTCCATATCTCTGACTACGAGAAGGCGGCAGGACTTCTGGCTGGCGGTCACGTGGAATGGCGGTGGAGCGTAAGGGACCAAATGGCGAACGTCGTCCGGCAGCTGTCGTTGGTTTGCGATTCGGCTACATTGATGTAAGCTGCGTCAGGAGAGCGTCGACGACGCTGTGGCAGTGGCCAATACACGGCGAGCACTGATGTGTAGCCGGCCGTTCCAATAAAATTTGTGGTAAGATCTTATGGGACCAAACAGCTCAGGTCATCGGTCCCTAAGCTTACACACTACTTAATCAAACGAACATACGCTATGGACTACACGCACACCCAGGCCCGAGGGAGGTATCGAACCTCCGACGCGGAGGGGGGGGGGGGGGGGGAGGCGCCGTTCCAATAACCAGCTCTGCAGGCCAAGGGGTATACAGGTTGTATCACAATTAATGGCTTAAACACAAATAGCTGAAAGTAAACTTGACCTCTAAAACGCATACCTTAAAAGCTTTGACCACTGCTTCTGCTGTACTACCAACTGTTTGCTTTCCATATTTTCAATAGAGGTAGTATGGTCGGGAACAAGAAGAAAAAGCCCAGCAAACCATGGTATCTAAAGTGTATACCTTAAGAGCTATGAGCACTTGCTCAGTAGGACAGGTGTGTTTCACGGTAAGATGAAGTGCTCAACAGGTCCTTGCGCTTCCCTTAGGTATGTGTTTTAGACCCCTTTGTTTACTGAGATATTTTTACTTCTTGTATCGTGTACTTTCAACTATATGCGTTTACGCTGATAATTATGATACCCCCTGTGTACAGAGCGAAATAGGGGCTGTGTACGTGGGGGAATATATACACCAAAATGGAAACTGCGTGTGTGGAAGGAATGTACTACCCCACGTTTCAGTGCCACCGAAATTTGCTAAAGCCTGGAGAATATTTAGGAAGATATCGGTATTGGGAAATGCTGCGATGGCTGGTTCCAACTCATGCCCTGAATACAGCCGTGGGTTACTGTCTTGGTCCATATCATTTACACCACCAGTGCTATAACATAAATATCAACACTAATCTATATCGGAAGTAACTTGACGGCAGGAGCTACAGTAATGTACAACGACTATGTCACCAATAGTCTGGTCACACTGAATGAAATTCAGTCCTTGTGACATTAGACTAAGCATCACAGGGTATTTAAGAACAGGCATAATGGGTCAGTATCATAAGTACATATCGAAATAAAAACTGCAGCTTAATGGCAGAATACGATATTGTAGTACCTATGTTGTTAAGAAAAACATGCATTTATGTCCTAAGGAACTTTGCATCGTAATTCGGAATAATACAGGCACTGCAAAATCATATATATCCGAAGATACCAGACAGCAACGTTCAATTAAAATGTCCTCTCCTGTACGGGAATGACATAATGTGTGAATGATTACAGCTTTTGATGCAGGAACGAGCACACATGGAAGTTTGAGGGTGACCCCGAGTTGTGCTTGGATATCCCAAGCAGATAAGCCGACCTCTACCGTAAAGCGGGCAATCCGAATTCGAGTCTAGGGCCAGTAAAAATTATGATTGTCGTCATTCCCTTATACAAATGATGGGTTTTCACATTCGCAGCTGCGGTTGCATTTCATTTATTAGTGTCAGAACACATAGAAGGTACAACAAATCTATTAAAGAGCCTGACTTGTGCTTAAACAGCTCATACATCCTCTTTTGGAGAGCTACTGAGCGGTAAGGGATCCTTATCAGACAGGATTGACGGAGAAAGTTCACAGAAGGGAAGTTCGGTTTGTATTATCTTGAAAAAGGGGACGGAGTGTCACGGGTGTGGTAAGCGAGTTGGGCTGACATTCATAAAACAAAGCCGTTTTTCGGTGCGGTGAGAAGTTTTTACGAAATTTCTATCAGCAACATACTCTGTTAAATGCCAAAATATGTTGTCGAGTTCCATCTGCAGGGGGAAAAATGAGCATCGTAATAAGGTAAGAGAAATCAGAGTTTGCACGAGAAGATTGAGAAACTAGTTTTTCCCATGTTTTATTCTATAGCAGATCGGTGATTGTTGGTACCATATGTCAAACACTTAAGTGTGTATGGCAGAGTAATCATGTAGATGTCAGTTTAGACGTAGGGAGCCACCGTAAGGTAGGACCCATGCAGATTTCCACTTTCTAATATTAGTAATACTGTTAAACGCATATCATTCTAGGTTCTGATGGAGACAAATGTTGCGATACTGGCTACAGCTAGTCATAAACAATAGTCTGTTCGGTCTTCGAGAGTATATACACTATTTGTACTTTCCAGAGAATAAACGAGATTAGAAATTCGACTCTGACTAGTATTTTAAGCGTCTAAAAGTTATTATTTATTAACCGGTGTCTTGGGATTGAATGGACTGTTTCAATGTCCATATTATTTGTTTACTCAGTTACACATATTGACTTTTATAAAGAAAACGTAACGTATAATGCTGATACTGTACAGACTCTACATGAATGCGCCCAGCAGGAGCTAGAATTCATATATATTATTCTGTACATAGTTTCATAGTTATTGGAAAATAAGGAAGATTTAAACTCAGACGTGGGTTCAGTTACAAAATAAGATGCATACCAGTAGCAATTGACTGAATGCAACAGCTTTCGGCTTATGAGAGGTAAGAAGGCGCTCAGTGGGTAATTACGCTTGACAGTAAAGGTAGGTTCATTTTTCTATCTAAGAGCAATCTGGCAAGGGAACAATCTATATTATAAAAATACATCAAGCCGAAGCTATAAGCTTTACTTAGGAAAATATAAACGAGATGACATCGTATTCATGATATAGGAATTATAAGATTGATAGAAATGTAACAATGGTAGGACATCTGCAGTAGGCTCTGTAACTAGCTAGTGAAAAGAAATAGCTATTTAAAATAAAGGATGGTCGGAAAGTTGTTAACACTGATCCAGAAAAGACACCGGAAAAGAGAAAACAAGGCTAGGGCAAGACAGAAAAGCTAACAAGAATGAGGGGTAACTGCCCGTGCAAAGTAAGCACAGTGGCAGTTAGCCACGACGCTAGCAATGAATTTATTAGTGCTCTCTGGATGCTGTGAAGGGAGAATAAAATGCATCTGCCTGCTGAGGCCTACAGGCGGGGTGCAGTACCGCTACTGTCACCATCACACCGAAGTGTCACCACAGTGACTTGAAAATTCAGTGCACACGTGAAGGTAGTAAATATTGATATAATTAGTTACCAAACAAAAAATAACATTATTGTTATTAAAGACTGATACGAATACTATAAAATCAGTATGTGTCTAACATATATGGTGCTACATTCACGTCCTGTTAGAAAAATATATACACTGGCTGTCAAGAAAAGTGGAATAACCCCACGATATGGTCGAATGTCAATGGCATTTCATGCACTCCCATACCATCAGGAAGAATGTAAATCATTATAGCCGTAACTCCATATGACAGAGTGCGTTAGTATGGTTCATGATTAGTGTTGTTCGTGTTTAGTGTTGTTAGCAGGCCTGGTAGGGCGTATAACGGGTGTAGACAGCGTCAGATATTGAGGGATCTTTGTGAGGGACACGGAGGTGCCGCGTACTCGTATGAGACAGCATTCTTAGCATCTGGAAGAGATTGAACATCCAAATTTTTGGGGCATTCGGATATGACAGTTGCCCGTTATTGGACGGCATGGAAAAGTAAGGCATGGTAATTCGTCATCAAGATTCTGGCTGACCTCGTATGATCACTACAAAGGGGGTATCGTCGTATTGTGTTCAAAAATGTTCAAATGTGTGTGAAATCTTATGGGACTTACTGCTGAGGTCATCAGTTCCTAAGCTTACACACTACTTAACCTAAATTAACTTAACGACAAACACACACACCCATGCCCGAGGGAGGACTCAAACCTCCGCCGAGATCAGCCGCTCGTCGTATTGTGCACCAGGAACTCCGCAACCCCTTCAAATTTGCACCTGCGTTTCAGGAACAAGTAGTGGACTCCCATTAAGATACTGTGACAAACCGCACCATTTGTCGGAGGCAAGCAGCAGCCAGACAAGTGAATTGTCGTCTCGTGTATAAGCTGCCGATATCAAGCTTTCGAAATGTGGTGCTACAGAAGAATGCTGAAGATTAGATGGGTAGATCACATAACTAATGAGGAAGTATTGAATAGGATTGGGGAGAAGAGAAGTTTGTGGCACAACTTGACCAGAAGAAGGGATCGGTTGGTAGGACATGTTCTGAGGCATCAAGGGATCACCAAGTTAGTATTGGAGGGCAGCGTGGAGGGTAAAAATCGTAGAGGGAGACCAAGAGATGAATACACTAAGCAGATTCAGAAGGATGTAGGTTGCAGTAGGTACTGGGAGATGAAAAAGCTTGCACAGGATAGAGTAGCATGGAGAGCTGCATCAAACCAGTCTCAGGACTGAAGACCACAACAACAACAACATCAAGCGCAACACGAACGGCTGCGTTTGGAGTGGTGAGGTTACAGGGAAGAATGCACTGCTGATGAAATGGGTCGTTTTGTGTTCAGTCAATAATCCCGGTTCTGCCCTACCATGGATGACCATCGGCTTCGAGTACGGCAGGGACCTGAGAAGGGCTCCCATTCTCCTAATGTCTTGGAGACCCACAGCGGTGTCGCTCCTGGCATCATGGCGTAGGGAACCATCGTGTATGACTTTAGGTCACGGTTGGTAGGGGCTGAAGGAACTATGACTGCACAACAGTATCTCACGGACATCCTACTGCCTCATGAGAAATCTCTTATGCATCATTATTTTGGCGCTTTTTTTCAACAGGTCAACGCTCGTTCACATGTGGCTTGTGTCTCTTTAAATAGAGAACATGATGCTGCGGTGCTCCTGTGGCCACCAGGACCTCGACCGAACATATGCGGGACCAATTTGGAAGTCAGTCCCGACCCAGTGCCAGTTCCAGGACATCAGAGACTAGCTACAGTAGTTCTGCGGCATCTTACCTTAGGAGAGGATACAACGGCTTTATGACACCCTTTCCAACCGATTCAGTGCATCCATCCATGCCAGTAGCGGTACCACGTCATACTGATTAGCGGACTCGTATTGCTCCTTTCTTTGTAAATTTAAGTTAATACTATAGTCGATAAGAATGGCCTTGCCGCAGTGCATACACCGGTGCCCGTGAGATCACCGAAGTTAAGTGCTGTCGCGCGTCGTCGGCACTTGGATGGGTGACCATCCAGGCCGCCATGCGTTGTTGCCAGTTTTCGGGGTGCACTCAGCCTCGTGATGCCAACTGAGAAGCTACTCGACCGAATAGTAGCGGCTTCGGTCAAGAATACCATCATAACGACCGGGACAGCGGTATGCTCACCCTACGCCCATCGTATCCGCATCCTCTATTGAGGATGACACGGCGGTCGGATGGTCCCGGTAGGCCACTCGTGGCCTGAAGGCGGAGTACTATAGTAGATGAAATAAAATCATATACCCCTCAACCCGCGAAGATTAATTTTGTTTCTTCTTCCTATTCTGGGTTCCTTACATTATTGGCCAGGCAGTTTAAAAAATGGGTCTGAGCACTATGCGACTTAACTTCGGAGGTCATCAGTCACCTAGACAACTGATAACTCTACACAAACGACGCTGCTCTCAGTAGTTAAATATAGGCCGTCGGCCCCGCCGTTGTCCGTGGTGAGAGATAATCCCTGAAATGTGTTTTCGGCACACTCCTCACACTGTGGATAGCAGAATATTGAATTCCCGAACTATTTCCGAAATGAAATGTCCCATGCGTCTAGCTCTGAATACGACTCCGGATTCAAAGTGCGTTAATTTCCGTCGTGGAGCCATAATCACGTCGGAAACCTTTTCACACGAATCACCCGAGTACAAATGACAGCACTGCTCTGTACTTTTATATCTTGTGTACGCCATACTACCGCCATCCGTATATGAGCATACCGCTATTCCATTACTTCTGTCACTACAGTATATGTTGTATTAGCATATTGTTAAATGACAGATGATGTAATTATTTATGATACATCAAACCAATCCTTTCATAGCATGTCTGCAAGTCAAGTACTGTTAACAAACTAAATACTTTTTATAAATTCACACAGAGTATGTACTGCCCTATTTTACATATATTAGGGAGACATGAATTTTAATACGAAAAGAGTTTAAAAATAAGGGTGGCTAGAAGACCAATGCAGAGACCCATGTTTCGAATTACGAAGAGAGATACAAAATCAAACCAATGGGTAATGAAACAGACTGGAGTGGATGACCTAAGTATGCCCGGAATTTCGAAAAGAAGATAGGCGTTTTATAAAGTGATGAAAAGAATCTCTTTGAAGAGAGCCTCTGTGTGCGAATGTGCCTCATAAATAATCCGTAGTCTAGTGAAGGCTCCTGTTTTATCATTCATAGGTGCACAAGACGCTTTATAGGCTTACACAGAGTCAATTACGTGTTCGCAACACAGTTAAACGTGCATTGAATATAGTAAGTGTGATTGATAATGGAGGATCTTTGAATATACGCTAATACTAACATTCGATAAATGTAATTTTAAGAGATTTTCGCATCTGTGAATGTACTTAACAGAACCTCTTTGGTTATTTTACAGCTACAGACGTACATTAGGTACCAGAAACTGGTATCATACTCAAAATAATAGCCGAACTCTGTGCACCGCGACTGTTTCGCAGTCCAGTTTCATATGCTAATCCAATAGAAATTCATGGTTATATTAGGGACAGATAACTTAACCAACGCAATACCAGGAGGGGGGGGGGGGCGGGTGATCCTTGATCCCACCTTTTGAAAGAGTTGTAATCTAACTAAACAAACACTCTTTTTAGCCTTGTTTACCGTCTATTATTAATATTAAAGCACAACCAAAGTTTCGGGTTAAAAGCCCATTTTCAAGAACATTCCTGATTCCCAAAGATGATAATGCACACATAAACATGATGACAAAGAAAAGATAATCATCTCAACTTCTTAAGGTTTCAAAATACACTCCTGGAAATTGAAATAAGAACACCGTGAATTCATTGTCCCAGGAAGGGGAAACTTTATTGACACATTCCTGGGGTCAGATACATCACATGATCACACTGACAGAACCACAGGCACATAGACACAGGCAACAGAGCATGCACAATGTCGGCACTAGTACAGTGTATATCCACCTGTCGCAGCAATGCAGGCTGCTATTCTCCCATGGAGACGATCGTAGAGATGCTGGATGTAGTCCTGTGGAACGGCTTGCCATGCCATTTCCACCTGGCGCCTCAGTTGGACCAGCGTTCGTGCTGGATGTGCAGACCGCGTGAGACGACGCTTCATCCAGTCCCAAACATGCTCAATGGGGGACAGATCCGGAGATCTTGCTGGCCAGGGTAGTTGACTTACACCTTCTAGAGCACGTTGGGTGGCGCGGGATACATGCGGACGTGCATTGTCCTGTTGGAACAGCAAGTTCCCTTGCCGGTCTAGGAATGGTAGAACGATGGGTTCGATGACGGTTTGGATGTACCGTGCACTATTCAGTGTCCCCTCGACGATCACCAGTGGTGTACGGCCAGTGTAGGAGATCGCTCCCCACACCATGATGCCGGGTGTTGGCCCTGTGTGCCTCGGTCGTATGCAGTCCTGATTGTGGCGCTCACCTGCACGGCGCCAAACACGCATACGACCATCATTGGCACCAAGGCAGAAGCGACTCTCATCGCTGAAGACGACACGTCTCCATTCGTCCCTCCATTCACGCCTGTCGCGACACCACTGGAGGCGGGCTGCACGATGTTGGGGCGTGAGCGGAAGACGGCCTAACGGTGTGCGGGACCGTAGCCCAGCTTCATGGAGACGGTTGCGAATGGTCCTCGCCGATACCCCAGGAGCAACAGTGTCCCTAATTTGCTGGGAAGTGGCGGTGCGGTCCCCTACGGCACTGCGTAGGATCCTACGGCCTTGGCATGCATCCGTGCGTCGCAGCGGTCCGGTCCCAGGTCGACGGGCACGTGCACCTTCCGCCGACCACTGGCGACAACATCGATGTACTGTGGAGACCTCACGCCCCACGTGTTGAGCAATTCGGCGGTACGTCCACCCGGCCTCCCGCATGCCCACTATACGCCCTCGCTCAAAGTCCGTCAACTGCACATACGGTTCACGTCCACGCTGTCGCGGCATGCTACCAGTGTTAAAGACTGCGATGGAGCTCCGTATGCCACGGCAAACTGGCTGACACTGACGGCGGCGGTGCACAAATGCTGCGCAGCTAGCGCCATTCGACGGCCAACACCGCGGGTCCTGGTGTGTCCGCTGTGCCGTGCGTGTGATCATTGCTTGTACAGCCCCCTCGCAGTGTCCGGAGCAAGTATGGTGGGTCTGACACACCGGTGTCAATGTGTTCTTTTTTCCATTTCCAGGAGTGTAGTTCAAATGGCGCTGAGCACAATGGGACTTAACATCTGAGGTCATCAGTCCCCTAGAACTTAGAACTACTTAAACCTAACTAACCTAAGGACATCACAAACATCCATACCCGAGGCAGGAGTCGAACCTGCGACCGTAGCAGTCGCGCGGTTCCGGACTGAAGCGCCTAGAACCGCTCGGCCACCGCGGCCGGCTTTAAGGTATCGATCCATAGCTTAATGTACAGTTATGTCAATGCCAATTTTTTAACAAATTACATACATTATTACACATCCACCAATCATACTCCAATGGATGGACTAAAGTTATACATCAGGGAAGATATTATTTAACTACGATGAACTGTGGCCCAAAGTTTTGCTTCTATCCTACGGTTGTGATCTTATGTAAAAGAGCTGAATAATTGAATTGGGTTTGCTCGTTTAATAATAGATGTGAGGGATATACACAGATGTGTATGGAACCTTTCTATATAGATGTACATGTCCTATACACTGAGTAAAAGGGGGCCAAACACAACCAATTAGAAATTTTAGAAATTAAAAAAAAACAGCTGTGTGTATCCCCACGCCTATTATTAAACGAGCAAACCCAATTCAATTATTCGCCTCTTTTAGACGAGATCACAACCGCAGGATGCAAGCAAAACTCTGGGCCCCAGTCCATCGAAGTTAAAAAATATCTTGGCTGATGCATAACTGTAGTCCAGTTATTGTAGTATAACTGGTGAATGTGTAATTATGTATGTAATCTGTTAGAAAAGGTCAGCGATATAATTGTACATTAAGCTATGGATCGATACCTTAAGAAGTTGAGATGATTATTTTTGCTTTTTCATATTGTTTATGTGTGCATTACCATCTTTGGGAATCAGTAGCGTACTTGAAAATGGGCTTTTAGCCCAGAACCTAGGTTGTGCAATAACATTAATAATAACTTGTGAAAGAAGGCTAACCAATGTGTTTGTTCAGTTAATTTACAACGTTTCACCAAGAACCAACAGCTGACGTAATTTAAATACTATAATCTAGTCTGTTACTTTAAATTTCAAAATTTTGAAAATAATGTTTATTGTTTTTCATCAGTACCTGTTCCTGATTAAATAAATAGTTTAAATGTTGCAGTAAAATTTAACATAAGAGTTTAAGTAGTAAATGTCATATTCCCCAATGA
Source organism: Schistocerca nitens (assembly GCF_023898315.1). Taxonomy (NCBI): domain Eukaryota; kingdom Metazoa; phylum Arthropoda; class Insecta; order Orthoptera; family Acrididae; genus Schistocerca; species Schistocerca nitens. Next base: position 627,873,762 of record NC_064616.1, on the reverse strand, counting down.
ATGTCATATTCTATATTTTCAATTTCAGTACCTTGCTTAGTTATCAATACCTCCTTAAAAAATATGTTGTGAGTGAAAGTCAGTAACTATAATTAACGATATTTACAATCTTTAAATTTGGTCCTTAGGATGGGCATAATGAATCCCCCTTACCCCTTTGGATGTACACGTTATTGTTAGTATGCTCATGTTGCTAAGAGTGTGCTAAACAATATTTTCATGTTCTGGACCCTACTAACACATCAGTACCTATTTAAAAATTATTTTGTTAACATAAATCAACAACAGTTAATGAACTTTGTTTTTTTTAATTTTTTAGGGTGGGCATAAAGCACCACCAACTGCTGATGCACGATATTGGAAATGCGTTAGTACTGCTAGGGTTAATATATCCATAGTCTCAGTAGACGAGGTGTCAAAATGGTTCAGAACAGTTCAAATTACCAGCTGCAACACCCAAAGCAATCCATATGTTTTCCAGACAAGAAACGCTCATCCAGCATAAATCACGTAAGTGCTAACCATTGGCAAATAAATATTGCTATAAAGAGTGGAGACAGTTTTCTGAGTGTGCAAGTGCGCAGTTATGTAGCAGGGTCTAGTATGATGTAATAATTAATGTCTTCAGTTAACACGAGGACATATTGCTTCATGCTGGTTAAATAAGGTGACTTCCACATAGATGAAGATATAACACAGATCTGAAAAAAATATATATTTTTGAAAATTATTTTAGTTTGGTAACTGATTTTTATATAGCTTTTCGCCCTCATGTCAGAAATAATATTGTTATTTCTATCACGAAAGGTGTGTCTACAAAAAGAGGTAAAACTTTTAGAAAAAAATCCTAAAAAGGCTGTATTTTATATCTTATTATTTGTATACAATGTTACTAACCACATTAAACATATGTTAATCTTAAACATAGAGTAAGAAAAGTTGATAACGCTTGATTACAACGCTATTACAAAGCTTTATAATAACGTTTCCTTTTTCCTTCCGAACTTCTTTTTGTACTATGCCTGCTGTGGAGTTGAGGGTTTTCGCTTTTTAACATCCAATAGTAGTCAGCCATCATGTCCACTTCCCAACGTCCTTGACACTTTCGTTCCATTCCTTTTATGTCTTGATGGAATCTTTCTTCTTATTATTCACTGACAGCTCGAAGATTTTCCGGAAAATAATCTACATGAGAATGAAGAAAATGAACTTTAACACTCATGTTACAGCCGAACAGTTTGTAGTTAGTTAACAGATTGGCAACAATATTATTGTAGTTTGGGTCTTTTTTATTTCCTAGAAAGCCGGTTACCGCTTGTTTAAAGGACTTCCATGCTTTCCTTTCCTAGTTTCCCATTTTCAACTCGAAATTTTCATCCTTCATAAGTTTTCTTATATCACGCTCACCAAATGCCCCAGGGAATTGTTCACAAAGATATCTTAAACACTCTCCTTCTATAGGCAATGCTTTGACGAATTGTTTCATCAGTCCTAACTTGATGTGAAGTGGCGGAAGCATAATCTTTTAGGATCCACTAAACTCTCCTCCTGAACGTTCTGAACTCCAGGAACCAAAATTTATTACTGCCCATTCTGTTTTCACATAATGTTGTTTGCGATCACGACTATCCCGTTCACAGAGGAAGCAGGGAAACTTCGTGTAGTCACTCTGTTGGCCTGGTAGCATAGAGATCACTTTCAGATCCCCATTAACGGTCCCTTTATTATCAGAGTACTTAAGCTGGTTAAGGATCAGTTAAAAGTTCTAACATTCTTTCAAACGAATTGAATGTCCTACTGGTGCGGATGCATATTAGTTGCCATTGCGCAGCAGAACAGCTTTCCATCTTCTTTAGGAGGAACCAATGAAAAGTCTCCATTCGCCGGGTTAGTATTTGATATTGAATGTCTCCATCAATCCAAGAACATTAGTACAAAAAACGAGGTCACCCAATCAGGAGACAAAGGCACAAACTATTTTATCTACTCCTGTACCAAGAGAAGGATGTTCCATGAAGCAACAACCCTTTTTCTTTCAACCTCAACCATAAAACCTCGACTGAATCCTTTGGCAGGCTCTGGACTCAACCCAAATCTTTTAGTTCGGACAGTATGAAGAGTTTTCGTTCATTGTTGGGGGGCTCATAACTACCATCATTTTCATCGTCATCAATGCCTTAAGACAACTGATCAACACCATCTAAAATGTTTTGAAGTGTATCTGCAGGACAAGCTACAGGTAAATGAAGCCCACGACAAACAGGGTGCACAGCTGCAGGAATGGTCAGATACAAAATGTCCTTTTTATTTTTCAAACAAACACCTTGCAGACAGCAAGAGCAAAAACAACAGTCTTCACTGTGATTTTTCGGTTCTCTCGAAATCATAGGTATTGCAAAGCGAAATTATTTCGTGTTACCTTTAAACAATTGTCTCAGTTCTTCTATACACAGGGAACACAATTTGTGTGGAGCCAATGATTTGTCTTTATCACCCAGTTTCGTACTAAAGTAGGCAAAGTATACCTTTTTAACAAAATCAGAAATGTTTCTCTGTTACTTCTAAACTATATACATCCCAGAAACAATCAGCAGAGATCACATAACCTCTAGAAACCATTATAAGCACAAAACTAAATTTCACTTCAGCGAAGAAGCAATGGATGTATGCTGAGCAGAGTGGTTACATCCACACTTACAGTAGATTGACCCTGCAGTGGAGAGCAGACAGCGGGTGGAGGGGAAAGGAGGAAGAGTGGAAGGGATACTGACACAGAGAGCATACTAGCACCAAATCTAGTATGAACCACAATCTACCAGTTTTACCGTACAGTGTTTTTAAGAAAAGAATAGCAGTCTCGCGATGGCAAACAAAATTTAAATTGATTACGTGTGAAAGTTAACTTATTAAGCTATAAATGTTATATTTTAAAGTTATTATTTAGATTTTACTGAAAGGTTATAGTTTGTAAACATGTTAAGAACCTCTTACAACTAAAACTTCAATGTGAGATTTGTGGGAAAACAAAGGCTGATGGAATCCTTTTACTATTTTTTTCTGTGTTCAGCACAACAAATACCATACGAATCACTACAAACTACTAATTTTTTCAACGCAGAGCTGTGATAATCAGAGACGATATGTAGGGTAAGAAGTCAATAATAAACAGCTTGTCGACGAGAAGGTGTAGGAGGCGCACGTAAAATTACTTTCCACACAACGAGGATGATTATATAATCTACTCCTTGAACAAACAATTCAGATTTATTTTCATACTTGCAGTAGAGACACAGCAGGTGGGCAAAAATATGGAAACACCAAAAACGCAATACATTACCATGCCTAATATGGTGTAGGAAAACCGCTGGTACTCAAAACAGCTTCCAGTCGTCTTGTATGGTTTTAGAGGTAATCTCGTACCATGCTTCCTGCAAAATAGTAGCAAGTTCAGGTAACGGTGATGGAGGTGAATAGCGATCACGCACACTTCTCTCCAAAGCGGACAACAGATGACCAATAATATTGAAATCTGGTGACTGTAGTGTTCAGGGGAGATGCGAAAATTCATCTTCGTGCTCACAAAACCCGTCCTGGACTATGCGAGCTGTGTGAACAGCGGCTCTGTCAAGTGGAAAACAGAATCAACATTGGGGAATAAACATTGTACCACCTGGTCAGTCAAAATGTACGTGTAATCCTTGACACTAGTGCGACCTGGAAAGGTAACCATGGGGCGTATAGAGTACCACGATATGGCTGCCCAAATGATCATCGAAGCCGCGCCATGCTTCACTTTTGGTACATAATCTTGGACAGAAGTGGGAAACTGTGTGAAAAAAGACGTATCAGATGAAGTGACTTTCTTCAATAGCTCCATAGTTCAGATTTTACAGGGTTTGGCACCACTTTTACCGGTTATGGGAATGGCCATAACTGATGAGTGGTTTTCGAATTCGAGCTCACCAAACAATTCTCATTGGAGCTGTCTTTTAGTAGTTTTAATACTGACAATGCGACATTCAGTTCGATTACTATTTAATACGATCACTAGCTTACATTTCCGTCTGCGTTATGATTTAGAGGATGATGTTTTACCGCTTTCCCGGTATGCAGTATAAATCTTCGATAAGATCCCTCTCGAAACACCAAACACTTCTGGTACCTTGGTTACAGAAGCAACCACCATACGTGCACTAACAATCTACCTAGGTGCACTTTCCCCCGATATAATGCACTCACAACTTCACAAAAACCTATTCTCATCACAATGGACACTTCCAACGTATTGAGGAAACTGCACACATTCCATTTCTGGTAAAATAAAACAGCACAACCTGCAGGCTTGACTAACGTCTGCATTTATGTTCAAGCATGCATTTTCGTGATATTTCCACATTTTTGTCCAACTCTTGGACATGTCCAGTAATTTTTCTGATAGTGGATTTCCTACTTACCACGTCTTGCAAAAGTTAAGTTATACTCTTTCTGTAGCCATTACTCTACGTAATAAAAGGTTATATTTATCAGATAAAAACAAGTAAATGGATATTGTTAATGAGGCTGTTAGTGGGAATATATTTTATACTGGGCTACTAGAACCGTGTAAATTATTCAGAAGTTAGCATCTAGCTGTGGACAAAGAGTGCATTGAAATTAAAAAGAACTATACACTGGAGCATGCACACTCACTCTCTCACACACACACACAACCCATTATTCTATTTCTACCAAATCTGGCACAGAAACAGCAATTGTCATGAATCTCAGCGCTGTGGGGCTTATATTTTCGTAGCTCCAATAATAGCAGAGATATAGTAAAAAACGGGTTTCTCCCAGCTCCTGGTGTATAGACTGTCCTGTACACAACAGGCATGTGGTGGGGGAGAAGTACTGGCCAGGCTAATCTACTTTCTTTGCAGGGGAACCTATCTGTCAGGGTAACAAACTATTTTTGGTGCTTGTAGGCTGCCCTGCATGACAGACGTATTATGTTGGAATAGTACCAGTATGCTTTACTGACCTGACTTGCATAGTAGCTTGTACATCAAGAGCAAGTAAATGATTATGGAACTGCTTATATGTAGCATGTTGTGAGAGTTGTATCGGCCTGTGTTACTGAACTGTATTGCAGGGGTGCACAATTTGATGAACATGTTTGGGGACAAGTTGAGATGGATAGATGAAGTCATAGGCTGAGCGGGGGGGGGGGGGGGGGGGAAAGAAGTAATGGACTAAGATGTGGAAGGAGAGGAGGAGGGTGCTGATGGCTAGCATGCAGGTGGAAAAGGGAGAGTGCAGCTGGAGATGGGAAGAGGGAGGAGGTGGAGGATATGGGCAGAGGGAGGGGAAGGAAGATATGGTCAGAAAGAAGGTTGGAGGAAATCGACCAAGAGAGGGGCAGGAGGAGGTGTGTTCAACAATTATGTCGAATGCATAACTGGACGAATCCACAGAAAAAATATATATGTATTGTATATACACATATTTAAGGATCAGCCATAAGAAAATGTAACAAATAGAAAAAGGTAACCTGTTTATTATTTCAAAAGTAATCACAATAAATGATAATACATTCATCCTATTGTTAGAAGAAATGGTCATTATCTTCATGTAAAAATGTTCGCAGTTGCCTGTGGAACCATGATTGCACCCAGTCGTGCACCTCTTCATCCAAAGAAAACTGATGGCTGTGAGTGTCTTCCTTCATGGCTCCAAAACTATGGAAATCACATGGTATGAGGAGAAACGGACTGTATATAAGATGTCTAAGGGCTTCCTAGGAAAACTTCTTCAGTGTTATATGCTGAGTTAAGGTGACCCACGACCCTGCCCCCTTAGACTGCTGCCCCTCTCGTTCCTCCTTTCCCCGTGAACCACAGACATTGCCGAGTTGGGATAAATTGCCTGCCTCAGAGGCACAGTTAGCCGTACTGTAGGTGCAACAACAATGGAGGGGTATCTTTGGAAAAGGCAGATAAACGTGTGGCTCCCGAATAGAAGCAGCAGCATTTTCGGTAGTGGCACGGGCTACAGTCAGTATGTGTGACTGATCTGCCATTGTAACATCAGTCGACATATCTTTGCTGTGCTGACACTGCGAACAACTGCAAGGAAAGTTTGGTTGGTTGGCTGATTTGGTGAGGGATACCAAACAACGAGGTCATCAGTCTCATGGGGTTAGGGAATGATGGGGGAGGAAGTCGTCCGTGCCCTTTCAAAGGAACTATGCCGGCATTTTCATGAAGTGATTAGGGAAAATCACGGAAAACCTAAATAAGGATGGCCAGACGCGTGTTTCAACCGTCGTCCTCCTGAGTGCGAGTCCAGTGTGCTGATCGCTGCGCCACCTCGCTCGGTGAAAGGAAGGGGAAAGTACAACTGTTACTTGTCATGAGGGCATGCAGCTATAATGTGAGGTTAAATGATGATGCCATGGTCTTAGGTAAAATATTCTGGATAAAAATATTCCTTCATTCAGTTTTAACAGTGGGGGCTACTCAGGGGAATTTCATCACCAGGAAAACTTATGTGCTACGTTCACTAAACTAACTTATATATTTTCTTTAATTTTATAAATTGTATACAGGGTGATCCACTGATCGTGACCGAGCCAAATATCTCACGAAATAAACGTCAAACGAAAAAACTACAAAGAACGAAACTTGTCTACCTTGAAGGGGGAAACCAGATGGCGCTATGGTTGGCCCGCTAGATGGCACTGCCATAGGTCAAACGGATATCATGTGCGTGTTTTTAAATAGGAACCCCAATTTTTTATTGCACATTCGTTTAGTACGTAAAGAAATATGAATGTTTTAGTTGGACCACTTTTTTTCGCTTTGTGATAGATGACGCTGTAATAGTCACAAACATTGGCTCATAATTTTAGACGAACAGTTTGTAACAAGTAGGTTTTTTAAATTAAAATACAGAACGGCGGTACGTTTGAACATTTTATTTCGTTTGTTCCAATGTGATACATGTACCGTTGTGAACTTATCACTTCTGAGAACGCATGCTGTTACAGCGTGATTCAAAAAATTTGTGTGAAATCTTATGGGACTTAACTGCTAAGGTCATCATCCCCAACCTTACTCACTACTTAATCTAAATTATCCTAAGGACAAACACACTCACCCATGCCCGAGGGAGGACTCGAAACTCCGCTGGGACCAGCCGCACAGTCCATGACTGCAGCGCCTAAGACCGCTCGGCTCATCCCGCGTGGCTGCAGCGTGATTCCCTGTAAATACCACATGAATGCAATAAATGATCAAAATTATGTTGGCCAGCCTCAGTGCATTTGGCAATACATGTAACGACATTCCTCTCAACAGCGAGTAGTTCGCCTTCCGTAATGTTCGCACATTGACAATGCACTGACGCATGTTGTGAGGCGTTGTCGGTGGATCACGATAAGAAATATCCTTCAACTTTCCACGCGGAAAGAAATCCGGGGACGTCAGATCCGGTGAATGTGCAGGCCTTGGTATGGTGCTTCGACGACCAATCCACCTGTCATGAAATATGCTATTCAATACCGCTTCAACCGCACGTGAGCTATGTGCCGAACATCCATCATGTTGGAAGTACATCGCCATTCTGTCATGAAGTGAAACATCTTGTAGTAACATCAGTAGAACATTACGTAGGAAATCAGCATACAATGCACCATTTAGATTGCCATCGATAAAATGGGGGCCAACTATCCTTCCTCCCATAATGCCGCACCATCCACTAACCCGCCAAGGTCGCAGATGTTCCACTTGTCGCAGCCATCGTGGATTTTCCGTTGCCCATTAGTGCATATTATGCCGGTTTACGTTACCGCTGTTGGTGAATGACGCTTCATCGCTAAATAGAACGAGTGCACAAAATCTGTCATCGTCCCGTACTTTCTCTTGTGCCCAGTGGCAGAACTGAACACGACTTTCAAAGTCGTCGCCATGCAATTCATGCTGCATAGAAATGTGGTACGGGTGCAATAGATGTTGATGTAGCATTCTCAACACCGACGTTTTTGAGATTCCCGATTCTCGCGCAGTTTGTCTGCTACTGATGTACGGATTAGCCGCGACAGTAGCTAAAACACTTACTTGGGCATCATCATTTGTTACAGGTCGTGGTTGACGTTTCACATGTGGCTGAACACTTCTTGTTTCCTTAAATAACGTAACTATCCGGCGAACGGTCCGGACACTAGGACGATGCCGTCCAGGATACCGGACAGCATACATAGCACGCGCCCGTTGGTCATTTTGATCACAATAACCATACATCAACACGATATCGACCTTTTCCGCAATTGGAAAACGGTCCATTTTAACACGGGTAATGTATCACGAAGCAAATACCGTCAGAACTGGAGAAATGTTACGTGATACCACGTACTTATACGTTTGTGACTATTACAGCGCGATATATCACAAAGCGAAAGAAGTGGTCCAACTAAAACATTCACACATCCTTACGTACTACACGAATATGTAATAAAAATGGGGGTTCCTATTTCAAAAAACGCAGTTGATATCCGTTTGACCTATGGCAGCGCCATCTAGCGGGCCAACCATAGCGCCATCTGCTTTCCCCCTTAAAGCTAAACGAGTTTCGTTCTTTGTAGTTTTTTCGTTTGATGCTTATTTCGTGAGATATTTGGCCCGGTCACTATCAATGGACCACCCTGTATATTCATCTAAATGTTGTTGTTGTTGTGGTCTTCAGTCCTGAGACTGGTTTGAAGCAGCTCTCCATGCTACTCTATCCTGTGCAAGCTTCTTCATCTCCCAGTACCTACTACAACCTACATCCTTCTGAATCTGCTTAGTGCAGTCATCTCTTGGTCTCCCTCTACGATTTTTACCCTCCACGCTGCCCTCCAATACTAAACTGGTGATCCCTTGATGCCTCAGAACATGTCCTACCAACCGATCCCTTCTTCTGGTCAAGTTGTGCCACAAGCTTCTCCCCAATCCTATTCAATACCTCCTCATTAGTTATATGATCTACCCATCTAATCTTCAGCATTCTTTTTTAGCACCACATTTGGAAAGCTTCTATTCTCTTCTTGTCCAAACTACTTATCGTCCATGTTTCACTTCCATACATGACCACACTCCATACAAATACTTTCAGAAATGACTTCCTGACACTTAAATCTATACTCGATGTTAACAAATTTCTCTTCTTCAGAAACGCTTTCCTTGCCATTGCCAGTCTACATTTTATATCCTCTCTACTTCGACCATCATCAGTTATTTTGCTCCCCAAATAGCAGAACTCCTTTACTACTTTAAGTGCCTCATTTCCTAATCTAATTCCCTCAGCATCACTCGACTTAATTCGACTACATTCCATTATCCTCGTTTTGCTTTTGTTGATGCTCATCTAAATGTATTCCTAATTAACTACGATTTCTTCTTTTGATACAATAACTCCCACGTTGTTAATCTTAAACAGCTGTCTTTAGTATTACGTTATTAGAGACAAAAATAAAATATCTAAAATATATTTAACCAATGGAGTGTACTATACTACCTACTTTACGCACAAGAGAGGTAAGGTCTTCATAACACAATAAATAATTTCGGTTTCCAATCTATCACACGCTGCATTTCAGAATACTGAGGAAAACGAATAAAGGGAATTGGTCGCTAATAAGATACCATCGCCCCTATAGTCGAACTGCAGCTTTATTCTAGAGCACCATGAGGTGTTTCTTTTAACATTCTGAGAATTAAGCCTTTTCATTATGTCTATAGCATTGTCGCACTATAGGTCTACTTAACTAATTGATGAATCAATCTGCGGCGGTTAGCCGAATGATTTGGTTTCCACATCGTAACACAGACAGCTTTTGTGCTTAGGTACGCTTTGAAATACCTGTTCATGATTCGTAACCGATGTAACTGCTCAGTTCTAGATGACAATAGTTCAGTCCCTATTCAGGTTGTCAAAGTGAATGGCTTATTTACAATGTGCTTGGCGCTACGTGCCCAACAACGTAACAACGTTTTATATTTGTAAAATTTCATGACATCTCTTTTGTTTTCCATGTATTGTGATACATTAATCGAAGAACGCTACATATACATTCTTCATCAGTTTTCTTATTTTTAAGAATAACTATGAAAACGTTTTTCCAAAATGATTCTACTTTTATACACGGTGGTCAAAAATAGTCTGTTGCAGGGGAGGCTGTGCTGAGAAAATTTGTTAAGAACAAAATTATATACGTTCTAAGTTACTTAGCATTGCAGTTAACGAATCAGACCGTTGCGCTCTCAAATTCAAGCGTTTGTTCGCTCTTGCGCTAACACGCACAGACATTTGTGAGTCCGTGAGCTACCACATGCTTAAATGCTAATTAACGGATAAAATGAGACTATTTCGGAAGTGAGAAGTTAAGGTAGTTGAGCAAGAGCTAAGTGCACTTTGTCTGATGAAACCAAACGACGAACACGTTTAGCGACACTGCTTCTGGCAGCATGCTTGGATTTGGGTGCGTGACCTTATTGACTTTCTTAAATGCTGAATGACTCGGAAACGGCTTTCAACGTATCGAATTTTTTCCTAACAATTACTTCTCAGCACACCCTTCCCTGTACCCTTACAAGCTTTTGAAACTGTTTATGCCCAAACTGTATATATAGTGTGTTGTTTCCGTTCGATTCCATAAATGTGCGAATATGGAAAAAATTAAGTCCCATGAAAATGTGCATCCTGAATGCACTGAGTAAGAATGGAGAGAATATTCAGCAGAGTAAAATGGACGAGATTCTTGTGGCACACAAACAGATTAGAAAATTACAAAAAAAGGAAACTGTAAGAGTGATCCTGAAACATTAACAAAGGGTATGCAAAACATTGTTTAGGAAACGAGGGAGAAACTGTTTGGACAGATGAAATACAATGTTCAAATTCAAAAATACTGATAATAATAACAGAAGTATACTTTTTTCAGACCTCTCTGCCATGGGAATACGAAAGAACACAAAAACAACAAGCGTTGCTTAAGACATTTCCTTCGGGTATTCACACCTCTTTTGTGAGATACAAGTTCGAAAGAAAACACGGTATTTGTTGTGTATTAGGAAGGCATAAAAATTACAGCTGTTGCACCAATTCATTTATTATAAACCTCACATTCGATAAAGCAGAAGTATTATATAAACATTTTTTTCTCAAATAAAACTTTTCGCGATGAAAGTGGCAAGATACATAGACAATTAATGGCGACGTAAAAACCGTAAGGCGCCCAATCGTGAAACTCTGAAAGCCACGCTCACCGCAGGGTTAACGGTAGAGGTCTTCGTGTCAGCAGAAACGGAGCGTACGATGTCTTGCGTTAGGCTGTAAAAGCGGCGACGGCCGCGGCTAGGTCAAGTACTGACGCGGCCCTATTTCTGTGTACACAGTTGGGAGCTGACAGCGTCAGACATTTGATGTGGCGCTGTCTCAACATCGCCTGCCGCAAGGGCTGCTCAAGACAGCTGGCGGTTTGACCCGCTTACGGGCCATTTAGTGCCGCGCAGTTGGCGGCCTTGGACGTCACACAGGCTATGGCTGTGCAGACGTTGGGTAAGACCTAGAGTTGCGCTCTACCAAAACTACGGTCTTGGTACAGGTCATAAGCGACGTAATAAATGGTTTAATTATCAGTAGCATTGGTAGTAAAAGGAATGTGTAGAAGAGAAACTTTGAATCGATGACTTCTCTTCGGTTTCAGTTTGCTTGTTTCTTTCGCAAATAATTAGAACCGCAAATAGTTCTCTGTCGGTCCATTGTGTAATTTATTTTCTTAAGAATATGAATTACATTTTATAAGTAATAAAAGTTAGGTGATCGCGCAACTTATACGCTTTAATGTAACAAAAGCAATTACTTTTGAGGCAGGTACGGTTGACATGGGCAAAAAATATATTATATAATTTTAATTACTATTGTCATTTGTTACTACATAGAGCGTTCTTCATCATGATGAAAGAGAAGTTTCCTTTTATTTTTTCTAAGTTAGAAAGCTGTTCATGAGTCACAGAAACACGTTTTACATAAACTCGACGAGGTGTTGATGATTGATATGATTTCGTTCAGCGTTTTTTTTATTTTACCTTTTTTGAGAACATTGCGTTTCCTAGCACTATATGATAAATCTGTAGCTCTTTTTGCTTTTACTACAACATTCCTATGCTTGACGTTCAAATCAGCAATTTTCAATAAAACCAGAATTAAACATTGACAATTTCAATTTTGGTACAAATATTGTTTATTTTGAAGTAACAGACAGGAATATAACTATTTAGAACAAAACTATTTCATAGGTTACTTGGCCCTTTATATATCATCACTCATTTTGTAGACTGTTCACCGCTTCCAGTTACTATGGAAATCAAGTAAGACACTGATCACATACGCAAACAAAGCAATGGAAATGAGGTAACACCCGACACGTAAGCAACACGCCTAACATACAGGTAACGCAGTTACGATCTTAACAGAACATGACGACTAGTTTCAAAAAATGGCTCTGAGCACTATGGCACTTAACATCTGAGGTCATCAGTCCCCTATAACTTAGAACGACTTAAACCTAGCTAACCTAAGAACATCATACACATCCATGCCCGAGGCAGGATTCGAAGCTGCGACCGTAGCGGTTGCATGGTTCCAGACTGAAGCGCCTAGAACCGCTCGCAAGACGACTAGGAAAACTACTAATGTCCGCGCTGCCTTACGATAGTCTACGATATCCTACAGTGGTATTTGTTTTTTAATTTACTGGCTTTCGGGGCGTGCTCATACAGCCATCTCATTAGAGGAATGTTAATCACGACGATACGCAAGTGATGACTGCACAACACTATGTACCGGACCCTGCGGTAGTTTTACATCTCTATTAAGACCTACACGGAAATATCGTTGCCTGGGCCTGTGAAGGCGTCTAGCATGTTTTACGGGAACGCAAAAGTATGACCAGTAGCGGAGACGTAACAGGCAGTTCTGGAGGAGTAAGGTCTACAGACAAGGGGACAATCTGACATATTAATCATGAATTTCAATGACTGTCAAGTATGTTGCAGAGGAACCTGTTCTCAATACCTGACCAGCAGCTTTTCATGAGAGGCCACAAGTTTCCGAGAGAATCGATGTTGAATTTTTTTTATACCTCCTACATCTATAACGATAGTTGTGATTCGACCAAGTGAGCAGAGCGCAGCGGCTGTGATTAACAGCTACCACACTGGAAGAACGTCTTCAGATCCAGCCCATGTACTTATTCTTCACTTTTTTCAATTTAATCGTACAGAATATCATTAAATAGCATCTGCCATGGGCAAAAACATTAAAAAATAGTCATATCTGGCGTAGTAATTGCGTCAGTAAATCAATGGAAACACACTTTCTTCAAAGTGTATTCCGTTTGAATGGTTAGTTGAAATATTGATACAGCTTCAAAGAGTTTGCAACAGTATACGAAGCACTAGCAGCTGTAGAAGAGCTCCAGATACGGACGGAAGTATTCATCCCTGGTTTTGACCTCAATTATGTAATTAATACCCATTAAACCGGCTGCCAGTGCCAACAGGCGTACAATAGATCCCTTGCGGAACATGGAGCGAAAACCGATCCCTTTGCAGAAAAAGTATTGACCAAGATTGGACATTCCCTCACAGCAGAATATATTATAACTGCATCAGGAAAGATAATCCCTTGCGTTATCTTATCTATGTAAAATAACCATTCGGGAAATTTGGCCGGACAGTTCAAAAAGGAGTTGACAAGTTGACTCATG